>NC_086327.1:74597139-75826306 GCF_036172605.1 Pelobates fuscus
TCTGTAAAGTCCGCCTACCAAGTAGCTTGTGAAGCTGCCTCCCTGAAATTACATGACCAACTCCCTGAAATGAGTTTTGGCATGTTGGGGTTTCTGGAATGTCACAGCTGGTGATTGACTGAAAAGCAATACCATTGTGAGTGATTCACTTTGTAGACATTTCACTGTGGGAAACCCACCAGTGGGTTTGTATTCTGGGATGGATGTTACTGCATGAGGATGTACAAGGAAGAGATGCCATATTAGAGTGGTATACTGGAAGACATGTTGCTTTGGAGGGATGTACTGTGGAGGAGCATCATAGTAAACTTAATAAAAAAGAATTTAGCAAACTGCTGGGTAGGTGATAAAAAGTGCTGCCCTTCCAGTATACTGAGTTTGAAAGTAAAGCGTAGCACTTTTCCTGGTAATGATATTTATTCCTATGATGCAAAAACTGTGTCAGATTGTTAGTTGAGGCTTAAAATAGGCTGCTGTTACTTATTTTAAAAACTAGTATGGCAGGGCAACACTTTCCATCCCTGGCTTGCAATGTGAAAACAAATGTTGCATCATATAATTAAAAAAAGAACATAAAAAGTGCTTGCAAAGTGTTCCAGGTCTCCACTTTCCACACCCTGCCCCAACATGTAAAAATTGAATTTTTTGATTATTTGCAAAATAACAGAAAAACTGTAACCTGCTCATTTTAAACACAACAGGACAATGCATGAACGTGCTGGCCTTCAGTACCTGCTATAATGAAATAGTAAATACATTTTTTAAATATTGTGTTTACCTTTTTGTGATTTTGGTCTAGCACTCGGTGGTAGTGTAATGGTAAAAAAGGGAGTTTAGCTAGTGTTCAGCTGTTACTAAACTCGCTGCTTGGGAAAACACACTGTTGAGCTTTGCTATAGCAAATGTTATCCTTTTCGGTGAGTAGCAATGCTTCTCTATGATAACCATGGACAATAGTTATCAAGCTCAAAGAGAGTAGGGAATGAGAGGTGGACTTGAAATATATTGGTTGACTAATGAAGGCAGCTCAAGCAACTAAAACTGGAGTCTCTTTTCTGGTCAAATGTAGGATGTATAAATGTAAAGGAGGGAGTAGCCTTGGGATGTCCTCATATATGATCAATGTGCAATGAAAAAGAAGGACAATGCGGGAAAATATAGTGTAGTATGTAAGGTATGTGGTAGGTATGAGAAGAGATACACTTACAGTATCCAGAGTTATTGGTTAGCTATAATGGTGTGGGCCTGGGCAATATAATTCCCACCTAAGGATGTATGGTAAAATTCCTGATCCAGTACAGGTTGATCTGGAGGGTATGAAATATAAAGCAGAATAGGCAGTAATATAGTGCACTATATTTGGTAATACAAATTAGGGGAGTAACTAATTAAAATTACACTCACCTTAAAAAGAGCCTTCTAGTAGCTCCCAGTGGATAGCATAGAGTGATATAATTTTCACTCTTTGATGTATTGGCGACTGAGGTCCTCACCGTGGTAAATATGTGGGTAAGAACAGAAATATAACATAGTGCTCACTGTAACTTAATCAAGTGCAAAATAAAAAGAGATCTATACATGTTAGGGTTTCTTTGCTGTTTTAAACAGTAACCCTTCCTTTCTCTGTGTCTGAGCTTTCAGCTGATTTTAACGATCATTAATGTTGCCATGATTACTCACCTGTTTGTAGTAACCAGCCCTGCTGCTAATCAGTGCAGCCTATTTAAGCAGCAAGTGGGCTCTGCCATCCTTATGACTGTGGTATCGAACTCCAACCTGATGCCATTCCTCCTCGTGGCTGGATTACCCTCTGTCTAGCAGAGTATCAAGCCATGGAGGAGTATTTTACCGATGCATTGGCAAGGGGATTAATTTGCAAGTCATCTTCTCCTGCCAGTGCTGGCTTTTATTTTGTGCAAAAGAAGAGTAGTGAGTTGAGTTATTCCACTGCCTCAAGGGAGTTACGGTCTTCACTAAACTCGATCTGAGAGGGGCATATAATCTTGTCAGGATAATAAAGGGCCTTGAATGGAAAACCACATTTAACACCACGAGTGGGCATAATGAATACCTAGTAAAGCCCTTTGGTGTTTGCAATGCTCCGGTGGTTTCCAGGAATTTATAAATGATGTCCTGCGAGACATGCTGCAGCAATGTGTGTTTTTTTTATCTCGATGATATTCTTATCCATTCCACATCTCTCGAAAACCATCACGCAGACGTGTCTCATGTTCTACAGAGACTCAGAGAAAATATTTTTTCTGTAAATTGGAGAAATGTGAGTTCAACTGAAAACAGGTTACATTTTTGGGCTATGTTATTTCTGCTGCCGGATTCTCTATGGACCCAGAGAATAGCCTCGATCTACAGGTCTTCGCTCTATACAGAGTTTTCTTGGCTTTGCCAATTATTATCGGTTCATACGCAACTTTTTTTTCTTTGGTTAAACCTCTCACAGATATGACCATGAGAGATAGTGATCCACAACATTGGTCATAGGAAGCCATTACTGCCTTTGAGTCTCTCAAGGTCGCCTTTGCGGCAGCTCCAATACTGGCACACCCTAACTCTGCCTTACCATTCATTCTTGAAGTCGATGCGTCTAAGACAAGAGTGGGAGGTTGGTATTAAAAGGTTGACTACCCTTGCTTTACTTGATATCATCAATTACATTACTGATTATATTACACATGACATTGTTGATAGCAACATCAATGACATCACAACTTATCAAGTCATCAAGACTTTTTGTAAATTACAGGTGTAACTCGTTTTAGTATTCTGTATGTTTGCTTTAATGCAGTTAGGTAAATGAAGTATGGTTAAAACTTACTGCATTTCTGAATTTTATGTTACCAGCTTTGACAGAAGAGGCATTACTTGACAGTTGGACCTGTCTTCGTATCAGAGCCAAGTGTCTTGATGGACCAGTGTGTGGAGGTTATTATATTTTTTTCTAATTTTTAACTCATGTTATGTCTATGTTAAATATCACGTTGCTATATTTAAAAAGAAATTAAAAAAATAACTCAACTTGCTGAGAAAATTTGGCATACGTACCATCATTTTCTTTTCTTGGATTGATCCATGGCAGCAATACAATAGAGTTAAGTCTAGACTTATGCACAGTATAAAGTGATCAGCCACAACATTGAAACCAGTGTTGGGGGAAGTAAAGAACGTTGATTTTATTGTTACAATGGCACCTGTCAAGGGGTGGAATATATTAGGCATCAAGTGAACAGTCAGTTCTTGAATATCATGTGTTGGAAGCAGGAAAAATGGGCAAGTGAACAGATCTAAGTGACTCCAAAACTAATCACTCCTGCTACAACTTCATTTCTATTTTGCTCCGTTTCCATGAACTTGCAAACTCCAATGTACTATACTGCATGTATGCCAGAAGCTGCTTACTCCGTTTAAACAAACAGCGGAGTAATTAAAGATACAGTACCTGTATTATCTGTAATTAAAGATACAGTTCCTGTACTGTCCTCTAGTATCCTAGTCATCAATCTGAGTCCTAAGAGATCTGCAGTTGTGCTCCATTTAAATACATGTAAGCATTACATCCAGTCTGCTCTTTACCAAAAAGCTTGGGGACAAAACCTGATCTGCAATATCAACCTGCTTTATTCCATACTGGACTTTTATTCGTCATTGCTTTAGTTCTAACCTACTGTACATCCATGGAAAACTACACAACCAACCTGGATATTGCAACTATCCTAAAATACCCTGTTACAACTATCTGAAACTGCAGTTCTGCCTCCAAACCAAAGAGCCTGATCACCGTAATGTCTAAACTAGCCTGTTACTTAATTACTTAATTACTTAATTACTTAATCCTTTATATTCTGTTTAGTTCTGTCTAGTTGTATTTTGATTACCTGTAACCTATAATTTCATTTATATGTTTTCCTTCTCTTTATTTACCTGTAATATCACTTCTAAGTTTCCTGTAACCTAATAACCTGTCTGGGGCATATTGCCTAACTCTTGTTTTCTATTGTCTCCTTATACTTACCTTTAGTTTCGCTTATATGTTCTCCTTTTACCTAATACCTATAATTTTGTTTATAGCTTCTCCTTCTTACTATTGCCTATAATCTCTCTTATAGGTTTTCCTGCTACATAATACCTATCTGGGGCTTATTGCCTATAATCTCTTTATTTATATCCCTCAATATACTTACCTGTATTTTCGTTTATAAGGACTACTTTCTTTCTTTCTCTTTATTATTTCCACATCCCTTTAAGTCCTGCTACTCTTATTGTTTCAAGACTAACCATGTCAAAGATCTCAAATAAGAACCTAAAGTTAACCCCAGTGTAAGTCTCTTATCTGACCTGATATCTGATCAGAACCATGACACCTTAGCTCTCCTTGTGCATCAATGAGCCTTGGGTGTCCATGATCCTGACTCCAGTTAACCAGTAGTCCTTCCTTGCACCACTTTTAGTAGGAACTAACCACTGCATACCGGGAACACCCCACAAGACTTTCCATTTTAGAAATGCTCTGACCCAGTCACTTAGCCACCTCTATGTTGCCCTGGTCTAAGTCATTCTGTTTGATTGCTCATTTTTACTACTTACAACACATGAAATCACTTGCTGCCTAATATATCCCACCTCCTTATGGCTGCCATTGTAATTATATAATCAATGTTATTCACTTCACCTGTCAGTGTTTTTGATGTTGTGGCTGATCAGTGTCAGCGCTAACATTTTCCACAGTGCTTTATATTATAGAATGGGGATAATTGACAACTAATAATTGACACAAAATAATAGCAGAGGCAAGAGATGAAGAAGACCCTGCTTAAACAAGCTTTACAATATATGAGGAAGACATAACAGTACACATAGAGGAGGAGGAATTGATGGTTATGATGCCTGTGTCAAAGTAAGTTAGCAAAAGTTGTGAGTGGAAGAACCGAACAGTGGAAGGAGAGAGATTTAGCTTTGGAGGTGAGGGCAATGAGGAGGGCAATGGTTATGAGAGAAGAGTTACACAGGAAGTTGGTTGGATTTCCTAGATGTGTGCTTCCAGTGACTTTTTAAAGGACTGTAGGTTATGGGTGAGTCTATTGGCACAGAGTAGGCCAATGGAGCATCCTTGAAAGAATCCCGCTGATGAGCATTTTTTTTTTTTAACTTCTTCTTTATTTTTGATATGCATAGATGGTACATACTTACTGGTATTTCCCCAACGGCAGCTACCAGCAGATCAGGGCAGAACAATGTGTTAACACTGCATAATCTTTGTAATAAACATGCTTATAGAAGTCTTTGTACAGGTCATGTACGTAGAAATTCAAACGAAAGATAAAAATAAATAAGATTGAAATTAACAATATAACACAGGTCCGAAGTTTCTGTCACACCTGAAGCTTATATATGTTTAACATTCAAAATGCTGGTTACATGGGTTGTGCGTATATCAGACTCTATGCATTTATCAAATTTAATGCCTATTTCAAACGCTGTGGTTATAGATCAGTCACGTTGTTTAAATCAAACGCTTTGTGGGAGTCACGATGCTGGTTCCAGGGGTTATGCTTATATCAAAACTCTATGCTTTTGTCAAAATTAAATGCGTGTTCCAAACGCGATACTTATATATTAGACACAATGCTTATAATATACGCTGTTTATGAGTCACAATGCTGGCTTCCTGGGTATGCTAGTGTTAAACTCTATGCGATTATAGGGCTCAGCGCTTGCTTCCAACTCAGTGCTCACATCTTACACAGTACTGTATCAGTGCAGTATCAAAAACAATGCCTATATCGATTGGTTAGTTAGTTGTGTTGTTATGCTTTTAAAGAGCATGCGAAGCAGTTAAATGCATATCATTATGAGGGTACATTGACTGTGACCATATTGTTTTGTTGGTTGTATATTGTTACCAAAAACAACTATATGTTCGTAATAAAGATCAGTTTAGTTTGAGATAGGCAGACAAAAGGTATTTTTAACATGCTTTAACTTTTAGTTAGCTTATAGTGGGTAGTTATGTTAGCGCTAAATTGTGAGCAGAGACTGTGTGGACTCATGAGAGGCCCCGCAGGAGGTCTGCAATACACAGGTATGAGTACCCTATTGAAATTAAAATAAGATAAGAGAAAACTATGATGAAAATGTTGGTTAAGTAGATGAGTACAAGAATACCCCAGTTTGCTGCCAGTGCGGGTTTGCGTAAGATCAGCTCACTGTGTCTGACCAGTCTGGAGGGGGGGTTCTTGTGGTAGGGAGTATTCATACCATGCTCGAACTTTTAGTTAGTTTGTAGTGGATAATTACGTTAGTACTGAGTTGTGAGCAGAGACTGTGCAAACCCATGAGGGGCTCCCCAGGAGGTTCGTAATACACAGGTATAAATCCCATAATAAAAATTAAGGTATGGTGAGAGAAAACTATGATATAAATAAGAGTTGATTAGATGAGTACAAGAACACCCCAGTTTACAGCCAGTGCAGGTTTGCGTAAGGTCAGCTCTCTGTGTCAGACCAGTCTGGGGGGAAATGCAGTCGTGGGAGTTCGTCTGGTAGGGTGTTTTGGGCATTTTGTCTACTTCAGATCTGTCCTGGTAATCTTGTAGGGTGTGCTGTGCTCAGTCACTTTTGACTGGTATAAGACTGCCACTGCACGTAAGTTAAAGTATTCCACTAGCGTCTAATCTGGGCAACACGGGTGTTATAATAAAGCAAAACAGAACAAAACAAGACAAAACAAAACAACAGATACTCCAACCGGAGTTCCATGTAAGCTTAATAGTAGAGTTTGTGTGGGTAATACGGAGCTAGCCTCGATCTACTGCCCTCCAGTGTTGCTAAGGGGCGTCCGGTTGGCTTGTGCCCATCTTCTGCCGGTGGTGGTTTCTCGATGCGGTTAGAGTACCGTAAAGTTCGTCAGGGAATTTTGTCCATGAAATGTGGGGGATAGGTCAACAGTTAAAGAATTCAAACACAACTTTTCATTTGTCCTGCCGAGGGGTTTGTCGTAGTTTGGGTACCTGTCCCTTCAAGTGTCCGCCTGGTGTTGGTTTACCCGGTGCGCCTTATAAGCAGTGGAGGATGCGGCGTCGGTGTTTGCGGGTTGGAACGATCTTACGTTTGCTACATCCCAGTTGTGATGAGATTTTGGCCTCTGGTCGGTTGGACCCTGTTCCTGTCGGTGCGGTAGGCCTAGCGCTGCCAAAACTGAGTCAATTTCTGAGGGGTCAGTGACCCGTGTTGTTGCGCCCTTATGTGTGATAATTAGGCTTCTGGGGAATGCCCAGCGGTATGGGATTGAGGTTTGGCGGAGAGAGGTTGTCAAAGGTTTGAAGAGGCTTCTCCACAGCAGTGTGGGTCGAGATAGGTCTCGGAAGAATGACAGGCTGACTGACTCAAAGGTGTGGGATGCTTTCCCCCTCACTGCCGCCATGAGTGTGGCTTGGCCCGTCCTCGTTTGGAATTGGAGGATGGTATCTCTCGGGGTGTCCGCCGGGGCTCTGGCGGCCTTCGGGATTCGGTATATCCCTTCTATGATGGCCATCTTCGCCTGCTGAGGCATAAGTAGGAGGGCGAGGAGTCGTCTAATATACCCCTGTAGGTCATCCTGGGTCACAGTTTCGAGGACCCCTCTTATCTTGACATTCCGGCTTCTGTGCCGGTCCTCTATCACGTCCAGGCGGTTGAAGAGCAGGGTCTGGGTGCGCTGCAGCTCTGTGTTTTGAGCCTCCAATTGCAGGCAACGTGCGGTGAGGCCCATGCGAGTCCAGCTCCGTCTTTTTCACTCGCCCCTCCACGGTGTGGATCTCTTCTCTCAGGACCGCCATGTCGGCCGCAAAGAGGGAGCAGATATTGCTTAGGAGGGCTTTTATGTCTCCCTTAGTGGAGGGCAATTCGTTGTCTTCATCTGAAGATATGTTGTGTAGGCCCCCTGTGCCAGGGAATTCGTCTAGTTCGTTGAGGATCTGTTCTCCGGAGGAAGTTGAGGCCGCGTCGCCATATTGGTTTGGCGCGGGAGTTTCTGCGGCCTTGACGGGTCGGAGGAGAAGCGCTCCGATATCGCGGGTCCCCCCCGGTTTTACGGCCCCCTGGTGTCTAGATTTCTTTCCCATCTTGTTGGGCTGTGTTTTAGGTCGCTGTAGGTAAGTTATGGTCAGTTAATTTGCGTTTTTCAGGCTTTTGGATGCGGAGCTCTGGTGATACACGTCTGCTTCAGTTGGCTGTTGGCTCCGCCCCCCCGCTGATGAGCATTTTTAATGCAGGAATAAACAGATGTCTGGAGAAAGTTGCTTGTACAGCAAAAAGAATGAGAAGGGCTGTATTTGTTGAGTAAAGAGGAAATGTAGCAAAAGTCAAGTTATTGAGGCATTGTAGATTAGGATTAGCAATTTGAATTGGATACTGAAGAGTGCAGGAAGCCAATGTAATAACTGGCAAAGGGGTAGGCATAGGAGTAGCAGTTAGCCAGGAATATGGGCCTTGCAACAGCATTCATTATAGACTGAAGGGCAATGTGGGTAGTTGAAAGGTTAATGAGTAGGGATTGCAATAACCTCGTCAGGATATGAGTGCATGAACACGTGCTTTAGTTGTGTCTTGCGTTAGAAAAAGGCAGATGCGGTCCGTATTTTAAGGTGGAGTCACATGACTTAGACAGGATGTGAGGAGAAAAAGAAAAAAGTCCTGAGTCAAAAGTAACTCCAAGGCAGCAAGATTGAAGAGTTAGGTTAGTATGTTTGGTGAGATAGACGGAAAATGACTATTTGAGATGGGCAGTGGAGATAAGGTGGCACCAGATAAGGAGAAACTAAATAAGTGTTCAGAAAGATAGGATGAAAACCAAGAAAGTACAGTGTCACAGAGTCCAAAGTTGTGGAAGGCTTGAAGAATAAAAGAATCACCAATATCAAAGGCAGCAGAGAGGTCAAAGAGAATTAAGAGACTATTGGCCTTTTAGATTGGCAGTTTTTTGTAAATATATTTTTATTCAGTATTTTCAACATTTTGTGGAATATGCCGTCAGCATGAACACGCAGGTCCTGTCATTTTTCTGTATCATTGGTTACTTTGAAAAATAATGGTCTCAAGGGTAAACATTGGTGACGTGCAAGTCACCCTGAAACAACAAATAACAGCTCTCTGTTGGACTCGCAGGTCCTATAGAATGTGCAATCAAATAGGCAGTTCTCCCTGATACCTAGTAGTTATGGCCTTTATGGGTCCTCTATTGTGGTGGGAGTACTCCGTAGCTTGCTTTTTAACTGAAGGTATGTTACGCATTGCAGGGAGGGGAAAGGTGGTGTGGTTCATGGTCTAAAATCCGCCTGTGTCTGTGATAGTGACTTGTGGTCTGTACCTTGTGTTCCCGTGCCTCTTTTATGTCCTACAAGTTTGGGCATGAGGTTGTTGTTGGCGGTGGGCTGTCATTTGCATGTCTGGTAAGAATGGTGCTAGTCTACGCTGTCGTAGTGTTACCTACCAGATGCCTCTAGTACCTTTGTTAATAGTGTGTTTTACCCCTCTTCCCTATTCCATTACCTTATAGTTGACCCTTCCCTTGTTTCTGTATTTGAGGTTGCCTATCCGTCTTATCTCTCTTCTTCCTCCTATCCTCTCTGCAGTGTCGCTTCCTGGCCCACGGGCCCCTGAAGTGTTGGGGGGGGGTTCTTTTCATCTCGTTTGTCACTTGTCTTGTCGGTGGTCCTCAGTCAGTGTAACATATCCTGAAAGTCTGAGCGTACAGTAGTCAGGATCCAGTGTGTCCAGATTGTCATGTATGTCTGTGCCCTCCCCTCTGCCATTAGGGAGAGCTCTTCTAGTGCCCTGAGCTCCTCCATGCGTTGGTACCACAACATTAGGGGGGGTGCGTTTTGTTTTTTCCAGTAAAGAGGGATTAGGCTTTTGGCCACATTAAGTATTCTGATTGTTAGGGATTTTTTGTAAGTGGATGTCTTTGTCGTGGTGTGATGGATGAGGAATGTTGCAGGGTTCATGGGTGGTGGAGTGTCTGTGAACCTCTGTATGATTGTGTAGATGGTCGCCCAATATGGTTGGATGAGTGGACATTCCCACCATATGTGGAGGTAGGTGCCCGTGTTTCTTGTGCATCTCCAACATGTGTCGTCAGTCGTGGGGTCGTATATGTGTATGTGATATGGGGTGTGGTTCCAGAGGGCTGAGATTTTATATGCCGTTTCCTGTGTCCCGCTGGATGGTGCGCAGTGAAGTGAGAGGGTGCATATTTTGTCCCATTGGGTAGGTGTGAATGTGGTGCCCAGGGCTACTTCCCACCTCCCCATGAAGCTTGGGGGCGGTAGTCTCCTCATCCGCATGAGCATGCCATAGAGCGTGGAGAGGCCCCTTACCACTGGGTCTGGGTCCATGCAGATCTCTTCAAATACCGTTAGAGGTCTCACGGTGTAGTTGTTTTGGAGGGTTGCTTGCGCAAACCTTTTCAGTTGTCGGTATCTAAAATGTAGTATTAATGAGTGAGTGTTGTTCCCTGTCATGGCATCTAGTGATTTGAGTTGGCCATTGTCAATGACATGGCAGAGTCTTGGTATGTCGTCTCCCATTAGATGGACAAGCGTCCTCTGTTCCCTCCCCGGTGTGAAGGCCTTGTTGTGGACCAAGGGGAGCAATGGGGACGGTGTGGTGGTGAGTGAGAGCGATGTGGCCATTGCATGCCACACCTGCATGGTTGCTGTTGCGGACCGTTTCAGCATACAAGGGGTTAAAATCTGTTTAGGCGATAATCCCCTTTCCCATAGACCCACAGCTACTGCAAGCACCAATCTCCCGAACTGCAAACTGTACGAATCTTCCAACTCCCTAACTGGAAACACACGAACCCTGGAATAGCTGAACAGGAAAAGCATACAATCCGCTTGCACTTCTGGCAGTCAGCATACAATCCAATTCCCCCAATAACGAGACGACACTTCGTTTTGAGGGTCAAGCAGAATCTGAGGTGCTGGCACACCCAGCCTGTTTTTTATTACAGTTGTTGCAAATACAGGTCCGCCCACAGGGAGGTATAAAACAACCAATCACATCACAGTTACATCCCACATATTCCCTCCCCTTATCCTGAGAGGAAATTCAATTACACATACAGTTAAAACATACTTTCTACCCAACTTTCATAACTCTAAAACCATACATCACATTCACATAAAAATCACATATTCACAACCAATCAATTCAGGGGAACAACATGTAAAAAAAATGGCATGAATTAGACCAGGGGTTCAAAAGTTAGTAAAATATCTTTTGGGCCCTGGCTGGCACATGGCTATCTGGCTCAGACCGGTTTTACAGAGCCCTCTCTCCTGGAGACAATGGAGAAGTAATCCAATTACCTCCCAGGACAGAGACCAGACTCCATTATGCACATGGGGACACAAAGACAGTAAAACACTTTAAAATACATAAAGTCACCTTTTACACATAACACACAGACATTTCACATATCCCCAGATAGCTGGGATCTGAGCGCACAAAACTACCGAATAGCGCTCAGATCCTATTCACACAGTTCAATTGCCATGGAGCTAAAGTCTTTCCCATAGTCTTTCATTATATGAATGGGCTCCATGGCATAGCTATCTGGGGTATCACCGCTCACACAGGGCAAGTACCGAATTACCCCACTGGGTTAGGGCCGAATATGTTTTTTAAAGGGCCCAATCTCCCAGGGCCATAGTCCAAAGGCAGCAGGCGGGCAACCAGGCTTATCCAGTTCATAGTGGCGAGGTTGGTTTCGCCACACTTCTCCCCTTTACCAATTAGACTAACAGGGTACCTGACCTCCTGCCGGTCAGTGCCCTGGTTAGTCCAGCAACCCACCCACAAAGCAGAAACCGCAGTACAGCCCACCCACCATAACTGGTTACTACACCTGGGTGGAGGAGAACTTTGTCCAGGTCTAGGTGTCTCACCACGGCTGTGTGGGGGACTGGTAGTCTGCCTTGGTGGGTTGCTAAGTGGGCAGAGACCAGCGGTACTCTGCCCTGGTGCCTGTACTACCGCGGAAGTAGCCTGGTTGCAGCCTGGTTGTGGGAGGGAGAGACCGACTGTCTCCCCTCTGGATACACCGCTCTGTGGCTGGGGGACAGGACCGACCGTCCCTACCCCTTGTGCTGTAAGTGCAGAGACTACGGTCCCATCTGCACAGTTGTGCGGCTTAACATCTCCCCTTGGTGGGTTAGGCTGCCGCTGGAGAGAGGGTGTAACAAGCTCCTCTCTCTGGATGATAAACTTCCGCTGGGGAGAGGGGTTAGCAGGCTCCTCTCCCTGGCACTCTCTCTGCTGGTGGAAAGGGGGACCAGCTGTCTCCCCTTTCATTATTTTGTCCTGCTGCTGGGGTATGAGACTGACGGTCTCTGCCCCCTGCAGGACACTCTGCTGCTGGGGAGGAAGGACGGCACCTTGAGCTCCCTGGTGTGCACACTGCCGCTGGGGAGGAAGGACGGCACCTTCAGCTCCCTGGGGTACACACTGCCGCTGGGGAGGAAGGACGGCACCTTCAGCTCCCTGGGGTACACACTGCCGCTGGGGAGGAAGACTGCACCTTCAGCTCCCTGGGATACACACTGCTGCTGGGGAGGAAGGACGGCACCTTCTGCTCCCTGGGACACACACTGCCGCTGGGGAGGAAGGACGATACCTTCTGCTCCCTGGGACACACACTGCCGCTGGGGAGGAAGGACGATACCTTCTGCTCCCTGGGGTACACACTGCCGCTGGGGAGGAAGGACGACACCTTCAGCTCCCTGGGTTACACACTGCCGCTGGGGAGGAAGGACGACACCTTCTGCTCCCTGGGACACACACTGCCGCTGGGGAGGAAGGACGACACTTTCAGCTCCCTGGGGTACACACTGTCACTGGGGAGGAAGGACGGCACCTTCTGCTCCCTGGGACACACACTGCCGCTGGGGAGGATGGACGACACCATCAGCTCCCTTGGTTACACACTGCCGCTGGGGAGGAAGGACGACACCTTCAGCTCCCTGGGTTACACACTGCCGCTGGGGAGGACGGACGACACCAGCAGCTCCCCGGGTTACACACTGCCGCTGGGGAGGAAGGACGACACCATCAGCTCCCTGGGTTACACACTGCCACTGGGGAGGACGGACGACACCATCAGCTCCCTGGGATACACACTGCCACTGGGGAGGAAGGATGGCACCTTCAGCTCCCTGGGCTTCCTTTTTGGCCAAATCTACTAGGGATTGCATGTACTCTCCTACTAGTTTCCTGGCGAGCTGCACGGCTCTCTCCGGGGGGTTGGATCCATAGCCAGACAGCACCTCATTAACCTCTCTGTCAAATTCCTCCTGAGTGTAGTCATATGCCATGCTTGCTCTGCTGAAGTTGATTCTTTTGTAGATAGGGTCGCTGTACGGGTACTAGCATTGCGCTCAATTTGTAATCCATGGAATGGTGTTGCCCTGTAGCTGTCCTTCTGGGCTGTGGAAATGATCCCGCCGCTTGCCACCAATTGTTGCGGACCGTTTCAGCTGACAAGGGGTTAAAATCTGTTTAGGCGATAATCCCCTTTCCCATAGACCCACAGTTACTGCAAGCACCAATCTCCCGAACTGCAAACTGTACGAATCTTCCAACTCCTGAACTGGAAACACACGAACCTTGGAATAGCTGAACAGGAAAAGCATACAATCCGCATACAATCCAATTCCCCCAATAACAAGACGACACTTCGTTTTGAGGGTCAAGCAGAATCTGAGGTGCTGGCACACCCAGCCTGTTTTTTATTACAGTTGTTGCAAATACAGGTCCGCCCACAGGGAGGTATAAAACAACCAATCACATCACAGTTACATCCCACATATTCCCTCCCCTTATCCTGAGAGGAAACTCAATTACATATACAGTTAAAACATACTTTCTACCCAACTTTCATAACTCTAAAACCATACATCACATTCACATAAAAATCACGTATTCACAATCAATCCATTCAGGGGAACAACATATTAAAAAATGGCATGAATCAGACCAAGGGTTCAAAAGTTATTAAAATATCTTTTGGGCCCTGGCTGGCACATGGCTTTCTGGCTCAGACCGGTTTTACAGAGCCCTCTCTCCTGGAGACAATGGAGAAGTAATCCAATTACCTCCCAGGACAGAGACCAGACTCCATTATGCACATGGGGACACAAAGACAGTAAAACACTTTAAAATACATAAAGTCACCTTTTACACATAACACACAGACATTTCACATATCCCCAGATAGCTGGGATCTGAGCGCACAAAACTACCGAATAGCGCTCAGATCCTATTCACACAGTTCAATTGCCATGGAGCTAAAGTCTTTCCCATAGTCTTTCATTATATGAATGGGCTCCATGGCATAGCTATCTGGGGTATCACCGCTCACACAGGGCAAGTACCGAATGACCCCACTGTATTTAAAGGGCCAGAATGAGTGACATGCACTTTTTTAGGGCCGAATACGTTTTTTAAAGGACCCAATCTCCCAGGGCCATAGTCCAAAGGCAGCAGGCGGGCAACCAGGCTTCTCCAGTTCATAGTGGCGAGGTTGGTTTTGCCACAGTTGCTTTAATGAGGGGGCGTGGAGCCGCCAGTTGACCGCCTTGTTGGTGGTCTAGCCAAGGGAGGACTGCAATCGGTCTACCTACCTGTGCTGTCTCAATGTCTTTCTATAGTTTAGTCACTCCTTGTTTGGTCCACTCCACTATCCTTTGGATGTGTGTGGCCCTATGATACCACTTAAAATCTGGCAGTTCCCTTTCGGCGGTGTGAGAACGTCGTGTTTTATCTTTGCCCTCAGCTTCTGCCAGGTGAATCTGAGGTTCATTGATCTGAGAGAGTCGAAGAAGGCCTCTGGGATGGCGATGGGGATGGCCTGGACCCGCGGCAAGATGTTCATCTTGAGCACTCCCACCCGTCTGAACCATAAAAGGCGAACCTGCTCCCATTCCTTTAGGTCTTTCTGTAGAGCGTTCAGCAGTGGCTGGAAATTGGCCGTGTATAGTTGGGTGAGGTCTTTCATGATCACCGTGCCGAGGTATTTCAGGGAGGTGTCGGACCAATGAAACGGCAGTTCCAGCTCAAGGGCCGCTGTTCTGGGTCCTGAAACTGAGACATTTAGGATCGTGGATTTGGTGAAGTTGATCTTAAAGTTCTACAGCTCCCCATATGTTTCAAACTCTTCCATGATCGTGGGCATGGAGGTTTCTGGCTTGGTTACAAAAAACAATAGATCATCCGCGTATGCTGCCACTGAGTGTTCCCCCCTCCCACTTCTAACCCCTGGGATGTTTGGATAATTTCGGATTGAATTCAAGAATGGTTCCAGGGCTAGCACAAAGAGCAGGGGGGAGAGGGGGCAGCCCTGTCTGGTGCCTTTCCTTATTGGGAAGGGGTCAGTATAGGTACCGTTTATACAAATCTGTGCTGTCGGCCGTGAGTACAGGGCTGGGTACATGAATGGCCCTGTACCCAATGCTTCGAGGACCTGGAACATGAAGTCCCAGGCAATCCGGTCAAAGGCCTTCTCTGCATCAGTGGAGAGCAGGAGAAGGCCCTCTTTTCTGATTGCTGCGGTGTGGATCAGGGCAAGTGCCCTGATCGTGTTGTCCCGTGCTTCACGGTGCGGAGTAAATCCCACTTTATCCCCATGGATCAAGTCCGGGAGGAAGGCCTGCAGTCTATGTGATAGAATCTTGGTGAAAATGTTCAGGTCGCAGTTTAGTAGCGATATTGGACGGTAGTTCGTGCATTGCTCGGGGTCTTTCCCTTCTTTGGGTATCAGGGCGATATTTACCGCCAGGGTCTGTGTCGGGAACTGCTTCCCTTCACGGATAGCATTGAGTGCTGCCAAGAGACGTGGGTTGAGGAGCTCCGCATATGTTTTGTAATACCGTGTTGGTAAGCCGTCTAGCTTGGGCTCTTACCCATCTTGGCCGTGATTGTTTTGTCTAATTCTGCCCTTGCCTCTTGTGAGAGATGTCTATCGAGGCGCGGTTCTAGATATTGTGTTATTCACTTCTTTCTATCTGCCAGGTCCCTGTCTTCTCTATGTGGTTCGAGTGAGTATAGGTCTGCATAGTATGTCCGAATGGCGTTTGCCATCTCGGTTGGCATACACTGCACCCTCCTGTCTCTGTCTCTGATCTTGGGGATATAGGCCGATGCTCTCTTTTTGGCTATCATGCGGGCGAGTAGGGCGTTAGTGTAGAAGAACACCTTAGAGTGTAGGTAGGCTCTGTGGTGGTTAACGTTTAATATGGAGGAGAGTTCCCTCCGGAGTACCGTCAGTTGTGTCCAGTCTGCTGGTAGGTGGGTCTGTGTGTGTCTGCATTCCAGTGTCTGTATATCTGCTATTGAGATTTTTAGTCTGGCGGCCTCGGCTTTATTGATTGCGGCCCCTTTCGCTATGAAGTGTCCCCTCAGAACACTTTTGTGGGCCTCCCATAGGCAGAGAGGTGTGACGTCGGGTGTGTCGTTTTCCGTAAAGTATAACGTTAGTCTGTCCTTGGCTTCACTCGTCACTATTGGGTCATTTAGGAGGGATTTGTTAAGTCTCCAGTTGTTGCATGTGGGTCTGTATAATGGGGAGGTCAGTGTCATCGTGACGGGGGCATGGTCAGACCAGGTCGCTGTGCCAATGTTAGTTCGTCGGATATTGGTCAGATGGTAATGTGAGATGAGAAAATAGTCTATTCTGGAGTATGTTTTGTTAGGGATAGAGTAGAAGGTATAGTCTCGGTCTACAGGGTGCATCGCCCTCCAACAGTCTACCAGTCGCCTCTCATTCAGAGTTTTCACTATGTTAGTTAGAATATGCTGCAGTGTTGTTGAGGACCCTGTTGATGTGTCTATGGTTGGCCTCAGGGCCACGTTTAGGTCGCCTCCTATGACCAGACACCCCTCCGCGAACCCTTCTATAGCCCTAGTTGCTGTGCGCAGGAAATGGTGTTGCCGTTTATTTGGGGCATATAGGTTCGCAAATGTGAATGTGCAGTCCGCTATTGTTTCTTTAACGCAGATATATCATCCGTGGTTGTCCCTTAGAACGTCAGTGGGGGCAAAATGTAGCGACTTGTGGATCAGTATTGCCGTGCCTTTGGTCTTCCCTTCCGGGTTATTACTAAGAAAGCACTGTGCATAGTGTCTATCCGTCAGCCTGGAAACCTGGCCCTCCTTAAAGTGTGTTTCTTGGATGAACACTACTTGTGACCTCTGGCTATGGAAGTGGCGTAGCACTTGGGAGCGTTTTTCAGGTATATTCATACCTTTGGCGTTAATGGAGAGAAGGTTTATCTCTGCTTGTTTGTGTGTGGTGTGAGGTGGCATTGCTATAACGTTTCTAGGTTATTGGGATTTTGGTGAGCGGGAATGGGATGTTCGAGGAAAGTACGGGGTGTGTGTGTACGCGTTGGGGCGATTATGCAAATATGGGGTCGTCCCCTATCCCCGTGGGACACTCAGCAAAAAAAAAAAAAAACACAAATTCAACAATAACAGTCAACAAGAAACCGTGTCAATTATCCTAGCAAGACTAGGGTGTGGACGGGGTAGGAGTCGACCCAGCCGCACCAGTTGGCTCAGTCAAGTCCCCCCACCGTTATCCGTACACCCCGGTCAACTGGAAGCGTGGCCCTTTCTCCCTTTCACGCTAAAGAGCAATCCTAGTCCCCAGTTCGGAGCACGGTGCCCGGTATTACTCTCGGAGACTCCCTTCCAGAGGGAAGAGTGTGGTAGGACTTTCTCCTGTCTGGGGTCTCTTGCGTCCCCCGGCCCCACCCACCCCGAAGCTACCTAGCCAGTACAGGTGGGTTTTTAGTTCAGTGGACCCGTCCCTCAGTCGAGTACCCTTGGTATGTGTCTGGGTTCGTGGCTATTGCTTTGGCCGTCCCCTACCCTCTCCTACCGTCTTCCTCTCCGTTGGGCTAAGATGTGGTTACATGTATGGCCCCGTTAGCTGGTGGGTTAGACGTGTTCGTCGGGATGGGCTCTGGCCTCCATCAAAGTCCTCTCCTCTCCTATGCCTAAATTTGGGGGTCCAGTTTGATGGTGCCCCGCTGCATGGGTGGTGGTCAGTGGTGTGGGCGGGGACCTTCCCCTCTGTTCTAACCTGGTCCGCCAGGTCTACTCCCTGTCCTTGCGGCTCTGCCTCCCCTCTATTTTGGGGTTCCCCTTCAACCATTCCCTCTGTCCCCCCCTCACCCCAGTCCCCCCTCCCAAACAGTTTTCCCGGTAGCCCAACACATCTTCAACAGTGTCTCTCTTGTGGGGTCTCAGGGTGTGTGATTAAAGTTGTCTGTGCGCCCATTCGTGATTGTTTTCTTCCTCCCCCCACCCTGTTCCCCAGTGTGTGGGTCTCTATGCCGTGTGGTGACTATATGTATGGCCCATGTGGGTGTGGGGCCTGAGTCCATGGTGTCCCATTATATAGTTATGTATTCCATGCGTCTCTCCGTTGCTGTGGGTCTGCCATGTGTCATCAGCATTTATTCAGCCGTTAGCGCGTTGCCCCGGCTGGCCTCACAGTCTCCATCCTGGTTCTATTTCCCATTGGGAAGGTCCATCTGTATCTTATTTTCTGGCCCACTAGCGCTCTAGTGAGTGGTTTCAGAGCCCTACAGTATCCCAATGTGGCCGGGCATAGGTCTGGGTAGAGTTGGAGGTGTTGGCCTTCGTGGGTGACTTCTCCTCTGTTATGGGCTTCATGTAGGATTTCTTCCTTCAGGGCATATACTGCCAAGCAACAGATCACATCCCGGGGTGGTGCCTCCAGTGGGCCTCTGGGTCTTAGCGCTCTGTGGGCCCTGACAAACTCTATGGGGGTCTCCCTGGGGCGGTTCAAGAGGTCATTGAAAATAGCCGTGAGTAGGTCTTTAAGTTGAGCGGGAGTTTCCTCACCTTCCTGCAGGCCTCGTATTCATAGGTTTTGTCTGCGGCCTCTATTGTCCAAATCTTCTATATGTCGTGCCATGGCTTGCATTTGAGCTGTTTGCCGTGTCTGACTTGCAGTATGGGCCGCTTGTGCTGCTGTGAGGATATCGTGATCTGCCTCTATTTGGGCCATGCGGTCCGCCATACCTTGTATATCCGACCTCATCAGCTGGAGGTCCGCCCTGATAGAGGCCTGGAGGGCTGTGGTAGCTTGATTCAGGTCTGCCCGGTTGGGTAGTGCCTTGAGCAGGGTCAGACAGTCTGTCGGTGGTGTCTCCATGTGTTCATCTCGGCCTGGTGAGTGGGAGTTTGGCGTGGAGGCTTCTGATCACTCAAGAAGTTTAGTAATGAAGGGAAGTAGCGATCTAGGATGGGAGTTAGAAGGAGAGGTAGAGTCAAGAGAAGGCTTGTTTAGGATGTGATTGATGATTGCTTGTTTGAGTGAAGAGGGTAAGATGCCAGTGGATTTAATGTGTTGATTGTACTGGTTGTATGTGCCTTTCCTCTTCCCCCTGTTCCGGTCTTATTTTTTTTCCATTAGGGCATTGTACCATTGTTCCAGGAACACTTCCAGACCAGTTCAAACTTGCTGCCCTGCCACTCATTTAAATCTATGATGTGGTCTTCAGCCCTTGTTATTGTCTGTGCCCACCCTTCCTGGCTATTACCAGGACCCTATTCACGTTAGTTGTAAGCTTTGTAGTGTGATTGATTTCTATCCATAGTAGATGCTGCTATTGGTTGGCTTGGGATATTCTATCTAAAGTCCATACTGCCATAGGGTACCACTATAACATTATTGTCAGTAAATGAGGCTATTGGGGGTATAAATAGATGCTCTGTTTTTAATAAAGGTTGTTGTTCTCCCCTTAACAACGTTTCATCTAGTGCTTGGGGAAGTGGGCTATAATCTTTTCAGCAACATATCTTCCAACCTGAGAGAACTGCAGTGGAGATACTGGCTTGGAGTATTGGAGCTTTACTGCAATTAGGTAATAGTGGGGTTGCAGTGTGAAGTTATACCAAGTAGTTAAGGATTTCCAGGATACTTTGCAATGCAGCTAGTTATAGGTAAATACCTTATAGGATAAGACAATACAGGATCATGCAGAGTTGCAGAGGCTGAAACAGGTATGTATATTCCAAAATAATATAATGCAAGTTGCTTACGAGATCATGCAGTGATGCAGCAATTGAAGCAGTACTCCAGCAATACTCCACAAATCAGGATTCTTGGAAGCTGATAAGGAAAGTATTTCGGTAAGATGTAATTCAGGCAAGTTCAGGATGAAGTAATGCAGGTTAGTGTCTTTCAGTATGAGGAAATGCAGATGAGTGCAGGATGAGGCACTGCAGGTAAGGTCTCTACAGAATGAAATAATGTAGATAAAATACAGGATATTACCAGGAACAGAGATTCTTTATCAGAGCATAGACTTCAATGTCAAGGCCCTGTTGTGTGCCGGGAGTAGACTTATCAAGCCTCCTAATTAGTTAATCCAGGTGAGGTTATTAAGGTGAGTGAATAGATTAGTGGTTAGGGAGGCCACTAGAGGAGAAAATCATGAAGTTCACTTAAAGGGCCAGTAATAAACGAAAAAGTCTTACATGTCAGTTTTGAAACCTGTCAAGTATGTTCTATCTGAGAACAGCTAAAAAGCAAAAGATATAATCCTACTCACATTTTATGGAGCTGTAACTAGCTCCAGTATGAATGGCCTACAGTTGTACAATCCCCTTTTGCAAGGATACGTGAGAGTGGTGTCTTTGTAGTATGAGGACCATAAATTATAAAAAGATAAAAAAGGAAACACAATAGTGCTTTCTATTTAAAATATTTGAAGGTTAAGATAAATGAAGAACATACTCACATTTACCAGAGCAGGCCTACTGCTCGATCGATAGGGCATGGGTGGTATAATTCCCACCGGATATCTTGAGAGTAGTAGTCACTGGATCAAAAAATCAGGTGCCAGGCAGTTTGGAGTAAAAATAATAAAAATAGCAGTAATAATTAAATGTGAAGGGGATATAGTATGTGTAGCAATCTATAAGAGTATATGAAATGGGGATGTTTTCATTCATCCCCATTTTTTCAATCATCATCTCTTTTCCTATTAAACCCCATCATCCCCATTTCATAGTTACATAGTTAGATAGCTGAAAAGAGACTTGCGTCCATCAAGTTCAGCCTTCCTCACATTTGTTTTTTGCTGTTGATCCAAAAGAAGGCAAAAAAACAAAAAAACTAATTTTGCACAATTTTGCAACAAGCTAGGACAAAAAATTCCTTCTTGACCCCAGAATGGCAGTTAGATTTATCCTTGGATCAAGCAGTTATTACCCTACATTGAAAGATTATATCCTTGAATATTCTGTCTTTGCAAGTATGCATCTAGTAGCTGTTTGAACATCTGTATGGACTCTGATAAAACCACTTCTTCAGGCAGAGAATTCCACATCCTGATTGTTCTTACAGTAAAAAAACCTTTCCTTTGCCGTAGACGAAATCTTTTTTCTTCCAGTCTAAACGCATGGCCTCGTGTGCTATGTAAAGTCCGGTTTGTGAATAGATTTCCACACAATGGTTTGTATTGGCCCCGAATATATTTGTATAATGTTATCATATCCCCTCTCAGGCGACGTTTTTCTAAACTAAATAGGTTTAAATTTGTTAACCTTTCTTCATAGCTGATATGTTCCATTCCTTTTATTAATTTTGTAGCCCGCCTCTGCACTTTTTCTAGTGCCATGATATCCTTCTTTAGAACAGGTGCCCAAAATTGCACAGCATATTCAATATGTGGTCTTACCAGTGATTTATAGAGAGGCAAAATGATATTCTCGTCCCGAGAATGAATGCCCTTTTTCATGCATGACAATACCTTACTGGCCTTGGCCACTGCTGATTGACATTGCACATATGTCATATATACTCTTATAGATTGCTACACATACTATATCCCATTCACTGTCCTGTGTTACAGTTCCCCAATACCCGTTTTTTGCCATTTCCATAGAAACTTATGTTGCAGTGGAATCACCTTAATTCCCAACGCCCATCCCATTCAGACGTAGTTACCATACGTAACCTTACCCTCCCCACCGAACGTGGCCTCTGTTTAACCAAATGGCCAACAAATCCCACAATGCCTCCCTCCTTACGGCCGCAAATAAAATGGTGAACTATATTATATTAGTCCGTTTTCGTTTTTGGTAAACCAAAGACCACAACAGGGCACTGAGGCAAGGGAAAGGTTAGCTTATATACACACAGGGTGTGTCTGATTGGCTAACCTCCAATTAGTGTTAACCACAACATGTGGGAGGAGTGTCTTCCCTCCCTTGTGTTCTGTAAGGTCATCACTGTGTGCCGGGTCACATGACAGGGTGCAGCACACATATAAGGAAGCTGCTCTGGAGCATTCACAAGTCTGGAGACAGGGACCAGATGACATTGCTTGCGGTGATGAGGTAAGCAAGGTCGCCACATGCTTACCTCATCACCGCAAACGGTGTCATCTGGGCCCCTTTATAAAGATGTGGTGCAGGGGCAGGGGACCTGACATATGTGAGAATAAATTACTTCATATGATCGCTATCTTTCAATAATTTTTTTTTTTTTTTTGTATGATCGGTCATATTTTCAGAATCAATGCCAAAATGTCACAATTTCTGCCAGGATATGCAAACTTTGAGCACAACTGTATGTGAAACAAAGCACCTTAGAGTATATAGCATATGCCTGAAAACCATGCACAAATAAGACCACAAAATCAGGTACATCCACTAAATGGTGCAAATACATAAGTAAAAATAATCAAATAAATTACATCTATAAATATAAGTCATAGTAAACACAAAGCAAACAACCAAATGCACAATATGTGTAGAAAAAAATAAAACTATATATAATGAAATTTAAGAAACAAGGCATACATGCATATTAAGGATGAGAGACCAATGCTCCATTATCTCTGTTACCAAGTATCAATCTGCAGTAACATTGATATTCTAAAGAAGAAACTGTAACAGAAAATAGTAAATACTGTATCAAATCTATTAAAGTGAATTTAGATAGAAACCATATACAGCTTTTAGCTACCAGGTAGCGATCTAAATTGATAGTGAAACAATAACAACATATTATGGCAAAATTATTATCAGAAGCATTACATTTACTAGATATCCCTTACAAAAGAATGTAACTTACATTCACTTTATCAGTAACTTACATTCACTTTATCAGTTCATCATACAGACTATATATATATATATATATATATATATATATATATATATATATATATATATATATACATAATGTCTCTGAACACCTCTGTGATAAAAATACATATAATTTAACTTTATGATTACCATAAAAAATTTTTGGGTAAGTAAACCTTTGAATACAAAAATAACTCTCTATATATTAAATCACTAAATTCATCATCTGGTTGAACCCCTTCATCTAGAAATCTTCGGATATCTCTCATTGAATATTTATACTTAAAGAATCAGTAGTATTGATTCTAATATCAATATTACCAAATATTTCTAATTTAACGAAGAATATAACGTAACAAAATATCCAATTGTCAGGGTATTTATATCGGCAGACATTTTGTGCTATGATAGAAATTAAAATGTATATTGTCAGAGTCATTCTGAACAGACCAGACTCCATTTTGTTATTTTCAAGTTAACAAAGAGACACAAAATTTCTATCCTTTCTGTAAAACTAACCACTTTGCCAGAGCTAAAGGAATGCATAGTATAAACAAATCAAGTGATAAGAAATGAGAATGGGGGATGGACAGACTGTTAGCTAAATGCTAATGGAATATAATTAATTCTAAAACCCAGACATTTGTGACAGAGAAGATTAAATAATTTAATTTTACTTTCGATATTGTATAGAGTCCCATTGTAAATTAGAGGTCATACTTAGTTATAACTGTCATATTAGAAATTATAGCAGGAATTGGAGACACATAGTCTGAAGAAAGCCCAAAGAAACTGTTTGATCTGACAGAAAACTTAAATTATAAATAACCATAAAGATAAGGTAAATGACGTCAAAATAGCCACCAGGAAAAGTTAACTCTTTCCTGGATAGGTATGTTTAGTGGGACGACACTGCCCTCTATAGACCAAATACTTAAATTGTTATCTGGAAGTTAACCACACCTCCAATGTTTCTATTGGTCTATCACCTAGTGAATTTTCCTTTAAAAAGTTAAGACAAAGGGAAGAGAGAGGAATGCAGAGAAGGCAAGGGAGGCAAAGGAAGCAAGGCAGTCGGAAGCAGGCTAAGAAAGAAAAGCAGAGTGAGAGCGAGAAAGAAACATTCCTTGACACTTAGCTACCTGAGAATATCTGATGAGAAAATCTACTCAACTGGTAATTATACTGGTTTCATTTAATGAATCTAAATTAATAATAATTTTCTAATAGCATAATATATGACTGGATAAATCACGATAAGATTTCGATATTTAGAAATCTTAGTTAACTGAGAAGTATATATTTATAACCATTCCATGCTGCAGATGGAATTAGAATAAGTATGTGTTTATGTGACATATCACATGTTAGCATATCGTGATATTCATCCAGGTGTATTGATTTGCTACAAAATAAGATAAAATAAGATAAAATATCTGTGAACATGGTAGATTACTCTTATTGGATGGTTCCAGGAAATGACTAATGAGCTGGTTTAAATGTTATTTTATTTAAAATTACATGAGAATAGATCTTAATTCCTAGGAGGTCTAGCCAGCATTGAAAGGGTTATTCTAACTGTCAGCTAAAGATTTATGGTCTTATGCTGAAAACTTTTCTGTGTGTGAAACTTTCGTTTCTCTGTGAAGCCCATCATAAATCATTATCTTGACAATTAAGACTGTGTTAGCCAGTGGAATGTATTGCCATTTGTATTGCATACTCATGTTATACTGAATATTCATTGATTATTATCACGCATGTTACATATTATTATTATTTAATTTGTCACAATAAATTGTTTGTAAGTTTTAAAAAAAACAACAAAAAAGCAGTACCACTGTCACCTATTAATACAAAAGGGAGACCCATTCTATTTTAAATCAGTGGTTGCTCTGGTACCAAGATGGGAAATGCAAAACATCTCCCTCTTGAAAACAAGTCACTGCCACATAGGGGCTTCACTATTCTCTCATTGCCCTGAAATGTGAAGCGACTAATGGGTGACATAATTAATACTACATATTTAAAACTTCTCTATTAGTCAGATAATAAAAGGAGAGAGGAGAAATAGTAGAGATGGCATAAACATAGAGCTGGACAAAGTCAGAAATCAGATGATTAGTTAGGAAAGAGAGAAGAAAGACATATATAAATTATACAGCGTCACCTTTAAAAATTTGTATTTTGTTAGTCTGTTTATTTTATGTTATATATGAGAAGATTTTTGACAATAAAGAAAACTATCCTCCTTGTAGGCCTTCCTAAAATGTCAACTTACTGTAGTAAGTTACCCTTCAGTTTCAATATTGTTAAGATGTTCTCTAATACGATCTTTACGTTTCTGTTCCGCGTTATCCACATATTGGACCAAACAGAGGGTGCAAGTTAGATACATTGCAGTATTTAAGTTGGTGGCTGGCTAGCAGGTAATGATCTTACTGAACCAAGTGACCTCTTCAGATGCCAAGAGCTTTTTTTTTAATTATTTGCCTGCTGGCTGCTAGAACTGGTAGTTAAGGTATAATATTGATTAATTAATTTTGAACAATAATTTCATTAGCTGGGATCAATATTGTTTTATAACAGACAGATCATGCCAAATTAACTTAATTATACTATATGAACAAGTTAGCAGTAATATAGATACAGATAATCCAGTAGAATGAATCTACTTGGATTTTTATAAGGCATTTCATACAGTTCCATAGAAAAGATTACTAGTAAAACTGAAATCAGTAGGTTTAGATGCTACATTGAATTCTTGGATAGAACACTGACTTAATGATACAGTGCAGAGAGTAGTTGTAAATGGAAAATTTTCAAATTGGACAAAAATGGTAAGTGGATTGGTTCAGTCCTCGGTCTACTTCTCTTTAATCTGCTTATTATTATTATTATTATGATATTTATAGAGCGCCGTCAAATTCCGTAGCGCTTTACAATTGGTGGACGAACAGACATGTAGTTGTAACCAGATAAGTTGGACACACAGGAACAGAGGGGTTATGGGCCCTGCTCAATGAGCTTACATGCTAGAGGGAGTGGGGTAAAATGACACAATAAGGTGTAACCGCATGCGGTTCCCTTATTTACCACTATAATGTCTTAAAGCATAGAACTTAGTAGGGCTAACCATACAGATATCTTATCCATAATTTTATATAGTTAGTAAGAGATCCTCTATTTAACATATGTAAATAATTGAGAATACAATATAAAATAAGGATTGTCTTGGAAGCAATAGATTTTGTCTTTTAGATATTTATTATATAAAAATATAAATATAGACATATAAAATCCATTATAGCAGAGTTTATAAGATGACATTAAATGCTTGCAAATATCATTAATAGGTTAACATACCCTTCTGAACATGTCATCATGTCAGCCTCTCAGTCATTTTAAGATGGAGCAGCGTCTGTCTCCAAGTCTCTCCTCTGTGTCTTAACATTTAAAAAGTACACCTATTTATACCTTAAGTGTCGTCATTTTAGAGTCACCATAGTTCATATATGAAAAAGTAACTTGTCTACTTTAAATCAATTTAGGACCTCCCTTAGTTTGGCAAAGATACAAGGCAATAACTAAAGGGTGCATACGTCATGGAAATTTTCCTGACTTAGTTCAAGATGGCATCTTAAAGTCTGAATAGCTTATCTGTTGTTTATACTAAGACGTAAGTGCACAGTCGTGGGAGATTCCCGGATTTGGGGAAGTTTCATTAACTTGGGGTTACCACAGTATATTGTGTACTGAAAGAGTCGTAATATAGCCTTGAAGCTTGTTTATGCGTTATTGTTATTGCATTTGCCCATAACAAAGGTAAGGATAGTATTAGACTAGTGACAGTTGCAGAAGAGGGATCAGTTGGGAGCTATTAAGAGTTTAATTGATACGCTTTTATGAAGAAGTGGGTTTTTAATAATTTTTTGAAGAAGTGGAGACTGGGTGAGCATCTAACAGAGGAGGGAAGCGAGTTCCACAGGAACAGTGCAGCCCTCGAGAAATCTTGAAGGCGAGCATCAGAGGTGGGAGTACGGACAGAAGATAGACGTAAGTCTTCAGCATTTCGTAAGGGCCTAGACGGGACATACTTGTGTATAGGCTTGTGTATTATGTAGAGATAATAAATTATCTTGAAGTGGGTGTTTAAAATTGTTTGTATGTGTTTGGAGATGACGCAAAACTATGTAAGATAATATAGTCTGAACATGATATAACCTTTCTACAGAGGGAATTGGATAAATTGGGGACTGGTTAGGCAAGTGGCAGATGAGATTCAATATAGGTAAATGCAAAGTTATGCATGTTGGAATAAAGAACACACAATGCACTTATACATTAAATGGTGTTAGGTTAGGGATAACATTAAAAAAAAGTCTTGGGAACAATTATGGATAAACTAAGCAACAGTATGCAATACTGGTCTGCCATTGCAAAAGCTATTAAGGTGCGTCTATGTATAAACATGGGTATTGATTTATGTGATCAAAATATAATGTTGCCTCTTTTTAAATCAATGGTAAGATCCCACCTTGAACAAGCGGTGCAAATTTGTTTTAATGAAGAATTTTGAAGAACTAGAATAAATGTAGAGATGAGCAAAAATGAGTAAAGGGGGTGGAAAATATTAGTTATGAAGAAACTGCATTTGTTTTCTTTAGAAAAAAGGAGCCCCAGAGCAGATATGATAACACTGTTCAAATATATACAGGGTTGGTACAGAATAGGGTGTGTGCTAACCTGATCATTAGAAGGAATATACAACAGATAAGAAATCACCAATTGAAACTGGAAGAAAAACATTTTTATTTACAGCTAAGGAAATGGTTCTTTACAATAAGAAAAATAACCATGTGGAATTCTCTATCTAAAGAGGTTGTCGTATTAGATTCTATAGATATATATATTTTTTTTAAGTCGTGGATGCTTTTTTTTAACATAATATTCAAGGGTATAATTGATATGTATGTGAACATTTAGTTGATCCAGGGAGATATCTGATTGCCATGATGGAGTCAAGAAGGATTCCCCCCACCCCCTCCCCTTTCCCCCTTTTTTGTGTCATAATTGGAAATGGTTACAATTGCGATTTTTTGCCTTCTTTTGGATCAAAAGCATAAAAATATGTTTTCCAAGGAAGTTGATGAACAGACTATTTTTAAATTAGATTGCTATGCAACTATGTAATTTACAGAGTAACCCCTGGGAATTCATTATGTGAAAGTTTCTTTGAACTCTTTGATGATGCTATCTGCCCACAAATGCCCAAGTTTAGTTGGAAATCTTTGTAGATCTGAATAGATTTTCTTTCAATGACACAAGGTACAGACTGAGCTGTTTAAGCAGGAGTTTCTCTGCATATGTAATATTGTCCAAAAAAATCATAAATTAGATTTCAGTAACTCATTTTCTCTCTTCACAGTGGAAGATTATCATGAGGAAGAAAAAAGGGATCTTGATCTTTATCTTGCCTTTGTGGTACTATCTGTATTGCTTTTCTCCATCTCGATCATGTAAGTGTGTTTTCCAACATACAGCACATTGCATGAATGCAATTTTATTGTAATTTATTATTTGCTATGAAGTTGTCTGCATGGATTTTACAACTTTGTGATTCCTAATGTAGGGAAATAAATATGTATCATTGTGATCATCAGTAGCAAAGAAGGATCAATAATTGCGATCAGTAGTAAAGTGGAATATCTCATTAAGCCTTAACTTAGCTATAGTAGAAATAACTCAGCACATTTTTGAGCAATTCAAAGACAAATTGTGATTTCCTATATGTGGTATGGGATAGGTAAATAAATGATTGTAAATTCCAGGAACACCCATGAAACAAGAGGGAGTTAAATAATCTCTTCTATTCCTACACCTAATTTGTGGTGGAACCTTGGTCAAATATATTTAAGAGAGAGTGAAATTGCCTGTGTCCATACACCTTTCCCCCTACTTTATTACATTATTAACAGACACATTAGCCAGTGGCAGAACTACTGCTAGTGCAGCTGGTGTGGCTGCACCTAAACCTGCAAGCATAGAGGGCCCATGCACTGAGGGCCACCCGGTGGCTGTATTGAATCAGGGGCTTGGTCAGGTGCTGTGACTCTTCAATAGTTTAACCGGGCCCCATGCTCTATGTGATGCCACAGTGCTGGGAGGAAGTGAGTACAAATCACCAATCACTTGCGATAAATAATTAATAATATGTAACATGCATGACAATAATCAGTGACTATTTAGGTATAACAATAGTTTAAAATATGGCAAAAATTATGACTAGTGATGTCCCGAACTGTTCGCTGGCGAATAGTTCCTGGCGAACATCGGTTGTTCGCGTTCTCCACGGACGGCGAACACATGCGCTGTTCGGTCCGCCCCCTATTCGTCATCATTGAGTAAACTTTGACCCTGGCCTGTACCTCACAGTCAGCAGACACATTCCAGCCATTCAGCAGCAGACCCTCCCTCCCAGACCCTCCCACCTCCTGGACAGCATCCATTTTGCATTCATTGTAAAGCTGCATTCTTAGTGAGAGTAGGGACAGTGTTTACCTGCTGCTGATTTGATAGGGAAATTGATAGATAGGCTAGTGTATTCAGTGTCTACTACAGTCCTGAAGGACTCATCTGATCTCTGCTGTAAGGAAAGCACCCCAAAAATCCCTTTTTAGGGCTAGAACATCAGTCTGCTTTTTTTTTTTCTGTGTAATGTAATTGCAGTTGCCTGCCTGCAAGCCAGCCTGTGTGTCAGGCTCACAGCATATACTGTGCCCACTTGCCCAGTGCCACCACTCACTTACTGGTGTCAAAATAGCTTGCATTTAAACAAAAAAAACCTTTTTTGAATGTAGTATAATAGCAGTCAGTTTCCTTCACTAGTGTGCGTTTCAGGGCCTGCCAAGTGCTTCCACTCACTCACTGGTGTCACAATAGCTTGCATTTAACAAAAACAAAAACGTTTTGGACTGTAATATAATAGCAGTCAGTTTCCTTCACTAATGTGCGTTTCAGGGTCTGCCAGGGCACAGTGTCACACCAGTGCAACTCAAATCTGGTGTAACAGTAGTGTAAATTTTTTTTTAAAAATACAATTTTGACTGTAATAGATTGAATAGCAGTTAGTTGTCTGCCAGAGTGTGTGTCAGGCTCACAGCGTATACTGTGCCCACTTGCCCAGTGCCACCACTCATCACTGGTGTCACAATAGCTTGCATTTAACAAAAAAAAACTTTTTGGACTGTAATATAATAGCAGTCAGTTTCCTTCACGAGTGTGCGTTTCAGGGCCTGCCCAATTACCACCACTCACTCATATCTGGTGTCCCAATAGCTTGCATTTAAAAAAAAACTAAACTTTTTGGACTGTAATATAATAGCAGTCAGTTTCCTTTACTAGTGTGCGTTTCAGAGCCTGCCCAGTGCCACCACTCACTCATATCTGGAGTCCCAATAGCTTGCATTTAATAAAAAATAAACTTTTTGGACTGTAATATAATAGCAGTCCTTCACGAGTGTGCATTTCAGGGCCTGCCAGGGCACAGTGTCACACCAGTGCCACTCATATCTGTTGTCACAGTAGCTTGCACGCATAGTACAGGGGCAGGGGCCGTCGTGGTCGTGGTTCTGTGATTCCCTTTGGCCCTAGAATAATGCCCAGTGTTCAGAGGCCACGTACCCTGAACTTGAATAGTTCTAAGGACATAGATGACTGGCTAACACAGGACACCCAATCTTCTACAGCTTCCGCTCGGAACCTCGACGCACCATCCTCCTCCAGCTTAGCTTCGGGCACCTCTCAAGTTACCATTCGCCCGCCTGCCACCACCACCAACACTAGCACCACAGCCGCTCACTTGGTATGTCAGAGGAGTTATTTACACATCAGTTGGAAGAAATGAGTGATGCGCAACCATTATTGCCAGAGGATGTAGATAACAGGGATATGTCTCAGTCAGGCAGCATTACACACGTACGGTGTGATGATGATGATGTTGTACCCACTGCTGCTTCCTTTGCTGAGTTGTCAGATACAAGTGAAGCGGTTGATGATGACTATGCGTCCGTGGATGTCACATAGGTGCCCGCTAGAAGAGAAGAAGAACAGGGGGAAAGTTCAGATTGGGAGACAGAGTGGAGGAGGAGGAGACAAGTTGGAAGCAGGGGGAGGTCGTCGCAAGGAGCTAGTGGCACAGTCAGACAGCATGCATCGGCACCCGGGGTCAGCCAGACAGCACGCCAATCAACGCCACCAGAATGCCGTCATTGCAGAGCTCAGCAGTGTGGCATTTTTTTTGTGTGTCTGCCTCTGACAACAGCGATGCCATTTGCAACCCACCTAGGTACAACTGCTTTGCGAAGGCACATGATCGCATATCACAAACGCCTATGGGATCAACACATGAGTACAAGTTTTACACAAACTCAAAGCCGCCATCCTCTTCCTGGTCCAGCATCTTCAGCCACGTTAACCACTGCTGTCCTCCTTGCCCCCTCTCAACCATCCGCCCCTCCGTCTCTCGCCTTGAGCAGTTCCTGCTCATCTGCCCACAGTCAGGTGTCTGTCAAGGACATGTTTGAGCGTAAGAAGCCAATGTCACAAAGTCACCCCCTTGCCCAGCATCTGACAGCTGGCTTGACTGAACTCTTAGCCAGCCAGCTTTTACCATACAAGCTGGTGGAGTCTGATGCGTTCAAAAAATTTGTAGCTATTGGGACACCGCAGTGGAAGGTACCCGGACAAAATTTCTTTGCACAAAAGGCAATCCCCAACCTATACTCGATTGTGCAAAAGGAAGTAATGGCATGTCTGGCACACAGTGTTGGGGCAAGGGTCCATCTGACCACTGATACCTGGTCTGCAAAGCATGGTCAGGGAAGGTATATCACCTACACTGTGCATTGGGTAAACCTGCTGACGGCTGCCAAGCATGGAATGCGTGGCTCTGCAGAGGAGTTGGTGACACCGCCACGACTTGCAGGCAGGCCTGCTGCCACCTCCTATACTCCTCTTCATACTTCATCCTCTTCCATAACCTCCTCGGCTGAGTCCTCTTCTGCTGCTGCGTCTTGCTCCACATCAACAGCACCCCCCCAGCTCCCCAGGTACTGTTCCACATCCCGGATACGGCAGTGTCACGCCGTCTTGGGGTTGACTTGCCTGAAAGCAGAGATTCACACCGGACCAGCACTCCTGTCCGCCCTGAACGCACAGGTGGATCAGTGGCTGACTCCGCACCAACTGGAGAAAGGCAAAGTGGTTTGTGACAACGGAAGAAATTTGTTGGCGGCATTGCATTTGGGCAAGTTGACACAAGTGTCATGCATGGCACATGTGTGTAATCTGATCGTACAACGCTTTGTGCATAAGTACCCAGGCTTACAGGACGTCCTTAAGCAGGCCAGGAAGGTGTGTGGCTATTTTAGCCGTTCCTACACGACCATGGCGCACTTTTCCGATATCCAGCGGCGAAAAAAGATGCCAGTGAGGCACTTGATTTGCGACAGCCCGACACGTTGGAATTCAACACTCCTAATGTTCGACCGCCTGCTCCAACAAGAAAAAGCCGTTAACGAGCATTTGTATGACTGGAGTGATAGGACAGCCTCTGGGGAGCTGGGAATTTTTTTGCCACGTTACTGGACGCTCATGCGCAATGCCTGTAGGCTCATGCGTCCTTTTGAGGAGGTGACAAACCTAGTCAGTCGCACCGAAGGCACCATCAGCGACATCATACCATTTGTTTTCTTCCTGGAGCGTGCCCTGCGAAGAGTGCTGGATCAGGCCGTAGATGAGCGTGAAGAGGAAGAGTTGTGGTCACTATCACCACCAGAAACAGCCTTATCAGCATCGCTTGCTGGACCTGTGGCAACGCTGGAAGAGGATTGTGAGGAAGAGGAGTCAGAGGAGGAATGTGGCTTTGAGGAGGAGGAGGAAGACCAACCACAAAAGGCATCCCAGGGTGCTCGTCGTCACCTATCTGGTACCCGTGGTGTTGTACGTGGCTGGGGGGAAGAACATACCTTCAGAGAGATCACTGAGGACGAGGAACAGGACATAAGTAGCTCGGCATCCAACCTTGTGCAAATGGGGTCTTTCATGCTGTCGTGCCTGTTGAGGGACCCTCGTATAAAAAGGCTGAAGGAGAACGACCTGTACTGGGTGTCCACGCTACTAGACCCCCGGTATAAGCAGAAAGTGCCTGAAATGTTACCGAATTACGGCACGTCGGAAAGGATGCACTAGTTCCAAAATCAATTAAAAAGTATGCTTTAGACATAAAGCACAGGCATGTAAAGTGATGAGAAACCTGACACAAAAGTTTAATAGAGGGGGGGCGGAGCTAGCAGCCATACTGAGAAGACGCACATGTCTCGAGCTCCTGGAGACAATTGCACAATTACGGCAAAAACAGGTGTAAAAAACTACTTTTCTTGGCAACCAGGGCTGCTACCTGCTCCTGGATGGTCATGGGTCGGCGAAACAAAAAATCGAAGCCGGACAGACCTCCGTCTACCGCGGACATTGGAGAACTCCTGCGGAGGCCTTCAAACTACCAAAGGCCTGAGATGGCGCCGCAACTGGAAGGCCTATACAACTCATTCAGTGAGGCCACAGAGTCGGAAGACGGCGACTACGACACTGGGGCAATGAGCAGAGAGCCTCTCCCACCCAAGAACCCAAGCCTGACAGAAGGGAAACTCAAAGAAATGCTGGGTGAATTACGCCGCAATATAGCGACCGACATAGGAATTTTCAGAGACGAGATAAGTGGAGTGGTAGCCCGCCTGCAAAATGCGGAGCTCAACACCGCCGCACAAGATTCCCGACTACATGCAGTGGAGCAACAAATCTCTGCCCTGCAGCAGACACAACGACAGCACCAAGATAATTTGGCAGCACTAGAGGACAGGAGGCGCTGGAAAAATCTAAAAATCCGAGGCCTACCTAATGTGGTGGAGACAGCGGAGTTGCCGCACCTAATCCGCAGATTGCTCACCACGCTTTTCACGGCCAAACAAGCCAAAGGGATGCCACTGGAAAGTTGCTTTCGCATCACCAGATCACAAACTGGCACACCAGAAAGAGGGAACGATGTAATTGTAAGATTCCAACACGGGCGAGACCGCCAGGCGTTCATGTCAGCAGTACGCAATAAATCACCCCTCCATTTTGAGGGCCATGACTTAACCTTTTACCCAGACCTGTCGAAGGCCACCATGGACTGGAGACGGTCCCTGCGACCCCTGACTGCAGAACTCCTGGCACATAACATACCTTACCACTGGTCACCTGAAACTACATGACGCTACCGAAATACCTGAAATCCTGCAGCAGCTCGCACTAGGAGGGCGGACACCAGCCACAACGGAACTCAACAAGCCGAAGGCGACCACCACCTGGAATCCCGCCACGGCGCAACCCTTCGTACCGGCTACCCAGAGGGGAGAAAAGGCGTCTACGTCAGTGCCATGAACTCTCCGACACAGTCCACATTATGGACTTAAGCCTCTCTCGGCTATGCTATATGTACTTTTAAGTTTATTGGTTTATTTTTATTTTTCACACACTTTACTGTTTGCATGCTGCCCGCTACCTTAAGCATACCTGTTTACCCCCTCCATTGATGCGTGCGTACACCGCACCAGTTTGTACTTGCCCTCCCCCCCCCTCACCCCCCTGTACAATCCCTAGAGAAGTCGTCCGGTATTCCTGACACAGAGAAATAAGCAGGGGGACATAAGCCAATCTACCAAGCTCCCGGTTAACTCACTTAGGCCCACCTAGAGACCAGAGCGGCATTTGTTGCACCCTACCCATAGGAACTCAGAATATACTCACCCCGCATTGCATAGGCAGGTGCTGCACGTAAGATAAACCGCTGTTTTCAGCCTTTATTGTTAGTGATACCGTTCGTTATTACTGGCACTGTTTACTGCTTATTATGTACTAACAATATCTCTCTAGCTACTCATTCATGCTAGCTAGGGTTGACAGTCTAAGCAACATCTCCTTTTTTCTTTCCTTTAAAAATCAACCTAGCGCTGTATTCTCAACATTCACCCTTCACATATCAGCGAACATTAATACCATGCTGGCTATTAGAGTCTTTCACCATCGTTAACCTAACTAGTGTGATTACTAACATTTACAAATGTTGAACGATGGACATGTGGTTCACTCTGTTACATTAAGATGTTAATCTTTTTATTAATCTTTTAACTGCACCCTTGTAACTAAACAACTTTAGCCAGAGCTCAGATAATCTCGTACTCGCTCTACAGTTGAGCAAAGTTGTTTGTCTTTTTTATATATCTTGCATCATTGCAGTACTGTATCTACTGATTGTTAACAACTACAAAATTTAAAATGTGCCTGTTTAATAGGTCACGACCTGCACTCCAAACTAAGATTACCTGTACCTTGACACCGCTGTTGTGGCGCACCAAGGCTGTTTGTCAATTCTTGTGCACAATAAAAATAAAGAATTTAAAAAGTATGCTTTACACAGCGTATAAGGGTGATGTCACAGCACAACGGGAATCTAACAGGGGAAGAGGTGAAAGTAATCCTCCTCCTCCCACGACCACGCCGGCAAGGACAGGACGCTTTACAGACGTGTTGTTGATGGAGGACATGCGGAGCTTTTTAAGTCCTACACATCGCCACAGCCCTTCGGGGTCCACCCTCAGAGAACGACTCGACCGACAGGTAGCAGACTACCTCGCCTTAACTGCAGATATCGACACTCTGAGGCGCGATGAACCCCTTGACTACTGGGTGTGCAGGCTTGACCTGTGGCCTGAGCTATCCCAATTTGCGATAGAACTTCTGGCCTGCCCCGCTTCAAGTGTCCTGTCAGAAAGGACCTTCAGTGCAGCAGGAGGTATTGTCACTGAGAAGAGAAGTCGTCTAGGTCAAAAAAGTCTAGATTACCTCACCTTTATTAAGATGAATGAGGGATGGATCCCGAAGGGACTTACAGTGGGCGATACATTCGACTAAAAAAGGCCTGATGAGGGGGACTACTTAACACACCACTCCTATCTGGTGGCACATTACAGGAAGTGCAGAATTATTAGGCAAGTTGTATTTTTGAGGATTAATTTTATTATTGAACAACAACCATGTTCTCAATGAACCCAAAAAACTCATTAATATCAAAGCTGAATATTTTTGGAAGTAGTTTTTAGTTTGTTTTTAGTTATAGCTATTTTAGGGGGATATCTGTGTGTGCAGGTGACTATTACTGTGCATAATTATTAGGCAACTTAACAAAAAACAAATATATACCCATTTCAATTATTTATTTTTACCAGTGAAACCAATATAACATCTCAACATTCACAAATATACATTTCTGACATTCAAAAACATAACAAAAACAAATCAGTGACCAATATAGCCACCTTTCTTTGCAAGGACACTCAAAAGCCTGCCATCCATGGATTCTGTCAGTGTTTTGATCTGTTCACCATCAACATTGCGTGCAGCAGCAACCACAGCCTCCCAGACACTGTTCAGAGAGGTGTACTGTTTTCCCTCCTTGTAAATCTCACATTTGATGATGGACCACAGGTTCTCAATGGGGTTCAGATCAGGTGAACAAGGAGGCCATGTCATTAGATTTTCTTCTTTTATACCCTTTCTTGCCAGCTACGCTGTGGAGTACTTGGACGCGTGTGATGGAGCATTGTCCTGCATGAAAATCATGTTTTTCTTGAAGGATGCAGACTTCTTCCAGTACCACTGCTTGAAGAAGGTGTCTTCCAGAAACTGGCAGTAGGACTGGAAGTTGAGCTTGACTCCATCCTCTACCCGAAAAGGCCCCACAAGCTCATCTTTGATGATACCAGCCCAAACCAGTACTCCACCTCCACCTTGCTGGCGTCTGAGTCGGACTGGAGCTCTCTGCCCTTTACCAATCCATCCATCTGGCCCATCAAGACTCACTCTCATTTCATCAGTCCATAAAACCTTAGAAAAATCAGTCTTGAGATATTTCTTGGCCCAGTCTTGACGTTTCAGCTTGTGTGTCTTGTTCAGTGGTGGTCGTCTTTCAGCCTTTCTTACCTTGGCCATGTCTCTGAGTATTGCACACCTTGTGCTTTTGGGCACTCCAGTGATGTTGCAGCTCTGAAATATGGCCAAACTGGTGGCAAGTGGCATCTTGGCAGCTGCACGCTTGACTTTTCTCAGTTCATGGGCAGTTATTTTGCGCCTTGGTTTCTCCACACGCTTCTTGCGACCCTGTTGACTATTTTGAATGAAACGCTTGATTGTTCGATGATCACGCTTCAGAAGCTTTGCAATTTTAAGAGTGCTGCATCCCTCTGCAAGATATCTCACTATTTTTGACTTTTCTGAGCCTGTCAAGTCCTTCTTTTGACCCATTTTGCCAAAGAAAAGGAAGTTGCCTAATAATTATGCACACCTGATATAGGGTGTTGATGTCATTAGACCACACCCCTTCTCATTACAGAGATGCACATCACCTAATATGCTTAATTGGTAGTAGGCTTTCGAGCCTATACAGCTTGGGGAAAGACAACATGCATAAAGAGGATGATGTGGTCAAAATACTCATTTGCCTAATAATTCTGCACTCCCTGTAGATTGCACGCACAGTGCCCCAAATTTGAAGTAGGAGGACCGACCAAGCATCTTTTTCCATCTCCCGCTTCCTAAAATCGATGCCTTATATACACGTCCCCTGATAGGGGACGTAACAGGGATTAAACTGATAGAAATAGTACTACTTAACACACCTTATAATAACGCAGAGAGAGGCAATGCAGAGAGAGGAGTCTGAAGAAGAGGAGTCAGAGGAGGAAGGTGGCTTTGAGTAGGTGGAAGACACACAGCAGGCATCCCAGGGGGCTTGTTGTCACCTTTTGGGGACCCTTGGTGTTGTAAATGGCTGGGTGGAGGAAGAGACCTTCAATGACATCAGTGAGGACAAGGAACGGGACATGGCTAGCTTGGTATCCAACCTTGTGCAAATGGGGAGTTTGTGGTTGTGCAAATGGACTGTTTGCGGTTGTTTGCGGTGCGTTAAACGGGGAGTTTGGTCTGTCACTGTGAAGCGGGCGTAACCCTTACACTACCTGATCGATACAACATCATACCTGATGTTTTAAAGCAGGTTATTCCAAACAATTTAGGAACGTTAGGTGATTTATGCCCTTTATGGATTAAAACCAGACTCTGCATCAACTATGTAATTTTCCATGGGAGTTTTGCCATGGATCCCCCTCCGGCATGCCACAGTAAGGGTGTTAGTCCCCTTGAAACAACTTTTCCATCACTATTGTGGCCAGAAAGAGTCCCTGTGGGTTTTAAAATTCGCCTTCCCATTGAAGTCTATGGCGTTTCGCCCGTTCGTGAACATTTGCGGAAGTTCGTGTTTCGCCATTCGCAAACCTAAAATTTTATGTTAGCGACATCACTAATTATGACAACAATAACCACAACAAAGATAATTTTTAAATCACTTAAGGACGATGAGATTCTTAGTCTACGTAGAATTTATCCACCAGTAGGGTCAGTGTACTTAGCAAGTAATTGTACAAGTTTTCAAGACATATGAATAATCAAATAGCTTATTAGCAACTTATTTGTAACAGCAACATAAAGTTCAATTCATTTCCAAAGGAGTTACATGCAATATTACAGATAATTCCGCTAGAATTTAACCAACAATTATTTTAACAATACTACAGAAATACTATAGGAAATCCTTCACAGAGAATGAAACATAGAGCTTTAGCAGCACAGCTTCAAACAGTAAAAACTAGATGCTGACAGGTAGTAAGAATCACACAGAGAATTAAGTAAGCACTTATGCATTGTAAACAAAAATACAATGTTTCTCACACAAATAGTCCTCTATCTGACCATCACCTCCTATCATTTGTTCTTGAGTGCCCCCACACCTAGAATCCTCAGCCTAACCGCCCTCAACTAAGGAGGAACCTGAATTATCTTAACCTCCAGCAGCTCTAAACTGATATCCATTCTGAACTCTCATCCATCCCTACCTTCCTGTCCCTCTCTGCCTAGCTCCTCACATAATGTTACCCTCACCTTTTACCCAGACGCTGCAGTCCTGCTCCAAGAACGCACCCTTCAAGGAGGGCACGCCTCCAACCGTGGCATACTAAGTCAAACCGCTACCTGCAGAGATGCTCCCGTTCAGCTGAACACTGCTGGAGGAAGTCTCACACCATGTCAGACTTTCTGGATTAAACATTTGCTTTGCATTCATATAGCGCAGCCCTCACCCTTGCTACTTACTTTTCTTCTCTCATTAGTTCATGCTCTCGCAATCCTATGCGTCTCTTTAATTCCTTTAACTGTTTTTTTTTGCCCTGCTGTGGCCACCCCCCAAACTTGAATTTTTAATACTTTGGAAAGTATTTATAGCATCTGTCAGCTTTTTGCTATAGAGGAACAATTGTACCTTATTGTATCTTTATATCTACTATATTTTTGCGCTCTCTTTTCTGAATTTTTATTATAACACCCCCCAAACTAATCTTTCAGCTGATAGCTTAGCATGTCACTTTTCTGACAAGATTAAATAGTTAAGGAATGAATTCTTCTCCCTTCACTCCTCTCTATCTCAACCTTACTTGGACCGTACCACCCCTACCCTCCAAGTCTATTCTCCTGATACTGAACAGGAGGTAGCTGTGCTCCTCCTTTCCTCTTGTCCCACCACATGTCTGCTTGATCCCATACCCTCTCATCTCATCATATCTCTCGCCCCATGTCTTGTGCCATCCTTAACGCACATCTTCAACTGATCTCTTTTCCTCTGGTGTTCTCCCTGCTCCTCTTAAGCATACTACTGTTGTATCCATCCTAAATAAGCATTGTAATGACCCAGATTCCCCTTTCAACTATCATCCCATATACCTGCTCCCCTTTTTCTCAAAGCTTCTGGAAAGACTTGTCTTTACCCGTTTGACTTGCTTCCTCAATTCTAACTTTCTCCTTGACCCTCTTCAGTCTTGATTCTGCCCCTCCACTCCACAAAGACCACTCTCATTAAAGTTACAAACAATCTAATTGTGGCTAAATCCAAAGGCCACTACTCCATACTAATTCTTCTTGACCTCTCTGCTGCCTTTGACACTGTTGATCATGGCTTCCTTCTCCAAACTCTTCAATCTCTTTGTCTCTGTGACACAGCCCTCTCATGGTTCTCCTCCTATCCCTCCCAACGTTCACTCAGTGTCTTCTTTTCCAATGACACCTCCTCCCCTCATCCTGTCTCAGTCAGAGTCCCTCAAGGTTCGGCTCTGATTCCACTACCACCTGAACGCTGATGACACCCAGATATATTTCTCCTCCCCTGACCTCTTCTCTGCTGTCCTACAATGTGTTACCAATTGCCTTTCTTCCATCTCTGACTGGATGTCTTCACGCTTTCTGAAACTCAATCTCTCTAAAACTGAGATCCTTGTCTTTCCTCCTCCTAATACTGATCCTCCTCTTTCGCTCTCCTTTCAAGTTAGTGGTATGCACATTAGCCCATCCTTGCAAGCACGCTGTCTTTGCATTATACTTTACTCTGGCCTCACTTTGAGCCTCACATCCGGTCTGTCACCAAATGCTGTCGATTCCACCTTAACCCCTTAAGGACACATGACATGTGTGACATGTCATGATTCCCTTTTATTCCAGAAGTTTGGTCCTTAAGGGGTTAAAAACATTGCCCGCATCTTCCCCTTTTTTACGCAAGATACTACCAAGGAACTTGCTCTAGTAATCTCTCGCATGGATTATTGTAACCCTTTCCTAATTGGTCTTCCCAGAAGCCGCATTGCCCCACTACAGTCTGTAATGAATGCTGCCGCCAGACTGATTTTCCTCTCCAGTCGCTCCCCTCACACCTCACCCCTTTGTCAGTCCTTCCATTGGCTTCATGTATCCTATAGGAGTCAATTCAAAGTACGAATCCACACCTACAAGACACTGAACAATTCTAGCCCCTCCTATATCTCTTCACTGATCCATAAGTATGCACCTTTTCGCTCTCTCCGCTCTGTCCATGATTATCTGCTGTGTGCTGCTCGCAACTCACAGCAGATGATCATGGACACGGCCAACTCACAATTGCAGGACTTCTCGCGGGCGGCTCCCTTCCTTTTGAATAGCCTGCTTATTATCATTAGACGCTTCCTAATCTTCAAATGTTTAAAAAGTGCCTTAAAACCCATCTCTTGAGGAACGCTTATGGCCTCCCAGAGTGACCTCTACCTACATACCTGTCACTTGCTCTCTCCTAAAAGGCAGCACTCTACTCTCTCCTCCAACTCTGCCTCACTTCCACCTTGTTTGATTGCTATCTCATGTCCTACTGTGTTTTATACCCCACCTCCTCTAGACTGCAAGCTCGTTTGAGCAGGGTCCTCTTCATCATATTGTTCCCGTAAGTTTTTGTAATTGTCTCATTTATTGTTAAATCTCTTCCTCTATAATATTGTAAAATGCTACAGAATTTGTTGGTGCTATATAAATGCCAATATTAATAATAAAAATAGCTTAACAATTTTTTTTTAGCTATTAACCAAAAGAACAATTCTAATTTTAATTTCTGCACATAATTAACTTTTTTGATTAAATATGAACTGTTCCTAAATTCAGATAGGTCAATAGCTTGGTATGCTAAACTTGGCAAATTACCAGCGATTTTATATATAATTCTCATTCAACTGCAGAATTAATTTTGAATGATATATAATTCCCTCAGCTAAATGATTCCAAAAGTTTCAAATATGATCAGCATTATCCAGGTATATTTCTGCTTTTATTAAAATGTTATTACATTTAATTAAATTAAACCAGCATATTTACCAGCTTTCTGGTAAGAACATTATTTTGTAGGTTGGTGATATAATCCATATGATGGTGAATGCCAGTAAAAGAGAAATTGAGTATGAAGTTAGCAAGAGCAGTGTTGTAAGTCCAGAGTTGATCTGGTTTACAAAGAAATTTAACAAACACTTTGCAGAGTAAAGGTGTGTCCAGCGTGTGTTCCTTTATATTGTCTAATTATGAGCTGATGAGGCTTTTGAATCCCCAATTATCTGAATCTTGAATCTGAATCCTCTTTAAAAGTGTTGTTTTCCCTTTTTAAACAATTTGTTATGTTCACTTTGTTACGTGGTCTTTTTAGTGACCAATGGGATTCGGTGGGTGTACCTTATTCTAATGATTGTCTTATAGGCATTGATCAGTAGATGGCGTTATTGCATCACAATAATTTTTATTACTAATTCCATCTACCACTTTGTCTAAGGGTTTAATTGAAATTGGTAACAAAAATGACGTCACATTTTCTTATCTTTATAGCTACTTCATCATTAAAGGACCACTATAGTGCCAGGAAAACATACTTGTTTTCCTGGCACTATAGTGCCCTGAGGGTGCCCCCTCCCTCAGGGCCCCCTCTTGCCGGGCTCTAGGGTGAGGAAGGGGTTAAAATCTTACTCCTGCGTAGGTCTCCCTCGGCGCTGGGGAATCTCCTCCTTCTTCTGCCGTCATCGGCTGAATGCGCATGTGCGGCAATAGCTGCGCGCGCATTCAGCCAGTCTCATAGGAAAGCATTCTCAATGCTTTCCTATGGACGGCAGCGTCTTCTCACTGTAAAAATCACAGTGAGAAGCGCAGAAGCGCCTCTAGCGGCTGTCAATGAGACAGCCACTAGAGGCTGGATTAACCCATTTGTAAACATAGCAGTTTCTCTGAAACTGCTATGTTTACAGCAGAAAGGGTTAATCCTAGATGGACCTGGCACCCAGACCACTTCATTAAGCTGAAGTGGTCTGGGTGCCTATAGTGGTCCTTTAATTGTTGTCATACTTCAAAGGGATAATGGTCAGTCTCAGTAGACTACCAGTCTCCTTTTCATGCCATAAAGTATCTTTTTGACGCATCTGGACTTTGGTTCAACTCATTCTTACAATGGGGTCTTATAGAAGTCCCATTGAATTTGAAAAGTAAAATGAATTACTGGTAGGGAGTATCTCTTCTTGGTAATTCTAATCTTTCTCTGTTTTTCTCAGTTGCACTGTCCTTTTGTATGGAGCTAAGTGTATCTGTATTAGTAATATGTGATAACATATGATTTATACATGTCTTTTACACACATTCAACTAATGTTAGTTTTAATAATAATGAAATGTATTCATTGGGTTATATCTATGCATATATTTAAAATATTAATATATGTACTATTTGTGTATAATTAAACATAATTATATGGTTAGTATATGTGTGTGTGTGGGCTTGAATTTTCAACCCCCTTCAAGCACTTAGTTCTAAGTGTAAGAGATGTGTTATCTCGAATCACTGTTTACATTAGCCACAATCCAGTCAGTTTGATCATGCAGTGAATGGCGTTTGTGCATTCTGTTACAAAATGGAGTCACATCTGCTAAGCAATGACTTTACCGTATACGCTTAATTTAAATTCCACAATATCCCTGACAGTATGTGTCAATGTGTGTGTGACAAACTCCCCTTTTTTAGTGAGTTTGCCATGAATTTTTGGAGGGGACTACTTGCAAGTCTCCTGCCCCAAGACTATGGGCCCTGCAAAAAGACATGCTAAAAAGTCTATTTGGGCTTATTGGATTTTAAAACACTTTATCTGCCCCATTAAATCCATGGGACAATGTGCCTCTTCCCCTCCCCCTTTTTCCTGTCCTATTGTTTCTCCAGCAGGGCGTTGTCCCAGGGACACTGCCAGATCAGTTTAAACTGGCTGCTTTGTCCCTTCTCAATCTCCCATCAGCCCTTGCTATTTTCTGACCTCACCCTTCCATGTACTATACGGCACTTTTAACATTGGACATATTGAGCGCTCAGATCCAAGCTATCTGCGGATATGTTGGACATATAGTTTAAACATTGTATTATATGAGTTGTGTATTTTTATGTGGTTTGTGTAACAGTTTTTGGACATGGGGATATTTCCTGTACCTGGAGATAATTGGCTTACCACACCCACTTAAGCTAATTATCTCCAGGATAGAGGAGAAGATGGACTAGCCACAGAGGCTAAATATGTTGTTTTGGGGTGTTTCTGGACTTTGGGTAAAACTGGATATTTTCTTCCTGTGGTAATTGAGTTAGTCCATTGTGTTTGGTAATTGTATCACAGGCAGAGGGGAAGGTTTGTGTGCATTAGCTGGGAGTGTCTAACTGTACAATACTGTGTTGATTGGCTGTTGTGACTTTGCTTTCTGTGCTCCACAAGGCCTACATGGGTGGTAACCTTGTGGGGAAAACTGTATATAAGAAATACCTTTGTGCTCATTAAACCAGTTCTACTTCACCCTCAATCTAGAGTCCTGTCTCTTATTGGGCGAATCTGCTACAAGGGATTGCTATGCTATTCATACTCCCTTGAATAATCACTAAGCTCTTTTAAGAGCTTGTTCCTGTTCCTGCTTTGCTCTCTGGGGAAAGAGAGGTTCACCCACTGGAACCTGGAGCCTTGTCGTAGGTCCAGGGTGGGTAGGAGACGGCAAGGCCTCAACCAAGCTGCGGCGGTTTGTGGGGTCTGCAGTGCTTATGGTGTCAAGTGGAGTGCTTGGAGCCCTCGGGAAGCACTAGGAGCATCTGTCAACTGAGGTACTCAGTCGGGGTGCCAGGTGATCCGTTACAATGGTGGCAAGCGGTGGGGTGGCGTCCTAGTGCGACGAGAAGCAGCTCGAAAACACCGGTAACGTGTGGATTTACAAATTGAGGGCAATGCTAGTATTCGTACAGTATCCCTGTCTACAGAGGGATTTGGGAAAATGGGGTTTGTATCTGCCTAATAGACGCTGGGCAGCGTTCACCTCCGAGGAAGAGAGTGACCTGGAATGGAGATGCCACCCAGAAAGAACTATGGTACGATGCCCACGGAGGGTGAGCCTTCCTAGTATCGAGTGCCGTTTGCAGGAAAAAAATGACCTGGTGGATGGCGCTTCTGGGGGAACAACCCAGTACGGAGCGGGTAAGACACCTGGAGTACCTAGTGGAGAGGGAACTGAGCCTAGATGCCTCATACCGGGCACTATGGTGGTGCACCGTCCAGTCAGAGACGTGGATGGCAGAGGGCATCCAGCCGGAGGGGGAGAACTACACTAGCCCTGGCCTGTTGGGGAAGGCCTTCGAGAAAGAGGTCGACTTCGGCAGTCTGGCAGAGTTGCGGTTCTGGGCTATCTATCATTACTGGGGAGCGATGATACAGGGCCCGAGATCTATTGGACTGGGACCAGACCTCTGCCGTTTCGTTGCCATGGAGAGTGAACTGGAAATGGACTGATAGACTCAGCCGCAGAGCGTGGACACAGAGCAGGAAAGCTGGGTGGCAGGCCCAGACCTGCCAGCCTACAGCTAGGAAGACTCGGCCGATGTACCAGCTGCAGAAGTAGGGGACTGTAACGGACCGTTTCAGCAGACAAGGGGTTGAAATCCGTTTAGGCGATATGCCCCTTTCTGAGAGACAGGCACAGCTACTGCAGAACACCAAACTCCCGAACTGGATACAAAATAGCACTCCAAACTGGAACCTCACGAATAGCTGCTAGCAGACGAACAGGAAAAGCTCCCAAGCGGCTTACACTCCTGGCAGTCAGTCCCTATCAGCATACAGTGAATCCCCCCAAGAACGAGACAAGGCTCTGTGTTGAGGGTCAAGCAGTGGTCTGAGGTGCTGGCACACCCAGCCTGGTTTTTATTACAGTTGTTGCAAATACAGGTCCGCCCACAGGGAGGTATAAAACAACCAATCACATCACAGTTACATCCCACATATTCCCTCCCCTTATCCTGAGAGGAAACTCAATTACACATACAGTTAAAACATACTTTCTACCCAACTTTCATAACTCTAAAACCATACATCACATTCACATAAAAATACATATCCACAATCAATCCATTCGGGGGAACAACATATTAAAAAATGGCATGAATCAGACCAGGGGTTCAAAAGTTAGTAAAGTATCTTTTAAAACCCCCTGCCAGCATGGCTTTCCGTCTCAGACCGGTTTTACAGAGCCCTCTCTCCTGGAGACAATGGAGAAGTAATCCAATTACCTCCCAGGACAGAGACAGACTCCATTGAGCACATGGTTGCAAAAAGACATAAAATACAATAAAATACACAAGGTTACATTTACTACATAAAATAAAGACATTCAACATATCCCCAGATAGCTTAGGTCTGAGCGCATATTATTGAATGGCGCTCAGACCACACACATACAGTTCAATTGCCATGGAGCTAAAGTCTTTCCCATAGTCTTTCATTATATGAATGGGCTCCATGGCATAGCTATCTGGGGTATCACCGCTCACACAGGGCAAGTACCGAATGACCCCACTGTATTTAAAGGGCCAGAATGAGTGACATGCACTCTGTTAGGGCCGAATACGTTTTTTAAAGGGCCCAATCTCCCAGGGCCATAGTCCAAAGGCCGCAGGCGGGCAACCAGGCTTCTCCAATGCAATGTGGCGAGATTGCTCTCGTCACAGGGACCTCATAGACTGGTCCTGGGGAGACCCACACATGGCAGGTGGAGATGGGACCGAGGTCTCTCTACCTGCCCTACAGGGATGCTGGGCGGCAGGCCCAGATCCCTAGCGGCAGTGCTTTGAACAGGGAGGGGAGACAACTGGTCTCTCTCCCCAGCGGCAGCCAGCATCACAGGGAGAGAAGGTTGTCGGTTCCTCGTCCCTCCAGCGACCAGCATCTCTGAATAGGGAGATGGTTGCTCCCACTACACAGCACCAGGCAGCGTAACCGGGAGTCGAGACAGTCGGTCGGACCCCCCAGCTCCAGGGAGAGGAGACAACCACTCTCCCTCCCCAGCGGCAGTGTACCTTACAGGGAGGGGAGACAATCGGTCTCACTCCCCAGCAGCAGAGTGTCTCATTGGGGGAGGAGACATTCGGTCTATCTCACCAACAGCAGACCGAATTACAGGGAGTGGAGACAACCGACCGCACTCCCCAGCAGCAATGTACCTTGCAGGGAGGGGAGACAACCGGTCTCACTCCCTAGCGGCAGTGTACCTTGCAGGCTAATTGCAAGACCAGCTAACTGTGGTGATTAAAACTCCCCAGCGGCAGAGTGTATCATTGGGAGAGGAGACAGTCGGTCTCTCTCCCCAGCAGCTGAGTGTGTTACTGGGAGTGGAGACAACCGATCTCACTCCCCAGCGGCAGTGTATGTTACAGGGAGGGGAGACAACCAGTCTCACTCCCCAGCGGCAGTGTCCCTTCCAGGGAGAGGAGACAACCAGTCCCTCTTCCCAACAGCAACAGGAGCTACCGGGAAAGGAGACAACTGGTTCATCTCCCAAACCACAGGGGGACCTCAGCCATAACCCCAATGGTGCAGATGGGACCACGGTCTCTGCACCAGACCTACAGGGATGCTGGACGGCCAGTACAGATCCCCAACCAACCCCACAGGAATGCCAGGAAGAGGAGGTAAGTGATCCCTCCTCTCCACAGCCAATCCACAACCCGGTCCTGGGGGTAGTGCTCGCTGACCCCATCCCAGCAGAAGAGCTGGCATCTGGGTTTAGCGCAGCTAGCCTCTGCCCTCTCTACCTCTTTGCTCTTGGGCCTGATGACCCACCAACTGACCCAGCTGAACCGCTGGCTACAGGGCAGAGCGCCGCTGGCCTCTACCTACGAGGCACGAAGGGGGGAGAAGGCACCCGCCGTCCCCAGCAACAGCTTTGTCCAACCAGGGGAGAGGGCATCCTGGTTGTTTCCCCGCAGGACACTGGATCTGCAACTGGGCACATGTGGCAGGAGACCATCTGGACAACTACGCCTTGTGAGAAAGGCCAACAGACTATAAGAGCACCAGACCGATTGGAGGTCTGGAGTCTGGATAGGCTCTCCGGTAAAGGGGAGATGTGTGACAAACTCCTCTTTTTTAGGGAGTTTGCCATGAGTTTTTGGAGGGGACTACTTTCCAGTCTCCTGCCCCAAGACTATGGGCCCTGCAAAAAGACATGCTAAAAAGTCTATTTGGGCTTATTGGATTTTAAAACACTTTGTCTGCCCCTTTAAATTCATGGATAAATGTGCCTCTTCCCCTCCCCCTTTTTCCTGTCCTGTTGTTCCTCCAGCAGGGCGTTGTCCCAGTTTTAACTGACCAGTTTAAACTGGCTGCTCTGTTCCTCCTCAATCTCTGTTCCTCCTCAATCTCCCATCAGCCCTTGCTATTTTCCGATCTCACCCTTCCTTGTACAATAGGGCACTTTTAACATTGGACATACTGAGCGCTCAGATGCAAGCTATCTGGGGATATGTTAGACATATAGGTTAAACATTGTATTATATGAGTTATGTATTTTTAAGTGGTTTTTGTAACAGTTTTTGGACTTAGAGATATTTTCTGTACCTGGAGATAATTGGCTTACCACAGCCACTTAAGCCAATTATCTCCAGGATAGAGGAGAAAATAGACCGTCCGCACAGCCTAAATCTGTGGAACTATTTTGGGCATGAAAGCCATGCTTGCGGTCGGTCAAATGTGACTTCCATAAAACTTTTGAACCCCTGCTCTAATCTGGGTGATTTTTGGATATGTTGTTCACCCAGATGTGTTTGGTAATTGTATCACAGGCAGAAGGGAGGGTTTGTGTACATTAGCTGGGAGTGTCTAACTGTACAATACTGTGTTGATTGGCTGTTGTGATTTTGTGTTCTGTGCTCCACAAGGTCTACATGGGTGGTAACCTTGTGGGGAAAATTGTATATAAGAAATGCCTTTGTGCTCATTAAACCAGTTCTACTTCACCCTCAATATAGAGTCATGTCTCTTATTGGGTGAATCTGCTACAAGGGATTGCTATGCTTTTCATACTCCCTTGAATAATCACTAAGCTTTATCAAGAGTTTGTTCCTTTTCCTGCTTCGCTCTCTGGGGAAAGAGAGGTTCAGCCACTGGAACCTGGAGCCTTGTCATAGGTCCAGGGTGGGTAGGAGACGGCGAGACCCCAACCAAGATGCGGAGGTACTCAGTCGGGGTTCCAGACCACTGCTTTCAAATAGCAAGAGTTCATACAAATATACAACTGCAATCAATTGCCAACACTACACACACATACATACATTCAAACATACAAAATATGCTAACACTTAAACAGAAACACTGCTCACAATTACAGCGCTGCAAGAAAAGCTGCATAAAAAATACACAAATAAAAACACTCCCTGTATTTCTTTATATATAAAATATTTAAAACACCAATAGAATGTTCAATGTAGTAGGAGGTTTGAGAAAAGGCATTGGGTTTAAATACCCAATCTCCATTGAGTCTCTAGTACTTGAAGAAACGCGTTTGCTTTCTTTGGAGCCTGATTTAAGTGATGATGCCAGCGGTGAGCTTTTTATTAAAGACACTAGCTTAGCTTTTTATTATTTGCACTGCTTAATTTGGCACACCACTTTATTTTTTATTGTTCCCATTGGTTTTTATACTTTTATCCTACCCTTGTGTTATCAGCAAATTTATAATTTTACTCTATATTGGGATTCCTGTGTCCTGCTGAGAGGAGGATCTCAGAAGCTCTCTATACATAGTATGGTGCGACTCTGAGTCATGTGAGTGTGATTTCATCCCTCACCTTGGACTTTATTTATATACAGTTTTACTCAATGTGTCTTTTGTATTTCTTCTAGATGTACTGTATATTTTCTGTGGAACTATATTGGACATTCTGTTGGAGTTTTACTCTTTCTCTTTCTCTCTCTCTATAGATATATATATATATATACACACACACACACACACACACACGTATATATATATATGTGTATATGTCCATATATATATATATATATATATATATATATATACACGTATATATATATATATATATATATATATATATATATATATATATATATTATAGAAGTGGAGTCTGGCACTCAACCCAATTTTTTAAACAAGTAAAAAAAAAAAGCCATAATAAACATAAAACATAATGAAAGAATGAATGAGAACACTCGCTGGATTTTTCAAAAGTGTATTCAAGCAAAGTAAAGTATCAACATTTCGACCAACCGGTCTTTATCAAGATATTTGAGTGTTACAGTGAAAGCATATTTATAGACAAATTAATAATGTTTGAGATTACTTACCGAGTGCAGGTACCGATCACCAAACCGTTAAAAAAGCGCTACACCAATATTGCTCATGCGCATGAAAAAGCATGATTACGTGATGACCTCATGGCTTCCAGACACACATCAGAAAGTAGCATCTCATTGCTACAAGATATATGTATAATGATACCGTGAGGTGAAGGGAACATGTCAATAAATAATAAATAAAAACAATATAGGAGGAAGGATGAGGAGATGAATAGAAGAAAAATGTGAATTAAAAATGAGAACAGAGTATGAAAACAGGAACAGGCATGTGCAAACAAACCAGCGACATTGATAGAGGAAACTCAATCGATAGGGGGCAAGAATGTAGATATGTAAGTGAGGTTGAGAGAAATGTGCTGAAATGTGCAAAGAATGTGAATAAGACGAATGAAGATGAGAAAATAAAAAGGCATGTGAATGTAATAACATGGAGAAATGTAAAGACAAAGTTGAAATAATGAAAAGATGAAGTATGTGAAAAGTGTCAAACTGTGAAACAAAACCATAATTACTGGTGCAGATGTGAAAAAATAGTGTGTGAGTGAAAAAATAAAGTGGGTGAGATATGAGAAACATAATAAAAGCCTCAATATAATGAACTATTAATAATTAAAGAATACGAGTAATAATGCAGATAATCTATTTCTGAAAATATAAATATCCCTCAAGCTTATTATCAGGAGAAGCAACAGAGAAGACAGATATATTGAATATCACATAATAAGGTACATTGGGGGTGGTGGGGGGTGGGCAGAGTGATGACGTGACCACGCACGTAGGTCGCACCTTGTGGTTGTTGTAGGACGCTGGCATAATTTTAGACCCTGCTTGAGAGAGGAGCTGTCGGGAGTGGTATCGAACAGAAATTGTGTGCAGAATGCTGCAGTGCAGGTCACGGTCATTGAGACCACTCTGAAACATCTGACAGGTGCTGGAGGTGTTAAAGGGCACAGTGAGAATCCTGTCAACACAGATATTCAAGTGAAATTTGCTACTCACCACTGCCGACCAAGCACCTGATCAATAACTGATAAGTACCGTTCAGTACCTGCCATTTCGTATATTTAAAGTGGCTTTGCACCGTATTATTAAAGCAGAGAAAGATAGGAGGTAGGGGAGAGGAAAGGGAACCAAAAAAGGAAAAATTTTGCGGGCAAGAAGCTCCACGTGGGGCCTGTCTGCTAAACCTCTTTGAGATTGTTACAAACGCTTTCCTTCTCCCATACTCCAAAATCTTAGTTTTCTAATATTCTTCTAATATTCCTGATTTAACCTTGAAAGATTCTACGCATTCTAAATAAGAGTGAAAAGGGGAAAGAAGAATAGAAGAAATCGGGAAAAAAGGGAAAGTTCAAGAAAGGAAGAGGCTAATGATTAAACATCAATTGCATTTGCAATTTCTTCTCCCTTGTTAAGGATATTTAAAGTTCTTAACATCTAAGGATTTAAAAAAGTTTATCTAATTGCAAGACCAGCTAACTGTGGTGATTAAAACTCTCAATACAGCTCCTATTTTTTCCCTTATCTCTGACCTTTGTTAAAGGAGGAGTGAGGGAAGGAAGTAAGAAGGGAACTACCAACAAGTTGTGTTTTTTTTGTTCTTTATTTCATTTATTTATTTATTTTCCATGTTGTAAAATACTGATATCCTCTCTCTATAATGGCATCTAAAAAATGGCTCCCAGCAGGGAGTGAAAATAGATTGAGAAAAAAAAAATCTTTTCCCCCTACAAGAAAGAACCGACAGAAGAGCTAGCCAGTATGATTTGACCCGTAATAGCAATGAAGGGACTTCTACAAATAAAAGGAGAAACCAATATAAAGAAATTCCAACAGCTGATTATCTTAATATATGTTTTGAAACTCAGTTTGATAAAATTAAACAAGAGATTCATACAATAACAGATGACTTTAAAGAAGAGTTAACTAAGTTATTTTTGGTTAACATAATTAGAAAAATTAGAGCTCTCAGTTCAGCATCACACTACACAGCAAGCCACAAAATTATAGATGGAATCCAGGATTGAAAGCCTGAAAAATAAGTTTACCGACTTTGAAGATAGGGCATGGTTGAACAATATTAGATTAAGAGGCATCCCTGAAAGCAAGGGCGTACCTGGCACCCGGGGCGAATCCTATATTTGGCAGCCCCCACCACCCCCAACTTTAAAATGTAAAAAACACCCGCAAATTTTGTAAATGTATTTAGCACTGAGCAGTGTTTGTATTTTATTATGTATTTAGTACTGAGCAGTGTTCGTGTGTTTGAATGTAAGCATGTTTTTGTATGGAGTATGTGTGAGTGAATGTACGGGTGTGTTGCACCGACTGTCTCCACTCCCATAACATTGTCCTGCTGCTGGGGAGAGAGACCAACTTTCTCTGCTCCCTGTAGGACACACTGCTGCTGGGGGGGAAGGACGACACCTTCGGCCCCCTGTAACTCACACAGCCGCTGGGGAGGAAGGACGACACCTTCAACCCCCAGTAACTTGCACTGCCGCTGGGGAGGAAGGACGACACCTTCAGCTCCCTGGGACCCACACTGCCGCTGGGGAGGAAGGACAACACCTTCGGCTCCCTGGAACTCGCACTGCCGCTGGGGATGAAGGACGACACCTTCGGCTCCCTGGAACTCCCACTGCCCTGGCAGTACCTCCAAGGTATACTGGGACTGACTGGAGCTGAGAAGGTATTGGTAATCCTGCTCCAGTTCCCATTCCTGGATGGCCAATAGAAACAGGTCTGGCTCTAGGTCTTCATCCATAGGGAGATCTAGTATGGTTGCTCTGGATTCATATATGTCCCATAGCCGTGACTCTGCAGAGTCCCCGAACCTTGGTCCAGCAAAGGCGTCCCATAATAGGACAGGGCCATTGTAATCCTCGCCCTCTGGTCTGTCGCACTTAGCCATCCCGGGAACACGCTGAACTGCATACCAATGTAGCGCCTGGTATGCGTCGTCGAGCCCCAGTTCCCTCCGTGCCAGAGAATTAAGCTGCATTACCAACTCCCACCTGGGCTGCTCTCCCATCATAGGCATCCATAGGGCCACTCGGGCCTGTAGTCGCTGCTCCTCACTGGGGAGACACTCACCTCACCAACGCTGGATACCCTCCAGGGCTTCGTCCCACATCTCTTTCCTGGCGCCCTCTCTGCAGTCCAGGGACTTGCTGGCTCCATATCGCTCCATAATAATTCTGGTGTCTCCAGGATGCTGCTCCTTATGCTAGAAAGCCATCCCACCGCTGCCACCACTGTAACGGAGCTCCCCGTACTGCGACCGAGTACCCTCCATTGATGGACACTGGAGTCTCGCCGTCTTCCTTCCACCCCGGATCAGCTTCTGTCCTCCAAGACCGTGTTGGAAAGACCTCTTCCTTCCACCCTGTATGAACCTCCAGCATCCAGGACTGTGTGGGGAAGACCTCTCCTCCAAGGAGAGCGTAACAGGAACAGCTCTTAAAAGAGCTAAGTGATTCAAGCTCAGGGGAGTATGCAGAGCATAGCTATCCCCAGTGTGATTATAACTGCTCCCTCTAATAACGAGACAAGGTTACGTTTTGAGGGATCAAGAAGAACCGTCTAAAACTTTATTTTACTTGGGACTAGCCCATATGGTCATAACATTAACATTGCTGTGAAAACTCAATACAATTACAAACAGTCAAATCATAGCAGGCAACATACAGTGACTTATTATAACATAATTACATATTTATAAATGGGTGGGGAAGACCATAATTAACACAAAATGTCTCTCCTGCATGCAGAATTAGTGATATGCAAATCTACCCGTATATGCAAATTACCAGTATTGCTATTAAGGTAGTGCATATTACTGTTGCTACCAACAGAGGGCACTACACAAGCTCCATAGACAAATCCACCTAGTTGGTAGCAATCCTCAGCAGTACAGGAGAGCAGGCAATACATTTCACAGTACACACACACACACACTATAAACAATTACATTACACACACCCTGCACCTATAATGGGTACAGGGTGACTAAAACATAAGAGAAATAAAGCAATCTACATAAATAGTCTGTCTGAAGGTAGAATAGGGGCTTTAAAGCTAAATACATCAAAGAGTCATAGTCACAGGAGAGGAGGCTGGCAAGCAGGCCTCTCCAGGAACAAGTGGCGAAGGGCACTTCGTCACATATACCTATATATATATAATAATATATATAAAAAAATAAAAATATTTTATATATATATATATTTATATATATATATATATATATATATATATATAAAAATATTATATATATATATATATGTATATATATATATATATATATATATATATACATACGTATATATATGATAATTCTACGTATATATTTATGAAATATTTTTACATAATTAGGTCATTTTATAAATTACAATTTGCGGGACCTGCCTGACAACCCAGGTCGAAAGTCCAGGGAATTTAATTTGCTTGCACTATATTTAACCATCTAACTTTGAAAGGCACCATAAAACCTGTACATGAGGGGAACTGTTTTACTCGGAAGACTTTGCTGAACACAAATATTAGTGTTTCTATACGGTAAAATGTATTACAACGATGATATAGTCAGTGAAAGTGAAATTTTTCGCATTTTTCACACACAAATGGCACTTACACTGATGATATAATTGTGTTAAATGTTAAATGAAAGCCCTGTTTTCCCTGAATAAAATTATATATAATAAGTGTGGGTGCACTTAATATGAAAGAGGTGAATTACGGTTGAACAGACATATAGTCAAATTCCAGGTTTTGTTTATGTTTTGTTTTGATCACAACGTGTACATTTGGCTCAGTCCTTAAGGGGTTAATGTTGTGGCTGCTCAGTGTATGTATGTATGTATGTTCTTATTGTAAAATAGGACTGCCTTGTATTTATATATGTGTATATGCAGTGGCGTACACACGACCCATGGGGCCCCGGTGCGAGAATTGATCCGTGGGCCCCCCCCCGCGCTTACTCTGCACCTAGTCACAGGCTGCGACCCCTGCGACTGCGGTATGTACGCCCCGTGCATGCAGATACACATACTCTTAAAAGACCACTACAGACACCCAGATCACATCAGCTTAATGAAGTGGTCTGGGTGCCAGGTCCCTCTAGTTTTAACCCTGCAGCTGAAAACATAGTTTCAGTGAGGGTTAATCCAGCCTCTAGTGGCTGTCTCACTGACAGCCGCTAGAGGCACTTCTGCGATTCTCACTGTGAAAATCACAGTGAGAAGACGCTGGACGTCCATAGGAAAGCATGCGTATTCAGAGCTGAGAGGCGGATCGGGGCGGAGGGATCCCCGGGGCGGAGGGATCCCCAGCGCCAAGGGAGTCCGGCGCTGGAGAAAGGTAAGTGCTGAAGGGGTTTTAAACACACACACTCTCACGAACAGACGCATACACACTAGCTAACAGACACACACATTTACTGACAGAGTTACAAAACATACACTCTCACTGACAAACACACACTCACTGACAGACACCAAACAGACTCACTAACAGACACACACAGTAACACACTCACTGACACACACACACTCACTGACACACAAACTGACACACACACTGACACTCACTAGCAGACACACTCTCAATAACAGACACACACAAACTAACACACACAGTAACACACACACAAACGCACTCACTGACTCTCACTAGCAGACATAAACACAGTAACACACACACTGACACAAAAACTAACACACACACACACACTCTAATACTAACACACATACACACACACACACATTTTTTGTAAAAAAATGGGATCCCCCAGCCTCCCTACCTTTGGGAGTGCTGAGGGGATTCCCTGGGGTCCAGTGGTGCTGCTGGGCGGCCGGTCCTGCGGGCGCACGAGGGAGCACTCTCCCTTGAGTGCTCTCTGCCCAGCTCCCTTGCGCTCCGCTTACTAATGCCGGAGCCGGAATGATGTCATATTCCGGCCCCGGCATCAGTGCGGTGCGCGAGGGAGCTGGGCAGAGACTAACAATTACATTAAATAAGAGGAAATTACTATTTAAACCACTAAATGCATGTTCTCTTTTATATTACTGATAATGCCCATGAGGTTGAAACCTCTTCAGCTTGAACTCAGAAACATGGGCACAAACTTGTACAATGTTGCCTTAGATAACTACTCAAAGCCATCAGAAAAATATAAGAGTAGATCTATTTGTTTTAGTAAACTCTGTGTGCTATATTTTAAGTTAATCTGAGATTTCAACTATAAACTTAAATTTTCACATGGACACAATTTTAATGTAGAGTAATTAATGTTGCTGAGCTTTGACAGTTTTGTAATCTTTCACAATTACTTGCAATACTTCAAGTCTTAAAAAAAATGAGACTGCAGGGGATGTCACAGATCAGACGTTAGGAACTAGTTAAGTTGTCAGACAGTTCTATGCATCAGGCCTGGAATGGATTGACACTTTTATACCCTACTCCTCAAGTTGAAACCCATGTGCCAAAACCACTGGTTCCTCCAATGATTCCTGCTTCTCTGACCTTTCTGTATCAGACACAAATTACTTTTTCTTCCATGGAGTCAATACTGGATGGTCTCACCTACTTGAAACACCTAAAAGAGCTCAACATAGGTATTCCTGATATCCAAATATCTAAGATAGAGTGAGCCTTTAGAAACACTATTATTGTAGGTATGCCTGCTTCAGATGCCAAATGTATGCTGAGGAGCCCCTCCTGCACCTGGCGTGGTTATGCAATGTACCAGTTTGATAACTCTGTGGTGCACTTTGAAGTCTCAATTACTAGTGGCCTTGGAAATGCCTATCTAACTCCCCATTTTCCATCCTCATTGACCTCTGAAGTAAAAATATGGGACCCTTTAAAAACCCAAGTAATATTACCAAGCTGGAGAATGTGCTGTTTAGTTGAATAGAAATATCCATTTAGATAATTTGTATGTTATGTAATTGCACATTTACACTGATACACATACTTTAAATTACATTTATTTTGACACTACAAATGTCTTGAATTGTGAAGAGGGTGGCAAATTACAGGCCAAAAAAGCCAAGTATAACAAAAAGGTTTAACAGAGCAAACCCTTTTCAATGGAATATTTAGATGTTTTTTAAATTCACATGTAATGACAGTTGATCTAGTATGTTTTATTTAGTTTAGCAATGTGTGTAAATTATTAATTTATTTACATTTCTTTACAGGTCCTACATTTTCATTTACCACAAAACCAAAGTAGAAGACAGAATTATACTTTGGAAACTAAGGATTTACAAATAAAGCAGAAGAAAAATGTCCTAAGATGGGATTGTTTTAAATTGCAATACAATACCCTACAGTGCTTGTTGAAAAAATAAAATACACATATTTTCCCACCTGATTTTTTTTTGCTTTAAATAATCCTGCACGACAGTTGTAAAAACAACTTTTAGTTTTGAGCAAAGGGAAAGCTTTCAAATGAAGAGGGACCTGGGCCGGAATTTAGAGTATCTGTTATACTCTTCTACCATAAGATTGTGTGCCTCCCAACATGCCCAATTTTGGCAAGATAGTCACGATTATAGGGTCATGTCCCGTTGTCCAGACTTTGTTCCCTGGTTTTCCGCTTTTGGTGACTCCAGAGAATGTCCCCAATAAGTGTAGTTTGAGCACATCATTAGATGTATTTACACTAAGTAGAACCAGTGCTGTCTCAGGAACAACAACACTCACTTATACTCCCTGTCTCTCTCCAAAAATTAACAAGCACAGTCCACTCATTACCCTCAGGAAAATCGCTGGGCTCAGACGGCTTCACAAATGAATACTATAAAATTTAATCCACGTCTTGGGTTCTCAACTACTGACCACCCTTAACCATATCATAAACTCCAGTGAAATGCCCTCAGATATGTTGCTGGCATACATAACCACATTACCTAAACCTGGAAAACCACCAACCAAACCCCCAAATCTGAGACCCATATCGCTCTTGAACACCAAGATTCTACCTAAACCTGGAAACCACCAAACAAACCCCCAAATCTGAGACCCATATCGCTGTTGAACACCAAGATTCTAGCAAATATATATGCCAACAGGGTGTCCGCCATAATTCCATCAATAATAAACTCCGACAAGTGGGATTTGTGACGGGGAGACAGGCGGGTGGCACCAGAAAACTCACGAGCCTACTCTATAGAGAGCGAGCCTCGAGGGCACCTAGGGTCTTTCTGTCCCTGGATGCTGAGAAAGCCTTCGATAGACTACACTGGGGTTTCCTCGAATACTTGAAAAAACATAGCACTACCTTTCTCTGATATTGTGTGGTATGAGCTTTGCACCAAAAAAACAGGCTTGCAGTGGGGGTGTGTCAGTCACACTATGCGGTCAGGTAAGACATGTGAGAATACATAATAGCAACAAAGTGGTGTGCTAAGAGCTTCAAAAAATAATAAATAATTAAACAGTGCCCCAAAAACAAGTATGTGACTGATATAAAAAAAGTGCTTCCCAACACTTAAATTCATAAATAAACAGACAAATATATTGTTACGGTTACTCCCAGGCTAGCTGGAAGCTGGACCGCTTGGATAATCTGGATCCCAGTGTAGAGAGTGAGGAGAACCATTGCAGATAGTAGTCCATACAAATCCTGTAAATTTATAACAATCCCACTAGCTATTAAACAGCTAGGATACTCTTTCCCCCACAAAACGAGTCGAGGCTGCGATTTGAAGGTCAAACAAGAACTGTCTTTAATGGCACACAGGGATCGATATTTATGCAAAATCTCAGGGACAGCCCCCTCTGGACCTGATGGGATACAGCCCCCTCTGGACCTGATGGGATGCCAGCATACAAGGCATCGTTTGAATTTGTTACCGCCCAGCTTGGAGGTAATGAATCCAACGGTTTTGACAATACAATTATCTCCAAGCACCTAAATACCACGTTTTTATTACACACACAAAACAGGTTAAAAATATATAACTTCCACATTTTTAGTTAGAATTCGGGACTTCTACCATTCATTCTATAGCCCCGGTCTGGATGTAATAGTTCACCGAAGAGCGCCTCAAACCCACGAACCATATGCTTAGTTTATTCGTTATAAAGTCCGTTCGCATATTTGGTCCCTGAGCCTGAGATGGCTGCCATGTTTTTGCGTGTTTCAATAGGCAGCGGGACCTCGGCATCAAACTCGTGGAACGCGTACCGGCCAGAGTTGTGCACGAATCCCCGCTCTCTGGCTGGATGTTTCAGCTGTTCGGGAGACGAACGTAGATCGCCGTGAAGGGGGTACTTAACCTGCGGTTAATCGCAACATTCCACATTCTAAGTGAGGCCACACGCCAGGCTGTAGGTGGTCCCCGTTCATAACCCTTTCGGTAGTTACATCATCGGGGCACGAACGGGAATGCCCTGAGGCTGTCAATTAACCTGCGGTTAACCGCAAACCGCAGCGCTCTGGGCGATCAAGTGATAACATGCTCCTCCAGTATGGTGGTCGGCCGTTCGGTAGTAAGAAAGATGACCGGGGTTAAGTGGCGGCACACGCCAGGGACCGGGTGGTCCGTTGTTCGTTTCACGAATCGGTGCACGCAATCCCTTTTCGTGAGTACAGTATAAAATGCAAGTACCGAAGCCACATATAATAAAGAACATCCCAATGTCTGTCTGTAACGGTTTTGTAACATATATATCAATGCATAAAAAATATATACCATATTCAATTCAAAACAGGAGTCCAATTTCCGTTTTTTATCGTCTCCGATCATAACATCACTTCAGTCTTATCTTTATGACATCACATCCCCCGCGCCTCTGTGGAACGCACTACAGGAACACGGCTTTACTTGATGTGGGGATGTGATATCAAAATGAGAAGCTGGCCAAAATTTCCACACAGCAGATAAACTCGATGCTTATCTGCGGAGACTTAAACTATGTTCTCCATCCACATAGAGACACAACAACTCCCAAACAGGCTCCCAGGATCAAATCACTATTACCTAACTGCAAAGCCATTACCAAACTAGTGTCAGACTATGGTCTATATGAAATCTGGTGCACTCTCCACTCCAGTGATAGGGAGCATACATACTACTCTTCTGTACATAAAACGTACTTGAGGATTGATGTGATACTCCTGTCGAGAGATATGCTCACATCGGTAGTAGACTGCCGAATAGGAGACATAGTATGATAAGACCATGCTCTGACGGATATATCACTGAAAGACACATGTAACCACAGAGGGAAAGCACCATGGCGCCTAAACAACACTCTACTCTGTGACAATGAATTCAGGACCAAACTGACAGGGGACATTAAATGATACTTTAAGGAAAATGTGGCACCCGGGATGCTACCTACAACCACCTAGCAAGCCCATAAGGCCGTCATTCGTGGAATGCTAATCAGCAGAGCATCATACTTAAAACATACCACCCAGAGGGAATACCTCGATTTGCTTAGGAAACTCAGAGACCGCACAAACGCTCATCTCCTAAACCCCACCAGCAACAAATAAACCAAACACATACGCAAATTAATGAGCTACTCCTGAAAAAGACAGCTTACACTCTCCAAAAATTGAAGCTAAAAAATTATACACAAGGTAACAAAGCCAGCAAAGCCCTGGCATCACGGTTATGCCAAAAACAAGCACAATCAAAAATACTTCACCTATACAATTCCTCAGGCGTAAAAATATACAACCCTCAGGACATCAATAACACTATGGCGGAGTTCTATACATCATTATATAAAATACCAAACGACCCCACGACTCACCAGCCATCACAGGACAAAATACAACAATTTTTAGCCCAAGTTACCCTCCCAACCCTGTCTCAGGAACAACAACACTCACTTATACTCCCTGTCTCTCTCCAAAAATTAACAAGCACAGTCCACTCATTACCCTCAGGAAAATCGCTGGGCTCAGACGGCTTCACAAATGAATACTATAAAATTTAATCCACGTCTTGGGTTCTCAACTACTGACCACCCTTAACCATATCATAAACTCCAGTGACATGCCCTCAGATATGTTGCTGGCATACATAACCACATTACCTAAACCTGGAAAACCACCAAACAAACCCCCAAATCTGAGACCCATATCGCTCTTGAACACCAAGATTCTACCTAAACCTGGAAAACCACCAAACAAACCCCCAAATCTGAGACCCATATCGCTGTTGAACACCAAGATTCTAGCAAATATATATGCCAACAGGGTGTCCGCCATAATTCCATCAATAATAAACTCCGACAAGTGGGATTTGTGACGGGGAGACAGGCGGGTGGCACCAAAAAACTCACGAGCCTACTCTATAGAGAGCGAGCCTCGAGGGCACCTAGGGTCTTTCTGTCCCTGGATGCTGAGAAAGCCTTCGATAGACTACACTGGGGTTTCCTCGAGACTACGCTACACAAACTTAATTTCCCCCACAGTTCCTATCCTTAATCTCAGCATTCTACTTGAGTCCCTCGGCTAGGGTGGCAAACGGGGGTTTGTGTCGCCCGCCTTTAACATTTAAAATGGTACACGCCAAGGCTGCCCTCTGTCACCGATACTATACATCATAGCGCTGGAACCACTGGCACAAGGAATACGGGACAACAACTCTGTACATGGTATGTGAGTGGGGGACAAAGATTGGAAGATAACCATGTTTGCGGACGATGTTATGTTGTCCTTCACAAAACCAGTAATATCGCTCCACGCTTTCCCAAAAATACTACAACAGTATATTGCTTGCTCCTACTACAAACTTTACATAACAAAAACGCGTACGTTCAGCATCCATACGCCAAAAGCCATGTTTGACAGGCCAAAACAAATGTATGCATTTGACTGGAGGCAAGACAGACTCACATTCTTAGGGGTCGATCTCACCACACACGCGCACGGCTTATACCGCGAAAATTACACTAAAGCACTTACCAACATCAAACAACAAATACTAGGCTGGAAGGGGAAATATGTATCCTGGATGGGTAAAATAGCAGCAGTGAAAATGCTCATACTACCCAAACTCCAATACCCTTTTTTGCACACCACCAATACACCTGCCCACCACCTTCCTAACAGAAGCACAAATGGTGCTTAACAAATTTATATGGGACAACAAATGACCCAGGATAGTTGCCCAAACCCTATATCAACTATTTCACAGGGGGGGGGGGGGGAAGGGACTCCCAAATCTGACCACTTATTATAGAGCAGCCATACTCAGCACTCTAATTTTAGCGTTTCACAAAGGCGACTCACCACCCCCGTGGCTACACATTGAGGCTGCACATACAGAAGGCCGCTATCTTACCTCCCTGGTCTGGTTACTACCGCAACATAGAAAGCGATACCCAGACATATTACCCATTACGTCCCTCACGTTGAAGACTTGGGACAAATATAGAACAACCCACAACCTCCACGAGAAACTCTCACCAGCAATGCCACTCCGAGCATTTGCTGCACTGGTACCAGATTTAAATGTAGTTAGTTGGTCACAACTTGGCCTAGCGCACCTCCACCAGCTCATGGATAACAACACACTCATTCCCTTTAAAACCTAACACCGCCACTGCAACATTTACCTACCTGCAGATAAAATCGTGGTTGGGGAAGAATAAGGGAATAAACACGCAATGTGAAGAGGGGCAGCAGCTGTCGGAGCTGGAGACATTGTGCACACAACACAAGCCCCCTCGACACAAAATATCATCCCTATACCAGAGCAAATACCAACGAACAAACATCCGTGTGCTGCCCTTTGTACGAGCATGGGAAAGAGACCTTGAAAAACAACTGACTGATGAACAATGGGCGCACATTTTTAAAGCCAATAAGAGACTCTGCACGTCCCACACTGAGATAGCGAGAAAACTACTGTATCAATGGTACATGGTACCCTCTAAACTGGCAAGGATTGACCCAGCAAAAAAATATGATTGCTGGAGATGCAGCCGATCTCCAGGCACTATGCTCCACCTCGGGTGGTCATGCCCAAAACTACACACATACTGAAATAAAATCCATAACCTTATCCGACAATGCACAGCGATTGACATCCCACAACTCCCAGAAACTTATATACTACAACTCATCCCAACCAACATACCCAAAGCCAAACAATATCTCATCTACCACATTCTCACAGCAGCCCTCACCGCCACCAGTAGGACCTGGCTGAAGCCAGAGGCCGACCACGTAGAGGTGTGAATTAACATCATGCATTCAACAACAAGTTACAAAACCATGGCCAGATCCAGGATCGCACCCCATAAGTTCTGGGGTGAAGCTTGGAAAATGTGGGATGAAAATACCACATCCCTTAACAAAACTCAAAGCACACCAGACGCCCACTAGGGGAACGAGAAAAAGCAAACAGCAAAACATACAACAAGCCAGTAACCCACACAGACTGAGGCAAGAAAGGTTATACCCAAACCAGGAACCATGGCTTGGACGATGCCCATGGACATGAATGCCAAGACTCACCCCCTCCCCACTCTCCCCCCCCCCCCCACTCTATCCAGTTGCTAATGTAAACTAGAGATTAAGGTAATAGGGTAAATTCTAATACAAAAGTGTACAGAAAAAAATCAGTACGCAAATGTAATGTATATCTTCACGAGACAGAATAACAATGTGTTTTGTCTTGCAACTTAAAGGGAAACTCCAGTGCCAGGAAAACGATCCGTTTTCCTGGCACTGGAGGGTCCCTCTCCCTCCCACCCCCAATCCCCAGTTGCTGAAGGGGTGAAAACCCCTTCAGTGACTTACCAGAGGCAGCGACAGGTCCCACGTCGCTGCTTCCTCCTCCCCCGCCGCTCCTCCTTCTGCTTACGTCGGCCGGTGGGTGAGACTGATCTCGCCCGACGGCCGAGGAGACCAAATGCGCATGCGCGGCAATGCCGCGCATGCGCATTAGCGCACCCCATAGGAAAGCATTGAAAATAAATTTCAATGCTTCCCTATGGGGAATAGAGCGACGCTGGAGGTCCTCACACAGCGTGAGGACGTCCAGCGACGCTCTAGCACAGAAAACCTGTGCTATGAAGCAGGAAGTTCCGTCTAGTGGCTGTCTAATAGACAGCCACTAGGGGAAGACTTAACCCTGCAAGGTAATTATTGCAGTTTAAAAAAAACTGCAATAATTACACTTGCAGGGTTAAGGGTAGTGGGAGTTGGCACCCAGACCACTCCAATGAGCAGAAGTGGTCTGGGTGCCTGGAGTGTCCCTTTAAGAACATGTGCTGGATAATGTTGTAAACTGTGACATACGAATGCATGACTTTGCACAACCTTTTGTATACTGTGTACTTTTAAAATTGCAAATGAAAAAAAATTGAGAAGCCGGAAGTGATGTTACTATAGGACACGATGAGACCGGAAATTGGACTCGGCTGTTTTAAATTTAATATGATATGTATATGTATACTACAAACTGTGAGTTGCACATCAGCACTGGAAGAAGGCTTGTGAGCTGAAACGCATCTGCTGTTACTTGAACACACAGAATATATATTTTTTTAATCCTGTGTTACTTTTTGGTTGTGAGTGGAACTTTGATTTTATATCATACTGAAAAATAAATTCCATGTTATAGTAGTTGTCCCACCACCATTCTGGCCAACTACCAAGAGTTTTTTTATGTACTCTGTATATTTTTTTTTATTTGTATTTTGAATAAATAATATTATTTTTGCCATACATATGATGTCCTATTTACTGCTATCCATAGGTGGATCCTGAAACCAGTATTGGCACATTTGAGCTTTTTATACAGAGCCTGGTACAGCTCTGGGTCTTGTGAGTGGTATTTCTACAGTATTCTTAAGGCACTTCATGTTTTACAGTTCAAACTATGATGTTATATTTTATTTTGTTTTAGGTATTCTATATTATTACCTTGGTACCAACATTTTCTATACGCGTTTTTACCTTTTTTCCTTTCATTAAGTTTTTTATGCACTGATATATATTTGTACATTTCTTTATATGTGACAATACATGAGTGCCAGGTTCACAGACAACCATGTATTTAGAGCAATCATGACCCACAAGAGCACCTGGAAGTGGAAACAGTGCAAAGGCAGGCAACTAGAGGTACAAAGGGAAGCCAAATGTAAAAAGATGGAAAGTCACAATACTGAAGGAAGGGCAGGAACTAGGGAAGACAAGGCTATAAGTCTAGAGATAGGCACACTAGCAACCAAGCAGTGATTGGAGGTAAGTGCCTGGGTTATATAGGGTGATCAAGTCACATGACGGACCCCCACTGTATGCAGAGCCTACAGAGACTATGTAATGCACCTTTGGACTTAGCACCATATTGGCTAAATAACTCTCCCACTTCCCAATCCATCCACAGCTTCTTCTACTCCCCCTGTGTGCAGGGCTGGTGTCCACATGGCTGCTGCCATTTTGCCGCAGCAGCGCTATCATCGTGGATCCCAGCATGGCAGAGGATTTCAGGGAACCTGAGGACTGTAGAAACATGGAGTGCCACAGCCCCTATCCTGTTGACCCACATCCAGGATGCCCTGGGACGGGTAAGTAATGCCGGAAAAAAGTTGTATATTTACAGAAAGGTAAAGTAGTTAAACATTAATAAATGATTTAAGGAAACTTAGATCCCCAAAATGCAGGCCTTTATAACATTACAGAGTTACTAATGAAGGCAAGTAACTCCATCAGCAGAATTTTCCAATTTTGCAACAAGTAAGAAAAAAATCATTCTTTACCTCGATATGACAGTCAGATCTCTCCTTCGATCAAAAAGCTGTTATCCCTGAATATTATGTTTTTGCAAAAATTAATTGTTCGTTGTTTAAAAATCTAATCAAACTAATAAAACCAACTCCTTAGGTAAACATTTCCACATCTTTATTATTGTTAATGTAACATGTATTTTGCCTTAGACAGTTCCAGAAAAATTCCTATGCTTCCTAAGCAATTTTGCAAATGGGGGCTTCAAATTCGATGTGCATCTCAGCTAATCAGCAGTGCCCCTCTCTGAGGCTGTCTAAGGCTTCTTGAATCAGAAAGCAGCAGAAGGGGAGAGGCAGAAATAAACCTTGGAGAATTCAAGACATTGGGTTAAACTATACATAGATCCCTAAATCCCTAAAGGTAAGCTGGCATGAGGGATCTCATGACACCATAACAACTTCATTCATGTGAAATTGTAATGGTTCCTTTAAGGGCTTGTGGGTGAATACCACCTGACACTGTGGCTTTCTTTGCATTAACATATTTTAGTTTCTGCAGCATCTTGTGTCATCCAATCTGATAAACTAGCAGGTATATGCTGAAATAAAACAGGGAAAGAGAGACACTCTATTAAAAAGAAACAAAAGAACAGGTCCAGGTACAAATTGTCAAGATAAATGTGCCTTTTAAACATCAAAATGAATGAGCCTTTGGATACCTATATGATGTAAAGACCAATAAAACCATAGGACGATTGACATAGGGAATTTCACATACTTAACCAAAACAGTTGTAATGAACCATTTAACTTAATTTTAAAAATTCCCTTGCAAATATTCCATAATTCTCTGTTTAGCCAAAATTCAACTGTAACAGTATATTCCTAATTATCATTAATAATGTGTGCCTGGTCTTTAATACTCAACTTTACAGTTCTCTAGATGTGATTTGTGCTGGTATTAGTAGACTAATCATAAGTACAAAATCACATCACTCAAGTGATTTGCAACAAACAGAATACTGCGGATATCACCCAGATCTACCAGTTAACATACAAATTGTAACATCATAAAGACAGCAAGACCTTAAGTGATATGTGGCTAACAAAACACTGTAGATGTCATCCACACCAGCCAGTTAACCTAAATATGTTAAAGAAACAATGCTTTTAGAGAAAGGTGATACTTCATACAAAAGAAAATTTCCACTTTTATATGGCAACAATCCCATTTTGTGCAAATGTATGCTTGAAAATTGATTGTACTAAATATTTCAAAAACATCATGCATTAAAGTATACTGCAAATCAAATAGGATCATTTAGGCCAACATGTATCGCGGCCGCTGTGGTCCCAATTTATATAAGTAATCCCTATTGCCCATAACAAAGATGGCGCCAACGTGCGTGTGATGTCACGTCATCGACGCACAAGCACGTTTTGTAGTCAAAAGTCTCGTTCTAACTAATCACTAGACAGAGAGGCATATTTAAACACAGAGAGAGCATATTTATAGCATTTTCTCAGTGCCCTGTTGTGGTTTCCACTTCTTGGTTAGATGGTTACATAGCTGAAAAGAGACTTGCGTCCATCAAGTTCAGCCTTCTTCACATATGTTTTTGCTGTTGATCCAAAAGACGAAAAAAAAACCAGTCTAAAGCGCTTTCAATTTTGCAACAAACTAGGAAAAAATTCCTTCTTGACCACAAAATGGCAGTCAGATATCTCCTTGGATCAAGCAGCTATTACCCCACTAAATAGAAATTATATCCCTGTATGTTATGTTTTTGCAATTGTTTATCCAATTGCTGTTTAAACATCGGTATAGATGAAACCACCTCTTCAGGCAAGGAATTCTATATCCTTATAGTTCTCACTGTAAAAAAAACATTTCCTTTGCCTTAGATTAAATCTCCTTTCTTGCAGCCTAAATGCATGACCTCGGGTCCTATGTATAGCCCTGTTTATGAATAGGTTTCTAGATAATGGTTTGTACTTGCCCCGAATATATTTGTATAATGTTATCATATCCCCTCTGAGGCGCCATTTTTCCAAACTAAAGAGATTTACGTTTTTTAACCTTTCTTCGTAACTAAAGTGCTCCCTTCCTTTTATCAATTTTGTAGCTCGTCTCTGCACTTTTTCTAGTGCCATGATATCCTTCTTTAGAACAGGTTCCCAAAATTTCACAGCATATTCAATGTGTGGTCTTACCAGCAATTTATAAAGACGCAAAATTATATTTTCATACTGAGAATTAATGTAATCACCAAAGACACATACAACTTCAAGTCTGGTTAGTGTCTCCACTTTTCAGATTCTCAGTCAGAGTGCAGCGCTATATCAGTGTTTTTTTGTTTTTTTAATTCTTTATTTTTGAAGTGCGCACAGTGATAACAATTGCTTATGAGGTACCCCAAAGGCATTCCTCTAGCACCGTAGGTACAATTCAAACATAGGGGTAGACATGAGATCTTGCACACATTTTTTTTAAAAGTAAAGAGTTATACCATAATGAAGAACTTTGCTCAAAAAGAGTTTGAAAAGCACAACCAATGAACAACGTTTACGTTTTAAGCTAGTACATGTCGAGTGTTCGTTAAGCTTTGCAACTTCAGTAGTCGTATTACATATTCTACGCTAAACATGCATGTGATTAAATTACTGAGAAATGAGCAACGTCAGTTAAATTATGTTAATTATGCTTGGGTAACATTATTAAGAGTAGCAATAGTTTCACTGGTATCAGCAGCTTATTTAAGAAGGATTACACAGGTGAGTTAAACATTTACCACCAGGCAGGTTATGGCATATTATGTGAATTACTGCGCTAATTATCTGTAGGAGATGTGTCCATTTGGAGGTGTTCACAGCCAAGGTTTGTGGGGGTGAGTAAGGCTGTTAGCAGCAGGTCCAGCAGCTTTGCCGTGTTTGCCGTCTGTCACCTGGGGCTGGGGTACCTGTCGTTTCAGAGTTGAGGATGGTGTCGAGCAGTGTCCTTTTCTTCGGCACCCAGGTGTTCCACATAGCGCATCTCTGCGTCCCTTGCAGCTGTGGGTCCCTCTGTGGGTTAATGTGTCTGCAGGCCTTCTCGGCTGTGTGTTCAGCTGGTGCTTGAATGCGGGTATGTTGCTCTATGGGTCGCAGCACCCAGATGAGGCTGGTGCTGTGAAGAGCTGGTCGCTTGGGGTCTCGAGAGCTCCAGTTGGGTACTCTCAGTGCAGGTAAGTGCTGGATCCTCTGCTGGTGTGTAAGGCTGTTTGTGGGGTGATTGTCCAGCGGTATGGCAGGTCTCCGCTGTCTCCCCGTCATGGCTGCTTTTAAATGCCATGGGTGGTTATAGCCCTGGCTGAGTGATGTGGGAGCTTCCTTCAGCGGTGTGCCGAGTAGGTGCCTCACTGTCGGCCATTTTGTGAGGGCCGCGTGGTGGTTGTCAGCGGTTAGTCGCCCAGAAGCTCTGCCGAGGTGATGTCTGCCTGGTGGAGGCCGGGATAACCCCCGCCGGCCCAAAGGGGGGGGGTAAACGAGGCCGGGGGCCCCAGAGTTGTAAAGGGTCTCGGTACGTGCCGGGGACGGAAGGTGAGGTGGCGGCCATCCACCCCGCCCCGCTCCAGGGTAGGCCTCAGTCTCCCCTGCCCCGGAGCATCTCACCAGGACCCGGTCCACCCGATATTAGGTGCTCCAGCTGCACCGGGACACTCCAGGGTCAGGTATCCCGCATTTCCAGGGGGTTCCAAGCCGCTTTTTGAAGGGTTTTCACCCTTTATTCGTCGTGTTTCCCCGGAGCCGTGGTGACTAGCAGCCTGCTGGCATGGCCGCCCGGCCCCGCCCCCCCATATCAGTGTTTTAAAGTGCACATACAACAGAATACAAATGAATGAGCATAAAAACATTTACCCCTTTAAGAATGTATCTTAGGGGCTTTACATGAAAATAAAAAGAGAGGGACACATAGAATAATTGTGTGGAATATAGGTGAATTAGTGTTGATCAAGCTGGTGAAAATACACTCACGTTTTAAGAGCCTTTTTTGGTATATGCTCTAAACTTCAGCGTATCTGTGTCTTTACGGTAGGCAGCATTAACCCCTCTTGTAGCTTTAATTTCTTTTCAGTTGTTTTCCACAATGTACATAAGTGAGAAAACGCAGAATAGGCTAACTCTAGGTGTATCACACTTTGTTGCAGACTGTATTATAAACATGTAACAGAAATAGCTGCTCACCTTTTTAAGAGCCTTTTAAAAACTGGCTCTAAGTATTCTTGCTTAGTGTCAAATTGCAGGGTGACACTTCCCTTACTGGAACCAGGTACAACATACAGGTAGTATGGTATAAATAATTTATTGTATATGAATTAAAATAACACATAAAATGACATATATTTAGTGTTGTCGTGAACCCGAAATTTTCGGTTCGCGAACGGCGAACGCGAACTTCCTCAAATGTTCGCGAACCGGCGAACCGCCATTGACTTCAATGGGCAGGCGAATTTTAAAACCAACAGGGACTCTTTCTGGCCACAAAAGTGATGGAAAAGTTGTTTCAAGGGGACTAACACCTGGACTGTGGCATGCCGGAGGGGGATCCATGGCAAAACTCCATAAAGGGCAGAAATCACCTAACATTCCTAAATCACAATGGATATGGATTGACACCTGACATATGACATATTGACACCTTGACATATGGATTGACACCTGTCCTCAGAGACCCAGATGCACACGGACACAGAGCAGAATAGGGACTGTTCCCCCTACATTGGGTCACTTGGCAGATATGGCGTGGTCGTGGGAGGAGGAGGAGGATGACTTTCACCTCTTCCCCTGTTAGATTCCCGTTGTGCTGTGACATCACCCTTATAAGCTGTGTAAACCATACTTTTTAATTTATTTTGCAAATGCTGCATCCTTTCCGACTTGTAATTCGGTAACATTTCCGCCACTGTCTGCTTATACCGGGGGTCTAGTAGCGTGGACACCCAGAACAGGTCGCTCTCCTTCAGCCTTTTTATACGAGGGTCCCTCAACAGGCACGACAGCATGAAAGACCCCATTTGCAGAAGGTTGGATGCCGAGCTACTCATTTCCCGTTCCTCCTCCTCACACAGAGCAGAATAGAGACTGTTCCCCCTACATAGGGTCACTTGGCAGATATGGATTGACACCTGTCCTCAAAACCCCTGATACACACTGACACAGAGCAGAATAGGGACTGTTCCTCCTACATAGGGTCACTTGGCAGATATGGATTGACTTCTGTCCTCAAAACCCCTGATACACACTGACGCAGAGCAGAATAGGGACTGTTCCCCCTACATAGGGTCACTTGGCAGATATGGATTGACACCTATCCTAATGATCCCTGATACACACTGACACAGAGCAGAATAGAGACCGGGGGTCTAGTAGCGTGGACACCCAGCACAGGTTGTTCTCCTTCAGCCTTTTTATATGAGGGTCCCTCAACAGGCACGACAGCATGAAAGACCCCATTTGCACAAGTTTGGATGCCGAGCTACTCATTTTCCCTTCCTCCTCCTCACACAGAGCAGAATAGAGACTGTTCCCCGTCCACAGAGACCATGATACACACTGACACAGAGCAGAATAGAGACTGTTCCCCCTACATAGCAGATATGGATTGACACCTGTCCTAATGATCCCTGATACACACTGACACAGAGCAGAATAGAGACCGGGGGTCTAGAAGCGTGGACACCCAGCACAGGTTGTTCTCCTTCAGCCTTTTTATACGAGGGTCCCTCAACAGGCACGACAGCATGAAAGACCCCATTTGCACAAGGTTGGATGCCAAGCTACTCATTTCCCGTTCCTCCTCCTCACACAGAGCAGAATAGGGACTGTTCCCCCTACATAGGGTCACTTGGCAGATATGGATTGACACCTGTCCTCAAAACCCCTGATACACACTGACACAGAGCAGAATAGAGACTGTTCCCCGTCCTCAGAGACCATGATACACACTGACACAGAGCAGAATAGAGACCTGGGGTCTAGTAGCGTGGACACCCAGCACAGGTCGTTCTCCTTCAGCCTTTTTATACGAGGGTCCCTCAACAGACACGACAGCATGAAAGACCCCATTTGCACAAGGTTGGATGCCGAGCTACTCATTTCCCGTTCCTCTTTCTCACACAGAGCAGAATAGGGACTGTTCCCCCTAGATAGGGTCACTTGGCAGATATGGATTGACACCTGTCCTCAAAACCCCTGATACACACTGACACAGAGCAGAATAGAGACTGTTCCCCGTCCACAGAGACCATGATACACACTGACACAGAGCAGAATAGAGACTGTTACCCCTACATAGGGTCACTTGGCAGATATGGATTGACACATGTCCTCAAAACCCCTGATACACACTGACACAGAGCAGAATAGAGACTGTTCCCCGTCCACACAGGCCATGATACACACTGACACAGAGCAGAATAGAGACTGTTCCCCCATAAATCACAATGGGGGGACCTACTGTCCCCCCCCCCCCCGGCCCCCACCCCTGCGCGGTGGGTAGGGGCCATAAATCACAATGGGGGGGACCTACTTTCCTCCCCCCCGTCCCCCACCCCTGCGTGGTGGGTGGGGGGCATAAATCACAATGGGGGGACCTACTGATAAGAGTGGAGTATTGTTCATATCAGTTTAATACCTTCCGCGTCTCCTATCAGTGGACGTGTATATGGCAGCCATTTTAGGAACCGCACACCTGGGACCCGAGCAAGGTCACCTCGTTCAAGCTGCTCTGGTTCCTTGATGAGCCAACTGCCCGTGAGTTAACATGTCCCGTGGAGAAACACTCTGTCCTGTAAAGCCTCACCACAAAACATTTAAATAAATAACAGCACTCGGAGTGGTGAGTTTAGTAAATGTTCATATCAGTTTAATACCTTCCGCGTCTCCTATCAGTGGACGTGTATATGGCAGCCATTTTAGGAACCGCACACCTGGGACCCGAGCAAGGTCACCTCGTTCAAGCTGCTCTGGTTCCTTGATGAGCCAACTGCCCGTGAGTTAACATGTCCCGTGGAGAAGCATTCTGTCCTGTAAAGCCTTGATAAGGGAATCTTTTAAGCAAACAAAGAAGTTTGAATGACTATCTGTTCCTGTCCAAATTAGAGATGTTTAAATTGCGTATACGCAGAAGTAAATTCACACTGACACACGGAGTTCAGGTTAAAAGCACTTCAGGAAATTTATTAGCATCTGAACAAAGCAGGCTTGCAAGTCCTTTTTAAAAATAAAATTACATCATTGTAAAATCAAGATAAAAAAGTGAGGAAACATTGTCAATTGGCTAAGAGAAGAAGTGGTTAGTTAAATGCCCTCCCTGTTGGGTGTTACGTCTTACATCATAACTGACGTCATAAAGTTCTCCTCCAGATTTCAGCGCCATCTTGCTAGCACGAGGAGTTCTTTCGATGGGAGGGGGCATTTTGGCAGCTATCCATAAAGAGTAGCTGGTACCTTTAGTCTTTCAAGGTTAGTATCCTCAGTATTCTCAAGGCCTCTTTGGCAATTATACACTCTATCAATACTATCTGCTACAGTGTGTTCTTTGAATCAGAAGATTCTAGCATTTTCTGCTGACATGCTGTTTCTACGAACAAAGGAATCTTGTAAAGTTTAAACTACGAGGCATGAGAGCTGAATATGAGAATATAGTATTAAAAGGGGCCCAGTAAGGATTATATAGTTTATAAGGGGCCTAATAATGGATATAAGTTAGAGGGGGTTAATAATTCTACAACAGCCCCCCCTATAGAGTGTTAATTGGCAAAAAGGATAAACTTTATTTGTTAGTATCAGAAAATTTGTTAGCCCAAAGACACATAAAAACCCCATGTCCGCTACTTTGGTGTTAGTGCAAAGTGCAATTCTGTCCCTAATCTGACCCTAGTAGGCTAACTCATCGTCAGCATGGCTCTCGAACACTTCACTCCCATGGGTGGCCCATGGTGGCTTGTTTACCACTTCTCCACACGGGGTCTTTACCATTCACTGACAGATGCTGTCCCTAAGCTGGTCCCTCCCTAGAATTTCTGCACTTCATCGTCATAGGGAAGAGTTTGTAGCGGAATGCAGGGCGATGTGAGATCTTGATCACCAATTTCCAGATGAGTAAAGGTTGGTGTCGTTTGGTCTACAGTCTTCTGTAGGAATTTTCTGAGGCATGGGAGGACACAACAAACGAGAAGAGCGAGAACAAAAAGAAAAATTAGTAGAGCCATACCAATATGAACTAAAGCTTTTTGCCAACCAGTCATCCAACCAAACCATTTTTCCCATGGATCTGTCACCCCAGAATTCTTTTTTAACTCTTCTGAGAGTTTATTTAATTTTTCTATGGCCAAAGTGACCTTACCATTAGGGCCTGTGTTTTCTGGAATGTAAGTGCAACAAGTCATGGTGTCGGGTAGTATTTTACATACACCCCCCTTCTCGGCTAGAATCATGTCTAAGGCCAGTCTGTTCTGGAAGGTCATTTGGGATGTGGCTTGTAATTGTTCGGCTAAACCCTGGAGGGCATCCCTGGTATAATTAACAAAGCGCTGTTGGTTGTAATAGATATAATTTATCCAGTTAAGGTTCTTATTGGCAGTGACTATAGTGAACAGTGATTCAAACCCCACTGCAACTTCATCTCTAGCTTTAAATTCATTAGGTACCCACCTAGGTACCCCAATGGCATCTATGTAAACATGTGGGTCAAAACTGCCTTTTACTGGGGTTTCCCGTTTGGCTCTGGCTGATGTGTGTGCTGGACTATGAGTGTCAGGATGATTATCAGAAATAATGTGGATGGGCATGATGACTTTGACTAGGGTACACTCTCCCCACCACTCAGACTCCAGTCTAGACCTTAATTGTAAATCCCCACACAACCAGTAAATATCTCCTAGTGACCTAGTATGGTGTTGTAACAGGTGCACAGGAACAGTTCTGTAGGTAGCACAATAACCTTTGGAAAAGTTACCCATAAATTTACCGATCCCATCATACATGGTGTAGCAAGTGTAATTACCTTTATAGATTGTAATTCCATCTGGGGGTTTAACACCTCCTACTAGGATAGGGTACTCTGCTGTCCATGTTTCGCAGAGGGATCTGTTAAAATCATAGCGGTAGGCGAAAAGACTCAAGAAACACTCTTCTATTTCTAAAGGGAGGATTAGGGGAACGGTGCCAAGGTGGGGTCGGGCACCACCACATACATAACATGCGGTTCGATTATGCTTATTGGCATTATATCTCATCCACTCTAACCACAAATTAATATCATTAAATCCAGTTTCAGCGGCCATGGTGTCTTCAAAGGTAGGGTTAGCAATGGCCATCATGTCTCTAAAGGACTGGATGTGTGGTTTCAGCGGATTTGGGACCATATGTACAGCCCCTTGCCACTCTGGAGAGTGACACATATCATTGACGTAGAAATGTCCTAGTTTATTGTAGGAACCCCTTCTCCAGTACATTCCCATTACATATTGGCCAGCATCCTCTGGGCCAGGATGTTCAATATTTAATACTAATTTCATAGGTGTACTTCCTCCAGGCTTTCTTAAAGTCATTCTTTGGAGGAGGGATCTACCATGATCATCTACTTTTGATAAAGCACTTTTTGGTTTGTAACCCCAGGCAGGCCCTGTATTCCATCCCGCCGCCCCCCAATGATCACAATTATGCCCCCATTGGTTATTAACTACACAAATGTAGGGGTCTTTTGCTTGCGGTATGTCTTTATAAATGGCTTGAATCTGTGATTTAGGGAATGGGCAATCTACAATATCACAGTAATCAAAGGTAAAGGTGGCCACACGGGTACATGATGAATTATACCAGAAGGTGTACCCACTAGCATCTTTAGTTATGGCCACCTGCTGGGCTTTAAGAAGGCCAATCAAGGGGATTAGGTACCAGAAGTACATGGTTGTGCGTAATCAGCTTCTTCTGGAGCAGGTGTCTTTTTGCAGTGAGAGGCGTGTGTAACGGATCCACTGGCACCCCGACTGGGTACCTCCGTTGAAAGATGCTCCTAGCGCTTCCAGAGGACTCCAAGCACTCCACCAGACACCATAAGCACCGCAGGCTGCAGCTATCTCCCTTCAGAACGAAGCAGGAACAAGCTCTTACAAGAGCTCAGTGATTATAGCAAGGGAATATGCCTAGCATAGCAATCCCTTGTAGCAGGTTCCCCCAATAAGACACAGGACTCAAGTTGAGGGTAAAACAGGAACTCTGGACTGGCTCATCCAGCCTGGCTTTTATTTCCAACTCACACATACAGGCCACACCCAGGGGGAGGCATAAAAGAACCAATGACATAGATGTTACCTCCCACACATCCCCTCCCCTTAGTGTGACACATAATCCCATTATGCATACAGTGTAAAATATACTTTTACACAACTTTCATAACTTTAAAACCATACATCACATTCACATAAAAATACATATCCACAATCAATCCATTCAGGGGAACAACATATTAAAAAATGGCATGAATCAGACCAGGGGTTCAACAGTTAGTAAAACTATCTTTTATTCCCCCTGGCTCAAACAGTAAAAGTAAAACATCCCCACAATGCATCCTGGCTTCCTCCCTTCTGCCCTGGAGATAATTGGAGAAGAAATCTAATTATCCAGGACTAGAGGCAGACTCCATTAACCACATGGTTGCAAAACAACATAAAACTCTTTAAAATACATAAAGTCACATTTTATACATTAAACACAGACATTTAACATATCCCCAGATAGCTCAGGTCTGTGTGCACATTATTAGGTGAATGGCACGCAGACCACACAAATACAGTTTAATTGCCATGGAGCCAAAGTCTTTCCCATAGTCTTTCATTATATGAATAGGCTCCATGGCATAGCTATCTGGGGGGTATCACATTCCCATAAAGTCTGGTCCATAGTCCAAAGGCAAGAGGCGGGCAATCAGCCCCCTCCAAGGACACGTGGCGAGGTCGGTTTCGCCACACTTCTCCCCTTTACCCCCCAGACTAACAGGGTACTTGACCTCCTGCCTTTCAGTGCCCTTGTTAGTCCAGCAGCCCACCCACAAGACAGAAACAGCAGTACAGCCCACCCACAATGAATGGTTACTACACCTATGGAGTAATGGAAAAACTTGTCCAGGTCCAGGTGCCTCACCCCGGCTGTGTGGGGGACTGGTAGGCTGTTTTGGTGGGTTGCTGAGTGGGCAGAGACCAGCGGTACTCTGCCCTGGTGCCAGCACTACTACGGGATTAGTCTGGTTGGAGCCTGGTTGCTGGAGACCGACTGTCTCCCCTTTAGCTGCGCAGCTCTGCTGCTGGAGACCGACTGTCTCCCCTTGAGTTACACAGCTCTGCTGCTGGAGACCGACTGTCTCCCCTTTAGTTACACAGCTCTGCTGCTGGAGACAGACTGGCTCCCCTTTGGCTAAACAGCCCTGTTGTAGGGGGGCAGGACCGACCGTCCCTACCCCCTGTGCTGGAAGTGCAGAGACCACGGTCCCATCTGCACAGGTGTGGGGCTTACAGTCTCCCCCTGGTACATTAAGCTGCCGCTGGGGAGAGGTGGTAACCAGCTCCTCTCCCATTAGAACACTCTGCCGCTGGGGAATGGAGACTGGGCTCTCTATTCCCTGTACGTTAATGATCCGCCGCTGGGGAGAGGTGGTAACAATCTCCTCTCCCATGCATACTTCCCGTCTCTGCGGAGGGAGACCGACTGTCTCTCCTCCCAGCACAGAGTCCTGCTGTGGGGGAAAGGGGGCTGGGCTCTCTATTCCCTGCTGGATACTCTGCCGCTGGGGAATGGAGACCGGGCTCCCAATTCCCAACAAATCACACTGCCGCTGGGGAGGGAGGACGGCTCCTTCAGCTCCCTGTAACTTGGGCGCAGAGACCACGGTCCCATCTGCGCTGGTGTGGGGCTTACTGTCTCCCCTTGGTGTGCTAAGCTGCCGCTGGGGAGAGGGAATAACAAACTCCTCTCCCTTACACACTTTCAGCCGCTGGGGAGCAGGGCTGACCCTCTGTACTCCCTGTAGGCAGGGCGCAGAGACCACGGTCCCATCTGCGCTGGTGAGGGGCTTACTGTCTCCCCTTGGTGAGCTGCGCTGCCGCTGGGGAGAGGGAATAACAAACTCCTCTCCCTTACACACCTTCAGCCGCTGGGGAGAGGGGATAACAGGCTCCTCTCCCTGCACCGTAGACTGCCGCTGGGGAGCAAGAACGGCACCTTCAGCTCCCTGTAACGCACACTGCCGCTGGGGATCTGGGCCGACTGCCCAGCATCCCTGTAGGGCCGGTAGAGAGACCGCAGTTCCATCTCCACCTGCCATCTGTGGGTCTTCCCAGGACCAATCCGTGAGGCCCCGCAACATTTGTGAGTAAGGGCCCGGTGGAGAGACCTTGGTCCCATCTCTACCTGCCTGTTGTGGTTCCTCACAGGACCAGTCTATGAGGACCCCCACTTCGGGTTCCTCCCGCCGCCTCAGGGAAAGACGGCTAACCTCCTCGGATGCAGCCTCTACTCGGCTGCTGTACCGCTCCTGCTGCTGAGCATACTTCCTCTCTTTTGCCAACCGGAATTCTCGGTCCAGCCTTGTGTTTCGCTCAGCCATGACCTGGTTCCAGATCACCCGGCGTGTCTCCATGGGTATATCATCCCCATACTCGGCCACTCGCTGCCTCACCTCGGCCAGCCAATCATCTCCAGAGCCAGAACCTTCCATACTTGTCTGCTCCCAGGGGCGCTGCACGACTGCTAGCGTTGCCCTCAATTTGTAAATCCAAACAGTGTCTCTGAGCTGCTTTACCTCACACTAGGACGCCATCCCACCGCTGCCACCAATGTAACGGATCGCCTGGCACCCCGACTTGGTACCTCCGTTAAAGGATGCTCCTAGCGCTTCCAGAGGACTCCAAGCACTCCACCAGACACCATAAGCACCGCAGGCTGCAGCTATCTCCCTTCAGAACGAAGCAGGAACAAGCTCTTACAAGAGCTCAGTGATTATAGCAAGGGAATATGCCTAGCATAGCAATCCCTTGTAGCAGGTTCCCCCAATAAGACACAGGACTCAAGCTGAGGGTAAAACAGGAACTCTGGACTGGCTCATCCAGCCTGGCTTTTATTTCCAACTCACACATACAGGCCACACCCAGGGGGAGGCATAAAAGAACCAATGACATAGATGTTACCTCCCACACATCCCCTCCCCTTAGTGTGACACATAATCCCATTATGCATACAGTGTAAAATATACTTTTACACAACTTTCATAACTTTAAAACCATACATCACATTCACATAAAAATACATATCCACAATCAATCCATTCAGGGGAACAACATATTAAAAAATGGCATGAATCAGACCAGGGGTTCAACAGTTAGTAAAACTATCTTTTATTCCCCCTGGCTCAAACAGTAAAAGTAAAACATCCCCACAATGCATCCTGGCTTCCTCCCTTCTGCCCTGGAGATAATTGGAGAAGAAATCTAATTATCCAGGACTAGAGGCAGACTCCATTAACCACATGGTTGCAAAACAACATAAAACTCTTTAAAATACATAAAGTCACATTTTATACATTAAACACAGACATTTAACATATCCCCAGATAGCTCAGGTCTGTGTGCACATTATTAGGTGAATGGCACGCAGACCACACAAATACAGTTTAATTGCCATGGAGCCAAAGTCTTTCCCATAGTCTTTCATTATATGAATAGGCTCCATGGCATAGCTATCTGGGGGGTATCACATTCCCATAAAGTCTGGTCCATAGTCCAAAGGCAAGAGGCGGGCAATCAGCCCCCTCCAAGGACACGTGGCGAGGTCGGTTTCGCCACAGCGTGAATCCAGTGTGGCCTACCAGCCAGCTTGACAGAGGTAGCGGTGATCAGGAGAACTTGGAATTTCTTCTTTTCTTGGAATTTCTTCATTTCCAGACACTCTTCTTTCCACTTCCTGTGGTCCTCTTGCAGCTTGCTTTGCAGCTTGATCAGCTAGATGGTTGCCCTTTGCTTCATCTGAGTCCAACTTCCCATGTGCTTTTATCTTCAAAACAGCCACTTCTTCTGGAAGTAGGAGGGCATCCATCAGCTCCTTGATTGCAAAACTGTGCTTGACTGGTGTACCGGCAGTAGTAAGAAATCCTCTTGTTTTCCAAATCACTCCGAAGTCATGAGCCACGCCCAGTGCATATCTTGAGTCTGTATAGATATTGGGGCGCTTTCCTTCTGAAATTTTGCATGCTGAAGTTAGAGCTTGTAATTCAGCTTCTTGTGCAGACTTTGTTGATGGTAGTGATGATGATTCAATAATTTCATCTGTTGTGGTGACGGCATATCCTGTATGATATTTTCCTTCTTCATCAGCATATCTGGAGCCGTCCACAAACAGGGTGATGTCAGGGTCTGTTAGTGGATCCTCATGCACAGTTGGTAGATGTGTGGTTTCCACTTTCATCTGTTCAAAGCAGTCATGGGGGGCTTCTGGGTCATAGTCATGCTGTATGACCAGGTCTTCAAATTCTTCTTCCAGAAAGTAACGTGGCCATGCTCTTATATGTTCACGTTCAGTTGATGGATACTTGGCAACGCCTATTTCTTGAAGTTGTGAATCATTCATGGTGGCCCATAATTTTGCCATGGGCCCAAGATCACCCCATGACTTAGTCTTTGACTTGGTTACAGGGACATGTGGAATGGCTGTGTCCCAATGATGGTACAGATGTTCAAGTTCATGTGGCAGTTGAACTAAAGCCATGCTGTTACCTTCAGTATCATAGTAGAAGTCCTGTAAGGTGAGTGTTATCTCAACCAACTGGAAAAGTTCATCCTCATAGCGAGGTTCAGGGTTGATGGTTGGCTTGTACCACATGGTGCAAAAAGCATATTCAGGCCCGTCACAGGGAGGCAAGTTGGGTAGCAGTTTTGCCAGGGTGTGTGTAAGAAGTAGGACATATCCTTTGTCCATGATGAATCCATAATAGGTACCCCCCCTCAGGGAGTGGCAGAAGAGTGGACGGGTTGAGAACCTGGCATCATTGGAGGGTGACTGTTGTCAGGCAGTAGAAGATGACACTGGAGTCGAAGGTGTCTGGCAGCTGTGACATGTTTGATTTGGACTTGGTTGATTATCGCAGAAATGTCATGAGGTGCCGAAACAGTAAGAGGGTGACCAAGAACTAGGTCCCCAGTACAGTCAATAAGCTCTTGAGCTGCGAAGACAGCACGAAGGCAGGAAGGGGTGCCTCTGGCTACGATATCCAGTTGACAGGAGAAGAACCCAATAGGCCTCTGACGTCCGCCAGGACCATGTGGTTGTCAGGATCGGGACAGGGATCCAACACGCAGAGTACAAACAGTAGCCAGATACGTATACCGGACCTTAGAATGGCCGGACTAACGTAAGAAGTACAGTATAGAATGGTCAAAGACAAGCCGAGGTCGAGGGTAACAGAAGACAGGTAAGCGAGAGACAAGCCGAATCAAGGGTAACAGAGATAAGCAGAGTAAGGTAAACAAGCCGGGTCAAAACCAAAAGGGATAATAGAATACACAAGCACTGAGTGACTAGAACAAGCTAGAACCACGACAGGGCAATGAGCTAATGAAAGAAGCTCTGTTAAATACCCTGTTCAGAGCAGTAACCACGCCTCCAAGGCGTCCTGATTGGTCCTGCAGCCATTGACTGACAGGTTGTTCCGGGGGAGTGTCCTGATGACTACTTCCTGCCTAGATGCTGTAAAAGGCAGTCACTCCCTCGCGGCCGGCCTAGCATGACTGGATAGACTGCGGGGAAGGGAGCCATCAGACCGTCTGGATGGAGGAACAGCTAAGTCTCTACCTCTTTCGGAGGTAGAGACCACAGGTACCCTGACAGTACCCCCCCTCTCAGATACGCCCACCGGGCGGAATGAACCGGGACGAGATGGGAAGCGAGAGTGATACGCCCTGCGGAGACGGGGAGCATGAACATCCTCCTGAGGTACCCAACTCCTCTCCTCAGGACCATGTCCCTTCCAATCAACCAGATATTGTACTCTCCCCCGGGAGATTCGAGAATCAATAATAGAGTTAACCTCATACTCCTCCTGACCCTCCACCTGAACAGGGCGAGGAGGGGCTATTGTGGAGGAAAATCTGTTACATATGAGTGGTTTCAGCAATGAAACGTGAAACGAGTTCGGGATGCGTAAGGTATTAGGAAGAGCTAAACGATACGCAACTGGATTGATACGGGTCAGCACCCTGTAGGGTCCAATATAACGAGGAGCGAACTTCATGGAAGGCACTTTTAAACGGATGTTCCTCGTGCTCAGCCATACCCTATCACCTGGAACAAAGACCGGAGCCGCCCTTCTACGTTTATCAGCATGTTTCTTGACCAACATAGAGTTGTGCACAAGGATTTGTCGAGTTTGATCCCACAACTTCCTCAAATTGGCAACATGAACATCAACCGACGGCACCCCCTGGGAAGGGGAATCCGAAGGAAGAATAGACGGATGAAAACCATAATTCATGAAGAAGGGGCTTGAATGAGTAGAATCGCAAACGAGATTGTTGTGTGCAAACTCCGCCCAAGGAATCAAACCGACCCAATTATCCTGGTGTTCAGAAACAAAGCATCGTAAATATTGTTCGATTTTCTGGTTGGTACGTTCAGCAGCTCCGTTAGACTGAGGATGATAGGCAGAAGAAAAGTTTAATTTAATACCAAGTTGAGAGCAGAAGGACCTCCAAAAGCGGGAAACAAATTGGGAGCCTCTGTCCGATACAATTTGAGAGGGTATCCCATGTAGGCGAAAAATCTCCTTAGCGAATATCTCTGCCAATTCGGGAGAAGACGGGAGTTTAGGCAGGGGAATGAAGTGTGCCATCTTAGTAAACCTGTCAACCACGGTGAGGATAACAGTCTGTCTTTTAGAGATAGGTAGATCGACAATAAAGTCCATGGCCAAACAGGACCATGGTTTTTCTGGAACCTCCAAGGGGTGCAGGAATCCACATGGAAGCGTATGGGGTTGTTTGGTTTTAGTACAAACTTCACATGCAGCGATGAACTCCTCAATATCCCTCCGTAAAGCAGGCCACCAGAAGTCCTTAGAGATCAACGCGTAAGTTTTGCGAATACCAAGATGTCCCGCCATCTTGCTATTATGTAAACACTGTAAAAGTTCCAGTTGAAGAGCAGGAGGAACGAAATGACGGCCCGCAGGAGTCTGTTTAGGTGCTAGATGTTGCAACTTAATGATCTCGGCCAGTAATGGAGAATGAATCCTGAGATTCGTATTAGCAATGATATTGCATTTCGGAACTATAGAAGAAAGAACTGGTTCAGGTACAGTAGAAGGTTCATATTGGCGAGATAATGCATCGGCTTTAGAGTTTTTAGAACCAGGTCTGTAAGTCAGTACATAATTGAAGTGAGTCAGGAATAAGGACCAACGAGCTTGTCTAGAGGATAAGCGCTTAGCCTCCCCAATATAGGACAAGTTTTTGTGGTCCGTCAAAATCGTAATAGGGTGTAGGGTCCCCTCCAACAAATGTCTCCACTCCTTTAAGGCTTTAATGACTGCTAACAGTTCCCTTTCCCCGATGTCATATCTGCTCTCAGGCCCAGAAAATTTCTTAGAGAAAAAACCACAAGGGTGTAACGGTTTATCCACCCCTAACCTTTGAGACAGAACAGCCCCAACTGCTGTCTCAGAGGCATCGACCTCGAGCAAGAAAGGCAGAGTCGTATCAGGATGGACTAGAATGGGAGCCGAGGCAAAAAGTTCCTTGAGAGTCTTGAAAGCACCAAGAGCTTCCTTAGACCAGAACTTAGTATCAGCCCCTTGTTTGGTCATATTGGTAATAGGCACAATGATAGAGGAGTATCCTTTAATGAAGCGCCTATAGTAGTTGGAAAAACCAATAAACCTTTGGATAGCCTTGAGTCCTTTGGGCAAGGGCCAGTCTAAAATAGATTGGAGTTTTACAGGATCCATTTTAAAACCCTCCCCAGAAATCACGTATCCAAGAAAGTCTACCTGAGACTGATCAAAACTGCACTTTTCCAATTTGCAATATAGACCATGTTGCAGCAGCTTGTGTAATACCTTTCTGACCTGTCTATGGTGAGTCTCAATCTCCTTAGAGTGTATTAGTATGTCGTCCAGGTAAACAATAACACAATCATGCTGAAACTCCCTAAGTACCTCATTAATCAAATCTTGAAATACTGCAGGAGCATTGCATAGTCCAAATGGCATAACAGTGTATTCGTAATGGCCATACCGGGTATTGAATGCCGTCATCCACTCGTGACCTTGCTGGATTCTCACCAAATTGTAAGCCCCTCTGAGATCTAACTTGGTGAAGATTTTGGAGCCCTTAAGACGATAAAATAACTCGGTAATCAGTGGGATAGGATAGGCATTTCTGACAGTTATTTTATTCAAGCCTCGGTAATCGATACAAGGTCTCAGCGTGCCATCCTTCTTCTTAATGAAAAAGAACCCAGCCCCGGCCGGAGAAGAAGACCTCCTGATGAATCCCTTTTCTAAATTCTCCCGAATATACTCCTCTAGAACCGAGTTTTCCTGAACAGACAAAGGATATACATGGCCCCTCGGAGGCATAGTGCCGGGTAGCAGCTTAATCTTACAGTCAAATGACCTGTGTGGAGGCATTCTTCTTGTCAAACACTGCCCTTAAGTCTAGGTAAAGGTCTGGTATTTGTCTTTCTGTGGACTGAGTAGGATTCTCCGGTATGTTAATATTAGCTAATGGAGAAACCTTGCACAAACACCGATCCTGGCAGCCCTGGCCCCACGAGAGTATCTCTCCTAACTCCCAATCGATAATAGGGTTATGTTTTTTCAACCATGGGTACCCCAGAACTATGGGAACGGAAGGAGACGAAATGAGCAGAAGAGATAAATTCTCCACGTGTAGGATACCAACATTTAAATCAATGGGTACGGTCTCACGAAAGATAACAGGGTCTAGTAGTGGTCTACCATCTATGGCCTCAATGGCCAAGGGTGTCTCCCTTAGCTGGGATGGAAAATTGTTCTTACTAGAAAAGGCTTGGTCGATAAAATTCTCAGCAGCACCGGAATCTATCAATGCCATAGCCCTTACTACTTCCTTCCCCCAAGTTAAGGAAACTGGTAGCAGAAGCCTGTGATCCTTATAATTAGGAGTAGAGGACAAAATAGAAACACCCAAGGCCTGTCCTCTAGAGGGACTTAGGTGCGAGCGTTTCCCGGGCGGTTAGAACAGTTCGAGAGTAAATGACCCTTGGCTCCACAATACATACACAAACCCTCTCTTCTCCTGTGCTGTCTTTCCTCCTCAGAGAGGCGGGTATACCCTATCTGCATAGGTTCAGTAAGTAAAGATATCGTGGAGTCAGGACTTGGAAAAGCGGGAGCTAACCTAAAAGAAGGTCTCTGGTTCCTCTCTCGAGTGTTCTGTCTCTCTCTTAGACGTTCATCTATACGAGAGATGAACGAAATTAAATCCTCTAAATTCTCAGGGAGTTCTCTGGTAGCAACCTCATCAAGGATTACATCAGATAGGCCATTCAAAAATACATCCATATACGCCTGCTCATTCCACTTGATTTCTGCCGCCAGAGACCTGAACTCTAGTGCATAATCCACCAGTGTTCGGTTCTCCTGTCTCAGGCGCAACAGTAATCTGGCTGCATTAACCTTTCTACCTGGAGGGTCAAATGTTCTTCTAAAAGCAGCTACAAATGCATTATAGTTATAAACTAATGGGTTATCGTTCTCCCATAGTGGGTTGGCCCATCTCAGAGCTTTCTCAATGAGTAGGGTGATAATAAATCCTACTTTTGCCCTATCTGTAGGATAAGAGCGAGGTTGCAATTCAAAGTGGATACTAATTTGGTTTAAAAAACCACAACACTTCTCAGGAGCCCCACCATAGCGTACTGGGGGGGTAATGCGAGAAGAAGCACCCACTGTGGCTACCTCTAGACCTGAACAGACAGGAGAAACAGGGGTATTACGTATCTCCTCTGGTGGGTTATTGGCACAAGCTAATAGAGCCTGTAGCGCAAGCGCCATCTGATCCATTCTGTGATCCATGGCTTCAAATCTAGGATCAGGAGCAGCCAGCTGACTGTTTGTACTTGCAGGATCCATTGGCCCTGTCGTAATGTCAGGATCGGGACAGGGATCCAACACGCAGAGTACAAACAGTAGCCAGATACGTATACCGGACCTTAGAATGGCCGGACTAACATAAGAAGTACAATATAGAATGGTCAAAGACAAGCCGAGGTCGAGGGTAACAGAAGACAGGTAAGCGAGAGACAAGCCGAATCAAGGGTAACAGAGATAAGCAGAGTAAGGTAAACAAGCCGGGTCAAAACCAAAAGGGATAATAGAATACACAAGCACTGAGTGACTAGAACAAGCTAGAACCACGACAGGGCAATGAGCTAATGAAAGAAGCTCTGTTAAATACCCTGTTCAGAGCAGTAACCACGCCTCCAAGGCGTCCTGATTGGTGTTGCAGCCATTGACTGACAGGTTGTTCCGGGGGAGTGTCCTGATGACTACTTCCTGCCTAGATGCTGTAAAAGGCAGTCATTCCCTCGCGGACGGCCTAGCATGACCGGATAGACCGCGGGGAAGGGAGCCATCAGACCGTCTGGATGGAGGAACAGCTAAGTCTCTACCTCTTTCGGAGGTAGAGACCACAGGTACCCTGACAGTGGTTGAGTGAGGACGCCTGTAGCATGGCCTTGTCTTTCAGACACAAACAACTTGAAAGGTTTGTCATAATTTGGTAGGCCAAGAGCAGGGGCAGAGGCAATTGCTCGCTGAAGAGTATAAAAGTTGTCAAGTGCCTCTGGTGACAGGGAGAAGGGGTCCGATTTGAGAGCATCATACAAGGGTTGCATGAGCAGAGAGGCCTCAGGGATCCAGGCTCTGCAGTATGAGATGAGGCCTAGAAAAGCATGTAGGGATTTTGTGCTCTTTGGAGGTGGAATGGCCAACACTGCCCTGACACGGTCACGTGTGAGGTGTCTGGTGCCATGTGACAGGCAGTGGCCTAGGAAGATCACAGTAGGCTGGCAGAATTGAAGTTTGATGAGAGACGCCTTGCATCCTTGATCTGCAAGATAACAGAGGAGATCCAGAGAGCATTTTTCTATTGTGGGAACATCATCTCCACAAAGGAGCAAGTCAGCTACATATTGGAGTAGGACAACCTCTGGATGGTCAGACTGCCAGGGGTCAAGGATGATACTCATTGCTTTTGCAAACTGGCTTGGGGAATTCTGTGCCCCTTGGGGCATAACAGTCCATGTATACTGCTGTTTTTCATGTGTGAAGGCAAACAGGTATTGACAGCTTTGTTCCAGCGGAACACTGAAGAATGCATTGGCTAGGTCAATCACTGTGAAGTATTTGGCAGAAGGTGGAACGCCAGAGAGGAGTGTGTGTGGATTTGGCACAATTGGGGTGTCCAGGACTGTTGCCTCATTTACTGCTCTGAGGTCCTGGACCATTCGGTATTTCTCTGGTTCACCCTTGGGTGTCTTCTTTTTCACAGGAAATAAAGGAGTATTACATGGAGATTCACATTTAACAAGAGCCCCTTTCTCCAGCAGTGCTTGGACTTGCTTGGTAATGGCTGCTGCTTGGGCAGGTTTCAATGGATATTGAGACTTTCTTGGTAGCCTTGCCCCTGGGATAAGTTTGACCACCACTGGTGGGACTTTCAGATGGCCTATATCTTCTGGGCCTGATGACCACAAGGTCTTAGGGACAGTGTTCATTAGAGATGCAGGAAAATTGTCTCTCATGCCTTCTGCATAGCCCTGTGGAGTCTCTAGGTGAAGCATCAGAGGTAAGGAACACAAGGCTGAGGTATCTGAATCAGAGAGGGCTGAAGATAATTCCACTTGGCCATCAGGTGTGAAAGTGATTGATGCCTGTAGGCGGGAAAGTACATCAGCACCTAACAGGTTAATGGGACATGTGGATGACACCACAAAACGGGCAAGCAGACTAGGGCAGCTGCCAACCCGCAAAGGAGTAGTTAATGGGCTTTGTCTTGGAAGACCATCCACGCCCACACAGGAGACATCAATATTGGACAAAAAGGAAGAATCAGGCAGGTCTTGTTCTCGCAGAACACTTCGGGCTGCACCTGTATCAGCAAGGAATGTGGTGGGGTGGCCTTCAATGGGTAAAGTAACAGTGGCTAATGGCCCCCCTTGTTCCCCTGCAGATACTGCCATAACAGGGGTTAATGATACAGGCTTGCCAATATCCTAGTCTTCCTGGGCTGAATCAGGTGAAGGAGGTGCTGGGGCCTTTATGACAGATTTAGGCCTGTTTGATCTTTGGGGCTTAAGGGGTGCAGGACAGTCACTCCTAAAATGGCCTTTTTCTCCAAATCTGCGGCTTAGTACCTTTGGGGATGGGTGGACGTGAAACCATAAGGGGAGTGGGATGGGGTCTCCTTGGAACCTGTGCGGCTTCTAAGCCTCTGGCAACTAGGAGCAGCTTATCAAGGGGAACCACTCTATACTCTGGGCGGGCAGCAATAATACCCTTACGTATAGAGTCCTTGATGCCTTGGACAAAGGCACCGGAAAGCATCTGAGCGTGTATTTTATTACTGAGCTCAAACCCTAGGTCAGTGAACACTTGAAAAAGTCTAGCATGAAATATTTCTACAGTTCCACCTTTCTCCTGAATAATGTCGTTAAGGCCTGCTGCTAAATCTGTAAGCTTACTGGTTTGGGTTCAGTGAGGAAATGGCGGCCATGTTGGATGTGGGCATAGTGTGGGCAGGTGTAAAAGGGGCTGGCTGCGTGACTACGGGAGGCACAGGGGAGATGGATGAATAGGGCAGAAGTGACGTCAGTTTGGGAGCGTACGTGACTGTCGATTATGGTAATTAGGTGGAGGTCACGGGACTGGCTGTGCCAACCTCCTTTTGTGCTAGGCTGACGTACTTTCTTTTAGGGTGTTTCAACTTTAAAATCAGAGAAGCAACATTCTGTCCGGCAAAATGAAATACTAAACTATGGACAGACTCTCTAGAAACATGTACTTTAAGATAGCTTGATGAAAAAAATAGACTCACGGAATTCAAACAATTTACCTACAGCCATTAATCACTTTTCCTCTTCACAATCTAACTTAACAACTTTGCATATTCCCTCTATCCACATTGCATAGTATTGCAACAAATCACACTTGCCTTTACATTTTTAACTCGTCCAAATAATTCTCTATTCCTGCATCAGATTCACTTTCCTAACCTTCGTAATCAACACTGAGCTACATCCCCGACTCCCTATCTTATACACCAGTCTTGGAGAAAATACTTTGCACCGCGAAAGGAAATACAGCCTCAGAAAGGTGGAATGTATTCTTGTGAGCTAGTCTCCCACACGATCCTCACTGTCTTAAGAAACAAATCATGCCTCCCCCCCCCCCTCTCTCCCCCCTCGCGTCTCACAGAAGGCAAGGAGGGAGGGGCGGGGGAGAGAGAGAGACTGTAAGCACGAATCTCTTTAACCATGTCAGTGCTGGAAGGACAGTTACGTTACAATTATTGCAAGCAAAGAGACACAAAAATCAATCTCTTCCTCAACCCAACCTTCCTGCTGAATAACTCTTGCTACTCTTCTCTGTCAGTAGTCTGCGCCAGCTCTCTGGCTGTAATCTACCACATGAAGGTACAGCAATTCCACACACTTTAGCAATCTTATCAACCTTTTTAACCATCTCTTCCCCTTCTCTATCCTCTACCAAATCACACGCAAGCCACCCCTTACTGGGCTTTCCTAATTTCTGTCCCAGATCCTCTATATGAGGCATCCCAGATATAGAGAGAGACAGAGAGAGAGAGAGACAGGAGGGGAAAGTGTAAATAGTACAGAGAGTAAGACAAAAGTAAACACAGGAATCTGTGTGACAGACAATTTAAGACATTTCAAGTAAAATACAGTGCATGCATCACAGTTCAAATAAGTTCAACAGTTCAAACAGGGTTAACAAAAATCTTACACGTGTGGCAAAAGCCACCTAACTCAATCCCGTAGTACACCTGCAGACCCTCCCGCAAGTACCACTACCACGTGGTGATGGAGACAGCAATACCAGCCTGAATCCACCTGCCACAAAAGTTAAACTGGAACACTCAGCGTCAGCGCTCGAGGCTGCAGTGTTCCACCTCTCTGCACACAACAAGCAGAGTAAAGTGATGTCCAATGAGGCTAGCAGTCAAAGTGACACTTATGGGAAACCCCCAGGAGGCAGTGAGTCTACACCCCTCCACAGGTTCCCCCCTCTTTTTTCCTTACTGCCGTAGCTACTCGGCACCTAAAAAGAGGAAAACAGGCAAACAGAAGATCCCCAGGAAAACTTCCACAGATCCACCCCCCTTTTTCCTTACTACCACAGCCACGTGGTACCTAAAAGGGGTAAACAGGCAAATAAACAAATAAACCTACCCGGGCACAAAAAATAAGGACAAATCAGTAAGAGCACACCCAGGCAACAGATATTCAGTATGTGCAGGTAAAAGTAAATATCAACAAGTAAGGTGTGGGGTCTCTGGGCAAGATATTACCTGACTTTGATTACCTCTAGGGAGCCGATCACAGACTGGGGCAGGTCAATCCCAGGGGCTGGAACATACCGGGGTGCTGCAGACTCAACCGTTTAATCAGAGTTGATCAATCTCCTTCCGTCCCCCAGGATTCATCCGCTCCACATCTTTCTCGGACGGCTGCTCTAGCAGGGCATAACCCAGGCCCCACGTTGGGCGCCAGCTGATAAGGGAATCTTTTAAGCAAACAAAGAAGTTTGAATGACTATCTGTTCCTGTCCAAATTAGAGATGTTTAAATTGCGTATACGCAGAAGTAAATTCACACTGACACACGGAGTTCAGGTTAAAAGCACTTCAGGAAATGTATTAGCATCTGAACAAAGCAGGCTTGCAAGTCCTTTTTAAAGATAAAATTACATCATTGTAAAATCAAGATAAAAAAGTGAGGAAACATTGTCAATTGGCTAAGAGAAGAAGTGGTTAGTTAAATGCCCTCCCTGTTGGGTGTTACGTCTTACATCATAACTGACGTCATAAAGTTCTCCTCCAGATTTCAGCGCCATCTTGCTAGCACGAGGAGTTCTTTCGATGGGAGGGGGCATTTTGGCAGCTATCCATAAAGAGTAGCTGGTACCTTTAGTCTTTCAAGGTTAGTATCCTCAGTATTCTCAAGGCCTCTTTGGCAATTATACACTCTATCAATACTATCTGCTACAGTGTGTTCTTTGAATCAGAAGATTCTAGCATTTTCTGCTGACATGCTGTTTCTACGAACAAAGGAATCTTGTAAAGTTTAAACTACGAGGCATGAGAGCTGAATATGAGAATATAGTATTAAAGGGGGCCCAGTAAGGATTATATAGTTTATAAGGGGCCTAATAATGGATATAAGTTAGAGGGGGTTAATAATTCTACAACAGCCTCACCACAAAAAATTTAAATAAATAACAGCACTCGGAGTGGTGAGTTTAGTAAATGTTCATATCAGTTTAATACCTTCCGCGTCTCCTATCAGTGGACGTGTATAGTGAAAAAAAAATGTTGGTTTTAAAAGCACGCTATAGAGACACCAGATATGATTGGCAATGTGCACTGGAACAGTTCTGGAGAGCACACACTGTAGGCCTGACAGAGCCGCTTGAAGGACACTCACTGGCTGCTATTAGCTTACAATAGAAACCTTTTTTCTTTGTAAAAGCACGCTATAGAGACACCAGATATGAGTGGCAACTGTCAAAGTACGCTGGCACAGGTCTGCAGAGCACACGCTGAAGGAGGCCTGACACCCAGACGCTTGCAGACAACTAACTGCTCTTCTATTACAGTGAAAAAAATATGTTTTGTTTTTAAATCTAAAGCTTAAGCTTTTGTAAAAACAGATATGAGTGGTGGCACTGGGCAAGAGGGCACAGTATCCACTGTGAGCCTCACACAAAAGCTGGCAGGCAGGCAACTGCTCTTCTATTACAGTGGAAACAAAATTTTGGTTTTAAAAGCACGCTATAGAGACACCAGATATGATTGGCAATGTGCACTGGAACAGTTCTGGAGAGCACACACTGTAGGCCTGACAGAGCCGCTTGAAGGACACTCACTGGCTGCTATTAGCTTACAATAGAAACCTTTTTTCTTTGTAAAAGCACGCTATAGAGACACCAGATATGAGTGGCAACTGTCAAAGTACGCTGGCACAGGTCTGCAGAGCACACGCTGAAGGAGGCCTGACACCCAGACGCTTGCAGACAACTAACTGCTCTTCTATTACAGTGAAAAAAATATGTTTTGTTTTTAAATCTAAAGCTTAAGCTTTTGTAAAAACAGATATGAGTGGTGGCACTGGGCAAGAGGGCACAGTATCCACTGTGAGCCTCACACAAAAGCTGGCAGGCAGGCAACTGCTCTTCTATTACAGTGGAAACAAAATTTTGGTTTTAAAAGCACGCTATAGAGACACCAGATATGATTGGCAATGTGCACTGGAACAGTTCTGGAGAGCACACACTGTAGGCCTGACAGAGCCGCTTGAAGGACACTGACTGGCTGCTATTAGCTTACACTGGAAACCTTTTTTCTTTGTAAAAGCACGCTACAGAGACACCAGGTATGAGTGGCAACTGTCAAAGTACGCTGGCACAGGTCTGCAGAGCACACGCTGAAGGAGGCCTGACACCCAGATGCTTGCAGACAACTAACTGCTCTTCTATTACAGTGAAAACATTTTTTTTTTAAATCTAAAGCTTAAGCTATTGTAAAAACAGATATGAGTGGTGGCACTGGGCAAGAGGGCACAGTATCCACTGTGAACCTCACACAGAAGCTGGTAGGCAGGCAACTGCTCTTCTATTACAGTGGAAAAAATATTTGGTTTTAAAAGCACGCTATAGAGACACCAGATATGATTGGCAATGTGCACTGGAACAGTTCTGGAGAGCACACACTGTAGGCCTGACAGAGCCGCTTGAAGGACACTGACTGGCTGCTATTAGCTTACACTGGAAACCTTTTTTCTTTGTAAAAGCATGCTACAGAGACACCAGATATGAGTGGCAACTGTCAAAGTACGCTGGCACAGGTTTGCAGAGCACACGCTGAAGGAGGCCTGACACCCAGACGCTTGCAGACAACTAACTGCTCTTCTATTACAGTGAAAATTATTTTTATTTTTTTAAATCTAAAGCTTAAGCTATTGTAAAAACAGATATGAGTGGTGGCACTGGGCAAGAGGGCACAGTATCCACTGTGAACCTCACACAGAAGCTGGCAGGCAGGCAACTGCTCTTCTATTACAGTGGAAAAAATATTTGGTTTTAAAAGCACGCTATAGAGACACCAGATATGATTGGCAATGTGCACTGGAACAGTTCTGGAGAGCACACACTGTAGGCCTGACAGAGCCGCTTGAAGGACACTGACTGGCTGCTATTAGCTTACACTGGAAACCTTTTTTCTTTGTAAAAGCATGCTACAGAGACACCAGATATGAGTGGCAACTGTCAAAGTACGCTGGCACAGGTCTGCAGAGCACACGCTGAAGGAGGCCTGACACCCAGACGCTTGCAGACAACTAACTGCTCTTCTATTACAGTGAAAATTATTTTTATTTTTTTAAATCTAAAGCTTAAGCTATTGTAAAAACAGATATGAGTGGTGGCACTGGGCAAGAGGGCACAGTATCCACTGTGAACCTCACACAGAAGCTGGCAGGCAGGCAACTGCTCTTCTATTACAGTGAAAAATATATTATTTTTTTTGAAATCTAAAGCTTAAGCTATTGTAAAAACAGATATGAGTGGTGGCACTGACTGTGCAAATGGGCAAGGCATCCAGCCTGACACAGAAGCTGGCAGGCAGGCAACTGCTCTTCTTTTTTTTTTTTTTTTTTTAGACAATCTTTATTTTTGTTTTATATTTGACATACATCAAGAGGGTGATACAAGTGTACAATTATCAATAGTCATTGAAAACAGGTTAATTGGATGAAAAAGTTAACATCGGTTTAGTAACATCAGAGTCTACTATTCATTCGTTATATATGCACAGTAACATCAAAAGAAGGTAAAACTTGTAACAGGGATTGCCTCCTACCAAATATGGGTGACAGCAATTGTACAGGGAAACGGGAGCTCGGGGCGTCTCTACCAGAGGGGGCGCTTTAGGGGCTATCCCCCGCTAGCGGGTAGGACGTTCCGAGGGCGAGATGAGGAGGTCAGTACCGCAGGAGGGTTGCACGGTTATCAAGTTGCTTATACCCTGTGAGATGGATTTTTCAGTCAGTTGGTAAGTGAGAACCGTCTTGTTTGTCAAGTTATGGCTATCATCCTGTCTGAGGTTGGTACGTGTGGGTATACTATGTCGGTAGTTCCGGTCTCTTAGGTCCGATTTTCGGGTATCTGGCCATGTCTGGGAGCAAGTCGCACGTCTGGAATTGTGCGGGCGGCACTCAGGCATTGGACCTGTGCATTGTAGGCATTGACGTTGTCAGTGTCCGGTCATCTCAAGGCCTTGCAAGTATGTAGCGGTAGGTATGGGGTACGGTGGAGGTTGGAACATATGAACACAGGGGGCGTCCATTGAGGGAGGGCGTTTATGAGGTAGGGTTAGTCCTTACTCAGTCAACTGGTTAATTGTCCATTGTTCGGTCAGGGGGGGCATGACAGGGAAGGAGGGGGAGGGAGGAGAGGGGGGGGGAGGGGGTGGAGGCCTCCGGCTTCCCGCTCCATCCATCATAAGGTACCACAACCATGGCGCCCAGGTACGATCACATTTCTCTAGCCTCCCATAAAGCGCTGCCGTGAGTGATTCCATATGGTGTATTTCTCCCACTTTGTCCAGCCACTGCCAGAGGGTAGGCGCATCCTTCTGTTTCCACCTAGTTGGGATTATTGCCGCTGCCGCGGACAACAGGTGTTTGAGTAGTGATTTTTTGTATGCGGAGATGGACATGTCTGTGTGGTGAAGGAGCATAGCGAGGGGTTGGAGAGGAACGGTAATATCCGTTATGAGACGGATGGTCTCCCTGATCTCTGACCAGAAGGGAGTGATATCAGGGCAACTCCACCAGATATGTATAAAAGAGCCATCGGGGGCCCCGCACCTCCAGCATTCGTTTGGTATACTCGGGTCTATACGGTGTATGATGTCCGGGGTTCTATACCAGTGTGTGAGGATTTTAAAGCTAGTCTCCTGAAGCTTAGAGCTAATGGAGCATTTGTGAGTCAGTATTAGGATCTTGTCCCATTCCTGCTCTGTGAGCGTGGACCCTGTCTCTGATTCCCATCTCGCGATGTACCTCGGATGGGGCTGATGTTCGCCGTTGAGCAGGGTCGCATATAGCTGCGAGACCCCCCTTTCCGGATGGGTTTGTGCTATACAAAGGGATTCGAACTGCGTGGGCGGTCTGGTCAGGCAATGTTTATTAGGGAAGGTCGCGTAGTAAGCTCGGATTTGGGCGTAGTGAAAGTGATCAACTCCAGTTGGTGTCTTGTCCCCCAGTATATCGGTGAGAGGTCTGAGGTGGGTACCCCGCAGCAACTGCTGAAAGCTGAGCCAGCCAGTGTCTGTGAAAGCGCGTAAGTCTGAAGGCGTGAGTCCCCCTCCCACCCGTGGGTTATGTGTGATGGGTGTAAGGGGGCCGTCGGTGGTGGTGAGTTGGTGCGGGAACCGTAACTTACACCAGACTCGCAGTGTGGCGTCGGTCAGGGGATTACCTGTTCGTAGCGCTGTTAGAGTGAGTGAACTGAGCCACAGGCGGGAGGGGAGTGTTCCTCCCGTCTGCGTCCACTCCATGGGGACCCACAGTTTGGCCGTGGGACGTGCGTGCCAGTCAACAACCCTGAGTAAGTGTGCCGCATGATAGTATCCCCGGAGAGATGGGAGTCCCGCGCCTCCTTTACTTTTAGGGCGCTCTAGGAGCTTCCTGCTTATTCTGCTTGCCTTACCGTTCCAGACAAACTGCCGTATCGCTGTGTCTAGTGTTTGGAAGAATGACCTGGGTATCGTAATGGGGATGGCTTGAAACAAGTACAGGAGGCGCGGGAGTACATTCATCTTCACGGCATTAATTCGGCCAAACCAAGAGACGTAAAGGCCTTTCCAGCGATGAAGATCCGCCTGAAGGACTGAGAGGATGGAAAGAAAGTTTAACCGGAACAGGAGTGTTAGGTCACTGGGCAACCAGACGCCGAGATACTTGAGTTTCGTATCACACCAGGAAAAGCGAAACTGCGACTTTAAGTGCGCGACTCTCTCGGCGGCGAGTGAGATCGGCAAGGCTTCCGATTTGCTGAGATTTAGCTTGAGATTAGAGATCTCACCAAAGATTCGGAAGGCCCGGAGGAGATTAGGGAAGGAGACCGTGGGGTTATCTAGAAAAAACAGCATATCGTCGGCATAGGCGGCAACTTTATGTTCTGAGTGGTGGTGCCTATGCCCGGTGATACCCCCGTCCCGTCTGACCGCCTCTAGGAAGGGTTCTAGAGTGAGGGCAAACAGGAGGGGGGACAGGGGGCAGCCTTGCCTGGTACCGTTCCGAATGGCGAAGGGGGCTGAGAGACCGCCGTTAATCCGAATGCGGGCCGTCGGGTTTGTGTACAGGGCGAGGATCCACGAGCGTATGTGGGGGCCAAACCTCATGTGGCTGAGGGTGGCTTCGAGGTACTGCCAGTCGACCCGGTCAAAGGCCTTCTCCGCGTCTGTGGAGACCAGGATTAGGCTACTATTTGTCGATCTAGCAGAGTGGACCATGTGTAGGGCTCGGATGGTGTTGTCTCGAGCCTCCCGTCCCTGAATGAACCCCACCTGGTCGGGGTGGACCAGAGTGGGGAGGACGCAGGCGAGTCTCACGGCTATGGTTTTTGCGAAGAGCTTAAGATCGGCATTGAGGAGCGAGATCGGTCTATAGCTCCCACATTCAGTGGGGTCTTTCCCCTCTTTAGGTATGACCGTGACCGTGGCGCGGAGGGTGTCCGTCGGGAACCGCCCACCGTCCAGCAAGGAGTTGAGACCCTGTAACAGATGTGGTAACAGTATGTCTTTGAACTTTCGCAGGTATGAGACCGTCAAACCGTCGGGGCCCGGTGCTTTATTCGACTTAGAGCTTTTTAGTGCGGCGGCGAGTTCCTCCCCCGTCAGAGGCTGTTCTAGCTCCTCGGCTAGTTCCTCCGGGAGCGTTCGGCCTATGTGTTCTGTGAGGAAGGCATTTATTTTGTGCAGGTGCTGGGGTTTATCTGAGCGTCGTGTTGTGGTATCTAGATTATATAGCTCCTCATAGAAAAGCCTAAACGTGTGCAAGATATCCGACGGTGTCCTTCTCAGTGTCCCATCCTTCCCTTTAATCTGGTGGATATGGTGTTGTCTCCGTTTCTGCTGCAGTGTGCGGGCTAGTGTCCTACCGCATTTGTCAGAAAACTCATAAAAGTGTCTGTGGGATTTGCGTATGGTTTGAAGTAAGTTCTGGGATAACAGGTCTCTAAGCTGCCTACGTGTGTCTGTGAGGCGTCGGTAGGTTTCGTCCGTCTGGTCGCTTTTATGTGTCGTCTCTAAGGTAGCTATTTCGCGTAGCAGCTCCTGCGTTCTGGCTGAGCGCTCTTTTTTCCGCCGGGAGCACAGTTTAATCATGTGTCCCCGTATTACGCATTTATGTGCCTCCCAGACCGTGAGGGGTGCAGTGTCTGGCCTAACATTGTCTTGGAAGTATTGGGTCAGAGTCTGGGTTATTTGTGTGGCGATAGCGTCGTCCGTCAGGATAGTTTCATTTAGCCTCCAGTGGCGGTCACTGGGTTTGAAGAGCGGTGACTTAATGGTGGCTCGGACCGGTGCGTGATCAGAGTCGTGCTGTAGCCCTATCGAGGAGGACATGAGGAAGGGGAGGTATTCCTGTGCTAGGAAGATATAATCAATTCTGCTATACCTATTATGTGCTGCTGAGTAGCATGTGAAATCTTTATCATCAGGATGCGCCACCCTCCAGCAGTCCACCAGGCCCGATCTGGACAGGGCTTGCTTAGCTTGTCGGATACAGTGCGGGGGGATGGCGCTAGAGCCCGCGGAAGAGTCCATCCGGGGGTCCAGGGGGATGTTGAGGTCACCGGTTAGGATCAAAGTTCCCTCCCGGAACCTCTCCAATTTCACGAGAGTTTTTGCCAGGAATCGGTGTTGCCCTTTATTGGGGCAGTAGATAGTAGCGAACGTGTATTTGTGGTCAGCTATTGTGCCCTTAACGAATAAAAATCTGCCCATGGGATCAGCCTGTGTTGCTGAGCTGAGAAACGGGGTGTTGTGGGAGAAGAGGATGGCAACCCCCGCACGTTTAGCATCAGGGTGGTTAGCGTAGAATCCTAATGGGAATCTCCTGTCTTTGATCTGCGGGGCATCACCTCCTTTCAGGTGAGTTTCTTGTAGAAATGCTACTGAAACCTTTTGTGACCATAGAGTGTGCAGCAGATGGCGCCTTTTATTAGGGGAGTTGAGACCGCGGACATTATGTGACCGCAGGAGCAAGGGCGAGGGTCTGAAGCCCGACGCCATGTCCGAGCAGTGGCACCGTACTCTTGGAGGGAGCGGGGCGCCGGGGGTAAGGAGGAGGGGGAAAAGGGATGTAAAGGGCAGAGAGGGGCAGTAGGGAGGGGGGTGGGTAGGAGAGGTTAGGGTGCTAGCCCGTGAAGGGGCTCTGTGGTATAGGCAACCGTAGCCCTAGGTCTAGCTAGGGTGACCTAATTTACAAGAGGGCCGGTCGCAGGGGGTCTCGGAAGTCGAGCGGGTGTGGTCTGTCAGGAGATACCAGGGACCGCGGTCCCTCGGACCACGATATCGTTCAGCAGGTCTTCTGGGGGTCTCGTCAGTAATCTGGTGTGGGCGGGCTGGGAATTTAGTCCGGGCGGGATTAACGTGTATCCCCAGGGGCGTCCCACCGTAAACCGTCAGGATCGTCAGAGCATTCGGGCGACGGGCACCGGGGAGGGGGGCACAATGTCCTATGCTATGTCTCTAGGGGGGTAGCAACGGTAGGGGCTATCCAGCCATGCCGTGGTGGGTCGGGTGTAGTGAATGAATTCGTGTCCCGGTTCATGAGCCGTCTCCGGGCCGTCCGGGGAGGTAGTAGAAGTGGGGGGGGGGGGGGGGGGACCCGGTGGGTACCTCAGTCAGGCCAGTCCAGGGATCGTCTCACACAGAGGCAGGATTATTCGGGTTTTCACAAACAGTACTTATCATGCAAAGTCATACATTGCTCTCGACATTCCCAATGGATGAAACCATGCCCAGGTCCCCCCGCCCCCAGAACCTCTTGTCCCGAGGCAGCGCGGCCCGCCCCATGACCAGCACGGGCGGCCCGCTCAGCCCCGGGAGCGAAAATACAACAGCAGCATGGCAAGCATAACATAAAGGCAATTAACGGAAAACAAACTTTATGGGTGCGTGGAGGCATGTGAACAGACATATAACAGGACTGGGGGACGAGCATATTCAACACAATACCATGGGTAGGTCAGATCACCCCAGGGAGCCCCCCCCCCTCCCCCCCGCTAAGGAATCATATGAGCGGCACATCGTATGGGTGGGGGGCAGTTGGTGCCCTTGGGCTAGAGTGTCGTAGCGGTGTGGCCATCAATTCTGCTCAAAGTGCCAAGAGTCCCAAACAATAAGATCAACCGATAACATGCGGTTGTGTAATAAACAGGGCAGGTTACATTTCACAAAACATGTGACACTCCAGTCTAAGCAAAGAACCCCCAATATTCCCGGGCCCCCACCACCCAACCCTGATTCAGTGTGTGTCTACTCGGCCCCTGTTTATGGGTTATCATGCGGGTCAACAGTTACTGGTGAGGTGGTCGGCGGGGCAGGAGGGGAGGCAGACCTCCATTAAGTCGGTCCGCGAGGGGGGTCCAGGGCAACGGCATGGCATGAGGGGAAAGCAAAGCTAGGATACCTCATCTCAGGAACCCCGGTAAGGTGAGTTCCGCTACACGGCTGACCCGGGAGGCATCGGTGAATCCCTCGCCCGTACCCCACCCAAGAGACAGTCAGATCGTAAGAAGTGCAGGCCCACCCCAATAACCCGTGGTGTTCAGAACTATAGGCCCCAGGCCCCCCTTACCCTTGGCAGGATGGGGAATGTGGCAGCACCCCAGTGGATGAAAGTGTGGGTACTTATCTGGTATCGCGAAGCCATGGGGTAACCTCAGCAGGTTAAGTCAGTGCAGGAGGGCAGGGAAGCTCCGGGGCCCGTGTGGGTCAGTCTATTCTTCGGGTTCATCAGGGCCTCCCCATCGCGTGGGCTGTGTGTCGCTCCGTGCCTGGTTACGTAGCGGTGCCGGTACTTCAGGGTTGTCCGGGCGGGCCGGAGGTTGGTCCAAGATCCAGTTGCGGATGGAAACCGGTGGCAAGTCCATCGTCCTCAGGAAACTAGGTATGTCGTTGGGCCACCTCAGTGTGCACCACGTGTTCCCTCGCTTGGCCTGGAGGCTGAAGGGAAAGCCCCACTTATAGGGAATACGTTTTTCTTGGAGAGCATGCGTGAGAGGCCTCAGTGCCCTTCGTGCATCTAGAGTGAGGGTGGATAGGTCTTGATACAGCGAGATAGTGGCCTCTTGGAAGGTGATGGTCTGAGGGCGCGCCGCTCTCATAATGGCGTCCTTGAGTTGAAAGGACAGGAGGCAGCAGATCACATCTCGTGGTAGGCCGTCTCTCCTGGGGGGGCGCAAGGCCCTGTGAGCACGTTCTATTTGAAAGTCCTCTGGGGCGTTGTCGCCCAGGATGTGGGTAAATAACTGTGTGAGGGTTGAGGTCAGGTTTTCTTGGTCAGTTTCTGGTAGGCCTCGAATTCTAATATTATTGCGTCTCCCCCTGTTGTCCAGGTCCTCCACTTGTCTTCGGAGGTCAAGCAGCACAGAGCCTTGCCTCGCTGTGGCATGGTCTGCCGATTGGGAGTGTTGTATGGCCCTGAGGTTCTCCCCTTCTAGTTCTGAGACTCTCTCCTCTAGCGCTGAAAGGTCTCTCCGTACCTCCTGTATCTCCTCTCGTATCGCCGACCGCAGCTCCGCCACTAGGGCAGTCTTATCGGACTTTGAGAGCATGTTAGCTGAGATGGTTGCCAGTTCGGCAGTGATCCTCGCAAGAGGGTCTCCGCCGGTCGCCCCTGGCTCCGAGCTTGCGTTACTCTCCGCCCCTGGGGAAGCGGCCGCCATCTTGTCCGCGTGTCTCGCGGGTCTCGTGCTATCAGAAAAGGAGAGGAATTCATCTAGCGGACCTGCGGTTTTTCTTTGCGGGCTGGACCCAGATGGTCCCGGGGTGCCCTGGCGCTTCGTTCTGCCCATCGTTGTGGTGTAGTGTGGCATTGATATGGGGCTTTGTGGTCCGAGGCGGCGGAGCTCCTGTGGTGTGCGACTCACTCCATGCACGGCAAGCCACGCCCCCGGCAACTGCTCTTCTATTACAGTGAAAAATGATTTTTTTTTTTAAATCTAAAGCTTAAGCTATTGTAAAAACAGATATGAGTGGTGGCACTGACTGTGCAAATGGGCAAGGCATCCAGCCTGACACAGAAGCTGGCAGGCAGGCAACTGCTCTTCTATTACAGTGAAAAATGTTTTTTTTTTTTAATCTAAAGCTTAAGCTATTGTAAAAACAGATATGAGTGGTGGCACTGGGCAAGTGGGCACAGTATCCAATGTGAACCTCACACAGAAGCTGGCAGGCAGGCACCTGCAATTACATTACACAGAAAAAAAAAAAAAAAAAGCAGCCTGATGTTCTAGCCCAAAAAAGGGCTTTTTGGGTTCTGTCCTTACAGCAAAGATCAGATGAGTCCTTCAGGATTGTAGTGGACACTGAATACCCTAGCCTAGCTATCAATTTACCTCTCTAATCAGCAGCAGCTAAACTTTCCCTCCTCTCACTAAGCATGCAGCTTCAGAATGAATCGAAAATGGATGCTGGGAGGAAGGTTGGAGGGTGTGGAAGGGAGGGAGTGCTGCTGATTGGCTGGAATGTGTCTGCTGCCCGAGAGGCACAGGGTCAAAGTTTGCCCAATGATGACAAATAGGGGGCGGATCGAACTGCGCATGTGTCCGCCCGCCGCGGCGAACGCGAACACGCTAAGTTCGCCGGGAACTGTTCGCCGGCGGACAGTTCGGTACATCACTACATATATTATATATATATAAATATAATATACAGAACTTTCTCCTATCACCGACATTATGCCAACTGAGGAAGCCGGGCGTAGAGGCGAAACGCGTCTTGGCGTTATACAGTAGTATGACAGTGACATCACAAAGAAATCATGATGACACTCAAGTGATGTGGGTCTACTGGAACACTGCAGATGTCGTCCACAGCTATTAGTTACAATTAAAATTGTGACATCACAAGGACAGAATATCATCACTCAACTGATGGGTGGCTAATGGCGAACATTCAATATTGAGTGAAAAATACTTCATAAAACACCTACACATATACACATAAAAAGCAGCATCCAACGGTGGGGTAGGAAAAATATGACTGAGATAAATATGTTAATATAATAACTATAAACACATACCAATATGTGGAGTAACTTGGGTATATAATAATCTTCATAAACTTTAATGCTCTATAAAAAAACCATATAGTGTAGATTGTACATGGAAAAATAAATATATATACATATTGCACTTACAAACAAAAAGCGCTAGAGGCCAGCACTATTCATGCACATTAGTTACTACGACTCTTCTCAAGTTATCCAGGACATAGAGAACTTCCCCAATCGTGAATTAAGTCCGAGGGAATGGTGGGTTTGCGCAAGGGTGAAAGGCTGCTGTTGGGAACCAAATGTTCAATTCCTCAGGCTAAATAGCGTATGATGGATGGCCAAGAGGGAACAACTTCTGCTCTGACCCGTTTCGCTGAACACAGCTTTCTCAAGGGGTGTTGTGTAGCTAAGTATGCACTTCCTGTTTAAATGCCCTTCAGTGATGCCAAAGTACAAACAGCTAATGTGGAAACCAAAAATATTGCCGCCATGGATCCCTTAAGGGAGATATAAGAATTGCACATGCCTTATGTGTATGAGGACTAATCACCACCAGCAGCTGAATTGTTAATTTCAATGGCAGAACATACCTAATATACTGACAGTATTTACAAAAATAAAACAAAATGAAATTGGGGGCGTGCCCGGACGGCCATGAGAGCAGACGTGTAAGCTTTCAGCTCTGACCAACAGTGATCAGAATTCTTATCCTGTGAACTAGGGAATAAGAGACGAACAGCTTATGACCTCAAGAACCTGATGGATTTTAACCCCTGAGTGATTTTTTTCCTGAGAAAACGGATGTTGGATCCTCTGGATAAAGCATGGCGTCCCATGTTCCTTCACCAACAAAATACAAAGCCAGCAGCCCAATCTCAGAAGCCTCACTACCACTAAACTAGGCATTATAGAGCTTCTACAAAAACTCCCATCCAAGGAGGACCAAGGAGGACATTGCCCAAATGCTTGGCAACTTAGATAAATCACTACAAGCAAAAATAACCGAACTGGGCATAGATCTACACTACCTTGGTACTCAAGTTCACCAGTTGGAGACACAAAACTGACCTCTCATCTATTCAACCGCAATTGAGTTATAACTCCCTGCAAATTTCCCATCTACACCGATATGTGGAAGGAGGAATAATATTAGGGTGAGAGGATCCCTGAGGCCACCCAAAACCTTGAAAATGTTCCCTCCATCTTGACACATTTATTCAACTCAATCGTAGAACGTCCCATGGACACAGTTATCAAGATGGACAGGGCACATAGGGCCTAAAGGCTGGTCTGTCGAGGGGCCCCTCGAGACATTATTTGCGGCCTCTATGATTTCGCCCTCAAGGACGATATCCTGAAAAAGACAGGTGCACTACAGCAACACACTTTATGGATTACCTTTTCCAATTATTTCAGGATTTATCCTGAACCAATATACAAGGCCACAGAGCGCTTACACTCGTCACAATTCAGCTCCGAGACAGGCAGATAAGGTATCTTAACCGCCAACCACAAAGGCACCACCACGTTGATTACGACAGCTGATGATGTCCCCAATTTCTCATAGACCTTGGGGCTGCAGGAAGTAACGATAAAAGACTGGTATGGAGATTTGGGAATACTTCCCAGGCCCTCACTGTCACAGAGCAGGGTTGGATTAACACAGGGGCTGATGGAGCTGAAGCTCCAGGTCCATGCCCATGGAATAGGCCTGGCTGGTGCTGGTATTTACTTACAGTGTCCCCATGTCTCTCAGTGTCCACTAATGTCCAAGTGATATGGGGACACTGGGAAACCTGGGAACACAGACACTAGGGGATACTGAGACATAGGGACACTGGGAGACTTGGGGACAGGAAGACTAGGGGACAGTGAGACACTGGGAGACACGAGAACACTGGGTGACACTGGGAGCCATGGGACACTAAGACACTGTGAGAGGCGTTTCACCTCTCTTTGAGGCATCTTCAGTTGCTGTATCGTAACTGAAAGAGCCTCCAGGAGAGACAAAACACATTTTGAAACCAATAGAACTGTAAGGACTTTATTTTATTTTACTTCTTGTTTTTATTTTATCTATCTGTTATCGGGAGTTGGTGGATCTGTACTTGGAGCCAGAGGGGAAACCACTATCACAGTATACAGAAGAGGGAGTAGAATCCCTACAAATATCCTATCAAACTTGTCCATTGAGCCTAGTGATTTCTGGCTCCTATCTTGTGAGTGAACATCTTTACACTGATATACTCCTGATATTTAACGCAGAGCTCAGGCACCGAGTGTAGTTGTCTTGTGGAGACTGACTCAGGCACCGAGTATTGTGGTGTTATGGATCAAACTCAGACACCGAGTGTAGTGGTGTAGTGATGTCCCGAACTGTTCGCTGGCGAATAGTTCCTGGCTAACATCGCTTGTTCGCATTCGCCACGGATGGTGAACACATGCGCTGTTCGGTCCGCCCCCTATTCGTCATCATTGAGTAAACTTTGACCCTGGCCTGTACCTCACAGTCAGCAGACACATTCCAGCCATTCAGCAGCAGACCCTCCCTCCCAGACCCTCCCACCTCCTGGACAGCATCCATTTTACATTCATTGTGAAGCTGCATTCTTAGTGAAAGTAGGGACAGTGTAGCTGCTGCTGATTTGATAGAGAAAATGGATAGCTAGGCTAGTGTATTCAGTGTCCACTAAAGTCCTGAAGGACTCATCTGATCTCTGCTGTAAGGACAGCACCCCCAAAAAGCCCTTTTTAGGGCTAGAACATCAGTCTGCTTTTTTTTTTTCTGTGTAATGTAATTGCAGTTGCCTGCCTGTCAGCCAGCCTGTGTGTCAGGCTCTCAGCATATACTGTGCCCACTTGCCCAGTGCCACCACTCACTCAACTTTTTTTAATGTAGTATAATAGCAGTCAGTTTCCTTCACTAGTGTGCGTTTCAGGGCCTGCCCAGTGCCACCACTCACTCACTGGTGTCACAATAGCTTGCATTTAACAAAAAAAAACAACTTTTGGGACTGTATTATAATAGCAGTCAGTTTCCTTCACTAGTGTGCGTTTCAGGGTCTGCCAGGGCACAGTGTCACACCAGTGCAACTCATATCTGGTGTAACAGTAGTGTACATTTTAAAAAAAAAATACAATTTTGACTGTAATAGATTGAATAGCAGTTAGTTGTCTGCCAGCGTGTGTGTCAGGCTCGCAGCGTATACTGTGCCCACTTGCCCTGTGCCACCGCTCATATCTGGTGTCACAATACTTGCATTTAACAAAAAAAAACTTTTTGGATTGTAATATTAGAGAAAATTTATTGATACTTACCGTAATTTTCTTTTCCTGCCTATTATTCATGGCAGCATTTAACATATGGGTTTAGCTCCTCCCTCTAACCCTCAGGACAGGAAACACAAACAATCAAACAATTAAGCCTACCTTCCCCTAGTATATAAGGTACCCCAGTATCCTCCACACCTCAGTCCAGTAACAAGACAAATAAACCAAGAGAGGGTGGGAGACCAAATGCTGCCATGAATAATAGCCAGGAAAAGAAAATTACGGTAAGTATCAATAAATTTTCTCTATTCCTGGCGTATCATGGCAGCATTTAACAAATGGGATTCCCAAAGCAATAACCACTCAGGGAGGGTAAGTCATGCTACAAAAATTGTTTAATATCCACTTAAGGCTTAAAAGAGTTCAAGACCGACAGGCCAAACTCTGAATCGGAATGAGAAGAGACATCCACTCTGTAGTGACGTACAAAGGTCCTCAACGATGACCAATTGGCAGCTTTACAGATGCTCTCTGCAGGAACTCCTGACTCTGCAGCCCATGAAGTAGCAATGGACCTTGTGGAATGTGCCTTGATGTCCTTGGGAACTGGAACCTGTTTCGTTCTGTAAGCTCTAGAAATAGCCTGAACCGTCCAGGAACGAAGGGTAGCGACAGAGGCTGCTTCACCTTTACGAGAACCCCAAGGTATCACAAACAATTGGGGAGACTTCCTCCAATTAGCTGAGCGACCAATATATGTGGAAAGACACCTCCTCAGGTCTAGCGTATGGCATCTTTCTTCTTCAGGAGAAGATGGCTCCTGAAAATACCCCGGCAGGACAATCTCTTGATTCAGGTGGAAGGATGTAACTACCTTAGGAAGGAACTCAGGTCTAGGCCGTAGCACAACTCTATCATCGAAGAAGGTAGTGAACGGTTCCTCAGATGACAGTGCTCTAATATCTGACATTCTCCTAGCAGATACCAAGGCCAGCAACAACAGGGTCTTCAGAGAAAGAACCTGCATAGGGACCTCATCAATAGGTTCGAAGGGATGTTCTGTCAAGGCCTGCAGAACCAGAGGCAGATTCCAAGGAGCCGAGAATCCCTTGATAGGAGGTCTAATCCTAATGACAGCTTTGAAGAATCGAATCACCATAGGATTTAATGCCCAACGAACACCAGAAAGAGCTGAAAGAGCCGAGCAGTGCACTTTAAGCGTGTTAAGTTGAAGGCCTCTCTCCAGGCCTGCTTGTAGGAAACCCAAAACTTGAGATACAGAAGGGGAACTTAAATCTTGAACCGTGGAATTACCCCATCGTGCAAAGGCTTCCCATACTTTATGGTACGTAGAAGAAGTAGAAGGATTCCTGGAACGTAACAGGGTTGAGATAACCTGGTCAGAAAGGCCATGTTCAACTAGAGACTTCCTCTCAATAGCCATGCATGGAGCCTGAATTTGTGAGGCTCCGGATGAAACACTGGCACCTGAAACAGCAGGTCTTCTGAGACTGGAAGTTCCCAAGGCAGGTCCATCGATAACCTCTGTAACAGGGGAAACCAAGGGCGACGAGGCCAGAAGGGAAGGACAGCTATCACCTTGCAATGTTCCTTGGAGATCTTTCTCAGAACAGCGTGTATGAGGGGAATCAGAGGAAAGGCATAAGCCAGATTGAACACCCAATTGATAGATAGAGCATCTTGAGCAACCGCCTTTGGATGGTATCTCCTCGACACAAAGCATGGTACCTGCGCATTCCGAATGGTTGCCATGAGGTCCACTTGGTGAAGATCCTCCTGGAAAGTTGCCATTCTGAAGCTTCTATCAGGTGTCTGCTGAGGAAATCCGCTAATACATTCTCCTTCCCTGGGAGATAGGTGGCACACAGGCCCTCCACATGATTCTGAGCCCAGGTCATAATGGGAACGATTTCTCTCATCAGGGCTACACTCCTTGTTCCGCCTTGATGGTTTATGTAGGCAGCAGCTGCTTTGTTGTCCACTCTCAACTTGACCCAGCAATGCCTGATGACATGTTGAAAATGAAGAAGGGCCAGGAAAGTAGCTCTTAGTTCTCTGATGTTGGAAGGTAAGCATTGAGTTTTCGGAGGCCATTTTGCTTGAAAAAATTGATTGCCTAAATGCACCCCCAACCTGTCAGACTGGCATCCGTCGTAATGACCACCCAATCTATTTCCCGCAAGGGGAACCCTCGGGAGATATTTTCCCACGACATCCACCAAAGGAGCTTCTGTTTCAGAACCAAAGGAATGCGAATCAGTATCTCCCAATCTCTTGAGCTGGTCCTGAAATTTTCCAGAAAAAAATCGCTGAAGAGGGCGAAGGTTCCACTGAGCCCACCTGATAAGCTCTATTGTGGAGGAAAGAGTCCCCAGGAGCCTCATAAACTCTCTTGCCGAGGCTGAAGTCTTCAGTCTGAAGTCCCTTATCCGATCTTGCAGTATGATCTTTCTGTCGTGTGCGAGGGATACAATCGCCGTGTCTGTATTGAAATTTGCTCCCAGGAATATCAGTTCTCTTGAAGGATGCAAGTGACTCTTCTCGTAATTGATGAGCCAGCCAAAATGAGAGAGAGTGTCGAGGACTAGTCGTCTGTGTTGAAATATTAATCCTCGGTCTGGGGCCACTACCAGGATGTCGTCCAGGTAGTGGAACACCGCTACACCTTCTTTTCTGAGTAAGGCAATGATGGTGACCAGAACCTTCGAGAAGTTCCTTGTGGCCGTACTTATACCAAACGGAAGGGCCTGAAATTGAAAGTGTTCTTTCCGGACACAAAATCTGAGAAACTTTTGATGGGCGATCGTGATTGGGACATGAAAATAGGCATCCCTGAGATCTATTGATATCATCCAATCTTGGTGATGAACAACAGGAATGATGGAGCGAATGGATTCCATGCGAAATCTTCTGACTCTCAGATAAAGGTTGAGCTGGTGGAGGTCTAGAATAGGTCTCCATTTTCCTTCCGGCTTCTTGACCAAAAACAGGGGAGAATAATAACCCTGGAATCTTTCTCTTATGGGTACAGGCACGATGGCTTTTTCCATAAGCAGATTGTAGACATAAAGATTCAGAATCTCTCTTTTTTGGATGTTGGCAGGAAGCCTTGTGCGAATAAACCTTGGTGGAGGCGGATATTCTTCGAATTCCAGATGATAACCTCCGCTGATAATGGATCTCACCCAAGCATCTGGAATGATTTCCCAGGCCCTCTGAAAGAATGAAAGACGTGCTCCCACTCGAGGAGCCTGGAGTAAGCCACCTTCAGAACTGCTTGTTGGGCGAAAGGAAGAAGTCTGCGTCTTGCCCCTAGAGGATTTTACATTCTGGCCGCTCTTCCAATTGGAATGCCTCGAGAATTCTCTGCCCGGTCTGTAGGTCTTACTTTCCCTAAAGTAGCCTTGATCCCTAAAAGGTCTGCGGTCCAAATGAGGTCTCTTAGGACGTTTATCTTGTGGCAGCATGACCTGTTTAACCTCGGCCGCTTTTTTAATAGCTTCATCCAGCGGTTTTCCAAAAAGCACTTCTCCCATAAAGGGAAGTGAGCATAAATTATTCTTAGAGGAAAGGTCTGCCCCCCAGGACCTCAGCCAAAGCCCCCCTTCTAGCGGTGACTGAATGAGCCATAACCTTAGAAAGAATTCTAATGAGGTCAGTGGAGGATTCCAAAAGCCAGTCACTGGCGAGTTTGATATCTCTTAAGGATTCAGCCATCTGACGTCTACTAACACCTTTATCGATGTCATCCTCCAAGTCAAGCAACCAGGAACGCATGGCTCTAGACAAAGCAGAAATGGATACAGCCGGATGGCAAACTAAACCTGCTGTCATGAATGCTTTAGATAAATCAGCGTCAATCCTTTTATCCATGGGCTCCTTAAGGGAAGCATTGCTATCAATCGGAAGCGTAGATCTTTTAGCAACCTTAATGATAGGAGCATCAACTTTAGGGACTGTAGTCCACAATCTGGAATCCTCCTCTTTGATCGGGTATAACTTCGAAAGCCTTCCTTGACTAGTAATCCTTTTGCTAGGAATTTTCCACTCGTTCTTCATCAGTTCTTTAATAGAGCTGTGAACTGGGAAGGAAGGTCTTTTCTTATGCAAATCACCAAAGTGTCTGTCAGAAGCTGAACATTCTTTGGCCTCTTCCGGCAAATCCAATGTTCTTCTAACAGCCATAATCAAATGCTCCATAGTTTTGGAGTCCAAGGAGCAAGGTTGTTCCATATACTCCTCTTCACTGGAAGAGATTTGCTCTAAATCCAGGTAAGCTGAAGGCTGTCTGTATTCATCTTCAGACTGATCTGAATCAATGCCGAAGGTCTCACCTCTTGATCTCTTATTCTTGTGAGATTCAGCAATTCCCTCCACCACCGCTTGTTTAATCCAGTAAGCCATATCTTTGGCTGAGGAGGTAGAGGCTTGCGGTGACTTCTGGCGATCAGATTCTCCTGTGACCATGGCTAAGCATCTTCTGCAGAGCCTGCAGTTATCCATAGGCCTTGCTCCACATCCAGGGCAGGCTGCCGGTTTCTCCCTTCTCCTCGATGGGGATCTGGGACAGGACCGGTCACGAGGGCTGTAAGATACAGAAGTCATAAGACTGTACCCTCTATGCACTCTTTTTAGTAACGTGAAGAAAATTAAAAAATAAAAATAAAAATGTTGCTCACCTATGACCTATTGCAGATCTCGTTGATTTTTCAGAAGGGGATGATGGATCCATACTGACTGTAGGGCTAAGAACATTAAAAAAAATAATGTATTCCCAGCCCAATATTATGAAGCTTTGTAAAAAAAAAAAAAGTAATTCACCTACCTGCAGAGCTTTAATAACAGCCTACTAGAGCACTGTATCTTTGAAGGGAACAAAAACGAGCGTTTTTTAGTTTAAATACCGCCATTTCAAATTTCCCGCTCTGCCCCTTTAAAGGATCGCACATGCGCACTTGGTCGCGAGATCGCGAAACCGCCATTTTGGAAATGGGCAAAATTCACTCTGAGTCCGGTCGGGCGCATTGCGCATGCGCAAGTGTCTTACCTTCATGCTGATCGTCTGATCGAGGTCTGCATCACACACAGGACGCCAGAGGATTCCCACAGCCTGTGGAACTAACCACCCAGGCTCCCAGGGGTTCCCAACTCCGTGGAGAATGGGCTACATGTGCCTGGGCTTCCTGAGGAGGGAGGCTGACCTCCACAGGGACAAGACCATATCAAACATGGTCAGGTGAGCAAAAAAAAAATATATATCCAGACAAAACTGGAAAAAAAAAATAAAAAAAATAAACTGTCCTAGGGCTAGGAGGACAGGAAAAGACTGAGGTGTGGAGGATACTGGGCTATTACAGAGCGCTGACTTCAGATAGATCTGACCTTTTGGCAGACTCCCCAGCTCCACACCAAAGTGACTATAAAACCATTAGGATGACCGGCACATTTGATACTGGCTGGGATGAAGTGAAACATTCCATTCAAAAGTTCTGGCCGATACTTTTGAAAGATACTCACCTTAACAAAGTTCTAGGTCCACATGTCACTATCACGGCCCGGCGGGGTAAGAATCTTCGTGACATCTTGGTACCAAGCCACTTTGTTATTAAACAACCTTCTGTTACCACCTGGCTTGGACGCAATATACCCATAGGCTCTTTTTCCTGCGGCAGATGTGTAGCCTGCAGATATATCCTCAGAGATTCTAAAACTGTAAGCGACAGTGAAGGTAAACAATCCTTCAAAATTACTTAGTTTTTTAACTGCAACTCTACAGGGGTAGTATATCTACTCACCTGTAGTTGCAAGTTAATGTATGTCGGAAAAACTTTCCGGCCCTTTAAGGAACGTATTAAAGAGCATGTCAGATCTCCTAAAAACCGCCTTGATACTCCCATCTCAAGACATCTTAAGGAACAACATGGCGGGTCTTCTAAAGACATCCGTTTCTGTGGCCTGGAACATGTCAGACGAGAACAAAGACGTGGTGACTTCGATAAAATTTTACGTCAAAGAGAATGTAGATGGATCTACAAATTGAACACACTAAACCCAAAAGGTTTAAATGAAGGTTTTTCCTTCTCCCCCTACATTTGATCTTTAGACTCTCTCACCACTATTCTATTGCACTTTTTTGCAATGTCAATTATCTTTGTTTATCAGTACTTTTCTTTATTTTCATTATTATTTTTTATGTTTACCTGTATATATTCTTATACCTACAGTTGTTCCTATACCTGTCTTTTTACTGGCCGAATACTTACTTTTGTGATCATCCGTAGTATTCATTATACGGTAATATACCTTTACTTTATTCTCTTTTACTTATTTTTGGCAAATTCAAACTAGATCTCCACTGTTTACTTTAAGTCTCTCCTCTGACTGCCTGGTATGCATTTCTCTTTAAGACCCAGTATTATCTATTCCTTTGGGTCTCCTCTTTAAATTACAATTGCATTGTGTCTGGACTTTCAATAATATTCTTACTTAAGAGTGTCATGGAACAGACTACTAAACAATGTAAGCGTCCTATTTGATTATTGATACATAGTCAGTATCTCCTTCTGACTTATCACATTGTTTCACTTTCTTCTAACATGCAAATCCAACCGCGCAGTAACTTAACGTGTCTCTCCTCTGTTTCCGTACTTTTTTGAGACTTTATTTTAGGCTACCAATTATATTATATATGATTTCTCTAAGGGATGCCATTTAGTGATTATCTCTAATTGTGTACTATATACTCCACTAATTTTTGTGCTCCCACTATATATATTATAATTTCAGGTGACCTTTAGGCTCTGCCCAAGCTTTTTATTAGGTGCAAGTTTTTCACCTATTCTACACTATACTCTGGTGTTATTCACTATTTTCAATAAAGGTTTATTTACCCTAATTTATGTGACACCTGACTTAGGAGGTATTACCCAGTGGATTTGAGTTCCCACCTGCTGGTTGCTAGGGGATCTCTTTTTCCACTTTCTTATCTTCTGATTATTGTTTCTGGGGTTAAGCCCCTTATACCTCCTGTAAACCCTCTTTGGGTATTGGTGGTGGATTTTTTCCACCTCCTATTCCCTTTCTTTTTTTCAAGAATAGTACTACTTAACACACCACTCCTATCTTGAGGCACATTAGATTGCACGCGCAGTGCCCCAAATTTGAAGTAGCAGGACCGACCAAGCATCTTTTTCCATCTCCCGCTTCCTAAAATCGATGCCTTATATACACGTCCCCTGATAGGGGACGTAACAGGGATTAAACTGATAAGAATAGTACTACTTAACACACCACTCCTATCTGGTGGCACATTAGATTGCACGCGCAGTGCCCCAAATTTAAAGTAGGAGGACCGACCAAGCATCTTTTTCCATCTCCCGCTTCCTAAAATCGATGCCTTATATACACGTCCCCTGATAGGGGACGTAACAGGGATTAAACTGATAAGAATAGTACTACTTAACACACCACTCCTATCTGGTGGCACATTAGATTGCACGCGCAGTGCCCCAAATTTGAAGTAGGAGGACCGACCAAGCATCTTTTTCCATCTCCCGCTTCCTAAAATCGATGCCTTATATACACGTCCCCTGATAGGGGACGTAACAGGGATTAAACTGATAAGAATAGTACTACTTAACACACCACTACTATCTGGTGGCACATTAGATTGCACGCGCAGTGCCCCAAATTTGAAGTAGGAGGACCGACCATGCATGTTTTTCCATCTCCCGCTTCCTAAAATCGATGCCTTATATACACGTCCCCTGATAGGGGACGTAACAGGGATTAAACTGATAGGAATAGTACTACTTAACACACCTTATAATAACGCAGAGAGAGGCAACGCAGAGAGAGGAGTCTGAAGAAGAGGAGTCAGAGGAGGAAGGTGGCTTTGAGGAGGTGGAAGACCAAACACAGCAGGCGTCCCAGGGGGCTTGTTGTCACCTTTCGGGGACCCTTGGTGTTGTACGTGGCTGGGTGGAGGAAGAGACCTTCAATGACATCAGTGAGGACAAGGAACGGGACATGGCTAGCTTGGTATCCAACCTTGTGCAAATGGGGAGTTTGCGGTTGTTCAAATGGACTGTTTGCGGTTGTTTGCGGTGCGTTAAGCGGGGAGTTTGGTCTGTCACTGTGAAGCGGGCGTAACCTACACTACCTGATCGATACAACATCATACCTGATGTTTTAAAGCAGGTTATTCCAAACAATTTAGGAATGTTAGGTGATTTATGCCCTTTATGGATTAAAACCAGACTCTGCATCAACTATGTAATTTTCCTTGGGAGTTTTGCCATGGATCCCCCTCCGGCATGCCACAGTCTAGGTGTTAGTCCCCTTGAAACAATTTTTCCATCACTATTGTGGCCAGAAAGAGTCCCTGTGGGTTTTAAAATTCGCCTGCCCATTGAAGTCTATGGCGGTTCGCGCGGTTCGCCCGTTCACGAACATTTGCGGAAGTTCCCGTCCGCCGTTCGCGAACCGAACATTTTGTGTTCGCGACCCGAACATTTTGTGTTCGCGACATCACTAGTTGTCTGAGTAGCAACGGGCTGATGACCCTGGCCATAAATGATCCCATACCACGGCAGCTGCCACAATAGGGTAGATCTCAAAAAGATCTGAGATAGTGGAGAAACCTTCCACATCCTGGACTTCTACAGGCCAACTACCCAAAAGCCATTCGTTCCCATAGATTGCTGAGAAACCCATGGTAGACGCCGCGTCTGACGATATGGTTGGTGAAGTGTCAGACAATCCTGGGAGGAACAAGCTTTTACCATTCCATGTGGTTAAGAAATTCTTCCACATGTGCAGGCCCTTCTGTTAGGGTACACTGCACAAATCACATCTCTATCAACACCAAATGCCAAAACAAACTACGGGATGGTCAGTTTCCTGTTTAACCTAGAGTCCCTGGATCTGACCACCACAGATACATCATCATAAGCATACGTTTTGTTTTCGACAATATCCTGGGAGGCAATTAGCAGAGATGCTAAGTTGACATCTTTACCTTCCAGGATATCTTTCTTAATGTGCGCTGGAATCATATGTGCAGGGTTAACGTCCTGAGTGTCAGAAGAATTGATTAAACCAGCTAACTGAGTTTTGGTTGATGCTGGTGTTGATAATGGTTGTACTATAGTGGAAGGCCCAGCCTTTGTGAGGACTGTGGTGACTGACTCGAGATTTTCCAGTCTGTCATTCACTTTGCTCATGGAATTCATAAGTGATGCTAGCATGTATGTCACCCAAATTGGTGTTGCTGGTGCCTTCCCCCACCTCTATGTTATCCGTTGATGTGCGGAGTAGCTTAAATAGTTCCGCTTTCCTTGCTGTGGCTGGGTAGGGGATTTGTCGCCTCCTTAGCTTGGTGGTAATGTGTGGGATTGTCCAGGATTGATTGATGCTGGACTAGCAACATCTCCTCTACGTGAAGGCGTGTCGAATCTAGGTAGAGATAATTCCTCGCCACCTTCTTTAGACATACTTAAATAACATGAAGATAGCCATTATTATTTGAACAACAGGGGTCTTGTACTAGCTTGCTAACGAAAGCCATAAGGCGAAACAATTAATGCTTGGTTTTGGTGACTGGTGAGGCCCTGCTAGTTGCCAAGTGGCTTAGGAGGCTCTATCTATACGTTGGCACAAGGGGATTTTTGTGGCCACCAAACGTAGTGGCTGGATGTCGGCCTCTCAGTGACTGAAACCAGAAAATAGGAAAGGGAGTGACAGGTGAGGTCCTCTCTATGTTACTATGCGACGCGGCTAGCTCACGAGTGGCCCGATGGGTGTATGACTCCTTGCGGGACCACTTACCGAAAAGCATAATGCAGAGAAAAGGAAAATACCTATTGGACCCTAAAATCCCTAATTGCCAGTACGCTATTAACTTTTCCAGGGAAAATAGAAGATGAATATACCACATGAGCAAGTGTACGTACCTGGTAGTATGGGTTTTTGAAACTGAAAATTCGTATAGGTTTTAGTAGTACCTGTAACCTGAATGGATAAAACAACGTATGAAATAATGGATATGGGCATATACCGAGCTTATCCCAACATGTGCCGTATGTACAAGATAAAGAGCAACGTACTGTAACCTGAAATCGGCTTATACACCGTATGAAACAATGGTTATAGACATGTACCAAGCTTAACCTATTATGTGCAGCATGTACAAGTGGTAGAGCAAAGTGCTCTGTCAAAATCTCCTGTATGCGTTATGTCCCCCCTTTCTAGGGAGACTGAATGTCTTGTTTTGTGTTTAGGTTTCTTTTCCCTTCTCTCTTTTCTCGTTTTTTTATCTACTTAATATTAAAATGGTAAGGTTTGTTCTGATATATATACACTGCTCAAAATAATAAAGGGAACACATAAATAACACATCCTAGATCTGAATGAATTAAATATTCTTCTGGCAATAGGAACAGGCATAGGAACTGAGAAGTGGTCTATGGTCACCACCTGCAGAACCACACCTTTATTGGGGGTGTCTTGCAAATTGCCTATAATTTCCACCTGTTGTCTATCCCATTTGTACAACAGCATGTGACATTGATTGTCACTCAGTGTTGCTTCCTAAGTGGACAGTTTGATTTCACAGAAGAGTGATTGACTTGGAGTTACATTGTGTTGTTTAATTGTTCCCTTCATTTTTTTGAGCAGTGTATATATATATATATATTTGTAGTCGGGGACAAAAGCCGTATACATGATAAGTTAGATATATGAGCAAGTCGGTTGTGGTGTGCCGAAACCGACGTATCGGGTAGGCCTGTAATAAAAGAGGGCCCACCTGTAATAGTAATATGTATAAGGGGAGAGGTGGGAGGGATGAACCAGGCAGCATCAGCCCTGTGGTGTAGGGGGCCTGAGTTTAAATAGCCGGGTAACCCCTCCCACAACTTCAGGCTACGCCTTCCAATTTGTAGTCGGGGACAAAAGCCGTATACATGATAAGTTAGATATATGAGCAAGTCGGTTGTGGTGTGCCGAAACCGACGTATCGGGTAGGCCTGTAATAAAAGAGGGCAAAAAGTTGAATAAGATACCTTATTACACATCGTTACGTTGCAAGATTCATAACGGCTTTACCTACTCAACTCTAGCTCTGGTTGTGGTATGTATCTAGTATTATACTGTGGATTTCCAGCGTCCTAATGTTTATGGTGTGAGCAGGGACATTTTTCTGGAAGCAGCTGATGCTGCCCTGATTCTGGAGGAATGTCCCGAAAAGGCATTGGGGTTGAGTCCCCGCCTAGTTAAGAGGGTTCTGAGGTACATTATGAATTTAGCTGTAGTGAGTGGTTTGCCCTGCAGTTAACTAGGGGCATATTGAGATTTGGTCCAGTGAGTGATAACCTGTAAAGGTCTGACATTTTGACCGGCACCTTATTGCCCGTAGGATTGTCCCTACGTATTACATATGGCAAGAGGATGTGAACTGTTTGGTACTAGGATGGGCACTTAAGACATGGTGTAGCCAGCCAGGTAAGTTTTGTAGTGTTAAGAGAGATTTTATAAATTGTGTGGGCAAAAAGGAGAGGAGTGTCGCAATGGTGACTAGTGAACGAATATCGGTTTTATGGTAATCGGTGGTAAACTTGTTGTAAAGGTGAAATCTCTATTGTATGCTTGTGATGTATAATCAGAGAGGGCAGCTCAATCCAGAAATCTGCCAAATGCCATGAGGCGAGTGAGTGCAGTATTAAGCCATGGAATGTGGGTATAGCCAGCTGCTTTATTGTCAGAAAATCCCTTAACTGCCCCTATCCGATCATACCTCCCCAGGCCTTGTAGGCGGCCACTATGGGGCAGATTCCAAAGAAATGTTGACGAGGAATAGAATTTTTTTTTTTTTTTTTTAAGAGTCTCAACTGGCCAGGCAACTCAGAACCAAAAGTCACCAAATTGGCTGTGAAATCAGTGTGTGCGGACGCATTGGTCCATGTACCTGGGAAATGATGAGAAATGGCGGGAATAACCTGGCCCCCAATCCAATGTGGTATGAACCTGAGCCCTATGTGTAGGTCTGCTTACAACTAGTGCCAGAATGCAACTGTCGGTGGGAAGAAGACTCAGCGGTCGGGAAATAAATGTGCAGAATAATTCTCATGGCAAACCTCAATGTGCCCAGTAGGACTGTAGATCCATTCTCCCCCCACCCTCCCCGCTTGTTCTTCAGAAGGAAAGGTTCCCAGGACTCCGATGCGCTGTACCTTCTCTGTAGGTGGACATGTTCTGTAGCTTATTAGTGTCAAGATGAATGCCTAAGAAGGTCAGTTTGTGAAAGTGGAACCCATAGTGAGGAAAAGTGCCATCGTCTTGTGAATACTAACCAGAGCGGAGTGAGGGCGTTCTATCGTGAGGAAGTTATCTAAGATAACCGGTGACTGCAGGACATTCGCTAATATTGAGTGTTAGTCAACATAGTGTGTAAGCAAATAAGATAAACAGCTTGGGGTTACTCTTTGCTCTAAAAGTTACACGTGTGGGAAATTCATGACAATCCCTCCATAAAATGCCATGAACATGCCCTTGGGATGGCTGAATAGGTAGAAGCTTGGAGGCATAGGAAATGTCTGTCTTGCCCACCCAAGCTCTGGTCAACCCCTTTGGCATAGTGCTGGGAGAATTCCTTAGAGGAAATCAATGAGTTGAGGCTAGGGGTGGGTAATTAATATGGTTGAATACCTTCTTAAGCAACGTGATTGTGTTGCGGGGTCTATTAATGCAGACAGAAGGTTCTGACACTCGTGAATACCAGACAGGAGTGTGACCAGACCTGTGTGGAACTGGTGTGTGGAAACCTTGATGTAGAAGTCGACTGAGTGAAAGAAAGGCTGTGCTTAGAGGTAAAACTCCAGGTTGTCGATGCAAACCTTCTCTATGGTGAGGAGAAGTAGAGCCACTTACATCACAAAAGTCTGAAGGCTAGGATGAATTCTGGGATACTGAGTTTCTGATTGAGTCTGGGATTCTGGTGTATAGAACGACGTACAGATCATCGTAGTAGTAAGACTTGTACTCTAAGACATCGTGGGAGGCAATCAGTAAGGAGACTAAATTAACCTTTCCAGATGTCTTTGCGTATGGTCAGGGACACAAAGTATGAGGGAGTAATAATGTAAACCGATGTGCTAAGGGAGGGATTTGAAAGGATAACATAACCATGAGAGGGATTTGGGAGTCCTGTGGCTGGGATGTGCATCAGTGCCTGTGAAGATTCCAGTCTCTGTAGTCCATCGTTGATGTTATGTATGGAGGCAAGTAGAGTGGATATCAACGGTTTGACTTCATGTGATTTGGACTAGTGGGCAGGGGCCACTGAAAGGTGTGGCAAGAACGTTGGCCTCTTAGGGACTGTAAAAAGAGTCAATATAAGAGGCCATGCTGGGTGAGGCCCTAACTCGTAACCTGGAGAGGTTGATGTGAGGCGTTAGCTATGTGTTGGGCCGAGGGGCGTGTAACTCCATATGCGGATGAAGATGGGTGTTGGCCTCACGGAACTGATAATGATGAGGCTAGTTACTGGCATAGCTGGGTACCAGGCCGATAGCTGACATAGCGGATCCGAGAAAGGGACGGGTAATGGGTAGTAGCGAGGTGGGTAAACATACCTTGCTTGGGGTAGAATGTGGGTTCCTTGCCAGAGGAATGAGATATTGGAGAACCTAAAGGGAAATGATGGTGGGAGGCAAGTTGGAACTGGAATTGGGCTTGACTTACTGTGAACGAAATACGCCTGTATAATCGGGGTGGTTGTTCTTGAGGCTGGTCTATGAATAGGTAACCTGAGGACATAGTTGTTAGAATCCTGACCCTACGATGGTGGGTACAAGATTCATAGGACATAAATCAAATATCCCTATAAGTGAGTAGGGTGAGGATCCTAGGCCATTACCAGAGACCATGGGGAGTGTTTAACCAATACTGCGACAATAATGGGGGATAGGCAGAGTCATGAGTGACCGCTAATTGGTCCTGTGACTTCTTTAGCTAAAATACATATAGGGGGATATGGAATACCAAGCTATGATGGCAGTTTTGAGCTATCCCGGAATATTTAATTATGGTCGTGCCAGCATGGGAAGGAGGGTGTATGTGTGGGGCATTAAGGATCCCCGGGCGTGGGCCTGTGTACGGCCTGGCAAAGGAATTGCGTGCCAGCGTTGGCTGATGTAACATAGAACAGTTAGAGTGGAGTTGCTGTAGGTTTAGTGATACAAGGGTCGGTTAGGATGATGAACTTGCTTGAGTAGAATATAGCAGCAATGAGTAAATAACCTTTAGTGCATAATACGTGATTATTTTGACGTAGAGTCAGGGGGAACATATGATGGTATGGTAAAGCCTGGTACACTAGGGTTTGTCCCAGGGAACATGACGATACATATGAACATAGGAGTGTGGCGTGTTACAAAAAAGGTTTAGCGAATAGGTGATCGTCCTCCAAATAAGTAATATACCTATCGTGGGAGCAAGTATACAGATTGGCCATAACACATGGTAACAAATGTGAACGTGATGACTGCCTCAGAACAGTACCAGGTCCATAAGTGATAGAATAAGACATATGCGATATATGATGGTAATGCTATATATGTAGTGAATATTAAATGCTTACCAGAGCTGAATTAGTAATGGGAAACTGACAATATCCATGCACAATCGTAAATAATAACAAGAAACATAGCAAATATAACAGAACTACAGGGGGCATGTAAGGATAACTAGTAGCAGGCTAAAGAACCTGGACATTTCATGTATCAGGGAACAGTGTAAAACTAACGAATTGGTACTATGATTGTGGTGGCCGTTTATGGAAGCATGGAATGGAAGATGGAAGCATGTAATTGAGATAGACTGGAGACTAGTTCGGTAGAAATTTGACGAAAAGAAACTAGCGAATAGGAATGGAACAAAGAGCAGGCAGGAGTAGGTGAACTGACTTAAGTCCTGAACGGGAAAAAGTCCAGAATAGACGGTATGTAAAAACGTAAACGTGTGAACAATTGTGTGTTCATGGATTTGGCCCGTACAGGCAGACTCACGGTTCGTGGATTTGACTGGTACAGGAAACAAACGAGAGGTCAGCTATGTGGCTGGAAAGTACCCAGACTTGGTGGACACGGAGGTTTGGTCCAGGAAAAGGCCCGATAAGCCGGTAAGGGGTCTCATAGCGCCAGCGGGAACGAACAGCCAGTTCTGGAGAGGAGGTGAGTAGTCTCTGACTGCGTGTGGCTGGAACAGCATGATGGGAGTTGTTGGAGCAGGGAAAACTTGGTCCGATCAGCGTGGGAGTCAATGACCGCATGTGGCTGGAACAGCGTGATGGGAGTTGTTGGAGCTGGGAGAACTTGGTCCGATCGGCGTGGGAGTCTGACCGTATGTGGCTGGAACAGCATGATGGGAGTTGTTGGAGCTGGGAGAACTTGGTCCGATCGGCGTGGGAGTCTGACCGCATGTGGCTGGAACAGCGTGATGGGAGTTGTTGGAGCAGGGAGAACTTGTCCAATCGGCTTGGGAGACTTTGACCGTATGTGGCTGGAACAGCGTGATGGGAGTTGTTGGACCAGGGAGAACTTGGTCCAATCATCGTGGGAGTCTCTTACTGCATGTGGCTGGAACAGCAGGATGGGAGTTGTTGGAGCAGAGAGAACTTGGTCCGATCGGCATGGGAGCCACAGTAGGCCCAGACCAGCTTGTTTGGAGTTTTAGGCAGTCTGTGTTGATGACCTTTGAACCGGAAGTAGTCATGAACCAGGCAGCATCAGCCCTGTGGTGTAGGGGGCCTGAGTTTAAATAGCCGGGTAACCCCTCCCACAACTTCAGGCTACGCCTTCCAATATATATATAAGTTTTTGAAAAGGGAAGACGAGGCTGTCCTTCTGAAATACCTAATATGAGGATGTAGGTTAAAGACAAGATCTTCCTAAATAGTTAGGAGCCACAAAACATTTGGGGTAATTGTGGTGAATTAGAGCAAAAAAAGCGTTAAAACAATACTTTAATAGGGAAATAAACAATCCTAACTAAAGCAGTCAACTTATAACTAGGTAAATACTCCAATGGATGGTTAGAATAAGGTAATGTATCAAAAGAACCTCTTATCAAGAACAGATATGCTGCTTATTGCTGGCTACTACCGATAGGGGGGATAACCGTGTGTACCCTGTATACCGTGGTAAGTATACGGTACAGTTACCCTATCCACAGGAGTTATAAGTGCGTGGATCACGCTACACCATTTTGACACTTGTCTCTACCTATAGTGTAGCCCGATATTCTACGTGTTGACCTCCACTAGGTACCAATAGTATACATATCTGTGCACACAGGTTTGGATCATTACACAGCCTGTGTCCACTTTTTAAGTTGTGTCTTCCCCTCTATGTCTACCCCCCCTACCTATCCATCCCGATTTTTCCTATGCTAGGAAGTCTGATTGCTAGTTGTTAGCTAACCATCACACTACTGCTATTTAAATTGGTGACTGCTTTAGTTAGGATTGTTTATTTCCCTATTAAAGTATTGTTTTAACGCTTTTTTTGCTCTAATTCACCACAATTACCCCAAATGTTTTGTGGCTCCTAACTATTTAGGAAGATCTTGTCTTTAACCTACATCCTCATATTAGGTATTTCAGAAGGACAGCCTCGTCTTCCCTTTTCACTTTATACCCTGAGGGTTACCCCCTCCCTGTCCGTCCACATTTGAGAATCTCATAGGCCAACTAAACTTTTTTTTTTTCATATATAAGTTTTTGTCACGCATAAACATTTAAGACAATAACATCATCGTATATTCTCATTTCTCTTCCTCTCATTTTTTCCCTATTTTCCTTCCCCCTTTCCCTTTCCTTTCCTTTCCCTTTCCTTCCTCCTCTTCCCCTTTTCATTTTAATATTTTCTTTCTTTCTTTTCCTCTTTCTTTCTCTTCCCTTCATCCCACCTTCTCTATTCTCCATCCCTTCTCATTTGCTTTGTTATTCTCAGTCTTTCTTTTATTCTTGTTTAATCTTTTGGATCCAATCTACCCACCTCAAATCTTTTTTTGTATAACGAATTGAAATACTCGTTAATACCTGGTTACATTTGGCATTGAGTTATAATTAGATTTTTTATTTCTTCCATATTAGGTGGTTTGGTCCATTTCCATTTTTTTGCAATATTTATTTTGTCAGTAGTATATGTATTATGAAATATCTTTTATGCCTACCCATTCTTTGCCAGCTAACATGGAGTAGTGCTGTAGCAGGTGATAAGCTCAATTTAATTGTTGTCCATTTTTTTATCCAGTTAAAGACAGTTTGCCATACCTTGAAGATACGGTCTCCAGTACTGCGTACAATACTCCAAGTGAGGTCTCACCAGTGTGCTGTACAATGGCATGAGCACTTCCCTCTTTCTACTGCTAATACCTCTCCCTATACAACCAAGCATTCTGCTAGCATTTCCTGCTGCTCTATTACATTGTCTGCCTACCTTTAAGTCATCAGAAATAATCACCCCTAAATCCTTTTGCTCAGATGTTGAGGTTAGGACTCTATCAAATATTCTGTACTCTGCCCTTGGGTTTTTACGTCCAAGATGCATTATCTTGCACTTATCCACATTAAATGTCAGTTGCCACAACTCTGACCATTTTTCTAGTTTACCTAAATCATTAGCCATTTGGCTTATCCCTCCTGGAACATCAACCCTGTTACATATCTTAATATCATCAGCAAAAAGACATACCTTACCATCAAGACCTTCTGCAATATCACTAATAAAAATATTAAAGAGAATGGGTCCAAGTACAGATCCCTGAGGTACCCCACTGGTGACAAGCCCAAGGTTGACTACAACCCTCTGTTGCCTGTCACTCAGCCACTGCCTTACCCATTCAACAATATTGGAATCCAAACTTAAATATTGCAGTTTATTGATAAGCCTTCTATGTGCAACAGTGTCAAAAGCCTTACTGAAATCTAGGTAAGCAATGTCTACTGCACCACCCTGATCTATAATTTTAGTTACCCAATGAAAAAAAATCAATAAGATTAGTTTGGCATGATCTCCCTGAAGTAAACCCATGTTGTCTCTGATGATAACTTCCCTCTTCATTGTCATTTTAGCTATTTCCTCAACTAGTAGATTATCTAACTCTTCAATTTGTCCTGGGGGCCTATAAATCACACCTACACGAGTTACTGTGTGATTACCAAATTCTAACGTAACCCAAACGGACTCTATGTTCGCCTCACTAACGTTTATTAGGCTAGATTTTATGCCATCCTTCACATACAGAGCCACCCCTCTCCCTTTCCTGCCTTCCCTGTCTTTTCTATATAAAGAGTACCCTGGTATTGCTATGTTCCAGTCATTTTTCTCAATATACCATGTCTCAGTAACAGCGACTAAATCTACACTATCAGTTGCCATTATTGCCACAAGTTCATGGATCTTATTCCCTAAACTGCGAGCAATTGTAGACATGACTCTAAGCTTATCATTTTTTTAACACACTTGCTACAGGTACCTTCTGTCCTTGTTTTGGGGGACAATCGGATTGATGTTTTATCACCCTTTTGCCCCCCCCCCCTTCCTAGTTTAAATACATCCTAGCAAAACCTCTGAACTGCTCACTGAGAACATTTGTTCCCTTTTGAGAAAGATGCAAACCATCTTTTTTGTACAGTTTATTTCCATTCCAAACAGAGCTACCATGAGAAATAAAGCCAAATCCTTGCTCCCGACACCATTCACCAAGCCACAAGTTAAAGTCCCTAATACGCATCCGCCTGTCGTTCTGAGTGTTATGCACAGGCAGAACTTCAGAGAATGACAGTGCGGAAGCAACCTGCCGGATATCATTGGCAAAAACACAAAAAACTTCCTTAACCTCTGAAACCTCATTGCAAGCCAAGTCATTTGTCCCTAGATGGACAAGTACATCCAATTCGCCTTCCTGCTTTGCTTGCTTAACAATATTACATATACGTCTCCTATCTCTGTGAGCAGTAGCTCCGGGAAGACACCTCACAAGACCACCATTGTCCATCTCCACACCTCTTATGGAATCCCCCAACAACAACTGCTTTTTATTAGGCCTCACCATAGTCTCCAAGCCTCTCTCCACCACACCACTAGCCTCACTGCCTCTCTCCACAACACCACTAGCCTCAGTGCCTCTCTGCACAACACCACTAGCCTCAATGCCTCTCTCCACAACACCACTAGCCTCAGTGCCTCTCTCCACAGCACCACTAGCCTCAATGCCTCTCTCCACAACACCACTAGCCTCAATGCCTCTCTCCACAACACCACTAGCCTCAGTGCCTCTCTCCACAACACCACTAGCCTCAATGCCTCTTTCGACAACACCATTACCCTCAGTGCCTGTCTCCATAACACCATTACACTCTGAAAGTGCAGAAAATGAATTATGTAGAGCAACAGACTGTGCAATGTGCCTTTTATCCACAACTCTAAGTCTACCAGATCCTACAGTGATCCATCTGCCATTCCTATTATGTCTCTGCGGCAGTGGCTTTGCAGCAGTTCCAGCCTGAGTTTGTTTACCAGATAATTTACAAATCTCAAACTTCAAAGATACAATCTCCTGCCGCAAGATAGAGAACTGTCTACAGATTAGACAACAACCAAACCTCCAAAAAGTGGAACGTGAAACAAATGCATAACAACCATTACATTGAACTAGGTCTGCCATTCAAATGAGGTGAATAATTTAAATCAAACAAATCTTAACTTTTTATTTATCCTCCTGAATACCTCAGATTACCTCCAGGTTATCTCCAGAATATCTCCAACCACACACTTAGAAGCAACACTCTCCAGAATATCTCCAACAACACACTTAGAAGCAACACTCTCCAGAATATCTCCAACCACACACTTAGAAGCAACACTCTCCAGAATTTCTCCAACCACACCCTTAGAAGCAACACTCTCCAGAATATCTCCAACCACACTTAGAAGCAACACTTAGATGAAGCAACCAAGCTATATTAGCCAAGCTAATGACAACAACCCTTATAAAACTCCTAAAATCACCACCCACTAGGAATGTTTAACACCTGGGTAGGCCTCTGGTTATTTGCAAACAATAGCTAATTAAACAGCAATCGATAGCAAGTAGCTAACTAATCAAATCAAATGCCTTATAATTACCAACAGGAAATCAAACCTTGTGCAATCAGTAACCTTTTCCTACAGATGAATCTTACCTGTAACAGTAGAAAAGAAAACTATTAGCACAACTCTTAGCACAACAGTTGAAGCTTCTGTAAAACTCTCCAGAATATCTCCAACCACACACTTAGAAGCAACACTTAGATGAAGCAACCAAGCTATATTCATAGCTGGTATATGAGGATATTCCTCACAAAAATACATTAGGTGAGATATTTTTGTTATCATTTTACTTTTATTTAGATCATTTAGCATTTGAGACAAGTATTTTATTTGAGTTGTTTGTTGATTTGATCTATATCTTGATAAGAAACGTTTAATTTTTATATAAGAGAATCCTTCTTTTGATGATATTGAGATGTTCTCTTTAATCTGGTTAAAATATTTTATTTCATTATTTGCGATAAGATCTTTTATTTGTAAAACACCATTTTGTTTCCATTGCCTGAGATCAATATCCTCTATGTTTATTTCTACAATTTCTATTGGAAGGTTATCCAATTTTTAATGTAATCTTTAAATTCTTCCATAGGGAATATAGATCTTCGATCACCATAGATGATTTAATTTTATATCTGTTTTCTATCTAATTTCCAGATTATTATTTTTTTATACTGTCTGTTTTGATACTGTTCACTTTGATTTGGGTCTCATTAGAGTATTAATAATATGGCTTATTCCACAAGCTTCATTTATTTGGAAGATATTTGGAAAACCTCGTCCTCCATCTTTATATTTTCAAGATAATGTTTTCAAATTTATCCTAGTTTTTTTTGCTTTCCATATATATTTGTTAAAGGATTATTGAATCAGTGTTAACCATGCTTTTGGTATTTTTAATGGGATTATATGGAAAATGTATAGCCATTTTGGGAGTATATATGCTTTAATGATGTTGATCCTTCCAAGCCATGATATTTCTAAGTTTTTGAGTTGTTTAAGTTGTCTATTCGTTTGTTTTATTAATGGTAACACATTAGTCTCTATTACAGTCTAAGGATTTTTTGTTAAGTTTATCCCCAAATATGTAATTTCCTTTTTTATCCATTTGAAATCATGTAAGCTTTTTATAACTTTTTCATTTCAAGGTTAATATTCTTGTCTATTATCAATTATTTATCTATAATTAATTTATAATTTGAGTGTATACTTTAGTTCTTTATTACTTTCATTAGTTCCTCAAGAAATATAAGCAGGTTCTCTAACGTGATCATAATGTGATTGTTATTTATTTGAAATCCTTTAATTTTAACATTATCTGTTATATTGTTGGCCAAAACTTCTATAGATAATATGTATATTAATGGGGAGAGGGGGCATCCCTGTATAGTTCCGTTTGATATCTTGAACCAGTCGGAGGATATGCCCCCTTCAATCGTTCTTCTTTTAGGATTCGTATAAAAGGCCCATATTGCATGAAATAATCACCCTTTTAGGCCACGTTTAATGCAGCTTTTTATAGGAATTCCCATCTGACAAATGCTTTCTCTGCATCTGGAGACAGGGACAGAAATGGGACTCCATTTTTTTCCACCTTTTCTAAAGTGTTGATTATTCTTCTAATATTGTTAGAAGATGATCTTTCTTTAATGAAGCCTGTCTGGTCATTATGAATCAGACATTCTATTATTTTTTGGAGTCTATTGGCCAATGTGGATGCGTACATCTTTGTATCTGAATTTATTAGTGGTATTGGTTGATAGTTTATAATTAAGTTTGGGTTCTTTTCTGGTTTTAAGATACTAATTATGTTTGCACATAACATTTCTTCTGGTAGCGACTTATGTTTTACCATCTCGTTGAATGCATTGGTTATTTTCTTAATTATATAATCTTTGAATGTTTTGTAAAATATATTTGTGAAACCATCTGGACCAGGTGTTTTATCTTTTTTTAATAAATCAATAGCTATTGATATTTCTCTTTCTGTAAAAGGGATATTTAGATCTTTTAGTTTCTCTTTTGTTACAGTTTTTATCTTTTTTATTTCTACAGGATTTTCTAAGTTCTTACTCGTGATCAGAGAATTATCTAGATTTTGACAAAAGCTATTAAATGCTTCTCCTATTTTCTGAGGAGTAAGTTGTAGGCCCTCTTCAGTTATAATTTTGTGAATATCATTTGTAGTTTTTTTCCCCTTAACTCAAACCTCAATAGTACCATTTGTTTTCCAGGAACTCCATATTTCTAATTGTTTGTATTCTCAATATATCGTTTATTTGACTTATTATGTTGTCTATTTTTTGGGGGATAAAACAATAGTAGGGAATTGTTTGTTTTTTATGCTAATTTCATATAAAGTTATATATAATTCAGAGAGAGGCAGTGCTGTTTTCTTTTTATTTTGTGTTCCAATTTTTATTAAATGGCCTTTTATTATAGACCTAAATGTGCACCAGATCATTGGAGCTGAAACTTCATTGTTATTATTATATAGAAAATAGTCTTTGATTTTTTTTTGTTTTATTAATTTTCTTTCTGTTTATTATTTAGTATATATTTATTTAAACGCCAATTTGTTCTTTTACCATTTTGTTTATTTTGGTTTAATTCTAATATTACTACATTATAGTCTGACCATGTTGTATCCCTTGTTTCTATTCTTTTAATATTTTTGGTCAGATTTAAAGTACCCAAGAAAAGATCTATCCTAGTGTAAGAGTGGTACGTCTTGGAATAACACGTGAAGTCTCAATATATCGTTGGATGATATATTCTCCATAGAGCGAAGAATTTATCCTTTTTTTAAATCAATTTTGAGAGTTGTATTGACTCATTTATATTTGTGTTATTTTTCATTGATCTTATACTTGATATTCTGTCCATCTTACCGCAAGTTTGTTCCTGAGTGGCCTTGCCAAGCCCCTCACTGACCTGACCAAAAAGTCCCTTCCCAGACAGGTAGTGTGGTCCCCAGAGTGCTAGGTCACCTCAAACCATACTAAAAAGTTTCTTGTCCACACAGATGCCTCCATGTTTGGGCTAGGAGTCATGTTAAGCCAAGTGGGGGACGATGGAATGGAGCACCCGCTGGCATATCTCAGCCAGAAACTTTTGCCACGAGAAGTCAGCTATGTGTCATGATGAACCAGTGGCCCAACACGCAGAATTAAGTCAAACACGTAACAAAAAACAAACAGTAACAACGTATTACCGGACCTTAGAATGGCCGGATTTAAAGTAATAGAATAACCAGTCACGAGCCGAGATCAGGAAAACAGAAAGTAACAAATACGGAAAGAACAAAGCCAGGGGTCAGGGATACCAGAAATGCGGGCCAAGCCAAGATCAATAACCAATAAGCAGTATCAGGAACGCGCTCTCGGGTAACCAACAGTATGGAAACCATGACAGGGCACTGAACAACTACAACAACTACAGGTTTGGGTTTAAATAATTTGCTAATTTGCGTCCCTTGACCCCAGAACAACGCCGCACACACGTTCACGTCACTAGTGACATTATTGTGGGAGGCGCTATCATATAAAGCCACCTTGCAGCCGCCGGCATCCTTCCTAATGCTGGTCCCGGACCCTGTATTAGGAGCTGCATGGAGGAAGAGGTGTGTAACCTCTTCCTCCTTTAGTGTGACCGCACCGATCATCACAGTGCCGATCGGGCACTGTGATGGTGTGACCACACTGATCAGATGCGGTCACATTGAGGTGGCAATCAGGCACCGTGGAGAAATAATGTTTGGCTCTAGTATGGGCAGTTAAGAAACTGCAGCCCTCTCTATCGTCGTCCCTTTATGTTAATGACTGTTTACAATCCCCTCATCTGGCTAAACAAGGTTGCCAAGGATTGCGGGGTTGCCAAGGTTGCCCTTTTGCTGCACTGGAGCCTGGCCCTGCAACTCTACAATTTTACTATGCAGTACAGGCCAGGCAAACAAAATGGCAATGCAGGTAGATTATCCAGGCAGACAGAATTGGAACCATAATTTATTTCCCCGGACATCCCCAAGCCAACCCATCGGGATCTAGGCAGGTGTGGGCACCATGGAACTGGGGGGAGCAATATAGCAAAACTATGTACTTTATTCTCTCTTTAGTTACTTTCCCTGTGTTCGAACACCGACCACCCCCCTGGCTCTTTACCTTCAAATAAGCTACAAACTTAAGTGCTCTCTATGTGTGGTGACCGTTTGTATTGCCGGACAACACGTGCTGCAGAGAACAAACAAGGCGAGCAATCGCTACCTATGAGCCAGGGGAACCGTTCATCTTTTTGTTCGTTTCGGAACTCCTGAAATTGACTGACCACTACCACTTATTCTATGGAACTAATTTGTGCAGGTGTCAAGTGTGCGGTCAGCTAAAACTTTACCCCGGGGGCGATTCGGCTGTGTTCGTGGGATCTAAGCGCTATTTGGACAACTTGGGCACTCAGATCCAGGCTATGCAGGGATATAATATTTGTGGGGGTTCCTCTATGTATTATGTGTAATTTTAATATTTTATGTTTTATGATTTGTAACTCTTTTGCCTTGGAGATAATTTGTTTAAGCAAAGTACATTAAATTAGCTCCCAGACACAGAAACTTCTAGGCGTGTTGTGGAAGTGTCATGGGCATGTTGTGGGAGTGTTCTGCTATGTTCTTGCTTGAGACCCCCTGCTGGGGGTCTGTGTATAAAAGTGGGCCATCTTGGAATAATAAAACATTCATGTTGTACCCTTCATCAAGTCTCGACTGATGTTTGGGTATGCGAACGACGAACTGCTCGATTTTTTCTCACGACTAACTTGGATTTCAGGAAAGTACGAATCAGCGTACTATGCGAACGAGCTATAATCAATAAGTCTAGCATTTCAGGAGTGTATGAATGAACGAGGTATACGAAATACAAGGTGTTTGTTACAGTACTGTCAGTGTACCTAACTGTTAAGCTGACATACTAGGGTTCATGAATGGAGCTGTGTATTTAATAAAATCAAATATTACTACACAAAGTAAAATATCCTTTTAGAAATCAAAGGTTAATATTATGTGGATCAATTATATTTAGTGGCATATTTTATACATTTGTATTTGTATGTAAGCAATCCCAACAAGGCACCATCTGTCAATTTTGTCCTGTCATTTAAATTCCTTTGTTTTTTTTCCACTGATCTCCCTTTAGAGATTTTTTAGGTTGATAGAACTAACCTATTATTAAGTTTGCTAAACCAGTAATTTTATTTACAATTGGTCTACAGAGAGTTGCATGTATTTGTATATACCTACAGAGAGAGACAGATACCATTTAGTCAACAGTGATTATTAAAATGACCTGACATATAATACAATTTTTACCAGAAGAACTTTAAGTAAAAATACAAAACGTAACTGAGATTTCTAAGTTAATTACAAAGTCTTACATCTGTTAAATGTGTTTTGCAAGAAGCCTAAATGCTTTATCTACTTTCCTGTGATGTTTACATATTTCTGAATAAGAGTAACCTCTTAAAAGCATTTTTCGAGGAGAAATAATTGCTGGAATTCTCCAGTCTAAGTTTAAGTTATAATTCAGTTTAATACCATGTTTCCTATTGTATTGCTGCTATCTATATCATATTTCCATCATTTCCATGATGCAGCAGGGGACAGTACATTAAAACCAAATAGCAGCTGTGTACTGAACTCTACATCCTTGGAGGGATTTTTTATAGATGGCGATTTTATCTTGGGAGCAGTAATGATTTTATATGAATTTCCAATTCCGAGCAAGTATAATTTTGGAACAAACCCCATGCGTTCCACTTGTTTTGGGTAAGTATTCCACCACATAAAAATTACATGTTTGCATTAAAGATAACAATCTATCTGTAAAATATTGACTTGCCGTCGGTCCATAACTTTATTTTAAATGAAAAATAATATTACAGCTAAAATGTAATAAACATATGTTTGTGCACCAGTGATGCCAAATCTAGAGTGCATTAACCCCTTAAGGACCAAGCTTCTGGAATAAAAGGGAATCATGACATGTCACACATGTCATGTGTCCTTAAGGGGTTAATGGCTGGAATGTGTTTCTAACACCACTATAGTTTTAATAAAAAAGAAAACAGGCATTTTTAAATGTAAGTATGATGCTATTTCCCATATAGCATAATATATACATGCTTTATCCATTGTGATTAATGTCCACAATGGTAAAAGTCAAAAGTGTTCAGCTGTAATATCTGTTTAAAAAGGACAATGAAAAAAGAGAGAAATGCATATGATTTTCATAGCACATACAGATAACGGTGAATGATATGTGTTACTGTGTTACATAGATGTCTAACATGCTCAGTGAATGTTACAATACACTGAAGTAAATAGATTTTAAATTTCAAAACAAAAAATAAAGCAATTGGTGCCTTAATATTGTAAATTGAAGTATAGATCTCAAGGAAACATATATAATTTTAACATGTAAACAAACTAGTTACTGTAGGTCTGAGATACAAAGAGCAAGTTATAAAAATGTATACACAGAGAACCAGAAGGTAAAAACTGTATTGAAGGCTTGCACCATGAAAATGAGGCAATAGCTGATTATATGACAACCAGTTTTTGACCTTATATTTCTGCTAACCAGCAGAGATTGTCTCGCAGTGACAAAACAGCTGCTTCATGTTAGTCTGTAAGAATCATAACTCCAATATAATCTGCTTACATTTGATGCCAATTCTTTTCAGGGAATGTAGATAAGTTGAGCATGGACAAGTTGATAAAACTACTAAGTTGGCTGACAGGCCACGAGTAAACATAAATGTCTTAAAACCTGCATTAAAATAAAATTCATGTATCATTATATATAAATAAAATCGTTTTCAGATAAATTGGAACATCTGTTAAACCTTTCTGGACTGGTTGCTAGTTAGCAGATTTTTTTTTCATATCGTGCCTAATGGCTCTGGGTAAACTTGCTTGATTTGTTTTGTGTCTACTACCTTTGCACCTCAAAATAAATAAATAAATATCTAGTGACAGATCACATAGTTACAAAACTCAGTGTTACATGAACCTGCATTTATAAACTACACACCTTCGCTTCATTAACCCCAGGCTAACTCCAACTCTTCATCCCACTACTTTAAAACCATGCACCAACAGCAGTACTCAATACTGCGCTTTATAAGTACTCTAAATGTGCATTAAAGTGGCACTGTGTCACACAATATGAAATTGGATGTTTTCTTTCTCAAAATTACAGGGGACTCAGAATAAGCACTGAGATGGTACCAAAATTAGAGCCAATGCTTTTTAGGACCCCACTCGGAGCTCCAACCCATCAACCCCACTTAGTAACATCCTTGGTTTGACTGTTTGTGGATAGCTGCGACTGATGTGTGTGGAACGCTGTGAATAATGTGTGTAGTTGTGTGAGGATAGCTGAGTCTGATGTTTACTTCTGTGTGTAGAGAGCAGTAAGGGATGTATACAGATAACTATGAATGATATGTGTTACTGAATGTTGGTAGCAGTGAGTGATAGTGTAAGTAGCTGTAAGTGTTGTTTGGGCTCTGTTTGTGTTTGTGTAGAAGGGAGTGCTGAGTGTGCTGACTTTGAGATGTCTGCCTTGGCATTGAAATTCTAAGAAATCATGTTTTCTCAACTGTCTCAAAATTCCCGACTTGACATGCAATTGAGCACAGAAATACATTGTGTTTCAGACTTCACCCTGTATTTCTGCACCCTTCGCAATGGAACACTTTCAAACAGAGCATTTTTAATCCAGCATTTTAATGTTCTCTCTGCGTTCTCATTGTCAGCTTGTAGATCAGCCAGCACTACAGCTGCATTAGAGTGTGCCTTGTGCCTTGTGCCTTGGCACACCCTATATGCACTTCTTTTCTTACATGTCCATAGTTTATCTCAAATGAAAAACTTTGTATTTTGACAAAACCAATCTCATCGGCTTCTTTCCTGCTCAGCCTCTTAATTTATTCAAATCGCTCTGTTAGAAAGTAATATCCTATCCTGACTGGGCCTTACCTAGTTTTATGTAATGTAACTTTAATTTATCCTGCCTCTTTTAAGATCAGTGAAAAAAATGAACACAGGAACCTTGAGATTCTCCACATACTTTCCTTTCAACTTAAAGAGTTTTTATTAGCATTAACTATTTTCTGCAAGGTATGATCCTTTTCTGTCCAAGTGTAAATATTTTCTTCTAAACCATTGATTTGAAGTGGAACTGTACCAAATACTGTTTGATGTCAACAGCAACAACACACTTTCATTCTACTGACATAATCTTGGAATTAAATTAAGTCACTATGGTATAATGTGCCCTTTATAACTAAATTTGTGTATTCATATTCAGATAAAATTGCACAGATTGTGTGGTTCGTCCAAATAATGAATGATCAAATTGCCAAATGGACAAATCAATGATGCAAGAAAGAATGGGAAAGTGTTTTTTTTTTTTTTTTGCAAACCAGCTCCTTCATGTGCCTTGATTTGCAAAGGGCTTGAAGATTTTCATTCTATTTTAATTGAATATATTTACTTAAACACAATATTAATTGGTCTAGGCTGCATCCTCAATTAAAATAAATAAATAAATAAAAAAAAAATAGAGTGTGTGCAAATTCTATATGAATCTGAAGCAGGAATTTCCTCCAAACTTTAACTAGAGCTGTGAAAGAGAGAAATGGTGTGAGACACTGTGTGACTGACTTATTTGACTGTGATAGCGTCTGTCATAGATTGTGTACACATTTTATTCTGAATCATATAGCAGCATTTCAGCTCCATATGGTCATTTATTTATTTATATATTTATAAAATATTTTACCAGAAAGGATACATTGAGATTTCTCTCATTTTCAAGTATGTCCTGGGTCCACACAACATTGCATTGTTACAATAGGGTACAATATTACAAAAATAAATATATATATATATGTATAATACTTTTTTTGTATAATACTTTTGATACAGTCTCGGCAAAACGCGTCAAGTGAGGAAGAACACAGACTTTTTTTTATCCTGACTGGTTTTTATAGTTTATACTTTCACTTTTTATATATTGTTGGAATAAAGTATATATATATTTTATATACATCCAGTCACTTTTTTGTCCTACTTCCTATTCAGTATTATTTTGTGCTGCTACATCTGGGTCCATTACATCCCTAGGTGGGATTGTTCCACCTGAAGCTTTCAACACTAAAACAGGTTCTTGCTCTAGTATATGTAAGTAGGTTAATCTCTTTTGCTTCCAATTTATACCTACATAATGTACTATATGGTGTATTTTATTTATTTTCCAAATTACGAACGTCTGCATCTATAAGCCTACCAGGGACACTTCATATCAAGAAATCCTTAGACGGGGATTATTCCGTCCAGGCCCTTGAAATAGAGCTAATATAGCTCTCCAAAGTGTGAGTGTGTACTTAACATTCCATTATTGTCCATTCTATTAATATTACATATTGCACTATTATTGTATTCTTTTTTTCTCTTAAGCTATACCTTCCCTATTGTTAGCGCTGTTCACCTTTATTTTATTATGTAAAATGTATAATACAATATACTATACATATAAAATAATGAAAAAGGCTTGCACTCAGCGTATAGTGTTCAAGTAGAGATTGTAGCCGTATTAGTCCAGTGATGTAGATAGAAAAAACAGATAACATTCGTATCTTGTAATAGCTTTTTTTCGGACTAACAATTTTTAATGACAAGCTTTCTGGAGAACCTCCCTTTCTCAAATCTGAAGCATTTCTGAGCAAGACGACACATATAATTCAAAGTTGAGTTGTGATACAAGGGTTAAAGCGACATGAGTGCAGATAAGACACAGATTTGATAGAAAATAGACAACATTCTTGCAGAGGGTCATAAATATCTTTCTGAAGATCAGAGTGAGGGGGGAGAGGGAGTAAAAAAACAAAACAAAAAAACAAACAGAGAGTGCAGAAGATGGTACACTTTATACATACACACACACATAAATATATATATATATGTAAGTATATAAAAACGCATAAACACATGAACACATATACATACAGGCACATGAACTCATATACTCAAATATAAATGCACAGTCACATATACAGTGGGACCTCGGTTTACGAATTTAATGCGTTCTCCGGGACGTTTCGTATTGCCAAAAATTCGTAAACCGAAACACGGTTTCCCATAGGAATGCATTGAAAACCAATTAATGCGTTCCGGAGGTGAGAAAAAAGTCAAATAAAGTATTTTATCTGTTCAAAACTCTTTATAAAGTGCACTTTAAAGGCATAAATACTGTACAGGGACATGATTAATCAAGCAATAACATTTCAAACATCCAACTTTATGTTTTAAAACATCACACATCAACTTTTAAAACATGGCAGACTGTTGGTAACATGGTACAGTACACTTCAACTGTACATAAATCACACGACAACAGGGAAAACATGGAAAATTGCAAAACAATTTCAACACTTTTTGGAAGATGAGGAGGATGAGGGCAATTGGGCAGCACTAACACAAGCAGGTTCTTCTTCATGTCTAGGCTGTTTTTGTAGGAACCTTTCCATTGTCTGCTGCCTCTGGCGCCTTTTAAGCATCCCTCGGAAAAGGGACATGATGTCTGTGTCAAAACTGCTCACAACTCCTTGAGTTCCGTGGAAGAGAGCTGTTCCTCACTCATTTCCTCCTCCTCCTCAAATGCGATCTGCTCCTCCATCATCTCCTTCTGCAATTCCACCAGCTCCTCGGTGGTTAGGTCACGGTCGTGTTCCTCCACCAGCTCGTAGACATCCTCCTCAGTCACCTCCAGGCCCATGGTATTCCCCAAGGAAACAATTTCCTCCAACACTGTTGACTCTGGTGCAGGTAATGGTGATAATCTGCAGACAGCTCACAATGTCAGCTGCCACCCCTGCGACCAGGTGCCCGCCGCCAGGTGTTGTGGCCCCGGCCCGCGCAGAGTAAGCGTGCGGGGGGAGGGGGGAGCCACAGATCAGTTTTCGCACCGGGGCCCCATGGGTTGTGTGTATGCCACTGGCAAGAATGCTGTCTATTTTCTTTCAAACCTGTGTCTTATCTGCACTCATGTCGCTTTAACCCTTTAACCCCTGTATCACAACTTAACTTTGAATTATATGTGTCATCTTGCTCCAAAATGCGTCAGACTTGAGGGAGGTTCTCACGAAAGCTTGTAATTAAAAATTCTGTTAGTCCAATAAAAAAGGTATTACAAGATACAATTTGTATCTGTTTTATATATATATATATATATATATATATATATATTTGTAATATTTTGTAATATTGTACCCTATTGTAACGATACAATGTTGTGTGTACACATACACATATATAAATTTAACATATAATAGCCTTGCTAAAAGCCCTTATTGAGGTGGAAACATTGCCGAAGAGTCCAAATAAAATTACCGTTTTGTGAATTTGTGCGTGTCAAATCTCTTTTTACTTTTGTTTACAACTGGCTGGATTGTGATGCATTTCACTGCAAATTGTACTTTTAAGATATTGATTCTGTGTGAACCTGGTTAGCCAAGCCACTTATACAACAACGTTATTTATTTTCATTTTATTTTGAGACACTTGATGTTTTTCCGCATTTACATCTGTGCTTTGTGCACTGGTGTTTGTGACAATTTACTGTACAGTGAACATGCAGTGCTGCAAGTACTCTATTTTATTTTTATTTATTTTTTTAATTTGGATTTAAAATGTAATGAATTTATTTAGTTGATGAACAAGAGACCCTTAGGCTAGATTGAATTACCTGTTTGCTTTTGTTCTGTAGGGGTAGATTTCTATGTTACGTAGATTAAATATAACATGAAACATCTTAGGGTAGTCTAGTAGAACATTTATTTTCTAGCTATTATATCTTTAAAAATTTCTAAACTTGACTGGAGAGATTTATTTTAAAATTCTAGTGTGGCAGCACTTATGCTACAAGTGCTGTCACAGTCTAGTAAATATGCTCTTTTTTAATTTGTGATACTTTTTTCTACTGTTTGCAGCAATGCTGTGCAGTGGTGTGTACATTGCAGTGCAATAGTTGATATTTGTTTCTAAGTAAATAGTATATTGAAGAATGTTTATGTTATTTCAACTGGATAAACTGACGTAAAAAAACATACATTTCTACTCTAATGTAAGTCTAGAAATCTAGTTTTACTCCAGTTTTTTTCTGCACAATCAGTCAGAGAGAGTTACTTCTATTTTTTCACAATCATCATGAAAGTGAACGGTTGTTGTGAGATTGATTCTATTTATTTTAATTTGTTTTACAGTGCAGCAACTAGTGAACGTAATTAATTGTTGTTTTTTTTCTTTTATATTTTATTGTTATATTTTATTTATAAAGTTCCAACACATTCCACAGCACTGTCCACGGTACAATTGGTACAAGTAAAAAGATAAAGGTTTCATACATCTAAATGACAATATAACATTTGACAAATACAGGAGGAGTAGAGGGTCATATTCCAAAGGGAATTTACAATCTAGATGAATAATAGAAAGTTATCCAAAAAAATATCTCCAACCAAATATCTCTACTGCCTACAACCTACCACGTTATTATCCGATACATTTGATATTAATCCTGGGATACAGTTGCCACTAATTGATTTCCCTTATCCCAATTCTTGTTATATTTAATCCAAGGCATCCATCTTTTATTATGCTCTAGGCTTTTTTTTTCATTATGAATTGTTTTAATGTTTTAAGCTGCTTTAAGAAAGTTAAAAAATGTTATTACACACTTGTGAAATGTGTTACAGTAACGACAAGTCTACAGTTTTATTAAGCATTAAAAACTGCATCAATAACTGTAATCATCTCGAATGCCTTCACATCAGAGAATTTGTCAGAAGAGAAGTTTGCCATGAGACACTTCTGGGCAGCTTTGAATGGAGTGAAGTAACATTTTGTTATGGATATTTTGTTTGGCTTCACAAGCGGCACAGGCAATGACAGTGGATTTTTCAATGGACCACAGCCTTCAACCAAAACATGTCCATTTTCAACATCCTCTTCAAGTGGGTTAGCAAATACAACGTCAACAGTGTTTCAGATGGGATTTCCAGAGGACTTTAGTAACAGTGGTGGTTTCTTCAGTATAGCCACTGCATGAGTCATTTGCTGTACTCCATTGCCATCCACACAAATGGCCACCACTTGGATCATGTTGTATGCTCTAGACTTTTACCATAACTTAAATATATTATTTGTTCCAGCTCATAAATCACATCCACATCATTGAACCATTTATCAATTGAAGGGGCTTGTGTTTGTCTCCAATATTTTGTAAGAGAGTTTTCATAGGTTTTGACTGAATATGTTGTATTATGAACTAATATACATGTGGGGTTCATCTCCAAATACAAATCTCCTAGAGGTTTAATTATATTAACAATATCCTCCCAAAAAGACATTAAAGGTGCCCAACATATATGTAGATACATACATATATTGTTGAGACAACACTTACATCTATCTGGCAAGACACGACATCTGTACTGTTGGAGTTTGTGTATAGTGTGTGAGACCCTCTACAATCTCATCAAAACCTTATATGAACTCTCTTATATTTCATGTGTATATGAATTCTCTGTAGATTTATCTCCTGGTTTATCACTCTTATTCTATTGTTCATCTGTAAAATTAATGCCACAGTCAGATTATCACATTTCTTTTTATATAATAAGGGTTTTCCATATGTTCCTTATCAGTTATTATTTTATATATTTTTAAATCAATCCAGTCTGAGATTCTTGTGACCAACATATTTTTCAAAGGATGATAGAGACTATGTAAGTCGGACTCTTTTTTTTAATCTAGTAGTAAATTACAAAGTTGTGATTCAACATACATTTTGTCCAACATTTATTGTTTTGTTATTGTAGTCAATTATAAAATGCCCTAATCTATGGTATAGAACTTTTTTGGGGAAATATTTTCTCCACATTGCCTTTTTTCATTCCTGGGGGGAACTTCTCATCAAAAGTTAGGGAACTCCTCATTAGGGAATATTTATATATTATTTCTCCTTTCCTGCCTAGTTCTTTTATTATTTTATGTACATGCTGTTTTTCAGTTTAGTTAAATAGGAGTATTGTAATGTAGATGTTTTCCTTTCCATATACATTTCCTAATTATTCCCTTATATAACTGTAAAAAAAACTTTTAGGGAAATCGACTGGTAATTGATTGGTAGGGTTTTCATAATATATAAAATCATTTGTGTAATATTCATTTTGGTAACATTAACTCTACCAAACCATGAAATATTCAATTTAGTCCATTTTTGAATGTCTGACTTTATCTCCTCTATGATCTTAAGGTAATTAAATTCATGCAACCTTTTTTATATTATCCGTTAGATAGATACCCAAATATTTAAGTTTGTCCCTTACCCAGCTAAATGGTAAAGGGTCTCTTAATGTCTTAGCTATATTCTCAGTTATTGAAATATTCAGAACCTCAGACTTAGATTGATTTATTTTGAAGTTGGAGATTTTTCCTAATACTAATAACTCCTTCATTATATTTGGTAGAGAAATTTGAGGATTGATCACAAAAATAATAAATCATCTGCAAAAATTGCAATTTTGTGTTGTTTTATTCCTACTACCAAACCAGAAATATCAGAATTATTACATATAGCACACATAAGTGGTGTTATCACAAAGACCAATAATATCGAGGATAGAGGGCATCCCTGGCGTGTTCAATTTAACAGGGGAATTGGTCTAGAGAAAAAGCCATTAATACTAATCCTGGCAGCAGTTGTGTGATATAGGGCTTTTATCAATTCAATCATAATTGGGCAAAAAACAACATGATCCAGTACATCAAATAAGAAGGAGCAATTCACCCCGTCAAATGATTTCTCGGCATCAGTTGGCAAAATCAAAACAGGAATGCCTTCCCTCTTAGACTCAAATATCAAACTTAGTTCTTTTGTTGTAGCATCCCTCACCTCCCTATTCGGAGCAAAAAATCCACCTGGGTACTTCTCTCACTTAAAATTTTAGCAAAGATCTTTACATCGCAGTTGAGTTATGATTTTGGTCTGTAGCTAGAGCATTGCTCATCATCTTTTCCCAGTTTAGGTATAACAATTAAATGAGTTTCATGTGATTGTGCTGACAGATTAACATCTCCAACTAAAGAATTACATAATTACATAATTACATAATTTGACTAGGTCTGAACCTAGAAAGGTCTTTTAACAATTAACACACGGCTTACCTAGCTCTAGATAAACAATATTGCTTGAAATGTCCTCCTTATCCAATAGTCAGGGCCGGTCTTAGGGGTGTGCAAACTGTGCGGCCGCACAGGGCGCCATGGAGCCGACACAGCTCGCACACTCTCCTTGTGACAGCCTGTGAGGGAGTGCTCAGAGATCTCCCCTAATGCAGGCTGCGCTGTGTAGGGTGGCTCTGCTCCGCCCCCCTACCTCTTAACTCTGCCCTTACTGATAGACCCCACTCGGGTCTATCAGTGAGGGCAAATGGGGCGGAGTTAAGCGGTAATTGGAGGCGGAGTTACACGACAAGCAGGGGCGGATATACACTGCAAGCGGGGCGGAGCTACAGGCAGGCGTACCCTCTGCCTGGAAAGTTAGAGGAAGCAGTTCCTGCTCCCCCACCTAGCCTAACTGTGCCCCCTGCCCCTCCACCTAGCCTAACTGTGCCCCCAACCCCCTACCTAGCCTAACTGTGCCTTTGCTTCCCCCCAAGCCTAACTGTGCCCCCAAACCCCACCTAACCTAACTGTGCCCTAACCCCCCACCTAGCCTAACAGTGCCCCCTGCCCCCCCACCTAGCCTAACTGTGCCCCACTCCCCCCTACCTAGCCCAACTGTGCCCCCCACCCCCCACCTAGCCTAACTGTTCCCCTGCTTCCCCACCTAGCCCAACTGTGCCCGTGCTCCCCCACCTAGCCTAACTCTGCCCCACGCCCCCCACCTAGCCTAACTTAGACCCTGCTCCCCAGCTACACACTTCCATCCTGCTTCCCCACTTCCCCACTGTGCCCCTTGCTTCCCCAGCTACCACCACTGTGTCCTCTCTCCCCCAGCTACCTTCTGTGCCCCTGCTCCTCTACCTTCCCACTGTGACCCTGCTCCCCCAGTTACCCACTGTGCCCCTGCTTTCCCAGCTAGCCACTGTGCTCCCTGCTCCCCCAGCTACCACTACACTACCGCTGCTCCCCCACCCTCATCCACTGCTCCCCCTGCTCCACCTAGCCTAACTGTGCCTTTGCTTCCCCCCCAGCCTAACTGTGTCCCCAAACCCCACCTAGACTAACTGTGCCCTAACCCCCCACCTAGCCTAACAGTGCCCCCTGCCCCCCACCTAGCCTAACTGTGCCCCACTCCCCCTACCTAGCCCAACTGTGCCCCACGCCCCCACACCTAGCCTAACTGTTCCCCTGCTTCCCCACCTAGCCCAACTGTGCCCGTGCTCCCCCACCTAGCCTAACTGTGCCCCACGCCCCCCACCTAGCCTAACTTAGACCCTGGCCCCCCTACCTAGCCCAACTGTGCCCCTGCTCCCCCACCTAGCCTAACTGTGCCCCTTTTTCCCAACCTAGCCCAAATTTGCCCCCTGCTTCCCCACCTAGTCCAAATGTGCCCCCGTGCTCCCCCACCTAGCCCAACTGTGCCCCATGCTCCCCACCTAGCCTATCTGTGCCCCTTCTCCCCAGCTACACACTTCCCTCCTGCTTCCCCACTTACCCACTGTGCCCCTTGCTTCCCCAGCTACCACCACTGTGTCCTCTCTCCCCCAGCTACCTTCTGTGCCCCTGCTCCTCCACCTTCCCACTGTGCCCCTGCTCCCCCAGTTACCCACTGTGCCCCTGCTTTCCCAGCTAGCCACTGTGCTCCCTGCTCCCCCAGCTACCACTACACTACCGCTGCTCCCCCACCCTCATCCACTGCTCCCCCTACTCGGCAACATAAGCCCCGCTGGACTTCCAAGCCGTTCGGGAGTTTACCGTTTTCGGGACTTTTATTCCCTCCATTCAGGCAATCGGTTAAACAAAGTGTTTCTGATAAGGGAAACTGAACGGCGTTCGGTTATTTGTGCTGGGATCTGGGCGCAAGTTCACTTAACTGTGCGCCCAGGTCCCAGCTATGTAATAAATGGTTAACTAACTGTCTAGCCCAAATATTATGTTGGTTATGGATTTTAATGTGAAAACTATGTTTCTCTGTACCAAGGGATACTCCCATTAGCAATGCATTCTGGGATAGTTATCTCCTTGGTACAGCAATGTATGATGGGTATTGTATGTGTAAAACCCAGTCCCCCATGTAGTCCCCTACTGGACAAACCCTGCATTGGGACTTGGGAAACCCCGTACATTTGTAACCACATAAATGCTGTGCCAGTAATAAAAAACCTCAGTTGACCTCCAAGCTATGTGTCGTCTAGTTCTTGGGAGGAAGGGATTGTAACTACGCCACCTGCAATTTGCCTGTTTTGTACCTGCTTCATCCTGTCTACCAGTAGTATTGTCATCCTGTCTATACAGTGGACAATACTACTACTCCGCTACAACCAACATAACATATTAGCTGTTTATTCATTAAAATAGAACTTGTGGAGAACTGATAGGGTAAAAATAAATGCAAAATAGCCAATCTGGGAATAATAGCTGACCAGATTAGATTCCTTATGGTCCAGGAGTCAGCTCTACTGATCTGCACCTTCACTGGGTGCAGGCCTTGTATATTATTTTTGCACATTCCTGCACTCTGATAGTGTCAGAGCATTGAAATGGGCTACCACAACAACAATATCATACTGTCAATGATAGTGTTGGGGCTCATGAAAGCGATATGCGACGTCTGGACCCAATGGTGATGCAGACCAAAAGCCTGTGCAATGATCCAGTGAGGGAGATCTTTGATATCTCACACCAGCTCATGAAGAGACAAAGCATCCTCTGCATGCGTCAGGCTGACTGGGGTCCTTCTAATGATGTCACCATACTCCCCCTGCCTCCTGAGTGATGGTGTGGTGTATACTACCAGTTCTTTGCACATGTCTTTCTCTATCTTACTTGAGTTGGTGATATTGGGATATCTACATACTTCAAAGGAAGCCAGGAAATATATCTTTCAAAATTGGATTCAATGTGATGGTCTGAATCTTGCTCTTTTTATTTAAAGGGACACTATAGTCACCTGAACAACTTTAGCTTAATGAAGCAGTTTTGGTGTATAGAACATGCCCCTGCAGCCTCACTGCTCAATCCTCTGCCATTTAGGAGTTAAATCCCTTTGTTTATGAACCCTAGTCACACCTCCCTGCATGTGACTTGCACAACCTTCCATAAACACTTCCTGTAAAGAGAGCCCTATTTAGGCTTTCTTTATTGCAAGTTCTGTTTAATTAGGATTTTCTAATCCCCTGCTATGTTAATAGCTTGCTAGACCCTGCAAGAGCCTCCTGTATGTGATTAAAGTTCAATTTAGAGATTGAGATACAATTATTTAAGGTAAATTACATCTGTTTGAAAGTGAAACCAGTTGTTTTTTTTTCATGCAGGCTCTGGGAGGCTCAGGGGAGGTGTGGTTAGGGCTGCATAAACAGAAACAAAGTGATTTAACTCCTAAATGACAGTGAATTGAGCAATGAAATTGCAGGGGAATGATCTATACATTAAAACTGCTTTATTTAGCTAAAGTAATTTAGGTGACTATAGTGTTCTTTTAATTATATTATGCTTGAAAAACCTGTAATGACAAAGATAAACTAACCAAACAATTTTTTTTTTTTTAATTTTTGGCAATCTTATATTAATTTGCTTGACTATCCTTTCAAATTAAAGCTTCAAAACATATTTCAACACACAAATTGGTATTTACAACAACAATTATTGAATAACAACCTATTTTTTTATAATCACTGTCCACAGGCCTGGAGATCACTGAGTGGAATCTTTCTTGCGCTACTCGGGTTACTATGATTGTAGCGGCACCCCGGTGTAGTAGGGGTTTACGCCGCTGAGAAGGTGTCCTTTCCCCCGGGATGAAGTCAGTTATAACGAAACACGTTCCGAGAGAATACGAATCAGCATTATAAATATCCCCCCCCAAGCACGAGACGAGACTCTGTGTTGAGGGTCAAAAGTAGGAATAATCTTTATTCTGCAACTCGGGCTTTTATGCCGTACAACAACTCCTCCCCGTATCCGGAGGAGATAATACATTTACAGTGGGAATCCCTCCCACTGTACCGTGCAGAATATTTAACAGTTATTTATAAGTTTAATAACACACACAAAATGCAACGGAAATACAATGTACTACGTGTATCAGAGAACGGAGCTCTAGGGGAACAATATACGTGAAAATCCCCTAAATCGGTTGGGCCGTTCCCTAGATACACGTTTGCACCATTTACTCTGGAACCACATAACATAAACGAAAACTCTCTCGTGGATATAGTGTCTCTAGTTCGGTACTCTGGATCTGTCGAACAGCATGAGTGTCAGTTACCGGTAAGGTGGGGATTCGTCGTGTGAATAGTTTGTGAGGGTTCGGTCATTAGTTTGTGCCGTCAAAATGGCCGCGACCCATTGTTCTCCCCACGTGGCTGCGTATACCGAACAGATCCAGAGCAGTTCACGATAATCCAGGTACAAACAGGCAATTCTCCGAGATGGTATCTGTTACTCCCAAAAGGGGTCTGTCACAATGATGTTTTAGCATTCCATACAACGTGTACCACACACTTTTCTGGTTATCATTTAAGGAAGCAAAAACAAAGAATATGAGAACTCTGAGAACGGACAAAAGAGAGAGAGACTCAGAAGCTTGCCTTTAGATAAATCCCCACTCAGGTCTCAAAATGAGTTTTGCTCACTTACAGTGAGAGTAGTCCAGAACTGAAATGCCAGCAAGTTCCTTTTGCACGAGAGATAAAGCAACCTCAAATGATCGTTTCGGCCTTCCTTGGGCCTCGTTAGTGAGGTATAGCTGATACCTCTCTGTGCACAGTGAGTATGGGGTCCACATCTTGACTACCCTTTTAGCTTGGGGAGGACCAAATTAATACATTGAAGCAAAAACAAAGAATATGAGAATTCTGAGAACGGATAAAAGCTTAGAGAAAGTAGCTTGCCCTTCGATAAATCCCCGCTCAGGTCTCAAAATAATTTTTGCTCTCTTGTGCCATTACAGAGAGAACATATCTGAAGGATATAGTCCAAAACCAAAATGCTAGCAAGTTCCCTCTGCACCACCAGGAGGCTACAGGTTATGTGTTACTTATTTATTAGGGTTTCTATCATTCTGTTCTCTGAACTACTGAATTTAACGTAACTTGGCTAATAAGGGTTGATGGCCTCTTTGTAAATTGTTTCATCATGCACCAGTGCATTTTGATATGCCATGTTTATATTACTATCATAAGAGCTCTGTTGCATATTTCCTATTTTTTTAACATTGGTATTTTATTGGTATTTTTGCACTTGGTAGCGTTTACAGAAAATAAAAAGTGGGTGGGAAGAACGGGTATGATACATAAAAAACATATGAAACAATATTGCACATAAGCTATTTTACTAGGTACTCTTTACGTACATTGGCCTCAATTTAATTTGTTTATATCAGCATTCCAAATTATCACATTGCACAAAGACATTTTGTATACAATTGCTATTATTGTACTGTGATATTCATGTGACTAGATATACATTTTTTGTAAATAAGACAGATTTATTTTGTTGTTTATCTAACAGGATAACTTTAAAATACTACCAAGATATATTAGCCATTGTTTTTGCTATAAATGAAATCAACAGCAATAATGCCCTACTCCCAAATATCACCTTGGGGTTAGAGATGTATGAGTCATGTGCATGTGAAAGTAAAGTGCTGGAGAGTACACTCACAATACTTTCGGGGAAGCAGGAATATGTTCCAAATTACAAATGTGGAAATAAAGGAATCCTAGCTGGCTTCATTGGGCATCTTTTTTCATCTTCAAGTTATATCATGGCACTACTTACTGGAATTTATAGCTATACTCAGGTAAGTAGTAAATTAATTTAGACATTTGAGGCAATTTTATAAAATATTTATGCTGTGTGTGTTGTCTGGTCTTCTACTGATAAAATAATAATTTTATGAGTAATATGATTTGCAGATGAAATTGTCTGATGTCTATGAAGATATAAACATGTTGTGCCATATCAGGACAGGTCTTATGCCCATGGCATTAAAGACAGGATATATCCCAGGTGCCTCTCCTCTTTTATATAATATGTGTTTGTTCATCTTTTGTGCCACACATTGTAGTTATTGTAGTTGTTCTTCTGTCTTAATTTTAAAAATAAATACATAAAGAAGTGATTGCAGTTTGGATAATCAGGTCCAAAAATGACATTTATATGCATCAGAATTTGTATTATTCCTTAAATTGACACAATTCAATATATGTGACTTCCTGTGTACAGATAAACAGGAGGAACTATGCAGCCATAGAGAAGTCTTTAATGCAAGCATCAAAGGTGGGAGTACGAGCAGAGGATAATCATAGGTCTTCAGCAGAGTGTAGATGGGACACCCTTGTGTATTAAGGAGGATAGGTAGGTTGGAGCTGCTTTGTGTAGAGATTTGTAACCAAAATGTTAAATTTAATTTTAAATTGAGTCCTATATCTAATGGGAAGTCAGTGTAGGGACTGACAGAGGAGGGAGGAGTGGGAGGTGTGGGCAGGCAGCAATATGAGCCTTGTAGCTGCATTTATAATAGACTGTAATCAGGCAAGTTGGAAACATGTTAGACCACTGAGAAGCGGATTGCAGTAGTCAAGGCGAGAGAGAATAGTGGCATAGACCAGAACCATAGCCACATTCAGCAGTAAATAGGAGCAGATATGCACTATGTTTTTGAGATGGAAGAGGCAGGATTTGGTGATCGACTGGACTTGAGGTGCAAAGGAGAAGTCAGAATCAAAGGGAACACTTAGGCAGTGAGCCTGCGAGCTACAGCTGATGGTAGCACTGTTGACTTGGAGGGAGACTGATACCGGATTGTTTAAGAAAGTGAGCAGCCATCCAATTGGAAATAGCAGAGGGCAGTCAGAGAGACGAGTTAAGAGGGACGGTGAGATATCTGCATAGAAATGATTTTGAAAGCCAAAGCAGCTGATCATTTTACCAAGGGAGGCAGTGTAGATTGAACTTCCTTGGGGAACACCAACAGAGAGGGGTTGGGGAGAAAGAGCATTTTGAGAGGTAGGAAGAGCACCAGGAGAGAGCAGTGTGGTTTGACTTCTCTTTTGGAGTTTCTTAGGTGCAGTTCCCTTCACTACCTCTGTTCTGCTCCTCAGAACTTCCATTAAATTTCCTGAGCTAAGCCAAATAGAGCAGAGTGAGCTCATTGATGAGAGAATCATTCGATCAATGAGTAAATGAGCTAAACCCTGAACCACAGGGCTTAGCTCAGACACAGATTCTGGGTTACTGTAGTAGTAGTTTGGGCAGGAAGCTGCACCTAGTGGACCCCTGGTAATAATTCAAACCATTCTAAAACAGTTTGACCACTAGCAAGAGAGGGCACCTGGCACTGTTACTACTACAGCATGCTGCAGTGGTCATGGTGCTCACATTGTTCCTTTAAACCCTTAAGGACACATGACATGTGTGACATGTCACGATTCCCTTTTATTCCAGAAGTTTGGTCCTTAAGGGGTTAAATATATCCAACAAGTTCAGTACTAATTTACAAGATAACAGTTTATTTAAAGCCAGAGTCCAAATTCAAACTCTGAGGGCCAGGTAAAAGCAAAAGAATCAAAATAACAATATAGGGTCAATACTAAGAGAAATAGAAAGTTGAAATGCTTCTACAAATAAGTACTGTGAATATCTCCAATACATAAGCATAGGTGATTTTTGTTTTCAAAGTGGTTACTAAATATCAGTCAACAGCTGGTAGATATTTATAATATAGGTTTCTAGTGCATACAATTGAAGGCAACTCAAACACCCAAACCAGAATCTCTATGTTACAGTCAAAAAGAAAATGAGTATGGTAGAAGAAGGGGGTAGTGTCTTGATGATCTCAGAGGTAGAAATAGTCTCAGTGGTAGTTGGATAAATAAAAGAGAAATAATACAACAAAATATAGTGTAGTATATTCTGTATAAAATAGTTCAGAGTAAGAAGAAGTGCACTTACCATGTAGCATCTGGGCGGTATGATCCTCACCTAAAGATGTCTGGTCTCTTCTTCAATAGGGTGCTAAGGTGCGAGGTGACCTCAGGTAGGCAGGTTAGCTCAAGATGATATATGTCCCAGCGGAAGACTTTATGAACTTTTTAAATCAAATTGCATGATGGTTTTATGCAGATAAAAATAAAAATATAGTGTACACTACTAAAAACCATAAGATAATAAACAAGATAATGGTGTACTTACAGAGGCAGAGCAAAAATATGGTTTTGCTCAATCCACAGCACTTATGTGGTATGCTCCCCACCAAGGAGAAAAGTAAAATAAACAATGACTTTAATCAAATAAAGTAGTTGTTTATTTTTAAACATTTTCTCGACTTACCCCTGATCTTCTCTGCTGGAAACCATTTACATTTGCCCTTGGGGGGGGGGAACATACCATCTAGGTGATGTGGATTGAGCAAAACTATACTCTACTTTTCCTTGATCAATATTCTGCTTTGTTTCCTTACTTTCAATTACCTGACATGCCTTCCTTTGTATTTGAAGATTTCAGCATCCTGATATTAGGAAACATGAAAGACGACAGTGTTGTAAATTAATGTATACATATTGTATGATTATGTCATTATATATGTTGTCACATTGCTATGATGTTGCCCATACCATATCACCATCATTGCAAACATGCTGCGTCTTTGGACACACACATACTAATGCATGCACACACATATACACTGATACATGCACATAAATACACATATACACTGACACATGCACATATCCACAGATATCCCAAACACACTTACTGATACAATTGGCAGAAAGACAAAAACACAAAGATATTCACTGTCGCCCGACATAGACACACATTCTCAGACACACAATGTCAGACATATATACACACTCACACAGACCCCAGAATGCTCTGTTAGACACTTACACACATATACAAGCTGATAGACATACACATTGCCAGTAACATACACTGTCAGTCACATACACTTATATTCATGCAGGAACACACACTGCCAGTAGCACACATTATCAGACACATACACACATATACATGCTGACAGGCACACACACTGTCACACACAGTTTTAGAAACACACACACATTTGCCCTGGTTACAGTCTATAGGAGGTGGGGCGTAAAACACAACAGGACCAGAGGTAGCAATCAAAAAAGGGGGAGTGAAGCAGAGCTGGAGGAGAGAACAGAGTGCTGCCATTTAGGAGAGAGCAAGGGACAGGTATATGAGGTAGAGGTTACCCTGGGAGGCCATAAGCATTCCTAAAGAGATTGGTTTTGAGGCACTTTTTAAATGATTGAAGGAAAGGAGCCAACCGCCAGAAGTTGTGCAAGCGTGAGTTGGCCGTATGGGTGCGAGCAGTGGACAGGATGGGCAGAGTGGAGAGACCGAGAAGGGGCATACCTATGGATAAGTGAAGAGATATAGGAGGTTCTAGAATTGGTCAATGCTTTATAGGTGTAGATTAGTACCCTGAATTAACTACTATAGACTACAGGAAGCCAATGTAAGGAGTGACAGAGGGGAGAGGTGTGAAAGGAGCAACATGAGAGGAAAATCAGTCTAGCTGCAACATTCATTACAGACTGTAGGGTGGCAATACAACTTCTGGGAAGACCAATTAGGAGAGAGTTACAATTATCCATGCAAGAGATTACTAGAGCATAGACAAGCTCCTTAGTGGCATCTTAAGTAAGAAAGGGGTGGATGCGGGCTATGTTTTTTTTTTTTTTTTTAATTCTTTATTTTATTTGTGCATATAATTAACATTCAGCTTTGCACTGCCACAACAGCTAGTGCAAACATATGAGAAACATGCGGTGACAATAATGTGGCATAATAAACAGTGCACAGTTTTATATATATAGGATTAAGTCACTATGGTCGGTACGTTTGAGAACATGGAAATAACAAGATGTAAGCAGTTTCATAGGAACATAAAGCGTGGTCAACATGTAGTTTGAAACGTGAAACCCTCTAAATAGTTATGACTAAGGCGGTGAGACATGATAGGGTTGCAGGCTTGTGTCGGTAGACAAATGCGCCCCATCAGGTATGTGGATGTACGCTGTCTCAGCTATGAGGCGGCAAAAAGAGAATAGGTTGCTTGACTATGAAGCGAGATGGGCTAGTTGTGAAGATGGGTGCCGTTGTTGCGTAGTGGAAAAATCATTAAGCAGTGAAGGAAACACACAGACAAAACAAGCATATACTTGACTGCAGCTATACAAATTGCTTGTGTTATGCTATATGAGTGATATCGCTGGGCATTCGGGTTAACTCTAGAAAGTATTGGCAGACATGTATTTGGTAGTTATTGCAGGAGGAGAGAGTGCGCCATAAAAGGTTGCAAAACTTAAAAATAAAACAAAGACAGAAAAACACAGGACTATGTGGCGACACCGGAGAACAATAGTGCATGCAAATTGAACTGATTCAAAATTAACTGGCTGCGGCCACGCTTTTACATAGCTGCAAGTTCTGGGTGGGATAAGGCACTGTGACCTTGCTCAGGATAACTTAGCACTGTCAGCCAAAGTCTCAGCTCGGTGTAGCCTTACAGTCTCTGTGAGTCTCTGTTTGTATAGGTCAACCGACGCCCTGTCTGGACGTTGGAGGTGCTTTTCTGGGGTGGTCATCCGACATGACCGTGGCGGTCTTGGGTGCCGCTTGGCTTGTCTGGTGGTGGGCTGGTGGTCCTGCAGGGCTTTGGATGCGCTTGTCCGCCATCAGTGTCTGACTGCCGCTGGGTAGTGCCATCTGTGCGCTCCTGCTCTGGAGTCTCCATAGTGGACCCGTGTTTGAGGTGCTGCGTTTTAATATACTGCTGGGGCCCTGGGATTGTCCGTTAGTTTGGTCACCTCTTGTGAAGGTACCTGTGCCCGGTTTTGCGCGGTCTGTTTCCCGCCTGTGTGTTTGCCTGCGTTCGTTCTGTCGGACGCCCGCCTGAAATATCTGCTGTGGGACACTGTAGTAGCCTCGGCGGGTCGTCGGGCGGATCCACGAGGCCACTTTCCGGGCCGCTTGATGGCAGGTCATGCCCCGCTTGCATAGCAACTCATGGAAGGCCGAGCAGAGACGATCAAGGGTCTCTATGGAGGTAGGCTTCTGTCTGCTGTTCGTGGTCCCTCTCTGTGGCTGCTGGCGGGCGGCAATCTTGGATGCGCTCCGACAGCCTTTCGTCCGTTTATGTGTGTAAAGTACAGCTCGATTGCTATCTGCGTTTATCCGCTTGTCTCACGGGGACCGGGATGACCCCCACCGGTCCAAAGGGGGGGGGGTTAGGAGGTTAGCTGTGGTTGCTGGAGTGTGCGGTTTCGGAGAGAGCGGCCGCCTCTCTCCGGCTCCCGCTCCTGTAGGCCTCAGATTATTCTCCCCGCTCAGAATGCCCCGACAGGCTCCCAAAGGGTATCCCCCGGGACCTCAGTGTACCCCCGGAGTGGGTAGCACACTTCGGGACGTCTTTGGGCTGTATAGCCTCCGTTTTTGTCCACTGTTTCACTTGCCCGCCAGGAGCTCTCACCCCGTGCGACTGTTCGGCATGGCGGTCAGGCGGGCTATGTTTTTAAGGTGGAATCTACAGGATTTGGTAACAGACTGAATATGAGGCTCAAAGGTGAGGCCAGAATCAAATATAAAGCCAAGACAGAGTGCTTGCAAAGATGGGCTGATGTGAGTACCACCAACTTGAAGGGAGAGCGAGAGAGGAGTATTATTATCCGTAGGAGGAAAGACAAGAAGTTCAATTTAGAGAGATTGAGTTGTGGGGAGGAGAGATATATCTGGGTGTCATCAGCGTGCAGGTGGTATTGAAATCTAAATGAGGCAATAAGTTTGCCAAGAGAGGCAGTATAAAGAGAAAATATAATGCGACCAAGTACAGAGCCTTGGGGGACTCCAGCAGAGACAGGATGAAGGGAGGAGGTATCATTAGAAAAGGAGACACTGAATGAGCGTTGGGCGACATAGGAGGAAAACCAAGAGAGGACAGTGTCACAAAGACCTAGAGATTGAAGAGTTTGGAGAAGGAGAACATGGTCAACAGTGTCAAAGGCAGCAGAGAGGTCAAGAGGAATTAGTATAGAATAGTGCCCTCTGGATTTAACTTTGATGAGGCCACCCATAGAATGCTCTGGCTATAATGGCATTATATGGTATAATTGTTCCTTCTGCTTCCCCATCTCCTTGTCCACCTCTCCAGTAGGAGTAATGCAAGGACTTAAATCAGGAATGAACTAAATACATTTTAATAATAAAAATTAAAATAGTGCATGAAAAGGATAGAGCACAAACTATACACATAAAAGGGAGTCCCTACCTTTAATAATCCTAAGGGTATAGGTAAAATAAAAAGACAGGAGGGAAGATTAGGGTAAGGGGACTAGCTGTGTAAAAACACATACAAATCCAAACAACCACTGGACAGAGAGATTCCAAACCTAATATGGTGAGGTCAAACACCTCTAAACTGAAGGGTTGTAAAAATGGGTAGGAGGAAAATTGAGGAGGAGAAGGCTACAACACCTCCTTGGAGGGGAGAAACAAAAATCCCCCAAAACCCAATAATGAGAGAGTAACCTCCTTCAAGTGGAGAAAAGAAAATCCCCAGAACCAATTAACAAAAAAGTAGCCCCCAATCTCTGAAAAAAGAGGGTACTAATGCTGTTACCTCGGCACTGTGAAAAACCCCCAAGTGCCTACCTTATTACCCTACTACCTTCCTGTCTAAGATAGCTTAAAAACGAATTAAATTAAACTAAAATAAAATCCATAAGTGCTACCTAAGTGAACACACAAAAAAAACAAATAGTTAAATAAATGAGAACTCGACGCGCGTTTCAGCGTGCTAACACGCCGTCGTCAGGAGTGATAAACCTCTACCTGTCTTTATGCTCGTTTATATAGGGATTGTTGCAATCATCTCGAAACACTTTACCGCTGTGTATAGTTCCTGCGTGCGCATCCGATCCGTTGATTGGTCAGAAGGTACCCATGTTGATTGGTCTATATACCACGTGATCGGAGTATTTGACGGGTGCACACGTGGGAGCACATGGGGGAGTGGTCTGGTCATGTCACATAGTGACACGCTTATCCATCACGATAAGACCTCCCACGTACCCTCCCATTAGTGCACACGTGGGGGCAGACGGTCGCATACCGGGGGAGTGGTTTAAATCGCGTCATATAATGACGCCACTGTCAATCATTTTGAGTATTCCCTTTTGCGGCTGGATCTATCATGATCCTCTACCGAGGATTTTTTCAGACAGTAACTCCACCCCCCTTCCTATGCTCGGTCTAATTATTATAATATCAATCTTACTGTATCCCAGGTAATTAGGGTATTATACAGAAGATCATGAAATGTGCCCTTTTTGGTATGACCCAAAGCAGTGTCTGATTATTATTAATCTTACAATTAGGGTATTATACAGAGGATCCTGAAATGTGCACTTTTGGTATGACACAAAGCAGTGTTGGATTGCACTCTAGCATAAAGAAGGAGAGAGAAAGAGACTTGGTGATGGAGATATTTAATAGTAAGGGCTCAGTTTATCAGTCTCTTTGCCTTACAGGCTGATGGGTAACAACCCTATAAAATCCTGAGGCTGTCAGATTAGCTGGTTCCCCATACACAATCCCACACCACAGTCCACAGTGATATGCATTTAAATAACAGTGACTATATACAAGTGTTCAACCTACTATGTACAAAGGACTTGTAAGGGGTGTCCCTAATTATATATTACATCTAAAAAAGAGAGTAATCACAGAAAAGCAGTGAATGAAAACCCCTCATTCAATCCTGCGGGAGAGAGAGTCTTTAGTCTGTAGATCCAGTAGGACTCACGTTGTCGCAATTTTGTGTCCCAATCACCTTTTCTTTGAGTCTGAGGAATGTGCTCAATTCCCATAAACCTCAGTTTTTTAGAGGAATTTGAGTGATGTGTTCTTAGGTGACGGGATATAGGAGTTTCTAAGGGTCTCCTAACTGAATTAACGTGTTCCCTGATCCGTAGTTTAAAGGGTCTAAATGTTTTGCCCACATACTTAATGCCGCATGAACAGATGAGTAGATAAATCACCCCTTCTGTTCTGCAGTTGAAAAAGGACCGAACGGGGAACACCTCTGTATTATTGCTGTCACTGAATTCTTTGGAATTCCTTTCCATGAATTCACATGCACTGCAGTGCCCACATTTATACAACCCTTTCGATAGATAGTTGTAACGGCCCCTTTTTCTGGGTGCCAGATGACTCTGTACCAGGGTGTCTCTGAAGTTTCTCCCCCTCCTCGCTGTAACTGATGGGAAGGGGGTAATTACATGCTTCAGGTGTGGGTCGGATTTAAGGATCGGCCAATAGCGCTTGAGTGTATCCATCATGTAATCCCACCCAGCGTCAAATGTGGCGATACATCTAATCAGTTTCTTGTCTTCTACTGGTTGCACCTTCTCATCAATAAGAAGTGTATCCCTGTCAGTCTTGATGGCTCTAGCATAAGCTCTACGTAGGACCCTATTTGGGTACCCCTTGTTCTTAAAAGCTTGCCTTAATTCCCAAGCTTTGATCTTAAAGTCTTCCGTGGATGAGCAGTTACGTCTCAATCGGAGGTACTGGCCGATTGGGATGCCAGCCTTGAGTGGTTTTGGGTGGTAACTAGTCCAGTTAAGGAGACTGTTTGTAGCAGTTTGTTTTTTGAACAAAGTTGTTTGTACCCGTCCCCCTTCCTTAATCGTGATAGTAATATCTAGGAAGTTGATTTGGTTACCACCTATCTCGCTGGTAAATCTTAGGTCGTAATCGTTTGTGTTCAGGATTTTGACAAAATCCTCAAAATCCTTAATAGACCCCGTCCACACAATTAGGACGTCGTCGATGTACCTTTTCCAGAATGCTACTGACTCTGAATACCTCCTTAAGAGTGGCACCTTAAGGGTTTGATTCTCCCAAGTTCCCAAGTAAAGGTTAGCGTAGGATGGGGCACACGAAGTCCCCATGGCTGTCCCTTTAATTTGTTGGTAAATGGTGCCATTAAACAGAAAGACATTTTTAGTCAGTACCATTCTGAGTACATCCGAGACAAAATTGACATAAAGGTTTGAGGACTGAAGTTCTTGTTGTAAAATTGCTTTGATATTATCAATGCCCTTCTGGTGCGGTATAGAGCTATACAGCGATTCCACGTCCAGATTACATAACACTGCTTGTTCTGGTATGGATATGTCCTTCAAGAAATTTAGCATTTGCTTGGTATCCCTTATGTGAGAGGGTAATCTTGACACTATAGGGGACAAAATTTTGTCTAAGTATATACTCAAGTTTTGGGTCAGGTTGCCACATCCTGAGACGATTGGTCTACCTGATGGATTAACTAGAGACTTGTGAACTTTAGGCAGGCTATAGAACGTGGAGAGCACTGGCTGTTTAACAAACATAAAATCAAATTCATTCTTGGTAATTAGTTTGTCTACTAGGGCCTGGTTCAGCAAGGTTTTAATCTCGATAGAGTATTGTGGGGTAGGATCGTGACTAAGTACCTGATAGGTTTCCCTATCGCCCAATAGGCACTGTGCCATTTGAATATGGTTAGACCGATCCATGAGCACTATATTCCCACCCTTATCGGATGGTTTTATTACCACATCAACATTCTCAGTCAGTTGTTTGCATGCCAATTTTTCCTCTCTAGTGAGGTTACCACATATTTTAAGGTTCTGATCTCCCAAATCCACTTTTTCAATATCTCTACACACCATCTCCAAAAAGACCTCAATATTCTTATAGTCTTTCAGATGGGGAGTAAATCGGCTCTTGGGTGCGAGATGCGTGTTTGGGACATTATTTACAGGGTCATTAGAATCAAGTAATTCAATCAAAGTGTCCAAGCAGTCCATGTCTGTGATTGTAAGTCCTAAGTTTTGTGCTTGCACTTCTTTTTTATGTGTGTGGTACTTGTGTAGAGCTAGCTTGCGGGCAAACAGGTGCAAGTCCTTCGTCCACATGAACTTATTAAAGAGAGGGGTCGGTACAAAGGACAAACCTTTAGAAAGTGTTTTGGTTTGTATGTCAGTTAGGCTAAGTGAAGATAGGTTTATAACTCTTAAGTCGCCACCCACTAACGTCGGTATTGTCTCTGGCCCCTGCCTCTCTGTGATTGTCTCGTTCGCGGGCGTTGGACTTCGTCCGCCTGTCTCAGCCCTAAAAAATCAACCCCTTTTCTTAATATGCTTTTTGGTGCCGCTGGTAGAGAACTACTAGTTACACCGTCCCCTTCATTATCTGTTGACTCATATTCCGATGTACTGAAATGATCTGAGTCAATTCTAGTTCTCCTTTTCGTCTGACGGTAAACTTTCCCCGTTTCAAAATCTGAGGTATCTCTTACAAATTTATTATGTTTTTTAATTTTAATTTGATACGAGAACTTATCCAAGTTAGACTTCAGCTTTATTTCTAGATTTTGGAACTGGGGTTCATCTTTAAACCTTTGAATGTTCTCTATTTCATCATCTAGGTTTTTTTGAATTTTAGCTAGGTGTAAGGTCTCATATTTACATATAATCGACATAAAGGTGTTTGAGCATTTGGCTGCTGCGTTCTCCCATTCTTGGCTGAAACCTTCTATTTCAATATGCCTAGAGGGTGGGACAAGAACCCTCAATCCTCTAGGTATAATATTCTTAGCGATATACGTCTCCAGAGTCGAAATTTCCCAGCTAGTTTTGATTTGCTGTTTAAAGACCTTGGTTAGTTTGTTAAAACCACTCTGTATATCCACAGGGGGTAGCGTTTTGGGCGGAGAGTTAGTAGAAAAAATGGATTCTGCATCTGAGCACCATTGTTTGTGGTCTACTTTATTTGTAAGGAATCCCGCCATAGATGTGAAAATGGGGTTAGTAAATCAAATTGCTTGACTCTCTATTGAAAGGATGTATAGGGCTAGAAATGGTGCATAACACCTGTATAGAGAAAAAATAGAATAACCCACGATAATGATTAGAAAAAGACAGAAAATATGGAACCTAAGGTTCCTAAGTGGAAGAGTTATAAGTGTAAAGGGAGTCCCTACCTTTAATAATCCTAAGGGTATAGGTAAAATAAAAAGACAGGAGGGAAGATTAGGGTAAGGGGACTAGCTGTGTAAAAACACATACAAATCCAAACAACCACTGGACAGAGAGATTCCAAACCTAATATTGTGAGGTCAAACACCTCTAAACTGAAGGGTTGTAAAAATGGGTAGGAGGAAAATTGAGGAGGAGAAGGCTACAACACCTCCTTGGAGGGGAGAAACAAAAATCCCCCAAAACCCAATAATGAGAGAGTAACCTCCTTCAAGTGGAGAAAAGAAAATCCCCAGAACCAATTAACAAAAAAGTAGCCCCCAATCTCTGAAAAAAGAGGGTACTAATGCTGTTACCTCGGCACTGTGAAAAACCCCCAAGTGCCTACCTTATTACCCTACTACATCACCAAGTCTCTTTCTCTCTCCTTCTTTTTGCTAGAGTGCAATCCAACACTGCTTTGTGTCATACCAAAAGTGCACATTTCAGGATCCTCTGTATAATACCCTAATTGTAAGATTAATAATAATCAGACACTGCTTTGGGTCATACCAAAAAGGGCACATTTCATGATCTTCTGTATAATACCCTAATTACCTGGGATACAGTAAGATTGATATTATAATAATTAGACCGAGCATAGGAAGGGGGGTGGAGTTACTGTCTGAAAAAATCCTCGGTAGAGGATCATGATAGATCCAGCCGCAAAAGGGAATACTCAAAATGATTGACAGTGGCGTCATTATATGACGCGATTTAAACCACTCCCCCGGTATGCGACCGTCTGCCCCCACGTGTGCACTAATGGAAGGGTACGTGGGAGGTCTTATCGTGATGGATAAGCGTGTCACTATGTGACATGACCAGACCACTCCCCCATGTGCTCCCACGTGTGCACCCGTCAAATACTCCGATCACGTGGTATATAGACCAATCAACATGGGTACCTTCTGACCAATCAACGGATCGGATGCGCACGCAGGAACTATACACAGCGGTAAAGTGTTTCGAGATGATTGCAACAATCCCTTTATAAACGAGCATAAAGACAGGTAGAGGTTTATCACTCCTGACGACGGCGTGTTAGCACGCTGAAACGCGCGTCGAGTTCTCATTTATTTAACTATTTGTTTTTTTTGTGTGTTCACTTAGGTAGCACTTATGGATTTTATTTTAGTTTAATTTAATTCGTTTTTAAGCTATCTTAGACAGGAAGGTAGTAGGGTAATAAGGTAGGCACTTGGGGGTTTTTCACAGTGCCGAGGTAACAGCATTAGTACCCTCTTTTTTCAGAGATTGGGGGCTACTTTTTTGTTAATTGGTTCTGGGGATTTTCTTTTCTCCACTTGAAGGAGGTTACTCTCTCATTATTGGGTTTTGGGGGATTTTTGTTTCTCCCCTCCAAGGAGGTGTTGTAGCCTTCTCCTCCTCAATTTTCCTCCTACCCATTTTTACAACCCTTCAGTTTAGAGGTGTTTGACCTCACCATATTAGGTTTGGAATCTCTCTGTCCAGTGGTTGTTTGGATTTGTATGTGTTTTTACACAGCTAGTCCCCTTACCCTAATCTTCCCTCCTGTCTTTTTATTTTACCTATACCCTTAGGATTATTAAAGGTAGGGACTCCCTTTACACTTATAACTCTTCCACTTAGGAACCTTAGGTTCCATATTTTCTGTCTTTTTCTAATCATTATCGTGGGTTATTCCCCAGTAGGGAAGAGTTATTAGGGCTTTGTCAACTCTTTATTATACACATAAAAGACCTCAGCGGTCTTCATCCAGGTTCATAACTGTCTCCATGGTGTTATAAAGCATCTGGACACGGAACTTGAATTTTGTGCCTATTTCCAGGTGCTCTTCCTGATCATCTGCTGTCTTCCGGGTTGTGCCATTTTCTGCTTTGACGTTTGCATAATGATACGTGACACTTCCACTCCATCAGCACGTCCTGACATGTAATCAACACAAAGTACACAACACCTGAGATGAAGCAACAATCTCCATTTTTGAATGTCCAGTTTACTATACTATAGAATCAGTTTGGTGTTAAACAGTAATCCAGTTTTATTTATTTATTTATAGAATACATAATAATCGACAGCTTAATACAATATTTATACATGTACAATACACATAAGATTCATACTTTTTCAATATAAAACATACTTGTGGTCGGTTAATATCGTATAGTGAAGTACCTTGTTATTGGAATTAAGTCGGTGTGGTGTGCCGGAACCGACGTAGAGGGTAGGCCTGAAAAAGAGGGCCCCCCTGAATGAATTGTATAAGAGGGAGAGGTGGGTGGGGTGAACAGCGTGCGTACGGCAAGGTAGGAAGGGGGGAGTAGCGTTATATAGGAACGCTAACTCCTCCCACAAATACAGGCCTTACGGCCTTAAACATATCATATTCTTAGAAAAAACTATACCAATTATATAACCAATTTTAAAACCTGCAAATAAATGATGAAGAATGAGATATTAGAAGAATAAACAATAGCAGAGAAGGAAATGTTAATGAATAATTAATAAAATGTATCAATGCAAAAGTATAATATAAAGGAAACAGCTTGGGTGTGATGACGTTATACGCACACGCCGTTTCAACACGGAAGATAAGGGACTCCGAGAAATGAGGGAGAGAGCGGGCCACGAGGCATGCTGAGATGCTGAGAAGCTGAGTTCAAGGTTAAAGTAAGGAGAGAACAGGACTGATACAGCTTCAGGAGATAAGATAGAGATAAAGAGATAAGTGACGGGGAGGCTGCCTATGAAGATTTACTTTTATACTTAAACAGCTAAAAAGAAGATCAGCGGAATACAAAGTTGAAAGGAGGAATTCCACTGAAGCGGTAGCTATCAGTAAGGTATGAATCATTACTGATTACTGAATCCTGCTGAATGATTAAAACTGCACAGACAATCAGGTACACATGAATTGTATTATTTGTTTTTGAGTTAAATTGTGGAAGTGAAAAAAGTTAACGACTTTCTTCAAATGCTTAAAGATATTAAGTAAACGTGCCTGAACCCAAAAACAAGAATATCTGCAGATATATTCTGTTTACAAAAAAAAAGATAGATTAAAGCATTTAAAATTAAAAGACTAAAATCAAAATGAATCCAAAGAAAACAGCCACAATATTGACTTTGTTGTACTAACCTATATATAACTACCTATATATTATAAGGAAAAGAGGAAAAAAAAAAAAAACAGAAGAAAAAGGGATTAAAAATGGCATCTAAAAGAATGCAAGAAAGAGTGTTAAACATTTTGAAAAAAGCACAAAAACAAGAAAAACGGCTTTCATCCTTTTTCTCCATACTAGACCCCGAATTAATGGAGAAAAACAGTGCAGATACATCCCTGTCATTATCTCAAAATATACAGCCTCATGCAGCAAAAAGTGACACTGTCTCCCCAAGCTTTCTAAAAGATTGCCTCCATATAGTGCTGAAAGACCTTAAAAACTAAATAAATAATACATTTATAGCGCTGAAATCAGATATCCTGTCTCTTAACCAGAGAATTCAACATATGGAACAGACAGAAGAACAGAGAGGAAATCAACTTCAGGATACGCAAGAAAAACAGAATAGGATGGAATCTAAAATAATGCAGTTACAAGAAAAAAAAAAGTGACTTCGAAGATAGATCAAGGAGAGCAAACTTAAGATTCCGGAACATACCAGAAGACATCGAAGATAGTAAATTAAAAATTTCTTGAAAGAACTCTTCCAATGCCTAGAATTGCCAAACGACAATCATGAACAGAAAATGGATAGATGTCATAGACTTCCAAATAATAGAACAACACCAGGTCATCTACCACGTGACGTTATCGTGGCTTTCCACTCTTACAAATTCAATTGAAAAGTTATACAGGAGTTTAAGAGAAGGAGTTAATTGGCAGATAAATTTAAGGACTTAAAAATATTGCCAGATGTCTCTTACCATACACGTGCAAAGAGGAGATCCTTTTCATTTATTTTTCCAATTATAAAACAGCTAAACTTAAAATTCAAATGGGGATTTCCAACGGCCCTGAGAATTATGTATGAGAATAATTGGTACACATTTAATAATCATGAGCAAGCTACGGAATGGGTGAAAAATAAAAATTGGTTATAATATAGGAAACTTGTTTGGTGGTTTGGGAGAATTGTTTGAGGAGGGGTTGAGAGTTAATAAAGGAGACACATAAATGTCACTATAAAGAATTTAAATTAATATAGTTATAAATAGATAAGGTATAAAGAGAAATTCAATACAAATACAGATGGTTAAAATAGATGAGAAATAGAGATGTCGTGAACATAACATTTTCCGTTCGCGAACGGCGAACACGAACTTCCGCAAATGTTCGCGAACGGGCGAACTGCCATAGACTTCAATAGGCAGGCGAATTTTAAAACCCACAGGGACTCTTTCTGGCCACAATAGTGATGGAAAAGTTGTTTCAAGGGGACTAACACCTGGACTGTGGCATGCCAGAGGGGGATCCATGGCAAAACTCCCATGGAAAATTACATAGTTGATGCAGAGTCTGGTTTTAATCCATAAAGGCCATACATCACCTAACATTCCTAAACTGTTTGGAATAACGTGCTTTAAAACATCAGGTATGATGTTGTATTGATCAGGTAGTGTAAGGGTTACGCCCGCTTCACAGTGACAGACCAAACTCCCCGTTTAACGCACCGCAAACAACCGCAAACAGTCCATTTGCACAACCGCAAACTCCCAATTTGCACAAGGTTGGATACCAAGCTAGCCATGTCCCGTTCCTCACTGATGTCATTGAAGGTCTCTTCCTCCACCCAGCCACGTACAACACCAAGGGTCCCCGAAAGGTGACAACAAGCCCCCTGGGACGCCTGCTGTGTTTGGTCTTCCACCTTCTCAAAGCCACCTTCCTCATCTGACTCCTCTTCTTCAGACTCCTCTCTCTGTGTTATTATAAGGTGTGTTAAGTAGTACTATTCCTATCAGTTTAATACCTGTTACGTCCCCTATCAGGGGACGTGTATATGGCATCGATTTTAGGAACCGGGAGATGGAAAAAGATGCTTGGTTGGTCCTCCTACTTCAAATTTGGGGCACTGCGCGTGTAATCTAATGTGCCACCAGATAGGAGTGGTGGCACTGGGCAAGTGGGCACAGTATACGCTGTGAGCCTGACACACGCTGGCAGGCAGGCAACTGCAATTAGATTACAGAGAAAAAAAAAAAAGCAGACTGATGTTCTAGCCCTAAAAAGGGCTTTTTGGGGTGCTGTCCTTATAGCAGAGATCAGATGAGTCCTTCAGGACTGTAGTGGACACCGAATAAACTAGCCTAGCTATCGATTTCCCTATTAAATCAGCAGCAGCAACACTGTCCCTCCTCTCACTAAGAATGCAGCTTCCGGGGGGCGGGGCCTAGCTGTCATGGAGAAAAGACGCACTTCGTGTGAGCTCCCTCAATATCTCACTTTAAGCAGCTATCAACAAGCGAATTTCACCCCAGAAGGGGATGACCCAGCAATGTTGCTCCTACCTGACCGACCCGACATGTTTAATAGCGGTCAGCAACTCGACGGAGTCTTACTTACCTCCGGAGAGGCGGCCGATCTCCCGATCCTGGGATGCCCAGGAGCAGCTACTTCCCGGCAGGAGCTCCGTTACCCCCCCTCGGACCGGTGAGGACTATCCCGGTCCACCCCTGAGAGGCTGTCTGGAGCTAAAGGACGCACAAAGCACAGACGCCCAGGCTGACATACTCATCTGCGACTCTCCCAATATGGCGGCAGCCGCGTGTCCTCCTGGTACCAGCAAAGCATGGCAGGATATTGAGTCTAAGCTGGACAGACTCTTTAATCAATTTTGGAAGCAAATAACAAGCAGGAAGCCCCAACAAGCTCCACAACAGCCCCAACAAGCTCCACCACAGCTAAGCGAAGCAGTCCCCATTAAAATCCACCAACGCAAAAGGCGTCGAAGACGGGACCGGAGGCACAAACAGAAATGCAGAGCCGGCCCCACGTCAAGCACTCGCCTCCACCTTAAGCCACCACAATCCCGCACCGGACGTGAAGCACCACCGGGACAGATCCGACTACCCAACAAAACAAGCTTCCACCACCTCAAGCCGCGAACCCGGCACTCAGCCATAGACTTGCCTTTGTTGTTCCAGGTATCAGGGACTCCCAGGGTCTGCACCTGGCGCCCAGAAGGGATTGGATGAGCACAAGCAGTAAACAGCAGCCTGCCAAGCATGTCCCACTATAGCCGATCCTCCACACCATGCCTTTGATCACATGAACTGCTCTCTGCACATTAACTAATCGTAAAGTAGCAAGCGTTTAAACATGTCATTATTTCACCTCCTAAAGAGTTTATTGTCATAGTTCCTTACATGCCTTTACCTTAACCGTTCATGTATTATGTTTTTCACTAGTCTCATCTCATGGGGCGACTCACACTTGATTTATAACTAGTGGTGGAGCTGCTGATATAAATACACAGTTGATAACGTGCAAGCTACACCCTAAACATGACAGCCATCTTTCACAACAATGTACTGCTTTATACTCATGCCCTCAATGCAACTAACCATGATATACGCACGTTCAGCCTAGCATGCTCAAATATAACACACTTCTGTCTAAAAAAATAATACAAAAAAAATAAAATAATACAAAAAAAAAAAAGAATGCAGCTTCCGAATGAATCTAAAATGGATGCTGTTCCGGAGGTGGGAGGGCCTGGGAGGGAGGGTCTGCTGCTGATTGGCTGGAATGTGTCTGCTGACTGTGAGGTACAGGGTCAAAGTTTACTCAATGATGACGAATAGGGGGCGGACCGAACATCGCATATGTTCGCTTTCCGTGGCGAACACGAACAAGCTATGTTCGCCAGGAACTATTCGCCAGCAAACTGTTCGGGACATCTCTAATGAGAAATATCACTACTCAATGACAGATTTATTTAAACACAATGTCTTATAAATGAAATCTTTATTAGATGAAATATAATCACATAGGATTTAACACTAAATTAGATGCTAATAAAGGAATACCCACATAGTCACTTGTAGATTATAGCCTAGGAAAGATTAGACAGTCCCAAGACAAATATTTTTCTTTTTATTTATTTATTTTTATATAATGTAATAAAAGATTTGTAATCACCAGCATGACACAGTTAAATAAAGCACATTTAGGGGTGTAACGGACCGTTTCAGCAGACAAGGGGTAAAAATCCGTTTAGGCGATAATCCCCTTTTCAAAGACAGGCACAGCTACTGTAGAATCACCAAAACACACAAATTGGATATAAGTGAATGCACCAAACTCCCGAACTGGAACCTCACGAATAGCTGCTAGCAGACGAACAGGAAAAGCTCCCAAGCGGCTTACACTCCTGGCAGTCAGTCCCTATCAGCATACAGTGAATCCCCCCAAGAACGAGACAAGGCTCCGTGTTGAGGGTCAAGCAGTGGTCTGTTTATTGAGGGCTACCTGCCCCTGTGTTTATGCAGGTCTCCCACCTGGTGGACACTCCCCTAGGGGACCAAATGGAAGACTGTAACACAGACAGACATGTATCACATTACAGACTCACAGAAGCAAAACATCCCCACAATGCATCCTGGCTTCCTCCCTTCTGCCCTGGAGATAATTGGAGAAGTAATTCAATTATCTCCCAGGACAAAGGCAAAACTCCATTACACACGTGGGGACCCAAATACAGTAATATGCTTTAAAATACATAAAGTTACTTTTTATACATTACACATAGACATGTCACATATCCCCAGATAGCTCAGGTCTGAGTGCACATTATTAGGCGAATGGCACTCAGACCACACGAATACAGTTTAATCGCCATGGGGCCAAAGTCTTTAAACACACGAATAGGCTCCATGGCATAGCTATCTGGGTTACCACAAATTCACATGAAACTAAATACCGAATGAACGGCTGTTCGGCTACATCCCTACGAATAGGAACCAGGAGACGGGCGGCTCAGCGGTGTTCGTGCAAATAAGTGTCCGTTTATAGTTCCATAGTTTAGGTGCTGAACACCGCTGGCCGTACGGGACTTGTAAAATGGCCGCCGCCACGTGTTCGGTCGACGAACAAAGACCACCCTGCCTTCGTCAATTAAGCTGTGGTTAACCGCAGCTTCAGGGTGGTCAATTGGCGGCACACTCCAGCTCCCAGGTGGTCGTGCAATCGTTAGTTTGTTCGGTAGATAAAATCTACCGAACACCCCGGCAGAAAAGGCACGAATAAGCCTTTCTGCAGGGAAAATAAGTCTTTTAAAGTCTGGTCCATAGTCCAAAGGCAGCAGGCGGGCAACCAGGCTCCTCCAATGCAATGTGGCGAGATTGGTCTCGTCACAAGGGGTTTCTCATAGTTAATTACATGGTTTACAAGATATACAGAAATAATATATTGTGTATAAAGTATAATAATTTGAATGATTAAGAACATTAGGGCAATGATTGAAGACATAAATGGAGTGTGATATGGGATTATTCCACAGCTCATAATTTAACCCCTTATCTTCCCCCGCATTCGTTAAACAGTCATTAAACATAAAGATTAGATTACCATTACAAAACTTGTACCGAGCAGGATTACCACAATAAATTTAAGCGTACTTTTGGAATAGACACAACATTTCTTAGATTTAAACTTGCGAGTCGAAGACAAGCACTACAAACAGAAGATAAGCTGAGGAAATAGGTCTAGAGGTTATTAAAGTTGTCGTTTCATTGTTCATTTATAATTGCTTATCCCTTACCCTACCGGGGTACAAAATATTCTATTGAGATTAAAAAGAGATTTCCACTTTCTGTGGGTACTAAGAAGATAATGAGAGCTTGAAGACAGGGCAAGTCTTCAAGAGATATGTTAGTCATGAGTGATAGGAAATATGTATTGTCTTATTGTTATGTCTGTTTGTTGTTGTTTTTTTAAGACGTCAAGGCTGTGGTGCTTAGTAGGGGTGATATAGAGTAATGATTAGGGTAATTTAGATAAATGCCCAGGGTCTTAATTTACCCGGTAAAAGGGGTTTCCTGTACAATACCCTATTGAGAGAAAAAGCACAGGTGGGTTTTGTACAGGAGACGCATTGGGTTCAGGAACATAGTCAACTAAGGAAATTTAGTAAATTCCCCATAGTTTATTCCACATCAAATGAAAAAAAAAAAAGAAAGCCGGAGTAGCAATAATTTTTTTTAAAGAAGTTCATTTTCAGTGCCAATAGAAAAAGATAGATCAAGAAGGAAGATTTATTATTTTAATAGGGCAAATAAATTGAGTTGGTTATACGCTAGTTAATGTCTATCTGCCAAAAACGGCCCCGACAAGATTATTGGCAAAAGTTATGAAATTGATAGAACCAATTCGTAAAGGAATTTTGTTGATTGAGGGTGATGTTAATTGAGTGGCAGACCCTGTCTGGGACAAGTTTGTGAGTTTGGGGCAGGACATAGATAGGAACCTAATAAAACAAGCAGCATTGCTAATTAGACTAATTAAGAAATATGACTTATATGATTGTTGGCGACTTTTCCATCCAGAGGAGAAAAATTATACTCATAGATCTATTCCTCATGGATCTGCGGCCAGAATTGACAAGGTATTGGGGAAGAATGAATTAGTGAATTCTATCAAAAATATTATTATTAGAGATAAGACCTGGTCCGACCATGATTTTTTAATTGTTGATTTAAAAGACAGATATAGACGTTCACCCCCAAGCATGGAGATTGTACGATACTTTACTAGATTCAAAAGATAATACGCATCAGCGTTTAGCAGACCAACCCCTTATTTACAAGTATGGGGACAGAGATAAAAATGCTCTAAAGTCTGATCATAAAATATACTTATACAATGTCCAGTGTAAGTGTCAGAGTGGAGATATATCCAAATAAATAGTCTTAGTATGAGGCTATTCCCACACTGTGTCAGGGTTTATGCTGATACAGCCGAAACATATCCTCTTTCACTCTATGTCTTTATGTCTGCTCGGCTACTTTGTATCAACCTTTAACCCCTTAAGGACACATGACGTGTGTGACACGTCATGATTCCCTTTTATTCCAGAAGTTTGGTCTTTAAGGGGTTAAAAAAGGATACTTGACAGAGCGTAAAACAGTAACACATTTATTTCCCCAGCATGAAAAACCCCTACATAAAAACTCTTACAAGAAAATATGGTGAACACTTATTTCTAAGTTTCACAAAATAAGCAGTAGTACAATGCGGTGTACTCGCCGTTAGAAGATCGTGTGCTGCTCCGTATATCAGTCCTGTGCACTTAGACCGATTTTGTTGCAGCGATGTCAGCTCTTCTGTCCTACCGCATTAGTCCTGCAAGTTTAAAAAATCAATCCCGCCAGTTTCATCAACGCATTTCGTCATACCTCAAAGATAGTAGTGATCTTCTACGGATACTACAAGGTATAACATGGGGGAAACAATTTAGGTTGGTAACATGTGGTGTTACCTCACTTTATACCATAATAGAACACGACCTAGGAGTTAGGGCAGTAAGAAGCACTTTATACAATAGTAGTAACTAGAGGATATTTGAATCAAACTGGCCAGTCAAGAAAAACGTCAATTGATACCCAGCTGTTAATTTTTGCAGTTAGATTTTTTTTTTATTATAGATGATATATAATAATGTTTGCTTAAATGTCACAAGATATGCACATGAGGAAGACCACAGGTGGACTGAAAAAGAGTTCCAATATTTAGGTATTGTTATTACCTCTCATCCTAGAGATATGAGAGTTAATTTTCATTAAGGAAACAAATAGGCTCTTAAAAGAATGGGGTTCTCCTGAGATCTCTTGGTGGGGACAAGTGAACACAATCAAGGCTTATATCTGGCCAAAATGGGCATATCTATTCAGGATGATTCCATTAATTTCTAATAATTGGTTAGACATAATTTAATGAACTTTTACAAGTTTCATCTGGAGAGGTAAAAAAACCTTCTATGATAACTAAGGCTTTGGCTCGAAGAGGATATCACACAGGAATAGGCTATCCTTTAATGAAAGAGACATATCAAGCGAATATGATTATACACATAGAAGAATCAATAAATCAACCATGGTATGCGACAGAGTCTAAAAAAGCAGAAATAGATCATTTATCATCCTTTTTATGGTGTGACACAGGCAAGTTCAAATTTTCAGTATCAAATAATAATCCCTCACTATTCAACAAACTAGGAGTGAATGGTAAAAGATTTTTTTTAAAACTTCATATTTCAAAAAAAATTTATGAAGGAGCCAATATTGGTACTATTGAATTAATTATTCCTCATATCAACTTAAGGAAATGTCAAAGTCAGAATGTTTTAACAATCAAAGGGCTCTCGGTTATTCTCTTTTGATGAATTAAAAACAAAGTTTGATTTACCAAATAATGAATTGTTTAACTATATTTGAATAGCTTTTTAAAAGAACATGCAAATAGTAAAATAGGCAATTTATTAGAGACAAAAGTAGGGCGGCAGTTATAAAACATGTGTATATATATATATATATATATATATGTATATATATATATATATATATATATATATGTGTACATATACAGTCAGGTACATAAATATTGGGACATCGACACAATTCTAATCTGTTTGGCTCTATACACCAACACAATGGGTTTGAAATGAAACAAACAAGATGTGCTTTAACTGCAGACTTTCAGCTTTAATTTGATTTTTACATCCAAATCAGGTGAAGGATGTAGGAATTACAACAGTTTGCATATGTGCCTCCCACTTTTTAAGAGACCAAAAGTAACGGGACAGATTAACAGTCATAAATCAAACTTTCACTTTTTAATACTTGGTTGCAAATCCTTTGCAGTCAATTACAGCCTGAAGTCTGGAACGCATAGACATCACCAGACGCTGGGTTTCATCCCTGGTGATGCTCTGCCAGGCCTCTACTGCAACTGTCTTCAGTTTCTGCTTGTTCTTGAGGCATTTTCCCTTCAGTTTTGTCTTCATCAAGTGAAATGCATGCTCAATCGGATTCAGGTCAGGTGATTGACTTGGCCATTGCATAACATTCCACTTCTTTCCCTTAACCCCTTAAGGACACATGACATGTGTGACATGTCATGATTCCCTTTTATTCCAGAAGTTTGGTCCTTAAGGGGTTAAAAAACTTTTTGGTTGCTTTTGCAGTATGCTTCGGGTCATTGTCCATCTGCACTGTGAAGCGCCGTCCAATGAGTTCTGAAGCATTTGGCTGAATATGAGCAGATAATATTGCCCGAAACACTTCAGAATTCATCCTGCTGCTTTTGTCAGCAGTCACATCATCAATAAATACAAGAGAACCAGTTCCATTGACAGCCATACATGCCCACGCCATGACACTGCCACCACCATGCTTCACTGATGAAGTGGTATGCTTTGGATCATGAGCAGTTCCTTTCCTTCTCCATACTCTTCTCTTCCCATCACTCTGGTACAAGTTGATCTTGGTCTCATCTGTCCATAGGATGTTGTTCCAGAACTGTGAAGGCTTTTTAGATGTTGTTTGGCAAACTCTAATCTGGCCTTCCTGTTTTTGAGGCTCACCAATGGTTTACATCTTGTGGTGAACCCTCTGTATTAACTCAGGTGAAGTCTTCTCTTGATTGTTGACTTTGACACACATACACCTACCTCCTGGAGAGTGTTCTTGATCTGGCCAACTGTTGTGAAGAGTGTTTTCTTTACCAGGGAAAGAATTCTTCGGTCATCCACCACAGTTGTTTTCCGTGGTCTTCCGAGTCTTTTGGTGTTGCTGAGCTCACCGGTGCATTCTTTCTTTTTAAGGATGTTCCAAACAGTTGATTTGGCCACACCTAATGTTTTTGCTATATCTCTGATGGGTTTGTTTTGTTTTTTCAGCCTAATGATGGCTTGCTTCACTGATAGTGACAGCTCTTTGAATCTCATATTGAGAGTTGACAGCAACAGATTCCAAATGCAAATAGCACACTTGTAATGAACTCTGGACCTTTTATCTGCTCCTTGTAAATGGGATAATGAGGGAATAACACACACCTGGCCATGGAACAGTTGAGCAGCCAATTGTCCCATTACTTTTGGTCCCTTGAAAAGTGGGAGGCACATATACAAACTGTTGTAATTCCTACACCGTTCACCTGAGTTGGATGTAAATACCCTCAAATTAAAGATGAAAGTCTGCAATTAAAGCACACCTTGTTCATTTAATTTCAAATCCATTGTGGTGGTGTATAGAGCCAAAAATATTAGAATTGTGTCGATGTCCCAATATTTATGGACCTGACTGTATATGTATATTATATATGTGTGTGTGTGTTTACATATATATGTGTACTTTACAGGAACACTCCCCCAAATTATCTTACTGTTCTGTCAACACTTTAAAACACATTCAAATATGTTGATTCTATCAATATATAAGTACTATGTGTAGGCCTATGCTTTCCCATACTCTTATGCATGTATGCTTATATATGTGACTGTGTATTTATATTTGTGTATATGAGTTCATGTGCATGTATGTATTTGTGTTTATGTGTTTGTATATGCATGCGTTTTAGCGTTTGCATATACATATTTATGTGTGTGTGTGTGTATGTATAAAGTGTACCATCTTCTGCACTGTCTACTTGTTTTTTTTTCCCTCTCCCCCCTCACTCTGCTCTTCAGAAAGATATTTATGACCCTCTGCAAGAATGGTGTCTATTTTCTAACAAACCTGTGTCTTATCTGCACTCATGTCGCTTTAACCCCTGTATCACAACTCAACTTTGAATTCTATGTGTCGTCTTGCTCAGAAATGCTTCAGACTTGAGACTTGAGAAAGGGAGGTTCTCCCGAAAGCTTGTCATTAAAAAAACTTTATTAGTCCAATAAAAAAGGTATTACAAGATACAAATTTTATCTGTTCTTTATATAAATGTATATATATATATATGCATATACATACATACATAAACAGGACTTGACAAATCCCAGACACCAGGTCGCCATGGCGACTAGAAATTTCACCCTGGCACCTGGTATTTGTCAGCCCTTTGTTAAGCCGCAAAGGAAACATTGAAGCAGGCCTCCAGGTGGAGCCTTGAAGCTGGCAGCCGCGAGGAGAATGGAGGCGGCGTGCGAGGGAGCAGTAAACTTCTTACAGTTCCTCTCTGTTACCTCACGCGCTGTTTAGTGACATGACATCCATCCAGCCTCAGCATCACTAAAGACAGTGCGCAGAGGAGCAGAGAGAAACTGCAGGAAGATTAGAGGGGAGGGCAACTGGACGCGAGGGAAAGATCCACTCAGCTCTCCCAAAGGTAGGGAGGCTGGGTGGATTTAAATTAAAATAAAAACAGGAATTTGTGAGTGTGTGAGAAAATGTGTGTGTCTGTCAGTGTGCGTGCGTATGTGTCATATATATATATATATATATATATATATATATCTATATGAGATTTGGTGTGCAATAGGGTGAAGTGTGTATGTATGTGTGTGTGGGGGGGTGAATGCATGTGGGGATTAAGTTTGTATGTGGGTGAAGAGATGATGTGTTGGATGAAGTGTGTGAGGGGTGCACTGTGTGTCTATGCAAAGGTGTACTCTGTGTAGGTGGAAGTGTACTGTATGTGGGGAGTTCACTGTCTGTGATGGTATACTGTGTTCAGGGGGGTGTAGAGAGTCGGATAAGGAAGGGCTTTATCATTTTTACTTTAATAAATGTTTAAAAAAAAGAATATTCCACTTTCTCTGATTTTACCTTGCAGGGAGTGGGTGGCACAATCAGATCCGTGGTGATTGTGAGGCTACCTATCCATCAGGTACAGGGGAGGTCACGAGATAAGAGGTACCTCTCTTTGAGCTCAAGCACTTATCTAGACTGACCCATACACACCCACAGACTGCGCTCCACATAGACTGACCCATACGCACACACACACACACACACACAGACTGCCTCCCCACCACACAGACTGACCCATACACACACAAACACGCACAAACTGCCACTCCCACACAGACCCATACACACTCACACACAGACTGACTCATACACACACAGACTGCCCCCACCCACAGACTGACCCATACACAGACACAGACACACACACACAGACTGACCCATACACACACAAATTGACCCCCACACACAGACTGACCCATACACACACACAAACTTACTGACCAATAAACACACAGACTAACTCATACACACACACACACACACACACATACAGACTGACCTATACACACACACACACACACTGACTCCTCCATATACAGACGGACCCACACACACACACACACTGACTCCTCCACATACAGACTGACCCACACACACACACACTGACCCATACACACAGAGACTGACCCACCCACACACACAGACTGACCCATACACACACACACACACACACACACACACAAACACACACACACAGACTGACCCATACACACACACACACAAACACACACACAGACTGACCCACACACACACACACACACACAGACTGACCCCATACACACACACACAGACTAACCCATACACAGGCACACACACACACACACACACAGACTGACCCATACACAGGCACACACACACACACACACACACAGACTGACCCCCCACACAGACTGACCCACACACACACACACACACTGACCCATACACACACAGACTGATCCCCCACACACAAACTGACACACACAGACTGACCCATACACACAGACTGATCCACCACACATAGACTAACCCCCCACACACAGACTGAGCCCACACACACATACTGCTAATGCAGTTTGTGAAGGAAGACTCCATGCTTCCGACTTCAATTTTAATTGGGGGAGGCAAAAAGGGGGACACTGCATGATGTAGGGTGAGCCATGGCCCCCTCTGCCCCACCTTGAGACACCCCTGCAGCCAATAACTCCTTGTTGCTAGTCATAAAATGTTACAGTCGGTAAATAGCTGCTATTAACTAACAATAGCAAGAGTTATTTTACCAAATAATGGGCTGGGTGGTAACATTTAAAATTGAAAGTAAAACATTTTAGTGCTCATAAATGGTCACCATTGTGGATTTGGCTGTAAGCAGTGCTTTAAAGGGTTACTCCAACTAAAAACAGTGTTTTAATATAAATAAAGTTTTTTTTTTGTAATAGAAATAAAGGCAAAACTTAACTGAGATTTCACATAAAGGCAAGTTTTCCTGCAGACGGATCCTCATTTGCTTGATGTTACAATCCCTTGCTGCAAGGTGAGAGACATCCAGAAGCAAAGTTAGGGGGGACTTGGGTGGCATGGAAACTGTGCCACCATTTGCCACCTGATGATGTACGCAGTTTATGCACAGAACTGATATTAGCAGCCGAGAACTATTATCCTAGATGCAAATGATGCTGCTAGAGGTGGAGTTACACCTCTGCAGCAAAATTGTGTATCTCTGTATGTACATGTTAACCAGCAGAGGCCTCTTACCTATTCAGTGTTCAGTGGTAAGAGGCACCCCCCCAATCTAGCAAATGAACTCACAAGCAAGGTAAAGGACTCCAATGCGATAACATGGAGCCACCTTCTTGGCTCCTCCCTTCTAAGCTAGCACAATTTAGTGAATCTCTCCCTATTTTTAAATTTCACTGCACTATTATTGTTTTCTATGTTTTTGAGATTTTATCTCTGCATAAAAGAGCAGTTCAATTCATTTTTTGTGTTTAAAACATTTTTAGAAATAAATTACACAAAAACTTGAAATATGAGATTAAAATTTATAAGATTGGCACTTTAAGGGGGCTATAGTTAAAATAAATTAAGGGTGGGGGGCTTAGTCCCATTGTTGGGGCTCTAATTAATAAACTGGGAGGGGCTAATGACCGACTGCACTTCTCATGCTATGCTAGTTCAATCTGGACAGATTACTCAATGGGCAGATTTTTTTTTTTTTGCTTTGCTGTCCTCGCCTCCAGATAGTTTTTGTTAAATGCGTTTTTTTTTTTTTTTATTATTTTTACATTTAATTATTATTTGTTTTATGTATTTAATTCTATTTATATTTGGGACTGCACAATGGGTTGATGTGATTCATTCATGTATATATTGTTGTATTGTGCACTTCTTTTTCTGGGTTTGCTTTGTCTGTACCGGTGCACACTACTTTTCCTGTCTGTAAATGGTTATTTAGTCAGTGCTCCTGTTTTTAGTCTAATTTGGTTTATTTGGTTTATTTAGCAGTGTTCACACATCTTTAAATTGGCTAGTCTTTCTTTACCCATTATCCATTGTGTTAGTGTGATTTGACCACATGCAATACATAAGGTGGTGGAGTTTGAGTGCAGTTTACTGACTTTGTATTTTTGCTAGTATAAACTAATTTAGTATTTTTGGACCATGTTGATTTTCTTTTTTTATTACTTAAACATTTTATTAAATTGCAGAGAATTGAGCAGTTAGACAACATGGGCGTGATCCTGTTGGGTAATTAAGGTTTTAAATGTATGAAATATTGATATACAAATACCCAGTGAAACACACACACAAACACACACACTTCATTGACCCTGTAATTCTTTGTTTTAAATAGTGATATAAACACTTATAAACGGTAGATGATAAATAAGAGACTATGCTTAATAATATATATTATTTCAATAATTAAACACTATCAAAACCAAAACAATACAATAATAGATTTGTTTACACCATATAGAATTTCAAATCAACAAGTCAATTAATTTACATGATAATCCTAAAGACCAACGTTACACCTCTTTGCATCTACATGCTGATCAGTTTTAGAATGATTAGACAGAGATACAAACTTCCCATCAGAACTCAGCATTCAGAATTAAAGCTGCACTGTCATGCCGAACTTACCTTTCCTCAATCGCTTCCTCTTCTCTCCCTCTCTCATGATCTATCCTTCATTTCTTTTTAAATTATCTAGTTTTCTTTAAAACATAAGACGAAGTAGGGACTACTTTGTCTTGTGTATTTTTGTTAAGCTTGACCCGCCACTTCCTATGGGTCAGAGAAATTTTCCCACAATACTCACCCTTTCTTCCGTGATTTTCTGATGCCTGCTTTCACTTTTCCCGAACGTCCTGTCATTTATTATTATTATTATTATTATTATTATTATTATAATTTAAAAAGCGCCAACAAGTTCCGTAGCGCTGTACAATGGGTGGACTAACAGACGTATTTGTAATTTAGACAGGACGGCAGCAAAACTACAGAATTTCATCCTAACAGAATGAGAACAGTTTGGTCATTCATGTGAGGACGCAATTTGGGACTTTTGTTCAGGTCGGAATTTCATTAGAATGAATGAAACTCTGATCCTATTCGTGCCGCGAGTAGATAGCCCCCTAATTCCCAAGGTATTAGGGAGCTATATACCAAAAGGCTGAAATACTTAAATTGGTCTTTCAGCTATATTTACTAATACTAAGTAAAGATTACTTAGTATTAGTGAATAAGGGAGTTTTGAATCTCCCAAATGCCCCTATTTGCTATACCGCGAGTAGGGGCAGCATGTCTACTAAACAGTGAGCAGTCTGTGGCTGCTCACTGTTCTACAAAATAAGCTCCCCACCCCCAAATCAATTAATGGGGGACCTAGTTACAGGTCCCCCATGTTGGGGCATCTAGAAAAATAATTAACAAGGGAGCACATAGTGTCCTCCTCCAGCCCCCACCCGTGCCCTGTGAGTTGGGGCTGCTCAACAAAACGGGGGTACCCCCCCCGCAGCCCTCACCCATGAGTGATGGGTGGGCGCCCTAAGTAACAAAAGGCTTGGGGGGGACCTATTGTCCCATCCATGAGCAGCAGGTGGGTGCTAAAAGTAAAAAGAGAAGGGGGGGACCTATTGTGTCCCCCCATATCCCCCACCAATGAGCGGCAGGTGGGGACCAAAAGTAACAAGGGGGAGGTCCTATTGTCTTCCCCTACGGCCCCCACCCATGAGCGGGGTGTGTGGGCAATAGGCTGCTCACAGTTTAGTAGACATGCCCCTACTCACGGCATAGCGAGTAGGGGCATTCGGTAGATTTCTCCCTTATGCTATTATGGGGGTCATATGGGGAGGGAGGACACAGGGTTAGGAAGATGCGGGGAGCACTGCTTCCTGACACTTCTATTTTTACATTTTGCAAGGAGGGAGCTGCGATTGTGGCGATTCCTAGGGGGTTTGTCCTCCAGGAGGTGAAAGGTGGAGTAGGGACAGGACCTATCATGAATCCATTGGTGATTTCTTTAAGTAAGAGTTCTTGTATGCTGTCAGGATCTGTGAGTGCTGACTGTAGGTTGGGGAATTCCAAAATACCTGTGAGGAGTGACAGGAACCCTGTGTGAAACCCATTAGTAAAACCAGACGTGAGAAATTCCACCAAAACATGGTTTTAGCGTGCGCTCTGAGACAAAGCGAGCACACATGAGCATATGGCGCAGGAAGGAGTTTTGAGACCCGCAAAATGTCTTAGAAACAGTTCAGTGTCTAATTGACCCCAGTCTGTATTTGTATTGTATTGTATTGGGACAGTGATGCGGCAGATTTGGATGCAAATGACTTGATAATCATAAAAGGCATAGCCTCCTTACTTATATGCTAAGTCAATTACTTTGTGTAGGTATAGGTCCAGCTCTTCTCTATGGAGGGGAAAAGCCGTACAGATAATGCCTCTGTACAGACCGAATGCCAGAACAAATTCAGGGATGTTAAGTTTCTTATTCAGTCTTGGATCTCTAGACCACGTCTTGAGATGACTGAGTAGTGAAGCCAAATGAATGTCCTTTCCCTCTATTATGTCACGTTTGAGGTTTGAGGTTCTGAGGAATGAGGTGAATAGGATTTATGATGTTGGTAGCTTTAGCTGGTAGAGGGTTATTGTTACCCCCAGGGTTAGGCTCAGGCTGGGCAACGGACACTGGAATCTCCAGAACGGTCGGAATATTATTAGACTCCATATTATCCAACCTATTGTTAATAGTCGCTACTGAAGAAACAAGGGAGGCCATCATGACGTGCAACTCAGCCAGGCTATTTTGCACATTGAACTCTGAATTAGGGCCAGGCCTTTCGTTGTCCTCGGTAGCGTTTAATAAACAAGATAGTTTAGCTTTCATGGCTGTAGCCTTTTGAGTTCCGAGGTGATTTTAGGAATAGTCCAGGATTTATAGCTGGAAACTGGACTTGCTGGAATGAGTAGCCTTCTCTGCGAGCCTGATCTGAGTGGGGTACTGGTAACTGACAGATCATCTCCTTGTATAGAAGCGTTAGACATGCTAAGGGAGTGAGGCAGATTAATTGGTTAGTATGGTACCGTATAGATCTGTAGTGACCCAGCTTACTAGAGTAGTGCCTTCAGGCGAAATTGTATTAACTAGCTTATGTTGGTGACCGGTGAGGCCCTGACTACTTGCCAAGTGGCTTTGAGAGGCTCTACCTATGATTTGGCTCATGGGGCTTTGTGCCACTGGGTGGGTGGCGGGGTGTTGGCCTCTCGGTGACATGTAAAAGAATGTAATATCGATTGGCCGTGACGGGTGAGTCCCTAACTATGACTTGATGCAACTATGCGTTGGGACGATTGGGCACGAACCTCTGAACAGAAGGGCTGATTGTATGCCTTGCGGGACCGCTTAACTTATAGGTGAAGAGGCCTATGGACCATACCTAATTTGGCGAGAGCTTAAAACCTACTCCTAACCACACCTGGGTTTAATTAGTTAATGTACATGCTGATTGTCCTGTACAACGTATACTGTAGTGAAAATAATGATCCTTACTTGAACCTAGAATAAGTCATAAATTTAAGTTACAACCTAACCCCCAGTTGAAAACCATTGAAATTGTCCCGCCAAGCATAAGGGTAGATACTAACCGTATACGTAGGTTAATGTTTAAGAAGATTTTGCTTTTTTGTTGAGGTTCTCCCCCCCCCCCTTCTCTTCTCCCTTCTTCTCTATCTCTGGCCTTAGCTGTTTCTTCTTACTCTGCCGCTATCCTGTATTCTTACTGATTATTCCCTTTCCTGCTATATACCTCTTTTTATTTTTATTTTTTTTAATTCTTCTCTTTTTTCTCTTTTTCTCCCTTGATCTTCAAGGGCCAAGTATTTTTCTATGCCAGGCATAATCAAGCTGCTGGAGGTGCTGGGAAGCCCATGAGCAGGGGTAACTATAAAACGTAGGGTTGCAGATGGGGCCCCAACTGTAGCCAATATGCCTGACGGAAAGGTGAAGGTTCCCTTGATAGGGCTTCGGTTGTGCGGGGACGCAGGGTAGTCTCGCATGGCCTACTTGATGTGTATTGTTTAGCCACTTGCTATATTACTGTTGGCTTCTGCGTAAGCCCGAACGTTACTGTGCAGTTGTCTCACCTGTAGAGTGGAACCATAAAGTTTTTAAAATTCTCGATGGGAAGCAAGGCACAAAAGGTCACAAAAATGTCTTGTCATGTGAACTCATGTTGCATATTGTATGTCCAAGAACGCTATATTAGATATTGGCTTCTGCGAAAGCCTGGAAGTTGTGTTGTACTTGCTATTCCTATCGAATGAAAAATAAAGAATAAAAAAAAAAAAAGAAGAAGATTTTGCTTTGCTTTGAAAAATGTGACCTATTTATATCTAGTACTTGTTGTCGGAAGAAACACATGAAACTGGGTAGGTGAATGGAGGCCTACCTCTTTAAACGCTGCAGTCGCGTTTAACCAAGGAGGCCCATTTGTAAGCAGTGTCAGAAATAGTATTATTTTTAACAGAGGGGAGAAAAAATGAAATATAAACTTATATAATTGTCATCTTAAAATTATACTGTATAGCGTAGTCAGCAATAAGAAATGCACAAGACAGAGCTGAGCTTAATATTAATCTGTTTAACATACTAATAAACAAAGTAAAACACCCAACTATGCTTTAAGGAGAAATACTTTAATAATTTAATGACCTTAACTGTCAATGGACATACTGATAAGTTGTTTGTATGCACTTAGACAATAGAATGCAGGTAAAGGACATTATAATGAATGATTTTATGTCAGCGCTGTTTAAACAGAATCAACCACTGCTGCTATGACTGAGGGAATTACCAGCATGTTAATAAATTACAGTTATATATCCCACATGAACGTAACGAACAGAGCAATGAAAGTTAATTCGCAAATAAACGAAAGTTTGCAAGACATTAAACGAAAGTTTGCATTAGAGTGTTCCCATGACCGGCTGCTGTATGTATACGAATGGGAAATATATACGAATTTATGCGAACGGACACCTGACCTAGAAAGAACGGAACTGCCGGACTCACGGTAACGAGCAATGTGTGCTAGGGGTAACTACTAGCGCTTTATGCGAAATGCTTATGAAAATACATAAGATCCTGCTATAACGGGCCAACGATAGGCTGTACTGCTCGGCAATACAAAATAATGGGAGTACGGCAAGCTGCATATGAAAGTTTAACACGAAACGCTAGCTTAGTTAGACGAATGAGTGTTAGACAAGTATATGAGTGAAATATTGACTATTGCTGTAATGACTTAGTGAAATACCAGCGTGGCAGTTTATACGAAATGACATTAAGTATACGAACAGAGCAATGACAGTTCATCTGAAAATAAACTAAATTTGCATAAAATACAACAAAAGTTGCCTAAAAATAACCGAAAGATTTGTATGAGAGACTTTCCCTGACCGACCGTTGTAAGTATACGAATGGTTAAACACGATTTTATGTGAACAGATGAATGCAATTGCCGGACTTATTATAACAAGCAAAGCGCTGGGGCAACCACACTGGCGCTTAATCAGAAATGCTTAGAAAATGCATACACCCGGAAATGTAAAGTGGGAATACGGAAAGCTTAATTGACACCCAAGTTACTAAGTTATTTTGGAACAAGCCATAACTCAGAGCATAATGCAGTATATTGCTGTGATCTACTGTTGAGGTGAGGATAGTAACAGTACTGAACCTTCAAAGGTAGGTTCTAATAATCAGCACATCTTCCTGTACACCAGAATGATTACCCAAGGGGGAAAGTGTCATGAAACGCCAGACTATATGACTCGTGCGGTATGCCAACGTTTCTTTGAATGTATCGTTTAGACGAACGAGTGACTAAAGACAAGTGCGTGCGGAATGAAGGAGTATAACTTACGTTTTAGCTGGCTTCCTTTAGTTATACTCACGAATTCAGAGCAGACAAAGCTTTGAAAAACGGACTGCTGGCGGGCGGGAAAATGACGCCAGCCTGTGAACCGGAAGTAAACGGACGCACTTCCGAGAACGTCGACGACGGGTAAGCAGGGTTCCAAGTACCTCCCACAATTACAGGCCAAGCCTTCTATATATATATATTCTTAATTGATATAGGGGTAAAAGGAATGGAAAAAATATATATATAATATATATATATATATATTATATATACTTTTTTTTTCCCATTCCTTTTACCCCTATATCAATCAAGAATATAATTTACACATTACTATAGCAATCACATATTGTATGGTACATATGTAAATCATGCATGGTTTCAGTATAATTAATCAAGTTTAATCCCTTTATATTTTGTTCTTATTTAAGGATTTTAATATGGAAGTGAAATTTCTGTGAGGTTTCTTGTTGGCTGGCAAAATTTTGGATTATTTTTTAATGTTTATGCGCAAACAATTGCATTGTTCCTATGCTCCTTTGAAGCTGTCTGAATTCTAGAATTTTCAGGTGGGGAAGTCCACCTTAGTAATGCCTTTTTGTTCATTTAATCCTCATGCACATATGTCTTAGGGCAAAACTATAGATAAACATGTGTGTTTGTTTGTTTCTCAAAGTTTACCACCCTGAGGCTCTTTTTACCTTTGTCCAGAGAGGTTACATGCAGTCATAGGAAAAACGCAACCAGTCTCATCATCCATGTTGCTCTCTGAATATTCAAATTATATATAATTATATATATATATATTTCCTGATCAATCATGGCAGCATTTACTCATGGGTTAGCTCCTCCCCTTACAGCAGAAAGGACAGGAAACAGAACTCTGAAACTGGTATAAATAGATCCTCCCCCTTCCCCCTTCCCAGTCTTTTTTCCTGTCCTTCACAGCAGTTTGGAAGGAGTCTGCTTATGCAGGCCTAGATTTTTTCTTTTATGCTCACCAGGCAATATTTTTGAAGCACTGCCGGGGTTCAGCCTCTAAGCCCTGAAGACCCAGCAACGCACTATTGTAAAAGTGGCTAGCCTGGGTACCCCCTTTAGTGACCGGGGGTTGGACCCAACCTCTCCCTCAGGGGATGAAAATGGACCACTGCATGCCAGGGTTCAGCCTCTTATCCCTGAAGACCCAGCAACAGGCCAGCTTGGGTAACCCCTCAGGGGATAATTGTGATATACTGCCTACATGAAGCCAGGCCAGGGTTCAGCCTTTATCCCTGAAGACCCAGCAAATAGCACATCAGTAAGAGTTGCCAGCCTGGGTACCTCCTTGAGCTATCAGGAGTCTAACCTATCTCTCTCCGTGAGGGGATGACAGCAGTCCACTGCATACATGAGGCCCAGCCGAGTCTAAGCCTTTATCCCTGAAGACCCAATATACAGCACTTCCATAAGGTGACTACCTGGGTATACCTATTCTATGTATGTCACCTTGTCTGGGGTTTGGTTAAACCTTCTTCAACTGGTGATGATGAATGGCATATGGGATACAGATGGAAGCCTATAGTTTAAACAGTTTAGGCTGTCAGTTGTTCAAATCCCCATTTTGCCGCTGAAACACAGGCCTGCAACGGTTCAGGTAATTGTATTAGCAATTTAGATTAAAACTAGTATATATATTAATTGATCTCATAAGTAGGTAACTCTGAAACAATTACCTGACTGTTTTCTCTGGTATATTTCTTTTCTTTCTAAAATCTAATTTAACTGATTTAAAAGCTGTTAATATTGGCTTTTTCTTTCACCTGGTCATAACTTTAGTATCATTTTATTTTTCTGCAAGCTTCTACTCTGAAAAATTCTCCTGGTCTGGTTTATACTTTTTATTCAGTATTCTCTTTTATTCCTTGGGGACCTGAAAGTTTGGCAATCCCTTAAGTATATGTCAGGGGTGGCATGCTTTTGGTTCTTAAGGAGTTAATGTTCAGAATTTTCTCACAGATTCCCCTGTTGTGAAGGGGAACATTATAATTTCCTTTCTGCAATAAAAGATATTCTTTTAGGCTCATATGCTCCAGGTAACTTTGATACTGTGTATTGCAAGTATTTTAATTGACATTGGAAGGTCTTTCCAGTCCCCAGACCATTCTACCAGGTTTACTATTTCAGGTAAAATTCACCTGCTGCCTGAACAATAGAGGAAATCCCTGAACAGGTAGTTCCATTATGGACCTTTCTTCTGATATTCATGGGGATTCTTCTAGGTGTCCTTATATCTGGAATTTGCCACCAATGTGTGACTTTAAGTGGTTGATTCATCCTGCATAATATAATGTAATGCAGCTTGTTGATGACAAACATTTGACTGATTTTTACATGGTCTCTGTACCAGATCGGTATAAATTATGGTCACTCCTAACATTGCATTGATTTAATACTTGTGGATTATATGCTTGGTTTGGTGTTGATATCTTGCAGATAAAACCAACTGCTTATTATCACCATAGGCTCTGCCATAAGTACTTCATCACTATCTGAAGATAAGGTAAGAGTAAGTGTGCGGTTGTTTGTTCTCATAAGGATAACTGAATATCTTCTACTATCCTGCTTATTATGTCTGTTGCCACAATGTATCATGTGCCTATTGCATATCTCCTACTCAGGTTGCACAACAGTCTCTAATAAATTTGATTATGCTGTTTGGCATATTCTCTACTATTTACAATATGTTTATCTTTGAATGTAGGTACTGACGTGGTTGGCCTACATTGCCTACTTATAATTTAGTAGTTGCCACAAATTCTACGGTTCATACCGATATTTATTTTTTCCTCAACTAATCTGTATATGATTCTTTTTGCCTTTGCCTAGTAATGTTATTGGTTATACCTCTCCTGTAACTGATCATTACTGTATCAATTCATCCACGGTGTGTAGTATTGTTGTAAAACTGATTTTGCAATTCATTGTTGCAGTGTTTTTATAACCGGTTCTTATTTCTCTACTAGGCTCTGCCTCTTTCTGACAGGCAGACTGTATCTACAGGTAAGTAGTTCACTAGGCAAGAGGACGCAATGTGAATTGTCTTTAATAAATACATCTAGAAAGTAGTGGAATTCTCAGTGTAATTCTCCCCTGTTAAATAGCATGGTGTGACTGTTCTCATCCAACAGTATCTGATTGTTCCAGTATGATTTCTGGAAGTTAAGCGTTTGTCAAGGTTCTGATTTGATGATGCCATCCATTTGCTTTTAAATTTATATCAGAGAAGGACATTATCCTTTCTTGTTGACATAATAGATCTATAATTTCTAGACCGTGTCTGGGTTTCATAGAGGTTCTCTAGCCTTGTTCCTTCTCTAGACTAGGCTATCAGGGTCTTAATGCCTATTTGGCTCTATATTTATTCAGGATATTTCAGACATTTGAATGCCAGGAGGTTACTGACCTTGCAGCCTATAGGGTAAATTAACTTGTCTGAGCAGATTTTATGACAATATCCTATTGATTGCTTGTTTGACTTTTTTAAAGTCTTCTAAGGTTTATACAAAAAATGGGGGGAAGGGCTGCGCCACAAAACGTCAGTTTGTAAAATAGTCCAAGTAAAAGAAGAGAGGGAAAGTCTTATCTGGGACGAATCCACTAGGGGATGTAGGGTCTATGGACGTTGGTCCGGAGCGGATGTCCTCTTTCTCCTCTTTGTCCTCCTTCTTAGGGATTCACTCAGATATAGGAGAAAATGAAGAGAAAAAATAGTGCAATACGTCTGATAAAAAATATGCAACAGTCTAAAAGCTGGTATAAAACTCACATGTGGAGGAGCTATAACTTGCTCTAGTATGAAGGGCGTGCAGCGGTATAATCCCCGCTTTATCAATATGGAAAAGACTTCTTTTCCATATTGATAAAGCCGTATTGGCGAAACGCGTATGTGGACTTTTACTGTGTATTTTATTATATTAAAGAATATTTGGTCACTTTTTTTACTAGTACCATCTATCTATTTAATACACTGAGCACCGTTTTTATACCTGTTTACTACCTGGCATCATTTTGGACCACAAGCAATCCTTAGGTGGGGATAATACCACCAACGCTATCATCAAAGAGCAGTTGGTCTGCTCCATCCTTGTGAGTATTATTTTTACTTTCTGTTTTTACCGTGGATTTTACCCAGTGAGCACTATTTGTTGTCTCCTTTCTTTTTTATATACTTGACCACTAACGGAGGAACCTTCCATATATCCCATAAGCGGGGATTATACCGCTGCACGCCCTTCATACTAGAGCAAGTTATAGCTCCTCCACATGTGAGTTTTATACCAGCTTTTAGACTGTTGCATATTTTTTATCAGACGTATTGCACTATTTTTTCTCTTCATTTTCTCCTATATCTGAGTGAATCCCTAAGAAGGAGGACAAAGAGGAGAAAGAGGACATCCGCTCCGGACCAACGTCCATAGACCCTACATCCCCTAGTGGATTCGTCCCAGATAAGACTTTCCCTCTCTTCTTTTACTTGGACTATTTTACAAACTGACGTTTTGTGGCGCAGCCCTTCCCCCCATTTTTTGTATCTGTCATTTATTTAAGGGTTTTCTGAGAGATCCCCTTATAGGGTTGCTGCCTTTTGGGTACTTAGCGCTTACTCTTATTTTCTGTTTTTTCTTCTAAGGTTTATGCAGCTCAATAATGTTTTTTATAGCTATTAGCTGTTTTTGAACTCTGTCCCTCCCTCGATATATCTACTGCTTGGGTATTCCCCATGAGTAAATGCTGCCATGATTGATCAGGAATAAGGGAAATTGTTTCATACTTACCGTAATTTTCTTTTCCTGATCATTATTCATGGCAGCATTACGTTCCCACCCATATACTGTAAGAGTTGTGAAGCTAGTTACAAAGACTGCCTGATGGGAAGGGGGGGGGGGGGGGTCTATTTATACCAGTTTCAGAGTTCTGTTTCCTGTCCTTTCTGCTGTAAGGCAAGGAGCTAACCCATGAGTAAATGCTGCCATGAATAATGATCAGGAAAAGAAAATGACGGTAAGTATGAAACAATTTTGCTTAATATTAATAATAAAAATTATCTTTAATGTGTATATTTGGTAGGAGTTGTTCAGGTTAGTATTCTGCAAACGTTTCTCGAATCAATCGTAGCTTCACTTGTAATCATGGGCTTCCACGGGAATTTTGTCCAGGGTGAGGGGTGGGCATACTTGTAATGACATCCATGCTTGGCCCCTTTTTGACAGTGTCAAAATTATCACATAAATTACGTAATTATCACATAAAGCCAGGGTGACTCGCGTTTTCACAACTATGGTGTCAGGAATACATATATGTATTTCTGACAATCTAATAATGTTCCTTTAAACAAATTAAAGGAACATTCTGGTCACCATAACAACTTCATTTAAATGAAAATGCAAGTAGGCCCCTGGGTGCTCTCTTTCCTTTAAGAGGTGAAATCGCTCTCAAATGGTTTAACCCCAAAGGCTTCCTCCAGGTCCAGATCTCCAGGTTGCTCAGTGGGATTCGGCTTCTGAAACAGAATGTCAGGAAGTGCAGATTGACTTCAGGCATGGGTGCCACTGATTGGCTAGAGTGGTTAGCTGACGCTAGTTCCTGATTCATAAAAATGTTTTAAGTTTTTATGAATGGGGTCTACTATTTGGCTTAAAGTGCCAGCTGACCGCTCTAGTCAATCAGCGGCACCTCTACCTAGCAGCACTCAATAAATAAAAGTGAACACATTAACACTGATATTTTTTCTATCTGGGGAGATGAAAAGGTCCAAAGTTTCCCTGCCAGGACCAGGTACCAAAGCCTTATGATGTGGTGTCCAGAATGAAGTGGAGATAGCACTTCACTTGTCCTTCTCCTTGCAGGCCCTTCCTGCTCCTTGCAGACCCTTCCTGCTCATTTCTGTTCCTTTTTTGCTCCTTCTCCTACTTTACCTTTGTGCTCCTTCTACCGCTTCCAAATCATTGCTCACTGTAACAGTCACCAGGGGACTTATGGAACAGTTTACCAGGAGTTGGAGCCCAGTTGCAGGAGATGGCACAGGAAGCAGGCAAAATCCAAAACACAGTACAGATTAAGGGAAAATCCAAAGGCTGGGTCAGGCGAGAAGCAGAAATCAGGGCTGGCAGCGGAGTAGCAAAGTCGGTAAATCAGGCAGAGGTCAGAGTCCAGGAAATCAGTCAGTAGCAAATCCAGATCCAGCAGGAAACACCAAACAGGCAAAATTACCAGATACTAGGTTTTAGGCAGGGCTGGCTTTTACAGCCTGCTAATTACCGTATATACTCAAGTATAAGCCGAGTTTTTCGGCACATTTTTTGTGCTGAAAAAGTCCCCCTCAGCTTATACTCAAAACAGTGTCTGTATTATGGCAACTTACATTGCCATAATACAGACCAGGACCGCCAGGCTCATTACACGCCCGGCGGTCCTGTTGGGGGCCAGAGCAAGCTGTTACTTACCTTTGTAGCAGCTCCGGTCAGCTCTTTTCACCTCCGTTCAGCTCCCCCATTCAGCTCACAGTGTAAGTGTTGCGACGCCCGCGGCATGCAGACCGCGAGACTTACACTGTGAGCTGAACGGAGGTGAAGGGAGCTGACCGGAGCTGCTACAAAGGTAAGTAACAGCTTGCTCCCACCCCCCCTGCACAGCCCATGCCACTGGACCACCAGGGAATGTTACAGCCCCCCTCCCTGGCCAGGTAACAAGCAGGGAGGGTGGACTAAAAAAACATTAAATAATAAAAATATTCAAATAATATTAAAAAATTTAAAAAATTAAAGTAATATTAAAATAAAATAAAAAATAATAATAAAAATGCACTTTCCCCACCCAGATAACACACACTACACAAACACACACACACACACACACACACACTGCATTCACACAAACACACACTCTGCATTATATACACACACACACAGAGTGTGTGTGTATATAATGCAGAGTGTGTGTTTGTATGAGTGTGTGTGTGTTTGTATATGTGTGTGTGTATATAATGCAGAGTGTGTGTTTGTATGTGTGTGTGTATATAATGCAGAGTGTGTGTTTGTATGAGTGTGTGTGTATATAATGCACACACTCTGCATTATATACACACACACTCTGCATTATATACACACACACTCATCAAACACACACTCTGCATTATATACACACACACACTCTGCATTTTACACACACACACACACACACACACTGCATTATATACACACACTGCATTCATACAAACACACACTGCATTCATTATATACAAACACACTGCATCCACACAAACACACACATTCTGCATTCATTATATACACACACTGCATTCACACAAATACACACTATATACACACACTGCATTCATACACACACACACTGCATTCATTATATACAAACACACTGCATCCACACAAACACACAAATTCTGCATTCCTTATATACTCACACTGCATTCCCCCACACACACTCTGCATTATATACACACACACTCTGTATTATATGCACACACTCTGCATTATATACACACACTCATCAAACACACACTCTGCATTATATATACACACACTCTGCATTATATACACACACTGCATTCATACAAACACACACTGCATTCATTATATACAAACACACTGCATCCACACAAACACACACATTCTGCATTCATTATATACACACACTGCATTCACACAAATACACACTATATACACACACTGCATTCCCCCACACACACTCTGCATTATATACACACACACTGCATCCACACAAACACACAAATTCTGCATTCCTTATATACTCACACTGCATTCCCCCACACACACTCTGCATTATATACACACACACTCTGCATTATATACACACACTCATCAAACACACACTCTGCATTATATATACACACACTCTGCATTATATACACACACTGCATTCATACAAACACACACTGCATTCATTATATACAAACACACCGCATCCACACAGACACACACATTCTGTATTCATTATATACACACACTGCATTCACACAAATACACACTATATACACACACTGCATTCATACAAAACACACTGCATTCATTATATACAAACACACTGCATCCACACAAACATACAAATTCTGCATTCCTTATATACTCACACTGCATTCCCCCACACACACTCTGCATTATATACACACACACTCTGTATTATATGCACACACTCTGCATTATATACACACACACTCATCAAACACACACTCTGCATTATATACACACACTCTGCATTTTACACACACACACACACACACACACACACACACACACACACACACACACACACACACTGCATTATATACACACACTGCATTCATACAAACACACACTGCATTCATTATATACAAACACACTGCATCCACACAAACACACACACATTCTGCATTCATTATATACACACACTGCATTCACACAAATACACACTATATACACACACACTGCATTCATACAAACACACACTGCATTCATTATATACAAACACACTGCATCCACACAAACACACAAATTCTGCATTCCTTATATACTCACACTGCATTCCCCCACACACACTCTGCATTATATACACACACACTCTGTATATTCACACACTCTGCATTATATACACACACTCATCAAACACACACTCTGCATTATATATACACACACTCTGCATTATATACACACACTGCATTCATACAAACACACACTGCATTCATTATATACAAACACACCGCATCCACACAGACACACACATTCTGCATTCATTATATACACACACTGCATTCACACAAATACACACTATATACACACACTGCATTCATACAAACACACACTGCATTCATTATATACAAACACACTTCATCCACACAAACACACAAATTCTGCATTCCTTATATACTCACACTGCATCCCCCCACACACACTCTGCATTATATACACACACACTCTGTATTATATGCACACACTCTGCATTATATACACACACACTCATCAAACACACACTCTGCATTATATATACACACACTCTGCATTATATACACACACTGCATTCATACAAACACACACTGCATTCATTATATACAAACACACCGCATCCACACAGACACACACATTCTGCATTCATTATATACACACACTGCATTCACACAAACACACACTATACACACACAAACACACTCTGCATTATATACACACACACTGTGCATTTTACACACACACACACACTTTATTTTTGCTGTGCATGAAATAACATACACATGCCTACCGTGCCACGACAGCAAAAACAGGCAGTTTGAGAACAGTTGTTAATTAACAGGTACATGGCATTCAGAATAAACGCACAGTTTTTAAATGTCGAAAACTGGTTAGATACAAGCTGATTAATTATGTCTAAGGTAGTGGTTCCCGTTGTGGTTGTCAGGTTCAAAACACATAACATGCCCTGCTTCGAGTGGGCTAAGATATTCACATCCATTTCTAGTGTTGCATATGTTCAAGAGTAAGTGAAAGTAGGTAGGATCAAGTGGGTTGACAATGTCTATCTGTTAGGCTGAGTGATACGTTTGTGTCAGTATGTCAGGCTCTTTAAAACGGTAATGCTCGTCTGGGAGTTTGCAAAATCTCCCTAGTACAGTCTGCTGCGTCTCTAAGTCCTCGGGACACTTATATGGTTACAGGTAGGGTTACAGGTAGGCTCCTGTGTCCGTACGTAAGTCGGCTTTTATGCTTGACTAATTCTATCTGACTGGAGGTTGCTGGGGCGAGTCAGTGATTAGATGTGCTATATTAACTGTGAGTGTGCTGTCAAATTTGTGGATGCTGTGTCAGTGAAACGTAGTAGAACACATGTAACAATATACATTACAAGCTGAGATCAATTAGTGCAGCCGTCTTGCGTGATCTGGAGTTTCGAAAGAGACCTTTTGCTCGGGCCCCAGTGTGTGCAGCATGCGGGGAGCAGCAGAGAAGGCCAGAGCATTAACGCTAGTCTCTCTCACCAGCATCTCAAGTCTTCATCCAATTCCCTTGGTAGCCATTAGAGTCTCGTTATGAGGTAAGGTCCCTACGTTCCAAAGCTGGCCCCACAGCTCAAGAGGCACCCGTTTACAGTCCTCACTGCTCCCTTCTCTCTCTGCTCCATGTGTGAGGTCGTTGGGTCGGTGTGGATTCCTCCGGCGGCGTAAAGAGGGTGCTGTTGTTGTCTCCCTCCGGGCCCCCTGCCCAGGAAGGCAGGAACAGGCATTGGGTGATTTAGGGTGATCCAGCTTGCGGTGGGCTTTCGTTCCCTTGTGCCTCTTACTATCTGGGGATTTTCGTGTCCTCCGCTTAGTGCCAGGAATCTGAGGAGTGAAGTGCAGCCGCACGTCAAAACTCCGGGGCTCCCCCACCTCCCGGCGGGGTTGTTGTGCCTTCTTGTCTTTGTTGGACCTGAGGTCTCGCTCTGCAGCCCTGACCTCCAGTAGAGCAGGTGTAGCAGGCATGTGGGTTCGGCTCTGGATGCGAGCTCTCAGGAGGCTGTGGATCCCACGGCATGGCAGCCATCTTGGGTCCGCCACGCGGTATGTTCAGGTTAATGGGGGGGCACCGCTTGTGCGTGGAGAGTAGTTCCCACCACGGGGACTGGGATATCCCCCGCTGGTCCAGAGGGGGGGGGGGGTGAAGGGCTGTGTGATTAATGCGGTCCGGCGGCGGAGGACCGGCCTCATCCTCCACTCACCCGGCCACCAGGCTTGGTAGGCCACACAGTCGGGCATCGTGAGTGCTCGACTGAGCCTTTATATTCAGATGTGTTCAAGGTATTCTCTCTCAGTTTGCCTGTTTGTTGCTTAGTTAACGTTGTACTCTCTGCAGTATAGGGCATTAATAGCCTATATTTAGTTTGGTGAAGCCGGAGCTGATGCAAAACACGTCCGGCTATCTTGACTGTCAGGCCCCGCCCCCCCGTCCCATTTTTTTATCGGGAACCAATCAGTATTTATATTATAACCCATTGTTCTTGCTGACGGGGAACAATACAACAGCATAATTGCTTTATAAAGCCATCCCTGTATACCAAAACTTTGGATAGATTTACTCATGAACCCCCAGTTAACTCTTTTGAATGCTTTTTCAGTGTCAATCGAGAGAGTCAACATGGGGGGTCCCAGATTCTTCCACTGAATCCATAATCTCCAATAGTCTTCTGATATTGCAGCCTAAAAACCTATTTGTGATAAACCCAATCTGGTCTGGGTGGATTAGATTAGTTACAACTGATTATAATCTAAATTAAAGTATTGATGAATATAGTTTAATATCTGTATTTTAAAGGGATATTGGTCTATAAATTTGGATATGAGTATGGTTATTATTTGTTTTTAATATTGGAATTATGTTAGCTTTAGTTAATTTGTCTGGTATGTAATTTTGTCGAACAAAGTCATTAAATGTAGCTGTTAGATGATCTAACGTTTTATAAAAAAATATTACTTAACATTAGGGCCTGGTGTTTTTTGGAGTTGCAGTGATGTTATCACTTGTTCTACTTCCAGCTTACTAATTGTTAAATTTAAGTTCTGTTTCTGTGCATCTGTTAATTTTGGAAAATTTAGATCTTTAAAATAGTCATCTATATCTATGTCTCGTGTGTGATTTCCTGTACTATATAACTGACTGTAGTAGTCATTGAAAGCTTTACCTATATCATCCAGAGTTGACAAAATGTTATCTCCTATAATTTTTTTAATTATTTTTTTTTATCATATTGTTAGTTTTTAGCTTATCTGAGAGTAGTTTATCTGCTCTATTTCCCCTATGTGTGATTTCATGTTATGCTGTCCCGAGGAAAGTCCCAGGACAGCATAACATTTTATTCAATACACAAGGATACAATTAATGAACTCACCCCAGGTGTGGTGGCCGACCCTCACCACATCCCTGAAAGTAATGCTTGCATGTGCAGTCTCAGTCCAACCCATCATGGAAGTGCAGGATGTTCGGGCTGCCGTGGTAACTGCTGATGCCTGCCTTTGATTGGCCTATTTTCACAATACCACACCACAATCAGCTTACTCAACACACACGCAATCCCACAAGCAGGCTCCAAACACATGTACCATACACTTTTCTGGCCCTTTTGTCCTCTGGTATCCCACTTATGGAGACACCAGAGACAAGTGAAAAGCAAACACAGCGCAAGTATGTTATTAAATTTCCTTGCGCTGCGCAGAACTAATACAGGGCCCTTTTCCCATGCTAGAGCTCTTCAGCAGGGCTCTGCGCATTGAACTAACACGCTCACTTTGAGAGGGGGCGTGCTTGTCATTAGTTATGACAAAACACACCCTCTCTGGCCCCGCCTCTTTCTCAGGGGGCCGCTGTGATTGAAAAATGCCTGGGACGAATTTTTTTCCCAGTCCGGCCTTGTCTAGGTATGTTGCTAGACCCCAATTTATTATTTGGCCTTCACATTTTAAGAATCTCTTCAAAACTTTACCAAAAACTAGGTGCATTGTACAGAAACAAATCCTGCCTAAGCCCTACAGTAAGGAAACAGATAGTGCAACAAATGCTAATGCCGGTCATTGATTATGGGGATGTAGTGTATGCACCTGCATGCACCGCAAACCCACATTAATAAACTTAATACATTCTATAATTCGTTCTGCCGCTTTTACTAGAATGTGATTACTTTACCCACCACTGTGACATGTTAAAAGAGCTAAACTGGCTATCGCTGGAATCCCAACGCACTCTTCATCTTTCCAGCCTTGTGCATAAAAGCATTTCTGGGAAGCTCCCACCCTACCTGAGTAGAATGCCTTCCCCAGCTGTTCCCACTTCCTATAACTTCCGATCCAGCACGATATTTTGCATATCGCAATACAAAATGAAAGTGTCTCGATCCTCATTTTCCTACAGAGCACCGCAAATATGCAATACCCTCAGGGACACAGTCAAATCTTCATTCAATCTATAATCTTTTTAGAGATCTATGGCAATATACCTCAGCACATACTGTAATGGTTGAATATATTTATTACCTGTTATGTATTAAATTTATATATGTGTGCATGTATGTATATATACATATATAGTTTGTATATTGCATATTGTATTTTTGTAATATTGTATCCTATTGTAACAAGGCAATGTTTTGTGAACCCAGGACATACTTGAAAGCGAGAGAAATCTCAATGTATCCATCCGGGTAAAATATTTTATAGATAAATAAATACATTTTCAACTTTTCAACTCTGAAGACCCTCGCTGTTTGGCTGAGAACACTCTTTTGCATGTTATAATGTTCAGAGCCTCTGCTGTATCCATAGGTTCAGGAAGGCTTAGGTGTTATCTAAGTTTGTAAGCAAAGAAGCTTAAGATGTGGTAAATATGATAGGGGAAAAGCTAATACAAAGAAACAATAGTAAAAAATACAATAGTCAAAGAAACAATAGACAAAAAGGTAATCCTAAAAGCGTACTTCAAGTCCAATAATCCTGGTAACACAAGTTCACAGCTGGGTAGACAAGCTAAGATTTCGGAATACCAGGAGTTTAACCCAAGAAAAGCACTTACGTAATGAGCACAGAACTGAGCATCTTGCTCAGGCTGTGCAGTTTTCAAAAGCTGTACCATCTAAGCGGCACTCCTGCTGGCCTCTCTTACCCACTTCCTGTTCTTGCCTTGAGCAAGAACTTCTGAGCATGCAAGGCTAAACTGCACTCTGCTGGTGTGTCCGAGACTCTACTCAACACCGCACTCCATCCGATCAATATTATAGTGATCCGTTAGGTGACTGTGCATGCCGACCTGAGGCCCTAAACCGTGGATCAACTGGAACCCTCTTCAGAAAACAGCAGGAGCACCAGTGTTGGGTAAGCAATACCTTGACAGAAGCCTAAAACGAATTCCTATAGATTCCTGTAGTATAAGTAGGGTGCTTATCCCTTCCACCTCTTTTTTTTGTCTTGATATTTTTCTTCAGAATTACTTGATGTGTGTTGTTTCTATGCAAACTTTATACTGCTGTATGAAAGCAGTGAATTTAAAATAAAACAAAACACAATATAAACAAACTGCCATGTATAGCTAAAAGTAAGGCATTTTATTGAAAAAAATTTTTTTTTCCTTTTAGATTAGTTATGGTGCCCAAGATCCAGTTTTAAGTGACAAGGCATTATTCCCCTCTTTTTTTCGAACTGTACCAAATGAACGTAACCAAGATAAAGGTTTAATACAACTGCTAAAGTACTTTGGATGGACATGGATTGGTCTTATTGTTTCTGATGATGACAGCAATATGAAAGCCGGTTTGGCAATCAAAGAAGAGCTCTTTAAGAATGGAATATGCATTGATTATTTTGAAATTATTTCAAAGATCTATTACAACGTTAGAAGAGTGACTGAAATAATAAAAAAATCATCTTCCAATATTGTTGTTGCTTTTTGTGATAAATTATCTTTTATTGACTTGATATATACAGCACAGTATATGCTTACAAATGGGAAAGTATGGATTGCTCCAACAACACTTCCATTTGCTTCAGACAACAGTTTTCAAAGCTATTTGACAACGCTTAATGGATCTCTTTTGTTTTCTATTCATAAAGGAGAAATTCCTGGCTTGAAAGAGTTCATGTTCCATGTAAATCCATTCACTTTTCCCGATGACATCTTTACTGCTGCAGTGTGGAATGAGGCATTTAAGTGTTTACCTGCAAATTATACAAAATATAGACATTCATTTTTTGTAGCGAGAAATTGCACTGGCAAAGAATCACTGGAAGGAACACTTAATATGTACTTTGATGTCAATACCTACAGAGTTACATTTTCTGCTTACAAAGCCATCTATGCAGTGGCTTATTCTCTACATAATATGCTTTCATACAAGAACAAATTGCATTTAAAATCTGATTTAACATCAAATTTCCAGGCATTTAAGGTAAATTGACAGAGCTATTAGTAAAAGTATAATTTACAAAATTAATATTTTCTATGCTTCTATCTGTTCAAGACTGGTCCAGTGGAGTCTTCCCTTTTCAAAAGAAGCGTGACTGACCTAAAAGGTTTAAGATCAGGTAGAAGTGGGTGAAGAATCTGAAAAGAAACTGCAAGGAAAAATGGGTTTATTTTCATAGGCTAACAGATAAAACAACATCTGTGTAATACTTTTACTTTTCTCCCATAACAACTAAATAAACATATTAAAATTGCAGCTCCAAAACACTGGATTTAATGTTGAAAACGAGCCAACAATTTACAAATGCAAACATTCTATTTTAAAGTGAACCTAGCATGTCAGAGATAAGCTTTCAGTTTTCCAACCTTTACTTCTATTATACGATTGAAGAGTTACTCAAACATCTGCTTTTAGATGTGGTCATGGTGGTAGGAATCAGTATGTGCAGCTTTTCTGCTTGAAACTCTGCATGTTCAGAGATATTTGCACTTTTGTACCAGGGCTAGTTACTCTGAACTACCCAATGTCAATTCTGTACAAAAAATAGATCTGTTGTCAGCGTTTGCATTGCACTGGTGACAGACATTGTCAGCCTCTTCTCTTGCAAGTAGCACTGGGAGTGCTACTGGGAAGGGAAGCTTTGATCTCTACTTATTCCTTTGATTGAGCCCGCTATGCTGTCCCTTCCTCCCTGTAGTGCATAGTGTTTTTTGGTTGTTTCCCCTTCCTCCTCCCTCCCTTCCCTCCCCTATTTGGTTCAGAGAGTCAACATTCCTCTGAGCTAGCAGAATGGTTTATTAAAATGCTTCTCTATGGTTTATTCAAATGATTCTCTCATGATTAGACCATGGAGAGGGAGGCTGTGACTTCCCACATGTTTTCCTGAATTCCAGGTAAGTTTATATTCTATATTACAGGGTTTTAAATGAGGGTTCTAATTACATACTAATTACAAAAAATATATATATTAGAAAGGGTTGGAACTGTGTTTCATAAATTAGTTTGCAGGGACTGCCTTCTTAAAAGTTCATGTAACTATGCAGGGCTGGCCCGTCCATAGACCATGCTGGAGCCACGGCTCCAGGCGGCACCCTGACGGGGCTGCATTTTGCCGCCCCTGTCAAAATCTAAAACAGGATTTCCTAACCCTTGGCGGCGGTGCATGAGCACTGCACGGGTTGGGAACCTGTGTGAGGGCCCATCAGGTGGTCCATGCCCTTAGGGCCACTCGATGGACATGTACAATGAGGGGCCTAGTCCTATCCACATGGAGAGCTGGTAGGAAGTGACAGTGTATCGCTATCACTTCATCCCAGCTCACACAGAGCCAGCCGCGCGGGAGGAGGATGATTGGGCAGCGAGGATGGGGCTGGATTGGGAGAGCAGGCCCCCAACTCCCACCAGCCACAGTCAGCAGAAGATAAGAACCTGCTGGGTGGCTTCATTTTTTTAATGTGTGTGTTTGTGTTTGTGTGTCTGTTTGTATGTGTGTAATGGGTGTGTATCTGTATGTAGTGTGGGTATCTGTGTGTTTGTGTGTGTGTATCTCTGTGTTTGTATGTGTGTATGTGTAGTGTGTTTATCTGTATGTAGTGTGGGTATCTGTGTGTTTGTATGTGTGTAGTGTGTGTATCTGTGTGTTTGTATGTGTTTATCTGTGTATGTGTAGTGTGCGTATCTGTTTGTATGAGTGTAATGTGTGTGTATCTGTGCACGTGTAGTGTGTAGTGTGTGTGTGTATCTGTATGTGTATCAGTGTAAGTATCTGTATGTAGTGTGAGTATCTGTGTGTAATGTTTGTAGTGTGTAGTGTGTACCTGTGTATGTGTATGTGTAGTGTGTGTATCTGTATGTGTGTAGTGTGTAGTTTGTATATACTGTATGTGTGCAATGTGTGTGTAGTCTGTATCTGTATGTCTGTGTAGCTGCATGCATGACAGTGTGTATCTGTATGTGTCAGTGTCTGTATGTGTATGTCTGTATGTCTGTGTATCTGCAGGTGTATCAGTGTTTCTGTACATCTGTATGTGTGTCAGTATCTGCATGTGTGTCAGTTTTTGATACATATACTGACGCACATGCAGTTGCTCATACACACTGATACATTTTTCACTTATCCTTATTCTTTTCCCTCAATAAACATGGTGTTTCTGAGGTTTGCCAGATCTACAATTGTGGACTAAGTAAGCCGAACGTAACACGCCCCCTAATTGAGAGGGACGGCAAATAGCACAACCTTCCTAGATGACGCGAACTGGAAGTTGCATCAGAAGCAAATACCGGAAACGAGCTGATCACACGTGGTCGACAGCAGCATGCGGCCATCTTGGGAAGGACTTTGTGGACATCTACATAGAAGAAATCAGCGGCTGGCGTCCATCTTAACTGTGGCAAAGAAATCTGGAACTCCATATAAGGAAAGGAGGGGTGTTTTTTTTGTAAATTGATGCCATGTGTATTTAATTTGTATTAGTTATGTATGCTATATATATTTTTGGTATGTACTTATTAGATAATGCACCTGAGGAAGACCAAATCGGTCAAAACGTGTTGTGCTGTGCTAGATTTTTATTGTAATAAAAGTTATTATATACTTGATACCTGGTTCCTACAATTATATCCAGAAGAAAATTACTTACTATCTAGGGGACCTACATCACTTCTAACATCTACAGTGGATGGTTCTACACGCTGCCATAGTTTAGAGCCGACTTATATGGCTCTAAATATTATATCATTATCCATACCTACAGTATACCACCGTGTGCGCAACTACCCTTTTTTCTTTTGCTTCATATTTCTGTGCCAATCTGTACAAACTGAACGGACTGACAGGTGGGGGTATGGGGGGGGGGGGGGGGGAGAAATAACTGTTTTTTTATTTAATTTTTTTTTTACATTTAGTAATTATCATAATTATCATAATTTTTCAGTTTTTTTTTTTAATATTATTATTATTTATTGTTTTTGCAGTGCTTAGAATTACAAACATGCTTGTGCTGCCACAACAGCAGGTACAAGTGAATAAGTAGATCAGGATAAACATTTTCATGGCATGCAAGGAACAGCACAATTTTTATAGTTAATAAGGTATGTCTGAGGCTTTTCTATGCTTAAGTAGGATGTATAATCAGAGGAGGGACAAAGAGGAAAACATAAGATGCAAGCTAGGTTGTCTGATTATGTAGCTTTGACAGGTGGAAGTTAAACAAGTGTGTCATAGAATACAAGATGTACAAATGAAATATCTTTGCTAGGCTAGCTGACCGCACTGGGTAGGACAAATATAGTGTAACCACCAGTACTGAGTATTATCAAGGGAGCAAAATATGCTTTGTGTAGGAAAGCAAAAAGGGGTGCAAAACAGCCTAGCACAAGTAAAAAGCATTTAGGTGGAGTATCTGGCGTTGTGCACTAAGGATATGACCTCCTGGGTGGCGGGCAAGAGTCCACAATAGTCACCCTCATCCGATGCCCCGCATAGGGAGGCCACTGGGACTAGCCGGTGAGTAGCTTGAGGAAGGTACAGGGTAGATGTGAGGTTCGCTGGTATATCTGGAGGACATTTCCAGGAGGGGGTTAAGTGTGGCAACCCTCCAGCCACGGGCTGTGGGGAGGGCCTGCATCAGTGTCCCATGGACCTGGGGACTCAAAATTGAGGCCAGGTCCGTCTCTGGCGGGATACAGCAGTGTTGCTTGGTTGGTCGCTGCTTGCAGCGAATCTTCCGCCTCCGTGGGTGATGCGTAGGGGGATTGACCCTGGCGGCTCTCGGCCCAGGTCGGCTCAATGCTGGGTATGTTGCCGCTTGTTGGGTGTTTGTGCCCGAGGGTGGTGCACGATCCTCCTATCCGCTCTTCCTCCTTCCCTTCTCTCTGCTTTTGGTTGCTGCCTTGCTGCGGGCCTCCAGTTGTGCCCAGAAACGGGCGAAGATTGCGTCTAGTCGCAGCCACGTTTGATCGAGTGCTGTGCTTCCAGCTGGCGCTTCATGTTGCCTCCGGTGCTCAAAGTTGGGAGACTCGTGGTTTGCGTCCCAGTGGAGGTTGTCGATTTAGGTAGGTGGGTTGCGTGGAGCCGATCAGCGGGGACCGGGATAACCCCTCCGGTCCAGAGTGGGGGGAGGGGGAGGCTGGGGTTGTGTGTTGCTGCTGATAATTTTTCAGTTTTGTTAGCATAATGTATGGGTTAGATATGGTCCACTATAAGTTAAGATTAAATTATACCCTTTAAGTGCAAAAACTTCAATAACAAACCAAAAAAGCTTGTTGCTCTTATGGCGTTATTCATAATCTGCTAAAGTACATAAACCACTGTTTATATAATAAACTAAATGTAAAATAAGATCCAAATGAATTAAATGAATTAAAATAAATCACTTACATGAGAATCAATAGTAGGTTCAGGTTGAAATATACTAGAAACTCCCCCTTACCCCCAGAATAAAAATATTAAATAAAAGTGGTCTTATTTAGGTTAATTACATGTGCCAAGGACACCCCCGGAAAAAAATGCAGAGAGGTGTTCTAATATTATATCAAATTTCTTATAGTTAAGATGGATTGCCTTAAAGTTTTGAAAATATGAGATAAAGATAAATCTTAGGCTATTTCTTCCATAAAAATTAGTAATCAATGTCAAACAAAGTAAACTAAATAACAACAAATGTTGAATAAATTTAAAGGAACATAATAAAGTTAGGAATGCAAAACTGTATTCTCAACACTACAGTGTCCATCTGACACTTTATCCCCCTCCCCCGTGGCATTTAAAGGGTTAAAACAACCTTTTCTCACTTACCTTATCCCAGCACTGGGATCCCTTAATGCTGGATCCGTCTCCGTCTCCTCCAACATCAGCGCCAAGGGAGAATGTCCACATTCCAAAGCTTATTATACTTTGGAGCCAGGGGGGGCATTGGAAACGAATACCCCGGTGTGAGCAAGAAATGAGAGGGCTCTGTCCCACCAGAGACTCTTGCCAAGGCACATGGGCCGCAGAAATAACTGATCTCACCACGTTAGGACTTTCCAGATGAAAACAACAAAGACAAAAATTTCAGGATGGAGGACACAGGAGCCAAACAGGGATCGAGACCAACACCAGCTAGACCATGAATGCCAGGCGGAGAGATAACACCTTCTCATCCCTGGGGCCCAAGAATCCCATAGGAGATCCTTAGCCACGTGATAGTTCGTCTGTGATAGTTCGGCGACTTGCCATGAACCCCTGAAAGTGTCCAAGCCACCAGGGAGAGGCATCTGTACAAGAGCACAAGGTGTGGTTCCCTCCTGCGGGTTCTTGAGGAGCATTGGATCCTCGGAAAGTACGAGAGTGTCCCCGCAAGACAGTGCCAGAAGATCCGGGAATCAGAGTTGCCTCGGCCACAGAGGCATCAAGGAGTGTCACTGTCACCCTCTGCACCACAAGCTGGACTTACATAGTTACATAGTTACATAGCTGAAAAGAGACTTGCGTCCATCAAGTTCAGCCTTCCTCACATATATTTTTTGCTGTTGATCCAAAAGAAGGCAAAAAAACCCCAGTTTGAAGCACTTCCAATTTTGCAACAAGCTAGGAAAAAAAATCCTTCTTGACCCCAGAATGGCAGTCAGATTTATCCTTGGATCAAGCAGTTATTACCCTACATTGAAAGATTATATCCTTGAATATTCTGTTTTTGCAAGTATGCATCTAGTAGCTGTTTGAACATCTGTATGGACTCTGATAAAACCACTTCTTCAGGCAGAGAATTCCACATCCTGATTGTTCTTACAGTAAAAAAACTTTCATTTGCCTTAGACGAAATCTTCTTTCTTCTAGTCTAAACGCATGACCTCGTGTCCTATGTAAAGTCCGGTTTGTGAATAGATTTCCACACAATGGTTTGTATTGGCCTCGAATATATTTGTATAATGTTATCATATCCCCTCTCAGGCGACGTTTTTCTAAACTAAATAGGTTTAAATTTGTTAAACTTTCTTAGCTGATATGTTCCATTCCTTTTATTAATTTTGTAGCCCGCCTCTGCACTTTTTCTAGTGCCATAATATCCTTCTTTAGAACAGGTGCCCAAAATTGCACAGCATATTCAATGTGTGGTCTTACCAGTGATTTATAAAGAGGCAAAATTATATTCTCGTCCCGAGAATGAATGCCCTTTTTCATGCATGACAATACCCTACTGGCCTTGGCCACTTCTGATTGACATTGCACATTGTTGCATAGTTTGTTGTCTATAACAATTCCCAAGTCCTTTTTGTGTGTTGTTATCCCTAATTCGCTTCCATTAAGGGTATACGTTGCTTGTGTATTCTTTACGCCGAAGTGCATAACTTTGCATTTTTCAACATTAAATTTCATCTGCCATTTGAGTGCCCATTCCTCCAGTCTATCTAAATCCCTCTGCAGCAAAGTAATATCTTGCTCACATTGTATTATTTTACAAAGTTTTGTGTCATCTGCAAACACTGAAACATGACTTTCAATGCTGTCTTCAAGATCATTTATAAACATGTTAAATAGAAGGGGTCCCAGAACAGACCCCTGAGGGACACCACTTGCCACCTCTGTCCAGCTTGAAAATTTACCATTAACGACAACTCTTTGTACTCTGTTTTTAAGCCAATGTTCTACCCAAGAACAAGCATTTTCATCTAGACCGATTTCCTTGAGTTTGAACACTAATCTTCTGTGTGGAACTGTATCAAATGCCTTGGCAAAGTCCAAATAGATCACATCCACTGCAACACCCTGATCTATACTTCTACTTACTTCTTCGTAGAATGCAATCAAGGTAGTTTGACACGACCTGTGCTTCATAAAAAAATATAGATATATTTTTTAAATATGTTCTCATTTTTATTAAGTGATAAAGAGAAACAGCAAGTACGTGGTTAATAATAATTATATATTTAATACCCTATAGCCACCACATATTATCATTTATTTATTATATTTTTTCCGTTTAACAGATTTGTGTGATTTAGGTATAACTAATGTGCATTGCTGTATCTCCTGAACACTGTAATTCATAATACTCATGCATTAGCATTTATGTTAGTGCATGTTCCTTTGCTTTTTTCTAAATATATACACTCAGAGAATGAGTGTATCTTCTGCCCCCAACAAACATGGGCTCTCAAGACCTCAGAGAGGTGATGTTGAGCCTCTAAGTGAAAAACATGACCTGCACCTGATCCGGAAGTGATGCTGCAAGGATTTTGTCGCATCACACTGAAATACCCTCATGTTACCCACACCTAAAATTTTGTCTGGACCTTCGCAAAAGTGACACCATGCTAATTTCTCTGACAAGATTTCTGCTCACAATAGGATACACCTGACCAGCCGGAGGAGTACACTCCCCTCCGAAAACCATAGCGTAATTGGCCTAATATTGAACGACTCAGCTAATCACCACAAAGAATTGGATATTTAACTCTGGACCAGAAGGAAGCAAAATATTGATTGAACAAGCTGAGAAAATTGACAAAACGTTCTTGATTGAACTGGAAAGGTCTGTGGACAGCATTTTCCTTTGTTAGAATTCTGGTTATTTTTTATCTTGTTTTATAGCTTTTTATATACACTGTTATTGATTCAAATAAAGTACTACTAGCTATTTCTAGTCCTGTGGATTCCTGGTACCTTATTTCCATCTAAAGAAGGGTTGTGCCACCTATATAGACACACATGCTGATAGTAAAAAACAAAAAAAAGTTACCTGCGCTCTCTCCTTAATCCCTATGTATATTTAGACAAATGGAGGTCATTTAGTTACTTCAATGGCCATTGGAGGGAATGCCCGCCTGCCAACTTCAAGGCAGACCCCACTAAGCGGATCCTACACTGACCCTTCACCTTGCTTCCTTGAGCTTCTGGCAAAGATATCTCTAATGAGACAGAGATGGGTATTTTTTATATACACCCCTGTATACTTATTAACCCTTAATAGGGAACACATGGGATGGGCGGCAGCATTGTAACAAGGCTGTGTTCACATAGCTTTGTTACAACACATACTGATAAACTAAGAGCCAAGTGCTAGGCTCTTTACAAGGTGAGCAGTTACATGTACTTTTATTTATTGTGCTATTGGTAAAAGGTTTTACTCTAGCAGCAGTGCTCCTCTCCCCTTTTGTCTCCGTATTCCTTGATATCTGGCTCCCACCATTTACACTGGATGTCCTCCTGCAAAACTTGAGGATGTCCAGCATCAGGTGAACAAAAGTTGCCTAATAACACAGGAGTCCATCTTGTGAGTGTCTGGTAGACAGTCACTATAGATAGAGTTAACCCACAAAGGTAATTATTCCAGTTCATTGAAAACTGCAAAAATTACCTTTGCAATGTTAAGGGGCACTGCACACAGACCTCTTCAATGAGCTGAAGTGGTCTGGGTGCCTATAATTTCCCTTCCAGGACATTTCATGAACAATTAAATTGAATAAGCCAAGGTGGTCACTGGGATAAGTCCTCCTTCATGTACTAAGTGGCACCCATCAGGGCTGCCCACTGTCTCATTCTGTTTACCTTTCCATCAAATCTTTGGTGTGTATGTCTTGGAAAGAGACCTTCCTGTAAGTCAGCGAATAAACTTACATTGTACTGTCAGGGACATGAGGTACAGAACATAAACCTGGGGGCTATATTTGTAGCCTAGCATCATGGGGCATTCCATTTCTAAATTATTTCAAATGCTTTAGGATACTTATCATTCCTTCCTGTTCTGGGATGCACATCAAGTTACATTTTCTGTAACACTGGTCCAAATCGTATTATTTGGAAACATGATTGCTATAAAGGCAACTTTCCTTCTCAAAACTGTTCTTATTTATGTGGATGCATCTCTTAAATTATTCTGTTAGCTTTATATATGTTCATATCAGGCAAGAGATGGGGCATGTTTTAATCAACCCTGATGCAAAAGTTAAAATTATGTTACAGACTTTCTGTTTGGCACCTTTTAACATTTTTTTTTTTTTTACAGGGCATTACAGCAATACAGTATGCCATTGATGACCTATATACATGTTTAAACTGCCATATCAAATAGGTAGATTAGGGGGATAATATGGGGAGTTGTAGCCCGTTGAAAGATGTTGTGCCATATCCCAACTCCCTTGACCTGGTAGCTAGCTCTAGATTGGTCCATAATCATTCTCTATAAGACTATGGAAGAATCACAAGACTGTGACTCGACTATCAGAGAAGGGTTCATGATTAGCTCTTCTCTTTAGTTCTCCATGCACTTTTCCTGAAAGAATATCCTCATCTTTTCCAATGGTAGATTGGGGAAGAGATTACAGAGGCTAGCTAATAACTGTTATTGCAGAATCTGGTTACCTTCATCTAATATTTCTGATGTAAACAACTGCTGTGCCTTGTACATGTCTGCATTGGGGGTACCATTCCTCCTTCTTTGACACTACCAGCTAATTACCGTATAGCAGGTCAGGCTTTATCTCTCTTCTGTGTTATTATATGAGTTGATCATTATTTGTCTTGAAGTGGAAAGAGGATTTTGGTGCTGCACTAAATAAGGACTAGAATGTAATTTTAAAAAACATCACATACGTGGCCAGAGGTAGTTCCTCTCTGTGTTTTAAGTAGTTAGGAGAACAGGAAACACACTTGCACCCTTTTTATGTAATTGTGTGCAAACCATCTGCAACTCCCATTTTTGTAAAATAAACAGGTGTTTGTATGTTCACCTTGATCTCAATCCATGGACCGTGTTATTTATGATTTAGCTACAGAAGTCACCATTAAAGTCTCTGGAATATTTTGTAGATAAATAAAACTTTTTTTTTAACATTATTAAATTATTTGAAAAGCTTATTAAATCAAGGCCATAATATGTCTTCCACATCTAATGCCAGTTGCTTCCAAAACCATTTCATCAAAATTCATTCACCTCAAACGTATATTGCAAGGGTTGTGGAGTACTTTATCTTTGACAGTTCTGGTCATTGCTGATATTGCACCTGAAAAAAGTAAAATACAAGAGGTTGTATATTCCTTATAACTATTAAGCAAATAAAGTGAAATAGAATGACTTTATACTCAATTTAAGGATATTTTCTAGAGGTCGCCTATAAATAATTAATATGACATGACTCATGATATCCAAAAAGCAAATAGACTTGTGTTTATCGTGACATAATGTTTGGCTGTAAGAACAAATGGGAGGGCTGGCAATATTTGGCCAGAGTAGCAGGTTCGAACCAATTTCCTTTACTTGTGCATCAATTTTAATGATTTCTGTGTGGGTGGTCCGTTTAACGCTGTGTAGATGATATATGAGTAGTACAGATGGAAGCTTCTGGAGTAGCGAAGTATGACATTATACACCTTGCGATTTACATCAGCAGGACCTGCACAGCAAGCAGGGTCATTCACGGAATCTTGTGTACGCCAAAAGTGATCAACTCTGTTTCCAATGACTCTATTGACACGACTGTTTCATCTCACCCTGTCGTCACTTGCAAATACTTTTACATCATACATACTAATTATAGTGATACCGGAGAAACTGACGGAAGCCAAGCACAGAGAGATGGACACAGGTTTCTTCAGGAAGGAAGAGGTTCTTTATTCGGTTCACCGATCGGGACTCAGAGGGACTAATGTCACCAAAATACAACAAGTTCTGAGCCCCGGACACTAGTGTAGGCTCCTTATATAAGCATGTAACTCCTCCCATAAGTAGCTCCACCCACACATTCTCTTACCCAATCAATCGAATAAGAACTAACTTCCTGTTTGACCGCATGGCTTGCCCAGCACAATGGAGGAGGGGAATACTACATCCGGTATTCTCGCACATGCTCCGTACACTACTGATCGTATCTTTGCCACGTGCAACCAACCGACCGATACACCAGTATATGCACGTACACATGCCACGTGGTAATCTCGGCCTACTAAATTTATTTTTACCGAGATTCCACCACATTCCCCCCTTTGATGCCTCTGATATTTTCACAATTACGGAGGCATCACTTAACCTTAGTTTGCATATACCTCAGGTTGCCATGAACCAAACCAGACTTTGCGACTAATGACGTGAAGCCCTCAACATTCTTCCTCCTGCACTAGTTCTCCCTGATTTAGAGCCTCATATCTATATATGGCCATTATCTGTGCAGCAGCCTTTCTTTCTGCTATATTTTCTATAATGCCCTGCACAGACCTAACTACCAAAGGAACAAGACATGGTAGGAGAAGACACAGCATTAAGATTAGCATGACTCCACCTACCAATGCCTTAAGTCCTCCAAACTGCTCATACCAATTACCAAACCAACTACTTGGATTATACCCTTTCCATACCTGAGTAGGCACATGCGCTAGTTTAACCATATGACTAGTAAGCTCAGCTATTGCTTGCCCTTCATCATCTATTTGAAGACAGCAATTGCTTAGGTTAAACTTCCCACATACACCTCCCTCTACTGCCAATAGATAATCCAAAGCTAATCTATTTTGGTAAACGGCTGTCCTCATCCTAGTATTATGCTTCGCTAGGAGATTGAGCGCTTGTGATGTCTCATTGGTAATTATCTCAACCACTGCCTGTAACCTTATAATGCGGTTGAGCATATATATTGGGGTTCTATATCCGAAAGTACCATCTTCTGCCCAAGTGGCTGGCCCATAATAATCTATGATACGCTGGGGGGGGCCATTCATTATCTTCCCAGGTACCTATCTCTAGGGGTCCCCTTTTCTTCCTATGATTCACATCATATACTTTAACTCCCAAAGTCTCTCCTGTTTCAATAGGCAACAAGAAGAAGGATGGTTTGAGCATACCTAACACACATGCCCCTTCCCAGTCCTGTGGTAACTCCGAATAGGCCTTCTTACCACAGATCCAGTACAAATTTGCTGGGGCTTTCCAACTAGATGTGATAGATAGATCAAACCACATGTCCTTTAAATTGGCATAACTTGCAAACGGGTTAGGTGGTTCTGAGACATTTGAAGCTGACCACCAGGTTGTATTCTTTGTAGTATCATCATAAGCTTTTTGCCCTAGACAAGTTAGTTCTCCTACAGATGTGTTAAACATTATTCCTTTTCTTGCTATGCAAACATAACCTATGATGGAGGTCTTTAATCGCCACTCAGATTTACCTCTAACACTCATTTGATAATTGGCTTGAGAAGATATTATTTGTTCAATTGTCTCAGAACCGGACATTACCTCCTTTGCTTCCCAGGGCCATTGGTCTGCCATGTTAGTACCTCCACATACATAGCAGTTGGTCACATTAAGACTACCAGCAATACTTTCAGCTAAATCTATAAACAGGTTTTTAGCATTATGGGGGATCTTATTTTCTACACTCATTTCTTCATAAAAAGAATGGAAAACCTGATGAGTTTGGGATGCTACGATATCGGTCTCTATCTCTATAAATAATATTGTCCCAGGATCTAAACCCGTCCCATATGGGACCCAAATAAGTTACCAAACCTATCTAAAAATTGTTCAGGATTATTAATAAGTATATGGACTGGGTTACACTCCATAGACTTACAATACGGTTTGGTAGGCAACTTAGTAACAATCATATCCTTATCTACTGTCTGTCCCCAAGTTGCCCACCCCACACAAGACCAATATGGGCAATAATTATAATCCCTATCTGGGCATTGTTGCTTGCTGACATATTTCTCTAGTAACTGCCGCTATCAACAAATCATCTACATATTGCAATAGTACACACTCTCCTGGGATGGACTTGAAATCCAGTAAGTCTTGACTTAAAGCTGATCCAAATAGGGTAGGTGAATTTTTAAACCCTTGGGGCAGTCTTGTCCAAGTCATCTGGCGTTTCGAGCCCGTTACAGCATTTTCCCATTGGAATGCGAAGATACACTGGCTTTCCGCAGCAATTCGAAGGCAAAAGAAGGCATCTTTGAGATCTAAGACAGTGAAATAGGTAGCCCCGCGCGGAATTAAAGCAAGCAGGTTATATGGATTGGGCACAACTGGGTGTATACTTACGACCGCATCATTGACTGCTCTCAAGTCCTGCACAGGGCGATACTCATCTGTACCGGGCTTTTGAACAGGCAGCAATGGGGTGTTCCAGGGGGAAGTACAGAATTTTAGGATACCATACCTTATGAACTTATCCAAGTATGATTGTATATTTTTCTTGGCCTTTTGTGGGATATGATATTGCCTTAAGCTCACTGGATAGACCCCAAGTTTCAGTTCGATTCGAATTGGTGGGATATTGCGAGCAAGTCCTGGTGGGTTGTTCTCTGCCTACACTCCTGGTATATTATATATATAAATCTTTATTTTCATTTTTAAAAAAATTCATTCAAGTACAGATACAGCTTTCAACTATAAATTTTAAGCACAGTACAAAAAGTTACTTTACAATAGTAATACAATCGATAATAATTATAAATAACAGTAGGGCCGTGCTTCTAATAAACATCTGCCAGTATTCTGCTGTATCTACAGCCATACAAACATACCATGCATTACATCTTATCCATACATCCCATTTTCTCTACTGCCTGCGGGTAGCTATCTATATAAGGGGGGCAGGGGGGTGTTTGAGTTTTATGGTTAATAAATCTAACCCAAGGGACCCAGACTTCATTATATTTTTCTCTAGATATCTTGTTTAGGGCTATCCCAGCTTCCATGCTGCGTTGGTAATCAATCTGTGTACATATATCCTGCCAATTTAACGCACCCATATTTCTCCAATTTCTGGCCATAACTATTTTTATTGCCATACAGATATGAATCATAAGAATTTTTAGTTTTATGTTGCTTTTTGGTAAATCTAAATGAAACAAAAACATTTGAGGCGTGATCGCAGTCCGAACCTCGAACATAAAGTCTACCAATTCCGCTAGGATTAGTTTCGTAGGTTTCAACTCCTCACAGTCCCACCAGATGTGGGAGAATGAACCTAACTCCCTACCACATCTCCAACAGTCTGGTAGGAGTGTGGGTTGAAATCTATGAAGGCGAGTAGGCACCAGGTACCAACGGTATACTAGTTTGAAGTACACTTCCTGTATGTTCACCCCATGTATATATCTTTTTACTGCTTGTAAACCCAACAACCAGTCCTCCACCGAGGATGAAAAATGAAGTTCTTGCTCCCATTTATTCAATGCTGGCGCTTTATCTATTTGCCTTTGACTTCTTACGAATTGATTATATCTGGAAGCAATTTTTTTTTTATAATGAAATTCTACAAACTGGTCAATTAGAGAACTTTCCGAAAAGTCTTTTCCCATAATAAAGGATTTTATTCTTAAATAGTTAAAAATTTCCTTCGAAGGGAGGTTATATTTGGATTGTAATATTGGAAATGGCAACATTTTATTATTATTTAAAAGTTCCGCTATTCTTACTACTCCACCATTTTCCCATTCTTGGATATTTATATCCTTTATATAAAGTTTTAGGGTTGTTAATGGGGCATTTAGTGATATGTGTTTTGTTCCGTATATCTTTTTCAAGTGCTTAACGATATAAATCATTGTATTATTCATCGGATTGCTAGATCTTATATTTTTTAAAAATTCACTGTCGCACCACCAGAGCGATAGAGGTTCAATGTCACCGAGATCTGATTTTTCAATATCTAACCAATTTGGTCTAGCCATTGTAAAATTGTCGCACTTAATTAGGTGTGCTACCATATTGTTCATATATAATTTCTGTATGTCTGGGAAACAAGTCCCCCCTTCTTTCCAGTCTCTCTGTAGTATTTCCAATGAGACTCTAGGTCTCCTATCTTGCCAAATATAATTTGATAATTGCCTTTGAAGACCACGTATCGTCTGGCATGACACCCTCAACGGGAGATTACTAAATAAAAATGTCAACTTAGGAAGGAGATAGAAGTTTACTGCTTCAATCCTACCCAACCAAGAAAGTTCCAATCCCTGCCAATTTTTTAAGATGTTCCTAAAGTGGATGGCAATATCAGTATAATTAAGTTCTCCAGTTTCTCTATAATCTAGAGATAGTTTTACCCCTAAATATTTTATGTTCCTTACTTCCCAGTCGCATTTAAAATCTTTTTTGAGTTTGTCTACGCCTGGTCCACTTAGGCCTTTTATCAGGATTTGTGTTTTCTTTATACTTATTTTATAACCTGAGTGTATACCAAACACGTTAATAAGCCGAAATACGGCTGGGATAGATCTAATAGGATCTGCAAGGGTCAGTAGAACATCATCTGCATATAATGCAATTTTGTTCTCCATCTTATTCACTTTTAGCCCGCTGATGTCTTCGTTCTGTCTAATCGCGGCTGCCAACGGTTCTATGGAAAGGATATATAACAGGGGTGCCAAAGGGCATCCCTGTCGCATCCCATTTCTAATAGGGAACCAGTTTGATTGAAACATGTATCCTGATACTTTGGCTTGAGGATCCTTATATAGCGCCATTGTGCACTCCTTAAAGAAACCCTCGATGCCGAAGGCCCTCAGTACTTCTTCCATGTACTTCCAGTTAACCCGGTCGAAGGCCTTCTCGGCATCGAGGGTAACCACAGCAAAAGGAGACAAACTTTGGTCTGCATGATATAGGACATTCAGTAATTTCCTAATGTTATCAGATGTGCCCCTACCCTCTACAAACCCGCTCTGATCTAAATGTACAATGTTGGGTATGATTTGTTTTAGTCTATCGGCCAAAATTCTAGAGTAAACTTTGATATCCAAATTGATAAGAGAAATTGGTCTATAATTCGAAGTGTGCGTAGGGTCCTTGTCTATCTTAGGGATTGGTATTATAGAGGCCTGGAGTAATTCCGTTGGGATGGCTTTATGATTAGCAAAATCTTCAAATGTTCTTAATATATATGGAGAGATTATATCACTTAATTTTTTATAAAAGATTGAAGAGAAGCCATCTGGGCCTGGTGCTTTACCTGCTGTTAGTGCTTTAATGGTATTACTAATCTCCTGAATAGAAAAAGGGGCATTTAGTTGACTCAATTTCTCCAAAGATATTGTTGGTAAGCTCAATTTATCCAGAAACTGTTTTGTTTCGCCCTCAGATGGCTCATTAAATTTTATATTGTATAGGCTTTTATAATAGTCTTCAAATGCTTTGGCTATTTGGGTTGGAGAAAACATTTTTTTACTTCCAACTGTTATATAGTTTATAGATTGAAGTTTATTTTTATTTTTTAATTTATTTGAAAGACTTTTCCCTGTTTTATTATTTCCATAGTACCATCTCTGTTTTAGAGTTAACATAGCTTTGTTAATCTTTTCTTGAGTTCTTACTAATATTTTTCCCCTAATCTCTTTAATATCCTCCAAAATTTTATAATCTATGGTGAGTTTATGTAAGCGTTCTTGTTTTGCCAGATCAATATAAAGCTCATTGAGCTCTTTTCCTTTCTTTTTTTTTATAATAGCACCCATTTTTATGAGGCATCCTCTCATATATGATTTAAAAGTACACCATAGCATGGCATTGGAGACATCCCCTGTATCGTTAATTTCAAAAAATTCTCTAGTCTGAGTGCGCTGTTCTTCTACATTAGTTTCTGATTTTAGTAAGTTTTCATTAAGTCTCCATTTGTCTCTACATTTATATTCAGGATTATTTTTTATGACTAAACTTACAGGTGCATGGTCGGACCATGTTATCGGTCCAATTGTCACCTTCTTAACTCGCTCCAAAATTTCAGATTTTACCAAAAAGTAATCAATTCTAGTGTATGCCTGATGAACATTTGAAAAAAACGTATAATCTCTCGCTTCTGGATTAGACGTTCTCCAGGCATCATATAAACAGTTTTTTGCCAAAATAGTCTGCATCATTGATAGACCTGTTCTTTGCTTGCCGTCTGTGTGAACGGACTTGGTTCTATTCCTATCTATTTTATCATCTATGATGCAGTTAAAGTCCCCCCCGATGATTAGGCTACCAGACGATACACGGTCAATCTGTTGCATCAAATTTCCCAAAAATCTGTATGGGGATTGATTTGGAGCATAAACATTTACTAAAGTATACAAAATATCATTAATTCGAACTATCACTATAAGAAACCTGCCACCAGGGTCAGTCTCCTCATAGATCAGCTCATATTTTAAGCTACCTGAAAAAAAAATTGCCACCCCTCTTTTCTTGTTCTTTCCCGCCAAATTAGATCTATGGACCACTGGGAATTTTTTGTAGTTCCATAGTTTAGGCGTAGAGTTAGACCAGTGTGTTTCTTGAACGAAACCGATATCTGTTTTACTGTCAATCAATAATTTATACAAGTAGCCTCTTTTCTGACTCGAATTTAAGCCCCTTGTGTTAATAGATAGTATGTTTAATGACATACTACCGCAGCTCACCCCACACCCTCATCCCCTCTAGCCTCCCCTCAGATAGCATCCAACACTCAAATCCATTCATACTTTCGCCAGTCGGTCCTATATATTTGGACCTCCTGGTGAAACTCCAACTTTCTATTACCACATTCAATCCATAATATGAAGTTCTGTGTACAGTCTTCATATTTAACCCTGCTGCCGTCGCAGGACCCTGGACCAGGATAGTAGGCATTTTGTTCTTTGTTATACTCCCTCTATCCTTCAAATGATTCTGCCCTTCTTTTCCCCTTTTCTTTCAAATCCTATTTCTAGAGGCGTTACGATGTTCTTTCCCTCTATCCGACCACAAGATCTATCTACTAAGTCCCCCTTCTACTGACTTTTATTTTATCTGGGGCAATTCTATCCTCCTATTTTTATCTTCCAATACTCCCTTCCCCTAGCCCTTGGTTATAGTCTCCCTTCTCCTCCCTTTATGTGATATTCATACAAAATTTGTATAAGCTTGTGATTATTGTGAAACTCACTTCATTCATTTCATTCACATACATTAAATAATGTGTCAATAAGTGTATCTTATGCTTTAAGCTCATTTTCCCTATACATTGCTCTATATGTGAATCTATAATTATTGCTCTATATGTGAATCTATAATTATATTCATTATATACGTGTGTGGGTAGCGCCTGTAGCATTCCTAAAACAGTTTAACACCTTTTCTACCCGTATCAAAAAATCTTATAAATTATTTTCTAGATTTGTGAGTGTTATAAACTTCTTTTTCGTTCACTTCATACTGCTAAGTTAATTTATATGTATTTATATTAATTATAACTTTAAATCTGTGATTACCCCTCTATAAATTTTACCATTTCTATACATTTCCATATGTGAAAGAGAATAAAAAAAATAAATAAATAAAAGGAGAAGGAGGAGGAGTTCGGTTTGACTAAGGGATAAGTTTCAAACTTGTCATCTTCTGCTTTAGTGCCAAGTTGTCTCTGAAGATATATGATTTATCTTTAAAAAAGACCATAATTGCCGTCGGGAACAGTCACTTGTATCTGATCTCCTTATTCCTGAGAATAACTTTTTCTTCGGAAAAAGTTCTTCTTGCTTGTCTTGTCTTTTGAGATAAGTCCTGATAAACTTTTAAGTGTCTCCATTCTTCCGTATCTAGGATCCCGTTCCTTATCTTCTGCATTATTTGTTTTTTCATCCAAAAACTGTAGAAGCAAATCATAACATCTCTTGGATTGGATTTGTCGGTTCCATTTGGTCTAGCCAGTCTGTGGAATCTTTCAAAGGTCTCAGGGCCCAGCGTCTGTCTGGATAGTATTTTTGAAAAGAAACTGTTCAAGTACAAATATAGGTCTTCTTGTAAGATTGATTCCGGTATGCCTCTGACTCTTACGTTGTTTCTCCTGGAGCGATCCTCTAGGTCGGTCAGCTTGGTCTCAGTATCCTGCAATCTCTTCTCTAGCTGTATATTAGATATTTTAATTTGTTCATATTCCTCTTGTACTTTTTGTAATATGATTGCCTGATTTGAGAATTTCTCAAAGAGAATGGCGATTTCCGATCTAATATCTTTAGAGTTATTTTCAATGTCCGTTTGGATCTTTTTATGTAGATTGTCCAGCATTTGGGTTAAGAGTTGTTGCGTCAATCCCTGTGGGTTTTTTGACAGGTGTGGTAAGTCGTCCTCCGATATATTGGATAATTGATGTGCAGAAAGCTGAACATTTTCTAGAGGCAGAGATTTTCGTTGCCTCTCTGGTTCTGTGCAAACAGCTTTAGGTGAATAAAATGCACCAATCGTTGCCTTCTTTTTCTCCATATTTTTGGCTCTCTCTTTTTTAGTAGCCATACGTATTTCTAGCGCTCCTAAAGTGAACTTTAAACTTTATACTCCACTAAGGATGGCTGTGGAGTTTAAATCACTTTTAAGTCACTTTGTCGCTTTCGGCCAGTTATCTCCCAGTTCTCTCCTTTTCCTCTTCACTGTATTAAACGCTAGATTAAACTTTACATTCCACTAAGGATGACTGTGTGGTTTAAATTGCTTTATCACATTTAACCCAGTTGTCTCCTTTCCTCTTCACTGCAACACCAGACAACTGTCTCTTTAAATTAACTCTTGTTTGTCGAATATGAAATAGAGATCAGTGGATAATGGAAGCATATATATATATATATATATTTTTTTTTTTTTTACACACAAAATGTATTTTATACCCGCTGGGACCACTTTCCTTCCCACCCTATCACTGCCAGAATCAATCTTCTATCTATAAGCGTAAATACCTTCAGACTGGAGATTTATGCGTACTTGTCAGCCCAAATCAAAACTCAGCGTCTTCTCTTCCTCTGTATATCAGCAACCCCCAAGAATTCTTGTTTGTCAGACATATACCGTAGTCGGAATCAGTGTCAAATGAATGCCTCAATGTAACTACTTTGTATCTTTGTAGATGCTTTTCAGCTACTGCTCAGCCGGTTATCCTGCTCGTGGGAATCAATGCCTCAATGTAATAGTTTGTAACATTGTAGCAGCTTTGTGACAGCTGCTCAGCCGCTTGTTTAGTACTCGCTGGGACCGCATTCATTCCCATCTTCACGCTGCCAAATCAGTCTTCCATTTACCAGACGTAAATACCTTCAAGCTGAGGGTTGTAGTATCGGTTCTTGTAGCAGCTTTGTGGCAACTTTGTAGCAGCTTTGTAGCAGCTTTGTTGCAGCTTTGAAAAATCTTCAGCTGCTCAGCCGCATAACAGAATCTTTGCCTCGCTGCCTTCAAATTTTTCAGCGCCGTTCTGCCTGGCGTCCTCGCTGCCTCACTTGCTTCGTTGCCCCACTTCCTGGTCCGTGAAGGCGCGCGTACGCACCTACGTCACATTCCGCCTGCCCATCTAGCCACACTCCTGGTATATTAAACAAGGATTCATCACTGTTAGGGTTTTGGCTAGTCAACAATGTATAAAGTCGCGACTCTTCTTCCTTTGGTACAGATATTGTCATTATACCTGAAGGTCCCTTGAACTTTAAAGATGTTGTTCCATTTGGTAGAAACGTTATCTGCGCTTGTAGTTTTGACAACAAATCACGTCCTAGCAGTTGGACTGGACATTCAGGCATATAAAGGAATTGATGTTTTACTACGTGGCCTCCCAATGTACAGAGTCGACTTTTAAGAACCGGTTTAGCAGCACTCCTTCCAGTTGCTCCTATTACGGTGATGGTTCTTCCAGATGGAGGAGCAACTAGGTCAGTCACCACCGAATGTTCAGCACCAGTATCGATCATGAACGCACTCCTTTTTCCCCCTATTGATACATCGACCATAGGCTCCGCTCGGCCAAGGGGGATAGTGCCCGGTCGGTATCAATAGTCCTCCATGACCGTGTCAGCCAATCCTACAAAGTCCCTATCTTCTCTATCGCGGGATCTCTGCGCTGCTGGATAATACCTGTCTTCTCTAACACTTCCTCTATTGCTACCATTATTCCCTCCAGGACCTCCTCTACCTCTCGCTCTGCCTCTATAATTACCATATCCTGCCCTAGGTCTGTCTCTCTCATACTGTTCCCTTTGTGGACACTCACTTCTCCAATGCCCTTCTTCCCTACAGTACGCGCACTGATTCCTACTCAGGGGTTCCCTATTCCACTTACCATCGCCTTTATCTGCTCCCCTATACACCTCTTTCTCCCTTCTATCTACGCCTGCGATCGCTACCGCTAGCATATCTGCCTTTCTACGCATCTTGCGCTCTTCCTCTTTCTTCGTTTCTGTTTCCCTGTTCATATACACTTTATTCGCTACCTCCATTAGTTGGGTTATGGACATCCCTACGAACCCTTCTAACTTTTGTAGCTTGCGCTTTATATCTCTGTAGGCTTGGCTGACAAAGGCAGAGTTAACCATCCGGGAATTCTCAGGGGCCTCCGGATTAAAGGGGGTATACAAGCGGTATGCCTCCAATAATCGGTCATAAAAGACACTGGGCAATTCATCACATTTCTGCAATACCTCAGCCGTCTTAGACATGTTAATCGCCTTCTTTCCTCCAGCTTTCATGCCAGCAATAATAGCGTCCCTATAAGCTTTTAAATGAACCAAGTCTGCGCCATTGACATTCCAATTTGGATCAGCATTTGGATAATGTGCTGTGGCCCATGCTGCTGGGTTGGCCTGATTTTGTGTACGGGCCTCTTCTTCCAGCGCTTTAATTGCCGCTTGATTTATCCTAGTCCTTTCCTCGTTATTAAACAATGTCATTAATAATTGCTGGCAATCAGCCCAAGTGGGATTGTGTGTCTGGACTATTGAAGTAAACAGATCCGTCATGGCTTGAGGCTTTTCAGTGTAAGAGGAGTTATGGGTCTTCCAATTAAAGAGATCAGTGGTTGTGAAAGGGACATAGTCGTAGACTGGATCAGCATATTGTATCTGGCTGTCATCGTTAATGTGTGTCGGGCCAGGAGTCAATCAAAGTGGCATTTGTTGGGGTTGGAGAGTACCGGTCAGTTGTCGGGTTAATATGGGGCTTCGTAGAGATGCGTCAGTTAGGGGTTCCGGTCGAGGGGTAGTAAGGCAAGGGGATGGGGAAGCTTTACTATGGGGAAGGTTGGTGAGTAAAATATTCCGGGCCAGCTAGGGGGCCAAATCTGGGTATGTGGAGTTAACGGAAGCAGGTATCGGAAGGGGAGGGTTTGAAACAAAGGGGCTGGGCTCTGAGCTAGAGGAGGAAGTAGGTGGGGACAACGGGGCAAGGGGAGGAGCGTTTCCAGCAGCACCTCCTCTTCCTCTTCCTGTGGAGGAGGAGTAAGGGGGCGGCATAGGGATCTCAGACTCAGGGGGCGTGTCCAAAATGGGCGTAATTACGGCCTTAGTGGACAAGCGAATCCTGGCCACCATGAGGCGACATTGTTCCTCGTGGCATACTCGGATCCATTTTGGCGAGTCATTTACGGCCTGCCTCCAACAATCAATATAGGGAAACTGGCCGTAAAGTTCAGGCCTACCTGATACAGCCACGTGTACACGCTGTACCAGATTAGGATCCAAACTGCCACGTGGTGGCCATGCGGCAACCAAAGTAGGCCATTCCCTACTACACAATGTAATCAGGCGTGCTGGAGACATCTTTACCCCAAAATCACATGCTTTATATCCCTTTTTAAAATTCTTTATTATACATCCTAAGGGATCCAAAATCGTCGAAACCGACGCGCCCATACTTAACAATGGAGCGTCGTTTCCAACAGAAACTATACAAACACTCTACCAACGGTCACACCCGTTCCCTCGGCAACAGCACCACGTGGTACAGTTACTAAGTGAAACGCACACAACAAAACACTCAGGGAATTCCCGTACACACAGCTGTTACACCAGTCACTAAGTAACTAATACTGTGCCCTTTGGCGAAACTATACGGTCACCCACGCTATAATTCCCTATATTTGAATTACCCGTCTATATCATACCCCAGTAACATCGTCTTTACAAACAGTAGTTATAGTACGGTTAGCATAGGTTAAAGTACAATTTAAAGTCACAGTACAATTAGTAGTGGTTATGGTGTTAAAACATGCAACATAGACGACAATTATTAGTACTTATTTATAGTGTCAGTAATTATACATGGTTATGGTACCATGCGCTATAATACAGTTACACACTATTCACACTCTCGCTAGACGGCAGAGCTCACGCTATCTAGCAAGATATACACGCTAATACAACAATCTTTAACACATACAATTCCCAACTAATCTATTGGCCAGTACCTTGATGGACTACCTAAAACTATCTACATAAGTTTTGGTTAGCCACACTGCCCAAGCACCACATATAGCGAACTAGAGGGCGGAATTTACAACAGTACCCTCTTAGTCTATCTACTCTATCAATAGTCTAGTGGGTTCCAAATTTACACGCCTTCCCACTTAGCCAAGATAGGTTGAGATCTAGCGGACCGAATTTAGACAGGCGCCGCTTAGTTTCCAGGTCCCTCCGACCTAGCGAACAAAATATACACCCTAGAACGCTAGTCTAGACAAGACACCGGTGTCTGGCTAGGGCTATTTACACCAGAACCCCGCCTGACTCCAAACCAAAATTAAACGGGCTTACTAAAGGGCGTTTAATTGAGCGGTGCGCCTTCGCTCCTTCCCTCCACTGGAGGGGGCAGATAACCCCTTATGGGCCTACCGCACAATCGGTATCCAATACCCCTAGTGGGTCCGCCGTCTAAAACAGCGGTCGTCTTACCTCCTCGTTCCTGAACCTGAGTTCACACTCATCGACGGGGACACCCCAGCACTTACTACGTAGAGGCCCATGATCTCCTGGACAACAAACCAGTGGCGCCGAGACGAAGGGAGGTCCACGCAGAAGTTCAGGGGTGCAGCCGTAGAGAACGTGGGCAAAGATAGACCGTCTCACGCCTCTGCTTCTCAGCTACCGTTGAACGATGAGCTTCCCGGCCAATGAACCAAATGATACCGGAGAAACTGACGGAAGCCAAGCACACAGAGATGGACACAGGTTTCTTCAGGAAGGAAGAGGTTCTTTATTCGGTTCACCGATCGGGACTCAGAGGGACTGATGTCACCAAAATACAACAAGTTCTGAGCCCCGGACACTAGTGTAGGCTCCTTATATAAGCATGTAACTCCTCCCATAAGTTGCTCCACCCACACATTCTCTTACCCAATCAATCGAATAAGAACTAACTTCCTATTTGACCGCATGGCTTGCCCAGCACAATGGAGGAGGGGAATACTACATCCGGTATTCTCGCACATGCTCCGTACACTACTGATCGTATCTTTGCCACGTGCAACCAACCGACCGATACACCAGTATATGCACGTACACATGCCACGTGGTAATCTCGGCCTACTAAATTTATTTTTACCGAGATTCCACCACAATAGTAAGGCAGTCCAGTCATCTCAAGATAAAGCTGTCTCCCTGTAAACAATCAAGTGGGCCAGTTCAGATGAGGAGAGCTTTGAGATTTTAGGCCACCAGTGCAAGCACAAACCCACCCAATACTGGGCCAGCAAAGGGCCTGCACAGTACCTTCCTGTTGCAATACTTTGATAACCGGTGTTCCAAATCACCTTCACTTAAATTCAGCAAAAGAATAGTTCTCTGAGTCTGCAGTCCATAAGCACTGTATACTAAAGGCCCAAGGTATTATTGTCAACCTGCCCCCATGTGCTCTTGCAAACCCTCCCATGAAAAGCTGGAGCTGCCAAATTTAAGTGCACTTTATGTATATTCATTTATTCACATTTAGTTTATTATTTATATTTTAATATATACTTAATAAAGGTTATGTTTAGTTCTACTAGAGCATTGTTTGCCACATTTCCTGTGGGGGAATCGTTTTTATCATTTGTACTTCTGGAAAGTGTTACGCTAGTGGCCTGCATGGAATCGGTCAAATAGAGTTTAATGTATATAAAAAAATAACACCAACACTGTTTGACCCATGTTAACACCTGCCCTCAGTGACTTTGAATCAAAACAGTGTCATTATTTTCACTATTGGCAATTTTTTTTTTTTATAATTCTTTTTTTATGCGTGCTGCAAACTCAAATATAATGGCAAAAAAGTCCAATGTATCAAAGTCTCTTTTCCTCAAAGAGACTTTGATACATATAACTTTTTTGCCATTATAGTGGTATTTTATATTATTTTATTATTTTATATATTAATAAATTGTTTACTACCTATATACCACCTTTGGCATTTCCTGCTATTTTTACAAAGAAGGCTTGTAGTCCTTAACTACATCTACCTTTAGACCAGAGCCGATGTGGAGGGCTCTGGGTTTGTAAGTACATATTTTACTGTTTGGATATCACTACTGGGACCCACAATATTGCACTATATATGTTTGTGTTTAATCTAGAGAACAAAAAGAATAACCATCCAAGAAGGAAAAGGGTCGCCTCTACGGACCCTACAAGCGACTATATAATTTTAGCTCCTGAAAGTGTGAGTGGGCATATGGGCATATTTTCCCTATTTTTTGTACACTGTCCCTTTATATCACAGTATACACTATGTTTGGCAATTTTGTTTTGTGTCTTTAAGGTACTACATACCTACATTGTGATTTCTATATTAAGAGATATCAAAAGGTAGAGGTACTGCTTTATATTCCGCACTTTATATCACAAGATACATATTATCAGCGCTTCACCTTCACCTTTCTACCCAATGTTTTAAGATAAGAGTTTGGTGTTACAGCGGCTGTTTTTTGCGGTGTTATATAACAACCACCCACCCTCTCATAGTAGCGCTAGTACATTCTGTTTTCTATACATTGTCAGCAGCAGGGATGGACTGACAGCCTCCTGGGCCCCCGGACAAAATTAGATCCAGGGCCCTACGAAGACAAAATATTAAAGGAGCACTATAGTGCCAGGAAAACAAACTCATTTTCCTGGCACAATAGGGTCATTAGGTTCCCCCCACCTGCTGGGCTGAAGGGGTTAAACTGTTTAAGAACAGTTTGACAACTTACCTGGGGTCTGCTGGGATATGAGGCTGTAGCAGGGCATAGGAGCAGTGGTGTGTGTGATTGGTGCAGTATGTGTGAAAGGTTCAGTGTGTGTGTGGGGGGGGCAGGGTGCAGTGAGTGAATGTGTAGGGTGTGTGGGGCAATGTGTGTGTGGCTGTGTGTGTGTGGCAGTGTATGTGTGTGTGGGGCAATGTGTGTATGTGTGTGTTGGGCAATGTGAGTATGGGGAGAAGTGTGTGTGGGGCAATGTGTGTATGGGGGCAATGTGAGTATGGGGAGAAGTGTGTGTGGGGCAATGTGTGTATGGGGGCAATGTGAGTATGGGGAGAAGTGTGTGTGGGGTAATGTGTGTATGTGTATGGTGTGTGTGGGGGGCACACTGTATATATGGGTTAACAGTGTATGTGTGTATATGGGTGGGCAGTGTTTGTGTGTATATATATATATATATATATATATATATATATATATATATACACACACACACACATAGGTGGGCTGTGTATGTATATATGGGTGGGCAGTGTATGTATATATGGGTGGGCAGTGTATATATATATATATATATATATATATATGGGTGGGCAGTGTGTATATATATGGGTGGGCAGTGTGTATATATTGGTGGGCAGTACGTGTATATGGGTGGGCAGTAGGTGTATATGGGTGGGCAGTGAATGTATATGGGTAGGCAGTGAATGTATATGGGTAGGCAGTGAATGTATATGGGTGGGCAGAAGGTGTATATATGGGTGGGCAGTGTATGTATATGGGTGGGCAGTGTGTATATATGGGTGGGCAGAAGGTGTATATGGGTGGGCAGAAGGTGTATATATGGGTGGGCAGAAGGTGTGTATATGGGGGGCAGTGTATGTATATGGGTGGGCAGTGTATGTATATGGGTGGGCAGTGTATGAATATGGGTGGGCAGTGTATGTATATGGGTGGGCAGTGTATGTATATGGGTGGGCAGTGTATGTATATGGGTGGGCAGTGTATGTATATGGGTGGGCAGTAGGTGTATATGGGTGGGCAGTAGGTGTATATGGGGGGCAGTGTATGTATATGGGGGGCAGTGTATGTATATGGGGGGCAGTGTATGTATATGGGGGCAGTGTATGTATATGGGGGGCAGTGTATGTATATGGGGGGGCAGTGTATGTATATGGGGGGGCAGTGTGTGTATATGGGGGGGCAGTGTGTGTATATGGGGGGGCAGTGTGTGTATATGGGGGGGCAGTGTGTGTATATGGGGGGGCAGTGTGTGTATATGGGGGGGCAGTGTGTGTATATGGGGGGGCAGTGTGTGTATATGGGGGGGCAGTGTGTGTATATGGGGGGGCAGTGTGTGTATATGGGGGGGCAGTGTGTGTATATGGGGGGCAGTGTGTGTATATGGGGGGGCAGTGTGTGTATATGGGGGGGCAGTGTGTGTATATGGGGGGGCAGTGTGTGTATATGGGGGGGCAGTGTGTGTATATGGGGGGGCAGTGTGTGTATATGGGGGGGCAGTGTGTATATATGGGGGGGCAGTGTGTGTATATGGGGGGGCAGTGTGTATATATGGGGGGCAGTGTGTATATATGGGGGGGCAGTGTGTATATATGGGGGGGCAGTGTGTATATATGGGGGGGCAGTGTGTATATATGGGGGGCAGTGTGTATATATGGGGGGCAGTGTGTATATATGGGGGGCAGTGTGTGTATATGGGGGGCAGTGTGTGTATATGGGGGGCAGTGTGTGTATATGGGGGGCAGTGTGTGTATATGGGGGGCAGTGTGTGTATATGGGGGCAGTGTGTGTATATGGGGGCAGTGTATATATGGGGGCAGTGTGTGTATATGGGTGGGCAGTGTATATATGGGGCAGTGTATGCATATGGGGGGCAGTGTGTGTATATGGGGGGCAGTGTGTGTATATGGGGGGCAGTGTGTGTATATGGGGGGCAGTGTGTGTATATGGGGGGCAGTGTGTGTATATGGGGGGCAGTGTGTGTATATGGGGGCAGTGTGTGTATATGGGGGCAGTGTGTGTATATGGGGGCAGTGTATGCATATGGGGGCAGTGTGTATATATGGGGGGCAGTGTGTATATATGGGGGGCAGTGTGTATATATGGGGGGCAGTGTGTATATATGGGGGGGCAGTGTGTATATATGGGGGGCAGTGTGTATATATGGGGGGCAGTGTGTATATATGGGGGGGCAGTGTGTATATATGGGGGGCAGTGTGTATATATGGGGGGGCAGTGTGTGTATATGGGGGGGCAGTGTGTGTATATGGGGGGGCAGTGTGTGTATATGGGGGCAGTGTGTGTATATGGGGGCAGTGTGTATATATGGGGGGGCAGTGTGTATATATGGGGGGGCAGTGTGTATATATGGGGGGGCAGTGTGTATATATGGGGGGGCAGTGTGTATATATGGGGGGCAGTGTGTATATATGGGGGGGCAGTGTGTATATATGGGGGGGCAGTGTGTGTATATGGGGGCAGTGTGTATATATGGGGGCAGTGTGTATATGGGGGGCAGTGTGTATATGGGGGGCAGTGTGTATATGGGTGGGCAGTGTGTATATGGGTGGGCAGTGTGTATATATGGGTGGGCAGTGTGTATATATGGGTGGGCAGTGTGTATATATGGGTGGGCAGTGTGTGTATATGGGGGGGCAGTGTGTAGATATGGGGGGCAGTGTGTAGATATGGGTGGGCAGTGTGCGTATATGGGTGGGCAGTGTGCGTATATGGGGGGCAGTGTGCGTATATGGGGGGCAGTGTGCATATATGGGGGGCAGTGTGCGTATATGGGGGGCAGTGTGTATATAGGGGGGGCAGTGTGTATATAGGGGGGGCAGTGTGTATATAGGGGGGCAGTGTGTATATGGGGGGGTAGTGTGTATATAGGGGGGGTAGTGTGTGTATATATGGGGGGGCAGTGTGTGTATATATGGGAGGGCAGTGTGTGTATATATGGGAGGGCAGTGTGTGTATATGGGAGGGCAGTGTGTGTATATGGGAGGGCAGTGTGTGTATATGGGAGGGCAGTGTGTGTATATGGGTGGGCAGTGTGTGTATATGGGTGGGCAGTGTGTGTATATGGGTGGGCAGTGTGTGTATGGGGGGGGGGGGGGGGCAGTGTGTGTAAGTGCCTGCTTACCTGTACAATCTGATGGTTTTCTCCCTCCATCAGCACTTATCAGGCCAGGCTCCTCTTCTCACCCTCCATCCATGGTGTCAGTGTGCTCCGTGTGAGAGGGAAGCAGGGGGTGTGATGTCACTTCCTGCCCCGCCTCCCATCCTCACACTGAGCACTGAGCACTGAGCACTGAGCACTGAGCACTGAGCAGAGAGAGAGACCTGGCAGTGAGAGCTGGTATAATGCTGCCAGGTCTCTCACTGAGTGGAGTGGGGGGATTGATGGGTAGCAGGGGCCCTTCGAGTCATTATGGGCCCCTGCAACCTTCTTGCAGCACTTTTTTTGCACAACTTCCTTCTGCTGTGGAGATCTCTGATTTCCACAGCAGAAGCATGGCTGTGCTGCCGGGCCCCCTGACTGACTCGGGCCCTCGGTCCATGACCGAACTGCCCGACCTGTCAGTCCGCCCCTGGTCAGCAGACTATTTATGGTTCTAGTACCTTACTTGGATCAGTGGGGGTTTGGTAGGAGTTGTGTTGCCAGTCGGTGAGTCGTGTGAGTAGGTCTGCTCTTCTTCTCGGTAGAGGTGTAGTGGTCTTGGGATCAGTGGAGACTACTCGTGAGGGGTGGTGGCCCTAACCTAAGGGCTGTCCGGGGGGTGAATTCCGTCTTGGGCCGCAATATGTGTTCTGTGAACGCGGTATTGTGTGCAGCGCCCTCTCTAGCAGGCTCTTATAGGAGGTATTAAACTAGTTTCATAACTTGTGCAGCGGTAACAACTATGTGTGTGAGGGAAAAGGAAGGCATGCATTATAAAGCATGAGCATTGTGTATCGCCTTTGAGTAGCAGGGTTAGGAGACTTCTTCCCCCTACCTGTCAGGTGGCCTACGTGTCTGTTCTCTGCGTTCTTGGTATGAATGTTTTTGCGGTTGCCAGGTTCCAGGCATGGGCGGTGCTCTGATTGGGCTTGTTCAGTAGGCCCAGTTTTTTTAGGAGTGCGGGAGCATCGGTTCCTGAGGAGAGTTTGTGTGTTCCCCTGGTGGGTGACTAGTAAGATGCGTGGGTTACCCCAGCTGGCATGGTATCCCCGCTGTGCGCAGCTGACTGGTGAGTTCACTGAGCAAGTTTCTCCATTTGGAGGGTGGTTTTAGTTAAAGGGACTCTCCAGTGCCAGGAAAACAATCCATTTTCCTGGCACTGCAGGTCCCCTCTCCCTCCCCCCCCCTCCCCCCCCATCCCAGGTTGCTGAAGGGGTTAAAACCCCTTCAGTTACTTACCTGCATCCAGCGCCGATGTCCCTCGGCGCTGGTTCAGGGTCCGCCCACGCTCCTCCCCGCCGACGTCATCCGGCAGGGAGACCTATTGCACATGCGCAGCCGGCGGCGGGGGAAACCTAATGCCATTATGAGGATCTAAATTCCCTCCCAAGTATCCAATAGTGTAACGTTTTAAAACTGACTGCAATATATTCATTTTTGAGAAATAAAGGAAATCCTAAAATAAAACAAAAATATAGAGCTTACTATGCACACATCTCGACTCAGTACTGCTATTGGGCAAAATAGCTTGTAGGACAAAAAGAAAACCTTGGAGGGCACAAGGCAGGTTAAAAAAAAATAAATCAACAACTATCAAAACATCCAAAATATTGGTAGACTCTATTAAAAGTACATAGTACAAAAACCCAAGTATGACAGGCTTAGTGAGAAGGAGATTACAATATAAAAAAAACTATACCATAATTTATAATGTGCTTACTTCTGAGCAGTACTGTAGCGCAGTCCTATGGACCTGTCCAATTGTTTTTTGTTTTGGGCTGCATGCTCTATATCCATGCAATTTAAGTACACTGCACTCAAAGTTTATATGTATTTCAATATAGTGAATTCCTTTCTGGATTGAAACAGAAGGGATTCTAGCAATTATACTCATAATTGTGAGATTGCATTTACTAATCCTTTAAACATTGGAAAAACTAATAAGGTTTGATTTTTAAAGAATTTAGTATCTATTGAGTCAATCCATCTAATTCAGTTATTTGCTCTATTCTTTGCATTTTACCAGTTAAAGCATTTCATGAAGAATGTTAATTTGGACATATCCAATGATAATTTACATTTTGAAAATGGAGAACCAGCAGGACAGTATGACATTGAAAACTGTGTTATTGCTCCAAATCAATCAATACTACTTAATCAAGTTGGCAGTTTTAAATATTCTGCACCAGCTGGACAGCAATTGACAATTAATGAAAATCTCATACAGTGGAACCACATGTTTAAAAAGGTGACTTCTATTTTTATTATTTCAATTTGTATAAAATATTGTTAATATATAGCAATAAAAATAAAATCAAAATCAAAATTGTATATTGATTAAAGCAAATCAATTCATTAATAATTAAATTAAGCGACCTTAACTGAATAATACTCTGTAAAAATACAGTGCTTATGAACATCTTCTCCAGTCTAGGTAAACAGTGTGTATTTAATTTACTAACATGACATTGGGCTTATGCACACTAAGCAATGAACTATAGTTATCTGAAAACTAAACTGCAAATGTTTGGCAAAAATTATTTAGAAAAACTGACTTGCATCTTTGTCAGTGTTAAATCCTAGTTTTATATTAATCTGGTAATAACAAAGAATGTTGATCTTTTGTCAAACATGAAAATAACAAAACAAGGACAATGACAACACTATAGTATCATCTAAAATTAATTTAAAAAAAAAACTCATATGGCATTAGAGGTAAACTAGACGCACCCAGATCACTTCATCCAATGTATTTTGAAGTCTGCAATGTGAAACATTATTGTTCTGTAAGCTTTACATTGAAGGACATTGGTCTCCTTTCCCTACGGCTGAGCACACTGGGGTCTCCGGTGTGCACGGAAGGGAGACCATGTCTGCCACGATACGAGACATGGCGAGGAAGTTACAGGTAAGTGGGAACATGACAGTACCCCCTTTCTAAGATGCCACCTCTGGAGGCATAGTGATGCAGGACGATTACCAGGGCCAGCCATGGGAGGTATCGTGGAATAGGTACATTACGTATATTTTCCTGTACAAAGAGTCTTTCATCTGATACAGGATAACCTTCAGTTGTGGTAGGCAGGGCTGCCATCAGAAATTTTGGGGCCCCCCAGTGCCTGCACCCGAGTCCCCCCCCCCCCGAGTCCGCCCACAGGGATTCAGTGTCTGCAGGGCCGGTGCAAGGATTTTTGCCGCCCTAGGCAAAAGTAAAGTTTGCCGCCCCCCCATGTGACATCACAATGCCCCACCCATATGATCTGCCATGTTAACTAACACAGTGCTGCAGTGCCGCTGTGTTTACAATGAAAGGCCTGCAGGGACAGGCTATAGACACCAGAACCACTACATTAAGCTGCAGTGGTTCTGGGGACTATAGTGTCCCTTTAATGTGCTAGCCCTGCAATGTGCCTGTGGACCGGAGGGGAGATCAGAGATCTCCCTCCCCGGTCCGCAGGCACTATGCTGACAGCCGGCAGGAAGGGAGAGGGAGTGAGAGAGGACCCGGGAGCTCTGCCTGCAGCTCCTCCATGTCTTCATCTCGCGAACTTGGAGCGTTGCCGCGGTAACCATGGCAAGACTCCAAATCTCGCTAGAGTGAACTCTAGCCCTGGAGCGCGGGTTAGAGTTCACTCCACACTGGAGCCACCAATTAATCCCCACTGGGACCACCAGGGAATCCCACCGGGACCACCAGGGAATCCCACTGGGACCACCAGGGATCAAGAAATGTCCCCCCTCCTCCCAGTAAAGGTAAGAAGGGAGGGGGGACATCAATATTTATTTTAATTAAATAAAAAATAAATAAATGTATTAAAATTAAAAAAAACTACCCTTATCACACACACTCTACACACATACACTGCCCCCCCATACACACACACTGCCCCCCATACACACACACTGCCCCCCATACTGCCCCCATACACACACACAGCCCCCCATACACATACTGCCCACATACTGCCCCCATACACACACACTGCCCCATACACACACACTGCCCCCCATACTGCCCCCATACACACACACTGCCCCATACACACACGCAGCCCCCCCACACACACACTGCCCCCCTACACACACACTGCCCCCATACACACACATTGCCCCCCATACTGCCCCCATACACACACACTGCCCCCATACACACACACACACACTGCCCCCATACTGCAACCATACACACACACTGCCCCCATACTGCCCCCATACACACACACAGTCCCCCATACACATACTGCCCCCCATACTGCCCCATGCACACACACACTGCCCCCATACACACACACTGCCCCTCATACACACACACTGCCCTCCGTACACACACACTGCCCCCCATACTGCCCCCATACACACACACAGCCCCCCATACACATACTGCCCCATACACACACACTGCCCCCATACACACACACTGCCCCCAATACACACACACTGCCCCCCTACACACACACTGCCCCCCATACTACCCGCATAAACACACACTGCCCCCCATACACACACACTGCCCCCATACACACACACTGCCCCCCATACTGCCCCCATACACACACTGCCCCCATACACACATACTGCTCCCCATACACACCCACTGACCCATACACACATACTGCTCCTCCATACACACACACAATACACACATAGACTATCCCCATACACACACACACACTGCCCCCATACACTGCCGCCCCATACACACACATTGCCCACACTGCAATACTCACACACACACACACTGCAACTGTTACACACACATGCTGTCCCACACATACACTGCATCCCTGACATACACTGCCGCCCTCACTCACACACTACAACCTTCACACACACACACTGCTCACACACTGTCCCCCTCACACACACACACACACACACACACACTTCACCCCTTACACATTGCACCACTCACACACACACCACTGCTCCTATACCCTACTACAGCCCCATTTCCCAGCAGACCTCAAGTTGTCAAACTGTTCTTAAATGGTTTGACTACTTACTCTGGGAGAGGGTCCCGGCACTATTGACACCATACTGCCATACTATTGACCCCCCATACACACACACTGCCCCCCATACTGCCCCCATACACACACACAGCCCCCCATACACATACTGCCCACATACTGCCCCCATACACACACACTGCCCCATACACACACACTGCCCCCCATACTGCCCCCATACACACACACTGCCCCATACACACACACAGCCTGCCCCCCTACACACACACTGCCCCCATACACACACATTGCCCCCCATACTGCCCCCATACACACACACTGCCCCCATACACACACACACACACACTGCCCCCATACTGCAACCATACACACACACTGCCCCCATACTGCCCCCATACACACACACAGTCCCCCATACACATACTGCCCCCCATACTGCCCCATGCACACACACACTGCCCCCATACACACACACTGCCTCTCATACACACACACTGCCCCCCGTACACACACACTGCCCCCCATACTGCCCCCATACACACACACAGCCCCCCATACACATACTGCCCCATACACACACACTGCCCCCATACACACACACTGCCCCCCATACTACCCGCATAAACACACACTGCCCCCCATACACACACACTGCCCCCCATACACACACACTGCCCCCCATACTGCTCCCATACACACACTGCCCCCATACACACATACTGCTCCCCATACACACCCACTGACCCATACACACATACTGCTCCTCCATACACACACACAATACACACATAGACTATCCCCATACACACACACACACTGCCCCCATACACTGCCGCCCACACTGCAATACTCACACACACACACACTGCAACTGTTACACACACATGCTGTCCCACACATACACTGCATCCCTGACATACACTGCCGCCCTCACTCACACACTACAACCTTCACACACACACACTGCTCACACACTGTCCCCCTCACACACACACACACACTTCACCCCTTACACATTGCACCACTCACACACACACCACTGCTCCTATACCCTACTACAGCCCCATTTCCCAGCAGACCTCAAGTTGTCAAACTGTTCTTAAATGGTTTGACTACTTACTCTGGGAGAGGGTCCCGGCACTATTGACACCATAACCACTACACTGAGCTGTAGTGGTTATTGTGTCTGAATTATTTATTTACATAATATACAAGTGCCCCTCCCGAGATCAGGCTCTGGATCCGCCACTGTTCTGGTGGTGGCAACAGCATGCGTTGATTGGCGTGCTGTCTGGCTGACCGGTGCCGATGAATGCTGTCTGACTGTGCAACTAGCTCCTTGCGACGACCTCCCCCTGCTTCCAACTCATCTCCTCCTCCTCTCTGTCTCCCCATCTGAACTTTCCCCCTGTTCTTCTTCTCTTTTAGCGGGCACCCAGGTGACATCCACGGACGCATCGTCATCATCAACCGCTTCACTTGTATGTGACAACTCAGCAAAGGAAGCAACAGCGGGTACAACATCATCATCATCACACCGTATGTCCATGTGTGTAATGCTGCCTGACTGAGACATATCCCTGTTATCTACATCCTCTGGCAATAATGCTTGCGCATCACTCATTTCTACCAACTGATGTGTAAATAGCTCCTCTGACATATCAAGTGAAGCGGCTGTGGTGCTAGTGTTGGTGGTGGCGGCAGGCGGGCGAGTGGTAACTTGAGAGGTGCCCGAAGCTAAGCTGGAGGAAGATGGTGCATCAAGGTTCCGAGCGGAAGCTGTAGAAGATTGGGTGTCCCGTGTTAGCCAGTCAACTATGTCCTCAGAACTTTTCGAGTTCAGGGTACGTGGCCTCTGAACACTGGGCATTATTCTAGGGCCAAAGGGAATCACAGCATCACGACCACGACGGCCCCTGCGGCGTGGCCTGCCTCTGCCTGTCATTTTTTTTCGATTAGTGGTACTATGCGTGCAAGCTACTGTGACAACAGATATGAGTGTCACTGTGCACTGGCAGAAGTTGGCAGAGTAGACGCTGTAGGCCTGACACACACGCTTGCAGACAACTAACTGCTATTCAATCTATTACAGTCAATTTTTTTATTTATTTTTTAAATGTACACTACTGTTACACCAGATATGAGTTGCACTGGTGTGACACTGTGCCCTGGAAGGCCTGAAACGCACACGTGTGAAGGAAACTGACTGCTATTAATTCACAGTCAAATTTCCATTTTTTTTTTAATGTGCACTACTGTTACACCAGATATGAGTTGCACTGGTGTGACACTGTGCCCTGGCAGGCCCTGAAGCGCACACGTGTGAAGGAAACTGACTGCTATTATTTCACAGTCAAATTTCCATTTTTTTTTTAATGTGCACTATTGTTACACCAGATATGAGTTGCACTGGTGTGACACTGTGCCCTGGCAGGCCCTGAAACAAACACGCGTGGAGGAAACTGACTGCTATTATTTCACAGTCAAATTTCTAGGTTTTTATTTTTTTTTTTAAATGTACACTACTGTTACACCAGATATGAGTTGCACTGGTGTGACACTGTGCCCTGGCAGGCCCTGAAACGCACACATATGAAGGAAACTGACTGCTATTATTTCACAGTCAAATTTCTAGTTTTTTTTTTTTTTTAAATGTCCACTACTGTTACACCAGATATGAGTTGCACTGGTGTGACACTGTGCCCTGGCAGGCCCTGAAACGCACACGTGTGAAGGAAACTGACTGCTATTATTTCACAGTCAAATTTCCATTTTTTTTTAATGTACACTACTGTTACACCAGATATGAGTTGCACTGGTGTGACACTGTGCCCTGGCAGGCCCTGAAACGCACACGCGTGAAGGAAACTGACTGCTATTATTTTAGTCAAATTTCTATTTTTTTTTTTTTTTTTTAAATGTTCACTACTGTTACACCAGATATGAGTTGCACTGGTGTGACACTGTGCCCTGGCAGGCCCTGAAACGCACACGTGTGAAGGAAACTGACTGCTATTATATTACAGTCAAAAAAGTTTTTTTTTTTTTTTTTAAATGCAAGCTATTGTGACACCAGATATGAGTGGTGGCACTGGGCAAGTGGGCACAGTATACGCTGTGAGCCTGACACACACGCAGGCAGGCAACTGCAATTAGATTACACAGGGGAAAAAAAGCAGACTGATGTTCTAGCCCTAAAATTGCTTTTTGTGGTGCTGTCCTTACAGCAGAGATCAGATGAGTCCTTAAGGACTGTAGTGGACACTGAATACACTAGCCTAGCTATCAATTTCCCTATAAAATCAGCAGCAGCACACTGTCCCTCCTCTCACTAAGAATGCAGCTTCAGAATGAATCTAAAATGGATGCTGTCCAGGAGGTGGGAGGGTCTGGGAGGGAGGGTCTGCTGCTGATTGGCTGGAATGTGTCTGCTGACTGTGAGGTACAGGGTCAAAGTTTACTCAATGATGACGAATAGGGGGCGGACCGCACATCGCATATGTTCGCCATCCGTGGCGAACGCGAACAAGCTATGTTCGCCAGGAACTATTCGCCAGTGAACCGTTCGGGACATCACTAGTTGTGACTGATCAGTTTATATGTTTCATAACAGTTTGACCATTTTTGAGTTTGCTACTTACATTTGTTGTTGTTTACAGTGTTTACAACCATCTTCAGTCTCATATGAATTGTTACAAACTGCTATTTGTAACTGGCCCTTTAAATGAGAAATTGCCCTGATTCCTTGGATTGTGGAGAAGCCTATTTGCCAGCCTCTTCCCGCATGACTATGGCCCTGGGAGATTGGGCCCTTTAAAACCAGTATTCGGCCATACCAGAGTGTATGTCACTCATTCTGGCCCTTTAAATCCTGTGGGGAAGGATGGGTACTTTTTATATGGCACTTCGGATACAGTCGAAGTGCTGAAGTTGTCGAAGTCGTCAAAGTGGCCGCCATTCGACAAAGGAACACGTGGCGGCGGCCATTTTAATTTAGTCGAACGCGGTCAGCGGTGTATGCTAAAGATTCTATGGAACTAAAATCGTCTACGCAAATACATGAACACCGCTGACCCTTACCGTCGCCTTCACTTCAACGCTTCAGTTAAAGTCGAAGTACGTTCGACTATTCAAAACCCCCGTTGAACGGTGCTATTTGCACGAACGGACCCGTTCGTGCATTCGAAGGGGACTTAGCCATTTTTCTACAGGAAATTGACCGACCGCACAGCCCAAATCTATGAAACTGTTTTGGGCAGGAAAATGTGCTTGTGGTTGGTCATAAAGGACTTCCATCTAACTTTTGATCTACTGGATGGATTTGGCTGATTTTTGAAAGCGTTTATGTTTAAAGTGTGCTGATTCATAATACGTAATTTTTATGGATGTATCGTTTTAAAGTTACAGTGTATGTGTAAAAACTGTATTTTTCCTGCTTGTGATAATTATGTTAACCAATTGTGTAACATAATTATATCACAGGCAGAGGGGAGGATTTTGTGTGTAATTGCTGGGAGTGTTTTCTGTAATGTACGTGTGTGATTGGTTGTTTTGTAACGCCCTGTGCATAGTCCTATCTAAGGGAAACCTGCATAAAAGAAGTTTCTTTTGGTGCCAATAAACAGAATGACTTGTCCCTCTAACTTGCAGCCTTGACTCATGTTTGTAGGGGGCAGCTATAATCACTACAGGGATTGCTATGCTCTTCATACTCCCTTAGCTACTGAGCTCTTGTAAGAGCTCTTGTTCCTGATCCTGCTTCGCTCTACAGAAGGAAGAGGTTCACCTACTGGAGCCTGGTCATAGGTCCAGGGTGCAGAGCAGACGGCGAGATACCAGCCCAGCAGCGGTGGTTCGTGGGTTCTGCAGTAATTATGGGGGCTACACAGTAGTTATGGTGTCTACGGTGCTGATGGTCCTTTGGTGAGCGCTGATGGTCCTTTCTACGGTCCAACTTCCAGCCAGCCTGGAGGCAACCGTAACATGAATATCATTCCTTGTAATATACTCCCATGTTTTCTGCTAATTATTTAATTTTCATCAACTTAAGCAGTTCTAATTGCCATCAAAATCATGGCATCATTTTGAAAAACCTACCAAATCATCTATATTCCAAATCTTAGAGTTTGGCCTGATCGCAGAGCATCTTTGGTGTACTCCAATGTGACATAAAAGTATAAGAAAGAGTGTGTCAGGTTCTAATTTTACTTCTGAAACACTAGAATAGTAATAAATTCAAATGGGTCTATATACAGTGAACAAAATTATAAACGCAACACTTTTGTTTTTGCCCCCATTTTTCATGAGCTGAACTCAAAGATCTAAGACTTTTTTTAATGTACACAAAAGGCCTGTTTCTCTAAAATAGTGTTTACACATCTGTCTAAATCTGTGTTAGTGAGCACTTCTCCTTTGCCGAGATAATCCATCCACCTCACAGGTGTGGCATATGAAGATGCTGATTAGACAGCATTTTTATTGAACAGGGGTGCCTTAGGTCTGACTGCAGTTCGTTGTCATAACCAACTTGAGTGGGCAAATGCTCACATTCGATTGCGTCTGGTACTTTGGAGAGGTGTTCTCTTCACGGATGAATCACTGTAAAAGAGAGATGTGTCACATCCTGTTCTGTTCTGCAGAGATGTCTGGCCTTGGCTTCTGGTATACAGTACTCGTTTTACAATTCTTGTTTAGTTTTTATTGGTTTTCTGCTTTTCTATTCTGTGTCTGGTTTTCTTTATGCTGGGTTTTCTGGGTTCATTCCTTTATTCCGTTCCTGGAATTCCCAGTCTCCTGGATTCCTTTATATGTTTGTTTTATATTGCCACACCCTTTCCTTTTCCATTAATCCTTTTGTTTCAGTTGGTTCCTGCAGGCAGTTGTTCCAAGTCCTCTGCCCCTTTCTTTTCTAAATCTCCAATGTTTTACATATATAGTACTTAGTTGTGTCTCCTCTTGTTTTGCCTTGTGTCTCTGGTCTTGTTTTATTTTGTCTTGTATTCCCAGTTCATGTACAGTCCTGTCCTGCCCTGTTCATGTTTCCCTCATGTCTTGTGTACATGTTCTGGGTTCTGCTCTCTGTCCTGCTGGTTCTGGGTTCTTCTAGTCTTGTCTTGTTTTCTTGTTAGGTGCCTGTCCGAGACTTGCCTTGTTTCAGTACTGGATACATATCTGCTGCAGAGCCTACCTATCCAGTTCCTGGGAGGTCTGCATATCATCAAGCTCCTAGGTCTTGGATCCACTGAAGCTGCATCAGGGCCCTGGTATGTGGCCGCACAAATGCTGGTTACCCTGCACCAGGTCCTGATAGTCTATTTCTATGCTGAGACTTCCTTCATCATCATGAGGCACTCAGGAATCCCGGTCTCTGTACCGCGATCCATGACAAGATGGCAGAAAGCGTGTATGGCGTTGTGTGGGTGAGCGGTTTGCTGATGTCAACGTTGTGAATCGAGTGGACGATGATGGCAGTGGGGTTATGGTATGGGCAGGCGTATGTTATGGACAACGAATACAGGTGCACTTTATTGATGCCATTTTGAATGCACAGAGATACCGTGATGAGATCTTGAGGCCCACTGTTGTGCCATTCATCCACGACCATCACCTCATGTTGCAGCATGATAATGCATGGCCCCATGTTGCAAGGATCTGTACACAATTCCTGGAAGCTGAAAACATCCCAGTTTTTGCATGGCCAGCATACTCACCGGACATGTCAGCCATTGAGCATGTTTGGGATGCTCTGGATCGGCGTATACGACAGCATGTTACAGGTCATGCCAATATATGCAGCAACTTTGCACAGCCATTGAAGAGGAGTAAATCAACATTCCACAGGCTCCAATCAACAACCTGATCAACAACCCCTCCCCCCCCCCTTTCCCACGATCTCCCCAGTACAGCAAAACTGCACATTTTAGAGTGCCCTTTTTTTGTGGCCAGCCTAAGGCACACCTTTGCAATAAACATGCTGTCTAATGGGTATCTTAATATGCCACACCGGTGAGGTGGATGGATTATCTCGGCAAAGGAGAACACAGATTTAGACAGATTTGTGAATATTTGAGAGAAATAGGCCTTTTGTGTACATAGAAAAAGTCTTAGATCTTTGAGTTCAGCTCATGAAAAATGGGGGCAAAAACAAAAGTGTTCCTTTTATAATTTTGTTCAGTGTATGTATATATATGTATATATATATATATATATATATATATATATATATATATATATATTATCATATAAATAAAGAATGCATTATAAACTCACTTTGTATAAATGTGAAATATTGTTTGCAATGTACTTATTTATTTTATTTCTATTTAAAATATGAATCAATGATTATTATTTAATTTAATTGAAATGTGATTCCTCATTAGACTCCCCATTCTGTGTGCAGTGAAAGTTGTCCTCCTGGATATAGGAAAGCGCAAAGGAGATTAGAGCCCAGATGCTGTTATGATTGCATTGCCTGTTCAGAAGGAGAGGTAGCTAATAGTACTGGTAAGTTTAACTAAGAATAAGGTTTAAACTTTATTTTACCCAGTACTCAACAACACTTGTATACATTAAGATTCCAGATACCAGCTCTCTGGGTTTTCAAAATATTTCTTACTTTATTATATCAAAAGAAATCCAGGTCAACGTTTCAATTATCGTACAGAACTTTTATAAGGTCACACAGCTTGTCCTGATGAAAGTTCTGTAAGAGAACTGAAATGTTCACCTTGAGTTCTTTTGATAATAAAGCAATTTTTTTTCGAAAACCCAGGGTTGAATATATATATATATATATATATATATATATATATATATACAAAAAATACAGAATCCAGCGCACTCGCTTATTAACTAAAGAGTGATTTCAAATCTTAGAGATTGTAATAGTTTTATTTAAAAACACCTCACCTAGGCAAAAAATGATGGGGGTTTAGTTACATTGTATGATTATACATTGCATAAGCCTGCCAACTACGTCAAAGTACCCCATATTCGGCAGGTCCTATCCTAATAGCAGCCTAATGCTTGCTCTTATGAGATTAATCCACTTACTTGGGAAATACTTCCTTACTGGGACTCTCTGCAAGTCAAGGCTAAATAGGGTCCTGGAAGGAGGCACCTGTAACAGGGAGGGGTGCAAAACTAAGGAGTTGGCCTGGGACTCCCAAATATATAAAATAAACCTTGACTTGCAGAGAGTCCCAGGAAGGATGTATTTCCCAAGTAAGTGGATTAATCTCATAAGAGCAAGCATTAGGCTGCTAGTAGGATAGGACCTGCCGAATATGGGGTACTTTGACATAGTTGGCAGGCTTATGCAATGTATGATCATATAATGTAACTAAACCCCCATCATTTTTTGCCTAGGTGAGGTGTTTTTAAATAAAACTATTACAATCTCTAAGATTTGAAATCACTGTTTAGTTAATAAGCGAGTGCGCTGGATTCTGTATTTTGTATATTTTGGCCCCAGCAGCACCCTATAATATATGCATGTTCAGGTGAGTGGAGCCCTCTTTGTTTCTTATATATATGTAACATATACAACAATAAAACAGAAAAAAACGCACTCATGGGGCTTAGAAAATTAGACTTTTATTTTACATTATCCAATAAAAAAGTCAATGTTTTAGCTCTCACTGAGAGCTTTTATTAGGACAATGAACCTTTATTGCGTTTTTTCTGTTTTTTTCTATACTTTTTTCCGGATCAGCACCGGGCATTACTACAGATCACCAAGAGTGCAATATACATATATACATGCATATACACAGTTGTAATCAGAAAATATTCTACCCCACTTGAAAATCAGGTTTATTAAATGCAGTTGAAATAGCTTTACACAACAAATGTTTCAAGTGGGTTCGCCATATTTAATAGTGATGGCTTAAAAATGCCCAACATTTTGGCCTCCATAGACAAAAATGAACAGCACCTGACTGACCAAGATGGAGTGAACACAACTTAACCCCTTAAGACCGCAGCCAAATGTACAAGTTGTGATCCAAAAAAACGTAAACAAAACCTGGCATTTGCGCTATATGTCTGTCCAACCATAATTCACCTCTTTCATATTAAATGCACCCCCCATTATTATATATCATTTTATTCAGGGGAAACGGGGCTTTCGTTTAACATCAAATATTTAGGTATGGAACATAATTTAATATGAAAAAAATATTTAAAAAATGGGAGAAAATAAGAATTTTTTAAATTTTTTTAGTTCTACGTGACATTCTAACTGTGAATGTCATAATACTGTTTGCTTTTACTGCAATACAATACACATATTTGTATTCAGCGATGTCTCGCGTGTAAAACAGTACCCCCTATGTACAGGTTTTATGGTGTTTTGGGAAGTTACAGGGTCAAATATAGCGTGTTACATATTTCAGTTTTTTTACATTGAAATTCGCCAGATTGGTTACGTTGCCTTTGAGACCATATGGTAGCCCAGAAATAAGAATTACCCCCATGATGGCATACCATTTGCAAAAGTAGACAACCTAAGGTATTGCAAATTGAGTATGTCCAGTCTTTTTTAGTAGCCACTTGGTCACAAACACTGGCCAAAGTTAGTGTTAATATTTGAAAATGCAAAAAACTAATTTGAACGCAAATTTTGGCCAGTGTTTGTGACTAAGTGGCTACTAAAAAAACTGAACATACCCTATTTGCAATACCCTGGGTTGTCTACTATTGCAAATGGTATGCCATCATGGGGATAATTTTCATTCCTGGGCTACCATACGGTCTCAAAGGCAACCTGGCGAATTTTAATGTGAAAAAACTGAAACGCAAACCTTATATTTGACTCTGTAACTTTTGAAAACACCATAAAACCTGTACATGAGGGGTACTGTTATACTCAGGAGACTTCGCTGAACACAAATATTAGTGTTTCAAAACAGTAAAACGTATCACAACAATTATATCGTCAGTGTAAGTGCCATTTGTGTGTGAAAAATGCAAAAAATGTCACTGTCACTGACGATATCGTCGTTGTAATATATTTTACTGTTTTGAAACACTAATATTTGTGTTCAGCGAAGTCTTCCGAGTAAAACAGTACCCCCCATGTACAGGTTTCATGGTGTCTTGGAAAGTTACAGAGTTAAATATAGTGCTAGACAATGTAATTCCCTGAACTTTTGGCCTGGGTTGGCAGGCAGGTCCTGCAAATTGTAATTAATTAAATGACCTAATTATGTAAAATTATTACATAAATATATGCGTAGAATTATTATATATATATATGTGTGTATATATATATGTGTGTATATATATGTATATAATTTTTTTTAATTATTTTTATTTATATATAGGTATATACATAGTGATATATACGTATATACTTATGTATATAGATATATATATTATTTCGTTCTACATGTATTTTGATATCAATATATATATTAATTTTAAAATACAGTTAGAACGAAATTACGCATGTTTATATATTTTTTATCTATTTTTTTTTCATTATTTTTTTATTATTTTTTATTTATTTTTTTAACGTATTTATATATTTATTTATTTTTTATTATATATAAATATATATATATAATGAAAATTATATATATATATTTAATCAATATCATTGTACGTGTATTTTGATATTAATATATATATATAATTATGTATATATTAATATTAAAATACACGTAGACAGTGTATGCATATTTATGTGTATGTGTGTATATGTGTGTATATATATATATACTTAGATCATATATATAATAAATATATATATGATCTAAGTATATATAATTTATTTTTACACTGTTTTAACATTTTTTTTTCAGACAGCAGGGGGAGTACCTGTCATTACAGGCACTCCCCCTGCTGGCTATGCCGTCCATGTGATCGCGGGGTCCTCGCAAGGACCTCGCGATCACATGGCCCTGGGCGGCTGAAGAGGACGCAGGGGGACTCCCTGGGCTCCCAGGTAAGTCCCCCATACCGCGATCGCCGGCGTGGGATCGCCGGCGACCGGGTAAGTACATAAGATCGCAGGACGTACTATGCCGTCCTGCGGCTTTTAGAGCCACCAAAATAAGGACGGCATAGTACGTCCTGCGGTCTTAAGGGGTTAAAATTGAAGTGTTTGGATTTGCACAAACAGAGAGAACTTTTAAAGCATATTTTTTATTTATTACTTTGTTCATTGTTTTGCATATATTTTAAATGTATTAAATCTACAATGCATTAAAAATAATGACTCCTTCAAATACTTTCAGGAACACTGCTGACACCATAACAACTACATTGATATGCAACCACAGGGCTGATCCTAGGGGTAGAAAAATTGTTAGCGCTCCCATGTGGGCGTGGTCATCTTACTAACTCCTCTCCTTTGCAAATGTCCAGACATGCATGTTTCTTTAGCAACGACTCCATCTCTCCATCTAAAAGCCCCACAATTTTACTTAATTTTTTGATCCCATTCAGCCTCCCAGTACCTGGGGTACATTGTGGGGCTGTAATCCTGCAGTTCCTCACTTCTCCTGCTCGCTGTTTAATATGCCGGGGCAGGAATGACATCATATTCTGTCTCACAGCATCACAGAGGGCATGTAAGGGAGGAGCAAGATCAGCGCACCCCACCACTGCCGGCTGCCTGCCTCCCTCCCCCCCAGCATATATCAGCAGAGTAGGCACCATCAGGTAAGCAGGTGTCTACTCTGCCTTACTGAATGAGTGCTGCATCAGGGTGCCCTAAGTGGACAGTCGGCCACCTCCTGGAGTCCTGGACTCCCTGTGACAGGGATCCCATGACCTTTGGGCGCCGGGGAGTGGTGCACCCTGTGCACCTGCCCAGGATCGACTTTTTGCTACCATTTTGTAAAGCTCATCCACAGTAATTCTAAGCCTACTCTAGTGATAAGGGAGATTCTTCAAGGGTCTGAAAAGACCCTGCTTAAGTCTCCCATCATGCTCCTCTGCTCAGTTATCAGGTCTGGGCTTTGCCAGCTGCCAGCACCAATCACAGTTTCAAGAGCTGCTACATGAGAGGAAGATCTCATTTTCATGCTGCAATCACACAGTACAGAGTGCTCAAAGAGTACTGTGTAGCTGGACAATCACGCTGCTAATTCCTCTGAGATTGAATTATGGGCTGGATTAGGAATTGGATTAAAGGTAGATTTATTGGTAGGATTGTGGTTAGGCTAATAGATCAGATTATGGTTTAGATTATGGGTAAAATTAGTAATTGTTGGATTAAGGGTAGGATTATTGGTAGGATTAGGGGCAAAGTCTGAGAATTTCCCAAAATAAAACACGTATAAAAAAACACAAACAATTAAATATTTTGACCAAGGTTCATGATAAAATGGTTAAATGAAAAGTGCAAAAAAATAAATGTTCTTAGTCAGATAGCCTGGGGGTTACACCTTCTACAAAAATGTATACATTTTGTTAAGAACAACTCCCCCAACATGCAAACAATTAGGCCACTAGTACCCTATGTGGAGATTACTGGACATTAGAGTGGCCAGGCTTAAAGGGACACTCCAGGCACCCAGACCACTTCTGCTCATTGGAGTGGTCTGGGTGCCAACTCCCACTACCCTTAACCCTGCAAGTGTAATTATTGCAGTTTTTTTTAAACTGCAATAATTACCTTGCAGGGTTAAGTCCTCCCCTAGTGGCTGTCTATTAGACAGCCACTAGAGGACACTTCCTGCTCTATAGCACAGGTTCTGTGTGAGGACCTCCAGCGTCGCTCTATTCCCCATAGGGAAGCATTGAAATTCATTTTCAATGCTTTCCTATGGGGTGCGCCGCGCATGCGCATTAGGTCTCCTCGGCCGGCGGGCGAGATCAGTCTCGCCCACCGGCCAGCGTAAGCAGAAGGGGGAGCGGCGGGGGAGGAGGAAACAGCGACGTGGGACCTGTCGCTGCCTCTGGTAAGTCACTGAAGGGGTTTTCACCCCTTCAGCAACTGGAGATTGGGGGGTGGGAGGGAAAGGGACCCTCCAGTGCCAGGAAAACGGATTGTTTTTCTGGCACTGGAGTTTCCCTTTAACATATAAGATAAGTATAAAATACAGTCTATAGAGAGATAAGATTAAGCAGAAACAAGCCAACGTGAAAGATTGGGGAATATTGGATAAATGAGTAAAACAGAGCCAAGGTCAAGGAATACATATATTAGGATAATCATAATACACAAAGCCAAGTCAATACCAGAAAAACACACTAATAGGGGGGCACACTATTTCTCAGGCAACTGAGACTATGACAGAGCAAGTAAGTAAGGTCAAAAGGGCTATAAATAGGCCCAGGTTGCACTTCATTGGTACAGTATTTATAAAATATTTATTTTATAAGTTCTAAATGTTAATTGAAATCCTAGTTATATTAGTCATATTAACAATAAGGACTAATTAATAAATCTATTTTGAGTTAATTATGTTTAGTTGCACTTTGTAACGGATCACCTGGCACCACGACTGGGTACCTCCGTTGAAGGATGCTCCTAGCGCTTCCTGAGGACTCCAAGCACTGCAGCAGACACCACAACCACCGAACCGGAGAAGCATACGAATGCTCTCAAGCATATGAATGCTGTAAACAGCTGAACAGGAAAAGCATTCAATCAGCTTACTCTCCTGGCAATCAGCATACAATCCAATTCCCCCAATAACGAGACGACACTTCGTTTTGAGGTCAAAGCAGAACTGACTGTACTGGCACATACAGCCTCTTTTATTCATAATCCACAAACATAGTACTGCCCACAGGGTTTTGAAATACAACCAATCAATCCGTACAATACACACAGACAATCCCACACAAAATCCTCCCCTCTGCCTGTGATATGATTACTGAACACAATGGTTAATATAATTATCACAGGCAGAGAAATACAGTATTATAAAACATATCACAGGGACCCCAAAACATGCAATAACTCCATAAAAGAAGATACAGTTTAATGCAGATTACGCAGAACATATACAGGCTATATGAAAAATAATTACTGTATAATGTGTCCCCTGTTGTATAGTTTAAAACTGTCAGGATCGGGACAGGGATCCAACACGCAGAGTACAAACAGGTACAGGATACGTATACCGGACCTTAGAATGGCCAGACTAACGTACGGAGAATATAGAGAATAGTCAAAGACAAGCCGAGGTCGAGGGAACGAGAAGACAGGTAAACGAGGAACAAGCCGGGTCAAGGGTAACAGAGATAAACAGAGTAAGTCAAACAAGCCGGGTCAGAACCAAAGGGATAACAGAAATACAAGAGCACTGTGTGACTAGGCAGACTAGAACCACGACAGGGCAAAGAGCAAATGGGAGAAGCAAGTTTAAATACCCTGGCTCGGAAGGATAGACACGCCTCCGACGAGTCCTGATTAGTCTCTGAAGGATTGAGTGACAGGTCGTTCTGGGTTGGCGTCATGACGTCGGTTTCCGGACGTCATGCTAGAAAAGGAAGTGAGTCCCTCGCGGCCGGCGTTTACGTGACCGGATGGACCGCGAGGAACAGAGGAAACAGCCCGTCCGGACGGATGGACGTCTAAGTCTCTACCTCTCTCGGAGGTAGAGACTTCAGGTACCCTGACAGTACCCCCCCTCTCAGATACGCCCACCGGGCGGAAGGAACCGGGACGAGATGGGAAGCGGGAGTGAAACGCCCTGCGGAGACGAGGAGCATGAACATCCTCCTGAGGTACCCAACTCCTCTCCTCAGGACCATATCCCTTCCAATCGACCAGATATTGTACTCTCCCCCGGGAGATTCGAGAATCGATAATAGAGTTAACCTCATACTCCTCCTGACCCTCCACCTGAACAGAGCGAGGAGAGGATGATGTGGAGGAAAATCTGTTACAGACTAGTGGTTTCAACAATGAAACATGAAATGAGTTAGGGATGCGTAAGGCAGTTGGAAGAGCTAGACGATACGCAACTGGGTTAATGCGAGTTAGCACCCTGTAAGGTCCAATATAACGAGGAGCGAACTTCATGGAAGGCACTTTTAAACGGATGTTTCTTGTACTCAACCATACTCTATCACCCGGAACAAACACCGGAGCCGCCCTTCTACGTTTATCAGCGTGTTTCTTAACCAGCATAGAATTGTGCAGAAGAATCTGTCGAGTCTGATCCCACAACTTCCTCAAATTGGCAACATGAACATCAACCGACGGCACCCCCTGGGAAGAAGAAGCCGAAGGGAGAATAGATGGATGAAAGCCATAATTCATGAAGAAGGGGCTTGAACGAGTAGAATCACAAACGAGATTGTTGTGTGCAAACTCCGCCCAAGGAATCAAACCAACCCAATCGTCCTGGTGTTCGGAAACAAAACAACGTAAATATTGTTCAATCTTTTGGTTGGTGCGTTCAGCAGCTCCGTTAGACTGAGGATGATAGGCAGAAGAGAAATTCAATTTGATACCCAGTTGAGAGCAGAAGGACCTCCAAAAACGGGAAACAAATTGGGAACCTCTGTCAGATACAATTTGGGAGGGTATCCCATGTAATCGAAAAATCTCCCTTGCGAATATTTCCGCCAATTCGGGAGAAGACGGGAGTTTAGGCAGAGGAACGAAGTGAGCCATCTTGGTGAATCTGTCAACCACGGTGAGGATAACAGTCTGTTTTTTAGAGATAGGCAAATCGACAATAAAGTCCATAGCCAAACAGGACCATGGCTTCTCTGGAACCTCTAAGGGGTGCAGAAATCCACAGGGAAGGGTATGAGGTTGCTTGGTCTTAGTACAAACCTCACATGCACCGATGAAATCTTTAATATCCTTCCGTAAATCAGGCCACCAGAAGTCCTTAGAGATCAAAGCACATGTCTTGCGAATACCAGGATGTCCAGCCACCTTGCTGTTGTGGAAACATTGCAACAGTTCCAGTTGTAGAGCAGGAGGAACGAAACGTCGACCTTCAGGAGTCTGTTTAGGAGCTAGATGTTGCAGTTTAATGATCTCGGCAAGTAACGGAGAGTGAATCCTGAGATTCGTGTTGGCGATAATATTGCATTTCGGAACTATAGAGGAAAGAACCGGTTCAGATATAGTAGAAGGTTCATATTGGCGAGACAAAGCATCGGCTTTGGAGTTCTTAGAACCAGGTCTATAAGTAAGCACATAATTGAAGTGGGTCAGGAATAAGGACCAACGAGCTTGTCTGGCGGACAGTCGCTTAGCTTCCCCAATATAAGACAAGTTCTTGTGATCCGTTAAAATAGTAACAGGATGTAAGGTCCCCTCCAATAAATGTCTCCACTCCTTTAAGGCCATAATGACCGCTAAGAGTTCCCTGTCATATTGAGTTTGGTCATATTGGTAATAGGTGCAGTAATAGAAGAGTATCCCTTAATGAAGCGCCTATAATAATTGGAGAAACCAATAAACCTCTGAATAGCCTTGAGTCCCTTAGGCAAAGGACACTCTAAAATGGACTGGAGTTTGTCAGGATCCATTTTAAAGCCTTCCCCAGAAATCACGTATCCAAGAAAGTCTATCTGAGACTGGTCAAAGCTACATTTCTCCAATTTACAGTATAAGCCATGTTGCAGGAGTTTGTGTAATACCTTTCTGACCTGTCTGTGGTGGGTCTCAACCTCTCTAGAGTGTATCAGTATGTCATCCAGGTATACAATAACACAATCATGTTGAAATTCCCTAAGAACCTCATTAATCAAATCCTGAAATACAGCAGGTGCGTTACAAAGACCAAAAGGCATGACCGTGTATTCATAATGCCCATAACGGGTATTGAACGCTGTCATCCACTCGTGTCCTTGCTGGATTCTCACCAAGTTATATGCCCCTCTGAGGTCCAACTTGGTGAAAATTTTAGAGCCTTTCAGACGATCAAACAGCTCGGTAATCAAGGGAATAGGATAGGCATTTCTGATGGTTATCTTATTCAAACCTCGGTAATCAATGCAAGGTCTTAGTGAACCATCCTTCTTTTTAACAAAAAAAAAACCAGCCCCGGCAGGAGAAGAAGATCTCCTAATGAATCCCTTGTCTAGATTCTCCCGAATATACTCCTCTAGAACTGAATTCTCCTTAGTGGATAGGGGGTATACATTGCCCCTCGGAGGCATGGTACCAGGTAGTAAGTTAATTTTACAATCAAAGGTCCTGTGTGGAGGTAGAGTATCAGCATTCTTTTTGTCGAATACTGCTTTTAAGTCTAGGTACAGGGGCGGTATCTGTATCTCTGTAGACTGGGTAGAACTACCTGGTGTGTTAATTACACCCAATGGAGAAACCCTCCGTAAACAATTCTCCTGGCAACCCTGGCCCCATGAGAGTATCTCCCCTAACTCCCAATCAATAACAGGGTTATGTCTTTTTAACCATGGGTAACCCAGGACTATGGGAACAGAAGGAGATGAAATAAGCATAAGCGATAAGTTTTCCTCGTGTAAGATGCCAACAGTTAAGCTAACTGGGATGGTCTCACGAGAGATAACAGGCTCAAGTAAAGGTCTACCATCTATGGCCTCAACGGCCAAGGGTGTATCCCTTAACTGGGATGGGATAGTGTGTTTAGTAGCAAAGGCTTGATCGATAAAATTCTCAGCAGCACCGGAATCTATCAAAGCCATGGTCCTTAGTACTCCCCTTTCCCAAGTTAAAGAAACTGGTAGCAGAAGCCTGTGATCCTTATAATTATGCGTAGAGGACAAAATAGAAACACCCAAGGCCTGTCCTCTAGAGAAACTTAGGTGCGAGCGTTTCCCGAATGATTAGGACAATTCAGGCGTAGGTGACCTCTGACTCCACAATACATGCATAATCCCTCCCTTCTCCTGTACTGCCTCTCCTCCTCTGAGAGGCGAGTATTGCCTATCTGCATAGGTTCAGGACATAGTGAGGTAGTGGAATCAGGGCTTTGAAATGCGGGAGCTAATTTAAATGAAGGTCTAAGGTTCCTCTCTCGAGTGTTCTGTCTCTCTCTTAAACGCTCATCAATACGAGAAATGAATGAAATTAAATCCTCCAAATTTTCAGGAAGCTCTCTAGTAGCAACCTCGTCGAGGATTACATCTGATAGCCCATTCAAAAATACATCTATATATGCCTGCTCGTTCCACTTAACTTCTGCCGCCAAAGACCTGAACTCTAGTGCATAATCCACAAGAGTTTGGTTCTCTTGTCTCAGGCGCAACAGTAATCTAGCTGCATTGACCTTTCTACCAGGAGGGTCAAAAGTTCTTCTAAAGGCAGCTACAAAGGCATTATAATTATATACCAAAGGGTTATCATTCTCCCATAATGGGTTGGCCCATCTCAGAGCTTTCTCAATGAGTAAGGTGATAATAAATCCAACCTTCGCCCTATCTGTAGGATAGGAGCGAGGTTGCAAATCAAAGTGGATACTGATCTGGTTAAGGAAACCACGACACTTCTCAGGTGAGCCACCATAACGTACTGGTGGTGTAATACGGGAAGAGGCACCTACAGTGGCTACCTCTAGGCCTGAGCTCACAGGAGAAATAGAAGTAGTACGCGTCTCCTCTGGCGGGTTATTAGCATGAGACAATAACGCCTGTAGTGCTAGCGCCATCTGATCCATTCTGTGCTCCATGGCTTCGAACCTAGGATCAGAAGGACCAAGCTGACTGTTTGTACTTGCAGGATCCATTGGCCCTGTCGTAATGTCAGGATCGGGACAGGGATCCAACACGCAGAGTACAAACAGGTACAGGATACGTATACCGGACCTTAGAATGGCCGGACTAACGTACGGAGAATATAGAGAATAGTCAAAGACAAGCCGAGGTCGAGGGAACGAGAAGACAGGTAAACGAGGAACAAGCCGGGTCAAGGGTAACAGAGATAAACAGAGTAAGTCAAACAAGCCGGGTCAGAACCAAAGGGATAACAGAAATTCAAGAGCACTGTGTGACTAGGCAGACTAGAACCACGACAGGGCAAAGAGCAAATGGGAGAAGCAAGTTTAAATACCCTGGCTCGGAAGGATAGACACGCCTCCGACGAGTCCTGATTAGTCTCTGAAGGATTGAGTGACAGGTCGTTCCGGGTTGGCGTCATGACGTCGGTTTCCGGACGTCATGCTAGAAAAGGAAGTGAGTCCCTCGCGGCCAGCGTTTACGTGACCGGATGGACCGCGAGGAACAGAGGAAACAGCCCGTCCGGACGGATGGACGTCTAAGTCTCTATGGACGTCTAAGGTAGAGACTTCAGGTACCCTGACAAAAACTACTGCACGATGTCTTTGTGCACCAAATACCGGCAAGATGGCACCGTGTAGAAAAGTCCAAACAGTGTCTGTGAGTTAAATGGCCGCCATCCATTGTTCTCACCATGTGCCTCTGATACATGCAGGGCCGGTGCAAGGATTCTTGCCGCCCTAGGCAAGAATACATTTGGACGCCCCCCTTATGAACGCAGCTACATTCCCTCAAAGGCTTATTCACTAAACTCTGAATTACACTAAAGAGACATTTAGGGAAAGAGGCGCACTGAGTAGATATTAAAGGGAAACTATAGTGCCAGGAAAATAAACTTGTTATCCTGGCACTATAGCTTCCCCCTCCATCAAGCGCATCTCCCCTTGTGGTGCAGCAGGGGTTAAAACACCTCCTGTCACTTACCTGGGTCCAGCAGTCTTTTGTGCTGGCTTGGTTCCGCCTTCGCTCCTCATTGGCCACGCTTGCAGTGGTATTTCCGTGACTGGACGTCCCCGTGCATAGCCACTAGAGGAGTTAACCCTGAACGGTAATTATTGAAGTTTCTTAAAAATTGAAATAATTACCTTTGCAGTGTCACTTACACAATTTCACTAATACACACTCTCTCACTGGCATACACACTTACACATTCTAACTAACTTACACACTCTAACACATACACATTCTCACTTACCTACACAGTGCCACTTGCACACTCTCACTAACACACACAGTGTCACCTACATACTCTCACCTGTACACACTCTCACTGGCATACACATTGTCAGTTACACACTCTAACACCACTCAGTGTCACTTGTACACTCTCCCTAACACATACTCACTAACAGTGTCACTTGCACGTTCTCACTAACACACACACCCAGAGTCACTTGCACACTCTCCCTAACACACACACACACACACATAGAGTCACTTGCACACTCTCCTTAACACACACACAGAGTCACTTGCACACTCTCCTTAAAACACACACACACACACAGAATCACTTGCACACTCTCCTTAACACACACACACAGAATCACTTGCACACTCTCCTTAACACACACAGAGTCACTTGCACACTCTCCTTAACACACACACACACAAAGTCACTTGCACACTCTCCTTAACACACACACACACACACAGAGTCACTTGCACACTCTCCTTAACACACACACACAGTCACTTGCACACTCTCCTTAACACACACACACACACAGTCACTTGCACACTCTCCTTAACACACACACAGTCACTTGCACACTCTCCTTAACACACACACAGTCACTTGCACACTCTCCTTAACACACACACAGTCACTTGCACACTCTCCTTAACACACACACAGTCACTTGCACACTCTCCTTAACACACACACAGTCACTTGCACACTCTCCTTAACACACACACACACACACACAGAGAGAGAGTAACTTGCACACTCTCCTTAACACACACACAGTCACTTGCACACTCTCCCTAACACACACACAGTCACTTGCACACTCTCCTTAACACACAATGTAACTTACACACTCTTTAACACACATACTGTCACTCAAACACAAACTTTACATAAAGTCACACTTTATTTACACACACAAACAAACCAATTTACACACTCCCCCATTTACAAACATGCACACAATAAGCAATCCCCCTTAACCATGCCATACCTGGGTACTGTGAAGAGAAGAGGTCCAGGCTGCAGGATCCAGGATGTTGCTCTTTCTCCTGGGGGAGCAGGAGAGCCATGCACTGTGAGCACAGCCTGCTTCCTGCTCCCTTCACAGTGCTTCCGGTGTTCACAGGCTCCCCCTGCCTGCAGGAAGCACAGTGCTCTGCTCGGGGGATGGGGTTACAGCAAATCCCACTGTCCGAGAAGGTAATCGGCTGCAGAGGGAGCCCAGCAGGTGAGTGGCTGCGCTGGGGGGTGGCTAAGGAGCCGCTCACCCAGCACAGCATTCCCAGACAGCTACAGCAGGGCAGCCCACCGGGAAACCTCTCGGTTTGCGCCCCCTAGAGGCCGGCGCCCCAGGCGAATGCCTTATTCGCCTTAATGGTAGCGCCGGCCCTGGATACATGAAATTGTGGCCACCCAGTAACTCCACAGTATGTCCCCAGATGGTTCTTTTTTTTTTATTCTTTATTTTGGTCACTCAGCATGTGAAAAAGCATCAATACAATATGTGGGCTATCGCCCTTAAAGTTCACATACAATAATAATAGTGTTGTTAATAGCTGGAACATGGTGCCACGCTGAGTGAGTTTTTTTTTTTTTTGTGTGTGAGAAACATAGTAGTCAACGGCATAACATTGCAAACATAGCAAAAGTATTGCCCCCTGGGCATAAGTATAAGGTATATTCAGAAGTTGGGCTGTCAAGTATTAGCTTAAGTGCTCCAGGTAGTGGGGGTGGCCCCCAGGGATTCACATTAGTAGGTAAACTGAACCGGAATACCAGAGCCAGCGTTATAATTAAATTCTCCGTCTAATATCCGAGCTTAGTGCGGGCCCTTTTGTGTGTGGCTCAGCTAGAAAAGAGGGAGTCTATAAATGGGGTGGTACAGTGGCCCATTCTAGCTGGGCTGGGTACGGCAGGGAAAAAAAACAAAATTGTGAGAACATAAACAGCGTGCTATCATAGTTATCATTAAGCAAAATAACGAATATAACGTAGTAAGTATAGTCACTGAGTGTGGCGGCGGGATCAATAGCATCCTACGGGATGGAGAATCGTCCTTTCTGTGTAACTCCCTCAGGTTGTATTGCCTGCTGGTGTGGCGCGCCGGGACGATATGGGTACAAATTCCGGTACTGTGGTGGGGTCTAGCCGGGTCAGGCTGGTCATTGATAAGTTTTGCAGGGCGGTCAGGCCCAGCCGGGCCAAGTGGGTGTCAAGTTCCTGCGGGTTCTTTGCCCGGTATGCAGTCCCTTGGAAGGTGAAAGTGATGAGTCGCGGTGCACCCCAGCAGTACTGGATATTGTTGGTTCTCAGGTGTTGTAGGTTCGGTTGAAACGATTTGCGCCAACTTAGTGTGCTCCTTGTAAGGTCAGGAAACGATGTTAACTGAGAGTTCTCAAATAATAGAGGGGTTTTCCCCCTGGTCGCAGCCAAGACTGTGGTCTTGTCTTGGTGGGTTTGAAATTTCAGAATGAGGTCAGCCGTGGCGGTTGGCGGTGCGTTTGCCGGTTTGGGCAGGCGGAACAGGCTGTCTATCTTCACAGTTTTAGCTTGTTTAGGCTGCAATAGCGTTGCCAAAAGGTGCCTTACGTAGTGTGGGAGGTCGGCAAGCCCAATGTCATCGGGCACCCCTCTGAGCTTTAGGTTGTATCTCCGCCTGTGTTCCTCCAAGGCTTCCACTTTTTCTGCTGGGTCGAGTTGTTGTTTGCGGAGGTCTGACAGGCTCAGTTCCAGAGTAGCTAGTCGTGCCTCTTGTGCGTTTGCGGTGGTCTCTAGAGAGGTAAGCCTTGTGTTGGCCTTTTCCATAGCCTCTTTAAAGGTTACCCGGTCGGCAGCTAAGTCCTGCCTGAGTTCTGTGAACAGTTTGGTGAACAGGGCTGCGGTGACCGGTTCCCCTGCTGGGGGTGTTTTGGTTGTGTGTCCGGTGGACTGGGCTGCCACTGCACCTGCTCCCAGGTCCGGATAGAAATCCTCTGAGGAGTCGGAGTACTCAGCTTCCCCCAGCGCCATTTTCTCCCACGCGGCCTTCTGCGAGTTCCGCAGGAGTTCGCCGATATCATGGCTGAAAGGAGGTTTGTCTGGCCTCGGTTTTTTGTTTTTCTTGTCCATCTGTACTTCTCCTACCCGTGGGCTAGATTTGGGAGAGGTAGGTGCCCGATCTCCGCCGGTAAATCGGGTATTTTGCCTGCGTTGGTACAGAGCTGTGTACAATGCGTCTTTGCTGGTCTGCAGCTAGCTCCACCCCATCCCCCAGATGGTTCTTAAAGGGCCAGCAGCAGCATAATAAAATACAATATGCCCAAATCAGTTCCTAGAAGGACAATACATCCCAGGGCCATAGTCGCAGGGCAGGAGGCTGGCAAACAGGCCCCTCCAAAAACCAGTGGCGAGGTCACTTTCGCTACATATCTCCCCGTTGGGGGGTAGACTAACCAGGTACCTGACCTTCTGTAGGTCGGTGCCTGAGTTAGTCTGACAACCCACCCACAACAGTAAAGTACAAGAGCAGCCCACCCACAACAAACAGTTACTGCACCTGGGTATTCCTCTGAGGTCACTGGGTAACACGCTGTGGGGGCTTGGGGGGCAGAGGCCAACTGCGCTCTGCCCCGATGCCAGCGCTTCTGCTGGGGCAACTGAGTTAGGCCTTGGCTGGGGAGGGGAAATAGTACTTACCCCCTCCTCCTGGTGTCCCTGCGAGGGTAGTTGGGGATCTGGACAGGCTGTCCAGCATCCCTGTAGGTCGGGTGCAGAGACCACGGTCCCATTTGCACCTTCTGGGAGATTAGTGTCTCCCCTTTGTGGGGTAAGTTGCCACTGGGGAGGAAGACCGATTGTCTTCTCTCCCTGGAACTCACTCTGCTGCTGGGGAGGAAGGATGGTACCTTCGGCTCCCTGGGGGCCACACTGCCGCTGGGGAGAGAGACCGGTTGTCTCCTCTCCCTGGAACTCACACTGCCGCTGGGGAGGAAGGACAGCACCTTCGGCTCCTTGGAACTCACACTGCCGCTGGGGGAGGAAGGACGGCACCTTCGGCTCCCTGGAACTCACACTGCCGCTGGGGAGGAAGGACGACACCATTGGCTCCCTGGGACTCACACTGCCGCTGGGGAGGAAGGACCACATCTTCGGCTCCCTGGAACTCACACTGCCGCTGGGGAGGAAGGACGGCACCTTCAGCTCCCTGGAACTCACACTGCCGCTGGGGAGGAAGGACGACATCTTCGGCTCCCTGGGATTCACGCTGCCGCTGGGGAGGAAGGACAGCACCTTCGGCTCCTTGGAACTCACACTGCCGCTGGGGGGGGAAGGACGGCACCTTCGGCTCCCTGGAACTCACACTGCCACTGGGGAGGAAGGACGACACCTTTGGATCCCTGGGACTCACACTGCCGCTGGGGAGGAAGGACAACATCTTCGGCTCCCTGGGATTCACGCTGCCGCTGGGGAGGAAGGACGACACCTTCAGCTCCCTGGAACTCACACTGTCGCTGGAGATCTGGGTTGGATGCCCAGCATCTCTGTATGGCCGGTAGAGAGACCTTGGTCCCATCTCTACCTGCAATCTGGAGGTCATCCCAGGACCAGTCAATGAGGTCTGGTTCTGCTTGTCGGGTAGGTTTGGGGCTGCACGAAGCTGAGCAGGTGTCCTGCTCCAGCTCCCACTCCCTTGTTACCAGGTGGGTCATGTCTTTGCTCACCTCGCGTTTGTCAGCCCAGACATACATGCCCATGCGGTAGTCGTAGATGTCCCAAAACCTAGACCCCTTTGTGCTGCCAAGATCAATGTCGTCCTTCAAGGCATCCCATAATAAACCCGGGCCATCATAATCATCCCCCTCCGGTAAGTCGTGCTCGTCCGTCCAGGGGGTAAGTTGAACGGTATGCCACCAGAGGGCCTGGTATGTGTTGTCTAGCCAGATCTCTCGCCATATCAGGGTCTCTAGTCTTGTCACCCACTCATCCAGGGGCTGCTCTCCCAATAGATACATCCGCATCGCCACACGCTTCTGTAGCCGCTGCTCATCACTGGGGAGACTCTCACCTCGCCGCATCTTCCAGGGCATCATACCAGAGTTCCTTTCTGTCTGCATCCCTGTAGTCCGCGGCTGCCTCCTCCTCCTCATCATGGAACGCTGTCCGAAAACTAGCCGATTCCATCCTGCTGTAGCCAGGGGCGCTGTACGGATACTAGCGTTGCCCTCAGTTTGTAACTCCAAACGTTACCAGTGTCTCCAAGCTGCTTCTTCTCGCACTAGGATGCCATCCCACCACTTGCCACCAATGTAACGGATCACCTGGCATCCCGACTGGGTACCTCCGTTGAAGGATGCTCCTAGCGCTTCCTGAGGACTCCAAACACTGCAGCAGACACCACAACCACCGAACCGGAGAAGCATACGAACGCTCTCAAGCATATGAATGCTGTAAACAGCTGAACAGGAAAAGCATTCAATCAGCTTACACTCCTGGCAATCAGCATACAATCCAATTCCCCCAATAACGAGACGACACTTCGTTTTGAGGTCAAAGCAGAACTGACTGTACCAGCACATACAGCCTCTTTTATTCATAATCCACAAACATAGTACTGCCCACAGGGTTTTGAAATACAACCAATCAATCCGTACAATACACACAGACACTCCCACACAAAATCCTCCCCTCTGCCTGTGATATGATTACTGAACACACTGGTTAATATAATTATCACAGGCAGAGAAATACAGTATTATAAAACATATCACAGGGACCCCAAAACATGCAATAACCCCATAAAAGAAGATACAGTTTAATGCAGATTATGCAGAACATATACAGGCTATATGAAAAATAATTACTGTATAATGTGTCCCCTGTTGTATAGTTTAAAACTACTGCACGATGTCTTTATGCACCAAATACCGGCGAGATGGCACCATGTAGAAAAGTCCAAACAGTGTCTGTGAGTTAAAATGGCCACCATCCATTGTTCTCACCATGTGCTTCATCCATTGTTCTCACCATGTGCCTCTGATACATGAAATGGTGGCCACCCAGTAACTCCACAGTATGTCCCCAGATGGTTCTTAAAGGGCCAGCAGCAGCATAATAAAATACAATATGCACAAATCAGTTCCTAGAAGGGCAATACATCCCAGGGCCATAGTCGCAGGGCAGGAGGCTGGCAAACAGGCCCCTCCAAAAACCAGTGGCGAGGTCACTTTCGCAACATATCTCCCCTTTGGGGGGTAGACTAACCAGGTACCTGACCTTCTGTAGGTCGGTGCCTGAGTTAGTCTGACAACCCACCCACAACGGTAAAGTACAAGAGCAGCCCACCCACAACAAACAGTTACTGCACCTGGGTATTCCTCTGAGGTCACTGGGTAACACGCTGTGGGGGCTTGGGGGGCAGAGGCCAACTGCGCTCTGCCCCGATGCCAGCGCTTCTGCTGGGGCAACTGAGTTAGGCCTTGGCTGGGGAGGGGAAATAGTACTTACCCCCTCCTCCTGGTGTCCCTGCGAGGGTAGTTGGGGATCTGGACAGGCTGTCCAGCATCCCTGTAGGTCGGGTGCAGAGACCACGGTCCCATTTGCACCTTCTGGGAGATTAGTGTCTCCCCTTTGTGGGGTAAGTTGCCACTGGGGAGGAAGACCGATTGTCTTCTCTCCCTGGAACTCACTCTGCTGCTGGGGAGGAAGGATGGTACCTTCGGCTCCCTGGGGGCCACACTGCCGCTGGGGAGAGAGACCGGTTGTCTCCTCTCCCTGGAACTCACACTGCCGCTGGGGAGGAAGGACAGCACCTTCGGCTCCTTGGAACTCACACTGCCGCTGGGGGGGGAAGGACGGCACCTTCGGCTCCCTGGAACTCACACTGCCGCTGGGGAGGAAGGACCACATCTTCGGCTCCCTGGAACTCACACTGCCGCTGGGGAGGAAGGACGGCACCTTCAGCTCCCTGGAACTCACACTGCCGCTGGGGAGGAAGGACGACATCTTCGGCTCCCTGGGATTCACGCTGACGCTGGGGAGGAAGGACAGCACCTTCGGCTCCTTGGAACTCACACTGCCGCTGGGGGGGGGAAGGACGGCACCTTCGGCTCCCTGGAACTCACACTGCCGCTGGGGAGGAAGGACGACACCTTTGGCTCCCTGGGACTCACACTGCCGCTGGGGAGGAAGGACAACATCTTCGGCTCCCTGGGATTCACGCTGCCGCTGGGGAGGAAGGACGACACCTTCAGCTCCCTGGAACTCACACTGTCGCTGGAGATCTGGGTTGGATGCCCAGCATCTCTGTATGGCCGGTAGAGAGACCTTGGTCCCATCTCTACCTGCAATCTGGAGGTCATCCCAGGACCAGTCAATGAGGTCTGGTTCTGCTTGTCGGGTAGGTTTGGGGCTGCACGAAGCTGAGCAGGTGTCCTGCTCCAGCTCCCACTCCCTTGTTACCAGGTGGGTCATGTCTTTGCTCACCTCGCGTTTGTCAGCCCAGACATACATGCCCATGCGGTAGTCGTAGATGTCCCAAAACCTAGACCCCTTTGTGCTGCCAAGATCAATGTCGTCCTTCAAGGCATCCCATAATAAACCCGGGCCATCATAATCATCCCCCTCCGGTAAGTCGTGCTCGTCCGTCCAGGGGGTAAGTTGAACGGTATGCCACCAGAGGGCCTGGTATGTGTTGTCTAGCCAGATCTCTCGCCATATCAGGGTCTCTAGTCTTGTCACCCACTCATCCAGGGGCTGCTCTCCCAATAGATACATCCGCATCGCCACACGCTTCTGTAGCCGCTGCTCATCACTGGGGAGACTCTCACCTCGCCGCATCTTCCAGGGCATCATACCAGAGTTCCTTTCTGTCTGCATCCCTGTAGTCCGCGGCTGCCTCCTCCTCCTCATCATGGAACGCTGTCCGAAAACTAGCCGATTCCATCCTGCTGTAGCCAGGGGCGCTGTACGGATACTAGCGTTGCCCTCAGTTTGTAACTCCAAACGTTACCAGTGTCTCCAAGCTGCTTCTTCTCGCACTAGGATGCCATCCCACCACTTGCCACCAATGTAACGGATCACCTGGCATCCCGACTGGGTACCTCCGTTGAAGGATGCTCCTAGCGCTTCCTGAGGACTCCAAACACTGCAGCAGACACCACAACCACCGAACCGGAGAAGCATACGAACGCTCTCAAGCATATGAATGCTGTAAACAGCTGAACAGGAAAAGCATTCAATCAGCTTACACTCCTGGCAATCAGCATACAATCCAATTCCCCCAATAACGAGACAACACTTCGTTTTGAGGTCAAAGCAGAACTGACTGTACCGGCACATACAGCCTCTTTTATTCATAATCCACAAACATAGTACTGCCCACAGGGTTTTGAAATACAACCAATCAATCCGTACAATACACACAGACACTCCCACACAAAATCCTCCCCTCTGCCTGTGATATGATTACTGAACACACTGGTTAATATAATTATCACAGGCAGAGAAATACAGTATTATAAAACATATCACAGGGACCCCAAAACATGCAATAACCCCATAAAAGAAGATACAGTTTAATGCAGATTATGCAGAACATATACAGGCTATATGAAAAATAATTACTGTATAATGTGTCCCCTGTTGTATAGTTTAAAACTACTGCACGATGTCTTTATGCACCAAATACCGGCGAGATGGCACCATGTAGAAAAGTCCAAACAGTGTCTGTGAGTTAAAATGGCCACCATCCATTGTTCTCACCATGTGCTTCATCCATTGTTCTCACCATGTGCCTCTGATACATGAAATGGTGGCCACCCAGTAACTCCACAGTATGTCCCCAGATGGTTCTTAAAGGGCCAGCAGCAGCATAATAAAATACAATATGCACAAATCAGTTCCTAGAAGGGCAATACATCCCAGGGCCATAGTCGCAGGGCAGGAGGCTGGCAAACAGGCCCCTCCAAAAACCAGTGGCGTGGTCACTTTCGCCACACACTTGTTGGATAGAATTTTTTTAAAGAAACACTGTAGCCACCAGAACTACTGCAGCTTTATGTATTGTAAATGCTGCCTTTTCAGAGAACACCCCTAGTGGCTATCATTCCTGGGTTAGGTCCTTCAATGTTTTATGGCCCTACATTCAGTGACTCCACACTGTGCATGATAACACTGAAGCTCGCCATAAAAATATATTTATTCAATTAATCTCTATGAGGAGATGCTGATTAGTGCAGTTTTGCATTTTACTGCGCATGTGCACAAGTCTGCCAATGCTTTCTTATGAGAAAGTGCTTGATTGATTACGATCATTACTACTTGTGATCTTAGCCAAGGATGCCAGGCCAGCAGTGCTGTGGGGAGAAAAGGTAAGTAAATCTCACCTCTTCTTTCACTCAGAGGGAGGCCTGGAACCTATAGCATGTTTGTAATCCTAATGCTACTGAAATTCCCATGAGAGTAGAGTGAAGATCACTACTGACAAAGATCTCCGATGATGTGTCGGTGAGGCTCAAATTGGTGACTGCAGCGGGGTGGCCACCTTTCGGATCCCGAACACGAGGTCGCGGCCATTTTAAAATCCACAAACACTAAGCGGTGTTCGACAACAAACTCATGGAACTCAAAACTGACACTATTTGGCACGAACACCGCTGAAGCCGCCGACCTCCCTTCTCCTTATATCCATGAGTTATATATTTTAAATGTGTGCAATTCGTTTCGTTCCGAATGCAAATTCGGCCGAATTTCGGAAATTCGGATGCTTCCGAATGTCAGAAGTGCCGAATTTCCGAAGTGCCGAATTTCGGAATGCCGAACCGAACCGAATTGCTGAATTGCCAAAGTGGCGAAATTCGGAATGCCGAACTGAATCAAATTGCTGAAGTGCTGAATTGCCTAATTTCCGAATTTCGGACGTGCCGAAGTGCTTCGGATTTCTGAAAAGTGGCAAAACAGGAGAGGTTGGGGTTAGGGGTTGGGGTAGGGTTAGGGTAGGGTTAGTGGTTGGGGTAGAGGCAGGGTTAGGGGTAGGGTTGAGGTTAGGGGTAGGGTTAAGGGTTGGGGTAGGGTTAGGGGTTGGGGTAGGGGTAGGGTAACCCTAACCCTATTCCTAATCCTACCCCTAACCCTATCCCTAACCCTTCCTCTAACCCTACCCTGACCCTACCCCTAACCATACCGCTAACCTAAACTTACCCCTACCCTTACCCTACCTCTAACTCTACCCCTAACCCTACTGTAACCCTACCCCTAACCCTACCCCTAACTCTACCTCTAACTCTAACCCTAAACCAACCCTAACCCTACCCTATCCCTAACCCTACACTTACCTGAAGTCCCAAAGTTCTGAAGTCCCAAAGTTCCGAAGTCCCGAATTTCAGAATGCCCAACCAAACTGAATATTTTTCCCATGCACATCCCTAATATATTTTTCCTAATTCTATAGTGTTCCTTTGAATGTAAAACTGTGGAAAAATTTATTGTTTTGTTTTTGATTATTTTTTTAAATTTCTTAATATTTTATTCATATTTAATATTGTAATACCTATTCAGATAGAGTATCAGAAGAAAGCTTTATTTATACATTTAAAAAGTGATATATAATATGTATTGGTGTACTTAAGCAGAAAGGGTGAAATTGTGGTAGAATGAACGCATGATCAAAGTGCCCAAAAAGGCCTTGGTCACAAATGTGTCACATCTCAAAAGAACTTTGGCCCTTAAGGGGATAAAAAAATACAACAGTACTGATTATGTGTTTGTTTTATTTTAGATATGGAAAACTGTATGAAGTGTGCTGTTGACCAGTGGTCCAACTACGAAAGAACTAAATGTATTTCCAAATCCATAGATTTTCTTTCATATGGTGATGCGTTGGGTATTACTTTGTCATGTATAGCCATCCTCTTATCATTTGCCACTGTGGGAGTGCTGATCATTTTTATTGCCAATAGGGAGACAGCTATTGTGAAAGCAAATAACAGGACCATGAGTTACATAATCCTTTTTTCCCTCACAGTGTCATTTCTTTCTTCTTTACTATTCATTGGGCGCCCACTGGCCATAACATGCTTGATGCGGCAAGCCTCCTTTGGAATAACTTTTACAACTGCAATATCTGCAGTTTTAGCTAAAACTATAATTGTTGTTATTGCATTCAGTGCTACAAAACCTGGCAGTAAAGCACGAAAATGGGTTGGATCAAACATTCATAACTACATAGTATGCGTCTGTACACTGGGGGAAGCTATTATATGTTTTGCATGTTTTATTCACTCCCCACCGTTTCCTGAAATTGAAACCAATGAAAATTCTCAGAAAATGGTATTGCAGTGCAATGAAGGAATGGCATTTTATTTTGTTGTTGGATATATGGGAATGCTGGCATTTCTAAGCTTTATTGTTGCATTTCTAGCACGCAATTTACCAAATAGTTTTAATGAAGCAACGCATATAACGTTCAGTATGTTAATTTTCTGCAGTGTTTGGCTATCCTTCATTCCAGCATATTTGAGTACTAAGGGAAAAAATATTGTTGCTGTTGAAATATTTACTATACTAGCTTCAAGTGCTGCATTGCTTTACATGTTCATGCCGAAATGCTACGTTATCATAATCAGGCCAGATCTAAACAACAAAGGACATTTGATTGGCAAGAATGTTTATCCTACTATACAATAGTATATGTACATTACAATAGTAACATGTTTTCATTCTACAACATGTTCTCTACTTTTAAAGCATGTCTCTATTAAATATTGATAACCACTTTCCTGAGAGCAGTAAACTGTTCGGAACACGCTTTCTGTAGTTACAATATTTTAAAAATGGATAAGGAATGGATACAAAACTCCTACTATGTTAGGAATAAGCAATCACAATCAGCAACAGCAGCAGTAATGTGTAGACACTTATGAGTTTATGAGTCAGTGGTTTCCTAAATGCAGTATGCAACTGCTGAACTTGCTAATGTAAATATACTTTCTATTGATGCTATTATTGTACATTTGCATGTAATTTTTTTTAGCAATAAATGCACCTTAAGAAATCAAAGAATTGATTGTCATCTTTCTGTTTAATTTGTTTAAACATACTTTTTTAAGGCTATACATGTATGCATGCTAAATAAAATAGATTTTTCAATTTGCCACCTGTATCAATGTGCTATTTAAACTTGTTTGAGCCCTCTCAACATTCATGCTGATTGTGATACTCAACTTCAGACTCCTTCTTTAAACTATTTACAACTTTGGTCTTTGCAACACTGTCCTTTCCTTATCTTGCCTACTTATCTTAGCACCCTTTCCATATCTGTTCTCACCACATGATTGAGTTCAAGTTCCCCAAAGCGCAGTGATATACCTAGTTTTGTTTTCTGTGTATCCTGCCTTACTTGGCAATTTTATTAGTTCCATAGAATTTCAGTGCCGCCTATACAAGCTACTGAAAATGCACCCATCTTTTGTGATAGCCTTTGTGCATTCCTCAAAGTGTCAGCTGCATCACTTATTTCTTTCTCTAAATGGATGTCTTTCTTTTTAAAACTGAACTTTTCATCATCCCTTCTTCCCTAGGTGGTTTTTATTATTATTATTTTTTTTTGCTCTGTCCTCCTTTTTACACCAGTTGTTCAGTCTGTCACCAAATTGTGTAATTGTCATCTAAAACTATTGATTTTGTTACTTTTTTCTAATGCAAGTTGCATCTATTGGACTTGGTCATGCACTTATTTCCTGTGTCAACTACTGCATCTCACTCACTCTTCCATTTGGTCTCTCCGAAGCTAATATTGCATTATTACAATGATACCTTTCCCTTACTTACTGCTTGGCACAACTCTTAGTCTTTTGTTGAACCTTACATTGGCTTCTCATTACCTTCAGACTTCAATTGAAAATTCTAACACTAATCTACAAATATCTTAACAACTCTACCCCAATTGCATTATTTACATTACTAATTCACAAACACTACCCCTTTCTACACTAATTCACAAATACTACCATTTTTCTCTGTTAGAATCAGGATTTCTAATCTTGATTTCAGGATTTCTCAAGGATCAGTATCCCTATGGAGCACACTATGTTGTACTATCATGCATTTCACTTGTTTCTAATAAACTTCTGCATTCAGTTACAAATGAATTGCAAGTCAAGCTGCAATTGAGGTAGCCACACAAAAACCTTGTGTAAAGCACATGAGCAGGTATTGCAGGTATAGACTTTAAATCGCAAAGACATGTATTTAAAAACTTATTTGAAGATTTTTTTTTTTAAATGGTCATGTAATCCAATATGGCCACCAGACATGACATATGGGCTTTATCTTGAAGATTGCAGAGCAGACTGTTTCTATTTATTATGGCACAAATTATAAAGAGCATCTATCCAGCTGTTTTGATTTTGTGGTTATTTTAATAATGTATTTACACATTTGTGACAATTTCAAAATAGCTGCCAAATAACATGCCTGATTAACAAGTGGTCAGAGGTGGTTAGTGGATGCTGGATGACAGCCCATGTAGATGCTGTCTGTTGCTGTAAAGTGCTCCCTTATCCTTTGGACGGCACAAGATGGAATTTGCACTCTTTTACGTTGGGCAAAATATCCATGGACTCACATGACAAAAGCATAGAAGATCGTGCTACAGTAATTACTAGAAAGGAATAAAAAATATCATATTTAAAATTATTGAAAACAAAGTTGTCTCATATAACAGTGATTGCATTACAAATGTTTACTCTGTGTTTTTTGTCCACTGAGGCCCACTGTATTTAAATAGGATGCAAAGAGTTTTTTGAAAAATCATTAAACGCCGAACTTGATAGACACATGTCTCTTTTTAACTAAACTGGATCCCTGCCTCCGGGAAAAGGGCCTCTATAGCCATTGACGCACATCATACTATTTGTCTAAAAGTGTCAGCAGTGTACTCCCATCCAACTAATGGCTGTATGTACATAGAAATATGCACAGAAATCAGAACAGGCAGCACAGATCTCTTTTTGATGACCCAATTTCTTTTTCATGACCACTGGTGTTCAAGTCTTTAAAATTGGTATGTGTTCTATCCTATATTGAATGTTCCACGTTAAAAAAAATTATCTTTCCTGAGTTCTTGCAGACATATGTTGTTCATGCCAGTCATTTAATACTTTTAGACAACAATTAACTGACATGAACGACATCTGGCTACAACAACTTAGGAATTTGACAGAGTTATTCACTAAAATGAAAATTCAAAGTGAATTTGAAGTTAATTTAAAAATTCAGGCTAAAAGTAATACAACTGGAAACATTCTCTACCAATAATAAATTGAAAATTACCTCTCCTGCATTTGAGAATCCAACCAGAATCATATTTTACTCGGTACTAGAGTACATACTCAGGAATGTTCTGGTGTAAGAAGAAAGAAAATGTATTCACTTTCTCCATGGCAAGTGCATTTATCCTCTGTAGGCATCTGTATACAGTTCTCACAGTTTGTGTGGTGAACTTTATCTGTACAGTAGCTTGAGAGGATGGAGAGGACAAATCCCTCGCTTGGACTGGGCGAATAGATACCAAGGCCGTGCTGTCCAGCCATTCCTTCGAAACTGGCCTATTGTCATAATAAAAAGCAGCTATCGGAAATACAACATTCAAAGCTTTTTTTATTGGACATGCTGTAAGGGTTAATATAAGTATATGAGTAAGCTATGACTATTATACACCATGCATTAATTTATGCTATAAGGACAACACAAGGATTATTCTTATGTTGAACTAATATTTTCTACTAAGTAGCTATTCTCAAGTTGTAACTTGTAACATAGTTACTAGTGATGTCGCGAACACGAAATTTTCGGTTCGCGAACGGCGAACGGGAACTTCCGCAAACGTTCGCGAACCGGCGAACCGGGCGAACCGCCATTGACTTCAATGGGCAGGCGAATTTTAAAACCCATAGGGACTCTTTCTGGCCACAAAAGTGATGGAAAAGTTGTTTCAAAGGGACTAACACCTGGACTGTGGCATGCCGGAGGGCGATCCATGGCAAAACTCCCATGGAAAATTACACAGTTGATGCACAGTCTGGTTTTAATCCATAAAGGGCAGAAATCACCTAACATTCCTAAATCGCAATGGATATGGATTGACACCTGGCATATGACATATTGACACCTTGACATATGGATTGACACCTGTCCTCAGAGACCCTGATACACACTGACACAGAGCAGAATAGGGACTGTTCCCCCTACATAGGGTCACTTGGCAGATATAGCGTGGTTGTGGGAGGAGGAGGATGACTTCCACCTCTTCCCCTGTTAGATTCCCGTTGTGCTGTGACATCACCCTTATACACTGTGTAAAGCATACTTTTTATTTTATTTTGCAAATGCTGCATCCTTTCCGACTTGTAATTCGGTAACATTTCCGTCACTGTCTGCTTATACCGGGGGTTTAGTAGCGTGGACACCCGGCACAGGTCATTCTCCTTCAGCCTCTTTATACGAGGGTCCCTCAAAAGGCACGACTCATTTCCCGTTCCTCCTCCTCACACAGAACAGAATAGGGACTGTTCCCCCTACATAGGGTCACTTGGCAGGTATGAATTGACGCCTGTCCTCAGAGACCATGATACACACTGACACAGAGCAGAATAGGGACTGTTCCCTCTACATAGGGTCACTTGGCAGATATGGATTGACACCTGTCCTCAGAGCCCATGATACACACTGACACAGAGCAGAATAGAGACTGTTTCCCCTACATAGGGTCACATGGCAGATATGGATGACACCTGTCCTCAAAGCCCCTGATACACACTGACACAGAGCAGAATAGGGACTGTTCCCCCTACACTTAGCAGATATGGATTGACACCTGTCCTCAGAGCCCATGATACACACTGACACAGAGCAGAATAGAGACTGTTCCCCCTACTTGGCAGATATGGATTGACACCTGTCCTCAAAGCCCATGATACACACTGACACAGAGCAGAATAGGGACTGTTCCCCCTACATAGGGTCACTTGGCAGATATGGCTTGACTCCTGTCCTCAGAGCCCATGATACACACTGACACAGAGCAGAATAGAGACTGTTACCCCTACATAGGGTCACTTGGCAGATATGTATTGTCACATGTCCTCAGAGACCATGATACACACTGACACAGAGCAGAATAGAGACTGTTCCCCCTACATAGGGTCACTTGGCAGATATGGATTGACACCTGTCCTAAGGATCCCTGATACACACTGACACAGAGCAGAATAGAGACTGTTCCCCCTACATAGGGCCACTTGGTAGGTATGGATTGACACCTGTCCTCAAAGCCCCTGATACACACTGACACAGAGCAGAATAGAGACTGTTACCCCTACATAGGGTCACTTGGCAGATATGGATTGACACCTGTCTTAAGGATCCCTGATACACACTGACACAGAGCAGAATAGAGACTGTTACACCTACATAGGGTCACTTGGCAGATATGGATTAACACCTGTCCTCAGAGACCATTATACACACTGACACAGAGCACAATAGAGAATGTTCCCCCTACATAGGGTCACTTGGCAAGTATGGATTGACACCTGTCCTCAGAGACCATGATACACACTGACACAGAGCAGAATAGAGACTGTTACCCCTACATAGGGTTACTTGGCAGATATGGATTGAAACCTGTTCTCAGAGACCATGATACACACTGACACAGAGCAGAATAGGGACTGTCCCCCCTACATAGGGTCACTTGGCAGGTATGGATTGACACCTGTCCTCAGAGACCATGATACACACTGACACAGAGCAGAATAGAGACTGTTCCCCCTACATAGGGTCACTTGGCAGGTATGGATTGACACCTGTCCTCAATGACCATGATACACACTGACACAGAGCAGAATAGAGACTGTTCCCCTACATAGGGTCACTTGGCAGATATGGATTGACACCTGTCCTAAGGATCCCTGATACACACTGACATGGAGCAGAATAGAGACTGTTCCCCCTACATAGGGTCACTTGGCAGGTATGGACTGACACCTGTCCTCAATGACCATGATACACACTGACACAGAGCAGAATAGAGAATGTTACCCCTACATAGGGTCGCTTGGCAGATATGGATTGACACCTGTCCTCAGAGACCATGATACACACTGACACAGAGCAGAATAGGGACTGTTCCTCCTACATAGGGTCACTTGGCAGGTATGGATTGACACCTGTCCTCAGAGACCATGATACACACTGACACAGAGCAGAATAGAGACTGTTACCCCTACATAGGGTCACTTGGCAGATATGGATTGACACTAGTCCTCAGAGACCATGATACACACTGACACAGAGCAGAATAGGGACTGTTCCCCCTACATAGGGTCACTTGGCAGGTATGGATTGACACCTGTCCTCAGAGACCATGATACACTCTGACACAGAGCAGAATAGAGACTGTTCCCCCTACATAGGGTCACTTGGCAGGTATGGATTGACACCTGTCCTCAGAGACCATGATACACACTGACACAGAGGCAGAATAGAGACTGTTCCCCCTACATAGGGTCACTTGGCAGATATGGATTGACACCTGTCCTCAGAGACCATGATACACACTGACACAGAGCAGAATAGAGACTGTTCCCCCTACATAGGGTCACTTGGCAGATATGGATTGACACCTGTCCTAAGGATCCCTGATACACACTGACACAGAGCAGAATAGAGACTGTTCCCCCTACATAGGGTGACTTGGCAGGTATGGATTGACACCTGTCCTCAGAGACCATGATACACACTGACACAGAGCAGAATAGAGACTGTTACCCCTACACAGGGTCACTCGGCAGATACGGATTGACACCTGTCCTCAGAGACCATGATACCCACTGACACAGAGCAAAATAAAGACTGTCCCCCCTACATAGGGTCCCTTGGCAGGTATGGATTGACACCTGTCCTTAGAGACCATGATACACACTGACACAGAGCAGAATAGAGACTGTTCCACCTACATAGGGTCACTTGGCAGATATGGATTGACACACTGACACAGAGCAGAATAGAGACTGTTCCCCCTATATAGGTTCACTTGGCAGGTATGGATTGACACCTGTCCTAAGGATCCCTTATGCACACTGACACAGAGCAGAAGAGAGAATGATACCACTACACAGGGTCACTCGGCAGATACGGATTGACACCTGTCCTCAGAGACCATGATACACACTGACACAGAGCAAAATAAAGACTGTCCCCCCTACATAGGGTCACTTGGCAGGTATGGATTGACACCTGTCCTTAGAGACCATGATACACACTGACACAGAGCAGAACAGAGACTGTTCCACCTACATAGGGTCACTTGGCAGATATGGATTGACACCTGTCCTCAGAGACCATGATACACACTGACACAGAGCAGAATAGAGACTGTTCCCCCTACATAGGGTCACTTGGCAGATATGGATTGACACCTGTCCTAAGGATCCCTGATACACACTGACATGGAGCAGAATAGAAACTGTTCCCCCTAAATAGGGTCACTTGGCAGGTATGGATTGACACCTGTCCTCAGAGACCATGATACACACTGACACAGAGCAGAATAGAGAATGTTACCTCTACATAGGGTCACTTGGCAGGTATGGATTGACACCTGTCCTCAGAGACCATGATACACACTGACACAGAGCAGAATATAGACTGTTACCCCTACATAGGGTCACTTGGCAGATATGGATTGACACTAGTCCTCAGAGACCATGATACACACTGACACAGAGCAGAATAGGGACTGTTCCCCCTACATAGGGTCACTTGGCAGGTATGGATTGACACCTGTCCTCAGAGACCATGATACACACTGACACAGAGGCAGAATAGAGACTGTTCCCCCTACATAGGGTCACTTGGCAGATATGGATTGACACCTGTCCTAAGGATCCCTAAAACACACTGACACGGAGCAGAATAGAGACTGTTCCCCCTACATAGGGTGACTTGGCAGGTATGGATTGACACCTGTCCTCAGAGACCATGATACACACTGACACAGAGCAGAATAGAGACTGTTACCCCTACACAGGGTCACTCGGCAGATATGGATTGACACCTGTCCTCAGAGACCATGATACACACTGACACAGAGCAAAATAAAGACTGTCCCCCCTACATAGGGTCACTTAGCAGGTATGGATTGACACCTGTCCTAAGGATCCTTATACACACTGACACAAAGCAGAATAGAGACTGATACCCCTACACAGGGTCACTCGGCAGATACGGATTGACACCTGTCCTCAGATACCATGATACACACTGACACAGAGCAGAATAGAGACTGTTCCTCCTACATAGGGTCACTTGGCAGGTATGGATTGACACCTGTCCTCAGAGACCATGATACACACTGACACAGAACAGAATAGAGACTGTTACCCCTACATAGGGTCACTTGGCAGGTATGGATTGACACCTGTCCTCAGAGACCATGATACACTCTGACACAGAGCAGAATAGAGACTGTTCCCCCTACATAGGGTCACTTGGCAGGTATGGATTGACACCTGTCCTCAGAGACCATGATACACACTGACACAGAGCAGAATAGAGACTGTTCCCCCTACATAGGGTCACTTGGCAGGTATGGATTGACACCTGTCCTCAGAGACCATGATACACACTGACACAGAGGCAGAATAGAGACTGTCCCCCCTACATAGGGTCAATGGCAGATATGGATTGACACCTGTCCTCAGAGACCATGATACACACTGACACAGAGCAGAATAGAGACTGTTCCCCCTACGTAGGGTCACTTTGCAGATATGGATTGACACCTGTCCTAAGGATCCCTGATACACACTGACACAGAGCAGAATAGAGACTGTTCCTCCTACATAGGGTCACTTGGCAGGTATGGATTGACACCTGTCCTCAGAGACCATGATACACACTGACACAGAACAGAATAGGGACTGTTCCCCCTACATAGGGTCACTTGGCAGGTATGGATTGACACCTGTCCTCAGAGACCATGATACACTCTGACACAGAGCAGAATAGAGACTGTTCCCCCTACATAGGGTCACTTGGCAGGTATGGATTGACACCTGTCCTCAGAGACCATGATACACACTGACACAGAGCAGAATAGAGACTGTTCCCCCTACATAGGGTCACTTGGCAGGTATGGATTGACACCTGTCCTCAGAGACCATGATACACACTGACACAGAGGCAGAATAGAGACTGTCCCCCCTACATAGGGTCAATGGCAGATATGGATTGACACCTGTCCTCAGAGACCATGATACACACTGACACAGAGCAGAATAGAGACTGTTCCCCCTACGTAGGGTCACTTTGCAGATATGCATTGACACCTGTCCTAAGGATCCCTGATACACACTGACACAGAGCAGAATAGAGACTGTTCCCCCTACATAGGGTGACTTGGCAGGTATGGATTGACACCTGTCCTCAGAGACCATGATACACACTGACACAGAGCAGAATAGAGACTGTTACCCCTACACAGGGTCACTCGGCAGATATGGATTGACACCTGTCCTCAGAGACCATGATACACACTGACACAGAGCAAAATAAAGACTGTCCCCCCTACATAGGGTCACTTGGCAGGTATGGATTGACACCTGTCCTAAGGATCCCTTATACACACTGACACCGAGCAGAATAGAGACTGATACCCCTACACAGGGTCACTCGGCAGATACGGATTGACACCTGTCCTCAGAGACCATGATACACACTGACACAGAGCAAAATAAAGACTGTCCCCCCTACATAGGGTCACTTGGCAGGTATGGATTGACACCTGTCCTTAGAGACCATGATACACACTGACACCGAGCAGAATAGAGACTGTTCCCCCTACATAGGGTCACTTGGCAGATATGGATTGACACACTGACACAGAGCAGAATAGATACTGTTCCCCCTATATAGGTTCACTTGGCAGGTATGGATTGACACCTGTCCTCAGAGACCATGATACACACTGACACAGAGCAGAATAGAGACTGTTCCCTCTACATAGGGTCACTTGGCAGATATGGATTGACACCTGTCCTCAGAGACCATGATACACACTGACACAGAGCAAAATAAAGTCTGTCCCCCCTACATAGGGTCACTTGGCGGCTATGGATTGACACCTGTCCTAAGGATCCCTTATACACACTGACACAGAGCAGAATAGAGACTGATACCCCTACACAGGGTCACTCAGCAGATACGGGTTGACACCTGTCCTCAGAGACCATGATACACACTGACACAGAGCAAAATAAAGACTGTCCCTCCTACATAGGGTCACTTGGCAGGTATGGATTGACACCTGTCCTCTGAGACCATGATACACTCTGACACAGAGCAGAATAGAGACTGTTCCCATTACATAGGGTCACTTGGCAGATATGGATTGACACCTGTCCTCAGAGACCATGATACACACTGACACAGAGCAGAATAGAGACTGTTCCCCCTACATAGGGTCACTTGGCAGGTATGGATTGACACCTGTCCTCAGAGACCATGATACACACTGACACAGAGGCAGAATAGAGACTGTTCCCCCTACATAGGGTCACTTGGCAGATATGGATTGACACCTGTCCTCAGAGACCATGATACACACTGACACAGAGCAGAATAGAGACTGTTCCCCCTACATAGGGTCACTTGGCAGATATGGATTGACACCTGTCCTAAGGATCCCTGATACACACTGACACAGAGCAGAATAGAGACTGTTCCCCCTACATAGGGTGACTTGGCAGGTATGGATTGACACCTGTCCTCAGAGACCATGATACACACTGACACAGAGCAGAATAGAGACTGTTACCCCTACACAGGGTCACTCGGCAGATATGGATTGACACCTGTCCTCAGAGACCATGATACACACTGACACAGAGCAGAATAGAGACTGTTCCCCCTACATAGGGTCACTTGGCAGGTATGGATTGACACCTGTCCTCAGAGACCATGATACACACTGACACAGAGGCAGAATAGAGACTGTTCCCCCTACATAGGGTCACTTGGCAGATATGGATTGACACCTGTCCTCAGAGACCATGATACACACTGACACAGAGCAGAATAGAGACTGTTCCCCCTACATAGGGTCACTTGGCAGATATGGATTGACACCTGTCCTAAGGATCCCTGATACACACTGACACAGAGCAGAATAGAGACTGTTCCCCCTACATAGGGTGACTTGGCAGGTATGGATTGACACCTGTCCTCAGAGACCATGATACACACTGACACAGAGCAGAATAGAGACTGTTACCCCTACACAGGGTCACTCGGCAGATATGGATTGACACCTGTCCTCAGAGACCATGATACACACTGACACAGAGCAAAATAAAGACTGTCCCCCTTACATAGGGTCACTTGGCAGGTATGGATTGACACCTGTCCTAAGGATCCCTTATACACACTGACACAGAGCAGAATAGAGACTGAAACCCCTACACAGGGTCACTTGGCAGATACGGATTGACACCTGTCCTCAGAGACCATGATACACACTGACACAGAGCAAAATAAAGACTGTCCCCCCTACATAGGGTCACTTGGCAGGTATGGATTGACACCTGTCCTTAGAGACCATGATACACACTGACACAGAGCAGAATAGATACTGTTCCCCCTACATAGGGTCACTTGGCAGATATGGATTGACACACTGACACAGAGCAGAATAGAGATTGTTCCCCCTATATAGGTTCACTTGGCAGGTATGGATTGACACCTGTCCTCAGAGACCATGATACACACTGACACAGAGCAGAATAGAGACTGTTCCCCCTACATAGGGTCACTTGGCAGATATGGATTGACACCTGTCCTCAGAGACCATGATACACACTGACACAGAGCAGAATAGAGACTGTTCCCCCTACGTAGGGTCACTTTGCAGATATGGATTGACACCTGTCCTAAGGATCCCTGATACACACTGACACAGAGCAGAATAGAGACTGTTCCCCCTACATAGGGTGACTTGGCAGGTATGGATTGACACCTGTCCTCAGAGACCATGATACACACTGACACAGAGCAGAATAGAGACTGTTACCCCTACACAGGGTCACTCGGCAGATATGGATTGACACCTGTCCTCAGAGACCATGATACACACTGACACAGAGCAAAATAAAGACTGTCCCCCCCTACATAGGGTAACTTGGCAGGTATGGATTGACACCTGTCCTAAGGATCCCTTATACACACTGACACAGAGCAGAATAGAGACTGATACCCATACACAGGGTCACTCGGCAGATACGGATTGAAACCTGTCCTCAGAGACCATGATACACACTGACACAGAGCAAAATAAAGACTGTCCCCCCTACATAGGGTCACTTGGCAGGTATGGATTGACACCTGTCCTTAGAGACCATGATACACACTGACACAGAGCAGAATAGAGACTGTTCCCCCTACATAGGGTCACTTGGCAGATATGGATTGACACACTGACACAGAGCAGAATAGAGACTGTTCCCCCTATATAGGTTCACTTGGCAGGTATGGATTGACACCTGTCCTCAGAGACCATGATACACACTGACACAGAGCAGAATAGAGACTGTTCCCCCTACATAGGGTCACTTGGCAGATATGGATTGACACCTGTCCTCAGAGACCATGATACACACTGACACAGAGCAAAATAAAGACTGTCCCCCCTACATAGGGTCACTTGGCAGCTATGGATTGACACCTGTCCTAAGGATCCCTTATACACACTGACATAGAGCAGAATAGAGACTGATACCCCTACACAGGTTCACTCGGCAGATACGGATTGACACCTGTCCTCAGAGACCATGATACACACTGACACAGAGGCAGAATAGAGACTGTTCCCCCTACATAGGGTCACTTGGCAGATATGGATTGACACCTGTCCTCAGAGACCATGATACACACTGACACAGAGCAGAATAGAGACTGATCCCCCTACATAGGGTCACTTGGCAGATATGGATTGACACCTGTCCTAAGGATCCCTGATACACACTGACACAGAGCAGAATAGAGACTGTTCCCCCTACATAGGGTGACTTGGCAGGTATGGATTGACACCTGTCCTCAGAGACCATGATACACACTGACACAGAGCAAAATAAAGACTGTCCCCCCTACATAGGGTCACTTGGCAGGTATGGATTGACGCCTGTCCTAAGGATCACTTATTCACACTGACACAAAGCAGAATAGAGACTGATACCCCTACACAGGGTCACTCGGCAGATACGGATTGACACCTGTCCTCAGAGACCATGATACACACTGACACAGAGCAAAATAAAGACTGTCCCCCCTACATAGGGTCACTTGGCAGGTATGGATTGACACCTGTCCTTAGAGACCATGATACACACTGACACAGAGCAGAATAGAGACTGTTCCCCCTACATAGGGTCACTTGGCAGATATGGATTGACACACTGACACAGAGAAGAATAGAGACTGTTCCCCCTATATAGGTTCACTTGGCAGGTATGGATTGACACCTGTCCTCAGAGACCATGATACACACTGACACAGAGCAGAATAGAGACTGTTCCCCCTACATAGGGTCACTTGGCAGATATGGATTGACACCTGTGCTCAGAGACCATGATAGACACTGACACAGAGCAAAATAAAGACTGTCCCCCTTACATAGGGTCACTTGGCAGGTATGGATTGACACCTGTCCTAAGGATCCCTTATACACACTGACACAGAGCAGAATAGAGACTGATACCCCTACACAGGGTCACTCGGCAGATACGGATTGACACCTGTCCTCAGAGACCATGATACACACTGACACAGAGCAAAATAAAGACTGTCCCCCCTACATAGGGTCACTTGGCAGGTATGGATTGACACCTGTCCTTAGAGACCATGATACACACTGACACAGAGCAGAATAGAGACTGTTCCCCCTACATAGGGTCACTTGGCAGATATGGATTGACACCTGTCCTCAGAGACCATGATACACACTGACACAGAGCAAAATAAAGACTGTCCCCCCTACATAGGGTCACTTGGCAGGTATGGATTGACACCTGTCCTAAGGATCCCTTATACACACTGACACAGAGCAGAATAGAGACTGATACCCCTACACAGGGTCACTCGGCAGATACGGATTGACACCTGTCCTCAGAGACCATGATACACACTGACACAGAGCAAAATAAAGACTGTCCCCCCTACATAGGGTCACTTGGCAGGTATGGATTGACACCTGTCCTTAGAGACCATGATACACACTGACACAGAGCAGAATAGAGACTGTTCCCCCTACATAGGGTCACTTGGCAGATATGGATTGACACACTGACACAGAGCAGAATAGAGACTGTTCCCCCTATATAGGTTCACTTGGCAGGTATGGATTGACACCTGTCCTCAGAGACCATGATACACACTGACACAGAGCAGAATAGAGACTGTTCCCCCTACATAGGGTCACTTGGCAGATATGGATTGACACCTGTCCTCAGAGACCATGATACACACTGACACAGAGCAAAATAAAGACTGTCCCCCCTACATAGGGTCACTTGGCAGCTATGGATTGACACCTGTCCTAAGGATCCCTTATACACACTGACATAGAGCAGAATAGAGACTGATACCCCTACACAGGGTCACTCGGCAGATACGGATTGACACCTGTCCTCAGAGACCATGATACACTCTGACACAGAGCAGAATAGAGACTGTTCCCCCTACATAGGGTCACTTGGCAGATATGGATTGACACCTGTCCTCAGAGACCATGATACACACTGACACAGAGCAGAATAGAGACTGTTCCCCCTACATAGGGTCACTTGGCAGGTATGGATTGACACCTGTCCTCAGAGACCATGATACACACTGACACAGAGGCAGAATAGAGACTGTTCCCCCTACATAGGGTCACTTGGCAGATATGGATTGACACCTGTCCTCAGAGACCATGATACACACTGACACAGAGCAGAATAGAGACTGATCCCCCTACATAGGGTCACTTGGCAGATATGGATTGACACCTGTCCTAAGGATCCCTGATACACTCTGACACAGAGCAGAATAGAGACTGTTCCCCCTACATAGGGTGACTTGGCAGGTATGGATTGACACCTGTCCTCAGAGACCATGATACACACTGACACAGAGCAGAATAGAGACTGTTACCCCTACACAGGGTCACTCGGCAGATATGGATTGACACCTGTCCTCAGAGACCATGATACACACTGACACAGAGCAAAATAAAGACTGTACCCCCTACATAGGGTCACTTGGCAGGTATGGATTGACACCTGTCCTAAGGATCACTTATTCACACTGACACAAAGCAGAATAGAGACTGATACCCCTACACAGGGTCACTCGGCAGATACGGATTGACACCTGTCCTCAGAGACCATGATACACACTGACACAGAGCAAAATAAAGACTGTCCCCCCTACATAGGGTCACTTGGCAGGTATGGATTGACACCTGTCCTTAGAGACCATGATACACACTGACACAGAGCAGAATAGAGACTGTTCCCCCTACATAGGGTCACTTGGCAGATATGGATTGACACACTGACACAGAGCAGAATAGAGACTGTTCCCCCTATATAGGTTCACTTGGCAGGTATGGATTGACACCTGTCCTCAGAGACCATGATACACACTGACACAGAGAAGAATAGAGACTGTTCCCCCCTTCATAGGGTCACTTGGCAGATATGGATTGACACCTGTCCTCAGAGACCATGATACACACTGACACAGAGCAGAATAGAGACTGTTCCCCCTACATAGGGTCACTTGGCAGATATGGATTGACACCTGTCCTAAGGATCCCTGATACACACTGACACAGAGCAGAATAGAGACTGTTCCCCCTACATAGGGTGACTTGGCAGGTATGGATTGACACCTGTCCTCAGAGACCATGATACACACTGACACAGAGCAGAATAGAGACTGTTACCCCTACACAGGGTCACTCGGCAGATATGGATTGACACCTGTCCTCAGAGACCATGATACACACTGACACAGAGCAAAATAAAGACTGTCCCCCCCTACATAGGGTCACTTGGCAGGTATGGATTGACACCTGTCCTAAGGATCCCTTATACACACTGACACAGAGCAGAATAGAGACTGATACCCCTACACAGGGTCACTCGGCAGATACGGATTGAAACCTGTCCTCAGAGACCATGATACACACTGACACAGAGCAAAATAAAGACTGTCCCCCCTACATAGGGTCACTTGGCAGGTATGGATTGACACCTGTCCTTAGAGACCATGATACACACTGACACAGAGCAGAATAGAGACTGTTCCCCCTACATAGGGTCACTTGGCAGATATGGATTGACACACTGACACAGAGCAGAATAGAGACTGTTCCCCCTATATAGGTTCACTTGGCAGGTATGGATTGACACCTGTCCTCAGAGACCATGATACACACTGACACAGAGCAGAATAGAGACTGTTCCCCCTACATAGGGTCACTTGGCAGATATGGATTGACACCTGTCCTCAGAGACCATGATACACACTGACACAGAGCAAAATAAAGACTGTCCCCCCTACATAGGGTCACTTGGCAGCTATGGATTGACACCTGTCCTAAGGATCCCTTATACACACTGACATAGAGCAGAATAGAGACTGATACCCCTACACAGGGTCACTCGGCAGATACGGATTGGCACCTGTCCTCAGAGACCATGATACACTCTGACACAGAGCAGAATAGAGACTGTTCCCCCTACATAGGGTCACTTGGCAGATATGGATTGACACCTGTCCTCAGAGACCATGATACACACTGACACAGAGAAGAATAGAGACTGTTCCCCCTACATAGGGTCACTTGGCAGGTATGGATTGACACCTGTCCTCAGAGACCATGATACACACTGACACAGAGGCAGAATAGAGACTGTTCCCCCTACATAGGGTCACTTGGCAGATATGGATTGACACCTGTCCTCAGAGACCATGATTCACACTGACACAGAGCAGAATAGAGACTGATCCCCCTACATAGGGTCACTTGGCAGATATGGATTGACACCTGTCCTAAGGATCCCTGATACACACTGACACAGAGCAGAATAGAGACTGTTCCCCCTACATAGGGTGACTTGGCAGGTATGGATTGACACCTGTCCTCAGAGACCATGATACACACTGACACAGAGCAGAATAGAGACTGTTACCCCTACACAGGGTCACTCGGCAGATATGGATTGACACCTGTCCTCAGAGACCATGATACACACTGACACAGAGCAAAATAAAGACTGTCCCCCCTACATAGGGTCACTTGGCAGGTATGGATTGACACCTGTCCTAAGGATCACTTATTCACACTGACACAAAGCAGAATAGAGACTGATACCCCTACACAGGGTCACTCGGCAGATACGGATTGACACCTGTCCTCAGAGACCATGATACACACTGACACAGAGCAAAATAAAGACTGTCCCCCCTACATAGGGTCACTTGGCAGGTATGGATTGACACCTGTCCTTAGAGACCATGATACACACTGACACAGAGCAGAATAGAGACTGTTCCCCCTACATAGGGTCACTTGGCAGATATGGATTGACACACTGACACAGAGCAGAATAGAGACTGTTCCCCCTATATAGGTTCACTTGGCAGGTATGGATTGACACCTGTCCTCAGAGACCATGATACACACTGACACAGAGCAGAATAGAGACTGTTCCCCCTACATAGGGTCACTTGGCAGATATGGATTGACACCTGTGCTCAGAGACCATGATAGACACTGACACAGAGCAAAATAAAGACTGTCCCCCTTACATAGGGTCACTTGGCAGGTATGGATTGACACCTGTCCTAAGGATCCCTTATACACACTGACACAGAGCAGAATAGAGACTGATACCCCTACACAGGGTCACTCGGCAGATACGGATTGACACCTGTCCTCAGAGACCATGATACACACTGACACAGAGCAAAATAAAGACTGTCCCCCCTACATAGGGTCACTTGGCAGGTATGGATTGACACCTGTCCTTAGAGACCATGATACACACTGACACAGAGCAGAATAGAGACTGTTCCCCCTACATAGGGTCACTTGGCAGATATGGATTGACACACTGACACAGAGCAGAATAGAGACTGTTCCCCCTATATAGGTTCACTTGGCAGGTATGTATTGACACCTGTCCTCAGAGACCATGATACACACTGACACAGAGCAGAATAGAGACTGTTCCCCCTACATAGGGTCACTTGGCAGATATGGATTGACACCTGTCCTCAGAGACCATGATACACACTGACACAGAGCAGAATAGAGACTGTTCCCCCTACATAGGGTCACTTGGCAGATATGGATTGACACCTGTCCTCAGAGACCATGATACACACTGACACAGAGCAGAATAGAGACTTTTCCCCCTACATAGGGTCACTTGGCAGATATGGATTGACACCTGTCCTAAGGATCCCTTATACACACTGACACAGAGCAGAATAGAGACTGATACCCCTACACAGGGTCACTCGGCAGATATGGATTGACACCTGTCCTCAGAGACCATGATACACACTGACACAGAGCAAAATAAAGACTGTCCCCCCTACATAGGGTCACTTGGCAGGTATGGATTGACACCTGTCCTTAGAGACCATGATACACACTGACACAGAGCAGAATAGAGACTGTTCCCCCTACATAGGGTCACTTGGCAGATATGGATTGACACACTGACACAGAGCAGAATAGAGACTGTTCCCCCTATATAGGTTCACTTGGCAGGTATGGATTGACACCTGTCCTCAGAGACCATGATACACACTGACACAGAGCAGAATAGAGACTGTTCCCCCTACATAGGGTCACTTGGCAGATATGGATTGACACCTGTCCTCAGAGACCATGATACACAATGACACAGAGCAGAATAGAGACTGTTCCCCCTACATAGGGTCACTTGGCAGATATGGATTGACACCTGTCCTAAGGATCCCTGATACACACTGACACAGAGCAGAATAGAGACTGTCCCCCCTACATAGGGTCACTTGGCAGGTATGGATTGACACCTGTCCTAAGGATCCCTGATACACACTGACACAGAGCAGAATAGAGACTGTTCCCCCTACTCAGGGTCACTTGGCAGGTATGGATTGACACCTGTCCTCAGAGACCATGATACACACTGACACAGAGCAGAATAGAGACTGTTACCCCTACACAGGGTCACTCGGCAGATATGGATTGACACCTGTCCTCAGAGACCATGATACACACTGACACAGAGCAAAATAAAGACTGTCCCCCCTACATAGGGTCACTTGGCAGGTATGGATTGACACCTGTCCTAAGGATCCCTTATACACACTGACACAAAGCAGAATAGAGACTGATACCCCTACACAGGGTCACTCGGCAGATACGGATTGACACCTGTCCTCAGAGACCATGATACACACTGACACAGAGCAAAATAAAGACTGTCCCCCCTACATAGGGTCACTTGGCAGGTATGGATTGACACCTGTCCTTAGAGACCATGATACACACTGACACAGAGCAGAATAGAGACTGTTCCCCCTACATAGGGTCACTTGGCAGATATGGATTGACACACTGACACAGAGCAGAATAGAGACTGTTCCCCCTATATAGGTTCACTTGGCAGGTATGGATTGACACCTGTCCTCAGAGACCATGATACACACTGACACAGAGCAGAATAGAGACTGTTCCCCCTACATAGGGTCACTTGGCAGATATGGATTGACACCTGTGCTCAGAGACCATGATACACACTGACACAGAGCAAAATAAAGACTGCCCCCCTTACATAGGGTCACTTGGCAGGTATGGATTGACACCTGTCCTAAGGATCCCTTATACACACTGACACAGAGCAGAATAGAGACTGATACCCCTACACAGGGTCACTCGGCAGATACGGATTGACACCTGTCCTCAGAGACCATGATACACACTGACACAGAGCAAAATAAAGGCTGTCCCCCCTACATAGGGTCACTTGGCAGGTATGGATTGACACCTGTCCTTAGAGACCATGATACACACTGACACAGAGCAGAATAGAGACTGTTCCCCCTACATAGGGTCACTTGGCAGATATGGATTGACACACTGACACAGAGCAGAATAGAGACTGTTCCCCCTATATAGGTTCACTTGGCAGGTATGTATTGACACCTGTCCTCAGAGACCATGATACACACTGACACAGAGCAGAATAGAGACTGTTCCCCCTACATATGGTCACTTGGCAGATATGGATTGACACCTGTCCTCAGAGACCATGATACACACTGACACAGAGCAGAATAGAGACTTTTCCCCCTACATAGGGTCACTCGGCAGATATGGATTGACACCTGTCCTCAGAGACCATGATACACACTGACACAGAGCAAAATAAAGACTGTCCCCCCTACATAGGGTCACTTGGCAGGTATGGATTGACACCTGTCCTTAGAGACCATGATACACACTGACACAGAGCAGAATAGAGACTGTTCCCCCTACATAGGGTCACTTGGCAGATATGGATTGACACACTGACACAGAGCAGAATAGAGACTGTTCCCCCTATATAGGTTCACTTGGCAGGTATGGATTGACACCTGTCCTCAGAGACCATGATACACACTGACACAGAGCAGAATAGAGACTGTTCCCCCTACATAGGGTCACTTGGCAGATATGGATTGACACCTGTCCTCAGAGACCATGATACACACTGACACAGAGCAGAATAGAGACTGTTCCCCCTACATAGGGTCACTTGGCAGGTATGGATTGACACCTGTCCTAAGGATCCCTGATACACACTGACACAGAGCAGAATAGAGACTGTTCCCCCTACTCAGGGTCACTTGGCAGGTATGGATTGACACCTGTCCTCAGAGACCATGATACACACTGACACAGAGCAGAATAGAGACTGTTCCCCCTACATAGGGTCACTTGGCAGATATGGATTGACACCTGTCCTCAGAGACCATGATACACACTGACACAGAGCAGAATAGAGACTGTTCCCCCTACATAGGGTCACTTGGCAGATATGGATTGACACCTGTCCTAAGGATCCCTGATACACACTGACACAGAGCAGAATAGAGACTGTTCCCCCTACATAGGGTCACTTGGCAGGTATGGATTGACACCTGTCCTCAGAGACCATGATACACACTGACACAGAGCAGAATAGAGACTGTTACCCCTACATAGGGTCACTTGGCAGATATGGATTGACACACTGACACAGAGCAGAATAGAGACTGTTCCCCCTATATAGGTTCACTTGGCAGGTATGTATTGACACCTGTCCTCAGAGACCATGATACACACTGACACAGAGCAGAATAGAGACTGTTCCCCCTACATAGGGTCACTTGGCAGATATGGATTGACACCTGTCCTCAGAGACCATGATACACACTGACACAGAGCAGAATAGAGACTTTTCCCCCTACATAGGGTCACTTGGCAGATATGGATTGACACCTGTCCTAAGGATCCCTTATACACACTGATACAGAGCAGAATAGAGACTGATACCCCTACACAGGGTCACTCGGCAGATATGGATTGACACCTGTCCTCAGAGACCATGATACACACTGACACAGAGCAAAATAAAGACTGTCCCCCCTACATAGGGTCACTTGGCAGGTATGGATTGACACCTGTCCTTAGAGACCATGATACACACTGACACAGAGCAGAATAGAGACTGTTCCCCCTACATAGGGTCACTTGGCAGATATGGATTGACACACTGACACAGAGCAGAATAGAGACTGTTCCCCCTATATAGGTTCACTTGGCAGGTATGGATTGACACCTGTCCTCAGAGACCATGATACACACTGACACAGAGCAGAATAGAGACTGTTCCCCCTACATAGGGTCACTTGGCAGATATGGATTGACACCTGTCCTCAGAGACCATGATACACACTGACACAGAGCAGAATAGAGACTGTTCCCCCTACATAGGGTCACTTGGCAGGTATGGATTGACACCTGTCCTAAGGATCCCTGATACACACTGACACAGAGCAGAATAGAGACTGTTCCCCCTACTCAGGGTCACTTGGCAGGTATGGATTGACACCTGTCCTCAGAGACCATGAAACACACTGACACAGAGCAGAATAGAGACTGTTCCCCCTACATAGGGTCACTTGGCAGATATGGATTGACACCTGTCCTCAGAGACCATGATACACACTGACACAGAGCAGAATAGAGACTGTTCCCCCTACATAGGGTCACTTGGCAGATATGGATTGACACCTGTCCTAAGGATCCCTGATACACACTGACACAGAGCAGAATAGAGACTGTTCCCCCTACATAGGGTCACTTGGCAGGTATGGATTGACACCTGTCCTCAGAGACCATGATACACACTGACACAGAGCAAAATAAAGGCTGTCCCCCCTACATAGGGTCACTTGGCAGGTATGGATTGACACCTGTCCTTAGAGACCATGATACACACTGACACAGAGCAGAATAGAGACTGTTCCCCCTACATAGGGTCACTTGGCAGATATGGATTGACACACTGACACAGAGCAGAATAGAGACTGTTCCCCCTATATAGGTTCACTTGGCAGGTATGTATTGACACCTGTCCTCAGAGACCATGATACACACTGACACAGAGCAGAATAGAGACTGTTCCCCCTACATAGGGTCACTTGGCAGATATGGATTGACACCTGTCCTCAGAGACCATGATACACACTGACACAGAGCAGAATAGAGACTTTTCCCCCTACATAGGGTCACTTGGCAGATATGGATTGACACCTGTCCTAAGGATCCCTTATACACACTGACACAGAGCAGAATAGAGACTGATACCCCTACACAGGGTCACTCGGCAGATATGGATTGACACCTGTCCTCAGAGACCATGATACACACTGACACAGAGCAAAATAAAGACTGTCCCCCCTACATAGGGTCACTTGGCAGGTATGGATTGACACCTGTCCTTAGAGACCATGATACACACTGACACAGAGCAGAATAGAGACTGTTCCCCCTACATAGGGTCACTTGGCAGATATGGATTGACACACTGACACAGAGCAGAATAGAGACTGTTCCCCCTATATAGGTTCACTTGGCAGGTATGGATTGACACCTGTCCTCAGAGACCATGATACACACTGACACAGAGCAGAATAGAGACTGTTCCCCCTACATAGGGTCACTTGGCAGATATGGATTGACACCTGTCCTCAGAGACCATGATACACACTGACACAGAGCAGAATAGAGACTGTTCCCCCTACATAGGGTCACTTGGCAGGTATGGATTGACACCTGTCCTAAGGATCCCTGATACACACTGACACAGAGCAGAATAGAGACTGTTCCCCCTACTCAGGGTCACTTGGCAGGTATGGATTGACACCTGTCCTCAGAGACCATGATACACACTGACACAGAGCAGAATAGAGACTGTTCCCCCTACATAGGGTCACTTGGCAGATATGGATTGACACCTGTCCTCAGAGACCATGATACACACTGACACAGAGCAGAATAGAGACTGTTCCCCCTACATAGGGTCACTTGGCAGATATGGATTGACACCTGTCCTAAGGATCCCTGATACACACTGACACAGAGCAGAATAGAGACTGTTCCCCCTACATAGGGTCACTTGGCAGGTATGGATTGACACCTGTCCTCAGAGACCATGATACACACTGACACAGAGCAGAATAGAGACTGTTACCCCTACATAGGGTCACTTGGCAGATATGGATTGACACACTGACACAGAGCAGAATAGAGACTGTTCCCCCTATATAGGTTCACTTGGCAGGTATGTATTGACACCTGTCCTCAGAGACCATGATACACACTGACACAGAGCAGAATAGAGACTGTTCCCCCTACATAGGGTCACTTGGCAGATATGGATTGACACCTGTCCTCAGAGACCATGATACACACTGACACAGAGCAGAATAGAGACTTTTCCCCCTACATAGGGTCACTTGGCAGATATGGATTGACACCTGTCCTAAGGATCCCTTATACACACTGATACAGAGCAGAATAGAGACTGATACCCCTACACAGGGTCACTCGGCAGATATGGATTGACACCTGTCCTCAGAGACCATGATACACACTGACACAGAGCAAAATAAAGACTGTCCCCCCTACATAGGGTCACTTGGCAGGTATGGATTGACACCTGTCCTTAGAGACCATGATACACACTGACACAGAGCAGAATAGAGACTGTTCCCCCTACATAGGGTCACTTGGCAGATATGGATTGACACACTGACACAGAGCAGAATAGAGACTGTTCCCCCTATATAGGTTCACTTGGCAGGTATGGATTGACACCTGTCCTCAGAGACCATGATACACACTGACACAGAGCAGAATAGAGACTGTTCCCCCTACATAGGGTCACTTGGCAGATATGGATTGACACCTGTCCTCAGAGACCATGATACACACTGACACAGAGCAGAATAGAGACTGTTCCCCCTACATAGGGTCACTTGGCAGGTATGGATTGACACCTGTCCTAAGGATCCCTGATACACACTGACACAGAGCAGAATAGAGACTGTTCCCCCTACTCAGGGTCACTTGGCAGGTATGGATTGACACCTGTCCTCAGAGACCATGAAACACACTGACACAGAGCAGAATAGAGACTGTTCCCCCTACATAGGGTCACTTGGCAGATATGGATTGACACCTGTCCTCAGAGACCATGATACACACTGACACAGAGCAGAATAGAGACTGTTCCCCCTACATAGGGTCACTTGGCAGATATGGATTGACACCTGTCCTAAGGATCCCTGATACACACTGACACAGAGCAGAATAGAGACTGTTCCCCCTACATAGGGTCACTTGGCAGGTATGGATTGACACCTGTCCTCAGAGACCATGATACACACTGACACAGAGCAGAATAGAGACTGTTACCCCTACATAGGGTCACTTGGCAGATATATATTGACACCTGTCCTATGGATCCCTGTATTGGGGAACATTGTTGCCCAAACTAATTTATATGCCCTTCAATTCCGAGCTACAAATCCGGACTCTTTTTTGGCAAAGATACACACTGTGCCAGAATTTAAAAGATTCTGGGCATTGACTATGCTGATGGGCATCATAAATAAGCCCTCCATCTGCTCCTACCGGAGCAGTAGCCCCATCTGCTCTACCCCCATTTAATGTATGTCGAGGAAGAGGTATGAAATGATTCTGCATTTCATGCACTTCAGCGACAACAGCCTGTGTCCCCCTAGAGAGCATCCTCAGTTTGACAGGCTGTATAAAATCCGCCCCCTGATTACCCACTTTGCCGCCAGGTTTGCAGAGGCTTATACACCTGGAAGGAATATATGCGTGGATGAATCCCTGATGAAGTATAAGGGAAGGCTGGGATTCAAGCAGTATGTTCCTTCCAAGCACTCTACGTATGGTGTAAAGATGTATAAGCTCTGTGATAGCAAGACTGGGTATACTCAAGCCTTCCGGGTGTACGAGGGAAAGGACATATGGGAACCAGTGGCAAGATTGTCTGGGACCTGATATTCCCCCTGATGAACAAAGGGTACCACTTGTATACTGACAATTTTTATACAAGTGTCCCTTTGTTCAAGCTACTGTACTGTTTTGATACAATAGCTTGAGGCACAATTAAAAAGAACAGCACAGGTTTCCCAGGACAACTTGCACGCACCCGGCTACGAAGGGGGGAGACCTCAGCTCTGCGCCAAGAGGAGCTGTTGACAGTTAAGTACAGAGACAAGAAGGACGTCCTGTAAGCCTGTGTACTTATGCACAAAGCGTTGTACGATCAGATTACACACATGTGCCATGCACGGAACATGTGTCAACTTGCCCAACTTCAATGCCGCCAACAAATTTGTTCCGTTGTCACAAACCACTTTGCCGATCTCCAGTTGCTGCGGAGTCAGCCACTTTTCCACCTGTGCGTTCAGGGCGGACAGGAGTGCTTGTCCGGTGTGACTCTCTGCTTTTAAGCAAGTCAAACACAAGACGGCGTGACACTGCCATATCCGGGATGTGGAATAGTACCTGGGGAGCTGGGGGGGTTCCGTTGATGTGGAGCAAGACGCAGCAGCAGAAGAGGACTCAGCCGAGGAGGTTATGGAAGAGGATGGAGTAGGAGGAGTAGAGGAGGTGGCAGCAGGCCTACCTGCAAGTCGTGGCGGTGTCACAAACTCCTCTGCAGAGCCACGCATTCCATGCTTGGCAGCCGTCAGCAGGGTTACCCAATGCGCAGTGTAGGTGATATACCTGCCCTGACCATGCTTTGCAGACCAGGTATCAGTGGTCAGATGGACCCTTGCCCCAACACTGTGTGCCAGACATGCCATTACTTCCTTTTGCACAATCGAGTACAGGTTGGGGATTGCCTTTTGTGAAAAGAAATTTCGGCCGGGTACCTTCCACTGCGGTGTCCCAATAGCTACAAATTTTTTGAACGCCTCAGACTCCACCAGCTTGTATGGTAAAAGCTGGCGGGCTAATAGTTCGGACAAACCAGCTGTCAGACGCTGGGCAAGGGGGTGACTTTCTGACATTGGCTTCTTACGCTCAAACATGCCCTTGACAGACACATGACTGTGGGCAGATGAGCAGGAACTGCTCAAGGCGGGAGACGGAGTGGCGGATGGTTGAGAGGGGGCAAGGAGGACAGCAGTGGTTGACGTGGCTGAAGATGCTGGACCAGGAGGAGGATGGCGGCTTAGAGTAGGCGTGCTGCTTGTACTTATGTGTTGATCCCATAGGCGTTTGTGATGTGAGATCATGTGCCTATGCAAAGCAGTTGTACCTAGGTGGGTGTTGGACTTCCCACGACTCTTTCTTTTGGCACAGGTTGCAAATGGCATTGCTGTTGTCAGAGGCAGACACACAAAAAAAATTCCACACTGCTGAGCTCTGCAATGACGGCATTCTGGTGGTGGACACAGGATGCGTTGATTGGCGTGCTGTCGGGCTGACCCCGGGTGCTGATGCATGCTGTCTGACTGTGCCACTAGCTCCTTGCGACGACCTCCCCCTGCTTCCAACTCGTCTCCTCCTCCTCCTCTCTGTCTCCCCATCTGAACTTTCACCCTGTTCTTCTTCTTGCCGAGCGGGCACCCACGTGACATCCATGGACGCATCGTCATCATCAACCGCTTCACTTGTATCTGACAACTCAGCAAAGGAAGCAGCAGCGGGTACAACATCATTGTCATCACACCGTACGTCCATGTGTAATGCTGCCTGACTGAGACATATCCCTGTTATCTACATCCTCTGGCAATAATGGTTGCGCATCACTCATTTCTTCAAACGGATGTGTGAATAACTCCTCTGACATACCAAGTAAAGTGGCTGTGGTGCTAGTTTTGGTGGTGGCGGCAGGCGGGTGAGTGGTATCTTTAGAGGTGCCTGAAGCTAAGCTGGAGGAGGATTGTGCGTCAAGGTTCTGAGCGGAAGCTGTAGAAGATTGGGTGTCCTGTGTTAACCAGTCAACTATGTCCTCAGAACTTTTCAAGTTCAGGGTACATGGCCTCTGAAAACTGGGCATTATTCTAGGGACAAAGGGAATCACAGCACCACGACCACGATGGCCCATACGGGGTGGCCTGCCTCTGCCTGTCATTTTTTGGGGGATTAGTGGTACTATGAGTGCAAGCTACTGTGAGACCAGATATGAGTGGCAATGTGCAATGGAAGAGGTCTGCAGAGTACACGCTGTAGGCCTGACACACCCACTTGAAGACAACTAACTGCTATTGAATCTATAACAGTGAAAAAAGTTTTTTGTATTTAAATGCACGCTATTGTGACACCAGAAATAAGTGGCAATGTGCACTGGCAGAGGTTGGCAGAGTACACGCTGTAGGCCTGACACCCGCTTGAAGACAACTAACTGCTATTCAATCTATAACAGTGAAGAAAGTTTTTTGGGTTTAAATGCACGCTATTGTGACACCAGATATGAGTGGCAACTGTCAAAGTACACTGGCAGGGGTCTGCAGGGCACACGCTGAAGGAAGGCCTGACACACCCGCTTTAAGGACACTGACTGCTATTAGCTTACACTGGCAAACTTTTTTTCTTTGTAAAAGCACGCTATAGAGACACCAGATATGAGTGGCAACTGTCAAAGTACACTGGCAGGGGTCTGCAGGGCACACGCTGAAGGAAGGCCTGACACACCCGCTTTAAGGAGACTGACTGCTATTAGCTTACACTGGAAAACCTTTTTTCTTTGCAAAAGCACACTATAGAGACACCAGATATGAGTGGCAATGTGATGTAATTCCAGTAAAATAAAAGTTTAGCAGGCTAAGATTGCCACAAGGCATATGTATGTACATGTGTTTGTAGTATCAGTTAGTTAGTTACACGTAGCTAAGATACTGTCATCACTGTACTGAGCATGTGCAAGAATGTAGGAACTGGAATTACGCGTCCCTCTCCTTTGTTTCAGATGAGCCACGTGGTTAGACCGGATGGATGAGTTTAGACTCTATTCATTGAATAGGTTAAGGGTATGTGTGGGCGTAGTTAATTGTGGGAGGAGCTACAGTGCTATATAAGGAATGTACTCTATGTATTCAGTGCTCAGATCTTTGCTGTTTTTGGTGACATTATTCCCTCTGAGTCCCGATCGGTGAACCGAATAAAGCATCTCTTCCTTCCTGAAGAAACCTGTGTCCATCTCTCTGTGCTTGGCTTCCGTCAGTTTCTCCGGTATCATTTGGTGCATTGGCTGGGAAGCTCATCGTTCAACGGTAGCTGAGAAGCAGAGGCGTGAGACGGTCTATCTTTGCCCACGTTCTCTACGGCTGCACCCCTGAACTTCTGCGTGGACCTCCCTTCGTCTCGGCGCCACTGGTCTGTTGTCCAGGAGATCATCGGCCTCTACGTAGTAAGTGCTGGGGTGTCCCCGTCGATGAGTGTGAACTCAGGTTCAGGAACGAGGAGGTAAGACGACCGCTGTTTTAGGGGTATACCGATTGTGCGGTAGGCCCATAAGGGGTTATTTGTGTACGGAATCTGCCCCCTCTGTCGGAGGGAAGGAGCGAAGGCGCACCGCTCAATTGAACGCTCTTTAGTAAGACCGTTTAATTTGGTTTGGAGTCAGGCGGGGTTCTGTGTAAATAGCCCTAGCCGGACACCGGTGTCTTGTCTAGACTAGCGTTCTAGGGTGTACAATTTGTTCGCTAGGTCGGAGGGACCGGGAGACTAAGCGGCGTCTGTGTAAATTCGGTCCGCTAGCTCTCAACCTATCTTGGCTAAGTGGGAAGGCGTGTAAATTTGGAACCCACTAGACTTTTGATAGAGTAGATAGACTAAGAGGGTTCTGTTGTAAATTCCGCCCTCTAGTTCGCTATATGTGGTGCTTGGGCAGTGTGGCTAACCAAAACGGATGTAGATAGTTTTAGGTAGTCCATCAAGGTACTGGCCAATAGATTAGTTGGGAATTGTATATGTGTTAAAGATTGTTTAGTAGCGTGTATATCTTGCTAGATAGCGTGAGCTCTGCCGTCTAGCGAGAGTGTTAATAGTGTGTAGCTGTATTATAGTGCACGGTACCATAACCCTGTATATTTACTGACACTGTATATAAGTACTAATAATTGTCGTCTATTGCATGTCTAACACCATAACCACTAATAATTGTATTGTGACCTTAAATTGTACTTTGACCTATGCTAACCGTACTGTAACTGCTGTTTGTAAAGACGATGTTACTGGGGTATGTTATAGACGGGTAATTCATATATAGGGAATTATAGCGTGGGTGACTGTATAGTTTCGCCAAAGGGCATAATATCGATTACTTAGTGACTGGTGTAACAGCTGTGTGTGTACGGGAATTCCCTGAGTATTTTTATTGTGTACGTTTCACTTGGTAACTGTACCACGTGGTGCTGTTGCCGAGGGAACGGGTGTGACTGTTGAATATAGTGCGTGTATAGTATTCGCTGGAAACGACGCTCCATTGCTAAGTATGGGCGCGTCAGAGTCGACGATTTTGGATCCCTTAGGTTGTATGATAAAGAATTTAAAAAAGGGATTTACAGTATGTGATTTTGGGGTTAAAATGTCTTCTGTACGTTTGATTACATTATGTACTAGGGAATGGCCTACTTTGGTTGCCGCATGGTCGCCACGTGGCAGTTTAGATCCTAATCTGGTACAGCGTGTACACGTGGCTGTATCAGGTAGGCCTGAACTTTACGGACAGTTTCCATGCATTGATTGTTGGAGGCAGGCCGTAAACGACTCGCCAAGATGGATCCGAGTATGCCACGAGGAGCAATGTCGCCTCATGGTGGCCAGGACTCGTTTGTCCACTAGGGCCATGGTTACGCCCATTTTGGACACGCCCCCTGAGTCCGAGATCCCTATGCCGCCCCCTTACTTCTCCTCAAGGGGAAGTGATACAGGAAGTTCTACACCCCTTTCCCCGTTGTCCCCATCTGCTTCCTCCTCTAGCTCAGAATCCATCCCCCTCATTACTAAACCTCCCCTTCCGGTACCAACCCCCGTTAAACCCACATATCCTGATTTGGCGCCATTTCAAGCTTCCGGTCAGGCTTCCTCTAGCCCGGCTCGGAATATTCTATTCACCGACCTTCCCCACAATAAAGCTTCTACATCCCCATGCCTTACTACCCCCCGACTGGAACCCCTAACCGACGCCCCTCAACGAAGCCCTGTACTAACCCGACAACTGACCGGTACCCAAAAACCTAAACATTATCAGATGCCACTTCGTTTGACTCCCGGGTCAGCATACCTTAATGATGAAGGTCAAATTGTGTATGCTGACTCAGTCTTCGTATACGTCCCATTCACGACTACCGATCTCTTAAATTGGAAGACCCATAATTCCTCGTATACTGAAAAACCACAAGCCATGACCGACCTGTTCACCTCGATAGTCCAGACGCACAATCCAACTTGGGCTGATTGCCAGCAATTATTAATGACATTATTTAACACGAGGAGAGGACTAGGATAAACCAAGCGGCCATTAAAGCGCTGGAAGAAGAAGCCCGTACATTAAATCAAGCTAATCCAGCAGCATGGATCACAGCCCATTATCCTAACACTGATCCCGAGTGGAATGTTAATGGCGCAGATATGGTTCATTTAAAAGCCTACAGAGACGCTATAATTGCTGGCATGAAAGCCGGAGGGAAGAAAGCTATAAATATGACTAAGACGGCTGAGGTGTTACAGAAAAGTGATGAACCGCCCAGTGTCTTTTATGACCGATTATTGGAGGCATACCGTTTGTATACCCCCTTTAATCCGGAAGCCCCTGAGAATTCCCGAATGGTAAACTCTGCCTTTGTCAGCCAAGCCTACGGAGATATTAAGCGCAAGCTACAAAAGTTAGAAGGGTTCGTAGGAATGTCCATCACCCAACTAATGGAGGTAGCTAATAAGGTTTATATGAATAGGGAGTCAGAAAGTAAGAAAGAGGAAGAGCGCAAGATGCGTAAAAAGGCGGATATGCTAGCGGTAGCGATCGCAGGCGTAGATAGACGGGGCCCAGATAGAGGCGATAGCAAGTGGAATAGGGAACCCCTGAGTAGGAATCAGTGCGCATACTGCAGAGAAGAAGGGCATTGGAGAAGCGAGTGTCCAAAAAGAGAGCAGTATGAGAGAGACCAACCCAGGGCAGGATATGGAAATTTTAGAGGTAGAGCGAGAGGTAGAGGAGGTCCCGGAGGGAGTAATAGTAATAACAGAGGTAGTGTTAGGGAAGACAGATATTATCCCGCAGCGCAAAGGTCCCGCGATAGAGAAGATAGGGACTTTGTAGGATTGGCTGACACGGTCATGGAAGACTATTGATACCGACCGGGCTCCATCCCCCTTGGCCGAGCGGAGCCTATGGTCGATGTATCAATAGGGGGAAAAAGGAGTGCATTCATGATTGATACTGGTGCTGAACATTCGGTGGTGACTGACCTAGTTGCTCCTCCATCTGGAAGAACTATCACCGTAATAGGAGCAACTGGAAGGAGTGCTGCAAAACCGGTTCTTAAAAGTCGACTCTGTACATTGGGAGGCCACGTAGTAAAACATCAATTCCTTTATATGCCTGAATGTCCAGTCCAATTGCTGGGACGTGATTTGCTATCCAAATTACAAGCGCAGATAACGTTCCTACCCAATGGAACAACATCCTTGAAGTTTAATGGACCTTCAGGTATTATGACATTATCCATACCAAAGGAAGAAGAGTGGCGACTTTATACAGTGTTGACTAGCCAAAACCCTAAGAGTGATGAATCCTTATTCAACATACCAGGAGTTTGGGCAGAGAACAACCCACCAGGACTGGCCCGCAATATTCCACCTATTCGAATTGAACTAAAACTTGGGGTTTATCCAGTGAGCCTACGGCAATATCATATCCCGCAGAAGGCTAAGAAGAATATTCAATCTTATCTGGATAAGTTCATACAGTATGGTATCCTAAAATTCTGTACTTCCCCCTGGAACACCCCATTGCTGCCTGTTCAGAAGCCCGGTACAGATGAGTATCGCCCTGTGCAGGACTTGAGAGCAGTCAATGATGCGGTTGTAAGTATACACCCAGTTGTGCCCAATCCGTATAACCTGCTTGCTTTAATTCTGGGCGGGGCTACCTATTTTACAGTCTTAGACCTCAAAGATGCCTTCTTTTGCCTCCGAATTGCTGCAGAAAGCCAATGTATCTTCGCATTCCAATGGGAAAATGCTGTAACGGGCTTGAAACGCCAGATGACTTGGACAAGACTGCCTCAAGGGTTTAAAAATTCACCTACCTTATTTGGTTCAGCTTTAAGTCAAGACTTACTGGATTTCAAGTCCATCCCAGGAGAGTGTGTACTATTACAATATGTAGATAATTTGTTGATAGCCGCAGTTACAAGAGAAATATGTCAGCAAGCAACACACGATCTACTACACATTCTCTGGAAGGCAGGATACAAGGTGTCTAGGAAGAAGGCTCAGTTGTGTCTGCCAACTGTCAAATATCTGGGATTCCATATCTCTGAAGGTCAAAGAATAATGGGGCAGAGAGAAAAGAAGCTGTGTGCCAAATACCAATACCCAAGAATAGAAGACAAGTGCGAGAGTTCTTGGGGGCAGCAGGCTTCTGTAGGATATGGATTCCCAGTTACGCGATATTGGCAAAACCTCTGTATGCAGCTATCAAGGGTACAGAACATGACCCCTTCCTATGGACCCCAGAACAACAAAAGGCATTTGAAGACGTGAAGAAGGCTTTGATGAGTGCCCCAGCATTAGGTCTACCTGATCACACACGACCATTCTACTTATATGTACACGAGCAAAGAAGAATGGCTGTGGGAGTATTGACACAGTACTTGGGATCATGGCAAAGACCTGTTGCCTATATGTCTAAGCAACTGGATGCAGTGGCCAGTGGTCTTCCACCTTGTCTAAGAGCCGTGGCTGCAGCCGCCCTGCTGGTAGCTGAAGCCGATAAACTCACTCTGGGTCAAGAACTTTATGTACGAGTCCCACACGCAGTACAGACGTTGCTAGATTACAAAGGCAATCATTGGTTCAGTAATAGCCGTATAACCTACTGAAAGTCAACACGATTGTTTGGAGGTGATGGATGAAGTATTTTCAAGTAGACCAGATCTTCGTGATTTTCCCATCCAGAACCCTGATGTCCAATATTATACAGACGGCAGTAGTTATGTGAAAGAAGGGATTCGCTATGCAGGATATGCAGTAACAACGATAGACAAGGTGATAGAAGCTCGGCCACTGTCAAAAGGAACATCAGCACAGAAGGCAGAATTGATAGCACTAACACGAGCGTTACAATTGGCTGAAGGTTTGAGAGTAAACATCTACATGGACTCCAAGTATGCGTTTTTAACCACTCATGCCCACGGAGCTTTGTATAAAGAAAGAGGACTATTGAATTCAGAGGGCAAAGAAATCAAGTATGCAGCTGAAATACTACAACTATTGGAAGCAGTATGGGAACCAAAAGAAGTTGGTATTATACATTGTGAGAGGCGATGGTGATGTAACCAAAGGAAATCGGATGGCAGATAATGCAGCTAAGCGTGCCGCTGAATCAGGAAGACAGGAATATGTGGAACATATAGCTGCTCTTTTACCAACTCCACTGTCTCAATGGACAGTTTATACAGCTCAAGAAGAAGAGTGGTTAAAGACTGAACCTGGAAAGTACCTGGAGAACAAATGGTATCAGTTAGAAGATGGCAGAATAGTTATTCCAGCATCACTAGCGGTAGAAATTGTCCAAAACTATCATAACGGGACACATTCTGGAAGAGATAGTACAGAAGAATCTCTCAGAAAACATTTCTACATACCAAGATTGTCCAACTTAACTCAAGCCATTGTACGAAGATGTGTAACATGTGCTAAAAATAATGCAAGGCAAGGACCAGTAAAGCCACCAGGAGTTCAGTATATGGGGGGACTCCCTATGTCCGATCTACAAATTGACTATACAGTTATGCCTAAATCTGGTGGACATCGCTACCTACTAGTAGTTGTGTGCACCTATTCAGGCTGGGAAGAAGCATGTCCTACTCGTACAGAGAAAGCAGGAGAAGTTGTGAGATTCCTGCTACGAGAAATAATACCCCGATATGGACTACCCTGCTCTATAGGATCGGATAATGGTCCAGCCTTTGTTCATCAGTGCCTACAACAACTGACTCATATGCTTGGTATAAAGTGGAGACTTCATACGGCATATAGACCTCAGAGTTCTGGTAAAGTAGAAAGAATGAATAGAACTATTAAGAATCAGTTGGCAAAAATGTGTCAGGAAACCCAACTTAAGTGGAACGTTCTTTTGCCCATAGCTCTGTTGCGAATTCGCAGTACACCTACCAGAAGGTTGGGCCTCTCTCCTTTTGAAATCATGTATGGGCATCCACCTCCCGTACTTGGTAACTTAAGGGGGGATTTGAGTCAGTTGGGAGAAGGAATTACCCGGCAGCAGGTTGTAGAGTTGGGTAAAACTATGGAGGAGGTACAGAAATGGGTACAAGATAGATTACCTGTGAATATTTATCCCCCTGTTCATAGTTACCACCCAGGAGACCAAGTGTGGATTAAAGAGTGGAATAATGTACCGTTAGGGCCTAAGTGGAGAGGTCCTTATGTCTACCCCTACAGCGATAAAAGTGGCCGAAGTGACTCCGTGGATTCATCACTCCAGGGTTAAACCAGCAGCAGTAGATTCTTGGCAAGCTACAACAGATCCAGAGAATCCCTGCAAGATCCGGTTAAAGCGCACGACTCAGTCGGAGTGACGAGGAAACCTTGTCCGCTCACCAACGTGTTATTTAAAAGTCAGGAAAGTCTCGAAGGGACCCCTGTGAAGACGAGCAGAACTCCATTCCCTGCAGCCCTTACATCCTGGAAGCTGAGGTGCCATCGCACGGACGAAGACTGAGGATGCAGCCGACGAAAGAAGTGTTAATGATAATGTTTATTTATATGTCTTTTTATATTCAGGAAGGTAGAGGTACCGACACTCCTAGCTGTGAGGTTTGCATTAAGACTACTAAGACAGGTAATCATATTTCCCAGACCCTAATTTAGCATTCACAATATGAGTGTAAAGGTGATGTGTCTAGGTGTATATATCTAGGTATAGAATATAGTGTATGCCATTTAGGAGTAGGAGAACCTAAGTGCTTCAATCCAGAGTATCAACCCCGTACAATTTGGTTGACCCTCAGGAATGGAGATCCACAGGGGACCCTAATAAATAAATAAAACTGTGTTAGAAACCGTACATTCTTCGGGTGTTCTGCTATTTGATGCATGTAAAGCAATATCAAGTGGTAGAAAGCTGTGGAATGTATGTGGGGATCTTAAGTGGGAGAGAACGTATGGGTCTAACGATAAATATATTTGTCCCAGTAGTAAAAACAGGTATGTAAGTCCGAGATGCCCAGATAGGGAATATAACTTTTGCCCATATTGGTCTTGTGTGGGGTGGGCAACTTGGGGACAGACAGCAGACAAGGATATGATTGTTACTAAGTTGCCTACCAAACCATACTGTAAGTCTATGGAATGCAACCCAGTCCATATTCTTATAAATAATCCTGACCAATTCTTAGACAGATATGGTAACTTATTTGGGTTTCAAATATATGGGACGGGTTTAGACCCTGGGACAATATTGTTTATAGGGATAGAGACCGATACCGTATCATCCCAAACTCATCAGGTATTCCATTCTTTTTATGAAGAGATGAGTGTAGATAATAAGATTCCCCATAACGCTAAAAACCTGTTTATAGATTTAGCCGAGAGTATGGCTGGTAGTCTTAATGTAACCAACTGCTATGTGTGTGGAGGTACTAACATGGGAGACCAATGGCCTTGGGAAGCAAAGGAGGTAATGTCCGGTTCTGAGGCAGTTGAACAATTAATATCTACACAAGCCGATTATCAGATGAGTGTTAGAGGTAAATCTGAGTGGAGATTAAAAACCTCCATCATAGGTTATGTTTGCATAGCAAGGAAAGGAATAATGTTTAATACTTCTGTAGGAGAATTAACTTGTCTAGGGCAAAAAGCTTATGATGATGATACAAAGAATACAACTTGGTGGTCGGCTTCAAATGTCTCAGAACCATCTAACCCGTTTACAAGATATGCCAATTTAAAGGACGTATGGTTTGATTTATCTATCACATCTAGTTGGAAAGCCCCAGCAAATTTGTACTGGATCTGTGGTAAGAAGGCCTATTCGGAGTTGCCACAGGACTGGGAAGGGGCATGTGTGTTGGGTATGCTCAAACCATCCTTCTTCTTGTTGCCTATTGAAACAGGTGAGACTTTGGGAGTTAAAGTGTATGATGTGAATCATAGGAAGAAAAGGGGACCCATAGAGATAGGCGCCTGGGAAGATGATGAATGGCCTCCCCAGCGTATTATAGATTATTATGGACCAGCCACTTGGGCAGAGGATGGTACTTTCGGATATAGGACCCCAATATATATGCTCAACCGCATTATAAGGTTACAGGCGGTGGTTGAGATAGCAGTTTAGCAGTTTACCAAAATAGATTAGCCTTGGATTACCTATTGGCAGTAGAGGGAGGTGTATGTGGGAAGTTTAACCTGAGCAATTGCTGTCTTCAAATAGATGATGAAGGGCAAGCAATAGCTGAGCTTACTAGCCATATGGTTAAATTAGCACATGTGCCTACTCAGGTATGGAAAGGGTATAATCCAAGTAGTTGGTTTGGTAACTGGTATGAGCAGTTTGGAGGGCTTAAGGCATTGGTAGGCGGAGTCATGCTGATTTTAATGTTGTGTCTACTCCTGCCATGTCTTATTCCTTTAGTAGTTAGGTCTGTGCAGAGCCTGATAGAAAATATAGCAGAGAGGAAGGCTGCTGCACAGATAATGGCCATATATAAATATGAGGCTCTAAATCAGGGAGAACCAATGCAGGAAGAGGAGTGTTGAGGTATTCACATCATAGAAAAGTCTAGTCTGGTTCATAGCAACCTGAGGTATATGCAAACTATGATTAAGTGATGCATCTGGAATTATGAAATAACAGAAGCATCAAAGGGGGGAATGTGATGTAATTCCAGTAAAATAAAAGTTTAGCAGGCTAAGATTGCCACAAGGCATATGTATGTACATGTGTTTGTAGTATCAGTTAGTTAGTTACACGTAGCTAAGATACTGTCATCACTGTACTGAGCATGTTCAAGAATGTAGGAACTGGAATTACGCGTCCCTCTCCTTTGTTTCAGATGAGCCACGTGGTTAGACCGGATGGATGAGTTTAGACTCTATTCATTGAATAGGTTAAGGGTATGTGTGGGCGTAGTTAATTGTGGGAGGAGCTACAGTGCTATATAAGGAATGTACTCTATGTATTCAGTGCTCAGATCTTTGCTGTTTTTGGTGACATTAGTCCCTCTGAGTCCCGATCGGTGAACCGAATAAAGCATCTCTTCCTTCCTGAAGAAACCTGTGTCCATCTCTCTGTGCTTGGCTTCCGTCAGTTTCTCCGGTATCAGCAACTGTCAAGGTACACTGGCAGGGGTCTGCAGGGCACACGCTGAAGGAAGGCCTGACACACCCGCTTTAAGGACACTGACTGCTATTAGCTTACACTGGAAAACTTTTTTTCTTTGTAAAAGCACGCTATAGAGACACCAGATATGAGTGGCAACTGTCAAAGTACACTGGCAGGGGTCTGCAGGGCACACACTGAAGGAAGGCCTTACACACCCGCTTTAAGGACACTGACTGCTATTAGCTTACACTGGAAAACTTTTTTTCTTTGCAAAAGCACACTATAGAGACACCAGATATGAGTGGCAACTGTCAAGTAACACTGGCAGGGGTCTGCAGGGCACACGCTGAAGGAAGGCCTGACACACCCGCTTTAAGGACACTGACTGCTATTAGCTTACACTGGAAAACGTTTTTTCTTCGTAAAAGCACGCTATAGAGACACCAGATATGAGTGGCAACTGTCAAAGTACACTGGCAGGGGTCTGCAGGGCACACGCTGAAGGAAGGCCTGACACACCCGCTTTAGGGACACTGACTGCTATTAGCTTACACTGGAAAACTTTTTTTCTTTGCAAAAGCACGCTATAGAGACGCCAGATATGAGTGGCAACTGTCAAGGTACACTGGCAGGGGTCTGCAGGACACACGCTGAAGGAAGGCCTGACACACCTGCTTTAAGGACACTGACTGCTATTAGCTTACACTGGAAAACGTTTTTTCTTTGTAAAAGCACGCTATAGAGACACCAGATATGAGTGGCAACTGTCAAAGTACACTGGCAGGGGTCTGCAGGGCACACGCTGAAGGAAGGCCTGACACACCCGCTTTAAGGACACTGACTGCTATTAGCTTACACTGGAAAACTTTTTTTCTTTGCAAAAGCACGCTGTAGAGACACCAGATATGAGTGGCAACTGTCAAGGTACACTGGCAGGGGTCTGCAGGGCACACGCTGAAGGAAGGCCTGACACATCTGCTTTAAGGACACTGACTGCTATTAGCTTACACTGGAAAACTTTTTTTCTTTGTAAAAGCACGCTATAGAGACACCAGATATGAGTGGCAACTGTCAAAGTACACTGGCAGGGGTCTGCAGGGCACACGCTGAAGGAAGGCCTGACACACCCGCTTTAAGGACACTGACTGCTATTAGCTTACACTGGAAAACTTTTTTTCTTTGTAAAAGCAAGCTATAGAGACACCAGATATGAGTGGCAACTGTCAAAGTACACTGGCAGGGGTCTGCAGGGCACACGCTGAAGGAAGGCCTGACACACCCGCTTTAAGGACACTGACTGCTATTAGCTTACACTGGAAAACTTTTTTTCTTTGTAAAAGCACGCTATAGAGACACCAGATATGAGTGGCAACTGTCAAAGTACACTGGCAGGGGTCTGCAGGGCACACGCTGAAGGAAAGCCTGACACACCCGCTTTAACGACACTGACTGCTATTAGCTTACACTGGAAAACTTTTTTTCTTTGTAAAAGCACGCTATAGAGACACCAGATATGAGTGGCAGCTGTCAAAGTACACTGGCAGGGGTCTGCAGGGCACACGCTGAAGGAAGGCCTGACACACCCGGTTTAAGGACACTGACTGCTATTAGCTTACACTGGAAAACTTTTTCTCTTTGCAAAAGCACGCTATAGAGACACCAGATATGAGTGGTGGCACTGACTGGGCAAATGGGCACAGTATCCACTGTGAGCCTGACACTGAAGCTGGCAGGCAACAAACTGCTATTGAATCTATTACAATGGAAAAAAAATTCTCTTTTTAAATGTCAAGCATAAGCTATTGTGAAACCAGATATGAGTGGTGGCACTGGGCAAATGGGCACAGTATCCACTGAGCCTGACACAGAAGCTGGCAGACAACTAACTGCTCTTCAATCTATTACAGTGGAAAAAGTTTTTTTCTTTTTAAATGTCAAGCTTAAGCTATTGTGACACCAGTGATGCACTGTGAGCCTGACACAGAAGCTGGCAGGCAGGCAACTGCAATTACATTACACAAAAAAAAAAAAGCAGACTGATGTTCTAGCCCTAAAAAGGGCTTTTTGGGGTGCTGTCCTTACAGCAGAGATCAGATGAGTCCTTCAGGACTGTAGTGGACACTGAATACCCTAGCTTAGCTATCAATTTCCCTATCTAATCAGCAGCAGCTACACTTTCCCTCCTCTAACTAAGCATGCAGCTTCAGAATGAATCTAAAATGGATGCTGGGAGGGTCTGCTGCTAATTTGCTTTAATGTGTCTGCTGACCGTGAGGCACAGGGTCAAAGTTTGCTCAATGATGACGAATAGGGGGCGGATCGAACCGCCCATGTGTTCGCCCACGGTGGCGAACGCGAACACGCTGTGTTCGCCAGGAACTATTCGCCGGCGAACAGTTCGGTACATCACTACTCATGGTCCAAGGCATAACACCTCATCAGTGAAGCATGGTGGTGGTTGTGTCATGGCGTGGGCATGTATGGCTGCCAGTGGAACTGGTTCTCTTGTATTTATTGATGATGTGACTGCTGACAAGAGCAGCAGGATGATTTCTGAAGTGTTTCGGGCAATATTATCTGCTCATATTCAGCCAAATGCTTCAGAACTCATTGGACGGAGTTTCACAGTGCAGATGGACAATGACCCGAAGCATACTGCAAAAGCAACCAAATAGTTTTTTAAGGGAAAGAAGTGGAATGTTATGCAATGGCCAAGTCAATCACCTAACCTTAATCCGATTGACCATGAAGACATGTTGCAGTAGAGGCCTGGCAGAGGATCACTAGGGATGAAACCCAGCGTATGGTGATGTCTATGCGTTCCAGACTTCAGGCTGTAATTGATTGCAAAGGATTTGCAACCATGTATTAAAAAGTGAAAGTTTGATTTATGACTGTTAATCTGTCCCATTACTTTTGGTCCCTTAAAAAGTAGGAGGCACATATACAAACTGTTGAAATTCCTACACCGTTCACCTGATTTGGATGTAAATACCCTCAAATTAAAGCTGAAAGTCTGCAGTTAAAGCACATCGTGTTTGTTTCATTTCAAACCAAATGTGTTGGTGTATAGAGCCAAAAAGATTAGAAATGTGTCGATGTCCCAATATTTATGGACCTGACTGTATCATGCGCTTGTGAGGTGCTCGATATCTTGTTGAGCTTCCCTTTTGAGGACCAAGATAACCCCCACCAATTCAGTGGGGCAGGGGACAGTGTGTCGGGGATCAGTAGACTGGTGATGGGGAGTGGCCACCTCCCCTATGTATTCACCCGCTACTGGTTAGGCCGCAAATCATGGGAGCTGCAGTCTCCAAAACCACTTGCGTTCGGCAGGAAAAAGATGCACTGCCACTGTATCACTTTCAGGATCCCTTCCATTTTGGAGAATCAGCCAATAAATTGCAATAACAAGCTTATTATTTATTTTTCCAGAGGAGCTCTAGCAGCATGTGTCTGCTTGAGATGGTGGTCAGGCCACGCCCCCCAAGGGTTCATACTTTACACTTTGTGATATAAGCTCATCTGCCTGCCTGCTTCCTCTTTCATCACCAGCGGTTTTCCTGGTTGTGACGGATCACCTGGCACCCCGACTGGGCACCTCCAACAACAGATGCTTCCTAGCCGACACTGAGGACCATAAGCACTGCACCGGACACCACAAGCACCACAGATTCCACAACCACCATAGCTTAACTGGAATCTCGCCATATCCCTTCCACCCTGGACCAACCTCTGACATTCAGGACCATGTGGGAAAGATCTCTCCTACTCCAGAGAGCGTAGCAGGAACAGTAGTGATATAGCAGTTTCCCTCCAATCACGAGACAAGGCTACGTGTTGAGGGTAAAACAAGAACTCAATTTTAATGGAGGCACACTGGCCTTTTCCCTACAAAGGTGACGCCCAGGTGGACCTTGTTGGGCACAGGGACATTAAGTGTACAAGTAAATAAAAACAATGTGACAATGAATGACACTCCACCATACAGTACACAATCCCTCCCCTCTGCTTGTGATATAATTAAGGCAGATAATGCATTAACTTAATTATCCCCAGGCAGAAAAAACACAAATTTTTATAAAGTACCCCAAAACACAACATATCCCCATACATGTTACATCCCCTGATAGCTCTGATCTGGGTAAACAACATATAAAAATCACCCAGGTCAGATGAGGGGTTCAGAAATGTTATGGAAGTCATATTTTGGCGCAGGCATGGTCCCATGCCCAAAATGTTTCATAGAATCTCGGCTAAGTGTCGCTGGAGGACCGACCGGGAACCACAAGGTTTTCATGCCAAAAATAGTTCCAGGGCATTCACAGCTAAGTCCCCCTGAAGTCTATGCACGGTTTTGGTCCGTGTGGACAAGATGGCTGCCACCACGTGTTCGAATTTGGAATGGCGCCACTTTGACTGTTCGGGTGTTCGAAGAACCATTGTTTGTAGTCCCAATAGCCACAGATAGGGTCTCTCAACCACAATAAATTAAAGGGTTCATAGTCCCAGGGTAAAAGGTTGGCAAGTAGTCCCCTCCAAACCCCAGTGGCGAAGTGGCTTTCGTCACACTGGTCTATTTTATTATCTATTTTATCTATCTATTTTATTTTATATTAAACATTATTATGATGCTTAGTGAAAGTTGATTAGGGATTCAACTACATTTTAGAATTTTGAGAGGGGTATTTCCCTGTACCAGCTCTTACTCACCTGTACCCCTCATTCTCCTATTTCAACTAGACTTGGCAGTTCTTTCTCCCTGATCACCAATGGAACAACATTATTTTGCCCATCAGAGCTCTTTTAATGGCATACTTCAAGAAACAAATTACTAACTCCTTACCCATTGTTATCGGAACGATTATCCTTTGCCTAGAATTTCCATTGGAATCCCTATAGGCTGTTGGAGATGTCACAAGGGTATCAGGTTGACTCTTCACATTTGTTGATTATGGTCCTGGATGATCCTCTATTGGAAGGCAATACATGTAGCAATCAACGAGGTGACCAGTCCAGGTCTTTTATTTCAGCCAGAGTCAATATTGCTCCACTTGTCTCCCATATCAATTTCTAAATAAGTACCTAAATAATGCAGTACGGTTATCATTTCTCTGTATTATCTATCTGAGATTTTGCCTACAATCCAGCAGTGAATATCTAAGTTTTATAAAACTCTGTGGGCTTATTTTTCACATTTCTGTTTTTTTTTTGGAGGGGGGGGGGGAGGGGTAAACACTGATGCATACCTTCGTAGAGCATCTTATATCCATTATATTATTCATATGTTCTATGTTTATTTGGTGGGGTGCAGTAAAGGTTATCATTACCCTTTAATCCCCTGTTAGTTATTCCCTTGTTAGTACCTCTACTTCTGTAAGTAACTTATCTGTTGCAAAAATATTTGCAAACAAAACATTGTGGAAAAACAAAATTAAAAAAAAGAGGGCGAGAAGAGGGGTGTAGATGGATTTTTAGTTATGATGAAGTACTAGGTCTTTGTAACATCTTGTGTTAGAAAGAGCAAGTGATAATTTTAAGATGACAATAAGAGGGTTTGGAAACTGGACACAGGCAGTATGAGAATTACGAGAATTAAATATTTGCTGGTTACTGTTACTATTACTGGTTGTTCCATTGGCCTTTAGGGGAGCAAACAAACAAGCTGTTATTTATGGATTTTAGATACAGTCATTAAATGTTTAGTTAAGAATTCCATATTTTTTCTGATAAGTCTTGTTAAATATGTTTTTCTATATACTAAATTTGATTGGGCAAGCATTTGTTTTTTAGTTTTGTTTAAATGAAAAAACGAATGCACTTACAGTTTTAATTAAATGTATGTGTTTTTGTACTGTTGCCGTATCTAACTGTCATGCTGACATACTAGGATTTATTGACGGAACGGTGTATTTAATTATAAAAGCAAATATGACTACACAAAGTAACATATTCTTTTAGAAAACAAAGGTTAATATTATATAGGTCAATTGTATTTAGTGGCATATTTTAGAAATTTGTATTTGTATGTAAGCAATCCAAACAAGGCACCATCTGTCAATGCTGTCCTGTCATTTAAATTCCTTCCACTGATCTCCCTTTAGAGAATTTTTAGGTTGATAGAACTAACCTATTATTACGTCTGCTAACCCAGTAATTTTATTTACAATTGGCCTGCAGAGAGTTTCATTCATATGTATATACTTACAGAGAGAGACGGAGAACGACTAGACATATTTACAAAATTACCAGAAGAACTTTAAATAAAGACATAACTGAGGTTTCTAAGTTAATTATAAAGTCTTACATCTGCTAAAGCTGTTTTGCAAGAAGCCTAAATGCTTTATCCACGTTTCTGTGATGTTTACAGATTTCTGAATAAGACTAACCTCCTAAAAGCTTTTTATAAGGAGAAATAATTGCTGGAATTCTCCAGTCTTATAATTCAGTATAACACCATGGTTTATATAGTATTGATGCTATCTATATCATATTTCCATCATTTCCATGATGCAGCAGGGGACAGTACAATAAAACCAAATAGCAGTTGTGTACTGAACTCTGCATCCTTGGAGGGATTTTTTTATAGATGGTGATTTTATCTTGGGAGCAGTAATGATTTTATATGATTTCCCAGTTCTGCCAAAGTATAATTTTCAAACAAACCCTATGTGTTACACTTGTTTTGGGTAAGCATTCTACCACATAAAATGTACATGTTTTTGTTAAAGATACTTTTTATTCATTTATCAATAATTCTGTAAAATACTGACTTGCCATAAGTCCATAACTTTTTTTTAACTGAAAAATAATATTACAGCTAAAATGTAATAAGCATATGTCTGTGTACCAGAGATGCCAAATCTAGAGTGCATAATGACTTGAATGTGTTTCTAACACCACTATAGTTTTAATAAAAAAAAAGAGACATATCTGATTGTAAGTATGATGCTGTTTCCCATATAAAGTAACATGTAAAATCCTTAAAAAAAAAACTTGTCCATGTAAGACAATAATAGAAATAAATGCATGTGATTTTCAAAGCACAGAATCATAGACGTCCAACATGCTCGAGGAATGTTGTAATACACTAAAATAAATGGATTTTTCATATAATTTGGAACACCTCTTAACCCTTCCTGAACTGGCTGCTAGTTAAATTTTTTTCATATCATGCCGAATGGCTCTGGGGAAATGTTACTCTTGCTTTGTTATTCCACTATTGGCTCACTTTTATTTTTTTATGTAAAGTACAATAATATATCTAAGCAGCAGGGTGGTGTTTTATCTTAGGGATTGTATATACTAATGTCTGGTTTTTTTTTTGGGTTTTTTTTTGTATTGAGCTCTCCAGCTGAATCTGCAAATCCCTCTTGATCCCAAGAGTTTGCCACTGCAAGTGACAGCAAATCAGCATAGACAATAGGTTAACATGGCTGGTGCTGAAACACTTGTTGGAAATTGGCCTCTTTTACTTTCCATTGACACTTGCAGGTTCAAGCATTGTAGAAGGCTATGGCAGGTAGATAAGAAGAGACACCATGCTATTGCTGATGGTGGTTGTGCCATATAAAAAATGTATGCTGGTGTAGTTCACTTTGTAGGCTTGATTTATTGTGTGTCTACTACCTTTGTAGCTCAATATAAATAAATAAATATCTAGTGAAAAATCACATAGTTACAAAACTCAGAGTGTTACATGAACCTGTATTTCTAAACTCCACACATGCTTCATTAATCCCAAGCTAACTCCAACTCTTCATCCCACTACATTAAAACCATGCACCTACAGCAATACCCAATACTGCAATGTAAATGTACTCTAAATATGCATTAAAGTGGCACTGTCCAACTTTATGAAATTGGAGGTTTTCTTTTTTTCTCAAAATTACTGGGTATTCAGAATTAGCACTGAAATGGTACCAAAATTAGAGCCAATGCTTTTTAGGACCCCACTCGGAGCTCTATCCCATAAGCCCCACTTAGCAACACCCTAAGTGTGACTGTGTATGGATAGATGTGAGTGATGTGTGTGGGTAGTTGTGAGTGATTTGTGTGTGGGTAGCTGAGTCTGATATTTTCTTCTGGGTGTAGAGAGCAGTAAGAGATGTATACAGGGAGCTGTGAGTGATGTGTGTTACTGAATGGGGGTAGCAGTGAGTGAGAGCATTGCTATGTGTGAGTAGCTGTGAATGATGTGTACTGCTGTGAGTGGATCATGTGTTTGTGTAGAAGGAAGTGTTGAGCGCTTTGGACGGGGTGGCTATGTTCTCTCTATGTTCTCACTATCAGCTTGATCAGCCAGCACTCCAGCTGCATTAGAGTGTGCATGGGCACACCCTGTGAGCACATCTATTGTTGCATGTTTCTAGTTCATCCCAAATGTGTTTTGACAAATCAAATATTTAATCGGCTTCATCCATGCTCAACCTCCTAATTTATTTAAATCACTCTGTTAGAAAGTAATATCCTACTCTGACTGGGCCTTACCTAGTTTTATATAAATATTTACATGTATAATGTAACTTAAATGTATCTTGCCTGTTTCCAGATCAATGAAAAAAAAAATAACTCGGGAACCTTGAGATTCTCCACTTATCTTCTTTCCAATTCCAAAAAGCTTTCATTAGCATTAACTATTCTCAGCACAGTATGACCCTTTTCAGTCAAAGTGTAAATGTTTTCTTCTAAACCAGGCTTCCCCAAACTCCGGCCCTCCAGATGTTGCTGAACTACAACTCCCATGATTCTCAGCCCATCTATGTCATTCATAGAATCATAGGAGTTGTAGTTCAGCAACATCTGGAGGGCCGGAGTTTAGGGAAGCCTGTTCTAAACCATTGATTTGAAGTGAAACTGTACCAAATACTATAGTGAAATCCATGTTGATGTCAACAGCAAAAACACACTTTAATTCTCCTGATATAGTCTTGAATTAAATTAAGCCACTATAGTATAATCTGCCCTTTATAACTATACTTCATATTCAGACAAACTGTGATTTGTATGAAATTGTGTTGATTTAGTGGTTCGCCCATATAATGGACCAAATTGCCAAATGAACAAATCAAAAATGCAAAAAAGGATGGAAAAGAGGGAAGGAGCTAAATCGTGTGCCCTTCATGTGCCTTGATGTACAAGGGGCTTGAAGATTTTTTTATTTTATTTTGAATATGTTTACTTACAAACAATATCAATTGATTTAGGCTGCATTCTTCTTTGAGATAAAAGGGTACGTGTACAAATTCTTTATATATCCAAAGCAGGGTTTTTCTCCAAACTTTAACTAGAGCTGCTAAAGAGAGAAATGCTGTGTGACACTGTGTGACTGACTGACTTCCTTGACTGTGATATCATCTGTCATTGATTCTGTGCACACACGAATTCCCAAAACAGTAATTTTATTCTGAATCAAGTCTTGTTAAAAGCCCTTATTGAAACATTGCTGGAGAGTTCCGAATAAAATTACTGTTTTGGGAAATTGTGCGCATCTCTTTTTATTTTTGTTTACAACTGGCTGGATTGCCATCCTGGTCCTGTGCACCACTTGAAACATTTCCCTGCCCATTGTACTTTTAACATATTGATTCTGTGTGAACCTGATGCGCCCAGCCACTTATACAACAACCTTATTTATTGTAATTTTATTCAGAGACATTTTTTTTCTGGATTTACTTCTGTGCTGTGTGCATTGGTGTTTGTGACAAATTATTGTGCACAGTGAGCATTAGTGATGCAAGTGCTTTATTTTATTTATTTATTTTTAATTTTGATTTAAAATGTATTACATTTATTTGGTTGATAAACAAGAGTCCTTGATTTTAGAGTTAATGTCCTGAGGGCTTTTGTACCAAAGAGCTAGATTTGTCTGTTTGGAAGATTAAATCTAAGATGAAACATCTTCATAGACTAGTAGAAAATTTGTATTCTAGCTCTAAGTTCTTTTTAAATGTTCAAAACTTGACTGGAATGATTTCATGTAAAATTCTAGTGTTGCAGCACCTATGCTACAAGTGACGTAGCAGTCTAGTAACTTTGCTCTTTCTACTCTATTGTATGCCTAGAAATTTAGTTGTACTCCAGTTTTCTTTTTGCACAATCAGTCAGAGAGAGTATCCAATATTTTTTTTTTTTTTGGCAGGGAAGTAACTGGTTGTGCCTTTGATTTATTTTTTTCACAATCAGTATCAAGGTGAGCGGTTGTGAGATTAATTCTGTTTACTTTAATTTGGTTTTCCGTACAGCAACTAGTGAAAGTAATTCATTTTTTATTATTATTATTATTATATCATTTATAACGTTTCAACACATTCCGCAGCGCTGTCCATGAGTACAAATTGGTACAATTTAAAAGTATAAATGTATAATTCATCTAACAGACAATACAAAGTTTGACAAATAGTTGAGGGTCCTTTTTCCAATGGAACTTACAATCTAGATTAATAGTAGATAAAGAAACAGGAAGTTATCCAAGAAAATATCCCTTCTCTTTACAACCTACCACGCTATTATCCGACAAATTTGTTATTAATTCTGGGATACAAATGATTTCCCTTATCCCAATTCTCTTTTTATTTAGATATTTTATTATGTTTTAGACTTTTACCATTCCTTACATTTATTATTTGTTCCAACTCATAAATCTCAACCACAACATCAAACCCTTTATCAAGTAAAGGAGCGTGTGCTTGTCTCCAATATTTTGGGATTAAAATTTGCTGCATTAATCAACCTGACTGCAAAAGAGTTTCCATATGTTTTGACTGAATATTTTGTATTGTGAATTAATATACATGTGGGATTCATCTCCAAATCCAAATCTCATAGAAATTGAATTATATTAACAATATTGGCCAAAAAGAGATATAAGTGGCCATGACCACCATATATGTAGATTATATATGTAGACTATATTGTTTGCACAACGCCATCATCTATCTGGGATGTCGTGTCACAATTTGTGTATAGTGTTGGAGACCCTATACCATGGCCTCAAAACCTTATTTGAATTATCTTTGATTTTTGTTGAGAATGAACATTTTTGTGCTAGTATAACAATCTTATTCCATTGTTCATCTGTAAAATTTGTTACAGTCAGATTTCCATTTTTAATATAATAAAGTTTTTCTATATAATTCCTTATCTGTTCTTATTGGATATATTTTTTTTTAAATCAATCAAGTCTGAGCTTCTTGTGACCAACATATATTTTCAAAGGATGATAAAGACTTTATAAGATGGCCTCTTTTTTAAAGGTAGCAATGTAATGAATAATATGGGATTTAACATAAATATTGTCCAACATTTATTGTTTCGTTATTGTAGTCAATTATAAAATGCCCCAGTCCAGGGAACAGACACTACTGGGGAAATATTTTCCCCACATTGCCTTTTTCCATTCCTGGGGGAACTTCTCATTAAAGGTTAAAGGGGTCATTAGGGAATATTTATTTATTATCTCTCCTTTCCTGTCTAGATATTTTATTATTTTACATGTACATTCTGCAGTAGGATGTTTCCTGTCTTTTTAATACTGATTGGATGCTACATGACCACAGGGTCAACATTAAATGAAAATTAAATGCCTTCTGTTCTAGTTCTAACCAGACTTTACTCAAATGATCCCACATTATTATGTGCAGATTTAAAATATGTTTTCTATATCAGAGAGCCCTAGTCCCACTCTGTTTTTCTGTTTAGTTAGGTAGGAGTATTCTAATAGAGATATTTTACCTTTCCATATAAATTTCCTAATTATTCCCTTACATAACATACAAAAACTTTTAGGGCCATCAATTGGTAGGGTTTTCATAATATATACAATTCTTTGTGTAATATATTCATTTTGGTAACATTAACTTTACAAAACCATGAAATATTCAATTTAGTCCATTTTTAATATCTAACTTTATCTCCTCTGTGATCTTAAGGTAATTAAATAAATGTAATCTTTGTATATTATCAATTAGATAGATACCCAATTACTTACGTGTGTCCCTTACCCATCTAAATGGGAAACTGTCTTGTAATGTCTTAGCTATATTCTCAGATATTAAAATATTAAAAACCTCAGATTTGGATTGACTTATTTTGAAGTTAAATATTTTGACAAATACTAATAACTCTGTCATTATATTTTGTAGAGAAATTTGAGAATTGGTCACAAAAAGTAATAATTCATCTGTGAAAGCTGAAATGTTGTATTGTTTTTTTTCCTACTACAAAATCATTATTTTGTTATCATGTATAGCACACATGAGGGGTTCTATCACCAAGGCAAATAATATCAGAGAAAGAGGACATCCCTGGCGTGTTCCATTCAACAGGGGAATTGGTCTTGAAAAAAGCACATTAATACTAATCCCAGAGGTTGGTGTATGATATAGGGCTTTTATCCATTTAATTATAATTGGGTCAAAACCCATATGACCAGTACATCAAATAAGGACCAATTCACCCTGTCAAATGCTTTCTCGACATCAGTTGACAAAATCAAAGCAGGGATGTCCTCCCTCTTAGCCTCAAATATCAAACTTAGGGCTTTTGTTGTCGCATCCCTTGCCTCCCTGATCAGAAGAAAACCCACCTGAGTCTGTTCCAAAAAGGTAAAATTACTTTGATTTTCTCACTTAAAATGTTTGCAAAGATCTTTATATTGCAGTTAAGAAATGATTTTGGTTTGTAGCTAGAGTATTGCTCTTCATCTTTTCCCGGTTTGGGTATAACAATTAGATAAGCTTCATGTGAGTGTGCTGACAGATTAACATCTTCAAGTTAAAGAATTAAATAACTTGACCAGGTTTGAACATAGAACATATATAAAGATATTATAAAAGACGATTGTCAGTCCATCTGGACCTGGACTTTTTCCTTTGGGGGATTTTTATATGACATCCATGACTTATAGGTAGAATTAATTTATTAGCTAGATCATTCCCCAATTTAACATTAAGGTGCTCCTTGAGGTAAAGGTTAAGGTTTTTACTTATATGTTTCTATTAGTTTTTTTTTCTTCTAAATAAAATAGATAATCATAATATTGAGCAAATACTTCTACAATTTGTTCAGTTAAATTAAATACTGTATCTCCTTTTTAATATTTTTTTGGATAATTCTGAGCCAGTTTATCTGTTAAAGTTCTAGCCTAGTGTTTACTAGCTTTATCTCCATAGTAAACAAGGAAGGGATCCTGAGGGTCTGGGTATAGGACGTCCCTAGAGACCTTGTAATGATATATTAAAATATAACCTTTATTAATCTATAAGTTAAAAAACAGCTTATGAGACTTGTGAAAGACAAATATACAACCAAAGGAAAAAGAAAAGATAGTATATAAACTAAATGAAAAGTGAAGATAGGCTGGAAAGGCACATAAGACCAGTCCTATGAATAGGGGGTGCCCAACTGGCTTATCTCAACTTGCCAAATGTTATGAGGGCATCTCCTATGCCAGTGTCTGTAGCTCAAGATAGGAGAGCTAAAATGTGTTATAATTGATGTAGCTGAAAAAAGGCTGACTCTTAATAAAATCAGAAAAAGTAATAACAAAATCTGAGCACTAAACTATAGTTTTCTTAGCTCAAGAACCTAACACTTGATAGATCCAGAAAGTGAACTGTTGGAACCTATAAGCACCCACCGATTACAAAAAGAAATGACTATATAATAATAACCTTGGAGGCTATTGTATATAAATAGTGTATCATTCAGGAGAAGCTGAAAGGTGACTATGTATCTACTTGATGCAGCATTGACAGAGTAGCCAGTGAATAATAGGTTCATACCAAATGGAAATGATGTTGCATTATGTCTAATAGCGCAATAGCCTGGTAATACACGCCGTCCACTCCAAGGCGTGCTCGCTATTGCTAGACTTTGAAACAAAAGTAACACCCTGACTACTTGGCTACTTAATATTGCGTAGAAAACACCCCACATCTAGAATACTGCTCAGATTAAAGGTAAGGCACCGCTGTCGGTGAACGCTAGTCTCCAGAGAGCAAAAAAAATGGGTCGCAAAAGTATACTGAGAACGGGCAGCAGCTGAAATAGCCTGCCCTTTGGTGGGTCCCCGCTCAGATCTCAAGCTGTTTTTTGCTCATCTTGTGCCATTACAGAGAGAAAAACTCTGAAACATATCAGACTGATCCCACCCATACGGGCAGTCCAGATCCGAAATGCCAGCAAGTTCTCTCAGCACGAGAGATACAGCAACCCCAGACAATCGTTTCAGCCTTGTTAGGCATCATCAGTGAGGCAAAGCTGGTATCTCCCTAGGCACCGTGAGCAAGGGGTCCACGTCTGGATTATCCCTTTAAACTTGTGGAGAGCAAAAAAAATGGGTCGCAAGAGTATACTGAGAACGGGCAGCAGCTGAAATAGCCTGCCCTTTGGTGGGTCCCCGCTCAGATCTCAAGCTGTTTTTTGCTCATCTTGTGCCATTACAGAGAGAAAAACTCTGAAACATATCAGACTGATCCCACCCATACGGGCAGTCCAGATCCGAAATGCCAGCAAGTTCTCTCAGCACGAGAGATACAGCAACCCCAGACGATCGTTTCAGCCTTGTTAGGCATCATCAGTGAGGCATAGCTGATATCTCCCTAGTCTCCGGAGACCCTCAGGGCTTGCTGCTCTGAGGATCCCTTCCTTGTTCACCGCACTCTAGTGAGGGTTACCCCCTACTAGGTCGTCCCTGACACACTATTACTAGTTCCCTAGAGGTTCCTAGTTTTTGTTTATCTCCATAGTAGCAACTTACCCATAGGACGCCTTTTAAAGAAGGACTTTTTATTCTTTTTACTACTATAACTTAATCCTTATTGTATGCTTTGACTTTTTGATCCTGGACACAAATGGAAGGCATGATGCCTGAAATTGTGGGAGGGGTTGCCGACCTATATATATTCCCTCCTCCAAGCCCTCCTCCTGACGTTCGTCCTACAGTTTGTAAAACCTCCCACTTCTCCCATTATATATATATATATATATATATTCTAATAGGTTAGCCCTCTTTTCAGGCCCTACCTCATTTGTCGGTTTTGGCACACCTCAACTGACTTGCTACTACTGCTATAACTTAATCCTTATTGTATGCTTTGGCTTTTTAATCCCGGACACGAATATATATATATATATATATATATATATATACACTTGCATACACCCCCCACCCCCAGTGATAGGGATAGACAATTCGTCCTTACCTTATGATAGTTATGACATCCTAGACATTAAAGAGTAGTACGTTATGAAGGAGAACCTCTACTGAACTGGCTTGCTAACTGATGGCAAGTGGTGAAAAAATTGCCTAAGTTTGATGACAGGTGAGGCCCTGCTAGTTGCCAAGTGGCTTGAGAGGCTCTATCTGTGCGTTGGCCTGAGGGGATTCAGTGGCCACCGAACGATGTGGCGGGGTGGCGACCTCTTGGTGACATGTAAAGTATAAGATAGAAAGGGCGTGACAGGTGAGGCCCTCTCTATGCTACCAAGCGAGGTGACTAACTATGAGTTGGACCGATGGGTGAATTGCCTCTGAGTATAAGGATTGGTGTTGGCCTTGCGGGACCACTATGTTAAGGCATAAAGGCCTATGAAAAATTAACTAGTGGTCTCCTTAACCCTATAAGCCAGTATCCAGCTATCTAAACAGAACTAGTCCTCATTGGTAAGGGGTATAATAATATTGAATAGGGCTACCTGTAGTATAAGGTAGGTATTAAGTGAGTCATAGGTAGCGAACCTGGTGATATTGTGTGTTGTAGACACCTAATGCGTAAGTGCTGTTAGCGTAAAACAACAACTGGGTACCAGTACCAGTTTATGACATGCCTATGATGAAAATAGCACTAAACTGTAAGAGGTCATTGAACTAGCGGAGACCTAGTAACTTATGACCCATAAAAATGAGGTACTAGTTGTGGCAATGATTGTGAGGGTCAAGTCGTGGACCCAAATAAGTATTATTACCACTAATCTAAAACCACAGCAGAGTAAGTGAAGAAATGCTGAGCACCTCGTAAGCGGTAATGCAATATATGACAGTTCAGAATCCAGTGACTATTAATATAGCCCTACTAGCTTTTAACGTATAGATCCCACCTAACCGAATGTGGAACAGGGGGCCTTATATAGGAATCCTGCATATAATACATATGGGACCATAAGAAGAGTAATTTAGCTATTGAGTAATTAATCAAGCGGGTCAATGGCTTATAACATAATCATATACAGTGAGGGGAAAACTTATTTGATCACCTGCTGATTTTGAACGTTTGCCCACTGACAAATAAATGATCAGTCTATAATTTTAATGGTAGGTGTATTTTAACAGTGAGAGACAGAATAACAAAAAAAGGAAAATCCAGAAAAACGCATGTCAAAGTTATAAATTTCTTGCATGTCAATGAGTGAAATAAGTATTTGACCCCTTTGACTTAGTACTTGGTGGCAAAACCCTTGTTTGCAATCACAGAGGTCAGACGTTTCTTGTAGTTGGCCACCAGGTTTGCACACATCTCAGGAGGGATTTTGTCCCACTCCTCTTTGCAGATCCTCTTCAAGGCTTTAAGGTTTTGAGGCTGATGTTTGGCAACTTGAACCTTCACGGATTTTCTATGGGATTAAGATCTGGAGATCTTAGATCTTAGATCTAGGCCACTCCAGGACCTTAATGTGCTTTTTCTTGAGCCACTCCTTTGTTGCCTTGGCTGTGTGTTTTGGGTCATTGTCATGCTGGAATATCCATCCACGACCCATTTTCAATACCCTGGCTGATGGAAGGAGGTTCTCAACCAAGATTTGATGGTACATGGCCCTGTCCATCGTCTCCCTTTGATGCGGTGCAGTTGTCCTGTCCCCTTATCAGAAAAGCATCTCCATGTTTGACGGGGGGAGGGAGATGTTTTTGGGGTCATAGGCAGAATTCATCCTCCTCCAAACATGACAAGTTGAGTGGATGCCAAATAGCTTGATTTTTGTCTCATCTGACCACAACACTTTAATCCAGTTCTCCTCTTAATCATTCAGATGTTCATTGGCAAACTTCAGACAGGCCTGTACATGTGCTTTCTTGAGTAGGGAACCTTGCAGGCGTTGCAGGATTTCAGTCCTTCATGTCGTAGTGTGTTACCAATTGTTTTCTTGGTAAATACTTTATTAAACAAAAGATAATATAAAACCACATAGTGGTAGGACAATGTGGTTTTATATTATCTTTTGTTTAATAAAGTATTTTTGGCTACCTTACTGTTTGCTGAGGTCCATATACTTTTTTGAATCTTTTAATTTTATTTATCACCTGGCAATTTACTTCTCTACTGAACCATACAAAGAATCCAGCTCGTGGTAATTTGATCTCATTTGATTTATTATGTGACAAGTGTCTTATAATTTTGATACATTATACAAAATAAATTTACACAAAAATAACAATATTGAAAAAATTTATACATGAATAACCAATGTATATAATAATCTATAGTATATGGTAATAGGTAGGGAGACCAGGGACAATAAAAAATTCTTATATTATTAAATATGATAATGTCATAAAATGAAAAGAAGAGTACGATAAAGAAAAGGAAAGACAAAGAGAGAAGAGGGAAAAAAATGGAAATGAAGTTAAATAAGGCAGAGATAACATTCTTTGATAAAAACTACAAGTATGATATGAACATTATCAGGAATATTCTACAGAAAGCAGAATATCACGTTATGTTGACCAGGAACAGTGGATTAGGAGCTGCCAGTTTTCCATTTCAATTGGTGCTCAGAAATCTGATATAATAGTTTATGCATATTATATTTGAAAATTGTTGATGGATGAAGTATGGAAAATGAGAATAGGGCAACATACATCCAACTCATCGAAGTAAAGAGATCAAAAATCAATTTAATAAGCTAAGAAGTGAAAAATAGATAGTCTTGAATACATTTATCCCAGGATTATGAATAATACTCCATTTATGAGTCACGTGTACTCTTTTTATTCTGGTGAATAGGTGTTACGGGAGAAGAAGCTTGATCTGGAGTATTCTTGTCAAATAAGTGCAGTACTTCTATACCCTCATCTGGAGAGGTGATAACAAAACTTTGCCCCTCTGAATGAAATAGATCTTTAACTGGGAAGCCCCATTTATATCTTATGTTCCTGTGTCATAGTTCGGTGGTGAATGGTTGAAATTCTTTCCTGTGTTGCATGGTGTAGGCAGAGAAATCTTACAATACTTTGAAGTTAGGGAGACCAGATGTGCACACAATATTCAAGAATTCTTCCTTAATGTGGTAATAATGAAAATGTACCATAACGTCTTTTGGTGCCCTGACTGGTGCAGATTTTGGTTTGAGTAACCTATGGATACAATCTTATGTTCTGATGTGGTGATATTTGATTTTACTGATTCCAGAATGTCTTGAAAATAATTGGTCAATTTGGTTAGGTCAACAGATTCAGGGATCCCCCTAATCCTCAAATTGTTGCGCCTGCTTCTATCCTCTGAGTCCACTGCTTTTTCTATCTGTTGGGTTAGTTGTTTTTTTTTTTTTAATTGCACAGTTTCTTTTAATTCCAAATGAGATTGTTCTTCGCTAGTCAATCTATTTTCTATTACAGTAGTTTTGTTGTTGTGGACCAAACCAAGTGTTTGATGATTTGAATATCTGCCCCTAGTCAAATTATTGATATTTAATGTGTGCACGCTCCTAAAGTAAATTCACACCGGACACAAGTTTCTGGTTGATAAAAGAACTTCAGGAATGTTTAATCAGGGGGCGGGGAGCCCCTTATGAAGGCAGAAATACATCATATGCAGTAAGCTCAACGTCTTTAATTGGTTGAGTGTCAAGTGTCTTATCTAATGCCCTTCCTTCAAAGTGTGATGTCACCAGCATCCTGGGTGTAGTCCTGGCTTGAGACGCCATCTTAGCACATGACATTCCTCACATTCTTTACATGATGGGAGGAGTGCAGCCATTTTAAACAGTTAATGAACACAGGATGGGAGGGGGTGCTCCAACAGCAATGTCTAAGTAAATAAACATTTTACTAACATCAATTTGCATCCACAACATTGTTATTAAGATCTTCCAATGTAACCAAACATTAGGTTCATGTCACATTTATGGTTGTTTCTTATGTCTATTCTGAGAGATTGCAAAGTGCTCATTAACATCTGCTGATGCAGGTAATCCTGCAGCTAACTCTGGGGCGATTGATGGGTTGTAAGCTGCTGACATTTTTAAATTGTAAATTGTCACTTTTCTTGTCAGCCATCTTGGTTGTGACATTAACTGTAGTTACTGCAGTCTTTCTAAATGTGATTTCAGTCATCTTGGTGGTGGCATCAATGTCAGACATATGTATTTGATTGGTATAAGTTATTATATTAGGAGTGCCCCCCCCCCCCCCCCCCAGTTTCCATGTCCTGTGATGAAGGATTATAAATTTCTATCTGTGTTTTAATATGTTTTGATGAGGAGCAGTGGTTCAGTAAACCCTCACTCACCCCTGCTGGATACATGTTGCTATTTTTCAATGTTGACACAGTTTTCTCCTTCTTTTTTTTTTTTTTTCTGCATGACAATAACCCATTCTTAATAATAGTGATGCAAGAATGTCCCTAGAGCCTTCTTAGAGTGTTGGCAATCAATATGGTGGCCATGACACCTCCTTTTGATATGCCATGTCTATATTACTATCATAACATATTCATATTTGCTATTTTTTAACATTGGCATTTTTACTGTTGGGAGAGTTTACAGAAAATTAAAGTGGATGGGAGGAAGGGGATGATACATATAAAACATGTGAAACAATATTGCACATTTGCTATTTTACTATGTAATCTTAATGTACATTGGCCTCAATTTAATTTGCTTGTGTCAGCATTTCAAACTATCACAAACTGGCCTTGATTTAATTTACATAAATACATATTGTATCCAATTGCTATTTATTTACAAGATATTGCTATTTAAGTTAAGAGACAGTAGTGTGAATAATATACACATATGACTAGATATGCATTTTTTTTTTTTTTTTTTTTGTAAATTAGACAAATTTCTTGTTGTTTATCTAACAGGGTAACTTTTAAATACTACCAAGATATCTTAGCAATTGTTTTTGCAATGGATGAAATCAACAGAAATAATGCCCTACTCCCAAACATCACATTGGGATTAGAGATGTATGACTCATGTGCATGTGAAGGTAAAGTGCTGGAGAGTACACTCACAATACTTTCAGGGAAGCAGGAATATGTACCAAATTACAAATGTGGAAATAAAGGAATCCTAGCTGGCTTCATTGGGCATCTTTTTTCATCTTCAAGTTATATCATGGCACTACTTACTGGAATTTATAGCTATACTCAGGTAATTAGTTTTAAAAAAAACATAGACATCAGAACAATATTTTATAATATGTATTTTATGTATGTTGCCTGGTCTTACTAAAAAAAAAAATAATTTTATACGTGATTTGAGTTGCAGATGAAATTGTCTGATGTTTGTGAAGATATAAATATGTTGTGCCATATCAGGACAGATCTTATGCCAATGGCACCAAAGACAGGAAATATCCCAGGTCCCTCCCTTCTTTTATATGATTTGTCTTTGTTAATCTTTTGGGCCACACATTGTAGTTATTGTACTTGTTCTTTTGTCTTAAATAAAAAAAATGAATACATAAATAAGTGATTGCACATTGGATAATCATGGTCCCCAAAATTATATTTGTATCCATCAGAATTCGTATTGTTCCTCAAATTGACACAATTCGATATATGTGTCTTCCTGTAGGAAGATGAACATGGATCCCAGATTATATGCATAGTTTATCAAAAAATATTGTTATACTATGTTACGGTTTGATTAAAATTTAATTTAAATGAAAAACTCAAATTATTTCCATTGTATGAGCAATTTAAATTCCATACAGCATTAAGACTTTTTTTTTTATTTTAAATATTAAGGTGGCATTAAGACTTCCGTGTTGTATATTTAGGGATTAGAATGAGACAATGATTGAGATAATGCAGGGATTTGCTTAGAAAGTGGTAAAGCAGGAATTAAATAAAAGCTCTCACAATAAAGAAAAGTTTAGCCGTAATACATGTAATTGATTTTAGCAAGGAAATAATTAAAGGAACACTGTAATTACCATAACCACAGCAGTGCACTTTAGTGGTTATGTTGCCAAGAGTGCCCTATCACCCCATGCTGTAAATAGTCAAACTGTTTTAGAATGGCTTGACTTCTTTCCTGGGGTTTCTTAGGTACTGCTCCCTCCACTACTTCTGTCATAGTTTGGTAGTTTTACCTCTTTTAAATATAGTCTCCTCCTTTACTGTGTTGATTCCCTTTATGTATTTAAATGTTTCTATCATATCCCCCCTGTCTCATCTTTCCTCCAAGCTATACATTTTAAGTTCCTTTAACCTTTCCTTGTAAGTTTTATCTTGCAATCCACGAACCAGTTTAGTAGCCCTTCTCTGAACTCTCTCTAAAGTATCAATATAATTCTGGAGATACGGTCTAAAGTACTGCATACAATACTCCAAGTGAGGTCTCACCAGTGTTCTGTATAATGGCTACTGCTAATACCTCTCCCTAAACAAACAAGAATTCTGCTAGCATTTCCTGCTGCTCTATTACATTATCTCCTGCCAACCTTTAAGTCATCAGAAATAATCACCCCTAAATCCCTTTCCTGCTATGTTGAGGTTAGGACTCTATCAAATATTCTGTACTCTACCCTTGGGTTTTTACGTCCAAGATGCATTATATTGCACTTATCCACATTAAATGTAATTTGCCACAACTCTGACAATTTTTCTAGTTTACCTAAATCATTTGCCATTTGGCTTATCCCTCCTGGAACATCAACCCTGTTACATATTTTAGTATCATCAGCAAAAAGACATACCTTACCATCAAGATCCTTCTACAATATCACTAATAAAAATATTACAGAGAATGGGTCCAAGTACAGATCCCTGAGGTACCCCACTGGCGACAAGCCCATGCTTCGAATATACTCCATTGACTACAACCCTCTGTTGCCTGTCACTCAGTCACTGCCTTACCCATTAAACAATATTGGAATCCAAACTTAAAGATTATTGATAAGTTTATTGATAAGCCTTCTGTGTGCAACAGTGTCAAAAGCTTTACTGAAATCTAGGTAAGCAATGTCTACTGGGCCACCCTGATCTATTATTTTAGTTACCCAATCAAAAAAATCAATACAATTAGTTTGGCATGATCTCCCTGAAGTAAACCCATGTTGTCTCTGATTTTGAAATTCATGTGATTTTAGATGTTCAACAATCCTATCCAGGGTTTCCATTACTTTCCCCACTACCTAAGTAAGGCTTACTGGCCTATAGTTGCCTGACTCCTCCCTACTTCCTTTCTTGTGAATGGGCACAACATTCTCTAACTTCCAATCTTCTGGGAACAATGGATGGTTAAATAAATCCAATCTTCCAATCTTCTGTTACATAGTTACATAGTTACATAGTTACATAGTTAGATAGCTGAAAAGAGACTTGCGTCCATCAAGTTCAGCCTTCCTCACACCTGTTTTTTGCTGTTGATCCAAAAGAGAAAAAACAAAAACAAAAAAAAACCCCAGTTTGAAGCACAATTTTGCAACAAGCTAGGACAAAAAATTCCTTATTGACCCCAGAATGGCAGTCAGATTTATCCTTGAATCAAGCAGTTATTACCCTACATTGAAAGATTATATCCTTGAATATTCTGTCTTTGCAAGTATGCATCTAGTAGCTGTTTGAACATCTGTATGGACTCTGATAAAACCACTTCTTCAGGCAGAGAATTCCACATCCTGATTGTTCTTACAGTAAAAAAACCTTTCCTTTGCCTTAGACGAAATCTTCTTTCTTCCAGTCTAAACGCATGGCCTCGTGTCCTATGTAAAGTCCGGTTTGTGAATAGATTTCCACACAATGGTTTGTATTGGCCCCGAATATATTTGTATAATGTTATCATATCCCCTCTCAGGGATGTTAACAATGATTGGTTAAATAAATCTGTTAATGGTTTTGCTAGTACACAACTAAGCTCTTTTAATAACTTTGGGTGTATTCCATCAGGTCCCATTGACTTATTTGTCTTTACTTTTGACAGTTGAAATAGAACCTCTTCCTCTGTAAACTCGCATGTAACAAATGACTCATTGAGGCCCCTTTCCTTCATTTTCATCTGTAAATAATGAACAAAAATATCCATTGAGACAGTCAGCTAGACCTTTATCACGCCCTTTACTAAAGGGCCAGAGGCTCAAGGACACTCAACTCTTAACACCGCAAGGGGACTATGTCACACACCAAGATCGAAAGATCACTGAGCACTCACCCTCAGGTCAAGCTGATGCATATATAATTCCGCTGTTACTCTTGCTTTATTTGTTTAAACATGTCTTTTAGTTCAGTTGACAACCCCACGTTAGCTGAGGGCACACCAAAAGATATTTAGCAACACTACTGTTTTTATTTTCTATTTTATTTTCTACTTATGTTTACTTGTATGCTCTCAATCATCTTAATACACTTTATACATCTTTTTTTGTATTTTAGAAAGAGGGTCCCTTTATAAAGCAGGCTTTTCCCCTAGATTTTTTTTCAACTTTTACCATTTGCATATATGCAGACTGCTTTTGCCACACAAGGTCTATGCCCTGTCCATATTTATTTTTTTCTATAAAACCAGTAAGACTTAAAATGTTAAAGGATCCTTTTTATTGGCCATAGATTGAAATTTCAAATACCTTCATTAGTATATTACTCTTTGAGACATTGTGAAGTGACAGACTTACTTTTCATATTGCCTGTGCTCCAAACAAAATAAATCCCAAACGATGTTACAGTTAACCAAACCCAATACTATATGCACATTGATTAAATGCTCGAATCAGATAATACAGAACTTGTTTCAGATACATTCTCCCACACCTTTTTAACACTCAACCTTTATTGCCTGATTAATGCATGGCTAACATTTGAAATGACTGGTCAAGTTGAGTGTCCAATGACCATGCCGCTGTCCGTGATTCTCTGATCCCAGAAGCCCCTGAGACCACCACCACAGCCCCAATATGCACTGAGTGTCCTGCTGTGGTCACAAGGAATACATTTCTCAGCATCTCCTTCAACAATTTCTTTATTTTATTTTTTCCACTTTCTTATTTTAAAAGAACACATATAATTAGCCAAAGATAAAAACAAATCTTGATAATTGGGAGCCTTAAGGACCACCCTATCTCCTACCAACATGTATGGTATTTACTGCGCATATGCACCAAAAGCAAACAGAGAGTATTGTGCACTTCTTAATTTTATGTCCTTAAATGCATTTGCCTTATCATCTTTAAACCCTATTTCATCAGGGGTCTTTTTTACTTCCAGTGCCGCAGTAAGGGAGGGGAGTAACACATACAATAATTATATATATATATTTAATCAATATCATTGTACGTGTATTTTGATATTAATATATGCATATATATATAATTATGTATATATTAATATTAAAATACACGTAGACAGTGTATGTATATTTAGGTGTATGTGTGTATATGTGTATATATATACTTAGATCATATATATAATAAATATATATATATATGATCTAAGTATATATTATTATATTTTACACTGTTTTAACATCTTTTTTATTTTATTTTCAGGCAGCAGGGGGAGTACCTGTCATTACAGGCACGCCCCCTGCTGGCATTGACATGTACGGCTATGCCGTCCATGTGATCGCGGGGTCCTCGCAAGGACCTCACGATCACATGGCCCAGGGGGGCCGAAGAGGACGGAGGGGGACTCCCTGGGCTCCCAGGTAAGTCCCCCATACCACGATCGCCGGCATGGGATCGCCAGCGACTGGGTAAGTACAAAAGATCGCAGGGTGTTCTATGCCACCCTGCGGCGTTTAGAGCCACCAAAATAAGGACGGCATAGAACACCCTGCGGTCTTAAGGGGTTAAATGTTTACTTAGAGTAGGGGGGGACCCAGGTGGGAGGGATAGCAAGACTAATAGACCTACAAGATGCATTGATGATGACAATATACCATGGCCTGAATTACATAAGCAATACTAAACGTATGCAGGGCTGGTATAGGTCTGAAAAAATAAAATAAAAAAGTTTACGGGAGAAAAGAACTGTGATCCCCTTTTCTTTGTGTGTTTAATGAGGCAGAAAAAAGTAATGGATATTTTTGTGATTTTATTTTAATCTTATCTTTTAAATTCAAATATCACAATTTTTGTTTATTCAAATACTTATATAACATTGATCTTTTATGGAGAGAATTTAATTCTCATACATTAAGAGTAAGCATTTTAATCATAGATCCTCAGATCCATGCCTCTGTCCCCCATTGTATACCACATGTCCGCCAGAAAAAAAAGAGAAAGAAAACAAAGCTACACAAAAACATTACATAAACATATTTTTTTACCACATCACAGGAGGCTTCCTATTTGTATAACTCTCTTTACTGAAAATCTCCAGCAGCACAGAAACAGTAACAACTAATCAGAAAAAAGATAGATGGCACATAAAAGGCCCTTACAGTGACATCTATTCCTCTTTCTTTGCTGCTCCAGCCTGGCACAGGTCAGAGTATTGATTTCTCCTAAGGTTTATTATTCAAATGTTAATTCCTATTACTGTTCTCCTTTCATTTTACTATTAATCTGTTCCCTGGTTCTCCCCTTAATCCTGTCCTCTTATTAAGTTTTGTGATTGCAAAAACGTTTTTCTTTTCTGTCTACTTCCAGCCTAAACCCTCTTCTGTTTATTGTGCTTCCATCTCCTCTCGGTCAAGGCATACTTTTGTGGGACATATAGGTAAGTAGGAATGCACAAAAAATGGAATGATGGTTCTTAAAGTGCAAATAAGATAAAAATACAACCTTTCAGTATAACAGCGTATTTAGCAGTATCTATAAGAAATAAATGAACTGCACATAGTGTGATAAAAGCGTATATATGAAGACACACAAGGAAAACAAGGAAAACTTACAAAATGTAAGTTGATATCAGGCACATCATCCCAATTTGGAGAAAAGCTTCAGAGCAATATGGAAGGAGATCTTCTTTGGCACTTAATAATGGAAAGAGAACCAGATAATAGTGCAGATATCACTTGATACAAAAAAGATTTATTACAATTGCACTTACAAAAATCCAGTTAAAAACAGCATATATCCACTAGCAAGTCGAACACAGGTATACACTGTATGTCCCAAACTGTCAATCCAGCGCGTTTCGTCCGCAGGATTTCATCAGGGATGAAGCAAGAGGAACCACATCCCTGACGAAGTCCTGCGGACGAAACGTGTCGAATTGACAGTTTGGGACTTACAGTGCTGTTTACCTGTGTTCCACTTGCTAGTCGATACATGCTGTTTTTAACTTCAGGTACTTACCTGATTACTAATTTTACTACTGTGCTCTATCAATTCAAAGTACTGCTCAGGATTCACATGCTGTCTATGGAATTAACAAGTGGCTCTGCTAAAGGAAACTGAGTGTATAGATTATACTGCCTGAGTGCATATATACTGTTACCCTGCACAGGGTTATTTACATATATACTGTACCGAGAGTACAAATAATACTGTGACTGTCCTCTGGCGTTTTTCATGGCATGCCACCTGGGCTGACTCCCCAGCTCTCCGTGTCTAAGCCGGATATTGTGCCTATGGTTAACATGGGTGTCCTCTGATTGTTACAGCACATCACCTGGGGTGAACCCCAGCTAATTATTTGCGGGTCTGCTATGGCAGAAAATAATTTATGCACTGTATGTCCACCTGTGATGCATTAATCTGAAGTAATCGTGGTTTCAACTCTGGGGACAACTGTGGTACACCCAGTACATAGAGACACTCAGGACTCCGCTATCTTGCTAGGGTATCCCCCTGTTCTATCAGGTGAGAGGGCCCTCCCGCATTGGCACACACAACTGCTATACACTCATGGGCAATAATAAATACGTATTTTGGGTCACTTTACTCTGGGCTAGCCCCAGTTGTACGAGGAGGCTGATACATCTATGTGATTGCCCTGCCACTATTGCATCTCACTGTCCGTCACTGTTTTACACACAGGACAGTTCGAGACATGGAAGACACACCGCAACCGACCCAAGACTTTCAAGCGATGATTAAAGCCGCAGTTGCGGCCTCAGTAGAGAAAGCTCTGTTACGGGCTCTACCTCTACCCCAGGGAGACAAAGGCCCACCTGAGATGACGGAGGCCTCGGGCTCAGAACTGTCGAAGTCCAAATGACACTGGAAGGGTACAAGCCCCCCAGCCTCTAAAACCAAATGCAAGGCACCGGTTAAACGTCCCAAACATGTGGAACAGTGGGATCTCGCTCCCCCTCCACCACCTTCCTCAGATGAGGAGGACTATGACCCACAAGACGACCTTAACGTCGTGGATGGGGATGACTGGCAGGACCTACCACAGTCCTCCTCTAAATATGTCAAAGAGACCGTCCTCGGGGAGTTGGACGGACACAAGCATACCCGGAGAATCCCAAAGGCTAAGACGGCCGAAGATGGTACCTTCTTGGACGAGCAAGGAGTACCACTCTTCGGCCCTCGGAACATTCGCCATTCCTGATCATCGGAGTGGACCCTCCCCGACCACCTGACAAGCTTCGTACACTTTTGGTTACGCAAGCCCCTTGAAAGGGAAGTCCGAGCACGACCCAGGGCCGAATGCCCTAGACCGCTCCTACTGGACAAAGTAGCCTGTACTCCGGAATTCGGCGCCACGGTAGTGGCCTTCATGTCCCGTTCGGGGCGGGACCTACGCAAGGGCGCCGAGAATGGGCTGAAGGCTGTACAAGACAAGCTACTAGACTTGCTAGGCCCTCTGGCCAAGATCCTCTACTACGCAGACCTGGCGCTCTGCCAGGGCACCCAGCTAGAGTGTCAAAGAACTTGGGCCCGAAGCCAAGGCCTACTCTTCGGAAAAGCCTTCATAACCGAACTCAAGAGACACGTAAACCTGTTCATCACGCTTAACAAGGCACAAGCATCTTTGAAACAAGTCTTCCGAGCAACACCTGGACGAGGTGTTTTGGGGCGGGCTGGTCGGCAGCAGAGCCGAGCCACCAGCCGTTTCTGGTCGACAGGCTCCAGAACTAACCCACAGGCATCCAATTTTAGCGCTGGCAACTTGTCGCTTTTCTTTCAGAATTGGAAAGTGATCACCAACGACGCCTGGGTACTCCAGACCGCATTAGGTGACACCATCGAATTCTATTCGCTACCAGTCCAAACATCTCCTCCGCCCCCGATTCGTATGTCTACGGAGCAAAACCAACTGGTAGATGAAAAAATCCGCACCCTCTTCCGTGCAATACACGTCGGAGGACGGCGGTTACTTCAGCAATATCTTCCTAGTCAGGAAGAAGACAGGCGATTACCGACTGGTCATCAACCCACGACACCTGAATCACTACGTGGTATACGGACACTTCAAGATGGAAGGTATCCACCTCCTACAAGACCTTCTCATCGCAGATGACTGGTTCACACGTCTGGACCTGTCAGTCCCCATCGCTTCCTCCGGTTCCATTGGAGAGGACGTACATGCCAGTTCACATGTCTGCTGTTCGGTCTCAGCTCCGCTCTGTGGTGCTTCACGAAGCTGCTGAAACCGGTAATGGCTCACATCTGAATCACGGGCATGAAATGTCTTGTTTATCTGGACGATTGGCTGATTTTCTGCGAATCCGCATCCAGACTACAATTGCAGATGAAGTTTGTCGCTCACTTTCTGGAATCCTTGGGTTTCATGGTGAACAGACAGAAATCATCTCTCTCTCCCTCCCAGTCGATCCAGTTCCTCGGATTTGAGATCGACTTGAAGAACTGTGTGCTACGCCTCCCTACGGCAAAGATAGCCTCCATACGGAAAAAGATCAGATGGGTCCTCCGGATGGAGACTATCCCCCTCAGGATGCTTGCTCGGATTGTGGGCCTGCTCTCGTCCTCAATCCAAGCAATATTTCCTGGACCTCTGCATTACCGAGTTATGCAATGCCGGAAAGCAAGATGCCTGCGCTCGGGTCACTCATACGATCACTGGATCCAGCTCTCAGACGACGTTTGGAAAGAACTTCGCTGGTGGCTTCTGCACGTGCAAACCTGGAATGGCAAAGCAATTTTTGGCTCATCCCCAGATCTCATAGTGTAATCAGGTGCCAGCCTCTGGGGCTGGGGCGCACACTGCGCAGACTTCTCCACAGGGGGACCTTGGCAGGACGAAGAGACCGACCTCCACATCAACAGTCTGGAATTGATTGCGTGGTCCTTCGCCATTCACAGCCTAGCCAAAGACATGTCAGACATCTACATTCTGCTCCGCATGAACAACATCTCGGTGGTACAATGCATCAACCGATCTCAAGCCCTCACAGAGGCCACGAAGGATATATACCAGTTCTGCCTATCACGCAACATAACACTTCGGGCGGAATACCTACCAGGAACTTCCAACCTGACGGCTGACTGGTTCTCTCGACACTGGAGAGACAACAGGGACTGGAAACTCAACACCTCAATATTCCAACAACTGAGGCTCTGGAAAGACCCGTTGAGTCTGGATCTATTCGCGTCCCAGACCAACCACCAACTACCAAACTACTACAGTTGGCTCCCAGACCCGAACTGCAAAGCGGTGGATGTGTTCCTGCAAATATGGCCAAAGCAAGAGGCATATGCCTTTCCCCTATTCTCAATGATTGTGAGAGTGATCCGACATGTATGGACCCACAAGATATCTCTGCTACTCCTTTGGCAGAGTCTGGCGTGGTTCCCGGACCTATTAGAGATGTCCCACGACACTCCGCTTCTGTTACCATCTGTCCCTCTACTTCTGACGGGACCACGAGGGGAACCTCAGCCCCTCGTTCTAGATCAGAAGCTAGACCTAGTGGCCTGAACGATTTCAGGGGCTCCTGGTCAGTCCATGGCCTATCGCATTCAACTAAGGACCTCCTTTGGGATTCATGGGCTCCCAGCACCAGGAGATGTTATATTTCTGCATGGGCAGCCTGGAGTAGTTGGTGTCTGGAGAGGGATTCCGATCCCTTTACAGCACCTGTCACATTGATCCTCAATTATCTATCACATCTGTTCTCACAAGGACGTGCCGATACAGGGTATTCTGGTGGGTCAGGACCAATTAGTTTGTTGGCTACTTCGGGGTGCCAAATTGTCGAAACCTCCAACACCAAAATATTCACGCCTCTGGCATGTGGATGTGGTACTGCGCTTCCTGAGGGAATGGCCGGATAACCCGTACCTTTCGCTGAAACAACTTTCAGCCAAACTTACCCTCCTGCTATGTCTCGTCTCATTTCGTTGCGTAGCAGACATAAGGGCATTTGATGTTGCCGGTTTCTCCTTCACTCCAGAAGGGGTTACCTTCCAGATATCATGCCGTACTAAGTCTGACTCTTCTTTGCTTTTTTACCCACTTTTTATAGCGGACCCCCGACTATGTGTGGTTAGGACGTTAATGCGATATACCAAAGTCTCAGCTTCTCTCCAAACTTCTTTGGTGGGTCAGCTTCTGATTTCATACGTGAAGCCTCACGGCCCAGTGTCTACTACGACCTTGGCCAGATGGATCCACTGGCTTCTATCGTTAGCCAACGTTGAACCATGTTTTGGGGCCCACTCGGTCAGGGGTGCGGCTGCTTCACAGGCATTCTCGGCAGGAGCCTCCCTTGCCGACATTATGCGCTGTGTGGATTGGACACGCAAGAGTACATTTAGAACGTTTTATTTCAGGCAGACTTCTCATGCCTCTTTAACTTTGGTTAATTCTTAGCATTAAAAAAGCAAATAGGAAGCCTCCTGTCTGGCAAAATTGAAGATTATGCTAGCTTTAGTGTACTAATAATCTTAATTTTAGTAATGACAGGAGGCGAGTATTGCCCACCCTACTGTTTTTTCCCTCCCTTTGTGGCTAAGTTATGTAATGTTCTAAATGTCTCTGTTATATACCTTCTAGGATAGTTATGTAATATAATTATATAGCATTGTCATTATTATCTTAGTTTATATTGCTATTATGACATGCATAATAGTTGTTTTTTCTGTTGGATATTTATTATATGTGGGCAACTTGCCACTTCAGAGAATTTTCACTTTTTTCTTTTTCTTTCAGCATGATTGGCTATACACGGATGGACTCACCTTTCTGGTTACACATTTGGAGCCTGTAACGGACTTCTGATGTATTTGTTGGATTTCAAGTTGGACTTATGTTATTGATTAAGTTTTTCTCTTCTATAATATTCTACCAGTTTTTTATATCCTCGCTACAAATAAAGAGGAAGTGATGTCACTGTCAGGGCCTTTTATGTGTCATTTATCTTTTTTCTGATTGGTTGTTACTGTTTCTGTGCTGCTGGAGATTTTCAGTAAAGAGTTATGCAAATACTCGCCCCTTGTCATTACTAAAATTAAGATTATTAGTACACTAAAGCTAACATAATCTTCAATTACAACTGACAGCCCTGCATATCTTGTATATTCAAGCCTGACTCTGCAACTTATACCCTATTGTGCGGATAATAGATGCCATAAATGCTATGGCTGTAGGAGCTGAAGTGATAGTTTCCCTTTTTCCCCACTATTATTGTTTTTCTCCACTTTTCTTTTATTTTCATTTTCTTATAATATATTTAGACAGTGTTGGGAGTGTTAGTGTATTAGTTGTTAGTCTCCCTTATTTTTTTAGACTTATGATGGTCGAGCAGAAATAACATATCTTTTTTTTTTAATTACAAATATTTTTCTAATTCCTTGCGAAATTCTTAAAATCTCCTTAATAAAGAAAAAGCATCATCTTACAGATATAATCCTATTTCATACTTAGATCCATCAGATATAGGCATGCGCAGCCTATTGTATGAGGGTGTGCACCCTAAAGCACAAACACACACGCCGAGTGTATATATATACCATAACCTATTTGGATGTTGCTTCCCAAGCACTACCAAGCCTCAATAAGCAAACCAGTAACCAACCTCATGCTGATGAGTTGCATTAACAACGAAACAGCTGTCCATGAGTGGTTTACTGGTTGTGCATCTTTTCCTAAATTGTGTTCCAAACAGTTGTATACTGCAAACACAGATTTAAAGGAATCCATGTTTAAAATGGAATGAGGCAAAAATGTGATTCTTTGTTAAACTAATTTGCATATGCCCACCCAGAATCCTTTGCGGTTGTAACATCACTGCAGATTTGAGATTTCTGTGGGAAAAGCAAGTCTTATGGCTTGACTGGTGTGCAGATTTTTGTTTAACATTATATTAACTATATATATATATATATATATATATATATATATATATATATATAAACACACGCACATACTGCTGTGTGTGTGTGTGTGTGTGAAGGCGCTGTGTGTGTGTAGGTGCTGTATGTGTGTGTAAGGGTGCTGTATGTGTGTGTAAGGGTGATGTATTGTGGTGGAATCTCAGTAAAAATAAATTTACTAGGACAAGATGGCCACGTGGTATGTGCACTTGCATATGTTGATGTATCGGTCGGTTGGTTGCACGTGGCAACGATACAACCAGTAGTGTAAGGAGCATGTGTAGGAATACAGGATATACGAGTATTTCCCCTCCTCCATTGTGCTGGGAAAGCCATGTGGTCAAACAGGAATTTAGTCTCTATTCGGTTGATGGATAAGAGTATGTGTAGGTTGAACTGATTATGGGAGGAGCTACATGCCTATATAAGGGACCTACACTGTATGATCAGGGCTCAGACTTTGCTGTTTTTTGGTGACATTAGTCCCTCTGAGTCCCGGTCGGTGAATCGAATAAAGAATCTCTTCCTTCCTGAAGAAACCTGTGTCCATCTCTCTGTGCTTGGCTTCCGTCAGTTTCTCCGGTATCATTTAGTGCATTGGCCGGGAAGCTCATCGTAGCAACGGTAGCTGAGAAGCAGAGGCGTGAGACGGTCTATCTTTGCCCACACTCTCTACGGCTGCAACCCTGAACTTCTGCGTGGACCTCCCTTCATCTCGGCGCCACTGGTCTGTTGTCCAGGAGATCATCATAGAAACATAGAATGTGACGGCAGATAAGAACCATTCGGCCCATCTAGTCTGCCCAGTTTTCTAAATACTTTCATTAGTCCCTGGCCTTATCTTATAGTTAGGATAGCCTTATGCCTATCCCACGCATGCTTAAACTCCTTTACTGTGTTAACCTCTACCACTTCAGCTGGAAGGCTATTCCATGCATCCACTACCCTCTCAGTAAAGTAATACTTCCTGATATTATTTTTAAACCTTTGTCCCTCTAATTTAAGACTATGTCCTCTTGTTGTGGTAGTTTTTCTTCTTTTAAATATAGTCTCCTCCTTTACTGTGTTGATTCCCTTTATGTATTTAAATGTTTCTATCATATCCCCCCTGTCTCGTCTTTCCTCCATGCTATACATGTTAAGATCCTTTAACCTTTCCTGGTAAGTTTTATCCTGCAATCCATGAACCAGTTTAGTAGCCCTTCTTTGAACTCTCTCTAAGGTATCAATATCCTTCTGAAGATAGGGTCTCCAGTACTGTGTACAGTACTCCAAGTGAGGTCTCACCAGTGTTCTGTACAATGGCATGAGCACTTCCCTCTTTCTACTGCTAATACCTCTCCCTATACAACCAAGCATTCTGCTAGCATTTCCTGCTGCTCTATTACATTGTCTGCCTACCTTTAAGTCATCAGAAATAATCACCCCTAAATCCCTTTCCTCAGATGTTGAGGTTAGGACTCTATCAAATATTCTGTACTCTGCCCTTGGGTTTTTACGTCCAAGATGCATTATCTTGCACTTATCCACATTAAATGTCAGTTGCCACAACTCTGACCATTTTTCTAGTTTACCTAAATCATTTGCCATTTGGCTTATCCCTCCTGGAACATCAACCCTGTTACATATCTTATTATCATCCGCAAAAAGACACACCTTACCATCAAGACCTTCTGCAATATCACTAATAAAAATATTAAAGAGAATGGGTCCAAGTACAGATCCCTGAGGTACCCCACTGGTGACAAGCCCAAGCTTCGAATATACTCCATTGACTACAACCCTCTGTTGCCTGTCACTCAGCCACTGCCTTACCCATTCAACAATATTGGAATCCAAACTCAAAGATTGCAGTTTATTGATAAGCCTTTTATGTGCAACAGTGTCAAAAGCCTTACTGAAATCTAGGTAAGCAATGTCTACTGCACCACCCTGATCTATAATTTTAGTTACCCAATCAAAAAAATCAATAAGATTAGTTTGGCATGATCTCCCTGAAGTAAACCCATGTTGTCTCTGATCTTGAAATCCATGTGTTTTTAGATGTTCAACAATCCTATCCTTTAACATGGTTTCCATCACTTTCCCCACTACTGAAGTTAGGCTTACTGGCCTATAGTTGCCCGACTCCTCCCTATTACCTTTCTTGTGAATGGGCACAACATTCGCTAACTTCCAATCTTCTGGGACTACTCCTGTTATCAATGATTGGTTAAATAAATCTGTTAATGGTTTTGCTAGTACACCACTAAGCTCTTTTAATAGCTTTGGGTGTATTCCATCAGGTCCCATTGACTTATTTGTCTTTACTTTTGACAGTTGAAATAGAACCTCTTCCTCTGTAAACTCACGTGTAATAAATGACTCATTTATCCTTTTTCTTAACTGAGGTCCCTTTCCTTCATTTTCATCTGTAAATACCGAACAAAAATATTCATTGAGGCAGTCAGCTAGACCTTTATCCTCATCTACATACCTTCCTTCTTTTGTTTTTAATCTAACTAATCCTTGTTTTACTTTTCTTTTCTCATTTATGTATCTAAAAAAGGTTTTGTCCCCCTTTTTTACTGACTGTGCTATTTTCTCTTCTGTGTGTGATTTGGAAGCTCTTATAACTTGCTTAGCCTCTTTCTGCCTAATCTTATAGGTCATTCTGTCTTCCTCACTCTGGGTTTTTTTATAATTACTAAATGCTAACTTTTTGTTTTTTACTATTTTGGCTACATCTGTGGAGTACCACAGTGGTTTCTTGAATTTTTTGCTTTTACTGACAAGCCTAATGCAATTTTCTGTTGCCTTCAGTAGTGCAACTTTTAAATAATCCCATTTCTTTTGGACTCCATTTAAATTGCTCCAGTCTGATAATGACTCCTTTACACATATTCTAATTTTGGAAAAGTCTGTTTTTCTAAAGTCTAAAACGTTTGTTTTTGTGTGGTGTGACTCAGTCACTGTTCTTATATTAAACCACACTGACTGATGATCACTGGATCCTAAACTTTCACCTACAGTAATATCTGATACCAAATCTCCATTTGTTAACACTAAATCTAGTATGGCCTCTTTACGAGTTGGCTCCTCAACGACTTGTTTTAGAGACAATCCCAGTAGGGAGTTTAGAATATGTGTGCTCCTGGCACAAGTAGCTATTTTTGTTTTCCAATTTACATCAGGAAGATTAAAGTCACCCATGATGATAACTTCCCCCTTCATTGTCATTTTAGCTATTTCTTCAACTAGTAGATTATCTAACTCTTCAATTTGTCCTGGGGGCCTATAAATCACACCTACACGAGTTACTGTGTGATTACCAAATTCTAACGTAACCCAAACTGACTCTATGTTCGCCTCACTAACCTTTATTAGGCTAGATTTTATGCTATTCTTTACATACAGGGCCACCCCTCCCCCTTTCTTGCCTTCCCTGTCTTTTCTATATAAAGAGTACCCTGGTATTGCTATGTCCCAGTCATTTTTCTCATTATACCATGTCTCAGTAACAGCGACTAAATCTACACTATCAGTTGCCATTATTGCCACAAGTTCATGGATCTTATTCCCTAAACTGCGAGCATTTGTAGACATGACTCTAAGCTTATCATTTTTTAACACACTTGCTACAGGCATCGGCCTCTACGTAGTAAGTGCTGGGGTGTCCCCGTCGATGAGTGTGAACTCAGGTTCAGGAACGAGGAGGTAAGACGACCACTGTTTTAGACGGTGGACCCACTAGGGGTATTGGATACCGATTGTGCGGTAGGCCCATAAGGGGTTATTTGTGTATGGAATCTGCCCCCTCCAGTGGAGGGAAGGAGCGAAGGCGCACCGCTCGTAATTAAACGCCCTGTACTCAGCCCGTTTAATTTTGGTTTGGAGTCAGGCTGGGTTCTGTGTAAATAGCCCAAGCCAGACACCGGTGTCTTGTCTAGACTAGTGTTCTAGGGTGTATATTACGTTCGCTAGGTCGGAGGGACCGGGAGACTAAGCGGCGTCTGTGTAAATTTGGTCCGCTAGATCTCAACCTATCTTGGCTAAGTGGGAAGGCGTGTAAATTTGGAACCCACTAGATTTTTGATAGAGTATATAGACTAAGAGGGTGCTGTTGTAAATTCCGCCCTCTAGTTCGCTATATGTGGTGCTTGGGCAGCGTGGCTAACCAAAACGGATGTAAATAGTTTTAGGTAGTCCATCGAGGTACTGGCCAATAGATTAGTTGGGAATTGTAAATGTGTTAAAGATTGTTGTAGTAGGGTGTATATCTTGCTAGACAGCGTGAGCTCTGCCATCTAGCGAGAGTGTGAATAGTGTGTAACTGTATTATAGCGCACGGTACCATAACCATGTATAATTACTGATACTGTAAATAACTACTGATAACTGTCGTCTATGTTGTATGTTTAACACCATAACCACTACTAATTGAACTGTGACTTTAAATTGTACTCTAAACAATGCTAACCATACTATAACTACTGTTTGTAGAGACGATGTTACTGGGGTATGTTATAGACGGGTAATTCAGATATAGGGAATTATAGCGTTGGTGACTGTATAGTTTCGCCAAGAGGCGCAGTAATAGTTATTTAGTGACTGGTGTAACAGCTGTGTGTGTACGGGAATTCCCTGAGTGTTTTGTTGTGTGCGTTTCGCTTAGTAACTGTACCACGTGGTGCTGTTGCCGAGGGAACGGGTGTGACCGTTGGAAGTGTGTTTGTTTGGTTTCTGTTGGAGACGACGCTTCATTGTTAGTATGGGTGCGTCAGATTAAACGATTATGGATCCCTTAGGATGTATGTTGAAAAACTTTAAAAAGGGATACACTGTGTATGATTTTGGGGTAAAAATGTCTCCAACACGCCTGACTACTTTATGTAGCAGGGAATGGCCTACTTTGGCCTACTTTGGCTGCATGGCCACCACGTGGCAGTTTGGATCCTAATCTGGTACAGCGTGTACAAGTGGGTGTATCAGGTAGGCCTGAACTTTACAGCCAGTTTCCGTATATTGACTGTTGGAAGCAGGCCGTAAATGACTTGCCAAAATGGATCCGGGTATGCCACGAGGAACAATGTCGCCTCATGGTGGCCAGAACTCGCTTGTCCACTAAGGCTGTAATTACGCCCATTTTGGACACGCCTCCTGAATCCGAGATCCCCATGCCGCCCCCTTACTCCTCCTCCACAGGAAGAGGAAGAGGAGGTGCTGTTGGTAGCGCTACTCCCCTTGCCCCGTTGTCCCCACCTACCCCCTCCTCTAGTTCAGAGCCCAGCCCTCTTGTTTTAAACCCTCCCCTTCCAGTACCTACCTCCGTTAACCCCACCTATCCAGATTTGACGTCATATCTAGTTCCTGGTCAGGCTCCTCCTAGCCCGGCCGAGAATATTATACTCACTGATCTCCCCCTCAGTAAAGCGTCCCCTTCACCTCGACCGGAACCCCTAACACCTAACGAAGCCCCATACTAACCCGACAACTGACCGGTACCCTCCAACCCCGACATTATCAAATGCCTCTCCGACTGACACCAGGCCCGACACACATTAACGGTGACGGCCAGTTACAACACGCTGATCCTGTTTTTGTCTATGTTCCCTTCACTACTACTGATCTATTTAACTGGAAGACCCATAACTCCTCATACACCAATAAACCTCAAGCCATGACGGGTTTGTTTACCTCCATAGTCCAGACACATAATCCCACTTGGGCTGATTGCCAGCAACTGCTTATGACATTGTTTAACAACGAGGAAAGGGCACGGATAAACCAAGCGGCAATTAAAGCGCTGGAAGAAGTGGCCCATACACAAAATCAGGCCAACCCAGCAGCATGGGCCGCAGCACATTATCCAAATACTGATCCGGAGTGGAATGTCAATGGCGCAGATATGGCCCATTTAAAAGCATACAGGGACGCTATTATTGTTGGCATGAAAGCCGGAGGAAAAAAGGCGATTAATATGTCTAAGACTGTGGTGGAATCTCGGTAAAAATAAATTTAGTAGGCCGAGATTACCACGTTGGATGTGTACGTGCATATGCTGACGTATCGATCAGTTGGTTGCACGAGGCAAGATACGATCAGTAGTGTACGGAGCATGTGCAAGAATACAGGATGTAGTATTCCCCTCCTCCATTGTGCTGGACAGGCCATGCGGTCAAGTAGGAAGTTAATTCTTATTTGTATTGATTGGTCAAGAGAATGTGCGGGTGGAGCTTAATATGGGAGGAGTTATATGCCTATATAAGGAGCCTGCACTATTGTCCGGGGCTCAGAACTTGCTGTATTTTGGTGACATTAGTCCCTCTGAGTCCCGATCGGTGATCCAATAAAGAATCTCTTCCTTCCTGAAGAAACCTGTGTCCATCTCTCTGTGCTTGGCTTCCGTCAGTTTCTCCGGTATAATTTAGTGCATTGGCCGGGAAGCTCATCGTTCAACGGTAGCTGAGAGGCAGAGGCGTGAGACGGTCTATCTTTGCCCACGTTCTCTACGGCTGCACCCCTGAACTTCTGCGTGGACCTCCCTTCGTCTTGGCGCCACTGGTCTGTTGTCCAGGAGATCATCGGCCTCTACGTAAGAAGTAGCTGGGGTGTCCCCGTCGATGAGTGTGAACTCAGGTTCAGGAACGAGGAGGTAAGACAACTGCTGTTTTAGACGGCAGACCCACTAGGGGTATACCGATTGTGCGGTAGGCCCAAAAGGGGTTTAAATCTGTGTATGGAATCTGCCCCCTCTGTCGAAGGGAAGGAGCGAAGGCGCACCGCTCAATCGAACGCTCTTTATTAAGACCGTTTGATTTGGTTTGGAGTCAGGCGGGGTCCTGTGTAAATAGCCCTAGCCGGACACCGGTGTCTTGTCTAGACTAGCGTTCTAGGGTGTATATTTTGTTCGCTAGGTCGGAGGGACCGGGAGACTAAGCGGCGTCTGTGTAAATTCGGTTCGCTAGATCTCAACCTATCTTGGCTAAGTGGGAAGGCGTTTTAATTTGGAACCCACTAGATTTTTGATAGAGTAAATAGACTAAGAGGGTTCTGTTGTAAATTCCGCCCTCTAGTTCGCTATATGTGGTGCTTGGGCAGTGTGGCTAACCAAAACGGGTGTACATAGTTTTAGGTAGTCCATTCAAGGTACTGGCCAATAGTTTAGTTGGGATTGTATATGTGTTAAAGATTGTTAGTAAAGTGTATATCTTGTTAGATAGCGCGAGCTCAGCCGTCTAGCGAGAGTGTTAATAGTGTGTTGCTGTATCATAGTGCACGGTACCATAACCCTGTATATTTACTGACACTGTATATAAGTACTAATCATTGTCGTCTAATTGCATGTTTAACACCATAACCACTAATAATTGTATTGTGACCTTAAATTGTGCTTTGACCTATGCAAACCGTACTGTAACCGCTATTTGTAAAAGACGATGTTACTGGGGTGTGTTATAGACGGGTAATTCATATATAGAGAATTATAGCGTGGGTGACTGTATAGTTTCGCCAAAGGGCATAATATTGATTATTCTAGTGACTGGTGTAACAGCTGTGTGTGTACGGGAATTCCCTGAGTGTTTATTGTGTTATTGTGTACGTTTCACTTGGTAACCGTACCACGTGGTGCTGTTGCCAGAGGAAACGGGTGTGACTGTTGAATAGAACCCGTGCATAGTATTCGTTGTCAACGACGTTCCATTGATAAGTATGGGCGCGTCGGAGTCAACGATTTTGGATCCCTTAGGTTGTATGGTAAAGCATTTTAAAAAGGGATTTAAAACATGTGATTTTGGGGTTAAAATGTCTCCTGTACGTTTGGTCACTTTGTGCACTAGGGAGTGGCCTATTTTGGTTGCGGCATGGCCGCCACGTGGTAGTTTGGATCCAACCCTGATACAGCGTGTACACGTGGCTGTGTCAGGTAGGCCTGAACTTTACGGACAGTTTCCATATATTGATTGTTGGAGACAGGCCGTAAACGACTCGCCAAAATGGATTCAGATATGCCACGAGGAGCAATGTCGCCTCATGGTGGCCAGGACTTCTTTGTCCACTAGGACTGTGGTTAGGCCCATTTTGGACACGCCCCCTGAGTCCGAGATCCCTTTGCCGCCCCCTTACTTCTCTATAGGAAGAGGTGACGCGAGTGCAGGAAGTTCTATACCCCTCCCCTCATTGCCCTCATCCACTTCCGCTTCCTCCTCCAGTACAGAATCCACCCCCCCTCGTATTAAACCTCCCCTTCCGGAACTAGAACCAACCCCCGTTAGATCTGAATATCCTGATTTGGCGCCACTTCAAACTTCCGGTCAAGCTTCTTCTAGCTCGGCTGGGAGTATTCTATTTACTAGCTTTTCCCAAAATCAAGCTCCCACATCCTCATGCCTTATTTCCCCCCGACTGGAACCCATAACTGACGCCCCTTCACGTAGCCCTATACTAACCAGACAACTGACCGGTACCCAACAACTCAAACATTATCAGATGCCTCTTCGTCTGAATCCTGGGTCAGCCTATCTCGATGCCACAGGTCAAATGGCACATGCTGACCCAGTCTTCGTATATGTCCCGTTCACGACTACCGATCTCTTGAATTGGAAGACCCACAATTCCTCGTACACTGAGAAACCACAAGCTATGACCGATCTGTTCACCTCGATAGTTCAGACACATAATCCGACATGGGCTGATTGCCAGCAGTTATTAATGACATTGTTTAATAATGAGGAAAGGACAAGGATTAACCAAGCGGCCATTAAAGCGCTAGAGGATAGAGCCCGTGCTTTAAATCAAGCCAATCCGGCAGCATGGGCCGCAACACATTACCCTAATACTGATCCCGATTGGAATGTTAATGGCGCAGATATGGTTAAACTCAAAGCCTATAGAGACGCTATAATTGCTGGCATGAAAGCTGGAGAGAAGAAAGCTATTAATATGTCGAAGACAGTTGAGGTGATTCAGAAAAGTGATGAAGCGCCCAGTGTCTTTTATGACCGATTATTGGAGGCATACCGCTTGTATACCCCCTTTAATCCGGAAGACGCTGATAATTCCCGAATGGTAAACTCCGCCTTTGTCAGCCAAGCTTTTGGTGACATTAGTCCCTCTGAGTCCCGATCGGTGATCCAATAAAAAATCTCTTCCTTCATGAAGAAACCTGTGTCCATCTCTCTGTGCTTGGCTTCCGTCAGTTTCTCCGGTATCAAGACGGCTGAGGTATTGCAGAAATGTGATGAATCGCCCAGTGCCTTTTATGACCGATTATTGGAGGCATACCAGTTGTATACCCCCTTTAATCCAGAGGCTACTGAGAATTCCCGAATGGTTACCTCTGCCTTTGTCAGCCAAGCCTACGGAGATATTAAGCGCAAGCTACAGAAGTTAGAAGGGTTTGCAGGAATGTCTATCACCCAACTAATGGAGGTAGCAAATAAAGTATACATGAACAGGGAAACAGAGACAAAGAAAGAGGAAGAGCGCAAGATGCGTAGAAAGGCAGATATGCTAGCGGTAGCAATCGCAGGCGTAGATAGACGGGGCCCAGATAGAGGCGATAGTAGATGGAATGAGGAACCCCTGAGTAGAAATCAGTGCGCATACTGTAGGGAAGAAGGGCATTGGAGAAGTGAGTGTCCACGAAGGGAACAGTATGAGAGAGACAGACCCAGGGCAGGTTATGGAAACTTTAGAGGCAGAGCGAGAGGTAGAAGAGGCCCCGGAGGGAGCAATGGTAATAGAGGAAGTAATGGGAACAGAGGAAGTGTAAGGGAAGACAGGTACTATCCAGCAGCGCAAAGGTCCCGCGATAGAGAAGGTAGGGACTTTGTAGGATTGGCTGACACGGTCATGGAGGACTATTGATACCGACCGGGCTCCATCCCCCTTGGTCGAGCGGAGCCTATGGTCGATGTATCAATAGGGGGAAAAAGGAGTGCGTTCATGATCGACACTGGTGCTGAACATTCGGTAGTGACTGACCTAGTTGCTCCTCCATCTGGAAGAACTATTACTGTAATAGGAGCAACTGGAAGAAGTGCTGCAAAACCGGTTCTTAAAAGTCGACTCTGTACATTGGGAGGCCACGTAGTAAAACATCAATTCCTTTATATGCCTGAATGTCCAGTCCAATTGCTGGGACGTGATATGCTATCCAAATTACAAGCGCAGATTACGTTCCTACCAAATTGAACAACATCCTTAAAGTTTAATGGACCTTCAGGTATTATGACATTATCCGTACCAAAGGAAGAAGAGTGGCGACTTTATACAGCGTTGACTAGCCAAAACCCTAGGAGTGATGAATCCTTTTTCAATATACCAGGAGTTTGGGCAGAGAACAACCCACCAGGACTGGCCCGCAATATTCCACCTATTAAAATCGAACTAAAACTTGGGGTTTATCCAGTGAGCCTAAGACAATATCATATCCCGCAGAAGGCTAAGAAGAACATCCAATCTTATCTGGATAAGTTCATACGGTATGGTATCCTAAAATTCTGTACTTCCCCCTGGAACACCCCATTGCTGCCTGTTCAAAAGCTCGGTACAGATGAGTATCGACCTGTGCAGGACTTGAGAGCAGTCAATGATGCGGTTGTTAGTATACATCCAGTTGTGCCCAATCCATATAACCTGCTTGCTTTAATTCCGGGCGGGGCTACTTACTTTACAGTCCTAGACCTCAAAGATGCCTTCTTTTGCCTCCGAATTGCCGCAGAAAGCCAATGTATCTTTGCTTTCCAATGGGAAAACGCTGTGACGGGCTCAAAACGCCAAATGACCTGGACAAGACTGCCCCAAGGGTTTAAAAATTCACCTACCCTATTTGGGTCAGCTCTAAGTCAAGATCTACTGGATTTCGAGTCCATCCGAGGAGAGTGTGTATTGTTACAAAATGTAGATGACTTGTTGATAGCAGCAGTTACAAAGGAAATATGTCAGCAAGCAACGCACGATCTACTACACATTCTCTGGAAGGCAGGATACAAGGTGTCTAGAAAGAAGGCTCAGTTGTGTTTGCCAACTGTCAAATATCTGGGATTCCATATCTCTGAAGGTCAAAGAATTATGGGGCCAGAGAGAAAAGAAGCTGTGTGCCAAATACCGATACCCAAGAATAGAAGACAAGTGCGAGAATTCTTGGGGGCAGCAGGCTTCTGTAGGATATGGATTCCCAGCTATGCGATACTGGCAAAACCTCTGTATGCAGCTATCAAAGGTACAGAGCACGACCCCTTCTTATGGACTCAAGAACAGCAAACGGCATTTGAAGATGTGAAGAAGGCTTTGATGAGTGCCCCAGCATTAGGTCTACCTGATCACACACGACCATTCTACCTGTATGTACATGAGCAAAGAAGAATGGCTGTGGTAGTATTGACACAGTACTTGGGATCATGGCAAAGACCTGTTGCCTACATGTCTAAGCAACTGGACGCAGTGGCCAGCGGACTTCCACCTTGTCTAAGAGCCGTAGCTGCAGCCGCCCTGCTAGTAGCTGAAGCCGATAAACTCACTCTGGGTCAAGAACTTTATGTACGAGTCCCACATGCAGTACAGACGTTGCTGGATTACAAAGGAAATCATTGGTTTAGTAACAGCCGTATGACCAAGTATCAAGCAATGTTGTGTGAAAACCCAAGAGTGCATTTAGAGACTGTAAATACCTTAAATCCAGCTACCCTTTTGCCACAACCTACTGAAAGTCAACATGATTGTTTGGAAGTAATGGATGAAGTATTTTCAAGTAGACCAGATCTTCGTGATTTTCCCATCCAGAACCCCGATGTTCAATATTACACCGACGGCAGTGATATGCAGTAACAACGATAGACAAGGTGATAGAAGCTTGGCCACTGGCAAAAGGAACATCAGCACAAAAGGCAGAATTGATAGCACTGACACGAGCGTTACAATTGGCTGAAGGTTTAAGAGTGAACATCTACACGGACTCCAAGTATGCGTTTTTAACCACTCATGCCCACGGAGCTTTGTATAAAGAAAGAGGACTATTGAATTCAGGCAAAGAAATCAAGTACGCAGCTGAAATCTTACAACTATTGGAAGCAGTGTGGGAGCCGAAAGAAGTCGGTATTATACATTGTCGAGCGCATCTGAGAGGAGAAGGTGATGTAACCAAAGGAAATCGGATGGCAGATAGTGCAGCTAAGCGTGCCGCTGAATCAGGAAGACAGGAATATGTGGGGCATATAGCTGCTCTTATACCAACTCCACTGTCTCAATGGACTCCAGTTTATACAGCTCAAGAAGAGGAGTGGTTAAAGACTGAACCTGGAAAGTATTTGGAGAACAAATGGTATCAGTTAGAAGATGGAAGAATAGTCATTCCAGCATCACTAGCGGTAGAAATTGTCCAAAACTATCACAACGGGACAAATTCTGGGAGAGACAGCACAGAAGAATCTCTCAGAAAACATTTCTACATACCAAGATTGTCTAACTTGACTCAGGCCATTGTACGAAGATGTGTAACGTGTGCTAAAAATAATGCAAGGCAAGGACCAGTAAAGCCACCAGGAGTCCAGTATATGGGGGGACTCCCCATGTCCGATTTACAAATTGACTATACAGTAATGCCTAAATCTGGTGGACATCGCTACCTACTGGTAGTTGTGTGCACCTATTCAGGCTGGGTAGAAGCATGTCCTACTCGTACAGAGAAAGCAGGAGAAGTTGTGAGATTCCTGCTACGAGAAATAATACCCCGATATGGACTACCCTGCTCTATAGGATCAGACAATGGTCCAGCTTTTGTTCATCAGTGCCTACAACAACTGTCTCATATGCTTGGTATAAAGTGGAGGCTTCATACGGCATATAGACCCCAGAGTTCTGGTAAGGTAGAGAGAATGAATAGAACTATTAAGAATCAGTTGGCTAAAATGTGTCAGGAAACCCAACTTAAGTGGAACGTTCTCTTGCCCATAGCTCTATTGCGAATCCGCAGTACACCTACCAGAAGGATGGGCCTCTCTCCTTTTGAAATCATGTATGGGCGACCACCTCCCGTACTTGGTAACTTAAGGGGGGATTTGAGTCAGTTGGGAGAAGGAATTACCCGGCAGCAGGTTGTAGAGTTGGGTAAGACTATGGAGGAGGTACAGAAATGGGTACAAGATAGATTACCTGTGAATATTTATCCCCCAGTTCATAGTTACCACCCAGGAGACCAAGTGTGGATTAAAGAGTGGAATAATGTACCGTTAGGGCCCAAGTGGAGAGGTCCTTATGTTGTTCTTTTGTCTACCCCTACAGCGATAAAAGTAGCCGAAGTGACTCCGTGGATACATCACTCCAGGGTTAAACCAGCAGCAGTCGATTCTTGGCAAGCTACAGCAGATCCAGAGAATCCCTGCAAGATCCGGTTAAAGCGCACGACTCAGTCGGAGTGACGAGGAACCTTGTGGATTACAAATTTTATTGTTTCAGAGATTTGGTAAGTGAGTGTTTAGACGGCCATAATAAAGCCTGTCCGCTCACCAACGAGTGTATAAGTCAGGAAAAGTCTCGAAGGGACCCCTGTGAAGACGAGCAGAACTCCATTCCCTGCAGCCCTTACATCCTGGAAGCTGAGGTGCCTTCGCACGGACGAAGACTGAGGATGACGACGAAAGATGTGTTTCTGATAATGTTTTTATATGTGTATTTTTATATTCAGGAAGGTAGAGGTACCGACACTCCTAGCTGTGAGGTATGCATTAAGACTACAAGAACAGGTAACCATATTTCCCAAACCCTAATTTGGCATTCGCAATACGAGTGTAAAGGAGATGTATCAAGATGTAGATACTTAAATATAGAATATAGTGTGTGCCATTTAGGAGTAGGAGAACCTAAGTGCTTCAGTCCAGAGTATCAACCTCGTACAATTTGGTTGACTCTCAGGAATGGAGATCCTCAGGGGACCCTAATTAATAAGACGGTATTAGAATCCGTACATTCTTCGGGTGTTCTGCTATTTGATGCGTGTAAGGCGATATCAGGTGGTAGGAAGCCGTGGAATGTATGTGGGGATCTTAGATGGGAGAGGACGTATGGGTCTAACGATAAATATATTTGTCCCAGTAGTAAAAATAAGTATGTGAGTCCTAGATGCCCAAATAGAGATTATAACTTTTGCCCATATTGGTCTTGTGTGGGGTGGGCAACTTGGGGACAGACAGTAGACAAGGACATGATTGTGACTAAGTTGCCTACCAGTCCATATTGTAAGTCTATGGAATGCAATCCAGTCCATATACTTATAAATAACCCCGACAAGTTCTTAGATAAATATGGTAATTTATTTGGGTTTCAAATATATGGGACGGGTTTAGATCCTGGGACAGCATTGTTTATAGGGATAGAGACTGATACGGTATCCTCCCAGACTCATCAAGTATACCATTCCTTTTATGAAGAGATGAGCATAGATAATAAGATCCCCCATAATGCTAAAAACCTGTTTATTGATTTAGCTGAAAGTATTGCCGGTAGTCTTAATGTTACCAACTGCTATGTGTGTGGAGGTACTAACATGGGAGACCAATGGCCTTGGGAAGCAAAGGAGGTAATGTCCGGTTCTGAGGCAGTTGACCAATTAATATCTACACAAGCCGATTATCATATGAGTGTTAGAGGTAAATCTGAGTGGAGATTAAAGACCTCCATCATAGGTTATGTTTGCATAGCAAGGAAAGGAATGATGTATAATACTTCTGTAGGAGAATTAACTTGTCTAGGGCAAAAAGCTTATGATGATGATACAAAGAATACAACTTGGTGGTCGGCTTCAAATGTCTCAGAACCATCTAACCCGTTTGCAAGATACGCCAATTTAAAGGATGTATGGTTTGATTTATCCATCACATCTAACTGGAGAGCCCCAGCAAATTTGTACTGGATCTGTGGTAAGAAAGCCTATTCGGAGTTGCCACAGGACTGGGAAGGGGCATGTGTGTTGGGTATGCTCAAACCATCCTTCTTCTTGTTACCTATCGAAACAGGTGAGACTTTAGGTGTTAAAGTGTATGATGTGAATCATAGGAAGAAAAGAGGACCCATAGAGATAGGCGCCTGGGAAGATGATGAATGGCCTCCCCAGCGTATTATAGATTACTATGGGCCAGCCACGTGGGCAAAGGATGGTACCTTTGGTTATAGAACCCCAATTTATATGCTCAACCGTATTATAAGATTACAGGCAGTGGTTGAGATCATTACTAACGAGACATCACAAGCGCTCAATCTTCTAGCGAAGCACAATACCAGGATGAGGACAGCAGTATACCAAAATAGATTAGCCTTGGATTACCTTTTGGCAGTAGAGGGAGGTGTATGTGGGAAGTTTAACCTGAGCAATTGCTGTCTTCAAATAGATGACGAAGGGCAAGCAATAGCTGAGCTTACTAGCCATATGGTTAAACTAGCGCATGTGCCTACTCAGGTATGGAAAGGGTACAATCCAAGTAGTTGGTTTGGTAGCTGGTATGAGTGGTTTGGAGGGCTTAAGACAGTGGTAGGTGGAGTCCTACTAATTTTAATGTTGTGTCTACTCCTGCCGTGTCTTATACCCTTAGTAGTTAGGTCTGTGCAAAGCCTGATAGAAAATATAGCAGAGAGGAAGGCTGCTGCACAGATAATGGCAATTTATAAATATAAGGCTCTAGATCAGGGAGAACCAATGCAGGAAGATGAGTGTTGAAGATTCACATCATAAGATAAGTCTGGTCTGGTTCATAGTAACTTGCGGTGTATGCAAACTAAGGTTAAGTGATGCCTCAAGTAATTGTGAAATATCAAGAGGCATCAAAGGGGGGAATGTGGTGGAATCTCGGTAAAAATAAATTTAGTAGGCCGAGATTACCACGTGGCATGTGTACGTGCATATGCTGACGTATCGATCAGTTGGTTGCACGAGGCAAGATACGATCAGTAGTGTACGGAGCATGTGCAAGAATACAGGATGTAGTATTCCCCTCCTCCATTGTGCTGGACAAGCCATGCGGTCAAGCAGGAAGTTAATTCTTATTTGTATTGATTGGTCAAGAGAATGTGCGGGTGAAGATTAATATGGGAGGAGTTATATGCCTATATAAGGAGCCTGCACTATTGTCCGGGGCTCAGAACTTGCTGTATTTTGGTGACATTAGTCCCTCTGAGTCCCGATCGGTGATCCAATAAAAAATCTCTTCCTTCATGAAGAAACCTGTGTCCATCTCTCTGTGCTTGGCTTCCGTCAGTTTCTCCGGTATCAAGACGGCTGAGGTATTGCAGAAATGTGATGAATCGCCCAGTGCCTTTTATGACCGATTATTGGAGGCATACCAGTTGTATACCCCCTTTAATCCAGAGGCTACTGAGAATTCCCGAATGGTTACCTCTGCCTTTGTCAGCCAAGCCTACGGAGATATAAAGCGCAAGCTACAGAAGTTAGAAGGGTTTGTAGGGATGTCCATAACCCAACTAATGGAAATAGCAAATAAGGTCTATATGAATAGGGAGACAGAGACGAAGAAGGAGGAAGAGCGAAAGATGCGAAGAAAAGCGGATATGCTAGCGGTAGCTATCGCAGGCGTAGATAGAAGGGAAAAGGAAGCGTATAGGGGAACGGATAAAGGCGAGAATAAGTGGAATGGGGAGCCTTTGAGTAGGAACCAATGCGCGTACTGTAGGGAAGAAGGGCATTGGAGAAGTGAGTGTCCACGGAGGGAACAATATGAGAGAGACAGACCTAGGGCAGGGTATAGTAATAATTATAGAGGCAGAGCGAGAGGAAGAGGAGGCCCTGGAGGAAATAGTGGGAATAATAGAGGAAGTGTTAGTGGAGATAGATATTACCCAGCAGCGCAGAGACCCCGAGAAAGAGAGGATAGGGACTTTGTGGGTTTGGCTGACACAGTCATGGAAGACTATTGATACCGACCGGGCTCCATCCCCCTTGGCCGAGCAGAGCCTATGGTGGATGTAGCAATAGGGGGAAAAAGGAGATCTTTCATGATTGACACTGGTGCTAAACATTCGGTGGTGACTGACCTAGTCGCTCCTCCTTCAGGAAGAACTATCACCGTAATAGGAGCAACTGGAAGGAGTGCCGCTAAACCTGTTCTTAAAAGTCGACTCTGTACATTGGGAGGCCACATAGTGAAACACCAGTTCCTTTATATGCCTGAATGTCCAGTCCAACTGCTAGGATGTGATTTGTTGTCGAAATTACAAGCACAGATAACATTTCTACCTAACGGAACAACATCTTTGAAGTTCAATGGACCCTCAGGTATAATGACAATATCTGTACCAAAGGAAGAAGAGTGGCGACTTTATACAGTGTTGACTAGCCAAAACCCTAAGAGTGATGAATCCTTGTTCAATATACCAGGAGTGTGGGCAGAGAATAACCCACCAGGACTTGCTCGTAATATCCCACCAATTCGTATCGAACTAAAGCTTGGGGTGTATCCAGTAAGCCTGATACAATATCACATTTCACAAAAGGCCAAGAAGAACATACAATCTTATTTGGATAAGTTCATAAGGCATGGTATCCTAAAATTCTATACTTCCTCCTGGAACACCCCATTGTTGCCTGTTCAAAAGCCCGGTACAGATGAGTATCGCCCTGTGCAGGAATTGAGAGCAGTCAATGATGCGGTAGTAAGTATACATCCAGTTGTGCCCAATCCATATAACCTGCTTGCTTTAATTCCGGGCGGGGCTACCTACTTCACAGTTTTGGATCTCAAAGATGCCTTCTTTTGCCTACGAATTGCTGCGGAAAGCCATTGTATCTTTGCATTCCAATGGGAAAATGCTGTAAAGGGCTCGAAACGCCAGATGACTTGGACAAGATTGCCCCAAGGGTTTAAGAATTCACCTACCCTATTTGGATCAGCTTTAAGTCAAGACTTACTGGATTTCAAGTCCATCCCAGGAGAATGTGTACTATTACAATACGTAGATGATTTGTTGATAGCGGCAGTTACAAGAAAGATATGTCAGCAAGCAACACATGATCTACTGCACATTCTTTGGAAGGCAGGATACAAGGTGTCCAGGAAGAAAGCCCAGTTGTGTCTGCCAACTGTCAAGTATCTGGGATTCCATATCTCTGAAGGTCAAAGGATAGTGGGGCCAGAGAGAAAAGAAGCTGTATGCCAAATACCGATACCCAAGAATAGAAGACAAGTGCGAGAGTTCTTGGGGGCAGCAGGCTTCTGTAGGATATGGATTCCCAGTTATGCGATATTGGCGAAACCTCTTTATGTGGCTATAAAAGGTACAGAACACGATCCCTTCCTGTGGACCCCCGAACAGCAAAAGGCATTGGAAGATGTGAAGAAGGCATTGATAAGCACCCCAGCATTAGGTCTACCTGATCATACACGCCCATTCTACTTATATGTACACAGGCAAAGAAGAATGGCTGTGGGAGTATTGACACAGTACTTGGGATCATGGCAACGACCTGTTGCATATATGTCCAAACAACTGGATGCAGTGACCAGTGGTCTTCCACCTTGTCTAAGAGCTGTAGCTGCCGCCGCCCTGCTGGTAGCCGAAGCTGATAAGCTCACTCTGGGTCAGGAACTCTACGTGCGAGTCCCGCACGCAGTACAGACGTTGCTAGACTATAAAGGCAATCATTGGTTTAGTAATAACCGCATGACTGAGTATCAAGCTATGTTATGTGAAAACCCGAGAGTGCATCTAGAGACTGTTAATACCTTGAATCCAGCTACCCTTTTGCCACAACCTACTGAGAGTCAACATGATTGCCTGGAGGTGATGGATGAAGTGTTTTCTTCGTGATTTTCCCATCCAGAACCCTGATGTCCAGTACTATACGGACGGCAGTAGTTATGTGAAAGAAGGGATTCGCTATGCAGGATATGCAGTGACAACCATAGACAAGGTGATAGAAGCTCGGCCATTGTCAAAAGGAACATTGGCACAGAAGGCAGAACTAATCGCACTCACACGAGCGTTACAATTGGCTGAAGGTTTGAGGGTGAACATCTACACGGACTCCAAGTATGCGTTTTTAACCACTCATGCCCATGGAGCTTTGTATAAAGAAAGAGGACTACTGAACTCAGAGGGTAAAGAAATCAAGTACGCAGCTGAGATATTACAACTACTGGAAGCCATGTGGGAACCGAAAGAAGTTGGTATCATACATTGTCGAGCGCATCTGAAAGGTGATGGTGATGTAACAAAAGGAAATCGGATGGCAGATAATGCAGCCAAGCGTGCCGCTGAATCAGGAAAACAGGAGTATGTGGAACGTTTAGCTGCTCTCATACCAACCCCTCTGTCTCAATGGACTCCAATTTATACAGCTCAAGAAGAAGAGTGGTTAAAGACTGAAACTGGGAAGTACCTGGAGAATAAGTGGTATCAGTTAGAAGATGGAAGGATAGTTATTCCAGCATCGCTAGCCGTAGAAATTGTTCAGAATTATCACAATGGGACACATTCCGGGAGAGATAGTATGGAAGAATCTCTTAGGAAGCATTTCTACATACCAAGATTGTCCAACTTGACTCAAGCCATTGTACGAAGATGTGTGATATGTGCCAAGAACAACGCAAGGCAAGGTCCAGTAAAACCACCGGGAGTCCAGTATATGGGAGGACTCCCTATGTCCGATCTCCAAATAGACTATACGGTAATGCCTAAATCCGGCGGACATCGCTACCTACTAGTAGTTGTGTGTACCTACTCAGGTTGGGTAGAAGCATGTCCTACTCGTACAGAGAAAGCAGGAGAAGTTGTGCGATTTCTGTTATGGGAAATAATACCCCAATATGGACTACCATGTTCTAAAGGATCGGATAATGGTCCAGCCTTTGTTCACCAGTGCCTACAACAACTGACTCCTATGCTTGGTATTAAGTGGAAACTTCATACGGCATATAGGCCTCAGAGTTCTGGAAAAGTGGAAAGAATGAACAGAACTATTAAGAACCAATTGGCAAAGATGTGTCAAGAAACTCAACTTAAATGGAATGTTCTTTTGCCAATAGCTCTGTTACGCATACGTAGTACACCTACCAGAAGGATGGGACTTTCACCTTTTGAAATTATGTATGGGCGTCCACCTCCCGTACTTGGTATCTTAAGGGGGGATTTAAGTCAGTTGGGAGAAGGAATTACCCGGCAGCAGGTTGTAGAGTTGGGTAAAACTATGGATGAGGTACAGAAATGGGTACAAGATAGATTACATGTGAATATTTATCCACCTGTCCATTGTTATCATCCAGGAGATCAAGTTTGGATAAAGGAGTGGAACAGTGTACCGTTTGGGCCAAAGTGGAGGGGTCCTTATGTTGTTCTTTTGTCTACCCCTACAGCTATAAAGGTGGCTGAAGTGACTCCGTGGATTCATCACTCCAGGGTTAAACCAGCAGCAGTAGATTCTTGGCAAGCTACACCAGATCCAGAGAATCCCTGCAAGATCCGGTTAAAGCGTGTAACTCAGTCGGAGTGACGAGGAGATATTGGGACTTCAAGAGTAAACAAAGAGATCAGCAAGTAGGTGTTTTGACGGCCATAATAAAGCCTGACCACCTACCCACGTTACATAGCCAGAGTGTCTTGAAGGGACCTCTGTGAAGGGAAGAGAGGACTTGAAGGACTCCATTCCTTGCAGCCCTTACACCTGGAAGCTGAGGTGCCATCGCACGGTCGAAGAATGAGGACAAAGATGTCAGGAGTGATGTGTTTTATAATGTATATATGTGTGTTTTTAATTATTCAGGAAGGTAGAGGTACCAACACACCTGGCTGTGTGTCTACAAAAACACAAAAAGACTACAAAAACAGGTAATCATATTTCCCAGACCCTTATTTGGCATTCACAATATGAGTGTAAAGGAAATGTATCTAAGTGTAGATACTTAGGTACAGATTATAGTATATGCCATTTAGGAGTAGGAGATACCTAAGTGTCAACCCCGTACAATTTGGTTGACCCTTCGGAATGGAGACTCACAGGGGACCCTAATAAAAAGACAATACTAGAAACCGTACATTCTTCGGGTGTTCTGCTATTTGATGCATGTAAGGCGATATCAAGTGGTAGAAAACCGTGGAATGTCTGCTGGGATCTTAAATGGAAAAGAACGTATGGGTCTAATGATAAGTATATTTGCCCCAGTAGTAAGAACAAGTATATAGATCCAAAATGCCCAAATAAGAATTATAATTATTGTCCATATTGGTCTTGTGTAGGGTGGGCAACTTGGGGACAGACAGTAGATAAGGATATGATTGTCACTAAGTTGCCTACCAAACCATATTGTAAGTCTATGGAGTGTAACCCAGTCCATATACTTATTAATAATCCTGAACAGTTTATAGATAGGTTCGGAAACTTATTTGGGTTCCAGATATATGGGACAGGTTTGGACCCTGGGACAATATTATTTATAGGGATAGAGACCGATACTGTGGCAGCCCAGACTCATCAGGTTTTCCATTCTTTCTACGAGGAGATGAGTGTAGAGAATAAGATCCCCCATAATGCTAAGAACTTGTTTATTGATCTAGCCGAGAGCATTGCTGGTAGTCTTAATGTAACCAACTGCTATGTGTGTGGAGGTACTAATATGGGAGACCAATGGCCCTGGGAAGCAAAGGAGGTAATGTATTCCGGTTCTGAGACAATTGAACAGATAACATCTTCTCAAGCTGATTATCAAATGAGTGTTAGAGGTAAATCTGAGTGGCGATTAAAGACCTCCATTATAGGTTATGTTTGCATAGCAAGGAAAGGAATAATGTTTAATACATCTGTAGGAGAATTGACTTGTCTAGAGCAAAAAGCTTATGATGATGATACAAAGAATACAACTTGGTGGTCAGCTTCAAATGTCTCAGAACCACCTAACCCGTTTGCAAGTTATACCAATTTAAAGGATGTGTGGTTTGACCTATCTGCTACATCTAGTTGGAAAGCCCCAGCAAATTTGTACTGGATCTGTGGTAAGAAAGCCTATTCGGAGTTACCACAGGACTGGGAAGGGGCATGTGTGTTAGGTATGCTCAAACCATCCTTCTTCTTGTTGCCTATTGAAACAGGAGATACTTTGGGAGTTAAGGTATATGATGTGAATCATAGAAAGAAAAGGGGACCCCTAGAGATAGGTACCTGGGAAGATAATGAGTGGCCTCCCCAGCGTATTATAGATTATTATGGGCCAGCTACGTGGGCAGAGGATGGTACTTTTGGATATAGAACCCCAATATATATGCTCAACCGTATTATAAGGTTACAGGCAGTGGTTGAGATAATTACCAATGAAACATCGCAAGCACTCAATCTCCTAGCGAAACATAATACTAGGATGAGGACAGCCGTTTACCAAAATAGATTAGCCTTGGATTACCTATTGGCAGTAGAGGGAGGTGTATGTGGGGAGTTTAACCTAAGCAATTGTTGTCTTCAAATAGATGATGAAGGGCAAGCAATAGCTGAGCTTACTAGCCATATGGTTAAACTAGTGCATGTGCCTACCCAGGTATGGAAAGGATATAATCCAAGTAGTTGGTTTGGTAATTGGTATGAGCAGTTTGGAGGACTTAAGGCATTGGTAGGTGGAGTCATGCTAATTTTGATGCTGTGCCTTCTCCTACCATGTCTGATTCCTTTGGTAGTTAGGTCTGTGCAGAGCATTATAGAGAATATAGCAGAGAGAAAGGCTGCTGCACAGATAATGGCTATATATAGGTATGAGGCTCTAAATCAGGGAGAATTAGTACAGGAAGAGGAATGTTGAGGGATTCGTATCTTTAGGGAGTCGCAGGGTCTGTTCTAATTTATGGCAACTTGAGGTGTAAGCAAACCCTGATTAAGTGATGCATCTGGGATTATGAAATATCAGAAGCATCAAATGGGGGGCATGTGGTGGAATCTAAGTAAAAATAAATTTACTAGGACAAGATTGCCACGTGGTATGTGCACTTGCATATGTTGATGTATCGGTCGGTTGGTTTCCACGTGGCAACGATACAATCAGTAGTGTAAGGAGCATGTGTAGGAATACAGGATATACAAGTATTTCCCCTCCTCCATTGTGCTGGGCAAGCCATGTGGTAAAACAGGAATTTAGTCTCTATTCGGTTGATGGATAAGAGTATGTGTAGGTTGAACTGATTATGGGAGGAGCTACATGCCTATATAAGGGACCTACACTGTATGATCAGGGCTCAGACTTTGCTGTTTTTTGGTGACATTAGTCCCTCTGAGTCCCGGTCGGTGAATCGAATAAAGAATCCCTTCCTGAAGAAACCTGTGTCCATCTCTCTGTGCTTGGCTTCCGTCAGTTTCTCCGGTATCAGTATGTGTGTGGGTGATGTTAGTGTGTGTGTGTATATGTAACGGTGCTGTGTGTGTAAGGGTGCTGTGTGTGTAAGGGTGATGTTAGTGTGTGTGTGTGTGTGAGGGTGCTGTGTGTGTGAGGGTGCTGTTAGTGTGTGCTCTGTGTGTGTATGTGTAAGGGTGCTGTATGTGTTAGGGTGCTGTATGTGTTAGGGTGCTGTGTGTGTTAGGGTGCTGTGTGTGTAAGGGTGATTGATGTATGTGTGTGTGTGCTGTTTGTGTGTTTTGTGTGGGGCTTGGGGGCCATTTAGTTAATATCCCCCCTCCCTTATTACTTTATGTAGGGAGGGGGGACCGTGTTGCTGCCATCCCTGGTGGTCCAGTGGAGAGTGAACTCTAGCCTGCGGGGCTAGAGTTCACTCTCGCAAGATCTGAGCGTTGCCATGACAACTCTCCAACCTCGCGAGAGGAACCCGGCGGAGCTGCTGGCAAGAGCTCCCCGGGTCCTCTCCTGCCCCCCTCCCTGCCTGTGGGCCGATGAGGGAGATCTTTGATCTCCCCACCGGCCCATGGAGGCTTAGAGCAGAGCCGGAGCTCAGATAGCGCCAGCTCTGCATGAGCTGACAGGGTAGATCCTGAGATCTCCCCTGCCGGTCTCAATCCATAGGCGTGCCGCGGGGATTAGGGTGTCCCCAGGCACACCCTTATGCCATCAGATCAATACTCATAGTGAGGTGATTATAGTGACAACATTTTTTTTTTATTTTTCCTCCACTTTAAACAGTAAACATTCAAACTTCTATTATCCTCCTATTTTATTATATTTTATAAATACGATCTTATTTTTCACAAATACTTCATACATTCAGTGTGTATGATCTGATAATAATACTTTTTGTGTATAAGTGATAGTATTAAGTATTCTATTAAATAATGTGAATTAGCATTAGTTTATTATATGTATATTAGTGTGATATAAAATTATTTTGGTAAATACAATTTCGTTATCTATCTCATACCTGTTAATTTTATGTCTCTTTTCTTTTTTTGAAACTCTCATTGTGTTTGTGTTAATAACTTGAAAGTTATTACAATCATTAAGGTTCAATTCTGTCTCTTTCTTATTACACTCCCTCACTCATCGGCCTCACCCTAGTTTGTGTTCTGTGTAACTATATTTTATTTATATCTAGTGATGTCGCGAACATAAAATTTTCGGTTCACGAACGGCGAACGCGAACTTCCGCAAATGTTCGCGACCGGGCGAACCGGGCGAACCGCCATAGACTTCAATGGGCAGACGAATTTTAAAACCCACAGGAACTCTTTTTGGCCACAATAGTGATGGAAAAGTTGTTTGAAGGGGACTAACACCTGGACTGTGGCATGCCGGAGGGGGGTCAATGGCAAAACCCCCATGGAAAATTACATAGTTGATGCAGAGTCTGGTTTTAATCCATAAAGGGCATAAATCACCTAACATTCCTAAATTGCTTGGAATAACCTGCTTTAAAACATCAGGTATGGTGTTGTATCGATCAGGTAGTGTAAGGGTTACGCCCACTTCACAGTGACAGACCAAACTCCCTGTTTAATGCACCGCAAACAACCACAAACAGTCCATTTGCACAACCACAAACTCCCCATTTGCACAAGGTTGGATACCAAGCTAGCCATGTCCCGTTCCTTGTCCTCAATGATGTCATTGAAGGTCTCTTCCTCCACCCAGCCACGTACAACACCAAGGGTCCCCGAAAGGTGACAACAAGCCACCTGGGACGCCTAGATTGAATAGCAGTTAGTTGTCTAACTGCGTTGCCAATCAACGCAGGCTGTGTCCACCACCAGAATGCCGTCATTGCAGAGCTCAGCAGTGTGGAATTTTTTTTGTGTGTCTGCCTCTGACAACAGCGATTCCATTTGCAACCTTTTTTTTTTTTTTTTTTTAATTCTTTATTTTTGTGTGCAGAGAGTAATACAAATAGCTTTGCAAGGCCACAATAGCATTAGCAAGCATACAATAAGACATGCATAACAGATTCATGGTCTTGATAAGTAAGCAAATTTTTGTTAATAAGATGATTGCTACAGGCTAGATAGCATATGTCCAGATTGCTATATTGCAGTAAATTCTCAATTTTGTTTACCAACTGGACTGTGAGAGTAGATTAAGGAACTGTGTAATACAGCTATTATCAAAGAGAAATGGTCCTCAGTGCTATCAGGTGTATGTCGCGTAGAGTATAGGCTGGCTAGAGGACACAAATCAGGCTTAACTCGCTGAGCAGGGTGGGTGCCATTTAAGTGGGACTGTCATAGGTTATTGATTGGAGACACATGTTAAGACTACACAGAATACCAAGAACCAGTCTCAAATAAAGGGGGGGGGGGGTGGGTTCTAACAGAGTAGTGTAGCAGGGGAAAGTTAGGGGAAAGTAAGGGTGGAAAGAATAGAAACCGCTGGGGTCCCCCAAACAACATGAAACTATCAACAGCTCAAATACCCAAGCTGAGATACAAATGTCCCATAGCCAGTCACTTTCAGCCCACACCAACCCGATAGAGGTTAGGTGAGAGTTCCAGAGTCCCTAGCAAGGCATCCCTCCTGTCCCAGACCGCGTCACTTGACTTGCAGCTCCATCCGTTTTCATTGATCATCAGCTTCCTGTACATGCCATGCGTTCCCGGGGAGTGCGCCATGGAGGGGATAGGGACCCCAAGCAGATTGCGTTTTGGGTGTGTGGTAGTGCAGTTGGCTTCCGACGGCGCTGGTCCCGCTTCGGTCTCTCCCGCAGTTGTCGTTTCCTTGTGTGGGGCATTCCGCCATGTGAGGTCGGCCATCCCCTGAGGAGACCTCCCGCCGTCTTAGGTGAGTGTGGCAGGGGCTTCCCAGTACTCATGGTCGCTGCATTACCGGGTGGATCTCGTAAGAGTGGTTTGGGCGCTGTGTGTTTTTGGGCGCTGGCTTATTCGGAGCCAAAATTCCTGGCATTGCTGCTCGAACTTTGCTTCAAACATAGCTGCCCAGTTCTGGTGCTCTGGGATGGATTGTTGTGATGGGGGTTGCAGGTTGGCGGCCATCTTGAGCTCACCATGCTGTCTCAGGATCAGCTTCTGTCGGCTCAGCTGTGAGGTGAGTTCCCCAGCAGGGACCGGGATATCCCCCCCCCCGGTCCAGAGGGGGGGGGAGCAGGGCCTTGTTCACATTCGTTTGGGCCCCAGGCGGGGTGTGTTAGGCAGGATAGTGGGGCAGCGGCCGTCCGCCCCACTCACCGCCGGAGTAGGCCCCGACTGGGGCATCGATGCCCTCTCCTCCAGGGGACTGCAGCTCGTCAAGCCAGCCTCACCCTGGATCCAGTATCCCCTTTTGCTCCGTGGACCCCTGCTGGTGGTCGCTAATAGTGCCAAAAATCATTCAGTTTCTATGCTTAAAGTTTGGTGGCTTGCAGGAGCTCAGCGTGCCTGCGGCCATCCAGCTCGGCAGTCCGGCCCCGCCCCCTTCCATTTGCAACCTGTGCCAAAAGAACCTGAGTCGTGGGAAGTCCAACACCCACCTAGGTACAACTGCTTTGCGTAGACACATGATCGCACATCACAAACTCCTATGGGATCAACACATGAGTACAAGCAGCACACAAACTCAAAGCCACCATCCTCCTCCTGGTCCAGCATCTTCAGCCACATCAACCACTGCTGTCCTCCTTGCCCCCTCTCAACCATCCGCCACTCCGTCTCTCGCCTTGAGCAGTTCCCGCTCATCTGCCCACAGTCAAGTGTCTGTCAAGGACATGTTTGAGCGTAAGAAGCCAATGTCAGAAAGTCACCCCCTTGCTCGGCGTCTGACAGCTGGCTTGTCTGAACTATTAGCCTGCCTTACCATACAAGCTGGTGGAGTCTGAGGCGTTCAAAAAATTTGTAGCTATTGGGACACCGCAGTGGAAGGTACCTGGACGAAATTTCTTTTCACAAAAGGCAATCCCCAACCTGTACTCGATTGTGCAACAGGAAGTAATGGCATGTCTGGCACACAGTGTTGGGGCAAGGGTCCATCTGACCACTGATACCTGGTCTGCAAAGCGTGGTCAGGGCAGGTATATCACCTACACTGCGCATTGGGTAAACCTGCTGACGGCTGCCAAGCATGGAATGCGTGGCTCTGCAGAGGAGTTGGTGACACCGCAATGACTTGCAGGCAGGCCTGCTGCCACCTCCGCGACTCCTCCTACTCCATCCTCTTCCATAACCTCCTCGGCTGAGTCCTCTTCTGCTGCTGCGTCTTGCTCCACATCAACGGCACCCCCCCAGCTCCCCAGGTACTATTCCACATCCCAGATACGGCAGTCTCACTGGGTTTGACTTGCTTGAAAGCAGAGAGTCACACTGGACAAGCACTCCTGTCCGCCCTGAACGCACAGGTGTAAAAGTGGCTGACTCCGCAGCAACTGGAGATCGGCAAAGGGGTTTGTGACAACGGAACAAATTTGTTGGCGGCATTGAAGTTGGGCAAGTTGACACATGTGCCGTGCATGGCACATGTGTGTAATCTGATCGTACAACGCTTTGTGTATAAGTACACAGGCTTACAGGACGTCCTGAAGCAGGCCAGGAAGGTGTGTGGCCATTTCAGGCATTCCTACACGGCCATGGCGCACTTTTTCAGATATCCAGCGGCGAAACAACATGCCAGTGAGGCGCTTGATTTGCGACAGCCTGACACATTGGAATTCAACAATCCTAATGCTCGACCGCCTGCTCCAACAAGAAAAAGCCGTTAATAAATATTTCTATGACCGGGGTGCTAGGACAGCCTCTGGGGAGCTGGGATTTTTTTTTGCCACGTTACTGGACGCTCATGCGCAATGCCTGTAGGCTCATGCGTCCTTTTGAGGAGGTGACAAACCTAGTCAGTCGCACCGAAGGCACCATCAGCGACATCATACCATTTGTTTTCTTCCTGGAGCGTGCCCTGCGAAGAGTGCTGGATCAGGTCGTAGATGAGCGTGAAGAGGAAGAGGAAGAGTTGTGGTCACCATCACCACCAGAAACAGCCGTATCAGCATCACTTGCTGGACCTGCGGCAACGCTGGAAGAGGATTGTGAGGAAGAGGAGTCAGAGGAGGAATGTGACTTTGAGGAGGAGGAGGAAGACCAACCACAACAGGCATCCCAGGGTGCTCGTTGTCACCTATCTGGTACCCGTGGTGTTGTACGTGGCTGGGGGGAAGAACATACCTTCATTGAGATCACTGAGGAGGAGGAACGGGAAATGAGTAGCTCGGCATCCAACTGTAGCGTTACTCACCTTTCCCAGGGGCCGGCCGCGGTCCTCTCTTCAAGCCGCGCGCGGTCCTGCGGCTGCACGAGCCGCGCGCGGCTCATCCGACGCTTCAGACAGGAAGGCGGGCAGTGACCGCGAGATGCGGTCACATGTCCAGCCTGAATCTAAGAGCGCGCCGCGAGTCTCGGGCGTGCTCTTAAAGAGACAGTGGGAGCCTAAATTGCCAAAAGGCTCCCATTGGCCCCTGTCATCCCACACACCCCATACACTTACCTTTTGGGGGTGTGGAAGTGACAGGAGCCAATCACATTAGTTTTGAACCTATTTATACTTACCCTTTTCCCTTAGTTCCTTGCCCTATCGTGGTTTCTGCTACAGTTCCCTTTAGCGCTTGTTGTGTTCAGTTGTGTTCCTCCGTACTTGACCTTGGCTTTGTATTCTGACTTCGTTTTCACTTTATCCTTGTCTGTTCTGTTTGCCGGCTTGCTGTTTCCTGTGTACCAGACCCCGGCTTGTCCTCCTTTATGCTGTCTCTTTGTGCCCTTGACCTCGGATTGTTCCTGACTCTGTACTTCTCCTATATACGTCAAGTCCGGCCATTCTAAGGTCCGGTAGACGTATCTCTCCTCTGTTCTGCCTTCTGTTTAGCTGGATCCTGCGTGTAGGGGTATATTCTCGCTACATTACAATAGGGCCATGGACCCCGCAGATTTAGCTCAACAGATGGCGTCTCATGAGGCTAGATTTGTAGAGCAGGATCACCGAATGGATCAGATAGCCCAGGCGCTTCAGACGCTCTTAGCTAGAACCATTCCAGCAACCACACCTAACCCTCCTACACCCCTTCTTCCTGAAGTATCGACTGTGCCTAATGCTACGGCCCATTTAACACCTCCTCCTAGGTATGGAGGGGATTCTAAGACATGCAGAGGGTTCATTAACCAAATAGAGTTTCACTTTGAGATGTATCCACGTTCATTTCCACAGAGAGGTCTAAGGTTAGGTTCTTTATGCACCAACTTACCGACAAAGCACTTGAATGGGCAAATCCTATTTGGGAAGCTAATGGACCTATGGTGCATGACTTTCACAGTTTTCTTACAGCATTTCGCAGAACTTTTGACCTTTATGAAAAGGTCTAAAAATGCCGCAAGAGCATTAATGAGGGTTAAACAGGGTTCTAGGTCTGTGGCTGATTACGCTATACAGTTTCGTACTCTTGCCTCACAGGTAGATTGGACCAACAATGGGTTAACTACTGCCTTCATGGAAGGCTTATCAGACTCTATATTGGATGAGGTAGCAGCTAAGGAGCTTCCTGTTGCTTTAGAGGACCTTATTGACTACCTCATTGATATAGATAATAGGATTCGTGACAGGCTCTATACCAAGAACAGAAATAGACGTTTTGTTACACCTATTCACCCCAGAGTTAATACACCGGAGAGTGTTAAAGTATCTGAAGAGGAACCTATGCAAATAGGGGTTGCCAAACTCTCTGATAATGAAAAATTACATAGGAGAAGGGAGGGACTCTGCCTATATTGTGGTAGGAGAGACCATATGGTAAAGGAATGTCCTTTGCTCCCGGAAAACTCTCGCACCTAAGACCTTATAGGGGACTGGCCTTGGGTGTGATTTCTAAGTCTCCTACATTGCCTCCTAACCGACTGCTTCTCCCTGTTTCTTTACATATGGGAGAGAGTTGTATAGTTGAAAATATATACGCCTTGGTTGACTCTGGGGCAGCCGAGAATTTTATAGACTCTGGTTTTGTAAAGAAAAACAACATTCCCATCAGGGAGAAGGAGATACCCTTGGCCGTTGAGGCCATAGATGGTAGACCATTGATATCTCCAGTTGTTACTCATAAGACTGCACCGTTACACATGTACACAGGGGTTTTACACTATGAAACCATTCGGTTCCAGGTCATCACCTCTCCCTCTTCACAATTAGTGTTAGGGTATCCATGGTTACGTGCCCACAATCCCATTTTTGACTGGGAGATAGGGCAGATAAAATCATGGAGTGAGGCCTGCCATGAGTCATGTACTATTGAAGTCACGCCTGTGAATTCTATTAATGTTCCTACCACTCCTCCTTTGTCTACGGCTATACCCTCTCAGTATTTATCATTAAAGACTGTCTTTGATAAAAGAGAGGCTGACAAATTACCGCCTCACAGACCCTATGAATGTGCTATTGACTTGTTGCCTGGCACTATACCTCCAAAGGGCAGGGTGTACCCCTTATCGGTTCAAGAAAACCGTGTCATGGAGGAATATATTAAAGAATCATTAGACAAGGGATTTATTAGGAGATCCTCTTCTCCGGCTGGAGCGGGGTTCTTCTTTGTATCGAAGAAAGAAGGTGATTTAAGACCTTGCATTGATTATAGAGGTCTTAATAAAATCACCATCAAAAATGCTTACCCTATACCATTAATAACAGAATTGTTTGACAGGCTCAAACATGCTACGGTATTCACCAAATTAGATCTTAGAGGAGCATACAATTTGATACGTATAAAAAAGGACCACGAATGGAAGACAGCCTTTAACACTAGGTCAGGTCATTATGAGTATACCGTCATGCCATTTGGGCTTTGCAATGCCCCAGCAGTATTCCAAGAATGTATTAATGATGTCTTAAGAGACTTTATTCACTCATTTGTTATTGTGTACTTGGACGACATTTTAATATATTCTACAGACTTACACACTCATCACAGACATGTTACGACCGTTCTGAAGACCCTTCTTGCTAATGGTCTTTATTGTAAATCAGAAAAATGTCTATTCGACCAATCCGAAGTCCAGTTTTTGGGGTTTTTGATTTCCGCTAAGGGTTTTCGTATGGATCCCCGGAAGCTCGCTGCTGTCATAGAATGGCCTCTGCCTCAAGGTCTAAAAGCCATCCAGCGTTTTCTGGGTTTCTCTAATTATTATAGATGTTTTATCAAAGGTTTTTTGTCTATTGTAGCACCTATTACTCGTATGACAAAAAAGGATGGCAATACTCGTGTCTGGTCTACCGAGGCACTTCAAGCTTTTGACTTCCTTAAGACTACGTTCGCCTCTGCACCTATTTTACAGCATCCTGTCCCCTCATTGCCCTATATACTTGAAGTTGATGCTTCAGATATCGGGGTAGGTGCTGTTTTATCTCAAAGAGAGTCTCCTGAAAAGCCATTGCATCCTTGTGGCTTCTTTTCTAAACAAATGTCCAAAGCAGAGAAGAATTATGATGTGGGTAATTGTGAACTCCTTGCTATCATTTTAGCACTCAAAGAATGGAGACATTTGTTAGAAGGCACTAAGGATCCCATCCTCATATTTACGGATCATAAGAACCTGTCCTACCTTAGCGAAGCTAAAAGATTGTCTTCCAGACAGGCTAGGTGGTCACTGTTCTTGTCCCATTTCAATTATATAATCAATAAAAAGAATAAGACAGCGCTAGATAACTTTTTTGGCAGCAACCTTAAAAAAAGGGAATCCCTCAAACCCTTTAAAACAAGATAAATAAATACAATAAAAAAGGCTGCGCACAAATATAAAATCCAATGGTTAAACAAAAAAGGAGAGAATAAGTCCAGCTATTATGTCCTTACAAGTGTCCTTGGATGTTGAGGTCTTCTACTTGTGTAGTGGTATCACTTAATATGAAAGATAAAAAGGAACAAGGAACAACCAATGGTGTAGTACGTAAAATTCAGATATAGGCGTGAAAAATAATAGTATAAAACTCACATTTACCAGAGCTAATGTCCAGCTCTGGAGTGAAGTGCGTACAGCGGTTTAATCCCCGCTTATGGGATATAAAGCAGGTTCCTCTCCGTGAGTGGTTTTCAATTCTCGGGATAAAAAGAAGAAACAGCCAATAGTGCTTGTGTGAAAAAGTCCTTGTGTGACGAAACGCGTTATGGATATTTAAAATATTGTGTTTTATATATTAAAGTATTTTTTGGTCATTTGTTTGTGCCAATTATCTTTTTTATAGACACATAACTTCTATTTTACCCTGGCTTTTTATTGTTATTTTTATCATTTTTTACTGGTTTTATAAGAAACCTTGAATACTCCTGGAAGTTTCCTGTACCCAAAGAAATCCTTAGGTGGGGATCAATCCACCCAAGCTGTCATCAAAGAGCAGTGTGTCTGCTCTTATTTTGTAAGTACATTTTTTTATTATTCTTATTTATATTGCCATACAGTGAGCACTATTGGCTGTTTCTTCTTTTTATCCCGAGAATTGAAAACCACTCACGGAGAGGAACCTGCTTTATATCCCATAAGCGGGGATTAAACCGCTGTACGCACTTCACTCCAGAGCTGGACATTAGCTCTGGTAAATGTGAGTTTTATACTATTATTTTTCATGCCTATATCTGAATTTTACGTACTACACCATTGGTTGTTCCTTGTTCCTTTTTATCTTTCATATTAAGTGATACCACTACACAAGTAGAAGACCTCAACATCCAAGGACACTTGTAAGGACATAATAGCTGGACTTATTCTCTCCTTTTTTGTTTAACCATTGGATTTTATATTTGTGCGCAGCCTTTTTTTATTGTATTTATTTATCAATTATATAATCACCTATAGGCCAGGTGATCGGAACACTAAAGCGGACCCTCTGTCCAGACAGTTTGAAACTATTGACAAACAGGAGATTGATGTTACTCCTGTCATTCCCCCAGACAGGATAATAGCAACTACTGTATTATCTATTTCCTCGTCCCTCTTGCAGGCCATACAAGCGAAACAAAGCATGGCACCTAGCGAGAGTCCTAATGATAAATTGTTCGTTGACGTTCCCGAGAGACGGGATATTCTGTCACTATATCACGATACTAAGACTGCTGGACATCCTGGTATTTCCAAAACAGTGTCAGCTGTTTCTCAGTATTTTTGGTGGGATTCCTTACGAAAGGATGTCACTGACTATATAAGTGCTTGTACTACTTGTGCCTGTATGAAATCCTCTCGTAGAGTTCCTTGTGGGCTGTTGCATCCGTTACCCGTTCCCGAGAGACCTTGGTCCAACCTATCTATGGATTTTATTGTTGAATTACCCCCTTCGAATGGTAACACAGTCATCCTGATGATAGTTGACCGGTTTTCCAAAATGGCTCACTTTGTGTCTCTTCGCAAGTTGCCCACATCCAAGGAACTGGCCCTTATCTTCGCTAGAGAAGTATTTTGGTTACATGGCATTCCCTTATCTATCGTGTCCGATAGGGGTAGCCAATTTATTTCCAGGTTCTGGAAAGCCTTTTGTACAGAAATGGGTATTTCTCTCTCGTTTTCTTCCGCTTACCATCCCCAGTCTAATGGAGCTGCTGAACGTGCCAACCAGTCTCTGGAGCAGTACCTCCGTTGTTTTGTGTCTCACCATCAGGACAATTGGTCTGACCTGCTTCCTTGGGCTGAATTTGCTCGGAATAACGCCACTCATGATTCTTCCGGCAAAAGTCCTTTTTACGTCGTCTATGGCCAGCATCCCGTTGTTCTCCCGGCTGCATTCTCCTCACAGGGCATGCCAGTTCTGGATGAGCATTTGGCTGGTTTGCGTGATACTTGGGAGCAGGTTCAGCGTTCTTTGGTTGACTCTGCTGCTCGCCAGAAGGCTCAGGTTGACAAGCATCGCAGAGCGGCTCCCTCCTATGTTGTGGGGGACAGAGTTTTGCTTTCCACGCGGAATATTCGCCTCCGAGTGCCTTCTATGAAATTGGCTCCCCGCTTCATTGGTCCTTATCGTATTATACATAAGGTTAATCCCGTTTCTTATGCCTTGGGTCTGCCTAAGAATCTGCGCATACCTAATGTTTTTCACACCTCGTTGTTGAAGCCTTACGTGCGTACTGCTATACCCGGCATGCTCCTCCTCCTCCTCCTGTCTCTGTGGAGGGTCATGAGGAATTCGAAGTGTCTGCTGTTCTTGACTCTCGTTTCCTTAGGGGTCGGCTTCAGTACTTGGCACATTGGAAGGGTTATGGGCCTGAGGAGCGCAGTTGGATTTCTGCTGATGCTGTTCATGCTCCCCGCCTTGTGCGTTCTTTCCATTCGCGTTTTCCTGCCCGACCTAGTCCTGCCCGCCCGGAGGGCGTGTCCTCAGGGGGGGTACTGTAGCGTTACTCACCTTTCCCAGGGGCCGGCCGCGGTCCTCTCTTCAAGCCGCGCGCAGTCCTGCGGCTGCACGAGCCGCACGCGGCTCATCCGACGCTTCAGACGGGAAGGCGGGCAGTGACCGCGAGATGCGGTCACATGTCCCGCCTGAATCTAAGAGCGCGCCGCGAGTCTCGGGCGCGCTCTTAAAGAGACAGTGGGAGCCTAAATTGCCAAAAGACTCCCATTGGCCCCTGTCATCCCACACACCCCATACACTTACCTTTTGGGGGTGTGGAAGTGACAGGAGCCAATCACATTAGTTTTGAACCTATTTATACTTACCCTTTTCCCTTAGTTCCTTGCCCTATCGTGGTTTCTGCTACAGTTCCCTTTAGCGCTTGTTGTGTTCAGTTGTGTTCCTCCGTACTTGACCTTGGCTTTGTATTCTGACTTCGTTTTCGCTTTATCCTTGTCTGTTCTGTTTGCCGGCTTGCTGTTTCCTGTGTACCAGACCCCGGCTTGTCCTCGTTTACGCTGTCTCTTTGTGCCCTTGACCTCGGATTGTTCCTGACTCTGTACTTCTCCTATATACGTCAAGTCCGGCCATTCTAAGGTCCGGTAGACGTATCTCTCCTCTGTTCTGCCTTCTGTTTAGCTGGATCCTGCATGTAGGGGTATATTCTCGTTACACCAACCTTGGTCAAATGGGGTCTTTCATGCTGTCGTGCCTGTTGAGGGACCCTCGTATAAAAAGGCTGAAGGAGAACGACCTGTACTGGGTGTCCATGCTACTAGACCCCCGGTATAAGCAGAAAGTGGCTGAAATGTTACCAAATTACAACAAGTCGGAAAGGATGCAGCATTTGCAAAATAAACTAAAAAGTATGCTTTACACAGCGTATAAGGGTGATGTCACAGCACAACGGGAATCTAACAGGGGAAGAGGTGAAAGTAATCCTCCCACGACCACGCCGGCAAGGACAGGACGTTTTACAGACGTGTTGTTGATGGAGGACATGCAGAGCTTTTTAAGTTCTACGCATCGCCACAGCCCTTCGGGATCCACCCTCAGAGAACGACTCGACCGACAGGTAGCAGACTTCCTCGCGTTAACTGCAGATATCGACACTCTGAGGAGCGATGAACCCCTTCACTACTGTGTGTGCAGGCTTGACCTGTGGCCTGAGCTATCCCAATTTGAGATAGAACTTCTGGCCTGCCCCGCTTCAAGTGTCCTGTCAGAAAGGACCTTAAGTGCAGCAGGAGGTATTGTCACTGAGAAGAGAAGTTGCCTAGGTCAAAAAAGTCTAGATTACTTCACCTTTATTAAGATGAATGAGGGATGGATCCCGAAGGGACTGACAGTGGGCGATACATTCGACTAAAAAAGGCCTGATGAGATGAGCTGCCTTGGGCTAAAAATGGTCCACACGCTGCTGTATTTTAGCTCTGAATGCCGGTTGATAGTGATGTCGCGAACACTAAATTTTCGGTTCGGTGCCAACCTCTGCCAGTGCACAGTGCCACTCATATTTGGTGTCACAATAGCTTGCATTTAAAAACAAAAAATGTTTTTGACTGTAATATAATAGCAGTCAGTGTCCTTCAAGCGGGCGTCAGGCCTACAGCGTGTACTCTGCCAACCTCTGCCAGTGCACAGTGCCACTTATATCTGGTGTCACAATAGCGTGCATTTAAAAACAAAAAAAGTTTTTGACTGTAATCTAATAGCAGTCAGTGTCCATCAAGCGGGTGTCAGGCCTACAGCGTGTACTCTGCCAACCTCTGCCAGTGCACAGTGCCACTCTTATCTGGTGTCGCAATAGATTGCATTAAAAAACCCCAAAACGTTTTTCACTGTTATAGATTGAATAGCAGTTAGTTGTCTGCAAGTGGGTGTCAGGCCTACAGAGTGTACTCTGCCAACCTCTGCCAGTGCACAGTGCATCTCATATCTGGTGTCACAATAGCTTGCATTTAAAAACAAAAAAGTTTTTGACTGTAATATAATAGCAGTCAGTGTCCTTCATAAGTGTGTGTCAGGCCTACAGCGTGTACTCTGCCAACCTCTGCCAGTGCACAGTGCCACTCTTATCTGGTGTCGCAATAGATTGCATTAAAAAAAACCAAAACGTTTTTCACTGTTATAGATTGAATAGCAGTTAGTTGTCTGCAAGTGGGTGTCAGGCCTACAGAGTGTACTCTGCCAACCTCTGCCAGTGCACAGTGCCACTCATATCTGGTATCACAATAGCGTGCATTTAAAAACCCAAAATCTTTTTTCACTGTTATAAATTGAATAGCAGTTAGTTGTCTTCAAGCGGGTGTGTCAGGCCTACAGCGTCTACTCTGCCAACCTCTTCCAGTGCACATTGCCACTCTTATCTGGTGTCACAATAGCGTGCATTTAAAAACAAAAATAAGTTTTTGACTGTAATATAATAGCAGTCAGTGTCCTTCATAAGTGTGTGTCAGGCCTACAGCGTGTACTCTGCCAACCTCTGCCAGTGCACAATGCCACTCATATCTGGTGTCACAATAGCGTGCATTTAAAAACAAAAAAAGTATTTGACTGTAATATAATAGCAGTCAGTGTCCTTCAAGCGGGTGTCAGGCCTACAGCGTGTACTCTGCCAACCTCTGCCAGTGCACAGTGCCACTCATATCTGGTGTCACAATAGCTTGCATTTAAAAACAAAAAAGTTTTTGACTGTAATATAATAGCAAGTGGGGGGGGACCATTGCAAGTGGGGTATGTCCAGTCTTTCTTAGTAGCCACTTAGTCACAAACACTGGCCAAATATTAGTTTTTTTGCTTTTTTTCACACAAAAACTAATATGAACTCTAACTTTGGCCAGTGTTTGTGACTAAGTGGCTACTAAAAAAGACATACCCCACTTTCAATACCTTGGGTTGTCTACTTTTTCAAATGGTATGCCATTATGGGGGTAATTCTCATTCCTGGGCTACCACACCGTCTCAAAGGTAACATTACTAATCTGGCAAATTTCAATTTGAAAATGGAACGTTCTATATTTGACCCTGTAACTTTCCAAAACCACCATCAAACCTGTGTAATGGGGGGTACTGTTGTACTCGTGAGACATCGCTGATTACAAATATTTTTTTGCAGTAAAACCACAGTATTATGACGTTAACAGCTAAAATGTCAGACGGAAATACAAATTTAAAAAAAAATCTTATTTTCCCACATTTTTTTAAATTTTATTCATAATTAATTATGTTCCATATATGAATAGTTAATGATAAATTAAAGCCCTGTTTCTCCTGAACAAAATGATATATAATAAGTGTGGGTGCACTTAATGTGACAGCGGTGAATTACGGTTGAACAGACATGTAGCGCAAATTCCAGTTTTTGTTTAAGTTTTGTTTTGATCAGAACGTGTACTATTGACTCCGTCCTGAAGGGGTTAACCTCATCAAACACAATAACGTCAATAATGTCACAGTAGTAAGTTTGCAACAAAAACATATTTGTGCTGAATAAAGTTGTGTTAGTTTACACAATATGCAATCATAATAATTCATTATCACAAAAAACTAGCATCATCAATGTTACATCCTAATAAACAGAGGAAATTAAGGGAGGGTAAGGAAAGGGTAGGGTTTAACAATCCACCTTCAGCAGTGGTGCCATAGCCTCTCAGAGTCTAAACACCTCTTTCTCGCCCATGAAGACTGCTAACACCTCCTCCATCGCTGCCTCCACCACCACCTCTGCCACAACCACTACTAATAGTATCAGCCTCAGAATAGTGGGATTAACATCATGTCCATTATGTCTGATTCAACACCCAGGAGGTAATTAGATTTTTCAGCCATTTCATAATGCAAAAACGTTTGCTGCTCCTTCCACTGGCCCTGCAGCTTCTTCTACCACAGCTAGTTCAAGCATTACAGCTTCTATGTTGTATGATTATAGGAGCAAGGGATGTTGTCTGTGTTACTCCCTATTTCGTATAGCCCCGAAGAAGCAACATAGGTAGAGCTCAGCAAAGACGTTGTCAGTGCCATCAGTGGCACACTTTTCTGAAGAGGTGATGTAGTACCAAAGTAGTGCCCCCAATGTCTGCGGTCTTTGTAGTGGTAAGTAATTTAGTGATGATTATATCATGTTTCCTCCGCCATTCCAGATATTCGTTGTCAGTCTGCCCCAGGGAGGTCAGGAAGCATAAGATGTGGTAGACAGGATGGGGAAAAGGATATTACAAACAATAGTCAAAAAGGTAATCCTAAAAGTGTAGTTCAAGTCCAATAATCCTAGTAACACAATTTCACACCTGGATAGACAAACTGGGGTTCCGGAATACCAGGAGTTTAAACCAAGAACAACACTAACATAGATGAGCACAGGACTGAGCATCTTGCTCAGGCTGTGTAGAGTTTTCAAAAAACGTACCATCTAAGTTGTGCCTCCTGCTGGCCTCTCGAACCCACTTCTTGTTCTTGGCTTGAGCCAGAACAGGGGAATCATAGGTCACTTCTGAACATGCAAGGATGAACTGCCCTCCATTTGTGTGTCTGAAACTCTACTCAACACCGCACTGTATCCGACCAATATCATAGAGATCTATTAGGTGAGTATGGATGCTGACCAGAGGCCCTAAACCGTTGACCAACTGATTCCCTCTTCAGAAGGCAGCAGGAGCACCAGGGTTGGGTAAGCAATGCAATGGCAGAAGCCTAAAAAGAACTCCTGTAGCATAAGTAGTGTGCCTATCTCTTCCACCTTTTTTTTTTTCTTTTTCCTTTTCTTCTTGATCTTTTGCTTCAGAATTACTTGAGGTGTGTTGTTTCTATACAAACTTTATACTGCTATATGAAAACAGTGAATTGAAAAAAAATAAAGTAACAAAACACAATATACGCAAACCATGTGAAACATTATTGCCATGTATAGCTAAAAGAAGCCATATATTAAACTTATTTTTTTCCCCTTTTAGATTAGTTATGGTGCCCAAGATCCAGTATTAAGTGATAAGGCATTATTCCCCTCTTTTTTTCGAACTGTTCCTAATGAACGTAACCAAGATAAAGGTTTAATACAACTGCTCAAGTACTTTGGATGGACATGGATTGGTCTTATTGTTTCTGATGATGACAGCAATTATAAAGCCGGTTTGGTAATCAAAGAAGAGATCCTTAAAAATGGAATATGCATTGATTATTTTGAAATCATTTCAAATACTTATTACAACGTTAAAAGAGTGTCTGAAATAATAAAAAAAATCATCTTCTAATGTTGTTGTTGCTTTCTGTGATAAATTATCTTTTATTGACTTAATATATACAGCACAGTATATGCTTACAAATGGGAAAGTATGGATTGCTCCAACAACACTTCCATTTGCTTCAGACACCAGTATTGGCAGCTATTTGACAACACTTAATGGATCTATTTTGTTTTCTATACATAAAGGAGAAATTCCTGGCTTGAAAGAGTTCATGTTCCTTGTAAATCCATTCACTTTTCCTGATGACATCTTTACTGCTGTAGTGTGGAATGAGGCATTTGGGTGTTTACCTTTAAACTACACAAAATTCAGACATACATTTTGTGTAGAGAAAAAATGCACTGGCAAAGAATCACTGGAAGGAACACTTAATTTATACTTTGATGTCAATACCTACCGAGTTCCATTTTCTGCTTACAGAGCCATCTATGCCATGGCTTATGCACTAAATAATATGCTTTCATACAAGAACAAATTTCAATTAAAATCTGATTTAACATCAAATTTCCAGGCATTTATGGTAAATTGTTGGAGCTATTAGTACAAGTGCAAGTTCATATTCATAGGCTAACTGATAAATCTACATTTGTGTCCAGGGCATTTTCATATGATATGGAATACGCTGGTGAAGAGAAATAATTAAAAGGAAATAGTCGGTTGAGGTGTGCCGAAACCGATGTATGCTGCAGGCCGGTAAATAAAGTGGGCTTACATAGAGGAAAATATAGCTAATGGGAGTGGAGGGTGGGCCTGTTCGTCTAGACCAACGAAGGTAAGTAAGGGAAGGGGGGAGTCCCTTAAGTAGGTCTATAGCCCCTCCCACAATTTCAGGCCATGCCTTCCAATTTGTGTTCGGGGCATTCTTATATGATATGGAATACGCTGGTGAAGATAAATAAATAGTCGGTTGAGGTGTGCCAAAACCGATGTATGCTGTAGGCCGGTAAATAAAGTGGGCAAAAAGAGATAAAGCAAACATTTATTCAGAAGTTATAGTACATTATTACATATTAAGTAGACATCTTAATGAAAGTCCTCCTAATCTCTTGGACTGGGTGTGGGATGTAAGTGGCGTAAGCCGAGGACTTCCAGCGACCCAGTGTCTTAATCACATGTGCTGGAATGTCTTGGCTAGAGGACGTGGAGGCCGCTCCAATTCTGAAGGAGTGCCCTGAGTAGTTGCTAGGATTTAGACCAAGTCTGGTGATAAGCATACGGACATAAAGCATGAATTTTGCCGTGATAAGAATTGCATCGTGTAGTAATAGTAGTGGTTTTGTGGTACGTGTTGGTGTTGTGGCTAAGAAAGCGTCCAGTACTTTCACCGGACACCAATTGTTCCCTGTGGGGTAGTAGGTTATCTGACTTGTTTTGGTCTTAGGTAGGGTCAGGACGTAGTAGTCTGTGTGTTTCGTGAGGTATGGTGCTGGCCACTAATAGTGAATTCTCTTGGTCTAAGAAACCCATAAAAGGCTAGATAAATGGCGGTTTTAATAACCGCGTTCGTATGGGGTTCAAATGGTGCCTGGTCGAGTAGGTCGGAAAAGGATTTGAACATTTTAATGTCAATGGCCAGTCTCTTGAGTGTTGCTGGGCCGTCTGCTTTCGCTATGCCCTTCAGTAGTGTTCAGATGGGTTAGAAGTTAAGAACCCTTTGTGGTTAGGGAAGGAGCAATACATATGGTGTTGTATCCCCGTGAGGTACAGCTTAATAGTATTATGTGAGAATTTAAATTTAAGGTGGCAAAAAGATGCAAAAGCTATCAGTGAAGAAACCTCAAACCAGTTGGCTAGGTGATGGTCAGAAATGAATTGTTTGTACAAGTGAAAAGCTCTGTGATATGCGTGTTGAGTGCTGGTGGATAAGGCTAACTTGGTGAGAACGTGGCTGTGCTGAAGTAGTTCATCTACTCCATGATAAGGTCTTGGAAAGTTGGAGCTGGGGTTGTCACACGAGCTGCCGAGTGTAGGGACAGTCTGAAGGCCTGAAATTGAAAGCGAGATAGCTGGTCAGCTGCCGTGTTGCATATGCCGGGAACATGGGAGCATACAATGTGGAACTGATGGGTAGCTGCCAGCCATGTCAGTTTCCTAAGGAAACTCATAATCGCCAAGAAGGAAGAGCGACCCTTATTGATAATGTGGCATATTGCCAGATTGTCAGAAAAGCAGCGTACGGACTGCCCTTTCCACAACCTACACCAAGTGACAGCTGCGGCAAATATCGGGTATACTTCAAATAGGGCTGAGTTAGTGTTAAACCCCTAAATGCCCTGTGTTTCTGTTGGCCAGGTCCCCCAGAGCCATTCTGTGCCGAAAATGGCCGCATATCCCGCGGATGATGCCGCGTCTGTCCAAATGACAGGTGACCGTGAATTAATCTGCGGGAGGAACATGCTCCTCCCATTCCAGTTCGAGAGGAATTTGTACCACATCTGGAGGTCAGCGGTCGCAGGACAGTTCAAGGATATGCGGACATAGTCGTTGGAGAAGGTGGGGAACAGGGCGAGTGATTGTAATTCTTTACGATTGCAAGGCCCCTGTGCATGTAGTGACTAATATCGTGTAGGATGTGATCGATCTTTCCTCTAGGGAGGCTGGCCATCATTGTTGATGAATCCAGCAAAATACCAAGAAAGTTTATGATTGTGTCTGGTCCTTCGGCTTTAGTGGGTGACACGAGGACACCAAGGGAGGTGAATAGCTTGAGTGCCTTGTCTAGACTACGTGGGGGTTTGGAATTAGATTTGATGAACAGAAAATCATCTAAGTAATGTATCACATTTGGGCACCTGCAGGTATTAAGGAGGAGCCAACACAAAGCTTCTGCGAACGTGTCAAAAATCCTCAGACTACTCTTGGCCCCAAAGGTGAGCTTTGTAAAAAAGTAATAGGCGTCTTGCCACTTAACGCCATGCAGGTGCCACAAAGGGGTGTATAGGTAACAATTTAAAAGCATTCACAATATCCGTCTTGCTAAGCCAAGGCCCCAACCCTGCCGATCTGATAGCCGCAATAGCGTCATCAATAGTGGAGTATTGTAGGGAAAATTCCTCAGATGGAATCAATGAGTTTAGGCTGGGGATGGCTGAAGAGTGGGGTGCGGATAGTTCAAAAATGAGTCTTAGTTTCTGAGAATTTTTGCTGGAAACCCGATAGGGTTAGTTCTCCAGCTGGAAAAGGGGGGGGGGGGGGGTGGGCGTTACAAAAAGGCCCAATGACAAATCCCTGATCCACTTCAAGTTGTAACAAGGTAGTGACTGAAGTAGGGTGATTAGTGACAGACTGCAAATTGTGACACCCTAATACCCCTGTTGGCATGTAAATGAGCCCCGTGTGAAAACCCAAGTTGAGACCTGTGCATAAAAATTCCACAAGGTGTTTGGAGGGGTGAGTGGACAGCATACAGGAACGTTCACAGGAAACAAATAAGGTTTCTGGTACATTTTATTTGGGCACATGGATTTCGCATGTGCCCTGAAACAATGCGAGCATACGTGTAATAAGCGGCAGGCGCTGTAACCGCAGGAGCCCTCATTGAAGTTATTGCAACTCTGAGATTTGCCTAGGTACACTACTGGATGACCCAGTTTGTCTCTGGTCTGTTTCTCAGCCCTTGGGGGATGCTGTAAGGATGAGCCGGGAGCACTGTCCGGACAGAGGGGGCAAAGATTAGCTGCGTGAGCGGGTGACGTACATATGGCACAAGCTGGTGTCCTAAGCCCCGCGAAATGTCTGAGGAACAGTTCATTGTCCAGTTGGCTCCAATCCATCTGGATGCCATACTGGGACAACGTGGCCGACACTTTTGATGAAAAGGACTTGTGATAGTCGTAAAAAGTATAGCCACCATACTTATTACTTAGGTCCACCAGCTTATGCATATATAGATCCAGTTCCTCTCTCCTATGGGGATGAACCGTGCATTGAATATCCCTAAAGATACCAAAAGCTAGAACAAAATCAGGAATGGGCAGTTTCTTATTGAGTCTGGGGTCTCTGGCTTTTAAAACCACTGAGATGTCCCCGTAGTCGTAAGACCGGTTTTCCACGATATCCTGGGAGGCAATGAGCAGTGAGACTAAGTTAACATCCTTGCCTTCCAGGATGTCCTTTTTAAGATTAGCCGGAACCATGTGGGCAGGATTAATAACGTGGGCGGCTGCCTTGGTGGATATGGAATTACCCGCTATTGCTGTGGGTATGACCGGGATTACTTCAGTGAGATGGCCAGGAGGCTGTACAGGGAAGCTACGGGCTTCCAGCCTCTCCAGCCTGTCGTTGACCTTCCCCATAGAAGAGATTAGGGAGGCAACCATAGCGTGGAGAGTCGGATCTTGAGAGCTGCTTGTGCCTTCCCCTGCGTCTGTATTAAGGGTATCGGTTCTTAGCAATTTGAACAGTTCTGCTTTCCTGGCAGTAGCCGGGAAAGGGATACTGCGTTTGCATAACTCTGCAGTAATGCGGGGGATAGTCCATGATCTGATGGACAAGGGACTTCCCATGTCGCCCTTGCGAGTCGGGGTAAGTGACCTAGCAGGGGTGCTAGGGATTGACATATCCTCACCATCGTCTGGGAGTAAGGACATACTGAAAATATATAATAGACATTGTTGGTAACCAGGGTTGGGAATTAACAGGTGGCTAGCTAGCAAAAAATTATTCTAGGATTTGTGGCAGGTGAGGCCCTGCTAATGCCAAGTGGCTAGAGAGGCTCTATCTATGAGGGGCGTGGTAACCTACACCGGTGATGGGACGTTGGCCTCTCCATGAGTAGACAGGGGGGTATTTGTCAGTGACTGGTGTCGCCCTCTCTATATAATTTGCGAGTTGACTAACTATGATTTGGCCCGAGGGGCGTATAGTACCTCGAAGTGGAGGATGGGAGTTGGCCTTGCGGACCGCTAGGACTAAGGGACAGGGAAAATATCTAAACGACCGTGTTGAAAATAACGTGAACCAACATACCTGCAGAAAAAGTGAGCCCTGGCTTCTGTATAAGAGAAATCAGAGATCTCTTAAGTAGGGGGGGGCTTAGACTAGATGACCCGTCCAGGGGTATTCGGGGTTCCTGGGGGTATGAGAATTCAGATAAGGTACTCTTGTAGGACATACACATAAGATTGTATAACTGAAAGTAGTAAGTGCTTAGGGGGTGACTGCAGAGAGTACTGTCCCCCCTACAGACACAATGCTCCCAGTAGCCATGTACTTTAACATCAACAGAGGTTAATTATCTTAAAACTTTAAAGTTTTACAACTATCAATGCAGATATCATATAATATTATCTAACCAGCCGTAAGTAATGCATATACTATTATAACTACTATATCTGTAAAGCATGTAGTACAATATATATGTGTTTAACCAGAGTTCCACTTGCAGTAATTTATATACAGAACAACACAGTATTTAACCGAATTAAAAGCATTGTAATTGAGATATATTGTATTATTCTCTTATGGCTGAACTAGGGGTCAGCCAGCACCAGACCAGTACAATGCCCTCCTTCCCCCTTACCCTTGAACAAACAAGCAGACTGGGTCTTACTCAGACAACCCAGCCCACCGACCCCTTCCCTGTGTAATGCCGGCGGGAACAGGGACTCCTTATGGTATAGGAGTCTGTGAAGCCTGTTCCCGCCTGTGCGGTGTAGTTTGCCCCCGAAAAACACAACCCACCTTCCCCCTCAACCTATGTATAGCCGGCGGCCGGCGGGAACAGGGACTCCTCCCGTCCGAGCCATGCTGCCCAGCTAGTAAATTCCCCCTGGCTTACCGTCCCATCGAGCTGGGGTGAAGAGGAGGGCGGTCGGGCTGTGGAGCCGGTCGGGCTGTGGAGCCGGTCGGGCCGGGCTGGAGAGCCAGTCGGGCTGTGGAGCCGGCGTGTATGTGCTAGCGGGTACTCACGATGTGACGTCGAGAAAGCGCCGCGTCTCACCGGAAGTGACGTAACGCAACAGGAAGCCGGAAGGGAAAGAAGCCGGCGAGTATCACGCTGTTCGTCTAGACCAGGGATGTCGAACATGCGGCCCCCCAGATGTTGCTGAACTACAACTCCCATGATTCTTTCAATGAAACAGATAGCCAGGTAATCATGGGAGTTGTAGTTCAGCAACATCTGGGGGGCCGCATGTTCGACATCCCTGGTCTAGACCAACGAAGGTAAGTAAGGGAGGGGGGGGAGTCCCTTAAGTAGGTCTATAGCCCCTCCCACAACTTTAGGCCATGCCTTCCAATATGTGGTGCTCTGATGTAATATAAGAGTTACTTTTCTACCATAACAACTAAATAAGCTTTAGAACTTATTAAATTTGTTACTTCAAAACACTCCATTGAATGTTGAAAATGAGCCAACAAGTCACAAATCATAAAGTGAACCTGTCATGACAGATATAGCTTTCAGTTGTCTAACCATCTGGCATGACTCATGTTTTACAATTAAAGGGTTACCCCAAGCACCATGACCAGAGGCATAACTAGAAACCACTAGACCCTGGTGCTAAAACTGCACTGGGACCCCATGTGTCTCATCCCCCAGCCAGCCACTCCATGTGTCCTATTCACCCCCCCCCCCCCCACACACACCAGCACCTCCACACATCTCATCTTCCTCTGTTATCCCCTCTGCGTGGCTCATTCTCCCACCCAGTTCCTCCATGTGTCTCTCCCAACCCCTCCATATGTCTCTCGCACTTTCCCCTTCCACATGTCTCTCCCACCCCGATATATTTGTGAAAAACAGACACACACACAAACACTGACAGACACACACACACACTCATGTGCTGACAGACACACACACACACACTCACTGACACACACTCACACTGACAGGCACACACAGACACTGACAGACACACAGATACTAACAGACACACACAGATACTAACAGACACACACTGACAGACACTCACACTGACAGACAGACACAGACACTGACAGACACTCACACTGACAGACAGACACGCTCACATACTCTTGCACACTCACAATTACATTTGTGAGGCCCACCAAGTCTCTCTACCTTTTGGAGAACTGGTGTGGGGCTGTGCTGTAATCTGGCATTTTGTCTCTCCTCCCACGCGCTGTTAAGTATGCCGTGGCCAGAATCACATCATATTCCAGCTCCCAGAATCACAGAGGGCACACAAGGGAGGAGAGAGAAACTGCCAGATCAGCCTCCCTCGCCTGCATCCTGTCCCAAACCCTCTTCTGGTATATCCAGGTAAGCAGGTGCCTACTCTGCCTCACTGGGTAAGAGCCGATTCGGGGGTGCCCTAAGGTGTCTCAGGGGTCAGCAGGGCAGTCAGCTACCCCTGCGACTGTGGTAGTTCCGTCAATGACCATGACTACTTCTGCTTTTAGAAGTGGTCATGGTGGTAGGAATCTGTATATGCAACTTTCTACTAGAAACTCTGCATTTTCAGAGATATTTGCAGGTTTGTACCAGGGGCTAGCTACTCTGGACTGCCTAATTTCAATTCTGTGCAAAAAATACATCTGTTGTCAGCATTCACCGACAAACATTGTCAGGCTATTCTCTTGCAAGCAGCACTGGGAGTGCTTCTGCAAGGGGAAACCTTGATCTCTACTCCCTCCTTTGATTGAGTCCTCTCTGCTTGCAGTTGTTTGGCTTTTGTGGTTGTTTGTTTCCCTTTCTACCCTCACTCCCTTCCCTCTCTGGCTCACAGGGTGCACATGTACTCTCAGCTAGCAGAACGTTTCATTCCAATGCTTCTCCATGAGAAGAATTTGATTAGACCATGGAGAGGGAGGCTGTGACATACCACATCTTGTGGAATTCTTGGTGAGTTTAAATTCTATTTTGTAGGGTTTTAAGGGGGTTGGGGATCTAATAACTAATGCCCAGCAGGGTATTCTGTGTAAAAAAAAGTTTATATACAATATATTAAAAAAGGTTGAAACTGTTTCTAAAATTAGTTAGTAATGATCGTGTTTATAATAGTTCATGTAACTAGGCAAACCTTTGAATGTTTCTACCCTTATTCCTATTGAAAGCTAATAAATTAATTGAAAGCATCAATTATGTTTTTCAATGGATGTTAAAATTTCTCTAAAGCACACCATGTTTGGGAAGCACAGACTTGCTTTCCATTACTGCTTAATATCCTAAGCACATTATGGCAGCTTATTGTAAATAAAACTCATCTGTTCTCTCACTATCCTCAGATTGCCTGTCCAAAGCTGCTACAATAAGTTATTCTGGCTGTTTATAAAACAACACCCAAATGAATTAGAACAAATCACTTACAAAAAAATAAAATGTATTTTGTAAATGTCTTATATTTAAGATTGGTTGCCTTAAATTTTTAAGTTTAAAGATACATCTTAGGGTATTTCTTAGTTTAAAATTAGTATTCAATATCAAACAAAGTAAATAAAATTACAACAAATGTTGAATACATTTAAAGGAACACAATAGTGTTAGGAATACAATGCTTACACTATAACTGGCAATAATGGTGTACATTTACTTACACCTACACAGGGAGAACCTAATATGCATGCGGGACCAATTCCCCTGCGCACATAGGCCTTCCACAGAGGAATGCATTGAATCAATGTTTTCCTGTGGTGGATTTTAAGATGCTGAGGACAGCATCATTTAATGGAGTCATACTCTATAAAACAGCAGGAATGCCTCTAGTGGCTATCTGGTAGACAGCTACCAGAGACAGTTTCTCTGAAAACACAATGTTTTACATTGCAGGTATCAAAGGGACAGGGACCTCTGAGCTGTAGTGGTCTGGGTGCCTAATGTCCCATTAAAGTAGAACTGTCCATGTCGACTTATATTAAGGCACTCAAAGAGGAAGGGAAAAGGTAGACGCCTTCTCCCAGGTGCCATCATGCTCAACCTTCAATGTCTTACAGTCTTTCTGGCTTTATCTAACAGGGGTTTCAAGAGGTGATCTTGCACATGTGCAATGAGATGTCTGTTTCATCAGCTGTCACAGGTGAATACTAATAGGAAACGGCAAGATATAGCAGTTAACACAATTGTCATAAAAAATGCTCTATATATGACAAGTTACTCTCTATTTGTCTTATATCTTTTGAATATCAATGACATGGAAAGAAAACACAAAAGTGTATAACTCACAAGATGTGATATATGATTATCAAATTAAAAAACATTTTAACCTTTAAATATTTAATCAAACAGAAGACCAGGCACGTCAAGTACCATACATTGGTGACTTAATCAGGAATACATTTGCAACATTTTGACTGTATAAACTAGTATTTCACAAACAAAACATTGCAAAAGTATTCCTGATTAAATTGCCATTTTATGGTTCCTTTGTGTGCCTGGTCCTTATTCTGTTTGATAGCACCTAGTATTGTGGCTGCTCCTTGCCATTGAACACCCATTTACCTGCTTATACTATAACAATAGCATATGGAAAAAGCACACACCTAATTCCTTACCTAAAATATGATGATTTTGTGCTCCTCTTATTGCAGTCACAATAGCCTATTACACATACTCAGTATTTAGCATGGTTCTTAAACATGTCATTGTTTTCTTCTCGTCATGTATACCGGGTTTCTCTCCCTCTCTCAGGATCAGTTCTTCATTTCTTCCTGTCTGCTCTAGTAGACTCTAGACAGAGTGCTCTGTCATTTTACACAGCGTGTAAAAATTCCAAAGAACTTTCCCACGCTGTGTAAAAGGACTCAGAGCATTCTGATTGATTGGATTTCAAGCAAACCAATCAGAGTGCTGTGGCATGTAAATGTAGAGACTTACCTGTCAGTCTCTTCATTTACCTATGGAAAATTACAATCTACAAACATAAGAACAAATAGAGACCAGAAATGGTATAGTATGTAACAACACCAGAATTGCGCTTTTTTAAAAGTTGCACTTACAAGATGGAAGTACAATGTAGGCATATAGGAGTCTTTAGGATTCTGAGGAGACTCATGTATTCTTCATTTCACCTTAATTAGAAAACTCGCTTCCCTCCTCCGTTAGATGCTCACCCAGTCTCCACTCCTTCAAAAAATCGTTAAAAACCCACTTCTTCATAAAAGCATATCAATTAAACTCTTAATAGCTCCCAACTGATTCCTCTTCTGCAACTGTCACTAGTCTAATACTATCCTTACCTTTTGTGTCATTTTACCCCACTCCCTCTAGCATGTAAGCTCATTGAGCAGGGTCCTCAACCCCTCTGTTCCTGTGTGTCCAACTTGTCTGGTTACAACTACATGTCTGTTCGTCCACCCATTGTAAAGCGCTGCGGAATTTGACGGCGCTCTATAAATAATATAATAATAATAATAATAATAATAATAATAACATAGTGCACCAATAAAATCAATAACATATAATTTTATTCAGATTGCACGCACAAGATAATCGATAAAATCCAGCATATCAAACACTCAGGTATTCCCAGTACCGAAAACTATTCTCCTGGGAGCAAGTAATTTGAGGAAGCCGGATGGAGTAAAACAATAAACAAAAAGGTAAACAATATACAATAAAATAATATAGGAAAAGTCCAGTGAAGGTGCTGCCTTGGTATCTCCGCCCTACGCGTTTCGTCCTCAGCAGGACTTCTTCAGGGGAAAATCAAGGTGAAGACTGTACTCTCCTCTGTCCGCTTTATAAATATGATCGTTGGATGTCTCGCCGTTTTTCATTGCCAATTACGATGTATCCTTATACTTTAACTCATCTGTAGCCGTCTTCTGGGCTCCAAACCTCTTTTCCGATCTGCGGTTTAAACTAATGCTTCCGGTATCACATGGAACGCAACTTGCGTTCCACGATCGTATACCCGGAAGTCATCAAGTCCATGTATAAACGAGGTGTAGATAGGGAGTTAGAAAGTAAAGAAGATAATTGAAATATCGATCAGAACATAAAATGAATCATTATATAGACAAAAAAGACTTTGGCAGTAATAGGAAAAAAGGTTTTCATAATAAAATACAAAAAAGGATGACATATTAACAAAACTGAAATAAATTTAAAACAAACACTAAAAACTAACATTAAAAATATCTGCAATCAAAGGGTATATTAGATATACCCCAATATTAAAAGGTACTCAAATGACAGAGATGGGTTGATAAAAATTATATTTCATATATTGTTAAAAAAAGGGGGAAAAGGTACAATGATAATAAATATATTCAATTACAGAAAACACACCATGTCAAAATTGACATTGTCATGTTTTTTTCTTTTCCGTTGGATTTTTTTTATTTTGTGCTTGGGTTTTCTATTTTATTTTTTACAAGTTCAACGGGTATTATGGATTTTTATTTGGCCTTTTTTGGGGCTGAATGTTAGAAAAAATAAGACATCAAATGGTAAGTTTTATTTTTTTTTACAGGTACTTAGATGCAGCCGCGGCACGAATCAGATCGAAGTTTCATTCTTTCGAATGAAATTCCGATCTGAACAAAGTCCCGAATTGCATCCTAACACGAATAGAGAAACTGTCTCATTCTGTTAGGATGCAATTCGGTAGTTTTGCTGGCGTTCTGTCTAAATGACAGGAGGAAAGGTGAGAATTATGGGAAAATTGCGCTGACCACCGGAAATGAAGCACACTTTGCTCCTCCGTTAGTCAGAGATGGTCAGGAAACCTCCATAGGACAAATAGTTCCTACTTTGTCTTGTGTTTTAAAAAAAACTAGAGCAGACAGGAAGAAATGAAGAACATATCTTGACAGAGGGAGAGAAGAGGAATTGATTGGGGGAAAGGTAAGTTCGGCATGACGCTTTAAGCTAACTTTCCTTTAAAAAAAAAAAAAACTATTATAAATCTTCCTCGCATACTGCTTTGTTATGCCTTGACCTATGCTGCTCACTTGTTTCTGGATCTTGCGATAAACCTAACCTCAATAAAACACTTACTGACAAAAAAAATGGTGATTTTGTGAACCCTAAATATATTCCTATTAACAAAATTAGTGTTACTGTTCTTATTGAACATGCAATATTAATTTGAAATGTCAATAAAAATAATATTTTTATCTCTACTAACTTATCTACATTTTATTTGAACTTTTTTGCTATTATTATATTAATTTTAATTTAATTAATTGTTAATTAGTCACTCCCTCTATTTGTATCTTTAATTACTTTTTTACATAAATCATACATGTAGGGCAAAAATAGTTTATTTATGTGGCCGTGGCCTGCTGCTCAATGGAGTAGGATGTGTGGGCTTGATTCTTTTTCGGGCCTTCCCACGTCTGGTCGCAGTCACCTGATCACGGGTCTTGGTTGCCTGCTGTAAATAACACTTTTAAACTCCCCCCAGCCACCCCCTGTTTTTTTCACCTCCCATCTTATCTCATTATTCTCTCTCTTTCCCCTTTGCCCCTCTCCCTTCCCACCCTCCAGCTCTAGACAGGATGCCAGGTTTTTGGCCTGGACAACTATGACTATGGTCAAACATCCCTGAATGAGGCTTGCACTTGTTGCCAGAGCTATGGGCCTACAGGGCCTCTGTTGCATTTCTACAAGAAACAGCACTCCGAGACTGTTGTTTCCCCATGGAAAAGAGCTGGGGTGGATATCTTGTTTGCCCGTGATATACCGTTACACTGAACAGCCACACAGACTGACCCCTGGTAGAAGGGGTCTTCTGCTGACCAATCCTATACCTTTGCATGCATCTATAGCCCCAAAATGACTGGATCAGACCACTCACCTTTCATAATGAACCCCACTATTTAAACCCAGAAGCCGCCAGAGGAGACTGAACGAGAACCTCCTAATAGACATCGCTGGTGTAGCACAAGCAAAGACTGCTCTCTCGCAATACTTTGAGGCTAACAAGACCCGAGACAGGGCTCTATTGCTAGTTTGGGAGGCACATAAGTGCTTCATATGCTGGTACTACATTAGTACATACACACAACGCAAAAAAGAGCACTGCCGCCATATCATTGACTTGGTCCGACAGATAGCAGACCTGGAACAAACTCATAAACAGACCCGAACTGACAAGACCTATCTCAAACTAACTGACACGCGCAGGAAACTCAGAGACCTCATTTCACAAAGGTTGCTCCAGCATTGAAAGTCATGTTTCAGTGTTTGCAGATGACACAAAACTTTGTAAAATAATACAATGTGAGCAAGATATTACTTTGCTGCAGAGGGATTTAGACAGACTGGAGGACTTGCCACTCAAATGGCAGATGAAATTTAATGTTGAAAAATGCAAAGTTATGCACTTCGGCGTAAAGAATACACAAGCAACGTATACCCTTAATGGAAGCGAATTAGGGATAACAACACACGAAAAGGACTTGGGAATTGTTATAGACAACAAACTATGCAACAATGTGCAATGTCAATCAGAAGTGGACAAGGCCAGTAGGGTATTGTCATGCATGAAAAATGGCATTCATTCTCGGGACGAGAATATAATTTTGCCTCTTTATAAATCACTGGTAAGACCACACATTGAATATGCTGTGCAATTTTGGGCACCTGTTCTAAAGAAGGATATTATGGCACTAGAAAAAGTGCAGAGGCGGGCTACAAAATTAATAAAAGGAATGGAACATATCAGCTATGAAGAAAGGTTAACAAATTTAAACCTATTTAGTTTAGAAAAACGTCGCCTGAGAGGGGATATGATAACATTATACAAATATATTCGAGGCCAATACAAACCATTGTGTGGAAATCTATTCACAAACCTTTACATAGGACACGAGGTCATGCGTTTAGACTAGAAGAAAGAAGATTTCGTCTAAGGCAAAGGAAAGGTTTTTTTACTGTAAGAACAATCAGGATGTGGAATTCTCTGCCTGAAGAAGTGGTTTTATCAGAGTCCATACAGATGTTCAAACAGCTACTAGATGCATACTTGCAAAACAGAATATTCAAGGATATAATCTTTCAATGTAGGGTAATAACTGCTTTATCCAAGGATAAATCTGACTGCCATTCTGGGGTCAAGAAGGAATTTTTTTCCTAGCTTGTTGCAAAATTGGAAGTGCTTCAAACTGGGTTTTTTTTTTTTGCCTTCTTTTGGATCAACAGCAAAAAACATATGTGAGGAAGGCTGAACTTGATGGACGCAAGTCTCTTTTCAGCTATGTAACTATGTAACTATGTAACTATGTAACTATGTTCTGCAGAAATACAGTAGATACTTCCACGAATACTCTAATAAATGTGGGAGACTTTTGGCAAGGATGCTACAGAAGGAAAGGAGACTAAGTCATGTCCATGTGATCAAGATCCAAGGTAAAACTGAAATTAGACTCCCTGATGGCATAATGCATGCTTTCCAGTCCTATTACACAGACCTCTACAACCACACAAAATCACAGCAGAGTAGTGCAACCCTAATACATCAATGTCCTTTAACGGACTTCCTGATTACAAATGTCCTAATTTCAGTCTTATTACACAGACCTATACATCCTCACAAAATCACGACAGAGTAATGCAACCCTAATACATTAGCATCCTGTAACGGACTTCCTGACTACAAATGTCACTAGAAAACTATTGGTTGAAGTGGCAGAAGAGCTAGCAAAATCCTTGACCTTAGAGGAACTGGTTGAGTCACTTAAACAGACTATGTTCCACAGAGCCCCTGATACCGATGGCCTACAACCAGCTACCTGTGCTCCTTTAAGGATCTTTTACTCCCTAAGCTTTTAACTGGACTCAACTCTTTACAAACTGTGGGGGAATTCCTGAGCGACTCTCTCGCAGCAATAGTCACAGTTATTCCCAAACAGGGTAAAGACCCATCGTGCTGCCCAAGCTACCATCCCATCTCGATTCTCAATGCAGATCTCAAGCTCTTTGCAAAAGCCATGGTTTTACTTACTAGACCAGGTACACCCAGACCAGGTGGGTTTTGTCCCAGTTAAAGAAACTAGGGACAACACCATCAAAGACCTGAATATCATCCATGCCTCGAGGTTGCAGGGAAGAGAAATTCTCCTCTTGTCCACTGATGCTGAAAAGGCATTTGATCAAGTGGACTGGCAATACCTGCTGTCGACAATACACCACATGGGCTTCAGTCCATACATCCGAACCTGGGCAGCTGCTAACTATACAACATCCTCAGCGCAAATCTGAGTAAATGGATCACTGTCCCAACCATTCCCTATTTGAAATGGCAAACGACAAGGCTGTCCCCTGTCCCCCCTCCTGTTTGCCCTCTCTCTGGAATCTTTTCTGGAGGAGGTCACATGGGATGGGGGTATAAAGAGGTTCAGATTGGGAGTCAGAGGACACTGGGACGACATGCTTTTTCTTCCTAGAAGAGCCGATGGTCACTTTGTCCAATCTCCTTAGCCTCTTCAGGTAATTTGGACTAATCTCTAACCTTAGATTGAACATGGACAAATTGGAAGCCCTTAACATAACCATAGCTAAGGAAACATTATCCCATCTGTAGACACAATTCCCATTTTCCTGGTGAGTGTGCCAACTACGCTACCTAGGCATATGGCTACCTCAGGACCTATAATTCTTATATCAAGACAATTTTTTACCCCTACTAGCCATTATTCAGAATGACTTGAGTTGATGGACAGACCAATATATCTCCTGGTTTGGTCACATCAACACAGTTAAAATGAACATCCTACCACGTCTTCTTTACATTTTCCACACCATACCAGTAGTTTTACCCAGAGCGTTCTTTCAATCTTTAATGACGGCGATCCTCCTCTCCTATGGAGCCACGGGCTCCTAGATGGGCCTGCTGGCCAGCCTCTGCCAAAAAAGTATGTACTTTTGTACTCCAGAAAGAGAGATCGACCATTAGCCCTAATTCCCTGGAACTGTTTTGGGCATAGGATCATGTGCACGGTTGGTAAAAACTATGACTTCCACGAAAATCACGAACCCCTGAACCAATCTGGGTAATTTTTGGATATGTTGGTCCCCCAGATTGGGGCTATCAGGGGATGTGTACTTTTTGTGGGGTTTCTATGTGTTTTGGGGGTACTTTCAAGATATTGTAAAATTGATGTTTTCTGTGCCTGGAGATAATTAAGTTTAGTACAGTTCCTGACTCAATTATCTCTCAGGCACAAGAGAGGGATTATCTTATTTTGTGTGGGAGAGTCCTGAACCGGAGAGCCAATGTAATTAAAGTGTGCACCTTGTCATAGTCCCCTCTCAGGTCCAGTGGGGAATCCCCCTGGAATATGTTAGGGACTTGCATATAAGGCCAGTTGTAGCTGCCATTAAACAGTTCCTCTTCACCCTCAACATAGAGCCTCATCTCATGTGTGTAGGGGACAGCTATATTCACTCTGGGGATTGCTATAATCATTATACTCCCTTGGATTATAACACTTGCTCTTGTAAGAGCATCCTGCTTTACTCTCTAGACTAGGAGAGATCTACCCACTGGAAGCTGGATCATGGTCTTGGGTTCAGGGTGGATGGAGGACAGCGAGACCCCAAGCAAGCTGCAACACTGGCTGTGGGGTTTACGGTGGTTATGGTGTCTGGAGGAGTGCTTAGGAGTACTCGGTGTTGCTAGGAAGTAGCGATTGGTGGAAGCACTCAGTCGGGGTGCCAGACGTTCTGCCACACCTCCGATTTGTGCGGAGGTGTAGATTGGCCCAGATCAAAAGGTCACTGCTGTAACTACCTAAAGAAATGGGATGGGTGGGCCTTCCCGCACTGCACACCTACTATCAAGCCTCACACCTACATAGAATGAAGACTGGCATGTCCACTGATCCCAGAAGCTGTGGGTTGATCTAGAGCTAGGGATGACAGGCGACCGACTCCCATCCCAGCTTTGGTTAGGGGGCCTACAGTACTGCCGGATAAAGACTGGAAACCCCATGACTGATGCCACCCTGTGAATATGGTGCTCCATAAGATTCTCCTCCAAGCTAACTACAAACCCAAAACATTGACACCTGTCATGCATAATCCAAACCTAGACCTACACAGCTTCCAAATCTCGGACTGGATGTGTCTGAGAGATTGGTGCATGGCAGACCAACTAAAACCACTACCTGACATATACACAACTAACAAACCCAGTAGCCCGGACCGCTTCCACTACTTCCAGCTGAAAACTTATTACGCCACCTTATAGAATAAACGCCTCCTACACAGGAACCTTACACAGTTCGACACCCTATGTTCAGCATGAGAACACCTCCAGGTGTATCAACACTTTACCAAATGCTACTCACTGGCGATGATAAACCCCCCCCCCCCAAGATTGCTCACCCGGTGGGCGGAAGAAACAGGAGTAACACTCACAGACTAGGAGTGGGACAAAATCTATACTTTGACACATAAATGCTCCATTAGCTAAAAAATACAGGAGATATGCTGTTTATAGGAGAGTGCTGTAGAAGTGGGGGGAAGAAGGGTCCGGACTGCATGTCTGGTGGTCCTGCCCCATTATTGTACCTTTCTGGAAATTGGTTCACTCAAAAATCTGTGTGCTTTCAAATCCCGATCTCGAATTTTAACCCTTGTCCATGCTCCTAAACCATACACGGTCGCCAGTGGCGTCTACAAGAAATCACTAACTAATCATATCCTGGATGCAGCTAAGACCCTGATACCCACTATGTGGAAACAGTCATGGGTGCCATCCCTCCAGCAATGGATTTCTAGGGTTGAGGAAATCTATAACATGGAATCGTTGACCGCTGCCCTTAAAGGAACCTCTGACAAATACATACTTACCAGGATGCCCTGGTTGGACTATATGGTGCACTCCGCTCCAGAGATCTAGAGGACAGGGGAAACAGACATACCTGTCAAACCTCTGGTGATGACCGACTCTAACGACAGTAAGCACTGATGCTACAGACAAGTAACACCCATAACACATGTCTACTTACTACTGCAGAGACCCCCTCTGAACCTGTCTCATCCCTTCCCCTCCCTCTCCCTCTCTGTTTTCCCTCCCACACAAAAGATTATTATTATTACTATTTTTTTTTTTTTCATTATTACGTGTTTTTCTCTTCTCTGTTTGTTCCATATACTGGGCACATGCAGCTGTAATTAGAGACCTGTCAATGGGCTATTTAATCACAGGACCCCTTACAAACCTTGCAAACTCAAGTACAAGTTGTGTTGGGCGTCCTAATATCTTGTTTATGACCATGTAACCCCTATATTATGTAAGCAGCACAACTCCTGAAACCTGACTTCACACAGTAACTTAGGCACTGGTGACGTCAATTCTAAATGCTACTGTACGGTTATCCCTCTTATAAAATGTGTAGACAAAGAGTTTCAAGGGAAGGGCAAACTTATTACTCAAGCTCCAGCCTATAAGTGCCAGTGGAAACCATCACAGTACTGCATAGTGATATTAGTAAGTCTCTGTACCTCTCTTTTTTGGCAACACTTGTTTTGGAAATGTTCATTGGCATACCGTGCATATTGTCTTTTCTATTAGCCGCTATGAAAATTTATACCATGACAACAGCATGCATCAAAGTACAAATTGCTACCATGTTCTATTTTATTCTTGTTTTCCTGCTAAAAACTAAAATAAAGATTGTCAAAAAAAATAAATGTTTATTTAGGTCAACATTTGATATCTGATACGATCACTTCTGCTTTTAGAAGAGGGGGAGAAGGATCCAATCATATGCTTCTCGATCAGAATCTTATGAGGGAAGCTCTGATATCATCAGGGATGTGGATTTCAGGTAAATGTTTAACTTATTTTACAGAATTTTAAGGGGAGGGCAAGGAAATAATAATGTCTAATATGGCATTATAAATAAAAAATATTTGAAGTAACCATTTAAAGTTTGGTGTTCAAAATACAAGCATATTCATAATTTTAAAGTATTTTGTGTTAAATTCTTAATCAATTCTTAACAGTGATATAGTTCCCAGATGGAAGAATGCATATTTCCATAGAGTCTACATATAAGTAGTGATGTCGCGAACACAAAATTTTCGGTTCGTGAACGGCGAACGGGAACTTCCGCAAACGTTCGCGAACCGGCGAACCGGGCGAACCGCCATTGACTTCAATGGGCAGGCGAATTTTAAAACCCACAGGGGGTCTTTCTGGCCACAAAAGTTATGGAAAAGTTGTTTCAAGGGCCTAACACCTGGACTGTGGCATGCCGGAGGGGGTTCCATGGCAAAACTCCCATGGAAAATTACACAGTTGATGCAGAGTCTGGTTTTAATCCATAAAGGGCAGAAAACACCTAACATTCCTAAATCACAATGGATATGGATTGACACCTGACATATGACATATTGACACCTTGACATATGGATTGACACCTATCCTCAGAGCCCCTGATAAACACTGACACAGAGCAGAATAGGGACTGTTCCCCCTACATAGGGTCACTTGGCAGATATGGATTGACACCTATCCTAAGGATCCTTGATACACACTGACATAGAGCAGAAAAGAGACTGTTCTCCCTACATAGGGTCACTTGGCAGATATGGATTGACACCTGTCCTCAGAGACCATGATACACACTGACACAGAGCAGAATAGAGACTGTTCCCCATACATAGGGTCACTTGGCAGATAAATTGACACCTGTCCTCAGAGACCATGATACACACTGACACAGAGCAGAATAGAGACTGTTCCCCCTACATAGGGTCACTTGGCAGATATGGATTGACACCTATCCTAATGATGCCTGATACACACTGACACATAGCAGAATAGGGACTGTTCCCCCTACATAGGGTCACTTGGCAGATATAGATTGACACCTGTCCTCAGAGACCTAATTGTGTAATAATGGTAATACTATTACCTTTATATAATATTGGCAGGGGCATGGAAATTCCCTCTAAATAGATGGGTATAGGCAGAGAGTATGGAGACCGGACAGATAAAGTGTCAATAAGGTGATATAAAGTTAAATGTATCACAGACACACAGCCACCTTTTCTCTTAGCTAGTTTCCAGAAATGCTGGATAGGTAGAAGGGCTATAAAGACCCAGAGAGGTCTAAGAAGAATCCTCTAAACTAGCCCTAATCTCCTTAAACACCTTCAAGGGTGTTCTAAGCTAAAGCTCAATCTAAACGTTTAGATGACTGCCTGATTTCCCATCACAGATGCTGGCTAGGAATAACAGTGTGCAAGACAATGAGTGGGTCTAAGTGCCCATAGTGCAGTATAGTGTCCCTAGTGAAGTGAAAAAGAGAATAACGAGCTGGCGCCCAAGAGAATAACGAGCTGGCACCCAATCAGGGGACGTGTATATGGCATCGATTTTAGGAACCGGGAGATGGAAAAAGATGCTTGGTCGGTCCTCCTACTTCAAATTTGGGGCACTGCGCGTGCAATCTAATGTGCCACCAGATAGGAGTGGTGTGTTAAGTAGTACTATTCCTATCAGTTGAATCCCTGTTATGTGCCTTTTTTTTGTTTGGTTTTTGAAGCCACAGTGCAGCACCAGAGGGCCGAAAAATTAGGCATGTACACATGCCTGAAAAATGAGGTATTGTTGCAGCCGCTGCTGTAGCAGCGGCCAGAAAAATTGATGTTTTTCCCCAGGCAGAAAGTGCCCTAAAACATTGCGGCTTGAACCCTAGTTGGTGGCGGATAAGTCACGCAAGTCAACCGGCATTCAGAGCTAAAATACAGCAGCGTGTGGACCATTTTTAGCCCAAGGCAGCTCATCTCATCAGGCCTTTTTTAGTTGAATGTATTGCCCACTGTCAGTCCCTTCGGGATCCATCCCTCATTCATCTTAATAAAGGTGAGGTAATCTAGACTTTTTTGACCTAGGCTACTTCTCTTCTCAGTGACAATACCTCCTGCTGCTCTGAAGGTCCTTTCTGACAGGACACTTGAAGCGGGGCAGGCCAAAAGTTCTATAGCAAATTGGGATAGCTCAGGCCACAGGTCAAGCCTGCACACCCAGTAGTCAAGGGGTTCATCGCTCCTCAGAGTGTCGATATCTGCAGTTAAGGCGAGGTAGTCTGCTACCTGTCGGTCGAGTCGTTCTCTGAGGGTGGACCCCAAAGGGCTGTGGCGATGCGTAGGACTTAAAAAGCTCTGCATGTCCTCCATCAACAACACGTCTGTAAAGCGTCCTGTCCTTGCCGGTCCTGGGAGGAGGAGGATTACTTTCACCTCTTCCCCTGTTAGATTCCCGTTGTGCTGTGACATCACCCTTATACGCATACTTTTTAATTGATAAAGCATACTTTTTAATTGATTTTGGAACTGCTGCATCCTTTCCGACTTGCGGTAATTCGGTAACATGTCAGGCACTTTCTGCTTATACCGGGGGTCTAGTAGCGTGGACACCCAGAACGGGTCATTCTCCTTCAGCCTTTTTATACGAGGGTCCCTCAACAGGCACGACAGCATGAAAGACCCCATTTGCACAAGGTTGGATGCCGAGCTACTCATGTCCCGTTCCTCGTCCTCAGTGATCTCACTGAAGGTATGTTCTTCCCCCCCAGCCATGTACAACACCACGGGTACCAGATAGGTGAAAACGAGCACCCTGGGATGCCTGTTGTGGTTGGTCTTCCTCCTCCTCCTCAAAGCCACATTCCTCCTCTGACTCCTCTTCCTCACAATCCTCTTCCAGCGTTGCCGCAGGTCCAGCAAGCGATGCTGATAAGGCTGTTTCTGGTGGTGATGGTGACCACAACTCTTCCTCTTCACGCTCATCTACGGCCTGATCCAGCACTCTTCGCAGGGCACGCTCCAGGAAGAAAAAAAATGGTATGATGACGCTGATGGTGCCTTCGGTGCGACTGACTAGGTTTGTCACCTCCTCAAAAGGACGCATGAGCCTACAGGCATTGCGCATGAGCGTCCAGTAACGTGGCAAAAAATTCCCAGCTCTGCAGAGGCTGTCCTAGCACCCCAGTCATACAAATACTTGTTAACGGCTTTTTCTTGTTGGAGCAGGCGGTCGAACATTAGGAATGTTGAATTCCAACGTGTCAGGCTGTCGCAAATCAAGCGCCTCACTGGCATGTTTTTTCACGCTGGATATCTGAAAAGTGCGCCATGGCCGTGTAGGAACGCCTGAAATGGCCACACACCTTCCTGGCCTGCTTCAGGACGTCCTGTAAGCCTGGGTACTTATGCACAAAGCATTGTACGATCAGATTACACACATGTGCCATGCACGGCACTTGTGTCAACTTGCCCAAATTCAATGCCGCCAACAAATTTGTTCCGTTGTCACAAACCACTTTGCCGATCTCCAGTTGGTGCGGAGTCAGCCACTGATCCACCTGTGCGTTCAGGACGGACAGGAGTGCTGGTCCGGTTTGACTCTCTGCTTTCAGGCAAGTCAACCCCAAGACGGCGTGACACTGCCGTATCCGGGATGTGGAATAGTACCTGGGGAGCTGGGGGGGTGCCGTTGATGTGGAGCAAGATGCAGCAGCAGAAGAGGACTCAGCCGAGGAGGTTATGGAAGAGGATGGAGTAGGAGGAGTAGAGGAGGTGGCAGCAGGCCTGCCTGCAAGTCGTGGCAGTGTCACCAACTCCTCTGCAGAGCCACACATTCCATTCTTGACAGCCGTCAGCAGGTTTACCCAATGCGCAGTGTAGGTGATATACCTGCCCTGACCATGCTTTGCAGACCAGGTATCATTGGTCAGATGGACCCTTGCCCCAACACTGTGTGCCAGACATGACATTACTTCCTTTTGCACAATCGAGTACAGGTTGAGGATTGCATTTTGTGCAAAGAAATTTCGGCTGGGTACCTTCCACTGCGGTGTCCCAATAGCTTCAAATTTTTGGAACGCCTCAGACTCCACCAGCTTGTATGGTAAAAGCTGGAGGGCTAAGAGTTCAGAAAAGCCAGCTGTCAGACGCTGGGCAAAGGGGTGACTTTGTAACATTGGCTTCTTACGCTCAAACATGTCCTTGACAGTCACCTGGCCGTGGGCAGATGAGCAGGAACTGCTCAAGGAGAGAGACGGAGTGGCGGATGGTTGGGAGGGGGCAAGGAGGACAGCAGAGGTTGACGTGGCTGAAGATGCTAGAGCAGGAGGAGGATGGCGGCTTTGAGTTTGTGTGCTGCTTGTACTCATGTGTTGATCCCATAGGCGTTTGTGATGTGCGATCATGTGCCTTCGCAAAGCAGTTGTACCTAGGTGGGTGTTGGACTTCCCACGATTCAGTTTCTTTTGGCACAGGTTGCAAATGGCATCGCTGTTGTCAGAGGCAGACACACAGAAAAATTCCACACTGCTGAGCTCTGCAATGACGGCATTCTGGTGGTGGCAACAGCATGCGTTGATTGGCGTGCTGTCTGGCTGACCACGGGTGCCGATGCATGCTGTCTGACTGTGCCACTAGCTCCTTGTGACGACCTCCCCCTGCTTCCAACTCGTCTCCTCCTCTTCTCTGTCTCCCCATCTGAACTTTCCCCCTGTTCTTCTTTTCTTCTAGCGGGCACCCACGTGACATCCACGGACGCATCGTCATCATCAACCGCTTCACTTGTATCTGACAACTCAGCAAAGGAAGCAGCTGCTACAACATCATCATCATCACACCGTACGTCCATGTGTGTAATGCTGCCTGACTGAGACATATCCCTGTTATCTACATCCTCTGGCAATAATGCTTGCGCATCACTCATTTCTACCAACTGATGTGTAAATAACTCCTCTGACATATCAAGTGAAGTGGCTGTGGTGCTAGTGTTGGTGGTGGCGGCAGGCAGGCGAGTGGTAACTTGAGAGGTGCCCGAAGCTAAGCTGGAGGAGGATGGTGCGTCAAGGTTCCGAGCGGAAGCTGTAGAAGATTGGGTTATCGTGTGTTAGCCAGTCAACTATGTACTTAGAACTTTTCGAGTTCAGGGTACGTGGCCTCTGAACACTAGGCATTATTCTAGGGCCAAAGGGAATCACAGCACCACGACCATGACGGCCCCTGCGGGGTGGCCTGCCTCTGCCTGTCTTTTTTTTTTTCGATTAGTGGTACTATGCTGATACCGGAGAAACTGACGGAAGCCAAGCACAGAGAGATGGACACAGGTTTCTTCAGGAAGGAAGAGATTCTTTATTGGATCACCGATCGGGACTCAGAGGGACTAATGTCACCAAAATACAGCAAGTTCTGAGCCCCGGACAATAGTGCAGGCTCCTTATATAGGCACATAACTCCTCCCATATTAAGCTCCACCCGCACATTCTCTTGACCAATCAATACAAATAAGAATTAACTTCCTGCTTGACCGCATGGCTTGTCCAGCACAATGGAGGAGGGGAATACTACATCCTGTATTCTTGCACATGCTCCGTACACTACTGATCGTATCTTGCCTCGTGCAACCAACTGATCGATACGTCAGCATATGCACGTACACATGCCACGTGGTAATCTCGGCCTATTAAATTTATTTTTACCGAGATTCCACCACATTCCCCCCTTTGATGCCTCTTGATATTTCACAATTACTTGAGGCATCACTTAACCTTGGTTTTGCATACACCGCAAGTTACCTTGAACCAGACCAGACTTATCTTATGATGTGAATCTTCAACACTCATCTTCCTGCATTGGTTCTCCCTGATCTAGAGCCTTATATTTATAAATTGCCATTATCTGTGCAGCAGCCTTCCTCTCTGCTATATTTTCTATCAGGCTTTGCACAGACCTAACTACTAAGGGTATAAGACACGGCAGGAGTAGACACAACATTAAAATCAGTAGGACTCCACCTACCACTGCCTTAAGCCCTCCAAACCACTCATACCAGCTACCAAACCAACTGCTTGGATTGTACCCTTTCCATACCTGAGTAGGCGCTAGTTTAACCATATGGCTAGTAAGCTCAGCTATTGCTTGCCCTTCGTCATCTATTTGAAGACAGCAATTGCTCAGGTTAAACTTCCCACATACACCTCCCTCTACTGCCAAAAGGTAATCCAAGGCTAATCTATTTTGGTAGACTGCTGTCCTCATCCTGGTATTATGCTTCGCTAGAAGATTGAGCGCTTGTGATGTCTCGTTAGTAATGATCTCAACCACCGCCTGTAATCGTATAATACGGTTGAGCATATAAATAGGGGTTCTTTAACCAAAGGTACCATCTTCTGCCCACGTGGCTGGCCCATAATAATCTATAATACGCTGGGGAGGCCATTCATTATCTTCCCAGGCGCCTATCTCTATGGGTCCCCTTTTCTTCCTATGATTCACATCATACACTTTAACACCTAAAGTCTCACCTGTTTCAATAGGTAACAAGAAGAAGGATGGTTTGAGCATACCCAACACACATGCCCCTTCCCAGTCCTGTGGCAACTCCGAATAGGCTTTCTTACCACAGATCCAGTACAAATTTGCTGGGGCTCTCCAGGTAGATGTAATGGATAGATCAAACCACACATCCTTTAAATTGGCGTATCTAGCAAACGGGTTAGATGGTTCTGAGACATTTGAAGCCGACCACCAAGTTGTATTCTTTGTATCATCATCATAAGCTTTTTGCCCTAGACAAGTTAATTCTCCTACAGAAGTATTATACATCATTCCTTTCCTTGCTATGCAAACATAACCTATGATGGAGGTCTTTAATCTCCACTCAGATTTACCTCTAACACTCATATGATAATCGGCTTGTGTAGATATTAATTGGTCAACTGCCTCAGAACCGGACATTACCTCCTTTGCTTCCCAAGGCCATTGGTCTCCCATGTTAGTACCTCCACACACATAGCAGTTGGTAACATTAAGACTACCGGCAATACTTTCGGCTAAATCAATAAACAGGTTTTTAGCATTATGGGGGATCTTATTATCTATGCTCATCTCTTCATAAAAGGAATGGTATACTTGATGAATCTGGGAGGATACCGTATCAGTCTCTATCCCTATAAACAATACTGTCCCAGGATCTAAACCCGTCCCATATATTTGAAACCCAAATAAATTACCATATTTATCTAGGAACTTGTCGGGGTTATTTATAAGTATATGGACTGGATTGCATTCCATAGACTTACAGTATGGGCTAGTAGGCAACTTAGTCACAATCATGTCCTTGTCTACTGTCTGTCCCCAAGTTGCCCACCCCACACAAGACCAATATGGGCAAAAGTTATAATCTCTATTTGGGCATCTAGGACTCACATATTTATTTTTACTACTGGGACAAATATATTTATCGTTAGACCCATACGTCCTCTCCCATCTAAGATCCCCACATACATTCCACGGCTTTCTACCACTTGATATCGCCTTACACGCATCAAATAGCAGAACACCCGAAGAATGTACGGATTCTAATACCGTCTTATTAATTAGGGTCCCCTGAGGATCTCCATTCCTGAGAGTCAACCAAATTGTACGAGGTTGATACTCTGGACTGAAGCACTTAGGTTCTCCTACTCCTAAATGGCACACACTATATTCTATATTTAGGTATCTACATCTTGATACATCTCCTTTACACTCGTATTGCGAATGCCAAATTAGGGTTTGGAAAATATGGTTACCTGTTCTTGTAGTCTTAATGCATACCTCACAGCTAGGAGTGTCGGTACCTCTACCTTCCTGAATATAAAAATACACATAAATAAACATTATCATAAACACATCTTTCGTCGTCATCCTCAGTCTTCGTCCGTGCGAAGGCACCTCAGCTTCCAGGCTGTAAGGGCTGCAGGGAATGGAGTTCTGCTCGTCTTCACAGGAGTCCCTTCGAGACTTTTCCTGGCTTATATACTATACGTCGGTGAGCGGACAGGCTTTATTATGGCCCTCTCACTCACTTACCAAATCTCTGAAACAATAAAATTTTGTAATCCACAAAGTTCCTCGTCACTCCGACTGAGTCGTGCGCTTTAACCGGATCTTGCAGGGATTCTCTGGATCTGCTGTAACTTGCCAAGAATCGACTGCTGCTGGTTTAACCCTGGAGTGATGTATCCACGGAGTCACTTCGGCTACTTTTATTGCTGTAGGGGTAGACAAAAGAACAACATAAGGACCTCTCCACTTGGGCCCTAACGGTACATTATTCCACTCTTTAATCCACACTTGGTCTCCTGGGTGGTAACTATGAACTGGGGGATAAATATTCACAGGTAATCTATCTTGTACCCATTTCTGTACCTCCTCCATAGTCTTACCCAACTCTACAACCTGCTGCCGGGTAATTCCTTCTCCCAACTGACTCAAATCCCCCCTTAAGTTACCAAGTACGGGAGGTGGTCGCCCATACATGATTTCAAAAGGAGAAAGGCCCATCCTTCTGGTAGGTGTACTGCGGATTCGCAATAGAGCTATGGGTAAGAGAACGTTCCACTTAAGTTGGGTTTCCTGACACATTTTAGCCAACTGATTCTTAATAGTTCTATTCATTCTCTCTACCTTACCAGAACTCTGGGGTCTATATGCCGTATGAAGCCTCCACTTTATACCAAGCATATGAGTCAGTTGTTGTAGGCACTGATGAACAAAAGCTGGACCATTGTCCGATCCTATAGAGCAGGGTAGTCCATATCGGGGTATTATTTCTCGTAACAGGAATCTCACAACTTCTCCTGCTTTCTCAGTACGAGTAGGACATGCTTCTACCCAGCCTGAATAGGTGCACACAATTACCAGCAGGTAACGATGTCCACCCGATTTAGGCATCACTGTATAGTCAATTTGTAAATCGGACATGGGGAGTCCCCCCGTAAACTGGACTCCTGGTGGCTTTATTGGTCCTTGTCTTGCATTATTTTTTGCACACGTTACACATCTTCGTACAATGGCCTGAGTCAAGTTGGACAATCTTGGTATGTAGAAATGTTTTCTGAGAGATTCTTCTGTGCTGTCTCTCCCAGAATGTGTCCTGTTGTGATAGTTTTGGGCAATTTCTACCGCTAGTGATGCTGGAATGAGTATTCTTCCATCTTCTAACTGATACCATTTGTTCTCCAAATACTTTCCAGGTTCGGTCTTTAACCACTCCTCTTCTTGAGCTGTATAAACTGGAGTCCATTGAGACAGTGGAGTTGGTATAAGAGCAGCTATATGCCCCACATACTCCTGTCTTCCCGATTCAGCGGCACGCTTAGCTGTACTGTCTGCCATCCGATTTGCTTTGGTTACATCACCATCTCCTCTCAGATGCGCTCGACAATGAATAATACCGACTTCTTTCGGCTCCCGCACTGCTTCCAATAGTTGTAAGATTTCAGCTGCGTACTTGATTTCTTTGCCTTCTGAATTCAATAGTCCTCTTTCTTTATACAAAGCTCCGTGGGCATGAGTGGTTAAAAACGCATACTTGGAGTCTGTGTAGATGTTCACTCTTAAACCTTCAGCCAATTGTAACGCTCGTGTCAGTGCTATCAATTCTGCCTTTTGTGCTGATGTTCCTTTCGCCAGTGGCCGAGCTTCTATCACCTTGTCTATTGTTGTTACTGCATATCCTGCATAGCGGATCCCTTCTTTCACATAACTACTGCCGTCGGTGTAATATTGAACATCGGGGTTCTGGATGGGAAAATCACGAAGATCGGGTCTACTTGAAAATACTTCATCCATTACTTCCAAACAATCATGTTGACTTTCAGTAGGTTGTGGCAAAAGGGTAGCTGGATTTAAGGTGTTTACAGTCTCTAAATGCACTCTTGGGTTTTCACACAACATTGCTTGATACTTGGTCATACGGCTGTTACTAAACCAATGATTTCCTTTGTAATCCAACAACGTCTGTACTGCATGTGGGACTCGTACATAAAGTTCTTGACCCAGAGTGAGTTTATCGGCTTCAGCTACTAGCAGGGCGGCTGCAGCTACGGCTCTTAGACAAGGTGGAAGTCCGCTGGCCACTGCATCCAGTTGCTTAGACATGTAGGCAACAGGTCTTTGCCATGATCCCAAGTACTGTGTCAATACTCCCACAGCCATTCTTCTTTGCTCATGTACATACAGGTAGAATGGTCGTGTGTGATCAGGTAGACCTAATGCTGGGGCACTCATCAAAGCCTTCTTCACATCTTCAAATGCCGTTTGCTGTTCTTGAGTCCATAAGAAGGGGTCGTGCTCTGTACCTTTGATAGCTGCATACAGAGGTTTTGCCAGTGTCGCGTAGCTGGGAATCCATATCCTACAGAAGCCTGCTGCCCCCAAGAATTCTCGCACTTGTCTTCTATTCTTGGGTATCGGTATTTGGCACACAGCTTCTTTTCTCTCTGGCCCCATAATTCTTTGACCTTCAGAGATATGGAATCCCAGATATTTGACAGTTGGCAAACACAACTGAGCCTTCTTTCTAGACACCTTGTATCCTGCCTTCCAGAGAATGTGTAGTAGATCGTGCGTTGCTTGCTGACATATTTCCTTTGTAACTGCTGCTATCAACAAGTCATCTACATATTGTAACAATACACACTCTCCTGGGATGGACTCGAAATCCAATAAATCTTGACTTAGAGCTGAACCAAATAGGGTAGGTGAATTTTTAAACCCTTGGGGCAGTCTTGTCCAGGTCATTTGGCGTTTTGAGCCTGTTACAGCGTTTTCCCATTGGAAAGCGAAGATACATTGACTTTCTGCGGCAATTCGGAGGCAAAAGAAGGCATCTTTGAGGTCTAAGACTGTAAAGTAAGTAGCCCCGCCGGAATTAAAGCAAGCAGGTTATATGGATTGGGTACAACTGGATGTTTACTAACAACCGCATCATTGACTGCTCTCAAGTCCTGCACAGGTCGATACTCATCTGTACCGGGCTTTTGAACAGGCAGCAATGGGGTGTTCCAGGGGGAAGTACAGAATTTTAGGATACCATACCGTATGAACTTATCCAGATAAGATTGGATGTTCTTCTTAGCCTTCTGCGGGATGTGATATTGTCTTAGGCTCACTGGATAAACCCCAAGTTTTAGTTCGATTTTAATAGGTGGAATATTGCGGGCCAGTCCTGGTGGGTTGTTCTCTGCCCAAACTCCTGGTATGTTGAATAAGGACTCATCACTCCTAGGGTTTTGGCTAGTCAACGCTGTATAAAGTCGCCACTCTTCTTCCTTTGGTACGGATAATGTCATAATACCTGAAGGTCCATTAAACTTTAAGGATGTTGTTCCATTTGGTAGGAACGTAATCTGCGCTTGTAATTTAGATAGCATATCACGTCCCAGCAATTGGACTGGACATTCAGGCATATAAAGGAATTGATGTTTTACTACGTGGCCTCCCAATGTACAGAGTCGACTTTTAAGAACCGGTTTTTCAGCACTTCTTCCAGTTGCTCCTATTACAGTAATAGTTCTTCCAGATGGAGGAGCAACTAGGTCAGTCACCACCGAATGTTCAGCACCAGTGTCGATCATGAACGCACTCCTTTTTCCCCCTATTGATACATCGACCATAGGCTCCGCTCGACCAAGGGGGATGGAGCCCGGTCGGTATCAATAGTCCTCCATGACCGTGTCAGCCAATCCTACAAAGTCCCTGCCTTCTCTATCGCGGGACCTTTGCGCTGCTGGAAAATACCTATCTTCCCTAACACTTCCTCTGTTCCCATTGCTCCCTCTATTACCATTACTCCCTCCGGGGCCTCCTCTACCTCTCGCTCGGCCTCTAAAGTTTCCATAACCTGTCCTAGGTCTGTCTCTCTCATACTGTTCTCTTCGCGGACACTCATTTCTCCAATGCCCTTCTTCCCTACAGTATGCGCACTGATTTCTACTCAGAGGTTCCTCATTCCACTTACTATCGCCTCTATCTGGGCCCCGTCTATCTACACCTGCGATCGCTACCGCTAGCATATCTGCCTTTCTACGCATCTTGCGCTCTTCCTCTTTCTTACTTTCTGTTTCCCTGTTCATATATACTTTATTCGCTACCTCCATTAGTTGGGTGATAGACATACCTGCAAACCCTTCTAACTTTTGTAACTTGCGCTTAATATCTCCGTAAGCTTGGCTGACAAAGGCGGAGTTCACCATTCGGGAATTATCTGCGTCTTCCAGATTAAAGGGGGTATACAAGCAGTATGCCTCCAATAATCGGTCATAAAAGACACTGGGCGCTTCATCACTTTTCTGGATCACCTCAACTGTCTTCGACATGTTAATAGCTTTCTTCCCTCCGGCTTTCATGCCAGCAATTATAGCGTCTCTATAGGCTCTGAGTTGAACCATATCTGCACCATTTACATTCCAGTCGGGATCGGTGTTAGGATAATGTGTTGCGGCCCATGCTGCCGGATTGGCTTGATTCAAAGCACGGGCTCTATCCTCTAGCGCTTTAATGGCCGCTTGGTTAATCCTTGTCCTTTCCTCATTGTTAAACAAAGTCATTAATAACTGCTGGCAATCAGCCCATGTCGGGTTATGTGTCTGAACTATCGAGGTGAACAGATCGGTCATAGCTTGTGGTTTCTCAGTGTACGAGGAATTGTGGGTCTTCCAATTCAAGAGATCGGTAGTCGTGAACGGGACATATACGAAGACTGGGTCAGCATGTGCCATTTGACCTGCGGCATCGATATAGGCTGACCCGGGATTCAGACGAAGAGGCATCTGATAATGTTTTAATTGTTGGGTACCGGTCAGTTGTCGGGTTAGTATGGGGCTACGTGGAGGGGCGTCAGTTAGAGGTTCCGGTCGGGGGGTAATAAAGCATGAGGATGTGGGAGCTTGGTTTTGGGAAAAGTTAGTAAATAGAACACTTCGAGCCGAGCTAGAAGAAGCTTGACCGGAAGTCTGAAGTGGCGCCAAATCAGGATATTCAGATCTAATGGGGGTTGGTTCTGGTTCCGGAAGGGGAGATTTAGTACGAGAAGGGGTGGATTCTGTACTGGAGGAGGAAGCGGAAGTGGATGGGGGCAATGGGGGAAGGGGTGCAGGACTTCCTGCATTCGCGTCACTTCCTCTTAAAGGAAAGTAAGGGGGCGGCAAAGGGATCTCGGACTCAGGGGGCGTGTCCAAAATGGGCCTAACACCAGTCCTAGTGGACAAACAAGTCCTAGCCACCATGAGGCGACATTGCTCCTCGTGGCATGTCTGAATCCATTTTGGCGAGTCATTTACGGCCTGTCTCCAACAATCAATATAAGGAAACTGCCCGTAAAGTTCAGGCCTACCTGATACAGCCACGTGTACGCGCTGTACCAGGGTTGGATCCAAACTGCCACGTGGCGGCCATGCCACAACCAAAGTAGGCCACTCCCTAGTACACAAAGTGACCAAACGTACAGGAGACATTTTAACCCCAAAATCACATGTTTTGAATCCCATTTTAAAATTCTTCACCATACAACCTAAGAGATCCGGAATCGTTGACTCCGATGCGCCCATACTTATCAATGGAACGTCGTTGACAACGAATACTATGCACGCGTACTATTCAACAGTCACACCCGTTTCCTCTGGCAACAGCACCACGTGGTACGGTTGCCAAGTGAAACGTACACAATAACACAATAAACACTCAGGGAATTCCCGTACACACACAGCTGTTACACCAGTCACTAGAATAATCAATATTATGCCCTTTGGCGAAACTATACAGTCACCCACGCTATAATTCTCTATATGAATTACCTGTCTATAACACACCCCAGTAACATCGTCTTTTACAAATAGTGGTTACAGTACGGTTAGCATAGGTCAAAGCACAATTTAAGGTCACTATACAATTATTAGTGGTTATGGTGTTAAACATGCAATAGACGACAATGATTAGTACTTATATACAGTGTCAGTAAATATACAGGGTTATGGTACCGTGCACTATGATACAGCAACACACTATTAACACTCTCGCTAGACGGCTGAGCTCGCGCTATCTAACAAGATATACCCTTTACTAACAATCTTTAACACATTTACAATTCCCAACTAAACTATTGGCCAGTACCTTGAATGGACTACCTAAAACTATCTACATCCGTTTTGGTTAGCCACACTGCCCAAGCACCACATATAGCGAGCTAGAGGACCGAATTTACACAGACGCCTCTTAGTCGATTACTATCAAAAATCTAGTGGGTTCCAAATTTACACGCCTTCCCACTTAGCCAAGATAGGTTGAGAGCTAGCGAACCGAATTTACACAGACGCCGCTTAGTCTCCCGGTCCCTCCGACCTAGCGAACAAAATATACACCCTAGAACGCTAGTCTAGACAAGACACCGGTGTCCGGCTAGGGCTATTTACACCAGAACCCCGCCTGACTAACCAAATCAAACGGTCTGACTAAAGAGCGGTGCGCCTTCGCTCCTTCCCTCCGACAGAGGGGGCAGATTCCATACACAAATAACCCCTTATGGGCCTACCGCACAATCAGTATACCCCTAGTGGGTCTGCCGTCTAAAACAGCAGTTGTCTTACCTCCTCGTTCCTGAACCTGAGTTCACACTCATCGACGGGGACACCCCAGCACTTCTTACGTAGAGGCCGATGATCTCCTGGACAACAGACCAGTGGCGCAGAGACGAAGGGAGGTCCACGCAGAAGTTCAGGGGTGCAGCCGTAGAGAACGTGGGCAAAGATAGACCGTCTCACGCCTCTGCCTCTCAGCTACCGTTGAACGATGAGCTTCCCGGCCAATGCACCAAATGATACCGGAGAAACTGATGGAAGCCAAGCACAGAGAGATGGACACAGGTTTCTTCAGGAAGGAAGAGATTCTTTATTGGATCACCGATCGGGACTCAGAGGGACTAATGTCACCAAAATACAGCAAGTTCTGAGCCCCGGACAATAGTGCAGGCTCCTTATATAGGCACATAACTCCTCCCATATTAAGCTCCACCCGCACATTCTCTTGACCAATCAATACAAATAAGAATGAACTTCCTGCTTGACCGCATGGCTTGTCCAGCACAATGGAGGAGGGGAATACTACATCCTGTATTCTTGCACATGCTCCGTACACTACTGATCGTATCTTGCCTCGTGCAACCAACTGATCGATACGTCAGCATATGCACGTACACATGCCACGTGGTAATCTCGGCCTACTAAATTTATTTTTACCGAGATTCCACCACAATGCGTGCAAGCTACTGTGACATCAGATATGAGTGGCACTGTGCACTGGCCCGAAGTTGGCAGAGTAGACGCTGTAGTCCTGACACACACGCTTGCAGACAACTAACTGCTATTCAATCTATTACAGTCAAAAAAAAATCTTTTTTTAAATGTACACTACTGTTACACCAGATATGAGTTGCACTGGTGTGACACTTTGCCCTGGCAGGCCCTGAAACGCACACGTGTGAAGGAAACTGACTGCTATTATTTCACAGTCAAATTTCTAGTTTTTTTTTTAAAAGTACGCTACTGTTACACCAGATATGAGTTGCACTGGTGTGACACTGTGCCCTGGCAGGCCCTGAAACGCACACGCGTGAAGGAAACTGACTTCTATTATTTCACAGTCAAAAAAGTTTTTTTTTTTTTTAAATGTACACTATTGTTACACCAGATATGAGTTGCACTGGTGTGACACTGTGCCCTGGCAGGCCCTGAAACGCACACGTGTGAAGGAAAATGACTGTTATTATTTCACAGTCAAATTTCTAGTTTTTTTTTAAATGTACACTACTGTTACACCAGATATGAGTTGCACTGGTGTGACACTGTGCCCTGGCAGGCCCTGAAACGCACACGCGTGAAGGAAACTGACTGCTATTATTTCACAGTCAAAAAAGTTTTTTTTTTTTTAAATGTACACTACTGTTACACCAGATATGAGTTGCACTGGTGTGACACTTTGCCCTGGCAGGCCCTGAAACGCACACGTGTGAAGGAAACTGACTGTTATTATTTCACAGTCAAATTTCTAGTTTTTTTTTTTAAATGTACACTACTGTTACACCAGATATGAGTTGCACTGGTGTGACACTGTGCCCTGGCAGGCCCTGAAACGCACACGCGTGAAGGAAACTGACTGCTATTATTTCACAGTCAAAAAAGTTTTGTTTTTTTTAAATGTACACTACTGTTACACCAGATATGAGTTGCACTGGTGTGACACTTTGCCCTGGCAGGCCCTGAAACGCACACGTGTGAAGGAAACTGACTGTTATTATTTCACAGTCAAATTTCTAGTTTTTTTTTAAATGTACACTACTGTTACACCAGATATGAGTTGCACTGGTGTGACACTGTGCCCTGGCAGGCCCTGAAACGCACACGTGTGAAGGAAACTGACTGTTATTATTTCACAGTCAAATTTCTAGTTTTTTTTTAAATGTACACTACTGTTACACCAGATATGAGCTGCACTGGTGTGACACTGTGCCCTGGCAGGCCCTGAAACGCACACGCGTGAAGGAAACTGACTGCTATTATTTCACAGTCAAAAAAGTTTTTTTTTTTTTTTAAATGTACACTACTGTTACACCAGATATGAGTTGCACTGGTGTGACACTGTGCCCTGGCAGGCCCTGAAACGCACACGTGTGAAGGAAACTGACTGCTATTATTTCACAGTTAAATTTCTAGTTTTTTTTTTTAAATGTACGCTACTGTTACACCAGATATGAGTTGCACTGGTGTGACACTGTGCCCTGGCAGGCCCTGAAACGCACACACGTGAAGGAAACTTACTGCTATTATTTCACAGTCAAAAAAGTTTTTTTTTTTTAAATGTACGCTACTGTTACACCAGATATGAGTTGCACTGGTGTGACACTGTGCCCTGGCAGGCCCTGAAACGCAAACGCGTGAAGGAAACTGACTGTTATTATTTCACAGTCAAATTTCTAGTTTTTTTTTTAAATGTACACTACTGTTACACCAGATATGAGTTGCACTGGTGTGACACTGTGCCCTGGCAGGCCCTGAAACGCAAACGCGTGAAGGAAACTGACTGTTATTATTTCACAGTCAAATTTCTAGTTTTTTTTTTAAATGCACACTACTGTTACACCAGATATGAGCTGCACTGGTGTGACACTGTGCCCTGGCAGGCCCTGAAACGCACACGCGTGAAGGAAACTGACTGCTATTATTTCACAGTCCAAAAAGTGTTGTTTTTTTTAAATGTACGCTACTGTTACACCAGATATGAGTTGCACTGGTGTGACACTGTGCCCTGGCAGGCCCTGAAACGCACACGTGTGAAGGAAACTGACTGTTATTATTTCACAGTCAAATTTCTAGTTTTTTTTTAAATGTACGCTACTGTTACACCAGATATTAGTTGCACTGGTGTGACACTGTGCCCTGGCAGGCCCTGAAACGCACACGTGTGAAGGAAACTGACTGCTATTATTTCACAGTTAAATTTCTAGTTTTTTTTTTTTAAATGTACGCTACTGTTACACCAGATATGAGTTGCACTGGTGTGACACTGTGCCCTGGCAGGCCCTGAAACGCACACGTGTGAAGGAAACTGACTGCTATTATTTCACAGTCAAATTTCTAGTTTTTTTTAAAATGTACACTACTGTTACACCAGATATGAGTTGCACTGGTGTGACACTGTGCCCTGGCAGGCCCTGAAACGCACACGCGTGAAGGAAACTGACTGCTATTATTTCACAGTCCAAAAAGTGTTGTTTTTTTTAAATGTACGCTACTGTTACACCAGATATGAGTTGCACTGGTGTGACACTGTGCCCTGGCAGGCCATGAAACGCACACATGTGAAGGAAACTGACTGCTATTATTTCACAGTTAAATTTCTAGTTTTTTTTAAATGTACGCTACTGTTACACCAGATATGAGTTGCACTGGTGTGACACTGTGCCCTGGCAGGCCCTGAAATGCACACGCGTGAAGGAAACTGACTGCTATTATTTCACAGTCAAAAAAGTGTTGTTTTTTTTAAATGTACGCTACTGTTACACCAGATATGAGTTGCACTGGTGTGACACTGTGCCCTGGCAGGCCCTGAAACGCACACGTGTGAAGGAAACTGACTGTTATTATTTCACAGTCAAATTTCTAGGTTTTTTTTAAATGTACGCTACTGTTACACCAGATATGAGTTTCACTGGTGTGACACTGTGCCCTGGCAGGCCCTGAAACGCACACGTGTGAAGGAAACTGACTGCTATTATTTCACAGTTAAATTTCTAGTTTTTTTTTTTTAAATGTACGCTACTGTTACACCAGATATGAGTTGCACTGGTGTGACACTGTGCCCTGGCAGGCCCTGAAACGCACACGCTTGAAGGAAACTTACTGCTATTATTTCACAGTCAAAAAAGTGTTGTTTTTTTTAAATGTACGCTACTGTTACACCAGATATGAGTTGCACTGGTGTGACACTGTGCCCTGGCAGGCCCTGAAACGCACACGTGTGAAGGAAACTGACTGCTATTATTTCACAGTCAAATTTCTAGTTTTTTTTTTTAAAGTACGCTACTGTTACACCAGATATGAGTTGCACTGGTGTGACACTGTGCCCTGGCAGGCCCTGAAACGCACACGCGTGAAGGAAACTGACTTCTATTATTTCACAGTCAAAAAAGTTTTTTTTTTTTTAAATGTACACTACTGTTACACCAGATATGAGTTGCACTGGTGTGACACTGTGCCCTGGCAGGCCCTGAAACGCACACGTGTGAAGGAAACTGACTGTTATTATTTCACAGTCAAATTTCTAGTTTTTTTTTTAAATGCACACTACTGTTACACCAGATATGAGCTGCACTGGTGTGACACTGTGCCCTGGCAGGCCCTGAAACGCACACGCGTGAAGGAAACTGACTGCTATTATTTCACAGTCCAAAAAGTGTTGTTTTTTTTAAATGTACGCTACTGTTACACCAGATATGAGTTGCACTGGTGTGACACTGTGCCCTGGCAGGCCCTGAAACGCACACGTGTGAAGGAAACTGACTGTTATTATTTCACAGTCAAATTTCTAGTTTTTTTTTAAATGTACGCTACTGTTACACCAGATATTAGTTGCACTGGTGTGACACTGTGCCCTGGCAGGCCCTGAAACGCACACGTGTGAAGGAAACTGACTGCTATTATTTCACAGTTAAATTTCTAGTTTTTTTTTTTTTAAATGTACGCTACTGTTACACCAGATATGAGTTGCACTGGTGTGACACTGTGCCCTGGCAGGCCCTGAAACGCACACGCGTGAAGGAAACTTACTGCTATTATTTCACAGTCAAAAAAGTGTTGTTTTTTTTAAATGTACGCTACTGTTACACCAGATATGAGTTGCACTGGTGTGACACTGTGCCCTGGCAGGCCCTGAAACGCACACGTGTGAAGGAAACTGACTGCTATTATTTCACAGTCAAATTTCTAGTTTTTTTTAAAATGTACACTACTGTTACACCAGATATGAGTTGCACTGGTGTGACACTGTGCCCTGGCAGGCCCTGAAACGCACACGCGTGAAGGAAACTGACTGCTATTATTTCACAGTCCAAAAAGTGTTGTTTTTTTTAAATGTACGCTACTGTTACACCAGATATGAGTTGCACTGGTGTGACACTGTGCCCTGGCAGGCCATGAAACGCACACATGTGAAGGAAACTGACTGCTATTATTTCACAGTTAAATTTCTAGTTTTTTTTAAATGTACGCTACTGTTACACCAGATATGAGTTGCACTGGTGTGACACTGTGCCCTGGCAGGCCCTGAAATGCACACGCGTGAAGGAAACTGACTGCTATTATTTCACAGTCAAAAAAGTGTTGTTTTTTTTAAATGTACGCTACTGTTACACCAGATATGAGTTGCACTGGTGTGACACTGTGCCCTGGCAGGCCCTGAAACGCACACGTGTGAAGGAAACTGACTGTTATTATTTCACAGTCAAATTTCTAGGTTTTTTTTAAATGTACGCTACTGTTACACCAGATATGAGTTTCACTGGTGTGACACTGTGCCCTGGCAGGCCCTGAAACGCACACGTGTGAAGGAAACTGACTGCTATTATTTCACAGTTAAATTTCTATTTTTTTTTTTTTAAATGTACGCTACTGTTACACCAGATATGAGTTGCACTGGTGTGACACTGTGCCCTGGCAGGCCCTGAAACGCACACGCTTGAAGGAAACTTACTGCTATTATTTCACAGTCAAAAAAGTGTTGTTTTTTTTAAATGTACGCTACTGTTACACCAGATATGAGTTGCACTGGTGTGACACTGTGCCCTGGCAGGCCCTGAAACGCACACGTGTGAAGGAAACTGACTGCTATTATTTCACAGTCAAATTTCTAGTTTTTTTTTAAAAAGTACGCTACTGTTACACCAGATATGAGTTGCACTGGTGTGACACTGTGCCCTGGCAGGCCCTGAAACGCACACGCGTGAAGGAAACTGACTTCTATTATTTCACAGTCAAAAAAGTTTTTTTTTTTTTTAAATGTACACTACTGTTACACCAGATATGAGTTGCACTGGTGTGACACTGTGCCCTGGCAGGCCCTGAAACGCACACGTGTGAAGGAAACTGACTGTTATTATTTCACAGTCAAATTTCTAGTTTTTTTTTAAATGTACACTACTGTTACACCAGATATGAGTTGCACTGGTGTGACACTGTGCCCTGGCAGGCCCTGAAATGCACACGCGTGAAGGAAACTGACTGCTATTATTTCACAGTCAAAAAAGTGTTGTTTTTTTTAAATGTACGCTACTGTTACACCAGATATGAGTTGCACTGGTGTGACACTGTGCCCTGGCAGGCCCTGAAACGCACACGTGTGAAGGAAACTGACTGTTATTATTTCACAGTCAAATTTCTAGGTTTTTTTTAAATGTACGCTACTGTTACACCAGATATGAGTTTCACTGGTGTGACACTGTGCCCTGGCAGGCCCTGAAATGCACACGCGTGAAGGAAACTGACTGCTATTATTTCACAGTCAAAAAAGTGTTGTTTTTTTTAAATGTACGCTACTGTTACACCAGATATGAGTTGCACTGGTGTGACACTGTGCCCTGGCAGGCCCTGAAACGCACACGTGTGAAGGAAACTGACTGTTATTATTTCACAGTCAAATTTCTAGGTTTTTTTTAAATGTACGCTACTGTTACACCAGATATGAGTTTCACTGGTGTGACACTGTGCCCTGGCAGGCCCTGAAACGCACACGTGTGAAGGAAACTTACTGCTATTATTTCACAGTTAAATTTCTAGTTTTTTTTTTTTTAAATGTACGCTACTGTTACACCAGATATGAGTTGCACTGGTGTGACACTGTGCCCTGGCAGGCCCTGAAACGCACACGCTTGAAGGAAACTTACTGCTATTATTTCACAGTCAAAAAAGTGTTGTTTTTTTTAAATGTACGCTACTGTTACACCAGATATGAGTTGCACTGGTGTGACACTGTGCCCTGGCAGGCCCTGAAACGCACACGTGTGAAGGAAACTGACTGCTATTATTTCACAGTCAAATTTCTAGTTTTTTTTTTAAAAGTACGCTACTGTTACACCAGATATGAGTTGCACTGGTGTGACACTGTGCCCTGGCAGGCCCTGAAACGCACACGCGTGAAGGAAACTGACTTCTATTATTTCACAGTCAAAAAAGTTTTTTTTTTTTTTAAATGTACACTACTGTTACACCAGATATGAGTTGCACTGGTGTGACACTGTGCCCTGGCAGGCCCTGAAACGCACACGTGTGAAGGAAACTGACTGTTATTATTTCACAGTCAAATTTCTAGTTTTTTTTTAAATGTACACTACTGTTACACCAGATATGAGTTGCACTGGTGTGACACTGTGCCCTGGCAGGCCCTGAAACGCACACGCGTGAAGGAAACTGACTGCTATTATTTCACAGTCAAAAAAGTTTTTTTTTTTTAAATGTACACTACTGTTACACCAGATATGAGTTGCACTGGTGTGACACTTTGCCCTGGCAGGCCCTGAAACGCACACGTGTGAAGGAAACTGTCTGTTATTATTTCACAGTCAAATTTCTAGTTTTTTTTTAAATGTACACTACTGTTACACCAGATATGAGTTGCACTGGTGTGACACTGTGCCCTGGCAGGCCCTGAAACGCACACGCGTGAAGGAAACTGACTGCTATTATTTCACAGTCAAAAAAGTTTTGTTTTTTTTAAATGTACACTACTGTTACACCAGATATGAGTTGCACTGGTGTGACACTTTGCCCTGGCAGGCCCTGAAACGCACACGTGTGAAGGAAACTGACTGTTATTATTTCACAGTCAAATTTCTAGTTTTTTTTTAAATGTACACTACTGTTACACCAGATATGAGTTGCACTGGTGTGACACTGTGCCCTGGCAGGCCCTGAAACGCACACGTGTGAAGGAAACTGACTGTTATTATTTCACAGTCAAATTTCTAGTTTTTTTTTAAATGTACACTACTTTTACACCAGATATGAGCTGCACTGGTGTGACACTGTGCCCTGGCAGGCCCTGAAACGCACACGCGTGAAGGAAACTGACTGCTATTATTTCACAGTCCAAAAAGTGTTGTTTTTTTTAAAATGTACGCTACTGTTACACCAGATATGAGTTGCACTGGTGTGACACTGTGCCCTGGCAGGCCCTGAAACGCACACGTGTGAGGGAAACTGACTGTTATTATTTCACAGTCAAATTTCTATTTTTTTTTTTAAATGTACGCTACTGTTACACCAGATATGAGTTGCACTGGTGTGACACTGTGCCCTGGCAAGCCCTGAAACGCACACGTGTGAAGGAAACTGACTGTTATTATTTCACAGTCAAATTTCTAGTTTTTTTTTAAATGTACACTACTGTTACACCAGATATGAGTTGCACTGGTGTGACACTGTGCCCTGGCAGGCACTGAAACGCACACGCGTGAAGGAAACTGACTGCTATTATTTCACAGTCAAAAAAGTTTTTTTTTTTTTTTAAATGTACACTACTGTTACACCAGATATGAGTTGCACTGGTGTGACACTGTGCCCTGGCAGGCCCTGAAACGCACACGTGTGAAGGAAACTGACTGCTATTATTTCACAGTTAAATTTCTAGTTTTTTTTTTTAAATGTACGCTACTGTTACACCAGATATGAGTTGCACTGGTGTGACACTGTGCCCTGGCAGGCCCTGAAACGCACACACGTGAAGGAAACTTACTGCTATTATTTCACAGTCAAAAAAGTTTTTTTTTTTTAAATGTACGCTACTGTTACACCAGATATGAGTTGCACTGGTGTGACACTGTGCCCTGGCAGGCCCTGAAACGCAAACGCGTGAAGGAAACTGACTGTTATTATTTCACAGTCAAATTTCTAGTTTTTTTTTTAAATGTACACTACTGTTACACCAGATATGAGTTGCACTGGTGTGACACTGTGCCCTGGCAGGCCCTGAAACGCAAACGCGTGAAGGAAACTGACTGTTATTATTTCACAGTCAAATTTCTAGTTTTTTTTTTAAATGCACACTACTGTTACACCAGATATGAGCTGCACTGGTGTGACACTGTGCCCTGGCAGGCCCTGAAACGCACACGCGTGAAGGAAACTGACTGCTATTATTTCACAGTCCAAAAAGTGTTGTTTTTTTTAAATGTACGCTACTGTTACACCAGATATGAGTTGCACTGGTGTGACACTGTGCCCTGGCAGGCCCTGAAACGCACACGTGTGAAGGAAACTGACTGTTATTATTTCACAGTCAAATTTCTAGTTTTTTTTTAAATGTACGCTACTGTTACACCAGATATTAGTTGCACTGGTGTGACACTGTGCCCTGGCAGGCCCTGAAACGCACACGTGTGAAGGAAACTGACTGCTATTATTTCACAGTTAAATTTCTAGTTTTTTTTTTTTAAATGTACGCTACTGTTACACCAGATATGAGTTGCACTGGTGTGACACTGTGCCCTGGCAGGCCCTGAAACGCACACGCGTGAAGGAAACTTACTGCTATTATTTCACAGTCAAAATAGTGTTGTTTTTTTTAAATGTACGCTACTGTTACACCAGATATGAGTTGCACTGGTGTGACACTGTGCCCTGGCAGGCCCTGAAACGCACACGTGTGAAGGAAACTGACTGCTATTATTTCACAGTCAAATTTCTAGTTTTTTTTAAAATGTACACTACTGTTACACCAGATATGAGTTGCACTGGTGTGACACTGTGCCCTGGCAGGCCCTGAAACGCACACGCGTGAAGGAAACTGACTGCTATTATTTCACAGTCCAAAAAGTGTTGTTTTTTTTTAAATGTACGCTACTGTTACACCAGATATGAGTTGCACTGGTGTGACACTGTGCCCTGGCAGGCCATGAAACGCACACATGTGAAGGAAACTGACTGCTATTATTTCACAGTTAAATTTCTAGTTTTTTTTAAATGTACGCTACTGTTACACCAGATATGAGTTGCACTGGTGTGACACTGTGCCCTGGCAGGCCCTGAAATGCACACGCGTGAAGGAAACTGACTGCTATTATTTCACAGTCAAAAAAGTGTTGTTTTTTTTAAATGTACGCTACTGTTACACCAGATATGAGTTGCACTGGTGTGACACTGTGCCCTGGCAGGCCCTGAAACGCACACGTGTGAAGGAAACTGACTGCTATTATTTCACAGTTAAATTTCTAGTTTTTTTTTTTAAATGTACGCTACTGTTACACCAGATATGAGTTGCACTGGTGTGACACTGTGCCCTGGCAGGCCCTGAAACGCACACACGTGAAGGAAACTTACTGCTATTATTTCACAGTCAAAAAAGTTTTTTTTTTTTTAAATGTACGCTACTGTTACACCAGATATGAGTTGCACTGGTGTGACACTGTGCCCTGGCAGGCCCTGAAACGCAAACGCGTGAAGGAAACTGACTGTTATTATTTCACAGTCAAATTTCTAGTTTTTTTTTTAAATGTACACTACTGTTACACCAGATATGAGTTGCACTGGTGTGACACTGTGCCCTGGCAGGCCCTGAAACGCAAACGCGTGAAGGAAACTGACTGTTATTATTTCACAGTCAAATTTCTAGTTTTTTTTTTAAATGCACACTACTGTTACACCAGATATGAGCTGCACTGGTGTGACACTGTGCCCTGGCAGGCCCTGAAACGCACACGCGTGAAGGAAACTGACTGCTATTATTTCACAGTCCAAAAAGTGTTGTTTTTTTTAAATGTACGCTACTGTTACACCAGATATGAGTTGCACTGGTGTGACACTGTGCCCTGGCAGGCCCTGAAACGCACACGTGTGAAGGAAACTGACTGTTATTATTTCACAGTCAAATTTCTAGTTTTTTTTTAAATGTACGCTACTGTTACACCAGATATTAGTTGCACTGGTGTGACACTGTGCCCTGGCAGGCCCTGAAACGCACACGTGTGAAGGAAACTGACTGCTATTATTTCACAGTTAAATTTCTAGTTTTTTTTTTTTAAATGTACGCTACTGTTACACCAGATATGAGTTGCACTGGTGTGACACTGTGCCCTGGCAGGCCCTGAAACGCACACGCGTGAAGGAAACTTACTGCTATTATTTCACAGTCAAAATAGTGTTGTTTTTTTTAAATGTACGCTACTGTTACACCAGATATGAGTTGCACTGGTGTGACACTGTGCCCTGGCAGGCCCTGAAACGCACACGTGTGAAGGAAACTGACTGCTATTATTTCACAGTCAAATTTCTAGTTTTTTTTAAAATGTACACTACTGTTACACCAGATATGAGTTGCACTGGTGTGACACTGTGCCCTGGCAGGCCCTGAAACGCACACGCGTGAAGGAAACTGACTGCTATTATTTCACAGTCCAAAAAGTGTTGTTTTTTTTAAATGTACGCTACTGTTACACCAGATATGAGTTGCACTGGTGTGACACTGTGCCCTGGCAGGCCATGAAACGCACACATGTGAAGGAAACTGACTGCTATTATTTCACAGTTAAATTTCTAGTTTTTTTTAAATGTACGCTACTGTTACACCAGATATGAGTTGCACTGGTGTGACACTGTGCCCTGGCAGGCCCTGAAATGCACACGCGTGAAGGAAACTGACTGCTATTATTTCACAGTCAAAAAAGTGTTGTTTTTTTTAAATGTACGCTACTGTTACACCAGATATGAGTTGCACTGGTGTGACACTGTGCCCTGGCAGGCCCTGAAACGCACACGTGTGAAGGAAACTGACTGTTATTATTTCACAGTCAAATTTCTAGGTTTTTTTTAAATGTACGCTACTGTTACACCAGATATGAGTTTCACTGGTGTGACACTGTGCCCTGGCAGGCCCTGAAACGCACACGTGTGAAGGAAACTGACTGCTATTATTTCACAGTTAAATTTCTAGTTTTTTTTTTTTAAATGTACGCTACTGTTACACCAGATATGAGTTGCACTGGTGTGACACTGTGCCCTGGCAGGCCCTGAAACGCACACGCTTGAAGGAAACTTACTGCTATTATTTCACGGTCAAAAAAGTGTTGTTTTTTTTAAATGTACGCAACTGTTACACCAGATATGAGTTGCACTGGTGTGACACTGTGCCCTGGCAGGCCCTGAAACGCACACGTGTGAAGGAAACTGACTGCTATTATTTCACAGTCAAATTTCTAGTTTTTTTTTAAATGTACACTACTGTTACACCAGATATGAGTTGCACTGGTGTGACACTGTGCCCTGGCAGGCCCTGAAACGCACACGCGTGAAGGAAACTGACTGCTATTATTTCACAGTCCAAAAAGTGTTGTTTTTTTTAAATGTACGCTACTGTTACACCAGATATGAGTTGCACTGGTGTGACACTGTGCCCTGGCAGGCCCTGAAACGCACACATGTGAAGGAAACTGACTGCTATTATTTCACAGTCAAAAAAGTGTTGTTTTTTTTAAATGTACGCTACTGTTACACCAGATATGAGTTGCACTGGTGTGACACTGTGCCCTGGCAGGCCCTGAAACGCAAACGCGTGAAGGAAACTGACTGTTATTATTTCACAGTCAAATTTCTAGTTTTTTTTTTAAATGTACACTACTGTTACACCAGATATGAGTTGCACTGGTGTGACACTGTGCCCTGGCAGGCCCTGAAACGCAAACGCGTGAAGGAAACTGACTGTTATTATTTCACAGTCAAATTTCTAGTTTTTTTTTTAAATGCACACTACTGTTACACCAGATATGAGCTGCACTGGTGTGACACTGTGCCCTGGCAGGCCCTGAAACGCACACGCGTGAAGGAAACTGACTGCTATTATTTCACAGTCCAAAAAGTGTTGTTTTTTTTAAATGTACGCTACTGTTACACCAGATATGAGTTGCACTGGTGTGACACTGTGCCCTGGCAGGCCCTGAAACGCACACGTGTGAAGGAAACTGACTGTTATTATTTCACAGTCAAATTTCTAGTTTTTTTTTAAATGTACGCTACTGTTACACCAGATATTAGTTGCACTGGTGTGACACTGTGCCCTGGCAGGCCCTGAAACGCACACGTGTGAAGGAAACTGACTGCTATTATTTCACAGTTAAATTTCTAGTTTTTTTTTTTAAATGTACGCTACTGTTACACCAGATATGAGTTGCACTGGTGTAACACTGTGCCCTGGCAGGCCCTGAAACGCACACGCGTGAAGGAAACTGACTGCTATTATTTCACAGTCAAAAAAGTTTTTTTTTTTTTTTAAATGTACACTACTGTTACACCAGATATGAGTTGCACTGGTGTGACACTGTGCCCTGGCAGGCCCTGAAATGCACACGTGTGAAGGAAACTGACTGCTACTATATTACAGTCAAAAAAGTTTTTTGTTTTTTTTAAATGCAGGCTATTGTGACACCAGATATGAGTGGTGGCACTGGGCAAGTGTTCACATTATACGCTGTGAGCCTGACACACACGCTGGCAGGCAGGCAACTGCAATTAGATTACACAGGAAAAAAAGAAAATCAGACTGATGTTCTAGCCCTAAAAAGGGCTTTTTGGGGTGCTGTCCTTACAGCAGAGATCAGATCAGATACAGTCCTTCAGGACTGTAGTGGACACTGAATACACTAGCCTAGCTATCAATTTCCCTTTTAAATCAGCAGCAGCACACTGTCCCTCCTCTCACTAAGAATGCAGCTTCAGAATGAATCTAAAATGGATGCTGTCCAGGAGATGGTAGGGTCTGGGAGGGAGGGTCTGCTGCTGATTGGCTGGAATGTGTCTGCTGACTGTGAGGTACAGGGTCAAAGTTTACTCAATGATGACGAATAGGGGGCGGACCGAACATCGCATATGTTCGCCATCCGTGACGAACGTGAACAAGCTTTGTTCGCCAGGAACTATTCGCCAGCGAACTGTTCGGGACATCACTACTTACATAGTTACATAGTTACATAGTTAGATAGCTGAAAAGAGACTTGCGTCCATCAAGTTCAGCCTTCCTCACCCCTGTTTTTTGCTGTTGATCCAAAAGAGAAAAAAAAAAACCCAGTTTGAAGCACAATTTTGCAACAAGCTAGGACAAAAAATTCCTTATTGACCCCAGAATGGCAGTCAGATTTATCCTTGAATCAAGCAGTTATTACCCTACATTGAAAGATTATATCCTTGAATATTCTGTCTTTGCAAGTATGCATCTAGTAGCTGTTTGAACATCTGTATGGACTCTGATAAAACCACTTCTTCAGGCAGAGAATTCCACATCCTGATTGTTCTTACAGTAAAAAAACCTTTCCTTTGCCTTAGACGAAATCTTCTTTCTTCCAGTCTAAACGCATGGCCTTGTGTCCTATGTAAAGTCCGGTTTGTGAATAGATTTCCACACAATGGTTTGTATTGGCCTCGAATATATTTGTATAATGTTATCATATCCCCTCTCAGGCGACGTTTTTCTAAACTAAATAGGTTTAAATTTGTTAACCTTTCTTCATAGCTGATATGTTCCATTCCTTTTATTAATTTTGTAGCCCGCCTCTGCACTTTTTCTAGTGCCATGATATCCTTCTTTAGAACAGGTGCCCAAAATTGCACAGCATATTCAATATGTGGTCTTACCAGTGATTTATAGAGAGGCAAAATGATATTCTCGTCCCGAGAATGAATGCCCTTTTTCATGCATGACAATACCTTACTGGCCTTGGCCACTGCTGATTGACATTGCACATTGTTGCATAGTTTGTTGTCTATAACAATTCCTAAGTCCTTTTCGTGTGTTGTTATCCCTAATTCTCTTCCATTAAGGGTATACGTTGCTTGTGTATTCTTTACGCCGAAGTGCATAACTTTGCATTTTTCAACATTAAATTTCATCTGCCATTTGAGTGCCCAGTCCTCCAGTCTATCTAAATCCTTCTGCAGCAAAGTAATATCTTGCTCACATTGTATTATTTTACAAAGTTTTGTGTCATCTGCAAACACTGAAACATGACTTTCAATGCTGTCTTCAAGATCATTTATAAAAATGTTAAATAGAAGGGGTCCCAGAACAGACCCCTGAGGGACACCACTTGCCACCTCTGTCCAGCTTGAAAATTTACCATTAACGACAACTCTTTGTATTCTGTTTTTAAGCCAATGTTCTACCCAAGAACAAGCATTTTCATCGAGACCGATTTCCTTGAGTTTGAACACTAATCTTTTGTGTGGAACTGTATCAAATGCCTTGGCAAAATCCAAATAGATCACATCCACTGCAACACCCTGATCTATACTTCTACTTACTTCTTCGTAGAACGCAATCAAGTTAGTTTGACATGACCTGTGCTTCATAAAACCGTGCTGATTTTTGCTGATAACCATATTCTTCTCAAGGAATTCTTGAATATTATCCCTTAATAACCTTTCAAATATTTTACCAGCCACAGAAGTTAAGCTCACAGGTCTATAATTTCCAGGCAAGGATTTTGAACCCTTTTTGAATATAGGAACCACATCTGCCTTCCTCCAATCCTCCGGAACACTTCCTGAAAGAAAAGAATCTTGAAAGATTAAAAACAGAGGTTCACTTATTTCTACACTTAGTTCCTTAAGTACACGTGGATGGATACCGTCAGGCCCTGGAGCTTTGTTTATATTAACTTTCTTTAGTTGTCTATACTTTCATTTTTGGGTTTTTTGGAATTTATGTACTTAAAAAATGCTTTGGGGTTGGTTTTGCTCTCTTTAGCTATCATTTTTTCATTTTGAAGTTTAGCAAGTTTAATTGCCTTTTTGCACGCATTATTTGCTTTCTTATATCTTTTATAAGATGCATCTGATTTGTCTGATTTAAATGCTTTAAATGCCCTTTTCTTATTTTTAATCTCTTGTTTTACTTCTCTACTAAGCCACATTGGTTTTAATTTGTTTCTTTTATACTTATTTCCCAATGGTACATACTGAGAAATGTACCTTTCTAATATTTGTTGGAAGATGATCCATTTATCCTCAGTGTTCTTTTCACTAAAGAGTTTATGCCAGTCAATATATTGTAAAGCTTCCCTTATCTTATTAAAATTGGCCTTTTTAAAATTATATGTTTTAGTATACCCCATGTGCTTTTGTTTTTTTGAGTTTATTTCAAAGGACACTATATTGTGATCACTATTTCCCAAGTGCTCACCTACTTGAATGTTGGTCAAAAGATCAACGTTGTTTGTTAAAACCAGGTCCAGACAAGCGTCCATTCTAGTTGGTGCTTGTACAAGTTGTGACATGAAGTTGTCATTTAACAAGTTTAAAAACCTAATTCCCTTTGCTGAGCTACTAGTCCCTATGTCCCAATTTATGTCTGGGTAATTAAAATCTCCAATAATTAAAGTGTTACCAAGATTTGCAGCTTTCTCAATTTGCTCAAACAGCTGTTGTTCCTCGTCAATATTAACATTAGGTGGTTTATAACATATCCCAACCAATAGTTGGTTTCCCTTCTTTTCCCCCAAGCAGATATTTACCCATAAAGCTTCCACATTTTCCTCATCGCATTCAATTTGCTTAAGATTTGGCTTTAAATCATGGTTGACATACAAACATACCCCACCACCCTTCTTGTTTTTCCTATCCTTCCTAAATAATGTGTACCCATTTACGTTAACTGCCCAGTCATGTGTCTCATCCCACCATGTTTCAGTTATGCCTATTATATCATATTGTTTAGTGTATGCTAATGCCTCTAGTTCCCCCATTTTGTTATTTAGGCTCCTTGCATTAGTAAGCATACATTTAATATCATGCGTCTCTTGTTTATTTTGTGAATTACCAACATTACATAGCTTCTCTGTTCTGAGCTTGCCCCTCCCCCCGTCTCCACCCTCCTTATACTGTTCTAAAGCCCATCTCCTTTCTGTCCTATCTCCATTTTGTAGATTGCTATGACCCTCCCCCCCCTACTACTAGTTTAAAATCTCCTCCAACCTTCTAGCCATCCTATCCCCCAGCACTGCAGACCCCCTTCCGTATAAATATGTTTAAAAAAAGCAGTCCTAAAACAGAACCCTGGGGGACACCACTTACCACTTTTGTCCAGCCTGAAAATTTACCATTAATGACAACTCATTGTACTCTATCCTTAAGCCAATTTTCTACCTAAGAACAAGAATAATCATCTAGACCAATTTCTTTTAGTTTGAGGACTAACCTATTGTAAGGAACCGTATCAAATGCCTTGGCAAAATCCAAGTAGATCACATCCACTGCAACACCCTGATCTATACTTCTACTTACCTCTTCGTAGAATGCAATTAGGTTAGTTTGACATGACCTATGTTTCATAAAACCATGCTGATTATTGCTAATAACAAAGTTCTTCCCAATGAATTCTTGATTCTTATCCCTTAATAGCCCTTCAAATATTTTCCCGGTCACAGAAGTTAAGCTCAAAGGTCTATAGTTTCCAGGCAAGGATTTTGAACCCTTTTTAAATATAGAAACGACATCTGCCTTTCTCCAATCCTTTGGTACAATACCTGAAACAAAAGAATCTTGAAAAATTAAATACAGTGGTTATTTCCCTACTTAGCTCCTCGTGTACTTGTGCATCTAGGGACAAACGACTTGGCTTGCAATGAGGTTTCAGAGGAAAAGGAAGTTTTTTTGTATGTTTTTGCCACTGATATACAGCAGGTTTCTTCCACACTGTCATTCTCTGAAGTTCTGCCTGTACAAAAAAAACTAAAAAATTTTTGTCAGTGAGCAGGGCAGAGGTTTTGCTAGGACATATTTAAACTAGGAGGGGGTCAAGCAAAAGGGTGATAAAACATCAATCCAAAGTTCAGGAACGGATTGCTGATATTATCGGGGGACATGAACACTCCCCTGGACCCCCGAGTAGACACATCAAGGGGCACCAGCACCATACCAGACCACTGCATACGCAGCACCAAACACTCAACAGACTCGGCCTGACTGATTGCTGGCGGGCGGCAAACCCAGACGGCAGGGACTATACCTGCTACTCTGCCCCTCACAATCAATAGAGCAGGATAGATTACATCTTTATCGCTCAGGAGTTCCTCCCCCTGCTCATTTCCGCAGGGATCCATGGAGACTCTGACCATGCCCCTGTGTCAATCCAGATCAAATCACCCCTCTTTAAGCCGCAGGAACGCCAATGGCGACTAAACGAAACCATTCTATCAGATACAGAATGCTCGACACCGACCACACAAGTACTCACCCAATACTTTGAAACCAACACCTCTTCAGAAGTGTCCCCATTGATAACATGGGAGGCACATAAATGTGTCATTAGAGGACACTACATAAACCTCTGCACGAAACACAAATGGGAGAACACCAGACACATCCTGGAACTGACCAAACAGATATCCGAACTTGAAACCACACCTAAAAGGGAACTGACAGAAGACGTATACCTCCGACTGACCGACGCGAGGAGACAGCTTAGGGACATACTCTCCCAGAAGTTACTCAACACTATACGGGCCCTCAACATCATCCACTCGGCTCAAAGACAAGGAGGGGGTCTGGTCCTCCTTTCCACAGACGCTGAAAAGGCCTTCGACCAAGTGGATTGGTCCTACCTAGCGGCTATTCTACAACATATGGGATTCGGATATCCGAACCTGGATAGCCGCGCTCTACACATCCCCTACGGCACAAATACGAGTTAACAGCGCCCTCTGTGACCAATTTCCAATACGGAATGGTACGTGACAGGGGTGCCCCCTATTCCCCCTGCTGTTCGCCCTCTCTCTGGAACCGTTCCTGGAGGCGGTCAGGATGGACGGGGAAATTACGGGACACACAATAGGAAACACGGAACACCGGGTGGCGGTATATGCCGATGATCTGCTCTTCTTCCTGGAACGACCTCTTCTCTCCATCCCGAACCTACTAGGCCTATTCCGGCAATTTTGGAGGATTTCGAATCTAAAACTCAACACCAAAAAGTCGGAGTCCATAAACATCTCTGTCCCCTCTGACCCCGGGGTGCATCTACGATCCCAATTCAGATTCAAATGGTGCGGCACTATATTGAAATACCTTGGCATATGGCTGACCAAAGAACTCTCACACCTGTACCAGGCAAACTTTGCCCCAATCCTCGCCTCCCTACAGGCCGATATGAAAAAATGGACAGACCTCTACATCTCGTGGTTCGGACGTATCAACGCGATAAAAATGAATATCCTCCCTCGCATCCTGTATGTCTTCCAGACGATCCCAATCTCCATACCACAGACATTTCTCCACGCCGTTTCCACTGCAATTCGGCAATTTGTGTGGAAGAGGGGGCGCCAAGAATTAGTAGACACCAACTGGAGCTACCCAAACAGCGGGGGGCAGCGGGACTCCCCTCAATCATTGGATACTACCGAGCAACTCATTTGCTGAGGGTCACCGACTGGCACTCCCACCCGGCGGAGAAGCTGTGGGTGCGAGCCGAGATAACACAGGCCATAACACCTAACGCCCTCAACACCGGCAATCCTCTGATTGACGCAACCCTAAAGGCTTGGTGCGCACTCCGTTACCCACAACAGCTGACTACCCACACCAGCCCGCTCACACCCCTCACCCATAATCCAGACATAGGTGGAGGACTAGCACCGGCGGACTTAAAGAATTTCGGACGGACAGACTGGACCTATATACGCCAATGTTGCAATAACGGCACCCTAAAAACCTTGCCCGATCTAATTCCAGATAACACCCCAACGATGCTTGACCGGTTCCGATACTTCCAAGTCAAATCCTTCTGCAACACCACAGCTTCCAAACAACAATTTCATCGAGACCTCACACACTTCAAAACAATTTGCACTACCAGGCGACATATGGAAAGAGGGATCTCAACATTATACGCAATGCTTCTGGAGGGAGAAAACAGACCACCACTGAAATCCCAGGAGTGGGATAAGATATTCCTACTCACACACAAAAGTTCTATCAGCTCGAAATTCCAGGAATTGAGCTACAAGTTGCTAACGGCCTTGTGCAGAACCCCAGATGTACTACACCGGATGAACCCAGATAACGAAGAGACATGCTGGCGATGCGGAGTGGAGAGAGGCACTATGATCCACATCTGGTGGACCTGTCCTGCCATCACGCCCTACTGGGAGATGGTGAACACCAAAATACGGGAAATATTGGACCCGGAGCTCCCATTCCAGCCCCTCCCCATGCTACTACACCACACAAGCCTGCCACTGAAGACCTATAAGAAATCTCTAACGAAACATCTACTGACAGCAGCTAAATCACTGATACCCACCCTGTGGAAAAGGGCGACCACCCTCACCTTCCAACAATGGGTGGATAGAGTGGGAGAAATACACGCCACGGAATCCATGACAGCAGACCTTCAAGGCCGCATGGAGAAATGTCACCTGACATGGACACCCTGGCTGATGTACATTGCGGCAGAAGGCGCAGCTTCATGAAAACCTACACCTAGACAATGAACCTTTCCCCCCACCCCCCTCTCCCCACCTTCCTTCCTCGGCTTCACTACCCCCTACTACCCCTCCACCTTCCTCCCAAACCCCCGCCTGACTAGATCACCTCACACCACATACTGGACCAGAACACACAATGTAAGAGTAAATATAAGAGAACACCATACCAAGCGCAGACCTAGAGAAGGCCAGTAAATAGTGCCTCCTAAAAGACGACGCAAAGAGACAGATACACACACAGGATACCCCAGAAGCATAAAGGCACACGACCCAATACAAAGCTGACACTACAGTGGGCCCCACCGCCTCAACCACCAGGCCCAGTCTAAAGACTCACCCACAAACACAGCCGGTTGACAACCTAATTCAGGTAGGGTCTCGCACCCTTCATGCCCATGCCCCATTTTCAGGCTCCACAGAGCCACAAATAATCAGGGGAGTGGTATTATGAGAGTCGTAAACAAAATACATCTACACAACCTGGAGTAAAATGCAATAAAAGCTACGCATACCTCCCAGTTCCTGACTACCACATAAAACTTAAACACAAGAATATACTATGCTATGTGATTGCAAAGGTTCACTACTGCTATTGCATACCCTAAACAACTGTTTGACTTTACTCCCCTTATTCTCTTCTGTAACCCCCCACCTTTACTTGAAAAAAAATAGATAAATAAAGATTGTCAAAATAAACAAAACATCAATTAAATTGCCCCCCAAAACAAGGACAGAAAGTGCCTGTAGCCAGGGACGTTTTAGCCGCAAGGCTAACAAGGCATTTGCCTTGGGCGGCATTTTCCAGGGGGCGGCAAAAAACGCCGCCCCCAAATGCCCAGGGCAAATGCCTTGTTAGCCATGCGGCTAACTGACATGCCGGATGGGCTGGCTGCTAGGCGCTGGCGGGTGGCTGGCGAGGGAGCACTTCCCCATAGCCGTCTGCTCAGCTCCCTCGCGCGCCACCCGCAGAGTGAGGCTGGGAGCTGGAATATGACATCATATTCCGGCTCCCAGCCTCACTCTGCGAGCGGCGCACGAGGGAGCTGAGCAGACCGCTCAGGGGAAGTGCTCCCTCGCCAGCCGCCCGCCCGCGCCTAGCAGATAGCCCACCAGTGCCACCAGCCCAGCAGCCACTGGACCACCAGGGAGAAAGAGACCCCCCCCCCAGCATTCCCCAAGGTAAGGAGGCTGGGGGGGAGGTTAAATTAAAAAATATATATATATATATATATATGTTAATGTTAGTGTGTGTGTGTCTAACTGTGCGTGTCTGTTAATGTTAGTGTGTGTGTGTCTGACTGTGTGTGTGTTTACCTGTTAGTGAGTGTGTGTGTGCTAGTGAGTGTATGTGTGCCTGTTAGTGTGTATGTGTGTCTGTTAGTGTGTGTGTATGTTAGTGTGTGTCTGACTGTGTGTGTCTGTCTGACTGTGTGTGTCTGTTAATGTGTGTGTGTTTGTTAGTGTGTGTGTGTGTCTGACTGTGTGTGTGTTTGCCTGTTAGTGTGAGTGTGTGTGTCTGTTAGTGAGTATGTGTGTGGGTCTGCTAGTGAGTGTGTGTCTGTGTGTGTGTGTGTCTGTTAGTGTGAGTGTGTTTGCCTGTGAGTGTGTGTGTGTCTGTTAGTGAGTGTGTTTTTCTGTTAGCTAGTGTATGCGTATCTGTCAGTGAATGTGTGTGTGTGTATTTAGAAAGCGGGACGGGGAAAAGGGTTGGGTGGGGGTGGCGCGGGGGGGAGGGGGCGCCTGAGTTTTGTCCTGCCTAGGGCAGCACAAAACCAGGATACACCACTGCCTGTAGCAAGTGTGTTAAAAAATGATAAGCTTAAAGTCATGTCTAAAAATTTTCAAAGTTTAGTTAATACGATCCATGAACTTGTGGCAATAATGGAAACTGATAATGTAGATTTAGTCACTGTTACTGAGAAACGGTATAATGAGAAAAATGACTGGGACATTGGAATACCAGGGTACTCTTTATATAGAAAAGACAGGGAAGGCAAGAAAGGGGGAGTGGTTGCCCTCTATGTGAAGGATAGCATAAAATCTAGCCTAATAAAAGTTAGTGAGGCGAACATAGAGTCCGTTTGGGTTACATTAAAATTTGGTAACCATACAGTAACTCGTGCAGGTGTGATTTATAGGCCCCCAGGACAAATAGAAGAGTTAGATAATCTACTAGTTGAGGAAATAGCTAAAATGACAATGACGGGGGAAGTTATCATCATGGGTGACTTTAATCTTCTGTGGCAGTGTGAAGGAACTGCTATATTAGCCTCAGAATGGCACTTTCAGCGTTCCTGACTAGAGTGGTCTAAAAATCAGGTTGCTCTAGTACATCAATTAGGGAGCTACATAAACCCTTTGCAGAGGGAAATCAGTCTCTCATGTGAAGAGCTGAGACGGAAACAGAGAGATTGTGTGTCAAAAAGACTGCTGAAACTGTGTGGAAAGGTATTATGCAAGCCTTTATTTTTATTTGTTAAACTACTGCCAAGTAGCATAGAAAGGGTACTCTATGTTAGTGGGTCTCCAGTGTGGAGTATGAGTTTATTTTGGTTTCATGTTTTGCTGTGGCTAAATTGGGGCCGTCTTGTTAAATAAAGCTTTCCTTATATTGGAAGACAGAACTGTTTCTGTTGTTTATGACCCAAGACCCGGCCAGCCTGCTACACTTCCTGATGTGAACTGGAAAACAATAATAGCTGCTTGTGCCAGGAGCAAACATAGTCTGAACTCCCTACTGGGTTGTCTCTAAAACAAGTTGTTGAGGAGCTAACTCATGTGTTAACAAATAAATTTTAACAAATTGAGATTTGGTATAGATATTACTGTAGGTGAACGTTTAGGATCCAGTGGTCATTAGTCAGTGTGGTACTCCGCAGATGTGGCCAAAATAGTAAAAAAACTAAAAGTTAGCATTTAGTAATTATAAAAAAAAAAAAACAAGAAAAAAAGATGGACAGAAAGAGGCTAAGCAAGTTATAAGAGCTTCCAAATCACACATAGAAGAGAAAATAGCTCCGTCAGTAAAAAATAGGGGCCAAAACATTTTTTAGATACATAAATGAGAAAAGGAAAGTGAAACAAGGATTAGCTAGATTAAAAACAAAATGAAGGAATGGATAAAGGTCTAGCTGACTACCTCAATTAATATTTTTGTTCAGTATTTGCAGATGAAAATGAAGGAAAGGGACCTCAGTTAATGTTGTGCCTATTCAGAAGAAAGGTAGTAGGGAGGAATCATGCAGATATAGGCCAGTAAGCCTTACTTTAGAAATGTGGAATGTAATGGAAACCATGTTAAAGGATAGGATTGTTGAACATCTAAAATCACATGGATTTCAAGATCAAAGACAACATGGGTTTATTTCAGGGAGATCATGCCAAACTAATCTTATATATTTTTTTTGATTGGGTAACTAAAATAATAGATCATAGTGGTAGACATTGCTTACCTAGATTTCAGTAAGGCTTTTGAAACTGTGGCACAAAGAAGGCTTATTAATAAACTGCAATCTTTAAGTTTGGATTCCAGTATTGTTAAATGGGTAAGGCAGTGGCTCATTGACAGGCAACAGAGGGTTGTAGTCAATGGAGTATATTCGAAGCATGGTCTTGTTACCAGTGGGGTACCTCAGGGATCTGTACTTGGACCCATTCTCTTTAATATTTTTATTAGTCATATTGCAGAAGGTCTTGATGGTAAGATGTATTTTTGCTGATGTCACTAAGATATGTTCCTGGAGCGATAAGCCAGATGGCAAATGATTTAGGTAAACTAGAAAAATGGTCAAAATGGTCCTTAAAAGAAGAAAAAGTACCACGACAAACGGACATAGTCTTTAAATTAGAGAGAAAAAAGTTTAAAAATAATATCAGGAAGTATTACTTTTTTTTTTTTTTTTAATTCTTTATTTTTGAAGTGCAGGTGGTTACAAAATATAGACTTGTGCCACAACAGCGTTTATCAATATGGGAACATATATATATTAAACAGTGGCCTTGAGAAAACATGCACAATTTTTAGTGGTAAAGTTATTTAGGTAGATACGTCTATGCAATAACAATAAAATTAAGAGTAGATTTGTCTGCAGCTTCCTGACTACTTTGGTACTTAAAGCTATACATATAAGAGTAAACAGTTGTAGGCATATGGATAGTTAAGGCAAGATAAATCACGTTGGTACTAAGGTTTGTATCACAGTACAAGAAACAACTTAGAGGAGTGCCAGGGAACACATTTAGGCTAAGCCACAGAAAAATTATAAGGCAAAAACATCTGTGCTAAGCTGACTAATCGCGAGAAGGTCGGCATAATTAGGGCATTTAATGTAGCGATCACTAGAGTCACTTAACCCACGCCAGCTGCTGGTATAAGGTTGTCACCCCTTGAGTCGTTGTGTAGGCCTGCCTGCCCGCCACAGGGGGGGTCGATCTCTTGGTGTGTGGATGAGATCCGTGAGTAGGCCGTTGGGGGCTGTAGGATACTCCGATTTGTGAGGCGTAGGGTGGCCTCCGCGGCCCATCTGAGTAGGTAACGGGAGGACCCACTTTTAAAACGCCGTTGCTGAACGGTGGCTGCCGTTCTCTTAGGCCGCCGGCCTCTTGGTCGTCCCGTTTGTCGGGCTCTTGATCCTGAAGGGTGGCGCCATGCAGTGGGCAGTAGTGGACCAGGTATTACTTTCAAGCTGGCTCTTTTTGGCTTGGGTTTCTGTGGGTTGGGGCCTAGTAGCCCGCTCCGAGGCCCATCAGCCTCTTGGTGCGAGCCAACAGGGGGTAGGTTCTGCTGCTTGATAGTCGCTTTCTGCTTCCCCTGTGTCCACGTCCCCTTACCCCACAGTCGTTGCCACAAGGCTCCGAAGAGTTCATCCAGCCGCTTTTCATAGTTGTCCAGTAGGTTGTATGTTGTCGGTTTGACAGCCGCCATTTTAGCTCTGACCGTGTAGCAGTGTGGTGAGACAGGATCAGGTAAGTTCCCTGGTTCCTCTTGTCGTCTCGTGGTCAATTCTGTAGACATAATGATTGTGCCGGGATATCCTTCACCGGCAAGGGGGGGAAACGGGGATCTCAGCGCTTCCCACTGGGCTGCTCGCAGGGAGGTCGGCCGCCTCTCCCACGCTTGCATCCGCAGGTAGGCCTCCACGGTTTATCAGCTTCAGCGTTTCTCACCGAGCCCGGCTGGTCGCCCGAATGTGTTGCAGGTTACCGCCGATTATTTGGTGCATCCAATTATTATTTTCTTTGCGTTTTTGTAGCGTTATGCAGCGTTTTTGTGGGTTTCTGCTCGGAGCTCTGGTGTAGTGCGACCAGCTTGCTCGACGGCCAGGCCCCGCCCCCCAGGAAGTATTACTTTACTGAGAGGGTAGTGGATGAATGGAATAGCCTTCCAGCTGAAGTGGTAGTGGTTAACACAGTGAAGGAATGTAAGCATGCATGGGATAGGCATAAGGCTATCCTAGCTAAAATATATGGCCAGGGACTAATAAAAGTATTTCGAAAATTGGGCAGACTAGATGGGACAAATGGTTCTTTTCTGCAGTCACATCCTATGTTTCTACTCCACCTAGTATGTATAAAAGACACTACTGATTGGGGGGAGCATTCGCAACCTAAGAGCATTTGTTTATGTTCGCACAGATATTCCTAAAAGTTGACCGGCTGATACCTCTTTTCTCCTAAAACTATTTTGGGCAACAACCACGTGGGCGGCTGGGCGCCAGTCAGCCGGTTACCCCGATGGTGATTCTCCTACACCGGATGGATCTGAGCGCTATTTGGACAATTTGAGGGTATTTTGTGTATTTTATGTATGGTCTTCTGTAACTGAGAGATAATTAGGTTACCGGTCTTTGACTTAATTATCTCCCAGACACAGAGACGCCTGAGAGGGGTTTGTACTGTATTGAATGGAGAGCCCATGCTGGGATCTGTGCATTAAAGGCCGAATTTGGCACAATAAAAATCAGTTGTACTCTCAGAACTGTGTGTCGTCCAGTTACTGAGGAGGGATAGAGTTATTCACTTTGCAGTGCCTTGTTACAGATTTCCAGTTCTTAAGTATTTGGTGGAGAAAAGTCCTTGTCAGGACACTGACTACACTACATTGGTTGGTAGCGTCGTGATCCAGAGCTCACCACGGAACAAGTGCCACAGTCGGTGAATAGTCGGTGAATAGCAATCACTGAATGGATCATGGATGGAGGTCGACTTTACCATCCTGAAATGTTCAAATTGAAGGATCTCCTAGAGGTAGGGGTTAGGAAGCAAGTAACAAGCCGAAGGCGACCCTAATTGACAAATTGATGGAGGAGTATCGAACCAACAACCCGCCTGATCTACCAGCGATGGAGGAAAGTGAATTTCTGAGGGAGCTTTGCTTTCGGCTGGCTCTCTGCGGAGAAAATACTTCTAGGGAGATTTTAGCCCGAATGATGTCTGAGGTACAGGAGTTCATTATGGCTAAATCTAAATGAGAAAATCAACTGCTCCTGGCCGAACGCCAAGAAGGCGAATGGACCTCAGGGGTACTTTGTCCAGGAGGGTAAGGCAAAAATGCCTTACAGGGCGTTCAAGAGCTACATTGAGGCGGAGAAGGACATCAATGCCTTTCTACAGGATTTGGGTCTGCAATCTTGACAACCTCACCTAAGCAGGCCGATGAATACTTGGATGCCCTCTGCCACCAGAGGCAAACACCGCAATGGATTTTTCCACGACCAGCTTTACTTCCTCCGGGACCATTGATGCAGCCACGAAGCAGAGGTATGTCCAATCCTATACCCTCCCGCTTCCAACCCCCCAACAATGTACAATGCCATCAGTGTAAGTTGGGAACATGAGACGAGATTGCCCCCAGAACCAGTAACGGGCTCAATGGATTCACCCCGTACTCCGACCAGTGAACAGAGCAGCTGCCCATTCCTACCACTCAGAGGCAGCCACCCATCATTTGGCCCCCGAAAACCCTGAAGAGAACGGGAAAGAACTGGAAAGTTTTCCATGAAGTTAATCCGGTCCAAGTTACCACAGGCAACCGCCAGCATCACCGCCAGTCAGTGTGCTTCCAAGAAAAACTTGTCCAGGGACTTCATGATATGTGGGCTACTCTCGCCTTGGTCAAGCGGCACTTGGTTAGTTCCCGAATCAGCCTGAATTGGAAGTTTGGTAGCCGTTCGTTTGGCGGAGGGAGCCATCTACAGGTTACCAACTGCTAGGGTACATCTGTATTGGGGCACAAGGTCTGTGATGGTGGAGTTCGGATTGATGCAGGATTTACTGCGGAACAAAGTTTTACTGGGGAACGACTTGGGCAAGCTCACCTGGGCACTCAAACCCCAAGCCCAAGCAGAGGAACTATAACCCATGGTCACCCGGCAGCAGGCCCGCACCATGGACCATAGCTCACACCCGGAGGCTCAGGAAAGGAATCATTCCCCATCCTTAGAGGTTTTCCCTTAGGATGCTCCTGCTGAGTTTGGGAGGGAGATAACCATCGATCCTACTCTACAAGTATATAGGGACCGGGTCACCTCCAGTCAGGGTTAGCTCGAGGGAGAGAGATATTTGTACAGAGAATCCAAAAGGGTAGTGGCTGGGTCTGAATTGATCCCCACCATGCAACTTGTCGTGCGAGAGAGGTAGAGACAGAAGCTGCTCTGGATAGTTCACGATATCCGGACACTTAGGGGTTAGTTGAACAAAGTACTGGCTAAATCAGAATTTCTTTTGGCCAGACATCTCCCAAGACTTTAGGCGGTATTGTCAAACTTCCGATGCATGCCAGAGAGCAGGAAAGAGGGGAGGCCGCCACAAGGCAAAACTCCACTCTCTCCCCATTATTGAAGAGCCCTTCGGCCAGGTTGCCGTAGACCTAGTAGGACCCCTAGTGAAGCCTAGTGCCTTTGGCAAGAGTAGTGGACTACGTGACCAGGTACTCAGAGGTGGTGGAATTGACCAACATTTACACAGAGACGGTCATGGAAGCCCTGATGTGAATATTCACCCAAATGGGTTTTCCTCTGTAGATTGTCTTGGATCAGGGTTCCCAGTTTACCTCAGAGGTTACCCACTGGAGGCTCTGCGGTATCAAGCCGATCATGAGCTCCCCTTACCATCCCTAAAAGAACGGCCTGTGCGAACAATTCAATGGGACATTAAAACAAATGCTCTGAATGTTCACAGCCACTAGTCAAGACAGGGAGAGATTCTTGCTGTACCTCCTGTTCGCTTACCTATGCCCCAGGAATCCACAGGTGCTAGAGCTGCTATTCGGGAGGTGGTTGAGGGGGCCCTTAAACCTAATTTGGGAACACTGGGATGGGGATGTTAGCCAAGACGGGACCTCTATAGTCCCATATGTGCTGGAATTCTGTGACTGCCTGAAGGAGCTAACCCGTGCCGTACGAATGAAACTTCAGCCAGCACAGAGCCGCCAGTGCACATGGTACTATTGGGGAGGCAAGGACCGCAGCTTTCAGGTAGGACAGAAAGTTTCAGTTTTAAAACCTGTCTTAAATGATAAGCTGAAGGCCGTCTGGCAGGGCCCATACCAGGTGGTAGAGCAGAAATGTGATATCACCTATATGAGTGACCCTTGCTCTGGAGCAGGAGGGCGACACATGCTCCATGTGAACATGCTAAAACCCTAACATTAAAGAGTGGAGGAAGTGGCGGCAATCTGTGCCTGTGCCTCTGCCTCCCTTACCTGACCTCTTAGGGGACGGGAGTCAGACAGACACCTTAGATGAGGTTGAGTTGGGAGAGGGGTTATGTTCCCAGGAGCATGACCAGGTGTGACAGTTACTTCTCTAACGTACTGGGATACACATCCCTGGCAACTCACTACATGGAAACCCCAAATCAGTTACCACTTCGCCAACCCCCTTACCAAATCCCTAAATCAGCAAGGGAGAATATGCAAGAGGAGATCCAGGAACTGTTCCACCTGGGTGTTATTGAGTCATCTGGCAACCCCTGGGCCTCCCCAGTAGTCCTGTTCCTGAAGTGGATGGTATGACCCCCTTCTGTATGGACTACCGGGGGATAAAGAGCAAGACTGTGTCAGACGCATACCCTATTCCCAGAATAGAGGACTTACAGTGGCAACCCTAACTACTCTTCACATACTCTTGTTTAAATATGGAAACTTAAGAGGGATGTATGAGAACAAAACTTGTGTGGACAGGCTGACAATGAAATTAGTTAAGGTAATGCTGACTTTGGTCTCTCTAACAGTGTGGCATGTCCACTTTCTTCTACATTTACTACATACACCTTTTCTCTGTCCCAGACTATATACCAGGAGCGTCTGTCTTCTAGAAAGAAAGTAAGGAGACAAGTGGATATGTGAGTGCTGAGGGACAGTCCTTAGAACCTTAGAAAGCGTGGAGAAAGTGCATCACTAGAAGTATTTATGCCAAGCTCAGAGCGCTGTCTACATATTATGCCCTTAGTTGGCCAGCCTACATGATTGGAAGTCAGCCTTACATGCAATCATGCAAGGCACGCAATCTAATTTTTTGGGCAGACATGTCCCCTTTTTGGGCATATTAGCCCCTTTCAGCAGTTCTGGTTACGTGATTTGCATCAGTGGCAAATCCTTTTACCCCGCCCATTGACTTCATGCTTCACTGGACACTGCTGTTTGGGGGTATGGATTTACTTGAAAGATAAAAGCATAAATTAAAGAGAGATTAGCATAGGGTATGTGCTGCATTCTATGAGTTTCTCTCCAGCACCATTAGATACATGATGCTTGGGAGGTATGACTGTTTAAGTGTTTTTGGACGATAAGGCTCTGTAATTAGGCCCATCATAATGGTCAGAACCAGGCCGACTGGGCTCTTAATCTGGCCCTGTATATAGTATAACAACTTACCCTTAAAACTTAAGGGAGCAGTATAGACCTTAACAGCGCGATCTATCTATCTATCGATACCTGTCTTCACCTGCTAAATGCAATTCATTGCATCTGGTAACAAAACCTTTTTATTCACAAAAAATACCACTGTTTTTTACTATAGGTAGACCTCCTCTATTTCCCCTTCTATACTCCTATTTCCTGGTGAACTCAGGTGTGTCAGCTCTCTCCTGTGTTTGCCTTATACATGTGTGTTGCAAAAATCCTCCACCCTTTGTGATGTGTCAAGATAATTGAATCTATTGTATGAAAAATAAGATGGTGTCTTTGTTTTGTGTTAATAAAATAATAATAATAATGCTCTGCTCCATGTGAGTGCATCCATTACCCACCACATGTAGTACTTCCTGTTAAGGGTAAGTTGTTATACTATTTAGCACTCCACCAGGTTTACGTGAGTGGGTCGATATCACTCAACTCACATCTTTACCCCCCTTTATATGTGTTGTAGCTGTTGTTTAATAGATTTTGTTTAGTGTTTCTATTTGCACAGAGCACTTAAAGGGCCACTCTAGTGCCAGGAAAGCATACTCGTTTTCCTGGCACTAGAGTGCCCTGAGGGTGCCCCCACCCTCAGGGACCCCCTCCCGCCCGGCTCTGGAAAGGGGAAAAGGGTTAAAACTTACCTTTTTCCAGCGCTGGGCGGGGAGCTCTCCTCCTCCTCTCCGCCTCCGTTCCTCCCCGTCGGCTGAATGCGCACGCGCGGCAAGAGCTGCGCGCGCATTCAGCCGGTCACATAGAAAAGCATTCATAATGCTTTCCTATGGACGTTGCGTGCTCTCACTGTGATTTTCACAGTGAGAATCACGCAAGCGCCTCTAGCGGCTGTCAGTGAGACAGCCACTAGAGGAAATAGGGGAAGGCTTAACTAATTGATAAACATAGCAGTTTCTCTGAAACTGCTATGTTTATAAAAAAAATAGTTAACCCTAGCTGGACCTGGCACCCAGACCACTTCATTAAGCTGAAGTGGTCTGGGTGCCTAGAGTGGTCCTTTAAAATTATAAATCTCGCTATGATGAATGTATGACGGTAGTGATGCATCCTTAATTCAATAATTTAAATGGAAACTATAGTGCCACCTTCCCAATGGTAGATTGGGAAAAAGATTACAGAGGCAAGCTATTAACTGTTACTGTGGAATCTGGTTACCTTCCTCTAAATATTTCTGATGTAAATTGCTGCGCCTTATACATGTCTGCACCCTGTGATCTGTCCTCCTTTTTGATACTACCAGCTATTCACCTTATAGATCAGGTCTTATCTCCCTTCTGTATCATTATATGATTTTGTGGTGGAATCTCGGTAAAAATAAATTTAGTAGGCCGAGATTACCACGTGGCATGTGTACGTGCATATGCTGACGTATCGATCAGTTAGTTGCACGTGGCAAGATACGATCAGTAGTGTACGGAGTATGTGCAAGAATACAGGATGTAGTATTCCCCTCCTCCATTGTGCTGGACAGGCCATGCGGTCAAGCAGGAAGTTAATTCTTATTTGTATTGATTGGTCAAGAGAATGTGCAGGTGGAGCTTAATATGGGAGGAGTTAGATGCCTATATAAGGAGCCTGCACTATTGTCCAGGGCTCAGAACTTGTTGTATTTTGGTGACATTAGTCCCTCTGAGTCCCGATCGGTGATCCAATAAAGAATCTCTTCCTTCCTGAAGAAACCTGTGTCCATCTCTCTGTGCTTGGCTTCCGTCAGTTTCTCCGGTATCATTTGGTGCATTGGCCGGGAAGCTCATCGTTCAACGGTAGCTGAGAGGCAGAGGCGTGAGACGGTCTATCTTTGCCCACGTTCTCTACGGCTGCACCCCTGAACTTCTGCGTGGACCTCCCTTCGTCTCGGCGCCACTGGTATGTTGTCCAGGAGATCATCGGCCTCTACGTAAGAAGTGCTGGGGTGTCCCCGTCGATGAGTGTGAACTCAGGTTCAGGAACGAGGAGGTAAGACGACCGCTGTTTTAGACGGCGGACCCACTAGGGGTATACCGATTGTGCGGTAGGCCCATAAGGGGTTTAAATCTGTGTATAGAATCTGCCCCCTCTGTCGGAGGGAAGGAGCGAAGGCGCACCGCTCAATCGAACGCTCTTTAGTCAGACCGTTTGATTTGGTTTGGAGTCAGGCGGGGTTCTGGTGTAAGACACCGGTGTCTTGTCTAGACTAGCGTTCTAGGGTGTACAATTCGTTCGCTAGGTCGGAGGGACCGGGAGACTAAGCAGACTCTGATGTACATTATCGTTTGCTAGATCTCAACCTATCTTGGCTAAGTGGGAAGGCGTGTAAATTTGGAACCCACTAGACTATTGATAGAGTAGAAAGACTAAAAGGGTTCTGTTGTAAATTCCGCCCTCTAGTTCGCTATATGTGGTGCTTGGGCAGTGTGGCTAACCAAAACGGATGTAGATAGTTTTAGGTAGTCCATCAAGGTACTGGCCAATAGTTTAGTTGGGATTGTATATGTGTTAAAGATTGTTAGTAAAGTGTATATCTTGTTAGATAGCGCGAGCTCAGCCGTCTAGCGAGAGTGTTAATAGTGTGTTGCTGTATTATAGTGCACGGTACCATAACCCTGTATATTTACTGACACTGTATATAAGTACTAATCATAGTCGTCTATTGCATGTTTAACACCATAACCACTAATAATTGTATTGTGACCTTAAATTGTGCTTTGACCTATGCTAACCGTACTGTAACCGCTGTTTGTAAAAGACGATGTTACTGGGGTGTGTTATAGACGGGTAATTCATATATAGAGAATTATAGCGTGGGAGACTGTATAGTTTCGCCAAAGGGCATAATATTGATTATTTAGTGACTGGTGTAACAGCTGTGTGTGTACGGGAATTCCCTGAGTGTTTATTGTGTTATTGTGTACGTTTCACTTGGTAACTGTACCACGTGGTGCTGTTGCCGGAAGAAACGGGTGTGACTGTTGAATAGAACGTGTGCATTGATAAGTATGGGCGCGTCGGAGTCGACGATTTTGGATCCCTTAGGTTGTATGGTAAATAATTTTAAAAAGGGATTTACAACATGTGATTTTGGGGTTAAAATGTCCCCTGTACGTTTGGTCACTTTGTGCACTAGGGAGTGGCCTACTTTGGTTGCGGCATGGCCGCCACGTGGCAGTTTGGATCCAACTCTGGTACAGCATGTACACGTGGCTGTATCAGGTAGGCCTGAACTTTACGGACAGTTTCCATATATTGATTGTTGGAGACAGGCCGTAAACGACTCGCCAAGATGGATTCGGATATGCCACGAGGAGCAATGTCGCCTCATGGTGGCCAGGACTTGTTTGTCCACTAGGACTATGGTTAGGCCCATTTTGGACACGCCCCCTGAGTCCGAGATCCCTTTGCCGCCCCCTTACTTCCCTCTAGAAGGAAGTGATACGAGTACAGGAAGTTCTACACCCCTTCCCCCATTGCCCCCATCCGCTTCCGCTTCCTCCTCCAGTGCAGAATCCACCCCCCGTCGTACTAAACCTCCCCTTCCGGAACCAACCCCCGTTAGATCCGATTATCCTGATTTGGCGCCACTTCAAACTTCCGGTCAAGCTTCTTCTAGCTCGGCTCGGAATATTCTATTCACCGACCTTCCCCAAAATCAAGCTTCTACATCCTCATGTCTTACCACCCACGACCGGAACCTCTAACCGACGCCCCTCCACGTAGCCCTATACTAACCCGACAACTGACCGGTACCCAACGACCCAAACATTACCAGATGCCTCTTCGTCTGAATCCTGGGTCAGCCTATCTCGATGCCGCAGGTCAAATGGTATATGCTGACCCAGTCTTCGTATATGTCTCGTTCACGACTACCGATCTCTTGAATTGGAAGACCCACAATTCCTCGTACACTGAGAAACCACAAGCTATGACCGATCTGTTCACCTCGATAGTTCAGACACATAATCCGACATGGGCTGATTGCCAGCAGTTATTAATGACAATGTTCAATAATGAGGAAAGGACTAGGATTAACCAAGCGGCCATTAAAGCGCTAGAGGATGAAGCCCGTGCTTCAAATCAAGCCAATCCAGCAGCATGGGCCGCAACACATTATCCTAACACCGATCCCGACTGGAATGTTAATGGCGCAGATATGGTTCAACTAAAAGCCTATAGAGACGCTATAATTGCTGGCATGAAAGCCGGAGGGAAGAAAGCCATTAATATGTCGAAGACAGTTGAGGTGATTCAGAAAAGTGATGAAGCGCCCAGTGTCTTTTATGACCGATTATTGGAGGCATACCGCTTGTATACCCCCTTTAATCCGGAAGACGCTGATTATTCCCGAATGGTAAACTCCGCCTTTGTCAGCCAAGCTTACGGAGATATTAAGCGCAAGCTACAAAAGTTAGAAGGGTTTGCAGGAATGTCCATCACCCAACTAATGGAGGTAGCAAATAAGGTGTACATGAATAGGGAGTCAGAAAGTAAGAAAGAGGAAGAGCGCAAGATGCGTAAAAAGGCTGATATGCTAGCGGTAGCGATCGCAGGTGTAGATAGACGGGGCCCAGATAGAGGCGATAGTAGGTGGAATAGGGAGCCCTTGAGTAGGAATCAGTGCGCGTATTGCAGAGAAGAAGGGCATTGGAGAAGCGAGTGTCCGCAAAGAGAGCAGTACGAGAGAGACCCACCCAGGGCAGGTTATGGAAACTTTAGAGGCAGAGCGAGAGGTAGAGGAGGCCCCGGAGGGAGTAATGGTAATAGAGGGAGTAATGGTAACAGAGGAAGTGTAAGAGAAGACAGGTACTATCCAGCAGCGCAAAGGTCCCGCGATAGAGAAGGTAGGGACTTTGTAGGATTGGCTGACACGGTCATGGAGGACTATTGATACCGACCGGGCTCCATCCCCCTTGGTCGAGCGGAGCCTATGGCCGATGTATCAATAGGGGGAAAAAGGAGTGCATTCATGATGGACACTGGTGCTGAACATTCGGTGGTGACTAACCTAGTTGCTCCTCCATCTGGAAGAACTATTACTGTAATAGGAGCAACTGGAAGAAGTGCTGCAAAACCGGTTCTTGAAAGTCGACTCTGTACATTGGGAGGCCACGTAGTAAAACATCAATTCCTTTACATACCTGAATGTCCAGTCCAATTGCTGGGACGTGATATGCTTTCCAAATTACAAGCGCAGATTACGTTCCTACCAAACGGAACAACATCCTTAAAGTTTAATGGACCTTCAGGTATTATGACATTATCCGTACCAAAGGAAGAAGAGTGGCGACTTTATACAGCGTTGACTAGCCAAAACCCTAGGAGTGATGAATCCTTATTCAACATACCAGGAGTTTGGGCAGAGAACAACCCACCAGGACTGGCCCGGAATATTCCACCTATTAAAATCGAACTAAAACTTGGGGTTTATCCAGTGAGCCTACGGCAATATCACATCCTGCAGAAGGCTAAGAAGAACATTCAATCCTATCTGGATAAATTCATACGGTATGGTATCCTAAAATTCTGTACTTCCCCCTGGAACACCCCATTGCTGCCTGTTCAAAAGCCCGGTACAGATGAGTATCGACCTGTGCAGGACTTGAGAGCAGTCAATGATGCGGTTGTTAGTATACATACAGTTGTACCCAATCCATATAACCTGCTTGCTTTAATTCCGGGCGGGGCTACCTATTTTACAGTCTTAGACCTCAAAGATGCCTTCTTTTGCCTCCGAATTGCCGCAGAAAGCCAATGTATCTTCGCTTTCCAATGGGAAAACGCTGTGACGGGCTCAAAACGCCAAATGACCTGGACAAGACTGCCCCAAGGGTTTAAAAATTCACCTACCCTATTTGGTTCAGCTCTAAGTCAAGATCTACTGGATTTCGAGTCCATCCCAGGAGAGTGTGTATTGTTACAATATGTAGATGACTTGTTGATAGCAGCAGTTACAAAGGAAATATGTCAGCAAGCAACGCACGATCTACTACACATTCTCTGGAAGGCAGGATACAAGGTGTCTAGAAAGAAGGCTCAGTTGTGTTTGCCAACTGTCAAATATCTGGGATTCCATATCTCTGAAGGTCAAAGAATTATGGGGCCAGAGAGAAAAGAAGCTGTGTGCCAAATACCAATACCCAAGAATAGAAGACAAGTGCGAGAATTCTTGGGGGCAGCAGGCTTCTGTAGGATATGGATTCCCAGTTACGCGATACTGGCAAAACCTCTGTATGCAGCTATCAAAGGTACAGAGCACGACCCCTTCTTATGGACTCAAGAACAACAAACGACATTTGAAGATGTGAAGAAGGCTTTGATGAGTGCCCCAGCATTAGGTCTACCTGATCACACACGACCATTCTACCTGTATGTACACGAGCAAAGAAGAATGGCTGTGGGAGTATTGACACAGTACTTGGGATCATGGCAAAGACCTGTTGCCTACATGTCTAAGCAACTGGATGCAGTGGCCAGCGGACTTCCACCTTGTCTAAGAGCCGTAGCTGCAGCCGCCCTGCTAGTAGCTGAAGCCGATAAACTCACTCTGGGTCAAGAACTTTATGTACGAGTTCCACATGCAGGACAGACGTTGTTGGATTACAAAGGAAATCATTGGTTTAGTAACAGCCGTATGACCAAGTATCAAGCAATGTTGTGTGAAAACCCAAGAGTGCATTTAGAAACTGTTAATACCTTAAATCCAGCTACCCTTTTGCCACAACCTACTGAAAGTCAACATGATTGTTTGGAAGTGATGGATGAAGTATTTTCAAGTAGACCAGATCTTCGTGATTTTCCCATCCAGAACCCCGATGTTCAATATTACACAGACGGCAGTAGTTATGTGAAAGAAGGGATCCGCTATGCAGGATATGCAGTAACAACGATAGACAGCACAAAAAGCAGAATTGATAGCACTGACACGAGCATTACAATTGGCTGAAGGTTTAAGAGTGAACATCTACACGGACTCCAAGTATGCGTTTTTAACCACTCATGCCCACGGAGCTTTGTATAAAGAAAGAGGACTATTGAATTCAGAAGGCAAAGAAATCAAGTACGCAGCTGAAATCCTACAACTATTGGAAGCAGTGTGGGAGCCAAAAGAAGTCGGTATCATACATTGTCGAGCGCATCTGAGAGGAGATGGTGATGTAACCAAAGGAAATCGGATGGCAGATAGTGCAGCTGAATCAGGAAGACAGTAATATGTGGAGCATTTAGCTGCTCTGATACCAACTCCACTGTCTCAATGGACTCCAGTTTATACAGCTCAAGAAGAGGAGTGGTTAAAGACTGAACCTGGAAAGTATTTGGAGAACAAATGGTATCAGTTAGAAGATGGGAGAATAGTCATTCCAGCATCACTAGCGGTAGAAATTGTCCAAAACTATCACAACGGGACACATTCTGGGAGAGATAGTACAGAAGAATCTCTCAGAAAACATTTCTACATACCAAGATTGTCCAACTTAACTCAAGCCATTGTACGAAGATGTGTAACGTGTGCTAAAAATAATGCAAGGCAAGGACCAGTAAAGCCACCAGGAGTCCAGTTTATGGGGGGACTCCTCATGTCCGATCTACAAATTGACTATACAGTAATGCCTAAATATGGTGGACATCGCTACCTACTGGTAGTTGTGTGCACCTATTCAGGCTGGGTAGAAGCATGTCCTACTCGTACAGAGAAAGCAGGAGAAGTTGTGAGATTCCTGCTACGAGAAATAATACCCCGATATGGACTACCCTGCTCTATAGGATCGGACAATGGTCCAGCTTTTGTTCATCAGTGCCTACAACAACTGACTCATATGCTTGGTATAAAGTGGAGGCTTCATACGGCATATAGACCCCAGAGTTCTGGTAAGGTAGAGAGAATGAATAGAACTATTAAGAACCAGTTGGCTAAAATGTGTCAGGAAACCCAACTTAAGTGGAACGTTCTCTTGCCCATAGCTCTATTGCGAATCCGTAGTACACCTACCAGAAGGTTGGGCCTCTCTCCTTTTGAAATCATGTATGGGCGACCACCTCCCGTACTTGGTAACTTAAGGGGGGATTTGAGTCAGTTGGGAGAAGGAATTACCCGGCAGCAGGTTGTAGAGTTGGGTAAGACTATGGAGGAGGTACAGAAAAGGGTACAAGATAGATTACCTGTGAATATTTATCCCCCAGTTCATAGTTACCACCCAGGAGACCAAGTGTGGATTAAAGAGTGGAATAATGTACCGTTAGGGCCCAAGTGGAGAGGTCCTTATATTGTTCTTTTGTCTACCCCTACAGCGATAAAAGTGGATACATCACTCCAGGGTTAAACCAGCAGCAGTCGATTCTTGGCAAGCTACAGCAGATCCAGAGAATCCCTGCAAGATCCGGTTAAAGCGCACGACTCAGTCGGAGTGACGAGGAACCTTGTGGATTACAAATTTTATTGTTTCAGAGATTGGTAAGTGAGTGAGAAGGCCATAATAAAGCCTGTCCGCTCACCGACGTGTAGTGTATAAGTCAGGAAAAGTCTCGAAGGGACCCCTGTGAAGACGAGCAGAACTCCATTCCCTGCAGCCCTTACAGCCTGGAAGCTGAGGTGCCATCGCACGGACGAAGACTGAGGATGACGACGAAAGATGTGTTTCTGATAATGTTTTTATATGTGTATTTTTATATTCAGGAAGGTAGAGGTACCGACACTCCTAGCTGTGAGGTATGCATTAAGACTACAAGAACAGGTAACCATATTTCCCAGACCCTAATTTGGCATTCGCAATACGAGTGTAAAGGAGATGTATCAAGATGTAGATACTTAAATATAGAATATAGTGTGTGCCATTTAGGAGTAGGAGAACCTAAGTGCTTCAGTCCAGAGTATCAACCCCGTACAATTTGGTTGACTCTCAGGAATGGAGATCCTCAGGGGACCCTCATTAACAAAACGGTATTAGAATCCGTACATTCTTCGGGTGTTCTGCTATTTGATGCGTGTAAGGCGATATCAAGTGGTAGAAAGCCGTGGAATGTATGTGGGGATCTTAGATGGGAGAGAACGTATGGGTCTAACGATAAATATATTTGTCCCAGCAGTAAAAATAAGTATGTGAGTCCTAGATGCCCAAATAGAGATTATAACTTTTGCCCATATTGGTCTTGTGTGGGGTGGGCAACTTGGGGACAGACAGCAGACAAGGACATGATTGTGACTAAGTTGCCTACCAATCCATACTGTAAGTCTATGGAATGCAATCCAGTCCATATACTTATAAATAACCCCGACAAGTTCTTAGATAAATATGGTAATTTATTTGGGTTTCAAATATATGGGACGGGTTTAGACCCTGGGACAGTATTGTTTATAGGGATAGAGACTGATACGGTATCCTCCCAGACTCATCAGGTATACCATTCCTTCTATGAAGAAATTAGTATAGATAATAAGATCCCCCATAATGCTAAAAACCTGTTCATTGATTTAGCTGAAAGTATTGCCGGTAGTCTTAATGTTACCAACTGCTATGTGTGTGGAGGTACTAACATGGGAGACCAATGGCCTTGGGAAGCAAAGGAGGTAATGTCCGGTTCTGAGGCAGTTGACCAATTAATATCTTCACAAGCCGATTATCAGATGAGTGTTAGAGGTAAATCTGAGTGGAGATTAAAGACCTCCATCATAGGTTATGTTTGCATAGCGAGGAAAGGAATGATGTATAATACTTCTGTAGGAGAGTTAACTTGTCTAGGGCAAAAAGCTTATGATGATGATACAAAGAATACAACTTGGTGGTCGGCTTCAAATGTCTCAGAACCATCTAACCCGTTTGCAAAATACGCCAATTTAAAGGATGTGTGGTTTGATCTATCCATCACATCTAATTGGAGAGCCCCAGCAAATTTGTACTGGATCTGTGGTAAGAAAGCCTATTCGGAGTTGCCACAGGACTGGGAAGGGGCATGTGTGTTAGGTATGCTCAAACCATCCTTCTTCTTGTTACCTATCGAAACAGGTGAGACTTTAGGTGTTAAAGTGTATGATGTGAATCATAGGAAGAAAAGGGGACCCATAGAGATAGGCGCCTGGGAAGATGACGAATGGCCTCCCCAGCGTATTATAGATTACTATGGGCCAGCCACGTGGGCAGAGGATGGTACCTTTGGTTATAGAACCCCAATTTATATGCTCAAACGAATTATAAGATTACAGGCGGTGGTTGAGATTATTACTAATGAGACCTCACAAGCGCTCAATCTTCTAGCGAAGCATAATACCAGGATGAGGACAGCAGTATACCAAAATAGATTAGCCTTGGATTACCTATTGGCAGTAGAGGGAGGTGTATGTGGGAAGTTTAACCTGAGCAATTGCTGCCTTCAAATAGATGACGAAGGGCAAGCAATAGCTGAGCTTACTAGCCATATGGTTAAACTAGCACATGTGCCTACTCAGGTATGAAAAGGGTACAATCCAAGTAGTTGGTTTGGTAGCTGGTATGAGCAGTTTGGAGGGCTTAAGGCATTGGTAGGTGGAGTCCTACTGATTTTAATGTTGTGTCTACTCCTGCCATGTCTTATACCCTTAGTAGTTAGGTCTGTGCAAAGCCTGATAGAAAATATAGCAGAGAGGAAGGCTGCTGCACAGATAATGGCAATTTATAAATATAAGGCTCTAGATCAGGGAGAACCAATGCAGGAAGATGAGTGTTGAAGATTCACATCATAGATAAGTCTGGTCTGGTTCATGGTAACTTGCGGTGTATGCAAACCAAGGTTAAGTGATGCCTCAAGTAATTGTGAAATATCAAGATCAATCAAAGGGGGAAATGAGGTGGAATCTCGGTAAAAATAAATTTAGTAGGCCGAGATTACCACGTGGCATGTGTACGTGCATATGCTGACGTAGCGATCAGTTAGTTGCACGTGGCAAGATACGATCAGTAGTGTACGGAGCATGTGCAAGAATACAGGATGTAGTATTCCCCTCCTCCATTGTGCTGGACAGGCCATGCGGTCAAGCAGGAAGTTAATTCTTATTTGTATTGATTGGTCAAGAGAATGTGCGGGTGGAGCTTAATATGGGAGGAGTTATATGCCTATATAAGGAGCCTGCACTATTGTCCGGGGCTCAGAACTTGTTGTATTTTGGTGACATTAGTCCCTCTGAGTCCCGATCGGTGAACCGTCCATCTCTCTGTGCTTGGCTTCCGTCAGTTTCTCCGGTATCAATTTGATCATTATGTCTTGAAGTGGAAATAGGATGTTGGTGCTACACTAGATCAGGACTGGAACAGGATTTTAAAAAATATCACATGTGTGGCCAGAGGTAGTTCCTCCCTGTGTTTTAAGGAATTTGGAGAACAAGAAACATACTTGCTATGTAATTATGTGCACACAATCTGCAACTCCTATTTTTCTAAAATAAACAGGTGTTTGTATGTTCACCTTAATCCGTGTCCAAGGATTGCACTTTTTATGATTTAGCTACAGAAGTCACCATTAAAGTCTTTAGGAATTTTTGTTGATGATTATTAGATAATTTGGAAAGCTTACTAAATCGAGGCCATGGTATGTTTTCCACATCTAATGGAACTGTGCTATCACCACAAAATAAAAGTGTAGATAGTGTGATAAAGTATAACATATACTTATCCTAATAGTAAGCAGGATAGCCTCCCACTGATCACCTCCCAGATGGGGATCTTACATCAATAGCAATAGAAACAACAAAACATGGGGAAACGGCTGTATAATCTAAGACCACACAAAACCAAACATTTTTGGTTTTGTGTGATACTGGATTCCTGTTAAAGTATACACGGACCAAGGTGTGGTTTTACAGCCCCACAATACCATCTGGCGAGGCACCCTTTGAATGCTTTTACATCTTTGATTCTGTGAGTGCAATGATTATTAGCAACCATATATAATTTATAACAACAGTATCACACCATTTTTTTTTTTTTTATTGTTGTGTTCTCTCTTAGATTATACAGCAGTTTCCCATGTTTTGTTGTATCTTCCACATCTAATGCCAGTTGCTTCCAAAAACATTTTGTCAAAATTCATTGAACTCAACCTGTATATTGCAAGGGTTGTGAAGTATGTCAACTTTCTTTGACAGTTCTGGTTATAGCTGATTTTGCACCTGTAAAAAAGTTAAAGAAACTAGGTTGTATATTCAATCTATTAAACAAATACAGAGAAATAGAATGACATTATACTCAATTTAGGGATATTTCCCAGAGGTCACCTATAAATTATTCATATAGCATGATGCATGATATCCCAAAAGCAATTAGTGTTTTTCATGACAGAATGTTTAACTATAAAAACCAATGGGAGGGATAGCAATATTTGGCCTGAGTTTTAGTTAGTTGAAACCAATAGCCTTTACTTGTTCATCAATTCCAATGATCTGTGTGGGTGGTCCTATTAATGCTGTGTAAATGATATATGAGTATTATAGATGGAAGCTTCTGGAGTAGCAAAGTATGACATTATATACCTTGCAACCTAAATCACTATAACATTCACGGAAACCTCTGCACACCAAAGTGATATACTTACTTGGTTATAACAGATTGGTTATAACATTCAGCGCTGACGTCATGTATGTTCGTATCGGGGAATGTGGTGCGACTAAAAGTAACGAGACTACCCACTTTTCCCCCCAATAACAACAGACAATGCATATTGGATGAAACAGGCCACAGCATTTATTAAAACTTACAACTGTAGGACTCATCCGAACATCTTTTCTTTTCCTTTAATTCAAATATAAATAAACACATAAATAGATATACAGTTGCAAGAAAAAGTATGTGAACCCTTTGGAATGATATGGATTTCTGCACAAATTGGTCATAAAATGTGATCTGATCATCATCTAAATGAATTCCAAGAAAAAGGCAATTTATTGGAACCAGCAGCTACAAAGCGACGTTTCAACCCCTAAGGGTCTTTATCAAGCTACTAAAGCACAGACAAATTATGCAATATATAGGTGCATAACATATTAAATCAGTGAATACACATGTGATACAATAATTGATTAATGACATCAAAATAAAATATGTGAATAAAGTACAATTGTCTCACCAATCATCTACTTCTAAATCAAGGATGTCAAGGAGCCTAGATGAGCACAGCCAATGAATTTACAATTTGTTAATCAATGAGCCCACATCTCTTTAATAGATTTGTTATACACAAAAATAATCCAATATAAATTGATTGAATTAAGAAATTCCAATTTAATTAAAAGCCTTTTTAAGCCACATGTGCTTACCCTTGTGGCAAGGCAATGGAATATTCACATAAACCAAATGATATTAATAAAAAAAAACCTCAGCAAACATTATTACTCTCCATTATAATCATAGTATTTAGATGTAATTAATGATATTTGATATGGAGAAAAGTTAAATAATGTATAAATGGATACAATGTGTATTTAAAAGCTAGCTCATCTAGTGCTCTTAAATGACAAACCCATGATTTATAACATATATATATATATATATATTGTATGCATATATATATATATATATATATATACATATATATATATATATATATATATACATACAATTATAATATATAATTCATAGAGTATTATATTGCATCTTAGCAAAATCACAGAAAAATAAAAATAAACAATGTACAATATTATTATATTGTCCATTGTTTATTTTTATTTTTCTGTGATTTTGCTAAGACAAATCTATTAAAGAGATGTGGGCTCATTGATTAACAAATTGTAAATTCATTGGCTGTGCTCATCTAGGCTCCTTGACATCCTTGATTTAGAAGTAGATGATTGGTGAGACAATTGTACTTTATTCACATATTTTATTTTGATGTCATTAATCAATTATTGTATCACATGTGTATTCACTGATTTAATATGTTATGCACCAATATATTGCATCATTTGTCTGTGCTTTAGTAGCTTGATAAAGACCCTTAGGGGTTGAAACGTCGCTTTGTAGCTGCTGGTTCCAATAAATTGCCTTTTTCTTGGAATTCATTTGGAGTGCCTGGATTCATTTTTCTATTTCTACTATTATATTTGGTCCATTTGGGTACTGGGACATATCTAGTGCAGCACCCTGGATTCCTTGGCAAGGGGTGGAGTGCACTTCCATCCATTTTCTACACTGATCATCATCTAAGTCACAACAATAGACAATCCCAGTCTGCTTAAACTAATAACACACAAAGAATAAAATATGGCGTATACTGTGCCCAAAAGTAATACGTACATACACCTCAGGGAGGGAGAGTTGGTAAATACCTCAAAGTAATAAAACAGAAAAAACAATAATAGTGCAATACAGTATATTAAAGTGCAAGTTTTTGTGCTGGATAACTGTAGGAAAACCACTCACATAGGGTAGAGCTATATAAGAGCTCTGCTTTGTTCAGCGTGGACGGTATAATCCCCGTCTAAGGATACAGGATGGTAGGAATGGTATTGATCCTCCAGATGCAAATGCAAATAAAAGAGAGAAGCACTCTGATAGTGTAGTATGTACTATAAACCAGGATAATAGAAGAAAGTATTGTACTTACAATTGTAGAGCAAGACCTGCTCTAGTAATCACAGCATGGGTGGTACTATCCACACCTAAGGAAATGGTGGCACCAGGTAGTCAACAGGATATAAAATGTAGGATAAAATAATAAAGAATATATGTCTAAGTAGAATAAAATAAACTATTTATTATAAATATAACATATAAATATATAGGTACAAATGTCCAGAAAGAATGTCCCACTTAACGTGTTTCGCCTCTCCAGAGGCTTTATCAAAAGTGTGAGGTGGTTTCCTCAATGTCCTGTATAAATATGGAAGAGTTGATTGCAGAACGCTACCTGGTGGATAGTTCTTCCGGTTCCGTAACGCATACCGGAAGTGATGCGGCAAAAGGAAACGGTCGGCAAGTTCCGAAACTCGTGGTCATATGTCTTCTGCTTGGAACGCACGCATCATCAAAAATGGCGTGCGTTGCGTTCCAAGCATAAATAACCTATATACACCATATATGGAGGTAAAAGAAATGGCAGAAGAAAGAGGGCAAAGTGTAAATAAACAAAATAATACATACATACAGAGTATTGGTTATAAGAACATAATATAAGAAGCATAATAGAAAAACATCAAAAGATAAATACAATTGCCATAAAGACATATCTAGAACACCAATTTAGAAATATTAGAATATAAAATCATATATTTTGATAATCAATAGATATCAATATTCGAATAATTAAAATAGTATTAAAATATTCAAAATACTTGATGATTATATTATGGCAATAGTGCTTGTACCAACATAGTAATATGTTACAATAATATAGTGGGAGAGGGGGAGATATATTTAGCAAGGAGGGAAAGGCTTATCCATAAATGTATTAAGAGATGGGAGATGGGCTAAGGCTAAGATAAAAAAATATTTTAAAAAATTAATAACAAATTATAAAAAATTATACAAATCGAATTCAATATTTAGACCTTTAGGATGAAGGGTATCTAGATAATATACCCATTTCATCTCAGTCTTCCCAATCTGTTTGATTATATCACCACCTCTCCAGTGCTTATTAACAATTGCAATAACCGTGAACGTGAGTAATTTAGGGTTATTATCATGTATGCAAAAGTGAGATGAAACAGCGTGGTTGGCAAAGCCCTTTTCTATGTTTCTGCAATGCTCTGCTATTCTCACTTTAAGGGGTCTAATAGTTCTGCCGATATATTGAAGCCCACATGGGCATTCTAATAGGTAAATAAAATTTTTGCTGTTGCATGTAATAATATTTTTGATGTTGTATATTTTTCCTGTATTATTAGATTTAAAATCGGTAGTTACTTTAGGTGTTGGTTTAGTCTTCCTGCATGCTATACAGCAATTGCATTTAAAGAAGCCTTTTTTTATCGCCATAAAATTATCCAGTTTTTTGGGGGTAGTTTTTGTGAAATTTTTGGTAATATGCATCTTTAAATTGGGGGCACCTCTAAAGATTACCTTTGGTTTATCGGGTATAATTTTGCCTAATATCTCATCTTCTTTTAAAAGGTGCCAATGCTTGTTTCAAATGTACCTGAGTTGTTTATTTTTATTATTAAAATCCATTACAATAGGTAATGTAAAATCTTGTTTTGCGTCTTTCTTCTTTTTTTGCACTAATTCTTTCCTATTTAAAATTAGAGTCTCCTTAATCGTATCTTCTATTTTAGTATTGTTGTACCCTTTTTGTATAAATCTTTTCTTTAGATCATATGCCTGTTTGTTAAAAATCGGAGTTTCGGAACAGTTCCTTCTGAGTCTCAGCATTTGACTCTTGGGTATGCTGTCCAACCATACTTTATTATGGCAACTATTGGTCTTTATATAATTGTTGACATGTACATCTTTAAAATGTGTCTTAGTGTGTATTTTATTATCTTTGATATATATTGTAGCGGAGTACAGTATTAGAATCCACGATCTCCGCTGGTATATCATGTAAATCCACAGTCAGCGCTGAAAAGTAAGGCAATATCCCAATCCTCCCAATAACCGGACGAAAGACAGTTTAGGAGTCAACTAACTAGCTTTATTCACAAGCTTACATATTTATACAGTTCCCCATGCAAGGGGTTTTCTTACAGAGTTTTCAGGGGATTTATCCCATCATGCAATATAATTCTCCCAACAGGCCTTGCTGCACGAGAAGGATACTCCCACTAAAATGGACGATTAAGTGGATTATCCCCTCGTGCAGCAAAACTGACAATTTACTTTAAAATACCGTTTCTGAGTTTTATTCGGTATACAGACTTAACCGAACGTTCGGTAGATAGCTGGGGTCTGAGCGCATCTTTTGAGAGAATACCGCTCAGCTCCTAGCTGAACTGACCGAACGCCGCAACAAATACAGTTGTACATTGAAGTTCCCCTCAATCTGTCGATTATACTTAGGGGAACGATCCTACCGAACACCGGGCTCCCGAACGGTCTGGAAGTCCAGCAGTGTTCGTGTCTTCGAGTAGCCGTTTTCAGTTCCAGGCGCTCGACGACCAAACACCGCTGAAGAATAGCGAATCCAAGATGGCCGACCGCCGCATGGTCGGTAGCCGAACGACGGCTACCTAGGAGAGCCCCTAATTACCGATTGCAACATTGTTGCAATCGGTTAACAAGCGCCACACGCCTCTAAGTGTGTGGTCTATCAGGGGAGCCCGCATTCGTTCCACGAACAGCCCGGATAGCCGCTGTTCGTCGAACGAAGTACTCGCATGCTGGTAGCTTACGGCTGCCAGCAGGCGAATTACCATAGTCCCAGATACATAGTAAAGTTATATATACCACACAGTACACATAGCAAAATACACACAGCACATAGTACAGACAACCTTTCTACATTACAGTCCAGAAGTGGCTAGGTTTGCCACATATATGTCAAGATCAAGGTAGGTCACTGTTGTAGTACTAATGTTAGCTGTTAAAATGATGCCCTCATTATTGGTATTTAGGAAGGATATAAATTCCTGTGTGGAGGAGACAGGACCCTCCATATAAAGAAAAGATCATCAATATATCTCACATAGGCCACCAGGCTGTCCACCCAGTTATGCCCACTCCAGACCATACGATCTTCCCAATCGGCCATATAGAGGTTGGCATAACTGGGTGCAAACTGGCTATCTGGGGATACATTATATGTACTGAATACATTCGGTAGTTTTACAGTTATGGAATTTTATGTATTTTTACTGTATCATTTAAAATGGCGTTTTGCCTCTATCCATGGAGATAATTGGATTTCTTCACAATTATCTCCAGGATAGAGAGGAGGGGTTTGCTTGTACCAAGGGGAGGGTTTATGCCTGAGCCACTGTGATTGGCTAATGTGTCATACTTGTCTCCGTCTTACATCTGGTCCCCTAGGGGAGTGTCCACCAGGTGGGAGACCTGCATAAATACCGGGCAGGTAGCCCTCAATAAATCAAATTCCTGTTTTACCCTCAAGACGGAGCTTGGTCTCGTGTTTGGGGGGATTGCTACTTTGGAGTATTCTTTCGCTTGTTCCAGGAGAGAAGGAGTTCGCATGATTCTCCGTTCGGGAGTTTGGAGCATTCCCTTGTATTCCGTTCGGGAGTTTGGCGGTCTACAGCAACAGTGCCTGTGTCTCTAAAAGGGGGAAGATCTACTAAACGGCGGTTTCACTCATTTATGCTGGGAGTGTCTTAACACTGGTTGCTATGGAGAAGACAAACAGCTTGAACAGCAAAGGTGAGTAGGGGGGTAGGAGTATCAATAGGGGAAATAACTCCTCCCACAAATTCAGGCCAAATGGCCTTTTAACATATATATATACACATATAAGTAAAGAATGCATTGGAAACTCACAATTGTGAAATATTGTTTGCACTATACTTACTTATTTTATTACAATGTAAATCAATGAATTATTATATTAATTGAAATGTCATTCTTCATTAGACTCCCTATTCTGTGTGCAGTGAAAGTTGTCGTCCTGGATATAGAAAAGCACAAAGGAGATTACAGCCCAGATGCTGTTATGATTGCATTGCCTGTTCAGAAGGAGAGGTTACTAATAGTACTGGTAAGTCTTACTAAGAATTAGGTTTAAACATTATTTTACCTGGTACTCCGCAGCAGCACTATACATCATAATTCCAAATTCCAGCATTACTACAGATCACCAGGAGTGCAAGTATGTATGTATATGTATTACAGATTGGATTAGCCATATTAGTCCAGTAGACAAGATGCCAAAATACCAGAGTATGGCAGTATGAAATCACCAAGAGCTTAAGATGGACAATTCAATTAGGTATCTGAATGATTCCTATGTTTAAAGGGACACTATAGTCACCTGAACAACTTCAGCTTAATGAGGTTGTTCAGGTGAGAACTATAGCTCCCTGCAGCCTTTCTCATGTAAACACTATATTTTCTGATAAAATACAGTGTTTACATTGAAAGCTAGGAACACCTCCAGTTGCAGTCACTCAGAGTGAACCAGAGGGACTTCAGAGTTGATGGAGGCATACTATGCCTCCATCCACTCAGATCTGCTGTCAGCAGAGCACAGGGCAGCCCTGTGCAAACCATCCTGTGATTCAGTGTCTCCTCCCTCTGCATGCAGACACTGAACTTTACTCATACAGATTCATTGATTCAATTCATCTCCATGAGAAGATGCTGATTGGCCAGGGCTGTGTTCGAATCATGCTGATTCTGCCCCTGATCTGCCTCTTTGTCAGTCTCAGCCAATCCTATGGGGAAGCATTGTGATTGGATCAGGCTACCACATGTCAGCAGACTGTTTTTTTTTCTGAGTCTAATAGCATGCAGATCTACAGCGTCTGGCTTGAATACAGTAATATTTTTACTATATTTATGGAGGCATGAGGGGCCCAGAGGGGCTAGATGGTGGTGTTAACACTATAGGGTCAGGAATACATGTTTGTGTTCCTGACCCTATAGTGATCCTTTAAGTCACCCTGTTCATTGTGGGTGCAGGGTGAGTGTGTAATGTGGTTGTTTGGGGTTAAATGTTAGTGTGCTCTCCTGTCTTGCTAATGCTTGCAACCAACTAGGTGGATTTGGCTTATTTGAGTATTCGGGTAGATTTGCATATTGCTAATTCTGCAGGTAGGAGAGATGTCTTTGAAATATTATGTTAGTCCAATAAAAAATGTATGCTTTAAGTGGTTTACCAATAGTCAACAGTGCTGGATTAAAAATGCCCAACATTTTGGTCTCCATAGACCATTAGCATCACCTGACTGGCCAAGATGGAGTGAGCAAAACTTAAAATTGAAGTGTTGGGATTTGCACAAAAAGAGAGGACTTTTAAAGCATCTCTCTTATTTATTACTTTGTTCATTGTTGTTTTGCATATATTTTAAATGTAATCAATCTACAATGCATTAAAAATAATGATTCCTTCAAGAACCTTTAAACAAAAACTGCTGGCACCTTAACTACTTCATTGGCATGCTACCACAGGGCTGATCCTAGGGTCACAGATACCTGGGAGTGGAATTTTTTTTTGGGTCCCAGGTGGGTGTGGTCATCTTACTAACCCCTCGCCTTTGCAAATGTCCAGGTATGCATGTTTTTATGGCAATGACTCCACCTCTATGAGCCCCACTCATTTTTCTAATAAGACACACACTCACTGAGGGAGACATACTGACAGATGCACACTGGCAGACACACTCTCAATGACAGACACACAATCCTACTAATTTGAAACACTCACTGACAGACACATACTCACTGACAGTAACACACGCTCAATGGCACACACAATATCACTGATTTAGAAACACACTAACTGACAGATACACCCACTCACTGACAGACACACACACCACACTCGGTGATAGACACACATACTGTGTCACGGCATACCTGGAGAGACTGGTGCGCTACGCTAACTCACCAGATGCCACGTGGATTTCGGCATCTTGGGAGATTGGGACGCACCAAGCCATCCTTCCGGCCACCAGCTTATACCACATCACTTCAGCAGCATGCCATGAGTGCAAGGTGCACTGCACTCTCTCCTCATCCGCTGGCCCCTGCAGCCACTACATGTGGGTTGCGACATGCAGGGACACCCTGTCTAACCTTATCCCTACCTCTCCTCCTCCAACACATATGTGCTGTGTGTTCCCCATTCTGCTCCAGGATACCCTTAGGCTGACAAAGTTCTGGGGAATCCAGCTCAGCAAGTATGGAAGCAGCATGTAGGTTTGCAAGTTAAATGAACAAACTGAAATAGGGTCCCACCCACATAATCAGGTGTGGATACCTACTACTCAGTACTCACCCAGATGAGCCTTCCAAATATATAGGGCCTGAGACCCCTCCTTGTAACTCTTCCCTATTTAAGCACAGACCACCCTAGGGTATGTGCTCAGTTGTTTTGTTGTCTCCCTAGAGCAGTGGTTCCCAACATTTTTTCATTTGAATACCCCTTGGCAGCCCATTTCCATAAATTGTACCCCTCTTATTAGCAAAATGCTTGTAATTAACTTAGTTGCTGTTATTTCAAATATATATGTTTTTCTCTGCCCCAGGCTCTCTCTGCTATTCCCTCTGACCCAGGGTGCTGTGTGTGTTCTCCAAGCTATTCCCTCTGCCCCAGGCTCTCTCTGCTCTCCCCTCTGCCCCAGGCACTTCCTGCATTTCCCTCTACCCCAGACTCTCCCTGCTCTACCTTAGGCTCCTCCATCTGCCACAGGCTCTCCCTGCTGTCCCACGCTGTGTGTGTGTGGGTGATGAGCGCTGTATGTGTGGGGGGGATGAGCACTGTGTGTGTGTGAGAGGGATGAGCGCCGTGTGTGTGGGGATGGGCACTGTGTGTGTGGGGGGGATGGGTGCTGTGTGTGGGGGGATGGTCGCTGTGGGTGTGTGTGGGGGGGATGGGTGCTGTGTGTGTGTGTGTGTGTGGGATGAGCGCTGTGTGTGTGGGGGGATGGGCATTGTGTGTGGGGTGGGCGCTGTGTGTGTGTGGGGGATGGGCACTGTGTGTGGGGGGGGGTGGGTACTGGGCGCTGTGTGTGTGGGGGATGGGTGCTGTATGTGGGGGGGATGGGTGCTGTGTGTGGGGGATTGGTGATGTGTGTGTGTGGGGGGGGATGGGTGCTGTGTGTGTGTAGGGGGGTGCTGTGTGTGTGTGTGTGTGTGTGTGTAGGGGGGATGGGTGCTGTGTGTGTGTAGGGGGGTGCTGTGTGTGTGTGTGTGTGTGTAGGGGGGATGGGTGCTGTGTTTGGGGGGAGTGGGTGCTGTGAGAGGCGCTGTGTGTGTGTGTGTGTGTGTAGGCAGATTTATTTCATTACATTTAATGTAAAAAAAAATGTAATTACATTTTTATTCCAAAATACATTTTATCCCCCCTCCATTCTTACCTTTTGACTGGGAGGAGGGACCGTACTGCAATCACTAATGGTCCCAGTAATGAGTGAACTCTAGCCTGCATTGCCACGGTAACCAACCTCGACCTGGCAGAGACCCACGTCGCCGGCCGCATGTAACTGTCTTTGGGCTGGTGAGGGAGATTATTGGATCACTCCACCAGCCCTAAGTGCATGGGCCATCCGATGGACTCAAAGCCTGTGTGTTGCGGCAGAACCGCCATTACCAAATGATTCTTGCATACCCCCGAGGGCACTGAATTGTAACCCTGGGGTTACGCATACCACTAGTTTTGAACCCCTGTTTTAAAGTACAGAGCCATATTCTGCCAGAAGTTATCTGATTACCCTTACCTGCCTAAATTCTGGTTGTACTTTTTGCTTCCTGAATTAACCTTTGGCTGCCTGGACTCTGGAAGTGTGGGTTAATGCCAGCAATCCTGTTCCTGTGTGGGTTAATGCCAGCAATCCCCTTTTCCAGCCTTGGTTAACCCCAGCAACCCTGTTCCAGCCTTGGCTAGCCCCAGCAACACTGTTCCAGCCTTGGCTAGCCCCAGCAACCCTGTTCCAGCCTTGGTTAACCCCTGCAACTCTGCTACTGTGGTGGAATCTCGGTAAAAATAAATTTAGTAGGCCGAGATTGCCACTTGTGCTGTGGATGATGTGTGCACTATCACCCTCACCCTAGTGGCCCAGACATGCCTCATCTGATTCTGCCCCATCTCCTTCAATGGGGAGATCAGTGGATTAAATTATCTGCTATGGTGGACTCTGGTGCTAGCAGGTGTTCCCTTCAGGGCCGGACTGGGAAAAAAATTAGGCCCGGACATTTTTCAATCAGAGCGGCCCTCTAAGAAGGGGTCGGGGCTAGAGAAGGTGTGTTTTGTCATCACTAATGACAAGCACGCCCCCTCTCAAAGTGTGCATGTTAGTTTAATGCGCAGAGCCCCGCTGAAGAGCTCTGGCATTAGAAAAAGGCCCTGTATTTGTTCTGCGCAGCGCAAGCAAATTTAATAACATGCTTGCGCTGTGTTTGCTTTTAAATTGTCTCTGGTGTCTCCACAAGTGGGATACCAGAGGACAAAAGGGCCAGGGAAGAGCATGGTGCATATGTTTGGAGCCTGCTTGTGGGATTGCGTGTGTGTAGAGTGTGGTGTGGTATTGTGTAAATGGGTCAATTTCATTTGTGTTTGTGGTGTAATATGTGTGGCTAGGGGCTGTAGAGAGTGTGTGTATAGGAGGCATAGTGTTATAGGGGTTGTAGCGAGTGTGTGCATACGGGCTGTAGTGTGTGTGTGTATAGGTGACGTAGTGTGTGTAGGGGTTGTAGAGAGGGTGTGTTTAGAGAATGTTGTATGTGTTTGCTGACAAGGAATGTAGTGTGTGTGTAGGTGGTGTAGTGTGTGTGTGTAGGAGATCTACTGTGTAAAGGACCCAGAGTGTGTATAGGATATTGTGTGTGTGTGTAGAGGATTAAGAGTGCATATAGGGTAAGGGATCTAGCGTGTATCTGGAGCTTAATGTGTGTAGTGGTGCAGTGTGAGGGGTGCTGTAGTGTGTGTGTGTGTATATATATATATATATCTGCCGTCACATTCTAGGTTTCTAATTTTCTTTGTCTGTTAACTCACTGAGGGTTATTTTGCTGTATGCTGTATATGTGTGAGCGAGGGTGCTGTGCTTGTGTCTGAGGGTGCTGTGTGTGTGTCTGGGTGCTGTGTGTGTCTGAGGGTGCTGTGTGTGTGTTTGTTTGGGTGCTGTGTGTGTTTGGGTGCTGTGTGTGTCTGAGGGTGCTGTGATTGTCTAAGGGTGCTGTGTGTGTCTGGGTGCTTTGTGTGTTTGGGTGCTTTGTGTGTTTGGGTGCTTTGTGTGTCTGAGGGTGCTGTGTGTCTGAGGGTGCTTTGTGTGTCTGAGGGTGCTGTGTGTGTCTGAGGGTGCTGTGTGTGTCTGGGTGCTGTGTGTGTATGTGAGGGTGCTGTGTGTGTCTGAGGGTGCTGTGTGTGTTTGGGTGCTTTGTGTGTCTGGGTGCTGTGTGTGTCTGGGTGCTGTGTGTGTCTGGGTGCTGTGTGTGTTTGGGTGCTGTGTTTGTCTGAGGGTGCTGTGTGTGTCTGGGTGCTGTGTGTGTCTGGGTCAGGCCCGGACTGGCCAACGGGCACACCGGCAAATGCCCGGTGGGCCGCAGTGGCCAGGGGCCGAGGGCGGCAGGGGAAGTCCCAGGATCTCCCCTGCCGGTCTATGCAGGGCCGGCACTATCCGAGCGCCGGCCCCGCTGTTTTCAATGAGGGGCCGGTGAGGAGATCAATGATCTCCCTCACTGGCCCCCTTTGAGATACATGCGGCTGGGGAGGGAGGGAGAGGACCCGTCGGAGCTCTAACTTGCAGCTCCGCCGGGTTCCTCTCGCGAGATCCGGCGCGTTGCCATGGCAACGGCCAGATCTCGCGAGAGTGAACTCTAGCCTCGCAGGCTAGAGTTCACTCACCGCTGGACCACCAGGGATAGTGCCTGAACCCCCCTATCAGATACCACCATGCCTACTTTTTTTTATTTTACCCCCCAAACACTCAATCCCTTCTAACATTCACACACAGCACTCTCACACCCATCACACACAACCCTCTCACCCTCAGCACTCTCACACACATCATCCACAGCACTATCACACACACACACATCATCCACAGCACTATCACACACATCACCCTCAGCACTCACACATCATCCACAGCACTATCACACATCATCCACAGCACTATCACCCTCAGCACTCTCACACACATCATCCACAGCACTCTCAGCCTCAGCACTCTCACACACATCATCCACAGCACTATCACCCTCAGCACTCTCACACACACCATCCACAGCACTATCACCCTCAGCACTATCACACACACACATCATCCACAGCACTATCACACACATCACCCTCAGCACTCTCACACATCATCCACAGCACTATCACCTTTAGCACTCTCACACATCATCCACTGCACTGTCACCCTCAGCACTCTCACACACATCATCCACAGCACTATCACCCTCAGCACTCTCACACACATCATCCACAGCACTATCACCCTCAGCACTCTCACACACACACACATCATCCACAGCACAATCACACACATCACCCTCAGCACTCTCACACATCATCCACAGCACTATCACCCTCAGCACTCTCACACATCATCCACAGCACTATCACCCTCAGCACTCTCACACACATCATCCACAGCACTATCACCCTCAGCACTCTCACACACATCATCCACAGTACTATCACCCTCAGCACTCTCACACACACACACATCATCCACAGCACTATCACACACATCACCCTCAGCACTCTCACACATCATCCACAGCACTATCACCCTCAGCACTCTCACACATCACACTCAGCACTATCACAAAACACATCATACACAGCACTGTCACACACATCACACACATCACACACAGCACTCTTACACATCATCCACAGCACTATCACACTCAGCACTCTCACACACAGCACCCTCACACACATCACCCTCAGTACTCACACACGTCATCCACAGCACTATCACACTCAGCACTCTCACATACATCACACTCACACACACATCACACTCACCACTATCACAAAACACGTCGTACACAGCACTCTCACACACATCATACACAGCACCCTCACACCGCACCCTCACACACATCACACACAGCATCCATCATACACACATACTGCACCCCTCACATACACACAGAACCTCCCCAACACACTGCACCACACACATACACAATACTTCCAAACATATATATATATATATATATATATATACATATATATATAATATATGTATGTGTGTATATATATATACATATATATATACACACACACACACACTACATTCCTGACATACACACTCTGGATCCCCTATACACACACTAGATTCATTGTAAGCAAACACATACTACACCCCTAAACACACACTCTCTACAAACACTACATCACCTATACACACACACACACACACTATAGCCTGTATGCACACACTTGCTACATCCCCTATACACACATTCTCTACAGCCCCTAGCCACATATGCATTACATTACACCACAAACACAACACGACTAAAACCGACCTTATTACACAGTACCACACCACAATCAGCTCACTCTATACACACACACAATCCCACAAGCAGGCTCCAAACACATGCACAATACTCTTTCCTGGCATTTTTGTCTCCTGGTATCCATTTATAGAGACAAGTTGCAAGGAAACACAGTGCAAGCATGTTATTAAATTTGCTTGCGCTGTGCAGAACAAGTACAGGGCTTTTTTATCATGCTAGAGCTCTTTAGCAGAGCTCTGCGCATGGTCTGCCCTGGCCTGCTCTTTGAGAGGGGCGTGTTTGTCGTTAGTGATGACAAAACACACCTTCTCTGCCCTGCCCCCTTCTTAGTGGGCCGCTGTGATAAAAAAATGCCCGGGCTGAATTTTTATCCCAGTCCGGCCCTGGTCTGGGTGCTGTGTGTGTCTGAGGGTGCTGTGTGTGTCTGAGGGTGCTGTGTGTGTCTGGGTGCTGTGTGTGTCTGAGGGTGCTTTGTGTGTCTGAGGGTGCTTTGTGTGTCTGGGTGCTGTGTATGTTTGGGTGCTGTGTGTGTCTGGGTGCTGTGTGTGTTTGGGTGCTGTGTGTGTCTGGGTGCTGTGTGTGTTTTGGTGCTTTGTGGTATTGTGTAAATGGGTCAATTTCATTTGTGTTTGTGGTGTAATATGTGTGGCTAGGGGCTGTAGAGAGTGTGTGTATAGGAGGCATAGTGTTATAGGGGATGTAGCGAGTGTGTGCATACGGGCTGTAGTGTGTGTGTGTATAGGTGACGTAGTGTGTGTAGGGGTTGTAGAGAGGGTGTGTTTAGAGAATGTTGTATGTGTTTGCTGACAAGGAATGTAGTGTGTGTGTAGGTGGTGTAGTGTGTGTGTGTAGGAGATCTACTGTGTAAAGGACCCAGAGTGTGTATAGGATATTGTGTGTGTGTGTGTGTGTGTGTAGAGGATTGTGTGTGTGTGTGTGTGTGTAGAGGGTGCTTTGTGTGTCTGGGTGCTGTGTATGTTTGGGTGCTGTGTGTGTCTGGGTGCTGTGTGTGACTGAGGGTGCTTTGTGTGTCTGGGGGTGGTGCTGTGTGTGTGAGTGTGAATGTATATTTTATTTAAATTTAAATATATTTTTTTATTAATAAAAATAAAAAAGTTATATCCCCCCCCTTCTTACCTTTATCCTGGGGGGAGGGGGGATTCATTCTGCCATGAGGGGGAGTGCCGTGCTGTCATCCTTCCCTGGTGGTCCTAGTGGTGAGAGTGAACTCTAGCCTGCAGGCCTCGCGAGAGGACCCGGCGGAGCTGCTGGCTAGAGCTCCGCCAGTCCTCTCTCCTGCCTCCCTCCCTCCCGCCTGTAATTGCCTCTGGGCCGGTTAGGGAGATCTTTGATCTCCTCACCGGCCCATGGAGGCACACAGCAGGGCCAGCGCTCGGATAGCGCTGGCCCTGCATGGGCCGGCCGGGGACATCCTGTGATGATGTGGGGAAGGTGAGGCATTATCTTCCTGGACAATCTCCTTCGGGTCGATTCAGGGAACTGAAGACTTCGTCAACACCCACGATTCTCCGAGGTCCGACTGGAACGGTCGTATTTCGTAGTGGATGATCCGCCTTTTAGTATTCGTAAGCGATTCTGCGCCTTGTACACGGAAGCTCCCCTTCTTCAAAGGTCTCCTCCTACTCAAGGATTATTCACACGGTCCACCAATGCAACACTGTGACCCTACACGTTGCATACCTAGAATTCTTCGAGCAAAAAATTCACTATCTGTAGACTGGTAAAGAAGTACTCCATCTGTTACATCCTACTACGGTTGGACAGAGCGTCGACAGTCCGGTATACCATTCGCATGGATGGAACCAACTCCCGTCTTCTGTCAGACATCATGAAAGCATCTTCGATTTCTGCCTTCCTCCCGGGGGAGACTCATATCAGAAGGACCACCAGAATGCCGTGTTATTCAATTGCCACTGTGCAAGATGGTGGTCACACTCCGGCCAACTGGGCCTCCCTGGGGTATGTATGTTTTCCCTTCCTTGCAATGTTTGTGAATATTCTCCATCTTGTTGTTCAGCGAATAACACTGCGTTGGCCTTCCCACTGTGACAGAATCAACCTTGTTTCCCATACCTTACAGAAATGACTGGTGAGGATCTCCTCCTTTTACATTCATAACCTTTTCTCACTGACCCACATCTTCTATTCCTGGAGGGTCGGCTGCCCTTGTGGCCTGGACTTTTTGGGGGGTTCTTGGCCGATCGGCAGACTATCTCAGGCTGCTGGGGACCTCTTGGGAGTCTCTTGGGTCCCAGGGACGTGACGATGCTGGGGGCGTTCCCGGTCTGATTGGTGTTTGGAACTGTACCTTGATCGATTATGTGACGATTGGGACAGCTCAACGGCCCGTGTCCTAGTCTGAGGACTGCCGATGGACTGGGATCCTCTTGAGTATCAACTACCCAGTGACATCCACCTCCGATTTATGGGATGTGGAGGTCGTTGTCCATTTTCTCTATGAGACTGGGCAACTGCTGATGGACTTTCATGCTTGGTCTGGTGTGGCTTTCGGGTACCGGATGTTCAGGCGTTGGACGGAGAGGTTTCTCCCGCAGCCCCGACGTACTAGGTCTCTCGTTGCATTTTAGTATTCTTCCTAACTTTTCTATTTTCTCAGCATTATAAATGCAAAATATAAAGCCTCCTCTCATGTTGTAAAATTAAAGATTATGCTAGATTTAGTGTACTAATAATCTTAATTTTAATAATGACAGGAGGCGAGTATTTTCCCTCCCTGCTTCGCTAACCCATCCTTTCTGTTAGTTTTCTTTGTAAATATCTCGGGTCTAAGGTAGGTTTGCCTCCCATGTTTTGTACTTGCATTGATGATTGTATTTCCAATAATCTGAAATTCTCATTGGAGTTTTACATAATAGTTATTCAAATTTTAGAACGTAATTTACAATTTTCTTCTATGGGATGATGTATGACTTTGTACCTAAACCTTAACACATTCTCTATTCAGTATGATTTGTCTCGGTAGACATCGATTGTTTGCGTGAAACTCTCTTGAATTTTAATCCTTCGAAAACACTTTTTCGTTGTTTGTGTGGAATTCACGGGGAAGTTTGCTCCTTCGGATGCAGGACTTAGGCGTTATTGTTATTGCTGGTTATATGTTTACTTCCGCTTGGTGTCATTTTCTGAAAGAGGAAGTGATGAGGTCACTATGCTTTATGTACATCCTACTCTCTTGTGATTGGTTATTTTTTATATGTGTTTCTTTGCTGCTGTGTGGAGCTAGTAAAGAGGTTATGCAAAATACTCGCCTCCTGTCATTATTAAAATTAAGATTATTAGTACACTAAAGCTCGCATAATATTCAATTATACAACAGGGTCAAGAATAAATCAAGGACAGGAATACACAAAGTTGATACAAAGCAAGGTCAGGATACCAGAAATCATGAGTCAAATACGAAGCTGAGGTCAGGATACCAGTAATCACGAGTCAAATATGAAGCCTGGGTCAAACACAGGAAATCACAAGGGAATCACTAGGGGCACTAAAGGTTCTAACAAACCATGATAGGGCAATGAATGGGGGCTAAAACAAACCTTAAATAGGCTTACCTATGTTATGACAGGTCCACGTTATCACTGCAATCCAAAACAGATTAGGATCGCAATGATGACGTGGTCACTTTAAAAGTATATATATAAAAAAAGTACTATATATAGTACTATATATAGTACTATATATAGATATAGATGTCCTGCCACGTGGCTGCGTAGTTCAGTCAGACCACATGGCAGGAGGAGGTCTGCTAGGATCGAGGGAGGTGAGTTTCCCTCAGTGTGCCGCTCGGCCGATGTAAGTAGTGCCATATTACCCCGCTCCCACCCCCGGGAGGATACGCCAACCGGGCGTGAAGGACCAGGCTAGTCCAGGTGACGGCGAAGAAATATGAACCAGAGGGACCCAGGAACGTTCCTCAGGACCATGCCCCTTCAAATGGACCAGATACTGGAGACTACCCCTCAGGATCCTAAAGTCAAGGACAGCAGCAACCTCATATTCCTCTTCCCCCTCAACTTATACAGGAGGTGAAGAAGTGCAAGGTCCAGTAAACCGATTACAGATCAGAGGTTTCAACAGGGAGGTATGGAAAACATTAGGCATACGCATGGAACGAGGCCAGTCCAGAGCATACGATACAGGATTCACTATGCGCAGGATGCGGAAAGGACCAACAAAACAAGGAGCAAACTTCATGGAGGGTACACGGAGATGGATATTCCGGGTAGACAGCCAAACCCTATCCCCCACTACATAGGAAGGAGCTGCACAACGATGCTTATCTGCCTGTACCTTCTGTCTCTGAGCAGCCTTAGCCAATAATTGTTGAACCTGCTCGCAAGTGCTACGCAAACCAGCCATGTGTTCATCCAGAGATCGCATTCCCTGTGAGGAGATTGCAGTCAGAAGAACAACAGAATGCCAGCCATAGACTGAACCCAAAGGATTCGTGAGCAGAGTCATTACGAGCAACGTCAGTCTAAGGAAGCAGGTCAACCCAATCATCTTGGTGATGAGAAACGAAACACATGTGCTGCTCAAGAGACTGGTTGGCACGTTCAGCAGCTCCAATAGTCTGAGCATGGTAAGCAGAGGAAAAGGACAATTTAATACCCATCTCTGAGCAAAAGGCCCTCCAGAAGCGAGAGACAAATTGACTACTCCTGTCAGATACAATTTGTTCCGGTATGCCATGTAGACGGAATACTTCCCTGGTGAAAACCCTAGCCAATTCTACTGAGAGGAGTTTCCTCAGGGGTATGAAATGAGCCATCTTTGAAAACCTGTCTAAGACTAAGAGGTAGTTTTACAATAGTCGATAGACAAGTTGTACCAGGATTTAGTTGGTATGGGTAAAGGTTGGAGCAATCCACATGGTACCCGGAGAATGGTCTTGTTGGCTGCACAATTGTCACAAGCAAGCACATAGTCCTTTATATCCTTCTTTAGGGAAGGCCACAAGAAGTCATGAATTACAAGGTTGGTGGTCTTGGTTATACCTGGATGCCCTAGCGGGTGGACAACTTGGTTATACCTGGATGCAAGAGGTTCTTGTGATCGGTCAAAACCATGATAGGATTATGGGAACACTCTATGAGATGTCTCCACTCCTTTAAGGCTATGATAATGGCCAATAGTTCTCTATTGCCAATGCCATAGTTCTGTTCTGCCTGCGAGAGTTTTTCTATAAAAGAAACCACACGGGTGCAAAGGCTGGTCAGGGGACAAGCGCTGGGAAAGAATAGCTCCTACTCCTACCTCAGAAGCATCTATACAAAAGGAAGTGAAGGGTCAGGATGTCTGAGGGTAGGAGCTTTTTTCAGGCTCTCAAAGGCTTCCCTTGCATCAGAGGGCCAAAAATATTGGTTGGCAGCATTTTTAGTGAGATTTGTGATAGGGGCAATAATGGTAGAGAAATTCTTTATAACCTCCTATAATAGATGGCGAACCCTATGAACCTTTGAATAGGTTTTAATCCCTGAGGCAAAGGCCACTCAATGGCTAACAACTTCTTGGGTTCCATACTGCATCCAGAGGACGAAATAACATAACCAAAAAATCAGTGTAGAGAAGTGTTCATAAGACCTTAATATATCAGAATATCTTCCAAGTACACTATCACGAGCAAATGTATTAAGTCTCTAAGGACGTCCCAAAAGGCATGACTGCATATTCATAATGTCCACTTCTGGTGTTGAAGGCGGTTTTCCATTCATGCCCCTGTTTTATGCGTACCGAGTTCTATGCACCCCTTATTAAAGACAGAGGCCCCTTTTAACCTGTCAAAAAGCTCCGTAATAAGGGGAATAGGATACACATTTTTGATCATGATCTTATTAAACCCTCTACTGTCGAGGGGGGCGTGGCTAACGGCCGAGCAAGATGGCTACTTAAAATTTTGCTCCGGCACATGGGCTGTACAATTCAGCGTTATCAAGAAGCTTACCCGACAGAAACACATCCGACAACAATATGTCACAAGGCAAACAGAAGAAGAACGCGTCTAAGGATGCCAAACTGAAATTTTTCATGCAGAAACCCAGCCACGCGGCTCTGCCTGCACGGGCCGCAGCCCAAGATGGCGGAGGCTCCTCAGATGAAGGAGGCTCGCCCTCCGAGTCAGGAGATCCGAACCCAGGCACAGCTCTCACGAAGCAACAGCTACAAGAGGCCATGGACGCCTTATCAGCTAAACTGATCCAGTCATGGACCGCCAGCGTGGATACCCTTCGCAAAGACATCCTGGACCTAGGCGCCAGGACCGCACACACAGAAACAAAAATGGCAGAATACGCCACTGCTCATAATGAGCTTGCGGATCAGGTTTCCCACCTGCAACAAGCCATTGAAGGCATAGAAATAAAGCTCATGGATGCCGAGGATAGGTCCAGACGGAACAATCTCCGCCTGAGAGGAATCCCGGAGACCATCACACAAGACGACTTGCCTAGATACGTCCGGGACCTCTTCAACGTGATAGCACCAGATATGCTGCTCCTCGACCGGGTCCACAGGATCCCATTTGGTATGTGTGCAAGAGACGCATTTTGTAAACAACCGCGTCCCTAAATTCGGCCTCAATGACTACCCCACGCAATTCCACGCTGCACACACCTCTAAAGCCAGAGGCGTCTCTATATTCATCAACAAGTCCCTCTCCTTTGAACTACTTAAACTAATTACGGATAGTCAGGAAAGATTCCTCATAGTATTATGCATGATCAACGATGTAACCTATACCATAGTTAACATATACAGCCCTAACACCCAACAAAGAAATTTTCTCCACAGAGTTCTCTCCAAAGCTGAACAGGTTAGATCTGAACACACAATGATATGTGGAGATTTAAATCATGTGTTAGATCATACCTTAGACACATCCTTGCTCACTTCCAAATCCCGTCGCCAACAACTCAAACCAAACTGCCAGGCCTTAACAAAGCTGATAATGGAATTCAATCTCTATGACACATGGAGGGCCCTACATCCAATGGACAGGCAATACTCTCATTATTCCCCAGTCTACAGAACACACTCGAGGATAGATCATATCCTCACCACAGAGCCCCTCCTCAAAAAAGTGCTGCAAAGCGAAATAGGTGACATTCTCTGGTCAGATCATGCACCCAACATCATGACCATAGCTACCCAATTTGCATCTAGAGGGTATGCCCCTTGGCGGCTGAACGAATCTCTGCTAAGAGATGACACCTTCCGCAACACCATTCAAACAGAGCTCACAGCTTATTTTTCTGCAAATACCACCAAAGATACTTCCCCCCTCATAATTTGGCAGGCCCACAAATCCGTTATGCGAGGCCTTTTTTTGAGCCGAGCCTCCTACCATAAAAAGCACACACACAAAAAACAAACAGAACTATTGAGAGACCTTAGAGACGCCACGGCCCTACATTACATACAACCCACTGAAACCCTTTCAGAGAAAATTGAGAATCTCACTGACCAATTAAACACGATGGCCATGTCTAAAACGACATATATCATGCAAAAACTCAAAACCCGAACTTATCACCAGAACAACAAAACAGGCAAAGTACTTGCTGCACAACTTCGGCTTAAATATGGGCAAAGCAAAATTCCTTATATCTTAACTGCAGAGGGGAAGAAATCATACAACCCACAAGGTATAGTCGATGAATTAGCCAAATACTACACTGCACTATATAATCTGAAATCTGACGCGCATACACACCAACCCACCACAGTTGAGATAGATTCTCTTTTAGCAAAACTCTCCTTACCACCCATTCCCCAGAACTACGCTGAAGCCTTACAAGCCCCTATATCAGAACAAGAGATCATTCAAACGATACTATCGCTTCCCTCGGGGAAATCACCAGGCCCAGATGGATTCTCCAATATCTATTATAAAACATACGCACATATCCTAGCGCCACAACTTCTTGAAACATATACTACAATGACTACACAGGGTAATACGCCTGAAGAAATGCTTCTAGCGCACATCACGACCCTCCCCAAGCCCGGGAAAATCCCCAATAAAGGACAAAACCTATGCCCTATATCATTATTATATACGGATATAAAAATATTTGCAAAACTCTATGCGAACAGATTATCCAATGTTCTCCCGACACTCATACACCAAGATCAAGTAGGATTTATCAAAGGGAGACAGGGGAGTGACGGTACACGCAAAATACTAAAGTTAATGCAGACACTGAGGGGGGGTGAGCGCAGTGTATTCCTTTCGCTGGACGCCGAAAAAGCGTTCAATCGGTTGCACTGGCCATTCCTCCTCGCGGTCCTGAGGAAATATGGATTCCCCGAAATGTTTCTCTTGGTGGTCAGCGCCCTATATAGCAACCCCATAGCCAAAGTAGCAGGAGGGGGATTCACCTCCAACTCGTTCCATATATCTAATGGTTCGAGGCAGGGTTGCCCCCTTTCCCCGCTATTATATGTTCTGGCTCTGGAACCCCTCACAACCCTCATCAGACAACACCCAGATATCCATGGTGATGGGGTCGGATCGGCTGAGCATAAGGTCACGCTATTCGCAGATGATATTCTGCTCACATTCACAAACCCCCACAACTCTATCCCAACATTTCTCCAACTCCTACAGGAATATAGTAGATGTTCGTACTACAGGCTCAATGTGGCCAAGACACAAGCCCTAGGCCTCAACATGCAGAAATACCAATTACTATCCTTACAAAATAGGTACGGGTTTGAGTGGAAGTCAGACAATCTCACCTTTTTGGGACTAAGCCTTACACCCACTACCCCTGGCCTCTATAAAGCCAATTACCAGAAACTTCTGAAAGAAATTAAAGCCACGTTAACAAGCTGGCGCAAAAAATACCTCTCCTGGTCCGGCAGATTAGCTGCCATAAAAATGATAATAATCCCCAAATTCCAATACTTATTCCAAACGCTGCCCATCCACCTCCCGAATACATATTTTAAGGAAGCGCAAGGAATACTCAACCGATTCATATGGAACTACAAAGCACAAAGGGCAAAGGCACACATTCTTTATCAAAAAACACATGACGGTGGGATGAATGCACCCAACCTTCAAATATATTACCAAGCCGCCATCCTTAATAGCATGATACCGATCCATAATCAGAGTTCGCCACCACAATGGGTAAAAATAGAAAATTATGCAGTACACCCGCATGCCCTTATACCCCTGATTTGGTCACCCAAACAAAGCAGACCTAAAGATACCAACTTATTGCCAACCAAAGAGACAACATTGCGCGTATGGGATAAAACTAAACATATCTGCTGTTCACAGTCCCCACAATCCAGAGCGATGCCATTATTCACCCTAACTTCCATGATACCGAACTTTAATTATAAAGTTTGGGAGCGACACGGAATACACTACATACATCAGCTGTACCAAGGCACTCATCTTCTAACGTTCCAAGAAACGCAGGACCGCTATTCTCTCCCAACAATAGCTCATTTCTCGCAGAGACAAATCCACTCATGGTTAATGAAACCTCAAGGTCACAAAAGGCACACTGCAGAGGAAACTGACGAGCTTTGAAAAAACAATACTCAAGTTGACACCGACACGTAAAACCTTCTCTATATTATATTCCAACATATTGCAACATAACCTCAAACTCAGGTACCCCTTCGTTGTTGCCTGGGAAAATGATCTGGGACAAACTCTGCCCGAAACAACATGGAGGAAGATTTTCCTCACTCCTAAAGGCCTCACACTCAGTACCAACCACACCGAACTATCCAGAAAGATTTTATACAGATGGTACTTAGTGCCAACATGCATTAAACGAATATACCCTGAGGCTTCAGACAAATGCTGGCGATGCACCTCCGCAGCTGAATCAATGATCCATATATGTGGACTTGCCCGAAATTACACCCTTACTGGGCAGCGCTGACCAGGCTGATCCTGGATAGCACAGGCATCCACATACCTCAAACCCCGGATTGCCTATTGCTCCACAACTACCCACCCAAACTCACAAAACCAACCAGGTATCTGATTTACCAGATCAATATAGTGGCCCTGACATTAATCAGCAGGTCTTGGAAAGCACCAACCGAAGCACCAACCATACTGCATTGTCGACAACTCGTGAACACAACCCGTCAATATGAGTTGGCAAGCAGAACAGCCTTCCCCACCTTGACACTCTTCTGGAAAAAAGCCTGGAAAATTTGGGAGGCATTTGAAAGCAGGGATCCCCCCCTAACCATGCAGCCGAACCCACCATCATAACTATTAACCATAGCCACTAATAATCTACTTCTATCTACAATCAAACCAAAGGCTGATAACATTGAAATGTCACAAACTGCTAAAAGATACCTAACCCCAGTTCTGCACACCAACCTGTGCTACAAATGCTTTCAAACATAAGAATCTCCATGTATGGCTTTAGAAAGCCTAAGATAGGATGGAATGTGACTAAACAGCTTCTAGATAGCCCAAACTTCAGCTCTCTGCCCCACCAACACTCCCCCCCTTACACCTTTCCCCCTATTCCCCCCCAACCTTAGTTTTCTTTCATCCTTATAAAAAACAAAATATGTTTAGAGTGAGCAATAGTATCGCGTGTATATGTTACTATATAACCGAAACTTTTTCCTTCTGTAACCACTGCAAATATACATGAACGTGTACAACGATGTTCACTGTAAACTTGTAAATTGCTTAATAAAAACAAACAAAAAAAAAAAACTATTGTCTATGCAAGGGCGTAGGTCTCCCTCTTTTGTGGATACAAAAAAAAAATCAGCCCAGGCCGGAAAGGAAGATATGGTATAAAACCATTCGCTAATGAATCTCCTATATACTACTCCATGATGGTACTCTCCTGGGAAGACATGGGATAAACCCTTCCTTCAGGTGGCATAGTAACAGGTAGGAGATCTATGGCACAATAAGGCCTATGAAGTGGTAATCTATCTGCCTCCTTCTTATCAAACCCTGCTTTCAGGTGAACATAAGGGGATGGTAAGTCTGTAGACAGTGGTGGGGCAGTAGGGACATTAATGAGACAAACAGGAGTGACCTTTTTTATACACCTCTCCTGACACGTATAACTCCGTGAGATGATTTCATCCTGTCTCCAGTCAATAGTGGTGTTGTGTAGACATAACCAAGGGTAACCCAGTACTATTAATGTAGAAGGGGAGGTGATCACTTAAAACAAATCCTCCATTTGTAACAGACCAGAACGCATAGTCAACTGCTCTGTCTCATGGGTGATTAACAGAGAATGTAAAGGTCTACCATCTATGGCCTCAACGTCCTAGGGTGTCTCCTTCTTTGTTAGAGGTGATTAGTGGGTCCTGACAAAACCCCTGTCTATAAAATTGTCAGCTGATCCAGAATCTATGAGCTCAAAAACATCTATAGACTTCTCACCCCAAGTTAAGGTGATGGGGAGAAATAATATTTTATGAGGCAGTATAGGGAATTCTGATGTCACACACCAAAGGCTATTGTGATTGATTCTTCCCTGAGCGACCTTAGGTGCGACAGTTTTCAGGATGCTCCCGACAAGTGAATCTAAGATTCCCCTTATGGCCACAATATAGGCAGAGCCCCTCCTTTCTCTTATAATGTTTCTCATCCTCAGACAATTTGGTCACCCCTAGTTGCATGGCTCAGTATCTGTAGAAGAAGAAACATCAGGAACTGGGGCCCTAGAGGTTATGGTAACAGTAGGACATCTAACAAGAGTCATCTGAATCTTTCCCTTTGTTGATTATCAATGTCGATTAGATAATCGATAAGGTATTCTAGAAGGACTGGACCATCTCTGGCTGCCACCTCATTCAGGATGTTATCATTAAACTCTTCCATGAACACAGAAGTTAAACCACTATTGGTCTAATCCATCTCAGAGGCAAAAGTGCAGAAACTAATTGCATAATCCGCTATGGATCTGTTTCCCTGCTTAATCCTCATAAAAGATTTAGCTGCACTCTTCTCTCTACCAGGTGGATCAAACACTTTACGGAAGGCTCTTACAAAGTAATCATAAACCAAGTCCTTGTTTACCTCCCATAACTGATTAGCCCATCCCAAGGCCTTGTCGGTTAACTGGTGCATAAAGAACCCGACCTTGGACCCTTCAGTGGGAAAAGACCTGGGAGACGTTTCAAAATGGAACTCTATCTGGTTTATGAACCCTCGACAGGTCTTAGGATCGCCACTATATCTAGGAAGTGGTGTCAAGCTGGTGGTCAGACTGTTCTGACCAGAGGCTCCAATCAGCATAGGCACAGGCTGGGAAGGTATAAGTGGAAGGTTCTCAGGAGAGAGGTGGGCTGTTCTGTGGCACTCCCATTCCTGCAGGGTCCATTAGGCCCTATCGTAATGTCACGGGAGTCGTAACCCAACATGCAGGAAAGAGTAAGCCACAAAGGGTATATCCGAAAAACGTATCACCGAGCCTTAGACTTAAAGTAAATATACAACAAGAAACAGGGTCACAATTAACTCAGGGACAGGAAAAGTCGATACAAAGCCGGGTTAGGATACCAAAAATCACGAGTCAAATATGAAGCCGAGGTCAGGACACCAGAAATTATGAGTCAAATATGAAGCCAGGGTCAGGATACCAGAAATCACAAGTCAAGTACGAAGCCGGGGTCAAACACAGGAAATCACAAAGGAATCACTAGGAGCACTAAACAAGGTTCTAATAGAAACCACAATAGAGCAATGAATGGGGGCTTAAATAGGCTTACCCATGTTCTGATAGGTCCACGTCATCACTGCGATCCAAAACAGATTATGATCGCAATGATGACGTGGTCACTTTAAGAGTGGGCATGACACATCTATATATAGACTTCCTGCTGCACGGTTTAGTCAGACCACGTGGCAGGAGGAGGTCTGCTAGGATCAAGGGAGGTGAGTCTCCCTTAGTGGGCCGCGCGGTCCCGTGGAGCGGTCGGAACGCACGGCAGGAAGAGGTCGGTGTTACTCAGCGGAGGTAAGTAATGCCACACAAGTTTGCACCTCAGTTTATTCAAATGGCTGATGGCAGCCTTCCAAAGTCTGGTCTTGTGGTAAAAATCTTGCTTGGAAAAGGACATAATAAAACACTATGTTTTGATTTGTCTCCCTTTCCTTTGTCTCCTGTGATCGTGGGATTACCCTGGCTTTGATGATCTTCATTCTCTTTCCGTGTGTCCCATCCATATGCTTACTTTGAAATAATGGTTATTTATCCATACCTATGTATCAATGCGTTCTTGATGGAGGAGATCTGGCAATCCATTTAAAGGGACACTATAGTCACCCAGACCACTTCAGCTCAATGAAGTGGTCTAGGTGCAAGGTCCCTCAGGTTTTAACCCTTCACATGTAAACATAGCAGTTTCAGAAAAACTGCTATGTTTACATTTGGGGTTAATCCAGCCTCTAGTGGCTGTCTTCTGGACAGCCACTAGAGGCGCTTCTGCGACGCTGGAATTTCGCCTCCATCACGCAGAGCATCCATAGGAAAGCATTGAGAAATGCTTTCCTATGGACACTTTGAATGCTCGCATGGCACTTGCCGCACATGCGCATTCGGCTCCAGTGACATCAGACGGGGAGCTGACGTTGAATGGGGAGGAGGTAAGTGGCGTTCGGCGCTGGATTAAGGTAAGTGGCTGAAGGGGTTTTAACCCTTTCAGTGCCACGGGAGGGGGACCCTGAGGGTGGGGGCACCCTCAGGGCACTATAGTGCCAGGAAAACCGCTTTGTTTTCCTGACACTATAGTGATCCTTTAAATTCAGTGTCTCTTTGCAGTTGCAAAGCCTGCATGTCTGCTGAGATTCAGGTACATTTTGCAGTATAATATATTTCAGCAAGCAAAAATATATATTTCTTAATTCTATAGTGCTCTTTTAAACATAAAACTGAGGAAACGATTTATTTTTTCATTTTTTCTTTTTAATTTCTTTATATTTTACTGATATTTATACAGACAGAGTATCAAAACAAAGCTTTATTTCTACTTTTAAAAAAGGATATATAATATGTATGGGTGTACTTAAACAGAAAAGCCTTGGTCACAAATGTGTCACATCTCAATAGAACATCGGCCCTTAAAGGTTCATATTATACAGCAATACTGATGATGTTTTTTTTTTTTATTTTAGATATGGAAAACTGTATGAAGTGTGCTGTTGACCAGTGGTCCAACCAAGAAAGAACAAAATGCATTTTCAAATCCATAGATTTTCTTTCATATGACGATGCGTTGGGTATTACTTTGTCATGTACAGCCATCCTCTTATCATTTGCCACTGTGGGAGTGCTGATCATTTTTATCGCCAATAGAGAGACAGCTATTGTGAAAGCAAATAACAGGACCATGAGTTACATAATCCTTTTTTCCCTCACAGTGTCATTTCTTTCTTCTTTACTATTCATTGGGCGCCCACTGGCCATAACATGCTTGATGCGGCAAGCCTCCTTTGGAATAACTTTTACAACTGCAATATCTGCAGTTTTAGCTAAAACTATAATTGTTGTTATTGCATTCAGTGCTACAAAACCTGGCAGTAAAGCACGAGAATGGTTTGGATCAAACATTCATAACTACATAGTATGCGTCTGTACACTGGGGGAAGCTATTATATGTTTTGCATGTTTTATTCACTCCCCACCGTTTCCTGAAATTGAAACCAATGCAAATTCTATGAAAATGGTATTGCAGTGCAATGAAGGAATGGCATTTTATTTTGTTGTTGGATACATGGGAATGCTGGCATTTCTAAGCTTTATTGTTGCATTTCTAGCACGCAATTTACCAAGTAGTTTTAATGAAGCAACGCATATAACGTTCAGTATGTTAATTTTCTGCAGTGTTTGGCTATCCTTCATTCCAGCATATTTGAGTACTAAGGGAAAAAATATTGTTGCTGTTGAAATATTTACTATACTAGCTTCAAGTGCTGCATTGCTTTACATGTTTATGCCGAAATGCTACGTTATCATTATCAGGCCAGATCTAAACAACAAAGGACATTTGATTGGCAAGAATGTTTATCCTACTATACAATAGTATATGTACATTACAATAGTAACATGTTTTAATTCTACAACATGTTATCTAGTTCTAAAACATGCCTCTACTAAATATTGATAGCCACTTTACTTTCCTGAGAGCAGTAAACTGTTCGGAACACGCTTTCTGTAGTTACTATATCTTAAAAATGTATGAGAAATGGATACAAAACTCCTACTATGTTAGGAATAAGCAATCACAATCAGCAACAGAAGCAGTAACGTGTAGACACACAAGTTTATTAGTAAGTGGTTTCCTAAATGCAGTACGCAACTGCTGAGCTTTCTAATACTTTCTATTGATTTTATTATTGTACATTTGCATATGATGTTTTTTGGCAATAAAGGCACCTTAAGATACCTAAATAATTAATCGTAATCTTTCTTTTTGATTTGTTTAAACATATTTTTCAAGGCTATACATGCATGCATGCTAAATAAAATAGATTTTGCGATTTGCCACATGTATAAATGTGCTATTTAAACTTGTTTGAGTCCTCTCAACATTCCTGCTGATTGTGATACTCTCAACTTCATATTCCTTTTTGAAACTATTTACAACTTTGGTTTTTGCAACACTGTCCTTTCCTTTTCTTGCCTACTTATCCCAACACCCTTTCCATATCTCTCCTCACTACATGGTTGAGTTTAAGTTCCTCAGGGTTCAGTTATACACATAGTTTTGTTTTCTGGTTATCCTTCCTTGGCAACTTTATTTGTTCCTTAGAATGTTCGTGCCATCCCTACAAGCTACTGACAAAGGCATCCATCATTCTGTGATATCACTTGTGCATTCCTCAAAGTGTCAGTTGCATCACTTCTTTCTTTCTTTCTCTAATTGGAGGTCTTCCTTTTTAAAACTGAACTTTTCATCATTCTATCTTTGAAAACTAACCTTGTTGTTCTTCTGGGACAATGGATCTCATATTAGTCAAACCCTGCTAGATAGCTCCTTATGTGGTTTTTATTTTGTTTTTTTAATTATTTTGCTCTCTCCTCACTTTTACACCAGTTGTTCGGTCTGTCACCAAATTGTGTAATTGTCCGCTAAAATTATTGATTGTTACTTTTTTCTAATGCAAGATGCATGTAATGAACTTGGTCATGCATTTATTTTCTGTGTCATCTACTGCATCTAACTCACTCTCTCCCATTTGGTCTCTCTAAAGCTAATATTGTATCATTACATTGATATATTTCCCTTACTCACTTCTCCTCACAACCCTTACATTGGCTTCTCATACCCTTCAGAATTCAATTGAAAATTCTAACAGTAAAAGTACAAATATCTCTCAACAACTCTATGTTTAATTGCATTATTTACATTACGAATTCAAAACTACTACACTTTTCTTCACTAATTTACAAATACTGCCAGTTTCCTCTGTTAGAATTAGGATTTCTAATCTTGCCTTCACGATTTCTCAAGAACACTATACCTATGTAGCACACTATGTTGTCCTATCATGTGTTTCACTCGTTTCTAATAAATTTGTGCATTCAGTTACAAACGAATTGCAATTCAAGTTGCAATTGAGGTGGCCATGAAAAAGCTTGTGTAAAGCACATGAACAGATATTGCATATAGAGAAAATTGGTCATGTAACAGTATATAATGAATACAGTGTGTAGTGTGTGTATATAATGCAGTGTGTGTGTGTATATAATGTATTGTGTGTGTGTGTATACATAATGTAGTGTGTGTGTGTGTGTGTATATAATGCAGTGTGTGTAGTGTGTGTGTGTGTGCATATAATGCAGTGTGTGTGTGTGTGTGTATATATAATGCAGTGTGTGTAGTGTGTGTGTGTGTATATGATGCAGTGTGTGAAGTATGTGTATATAATGCAGTGTGTGTATATAATGCAGTGTGTGCGCGCATTATACACACACATACAAACTACATTATATAGACACACTACACACACACTACATTATATACACACACACACACTGCATTATATACACACACACTACATTATATAGACACACTACACTATATACACACTCTGCATTATATACAGAGTGTGTAGTGTGTGTGTGTGTGTGTGTGCGTGTATATATAATGCAGTGATTTGTTTTCCGGAAGGGATGTGATTTGTGTAAAATCGGGGGGGCAAAAGTATTTTTTTATTTTAATTTTTAATATTTATTTTTAATATTTATGTTTTATTATTTTTTGTTGTCCCCCTTCCCTGCTTGTTACCTGGCCAGGGAGGAAGGATATGACAGTCCCTGGTGGTCCAGTGGCATTGGCTGATCAGTGAGGGGGCCTGCAGGTAGTGTTTACTCACCTTCCCTGCAGCTCCTCCAGCTCCCCAGTGTAAGTCTCGCGGCCTGCGTGCCGCATTGCCATGGTAACCCATGGCAACGCTCTGACGGCCACAGGTCTCGCGAGACTTACACTGGGGAGTTGCAGGGAAGGTGAGTAAACGCTACCTGCGGGCCCCCCATGGACCGCCGGGCTTGTAATGAGCCCGGCGGTCCTAGGAGGTAGTATCGGCAATATGGGTATCTATATTGGCCGATACCGATATTGCCGAAAATACTGAATATCGGCCAATTATATCGGTAAAACCGATAATCGGTTGATCCCTACTATCAATGTAAAAATAAATGAGGTGAAGTACCTTCCAAGCTACAGTCAGTACCTTGGCGTTGTGGAAATTACTGCAGGATGTTAATGCAGAACATCACAATTGCTGTTCCTATGAGTGAGTATGAATGTGAGATGAGGCCATGGCGTCGTGGGAGTTACTGCAGGATGTTAATGCAGAGCTTCACAATTGCTGTTCCAATGAGTAAGTATGAGTGTGAGATGAGGACTTGGCGTTGTGGGAGTTACTGCAGGATGTTAATGCAGAGAATCCAAATTGTTGTTCCTATGAGTGAGTATGAGTGTGAGATGAGGCCTGAAGAACAGAGATGGAGTGTCTGTGTAGATTCATTCTGAAATGCAGCTTAAGGCCAGTTTCTCCAATGTAGCAACCTTTGGCACACACTGTACACTGTATCATGTATACTACATGCGCAGATGGGCATGAATATGATCCCTTAATGTTGTATAATTTGTTATTGTGTCTGGCTGTGTTATTGCTACAAATATGGTGACACAGTTTGCAGAGTGATTTTTTGCATCGTACAGTGCCATTCTGTGTGAGCTCCTGTTCTGTGGTCAATTTGCTGTGGACCAATCTCTGTCTCCGGTTAGGCAGTTGTTTGAATGCTAGTATGGGGGGCTCAGGAAATATTCTTTTAAATGTGGGGTCCTTTAAATTAATGGTTATATCTCTTTAATACTACTTCTAGAGTTGAGTTGTAAGTAGCTACTAGAGGGATTCTTGTTTTGTTTTCCTTTTCTTTGTATTGTAGGAGTCTTTCCCGTGGTGTTTTTAGGGCAGATTTTATTTTTTTTAGATATTGTCCTTTCCTTGTAACCCTTTTGCCTAAATAACTCTGTGTAAGGGCTTACCTTGGTTGGAGTCCATTGTGCAGAGATGTTTGCTCACCCTTGCAGATAATCACAGCTCACGGTAATACGGTAAGAAGCCACCTGGGCTGTGAATCTGTGCACGGGGGCTTGGCAGGAACAATAACCGGTGTGACAAATTACCCCCTGGGATATATTGCCTGTTAAAAACTATAATTTAGCTGTTTGTTGTGGGTCGGCTGCTCTTGTAACAGTTTATTGTGGGTGGGCTACTCTGGCACTTGCTTTTTGTGGGTGGGTGGATCGACTAACTTAGGCACTGACCGACAGAAGGTCAGGTGCCTGGTTAGTCTCCCCCCAAAGGGGAGATGTGTGACGAAGTACTTTGCCAGGTGTGCCTGGAGAGGACTAATTGCCAGCCTCCTGCCTTGTGACTTTGGCCCCTGGGATATATTGCCTATTAAAAACTATAATTTAGCAGATTGAATTTTAAAAGACTTGTTCTGCCACTTTAAATTGTATTGGGGCAATTCTGCAGCTTTAAATTGGCACTTGGGATACAGCCAAAGTGCCGAAGTAGTCAAAGTGGCCGCAATTCGACAGCTGAACACGTGGCGGCCATTTTAATTTAGTCGAAGGCGGTCAGCGTTGTGTGCCACTGAATCTATGGAACTGAAATCGGCTACACATTTAGACGAACATCGCTGACCCGTACCTTCTCCACTTCGACACTACATTTGAAGATTTGAATGCTCGTTCGAATGGGACTTAGTAATTTTTTTCAATGTAAAATAGACCGACCGCACAGCCCAAATTGGCGCAAGATAGGAAGCGTCCATCAACGGAAGGTACTCGGTCGGAGTAGGGGGAGTTTCGTTACAGTGGTGGCAGCTGTGGGATGGCTTTCTAGCGTGAGGAGCAGCATCCTGGAGACAATGGAATTATTACGGAGCGATATGGAGCCCGCAAGTCCCTGTACAGCGCTCGAAGTGGAGGATGAGTTCGACTGGAGGTTACAGAGCCTCTTGGCCCCATTGGGTGAGCCAGTATCAGAAGCCACCAGGTTGGACTGCAGAGAAGGAGCCAGAAAAGAGATGTGGGACGAAGCCCTGGAGGGTGTCCAGCATTGGCGAGGTGAGTGTAATGGCACCCCCAGGCATAAAAGGGGTTAACAGCCGTTTAGGAGATATTCCCTTCCAGATATACAGGCAGCTACTGTAGACACCAATCCACCAAACCGGAGAAGCATACGAATGCTCTCAAACATACGAATGCTGTAAACAGACGAATAGGAAAAACCATTCAAAAGGTTTACACTCCTAGCAGTCGAACTGGAACAGCATACAATAAATCCCCCCAAGAACGAGACAAGGCTCCTGTGAAGAAAATAGACTGAGTTCGGTATTTTCTCCTATGTTCTGGCTTTTTCTGCAGTATTTTGTGCATGTTGAATCTATTGGTTCGGTAGTTTAAAACTACCGAACACCGACCACCCTCCTGGCTCATTAACTTCAAAAGAACCATCTATTAAGCACTCTCTGGGCGGCCACTGTTTGTATAGCCGAATGTCACGTGGAACAGAAAACGGCGGACATCTTGTTTGCACGAAAGGAGGCAGCGGGACTTGGCCGTCGAGTGTCTGGAACTAAAATCGGACACTCGACCTGCCGAACCACCGCTGAAACTACCGAACACCTGCTTTCTTTAGTTGCCGAACAGCCAGGAGAGCGCCATTCGGTAGTTTTGTTCATACGGACAAGGGGAGCAATCGCTCCTATGAGCCAGGAGGATCCATTTGGGACTTTTATTCATTTTATGCCTTTTTCTGAATTGAACGACTGCACACCCTGAATTCATGGAACTGTTTTGGGCAGGAGCCTCGTGTGTGGTCGGTAACTTGTGACTTCCATACTTTTTAAGAACCCCTGAACCGATCTGGGTAAAATTTGGATATGTTGGTCCCCCAGATCGGGACTATCAGGGGATATGTAATTTGTGGGGATACCTTGTGTGGAAAGGGGTGTTCTAACTTTTGGGAAAATTTTGTGCCCTCTGCCTGGAGATAAATGGGTTATTCCTTAACTTATCTCAATATCTCCCAGGCAGAGAGAGGGCGGGGGTTACTGTAAATCTGAATGATGATTGGTTATTGTCTTTGTTTACTGTGGGAGGTCCTCTTGCAGGAAGATTTCTCATGAAAGCCAATGTGTCATCAATAAACTTCATTCCTGTTACACCCTTCATGAAGTCTAGGCTCATGTTTGGAGAATATTCTATTTGCTGGGGAGAATCATCTTGGGAAGCTGCATTCATCTACACTTTTCCTCTACCTCCTAACTGCAGTTATAATCACTTATGCTCAGCTATTGGGGAAGGAATAGAAGACTGCAGTACCATAACCACTGCAGGTCTTAACAGCTCCGTGTTGAGGGTCAAAACAGGAACAGACAGAGCTGTGGGTTTATTGTTCCTATATACACATTCTTACACATTAGTACCACCCACAGGGTTTTGGAAAACAACCAATAAACACGTACAATACACTCAGACATTCCCACACAAAATCCTCCCCTCTGCCTGTGATACAATTACCTTACACAATGGGTTAATGTAATTATCACAGGCAGAGAATTCAGTTTTTCCACATTATTCATAACTTTAAAAGTAAACATCTCATTCACATAAAACGTACATTTTCAGAATGAGCATACTCCAAATACCTTCTCCACCTCGACACTGTGGCTGGAGACTAAGTCCCGTTCGAAGATTTGAACGCGCGTTCGAATGGGACTTAGTCATTTTTTCAGTGTAAAATAGACCGACTGCACAGCCCAAATCCATGGAACTGATTTGGGCATGAAAATGTGCTTGCGATCAGTCACAATGGACTGCCGTCTAACTTTTTATCTACTGGACGGATTTTTATACACACGAATGAAGAATGCCATTGGTGAGCGTTATTGTGCAGTCCAAGAAACCCACACTATGATTTGAAAAGTTCATTTTAAGGTTTATTGACAGGTGGAATTAATTAAATGATTTATGGAAGTCTATAAGACTTTCTTCTCCTTCTGTCCATATTATGATAAATATCATCAATGTAACGATAATATGTATATGGTTTGAGGGGCTGTTAAAAATCATAAAAATCTGTTTTCTAGGTCAGCCATGAAAAGATCAGCCATGAAAAGATTTGTTCCCATCACTGTCCCTGTCATTTGTAGGTAGTTATTGTTATTAAAACTAAAATAGTTATGTGTGAGTATGAATTCTATCAGCTGGGCAATTATTGCACTATCATATTTGTGTGTTGGTTTGTGGGATGAGAGAAATTTAATGCAGGCCTCAATACCATCCTTATGTATAGTGTTTTCCGGTAGTTCATTTATATGGTTAAGTTCATTGACGAAGTCTGTAGTGTCCTGTATAAAGCTCTCGGTCTTAATAGTGTTTTCTATTAGGCCAGACATTTGTTCAGTGAGTGTTCCCATACCTGTTATAATGGGCCACCCTAGGTTTCCTGGCTTGTGGATTTTGGGCAGCATGTAGAAGATTTCCATCTGAGGATTGGAAGGCATCAGATTTTCTAATTCTTGCTGTAGGTGTTTCGGAGATGATTTGATACGTTTTACGAGTTTAGCTGGATATTCCTTGGTGGGGTCCATGTCGAGTTGTTTGTAGTAGTTTACACTGGACAACTGTCTGTTCCCTTCTGTAATGTAGTCCTGGGTGTTCATGACAACTACTGATCCACCCTTGTCAGCCAGCTTGATGATAATTTATTTTGAGTTATGTATATATCTCAAAATAGGCATCTCAATATATATATATATATATATATATATATATATATATATATATATATATATATACACTTTGTTAATAAATGTATCTTTATAATTTGGTTTCTCATGGTATTTTTGTATGAGTTTCAATACTGTATATCCAAGCTGCACAATTGGTGCATATCTTCATTAACTACTGGGGTATAGCACCCTCTTGTGTATATTTAAGATATTACTTGCTTTGCACATGTTTTTTTGTTTAGTTTTGTTTTTAAAAATTATTTCTTTGTGGAGTTTTTTTGTTGTTGTTGCTTTTTTTTTTTTTTAAACAGTTAAAGTACAAAGTAATATTGTATAGTACAAGAGTATTAGTAACATGAGTGAATGACGAGCATCCATACATGAAAGTACAGTTGATGTATATTACAGAGGTGTAAAATACAATGACGGCATTGTTTTAATATGCGTATGTAAATGGTGTGTCAAGCCTTCTAAGCTACTGTTATTTACTCCTATACTTCTTTTTTCTGTCACTGACACATACCACTCACAGTTACTCAGTCACTCCCAGCTATACACACAGCCAGCAATGAACATAAAACAGAAAGCCACAACAAACACATACCAAACAGAGCTGTACGACTTACAGCAATCCTACACTAGAGACACACACAACACACAATCACTCAAAATTCCCTCTTGACCCCAGAATGGTAGTGTTCTTGATCCAAGGATTAATCTAACTACCATTCTAGGGTCAAGAGGGAATGCTGAGAGATCGCGCTACTGCTCAGAACGGATCTCCCATGTCACCAGCCCCCCCACATGGGTCAGAGGTTTTAGAGGTGAGATTTATTTTGTCTCAATCTTTAAGATCTCTGTTAAGTTTTATTATCAGAAAAATTTAAAATAAATAATTTTTTTAATGTGTTTTGCAGATATGTCTAGTCAAAAAGAGAATACTGAGAACGGGCAGCAGCTGAAATAGCCTGCCTTTCGGTGGGTCCCCGCTCAGTTCTCAAGCTGGCTTTAGCTCATCTTGTGCCATTACAGAGGGAACATCTTGATAAATATTTTTATGAACTTTAAATGTACTCAATGTGTTTTAGGAATGTAGAAATATTATAAGTTATTATTCTAAGCATATCCAGACATTAAGGGGTCATACATAGGCATATATATTACAAACATACTGTAATTTATACACATATGGCTCTAGTCAAGAATGATGGATGGAGACTTGTGGACCCTGTTGATAATAACCTTTGACCTAGCCTTGAAAGCCTGAATTCCTTTGAAGACTCACATTTCTACAGGCAATTATTCATTACATCATGTATATAGAAGTCTTTGTGTGTGTAATTTACCAAAATAATATAACGTATGGCTTTAATCAGAGATTTGGGTTACCACCTTTCTTTCTCAGATAACCAATTATTTTAAAGAAGGCAAACCTTATGTCTTTGTGTATACGCCCTATGTAACTGAATTTAAACATATAAAAAACCTTTTGCAGATAGAATTTTTACCAATACTTTTACCATCAAGCTTGGATAAGATCTAGAAGTGAATATACATTGTTTATTGGTCCATATGATTTTAAAAACAGACTGTTGTTATTTTCCGGATGAAATGTATATTGGAATAAATATACGGTTTTAACTGCAAGATACTCTGATTCGATTTCTTCAGAAACTGGTGTGAAAAACAAAGATCTCACGGAATGCCAATTTCCTACATTTAATGGTGGAGAATGCGGGCACCAACACCAACAACAACAACAACTTTGATTTAAGTCTGAATTATTACTGACTTAATATTTAGGTGTTCTGCTACAAGCTACAAGAAGACAAGAAGATAAGAAAATCACTGAAGAAAAGCTGAAATTGTAACTTGAAGAAAAAGCTGTACTACCCGGCTTGAAACAGGAAGAAATACAAGTGATTGAAACAGCAGGAGGGCATCCCAAAGACTTTTTTTAAACATCCCAGATCTGATGCGAAGACAGAGGTGAAGCAGGGGAGAAGACGTTCGAACGCGGCTAATGTGTATTTCCAGCGCTGGAGGAAAATAAATATATATATATATATATATATATATATATATATGAAGATAAATAATTGAGATGGACAATTTGGATCCTTTTTATCCACACTTTATTAAGTAATTTGTGACGACTTGCAGATCGAAGATTGCATTTCGGAGGATTCTCAAGAAATAACTACATACTCCAGAAAGTATTTTTCTATCAGAAAGTGGCCATATCTGTGGAGCCGAAATACTTAATGGGTATGTGTCTGTTTTAAATCATATGTAAAAAGTGCTCTCACATATATATTGTTTTGTTAAACAAATAGTTTTAACTGTTTAAGTTAATTATGGAGTGGTTGCAAAAGATTGCTGCCAAGTCTAATAGTGATCTTTCTGTAAAAGGGGTTAATCCTGAAAATATTTGGGATGATTGTTTATTGAAATTGTTAGACGGATTAAGTGAGATTGAGCACAGCAATGTATTTAAGAAGGAAAGTCAAAAAGTTGCATTACTGGCAAAGAGCTTTTTGGAAACTAATGATGCAATGAATGAATGGTGTCAACTTAAAAAGACCAGTAATTGTTATGTGTGTAGTACAACAAAACAAAAAAGAGATGTTTTGTTAAAACAACTGAAAAATGTATGTGTTGTCACAAGGACTAGTTATTTCCCTAGCCCCCCCAGCAAAACTGTGAAATCTCCTCAAAAGCTGTTAACAGAAGGGAGATTGCCCCCAAGGCTTTCTTTTGATAGTGACTTAGACTCCACGTTAACTGAAGCAAAAACTCAAATAGAAGATTCTCGGCGATTGTTGAAAAAATTTAGTGAGGATGAAGTAAGTGAAGATATTACTATAATGAAAGAGATGCTTAGGAATCAGACTGATCTGTTAGATAGAACTCACCAAACCCTGTCTAACATGTCTAAAGAGTTAGACATAAATGTTACTAATTTTGACAAATTGCAGAGACAAATTACTAATCTGGGGAATGCTACAGATATTTTGTGGAAAGCTACAAATCAGAAAGATTTGGATTTTACTTTGAAAGAGGAAAGTGAAAATGAAATAGCTCAAAGGTTAAGTTGTGAAAACGGGCAGGCGAGAAGTGAAATAGAAAATAAATTGGGAAATGTACAAGGAAAGGGTCAGTTGGATATTCTCAAATTAGCTAAATTGATTAAGGATTTGCCTAAATATGAGGAGAAGAGAGGACCTTTTTACAATATGAGTGTTTTTGAAGGTGAAATGAATAAAAGACAATTTGATGATGTGGTAGCCACAAGAGGTCTTTTGATCTGGCTGCCAACCTCATTAAGTGAATGGGTTAAAGTTAAACTCATTGATATGTTGGAAGGGAAGTCAAGTGAAAAGCCCCGAGTTGAATTGGAAGAATTGTTTCCAAATAATACACAAAGATTGCTAATGGTGGTACAGTGTGCAACTGGTGTGGAGAATTTTCAATTTTCTACTCTTGATTCATTTAAAATGGAGAAAAATGATGATATACGTGTTTGTGCTAATTTGTGGAATAAGGCATGGAATTTAATTACTGATACAGAACCGTCTGCTATGTCTAAAGAACAACATAAGCAGAGTGTTACTGAATTTGTCTCTAGAATAGCAGGGTTGCCAAATGAGATAAAATTAAGAGCTTTTGATTCACCCACAGTTGATTTTGCTGCTACTGAAATAATGAAATCTTTGCAATTGTTGCAAAAGAAAAACACAGAAACAGCTAAGATTTTTGCTTTCACAGACACACTCTTCTCTAGGGATACTTCAGCAGGTCTGGCCCCTATTAACTATGTGTCTCGTGAAGAAGGTAGAGGAAGATATGAAAATGATAATAGGAATGGTAATTTTAGAGGGAGGTCTATGAGTAAACCACAAAATTACCAAGGTACTAGAAATTATTCGGCCCCATCCCATGATAGATACTATAGGGTTAATCAGAGTAATCCTATGGTATGCTATAAATGTAACCAAGAAGGTCATGTTAGGAGATATTGTCCTAAAAATGAAGAAAAATCTTACCCAGTGAAAGGTAGAGAAAATGGCATTGTGCCAGGCTATAAGAATCAACTGAGAGTGGCAGCTGTAGAACCCGAAAATACATCTTCAAAACCCCCTCATATAGCAAATCCATATGAAGAGTGTAGACGGATGTTAAATGCCATTGAAAAGAAGGTGGAAGCAGTTACAAGTCCAGAAGTGAATTCTGCTTACCACACCTATAAATAGGGATGTGTAACCCCTAGTTGTTCTCTGGTCTATCTTACTGATATTACTCTGGGTGAAGATGGACGGCCATATATTTATGGAACACTAGAGGGGAATATAACAGAGTTTTTAGTAGACACAGGAGCTGCAGTGTCTCTAACCAACAAAAGCTTGCCTTTAAAAATTGAAGCACCAACAATTTCCCTTCTAAGCTTTAATGGAGCTCAAGCACACGCAATTCTATCCATTGATAATGACATTGAATTTGAAGGAGGTAAAATAAATTGTGACTTATGGGTCGACCTCTCCTCCCACTGTACTATTATGGGAATGGATGTTATCAATGAAAAAAAGTTGTATGTGGATTTATTGAATTTGGTTTTGTGGCAAGCTCCAGGTGAGAGCAAATCAGGTGGAGTTGTTAAACCTAATGATTTAGGATGGTATAGTCATGTCATGGCTGTAAAACAGAGTGAAGTGCCACCTTCTATACAACAAGATGATGAGTTTGTAACCTATCTTAAAGAAAAATACCCCACAGTGTGGTCTAAGTCTAAACAAGATTGTGGGAGAATGAATTTACAAGTTGTCATTGAAGGTCCAGACCCCCCTGCAGTAAAACAATATAAAATTCCAAAAGAATCAGAAGAAGGTGTGAGTCAGGTGATAGAGGCATTGGTATCTCAAGGAGTGCTGAGAGTGGGTAATTCCAAATGTAATTCCCCCATTTGGCCAATAATCAAGCCAGATGGCTCTTATCGTTTAATTGTGGACATGCGAGTGGTGAATAAGTATACCCCACCAGCAGCCCATATAGTGGCCTCCTCACCAGATATCATGGCACAAGTAGACGGCAATGCTAAGTATTTTTCTGTCCTGGATATAGCCAATGGGTTTTTCTCAATACCAGTACACCCAGATAGTCAGTATCGTTTTGCTTTTACCTTTAAAAATCATCAATATCTGTTCCAGGTGCTGCCACAGGGCTTCCACTCCTCGCCAGCTTATTTTCATAAAGCATTGGCTCAAGTATTGGAACCCCTGGGGTATGGGAGCAAGATTTTGCAATATGTTGATGATTTATTGGTTCAAACAGTTACAAGGAAAGAGCATGAGAAGATACTGTGTGATATCTGTCAAGCACTGGCAGATAATGGGTTAAAACTGAACACATTTAAAGTGCAGATCTTGAAAGAAAGTGTGGCTTTCCTAGGAGTAAATATAGATCCAGAAGGTAAAACCCCACGAACAGCAAGGGTTAAAGCGTTACAGCAATTGCCAAGGCCAATGACAGTGTCTGACCTAAGGAAATTTTTAGGTTTGGTAAATTTTAGCAGAGAATTCATCTATGATATGGCAGGGATAGCAAAACCCTTGTACAATATGCTAAAAGATAGTGCCAATACAGATAAGCTACTCTGGACAGAGGAAGCTGAAAAGAGTTGGAATCTGTTAAAAGATGCTCTTACACAAGCGCCTGTGCTAGCTGCTCCCATTGAAACAGTACCATATATTGTTCAATGTTACGCAGGTGTCTCTTCATTAATAGCAGTTTTGATGCAAAGGCAACATGGCTCCTTACGAATACTGGGATATTTTTCTAAAATCATGTCTCCAGTGGAAAGGGGAATGTTTTCCTGTGTAAAACAGATCATGGCTGTATTTTGGGCTTTAGAAGCAACACAACACATTGTAAGATTTGGACAGATAATTTTACAAACCCCCCATACGCCTTTAAAACTGTTACAAAATTGTCCAGATTTAGGAGTACATAGCCAGAGAGTAGCTCATTGGATATTGAAGTTACAAGATAAACCACTCAGAGTAGAAAGCAGTAAAAGATATGTTATTCCTGAATTGATAGAAATACATGGAACGCCACATGATTGTCAGAAGGAATTGGAAATTGAATCCAAATCTCCTTTTGAGAAACAAGCAATACAAGGGGCTCCTTGTTTGTATGTGGATGGTACGAGATTTTATGCTGATGGATCACATCACACAGGTTATGCCATATATGACGATCAAACAAAAGAAATGCAAAGATTTAAATTGCCAGGCCATATGTCTGCTCAGAGAGCTGAGTTAGAGGCTGTAAGGAAAGCTCTTGAAATAACAGTATATGACCCAGTGAATATAATCAGTGACAGCAGCTATGTAGTTAAAGCTTTAACACTTCATCTCCCAATATGGAGAAAACGGGGGATGGTAGATTCTCAAGGCAAAGCTTTAAAACATGCAGGTATTTTGACAGAACTGTTTGACTATGCAGAAAAAAAAGGTTTAACTTGTGCTATTTTGAAAGTTCAAGCACATCAAAACAGGAAAAATGGGGATGAAATGGCAGAAGGAAACAGACTTGTAGATCAGGGAGCAAAGGAAGCTGCTTTAATAGGAACGTTGCAATATTCAGAAAATATAATGATTGCAACTGTGAGTAAAAGACCAATAGCAGATCCCTTACAAGATCTGAAAGAAAATCAGAGTAAAGATGTAGCTTTCAGTAGAGAAACAATGGATTTAGATACTGAAACTGGCTTGTACGGGGTTAAACATGAGGAAACACAAACTTTTGTACCATTTGTACCGAGTGATTTATTGCAGGAGTTGATTGTATTCAATCATCGTACACTGGGGCATTTGGGTACAGAAAAACTGTTTAAGGTCCTGCAAAATAAATTTTATCATCCTAATTTGAAAAAATGGTGTATAAATATAGTGCAGGAATGTCTCATATGTGCTCAATTTAATCCCAGACCTAAAGGTCAGAAACCAAAATTGCAGAGAGTGCCTTTGGCAAAAGGACCATGGGACTCTATACAAATTGATTTTATTGGACCATTACCTATAGCTCCAGGAGGTCTAAAGTACGGATTGGTAATTGTTGATATATTCTCCAAATGGGTAGATTGTATAGCACTTACCAATTGTACGGCGTTATCAACAAGTAAAGCGCTGTGGAAATATGTATTTTCTGTATGGGGTTTTCCCAGAATCATTGAATCTGACAATGGTCCACACTTCATTGGAGAAGTACTTAAAGAAACGTGTAGATTGTTGGGGATCCAACAAAGATTTCATGTCCCATATCATCCACAGTCGGCTGGCATAGTGGAAAGAATGAATAGGACATTGAAATCTAGATTGAAAAAAATGCTTGAGGATAAAGGGAGTAGTTGGGTAACACACTTACCAGGAGTTTTAATGTCTATTCGTGCAACTCCAAACTCTAAAACGCAAGTGTCACCTCATGAGTTAATGACAGGCAGAACCATGCCAATTACTTTCCCCAATGAACCTTTTGTTCCAAGTACTTTCAAAGTTGCTGCAGAACATGCTGAATGGTTGAAAGTATTACAAGAACAGCTGCAGTCAGTTTTGAAGTTTGCTGCTTTGAATATGGCCCCTTCTGGCAAACAATGGGTTAAAGATGTAACTCAGGGGAATTATGCAGATAAATTTAAACCAGGATACAAGGTGATGGTAAAATCATTTAGAACACCAGGTCCCTGGAAAGCAGGTTGGGAAGGTCCTTATGTTATTCTAAAGAAATTAGGACAAACTGTGTTACAGGTTCAAAGAGCAAAAGTTGGTAGGAAATGTAATAAAGCAATTCTTGTGCATATTGATCAATGTAAACTCACAAATGTATAAGAATAGTAAACTGCCATCTGTTTTTCATTACAGAACCAATAATGTTTGTTCATGGACAAAGACTGTTTAATTTTAAAAAGGACAAACTGTGTGGACTTTTAAAAGACACTATGGACAAAAAGACTGCTCTCATTGATGCGATTGGAGAAGACATTACTTCATGGACTAAATCAAACCGATTGGGGTTTCTTGTAAATGTAATACTGTTATTAATCATGATAATGTTAGGTACAATCAATGCCCAAGATACAGGTACTCCAGATTGTGAAAGCAGAGATACCTTTACTAAATGTACAGCATTTCCATATGATTGTAAAGTGAGATATTGTAAGACTCCTGATGTTGATTATTGTGGATGCATTAATGCAGACACATCTGAGGATGCAATATCTGGTATGCTCATGTTTCATGATAACCAGGAACCATGTATGACATATCTATCAGTTGACGGACGAATTGATTTAATCATTAATATTACCAAGGATCGGACATATATAAGGCAAAATAATACTGAGAGTAGGTGTGTGGTACCTACTGGTATAGACAACACCCTTACCCTTACTATGTTTAATGTGAGAAGTATTAATGATGATGGGTTAAATTGCTACATGTACTTAATAGATACACTTGTTAATCCTTACACAAACGCTAAAGTAAAAGTACTCGAACAAACACAAGACAGCTCATTTACTTATCAAAACCCAGCTAAATGTGCAGGCCAAATCACAATGTGGCCTTGGCATCCAAAATCTAGAAAACCTGCATGGTTATGGACACCTATTTTTGTTATGAGACATACAATAAATAGGAATGGACACACTGTTTCGCTGTCATATGCATTCACGATCATGACATTTCATGATAATTGGGCTCCAGAAAAAAAAATAACAGATGATTGTAATATTGTAGAACAGGAAGGGAAAGATCCCATTAGAATATACAAAGATGATGACCACAAAGTATTATTTGGAGCTTCATTTAGTATATACACATATTCATTGAACATGTCAGAATGGGACATTACACGTACATTCCCACAATGTCAGGAATATACAGTAGGAATACAGCAAGATTTCTATTATTGGTTAAAACAAGACACCACTTTCTCGAGACCAGTGAATACACGAAGAAAACGTGAGTGGTATAACACAGTATTAGGTGGTTTAGGTGTAGGAGCAAGTATGTTAAATGGAGTAAATATAGAATCGTTAGCAGCTAGAATGAGTACACTAGCAGCTGCAGGTAGCAAATCGCAGGATGCTTCATTGTTATTATCTAAGATACAGATGCAAACAGTTGTCAACAACTACAGAACAGATATTTCCATTATTAAGAATCTCATTAATAAGAAGTATAATATCAGTGTAGGAATGGAAAAGATTGCAACGGATACCTCTTTAGCTTTAGGCTGTATAGCTTTACAAATGGACATCAATACAAATGCAAAAATATTCTTGCAAGCTCTTTTTAACCATCAATGGCCTTATGAAGTCCCACTTGAAGTGCCTAAATTAAGTTTTTACTACAGAGCTTTTTGGCATACACAATGGTTAGGATGTCTGGAAGACACAATAGAAAATTGTGCTTTTGCTATTTTTCTCCCTACTAGAGGATTTAATTACAACAGATTTAAATATATTGATTTGGGTAAAATAGTGAATTCCAAATGGATAAAAATGGATAATAAGCAAAATGATAAAATCCTAGTGGGAGTAAAAACTGTAGAGTACATGCTTAATATAGAAAATTGTTTGCTAAATGATGGTGATTATGTCTGCCCTTATGGTGTTAATGTTCTAGAAGAGGTATCATGGTGCTGGGAAAATAATGACACATGTCAAATGAAATTAAATAAAATACCAATTCAGCCTGCATGGACATACAATAAAGGCATGGTATGTTGGCATCAAATAGAAGGAAAAACAGAAATACATGAGAAAAATTGTTCTGAGACAGTAAGCTTAGCACCGGGAAGTTACTGTACAAAGAGACCTGCTTTGTCAGTAACTACCAAGGATATAAGGGGTAAATATTATGATATAATACCGCCCATACTAAAAAGGACTGATTCTATTATGAGGTATGATCAACGAACTTTGTATAATGTAAGCATAGGTTACGGAGCTGATTTCTATAAGCAATTAAAGAACAATGAAGAGTTAATACAAGTTATTGATAAAGCTGCGACTGGAGTACATAACACTTTAGTACAAATACATACAGTGCAAGGTATGATTAAAAGCATTAAACAAGACTATATTGAAGAAACCACATCCTGGTGGCAACGGTGGTTTGGGGGACAAAAGACAGGATTAGTTATGGGTATGACACACTTCATAACTCATCCTTTGGTAATATTGATAATTATCATTATGGTTTTATTCTTATTTAGTTGTTATATGTCTAAAAGAATTAATCATATGCGATCTCAACTGATGGATGTTGAATACAGATGTAAATTTCTGACCACAAAATTAAAGTCTTACAAGGAATTGGAGTAAATTATGATGCATTATATGTACATAAAGCATCAAAGGGGATCTTGATAAATATTTTTATGAACTTTAAATGTACTCAATGTGTTTTAGGAATGTAGAAATATTATAAGTTATTATTCTAAGCATATCCAGACATTAAGGGGTCATACATAGGCATATATATTACAAACATACTGTAATTTATACACATATGGCTCTAGTCAAGAATGATGGATGGAGACTTGTGGACCCTGTTGATAATAACCTTTGACCTAGCCTTGAAAGCCTGAATTCCTTTGAAGACTCACATTTCTACAGGCAATTATTCATTACATCATGTATATAGAAGTCTTTGTGTGTGTAATTTACCAAAATAATATAACGTATGGCTTTAATCAGAGATTTGGGTTACCACCTTTCTTTCTCAGATAACCAATTATTTTAAAGAAGGCAAACCTTATGTCTTTGTGTATACGCCCTATGTAACTGAATTTAAACATATAAAAAACCTTTTGCAGATAGAATTTTTACCAATACTTTTACCATCAAGCTTGGATAAGATCTAGAAGTGAATATACATTGTTTATTGGTCCATATGATTTTAAAAACAGACTGTTGTTATTTTCCGGATGAAATGTATATTGGAATAAATATACGGTTTTAACTGCAAGATACTCTGATTCGATTTCTTCAGAAACTGGTGTGAAAAACAAAGATCTCACGGAATGCCAATTTCCTACACATTTCTGAAACATATCAGACTGGTCCCACCCATACGGCAGGCCAGATCCAAATGCCAGCAAGTTCCCTCTGCACGAGAGACACAGCAACCCGAGACAATCGTTTCAGACTTGTTAGGCATCATCAGTGAGGCATAGCTGATATCTCTCTAGGTACCGTGAGCAAGGGGTCCACGTCTGTATTACCCTTTAAACTTGTGGAGAGCAAAAAACAGGTCGCAAGAGAATATTGAGAAGGGGCAGCGGCTGAAATAGCCTGACCTTCGGTGGGTCCCCGCTCAGTTCTCAAGCTGGCTTTAGCTCATCTTGCGCCATTACAGAGGGAACATCTCAAGATGAGCAAAAACCAGCTTGAGAATTGAGCGGGGACCCACTGAAGGGCAGGCTATTTCAGCTGCTGCCCATTCTCAGTATTCTCTTGCGACCCATTTTTTTGCTGACTACTCTAGTGCCTACAAAAGCTACATATAAGACAAACATCTGGTATGTAGTGAATGTTCCACACCTCTACCATATGGTACAAAGAAAAGAATCTGCAATCAATGTTTATCCTTAATGCGTGAAAGATCTAAGCAACAGGACATGAAATCTTTTCTATCTTGGTTTCAAGACAACCTTGCTCAAACTTTTGAATCCTTTAAAGAATCTTCAAAAGGAAATCTGTCAGCTCCCGTTCAAGTACCAACTACAAAAAGGCATAAATGGAAAAGATCCTCATCTAGATCTGAGTTGTCTTCTGGCGAATGTTCCACGTCTGCATATTCAGACACATCTAGTGATTTTTCCTTACTGGAATTTGGATTCCCACACGAGAAATTAAAAAGAAGTGAATATTGCTTTACCTGAGGATATATCAGAGGAAGGTAATAAAAAGGCCCTGCTAAGATAGCAGCATATACTGGAATTCATGAATAGGGAATTGAAAAATCCAGAAGAGAAGAGTGCGTTTATATCGTGACACTTCAAACTAATTTTTAATATGCAAGGAAAAGACAGATGAGAAGACTCGCCAGTTATCGATGTACAAGTAGACCAATTGTCTAAAAAAAAAAAAACTATTCCAATTGGGGAAGTTTCTGGCTTGAAGGACCCAATGGATAAAAGGATGGAAACTTCTTGCAGATGGGCTTACCAAGCTGCATGTTTCCAAAGTAAAGCAGCGATGGCAGGAGCTTCCATAGCCAAAGTTCAGACTTACTGGATTCAGGCATTAGAACAAGCATGTCAAACTCAAAGCTAACAAGGGCCACATAAACAAGGTTTAAGTTTATGTGGGCCGCAAAAAAAAAAAAAAACCTTACATTTTCATAGAAACATAGGTTTGTTTTTAAAAGTATTTTAAAAGTAATTCAGATCCTGTGAAAAATTAACTATCCTGGTGCACAGAAACCAGATTTCTTTCAGCAGGCCTGTCATTTCAACCAAAAGATTGGATCATCATCACTACCGACGCATCACATCTAGGTTGGGGAGCTCACCTTCAGTATCATGTGAGACAAGGCATATGATCAGTAGAAGAAATTAATGACAGTTTTTCATGCTCTTCTACAGTTCAAAACCCTCATTCTGGGAAAGGCAGTAAGGATACAATCTGACAACCAAACTATTGTCACTAGATCAACAAACAAGTGTCAGGATTCACCCATATTACACTCTGCAGTACTTCCTGGTTCACCGATGAGGCCCCACCTATGCTTGTGATGTCATCCATTCCTGTGTTAAAAGGAAGCTGCACCTAATCTTAGGTGCTCAATCAATTTGTTTGTTCCTGATCCTGACTACGCTGACTTCTCCACTCCCAGACTCGGAACAGGCTTGACCACGAAATCCTGCAAATCCTCAGTATACTGCTGGCATTCTAAATCTTCATTAACAGTTGCAAAGGACTTCCATTCTTATTATCCACAGGAATACAGTTACAGGGATTCTCCAGTGCCAGGAAAACATGTTGGTTTTCCTGGCACTGCAGGACCCTGGGGTGCCCCTCTCCTTCCCACCCCCCATCCCAAGTTGCTGAAGGGGTTAAAACCCCTTCAGTGACTTACTGTAGTCCAGCGCGCTCCGCCTACTCTCCACCCCCGCCGACGTCAGCCGACGAGGGAGAACTAATGCGCATGCGCGGCAATGGCAATGCTTTCCTATGGGGATTTCGGCAACGCTGGAGGTCCTCACACAGCGTGAGGACGTCCAGCCAGAGGCGTAGCGTGGGGGGTGCAGGGGGGGCCGGCCGCACCGGCGCAACATCTGGGGGGGGCGCGGACTGGCCCACCGGGAAATTTCCCGGTGGGCTGGCACACTAGGGGGCCGGTGCGCGGCCGCCTAGTGTGCACCAGCCCAGCAGCAATTACAGAGTGACTGGCAGGAGGGGAAGCGCTCCCCTCCTGCCGGTCACAGAATGTAGCGTGGCCGAGCAGGCAGACCGGGTAGGGGAGCTTCTGATCCCCTACCCGGTGTAACAGGAAGCAGGAAGCGAGAACGCTCCTCCCGCGAGCAGGCAGGTTGGAGCGTTGCCGTGTGTTACCATCGCAACGCTCCGACCTGCCTGCTGTTCTCGCGGGAGGAGAGCGAAGTCAGCCTGCAGCCAGAGGAGCTGCAGACTGAACTGCACGCACCACCACTGGACCACCAGGGATTGAATTGAAGCTGTTCCCCCTCTCCCCTGGGCCCTGACCAAAGGTCAGGGAGGAGGGGAGTAATACAAAAGTTTTTTTTTTTTTAATATAAATATATCAATGCTTTAACCCCCCCCCCCATACACACACTACACTCCTCCCCCTCACCAACAGAACCCCCCCACACACACACACAGAACCCCCCACACACACAGAACCCACACACACAGAACCCCCCCACACACCCACACACAGAACCCCCCCCCCACACACACAGAACCCCCCACACACACACACAGAAACCCCCACACACACAGAACCCCCCCCCCCCCGCACACAGAAACCCCCCACGCACACAGGACCCCCCCTGCACACAGAACCCCCCACGCACACAGAACCCCACACACACACAGCACCCCTCCACGCACAAACGGCACTCTCTCCACGCACAAACAGCACTCTCTCCACGCACCATGCTAAAATCCACGGGTTAGGGGGCGCAAATTACTTGCCTTGCCCCGGGTGCTGACAACCCACGCTACGCCACTGCGTCCAGCGTAGCTGAAAACACTTTTCGTGTTCTATGAACACGGAAGTCCCTCTAGTGGCTGTTTAGACAGCCACTAGAGGAGGACTTAACCCTGCAAGGTAAATATTGCAGGTTTAAGGGTAGTGGGAGTTGACCCCCAGACCACTCCAATGGGCATAAGTGGTCTGGGTGCCTGGAGTATCCCTTTAAGTTCTTCAGTTAAGGAGATTTACTAATGGATGATACCTAAAGTTACTAGGTAGGATAAATGGAAAACCTGTCTGTCCTATGGGATTCAGCTACTCTTAAGCTAATTATACTTTCCGAATTCAATTCAGTTTCTGCCTGAATCTAAAGGACTCTGATATAGTGATGTCCCGAACGGTTCGCTGGCGAATAGTTCCTGGCGAACATCGCTTGTTCGCGTTCGCCACGGACGGCGAACATATGCGCTGTTCGGTCCGCCCCCTATTCGTCATCATTGAGTAAACTTTGACCCTGTACCTCACAGTCAGCAGACACATTCCAGCCAATCAGCAGCAGACCCTCCCTCCCAGACCCTCCCACCTCCTGGACAGCATCCATTTTCATTGTGAAGCTGCATTCTTAGTGAGAGTAGGGACAGTGTAGCTGCTGCTGATTTGATAGGGAAATTGATAGCTAGGTAGTATTCAGTGTCCACTACAGTCCTGAAGGACTTGTCTGATCTCTGCTGTAAGGATAGCACCCCAAAACGCCCTTTTTAGGGCTAGAACATCAGTCTGCTTTTTTTTTTCTGTGTAATGTAATTGCAGTTGCCTGCCTGCCAGCCTGTGTGTCAGGCTCACAGCGTATACTGTGCCCACTTGCCCAGTGCCACCACTCACTCACTGGTGTCACAATAGCTTGCATTTAAAAAAAAACAGTAGAAAAAAGAAACAACACAGAGAAAACAGCTGCAAAAAGCAGATGTATCAAACTGCATATATCTGGAGATAATGAAGTAGTCAAACAAAAAGATAAAGTAATTGAAATAAATAATGTGTAAATCTCCTTGTTGAAATAAAACTAAAAAATAGATAGAAAAAAATGGTATTATATCATTTGCCCCTAGTGTTATGTATGAGTATGTATAGACAGAATAGCACACCAGATTGAACTTTAATAAATCCTGCTCTAAATGTTCTCTGCTATCTCTATCTTAATAAGAAAAGAGGGGAAAGAAATTGATAAATGAGTAAGAACCCAATAAACTACCACTAAATGAATTCTCTAAATAGTAGAGATACTAAATACCTACAAGAGGGTCCCAAAGAATATATATCTATAATATGGGCTAATATAATAGTATCAAAAAATATATATATATAACATATTAGAGAAAAAAGGAAAGAGAATATAGATATCGTGAAGCTTAGAGTGCTCACGGCATATCTATAGACAGAGCAGATAGTCAGAACGGGTGTACAAGAAAAAAGTAGCAAAAGCTGCTTGACAGACTAGTAACAGTCTAGATAGCAACAATGTTAATAATTGTATACAATCCGCTGGCTACATACACTTAACTTTCTAATAGTGGTAGAGAAATAAATCTATCTATTTAAACATAGAACGAATACAAGTGAAATCCATTATAGTGCCATACTGTGAAATATGTGGGCAAAAAGTGATGTCCAAACAAGGACAATGGAACGCCTGATGCGCGTTTCAGTGCTCTTACTAGCACCCAGTATGGCCCCATAGGAGGAGGAGGAGACGAGATGGAAGCAGGGGGAGGTTGTCGCAAGGAGCTAGTGGCACAGTCAGACAGCATGCATCGGCACCCGGGGTCAGCCAGACAGCATGCCAATCAACGCATGCTGCTGCCACCACCAGAATGCTGTCATTGCAGAGCTCAGCAGTGTGGCATTTTTTTGTGTGTCTGCCTCTGACAACAGCGATGCCATTTGCAACCTGTGCCAAAAGAAACTGAGTCGTGGGAAGTCCAACACCCACCTAGGTACAACTGCTTTGCGAAGGCACATGATTGCACATCACAACACATGAGTACAAGCAGCACACAAACTCAAAGCCGCCATCCTCCTCCTGGTCCAGCATCTTCAGCCACGTCAACCACTGCTGTCCTCCTTGCCCCCTCTCAACCATCCGCCACTCCGTCTCTCGCCTTGAGCAGTTCCTGCTCATCTGCCCACAGTCAGGTGTCTGTCAAGGACATGTTTGAGCGTAAGAAGCCAATGTCACAAAGTCACCCCCTTGCCCGGCGTCTGACAGCTGGCTTGACTGAACTCTTAGCCCGACAGCTTTTACCATACAAGCTGGTGGAGTCTGAGGCGTTCAAAAAATTTGTAGCTATTGGGACCCCTTGCCCTGTCGTGGTTTCCTGTTTTCCTGAGAGTGCTTTATCATTGTGAATCTGATTTCCTGGTATCCTGATCTTGGCTTTTTCCTGGTTATTCTGAATTTTGGTTTCCCTGACTTGGCTTGTGTAAACGGTATTGTGTATTTTCTGGCTTCCTTGACCTCGGCTTTCCCTTTGACCATTCTCTGTCTCTAGCGTATTAGTCCGGCCATTCTAAGGTCTGGTTTACTCTCTGTACTTTTATTTTCCTTTTCTTGCCTATGTATATGTTTACATAGTTTCTGCGTGCTGGACCACACTAGTAGTCTTGACATTGGGATTAAACTGATAAGAATAGTACTACTTAACACACCACTCCTATCTGGTGGCACATTAGATTGCACGCGCAGTGCCCCAAATTTGAAGTAGGAGGACCGACCAAGCATCTTTTTCAGGGCTCGAGTCCTGCAGGAACGCGTGGGAACGGCGTTCCTGCACTTTTTTTAGAGCAGGAACGCCGTTCCCGTTTGTGGTCCTGCAGGCACTCAGGGGGCGGCAAAAAATGCCGCCCTAAATGCCCCTGTGTTCCCCCTGTCATGGGGGGCCCAAGAGGTGGCCTAATGGCCACCTGAAGGACCCCCCCGGCCGGCTCTTGTCTCGCTGTCAGACGCGGCGAGGGAGCTGTGTTCTCTCTGCTCCCTCTCGCCGCGCGCCGTTTGCTGATGCTGGGAGCCGGAATATGATGTAATTTCCGGCTCCCGGCATCAGTAGACAGCCCGCGCGGCGAGAGGGAGCAGAGAGAACACAGCTCCCTTGCCGCGTCTGACAGCGAGACAAGAGCCGGCCGCACTGAAGCCCCACTGGACCCCAGGGACAGGTCCACGCCAGCTCTCCAGGTAGGGAGGCTGGGTGGACATTTTTTAATTTAAAAAAAATATACAAATAATTATTGTGTATATGTGTGTGTGTTGTGTGTATTGGTGTGTGTGTTGTGTGTCTGGGAGTGTATGTGTCTGTGAGTGAGTGAGTGTGTCTGTGTATGTGTCTGTGAGTGAGTGAGTGTGTCTGTGTATGTGTCTGGGAGTGTGTGTGTCTGGGAGTGTGTGTATGTGTGTCTGTGAGTGTGTGTGTATGTGTCTGAGAGTGTGAGTGTATGTATGTGTGTGTGTATGTGTCTGGGAGTGTGTGTGTCTGTGAGTGTATGTATGTGTGCGTGTGTGTGTGTGTATGTGTCTGGGAGTGTGTGTGTCTGTGAGTGTATGTATGTGTGTGTGTCTGTGAGTGTATGTGTGTGTGTGTGTATGTGTCTGGGAGTGTGTGTGTCCGTGTATGTGTCTGGGAGTGTATGTGTGTGTGTGTGTGTGTGTCTGGGAGTGAGTGTTTGTGTCTGCGAGTGAGTGTATGTGTATTTGTGTGTCTGTGAGTGTATGTGTGTGTTGGTGTCTGTGTATGTGTCTGGGAGTGTGTGTGTCTGGGAGTGTATGTGTGTGTGTGTATGTGTCTGTGAGTGAGTGAGTATGTGTGTGTATGTGTCTGGGAGTGTGTGTGTCTGTGAGTGTATGTATGTGTGTGTGTGTCTGTGAGTGTATGTATGTTTGTATGTGTCTGGGAGTGTGTGTGTCTGTGTGTGTATGTGTCTGAGAGTGTGTGTGTCTATGAGTGTATGTACAGGGAGTGCAGAATTATTAGGCAAGTTGTATTTTTGAGGATTAATTTTATTATTGAACAACAACCATGTTCTCAATGAACCCAAAAAACTCATTAATATCAAAGCTGAATATTTTTGGAAGTAGTTTTTAGTTATAGCTATTTTAGGGGGATATCTGTGTGTGCAGGTGACTATTACTGTGCATAATTATTAGGCAACTTAACAAAAAACAAATATATACCCATTTCAATTATTTATTTTTACCAGTGAAACCAATATAACATCTCAACATTCACAAATATAAATTTCTGACATTCAAAAACATAACAAAAACAAATCAGTGACCAATATAGCCACCTTTCTTTGCAAGGACACTCAAAATCCTGCCATCCATGGATTCTGTCAGTGTTTTGATCTGTTCACCATCAACATTGCGTGCAGCAGCAACCACAGCCTCCCAGACACTGTTCAGAGAGGTGTACTCCCTCCTTGTAAATCTCACATTTGATGATGGACCACAGGTTCTCAATGGGGTTCAGATCAGGTGAACAAGGAGGCCATGTCATTAGATTTTCTTCTTTTATACCCTTTCTTGCAAGCCACGCTGTGGAGTACTTGGACACGTGTGATGGAGCATTGTCCTGCATGAAAATCATGTTTTTCTTGAAGGATGCAGACTTCTTCCTGTACCACTGCTTGAAGAAGGTGTCTTCCAGAAACTGGCAGTAGGACTGGGAGTTGAGCTTGACTCCATCCTCAACCCGAAAAGGCCCCACAAGCTCATCTTTGATGATACCAGCCCAAACCAGTACTCCACCTCCACCTTGCTGGCGTCTGAGTCGGACTGGAGCTCTCTGCCCTTTACCAATCCATCCATCTGGCCCATCAAGACTCACTCTCATTTCATCAGTCCATAAAACCTTAGAAAAATCAATCTTGAGATATTTCTTGGCCCAGTCTTGACGTTTCAGCTTGTTGTAGGAAATTGGCATTCCGTGAAATCTTTGTTTGTCACATATCAGTTTTCATAACAATCGAATCAAATATCTTGCAGTTAACTTATGTTTATTCAAACATAACAATCCATCTGGTAATAACAAATGTCTTTAACATTCTTTGTCCAATACAGAGAGCAATTTTCCAGTTGTTATCCATTTTTGATGTTAAAGGTATTGGCCACGAATTCTAAACTACAATCAGTTTTATGGGTTTAAAATTCAGTTACAGAGGGGAGTATACATAAGATTGCCTTACTTTAAAATAAGTGGCTATCTTAGAAAAAGGGGAGTTACTTAGCATCATTTGAAATCTATGATTAAAGTCATACGTTATATTTGGCGGCAAGCTATGTAAGACAAAGAACTTCTATATACATGATGTAATGAATAATTGCCTGTAGAAATGTGAGTCTTCAAAGGAATTCAGGCTTTCAAGGCTAGGTCAAAGGTTACTATAAACAAGCCCTTCAACATCACTCTTAAAGTGAACCAGATGTGGTCTCCATTCCTTATACAATGAAAGTCTGTAATACTCTATAGGCCAAGGTATGGCTTCTCAATTTCAGTGTTCTTGAAGCAATCCGAATAAAACTTATAATATTTATATCAACACATTAAATACATTTAAAGTACATAATAATATTTTTCAAGCCCCTCTTTGATGCTTTATGTAAATATAATGCATCATAATAACTTATACCAATTATTTATGGGATTTTAATTTTGTTTTCTGATATTGATCTAAGTATCAGTTTACAAGGAAAGGCCTTTTAACACAGCCATTTCCAGTTGTCTGCATTGCTTTTTACACTCCAAGAGGGAGAAGCAAGTCATTTTAACCCTTTCATTTCTGAACTCCTAAGAACAAAATTCTTGTTACAATTACCTTTACATTTTTCACTAATTCATTAATTTACCTTGGGCATTGATTTTACCTAACATTAATAATAACGGTATCATAGTTATTATGCTGTGTAATTGTATACAGTTTATATTAACCAGAAAACACAATCGGTTTGATTTAGTCCATGAAATATTGTCCTCTCCAATCGAATCCACAAGCACAGTCTCTTTGAAAGTCCATAATGTCCTTTGAAAGTCCAAACAATTTGTCCTTTTATTTAAAATCATACAGGTTTTTGTCCATGTAAAACAGTATTGGTTCTGTAATGAAAAACAGATGGCAGTTTACTATTCTTATACATTAGTAAATGTCTTATACATTAGTAAATTTCTTATACCTTAGTACATTTCTTTTACATTGATCACTAGACACAAGAATTGATTTATTACACTTTGTACCAATGTTTGCTTTTTAAACCTGTAACACAGTTTGTTCTAATTTTTATTCTTAGACCAACATAAGGACCATAAGGACCTTCCCAACTTGCTTTTCATAGACCTGGTGTTTTAAATGATTTACCATTGCCTTGTAACCTGGCTTAAGCATATCTGCATAATTTCCCTGTGTTACTTCTTTATATTTATTTAATTTATTTTTATAGCGCCATCAGATTCCGTAGCGCTGTACAACTTTAACACATAGTTTACCATAAGGGACGACATTTGAAGTAGCAAACTTCAATTCTAACAATAGATGTTCCTGTAATACTTTTAACTATTCAGCATGTTCTGCTGTAACTTGGAACAAAAGGTTCATTAGGGAACGTGATTACATAGTTCTACATGTCACTAACTCATGAGGTGACACTTGAGTTTGGATTTGCAGGAATATACATTAATACTCCTGGTAAATAGGTTAACCAATTACTCTTATCTTAAATCATTTTTATTTCTATTTTATTTTATTCATTAATTTCTAGAGTACCATGTGCTTTTTGCCAAAGGAACTCTCTGCAATTTTGGTTTCTTGTATTTAGGTCTTGGATTAATTGAACACATATGAGACACTTCTGCAATATATGGATACACTTTTTGGTTTAAATTAGGATGATACAATTTATTTTGCAGGACCTTAAATAGTTGTCCTGTACCCAAATGCCCTGTGTACGATGATTGAATACAATCAGCCCTTGTAATAAGCCACTAGGTACAAATGTTTGTGTTTCATTGTGTTTAACCCCGTACATGCCAGTTTCAGTATCTAGACCCATTCTTTCTATACTGAAAGCTACATCCTTCCATTCTCTATCTGATCTTATAGGGTATTTGTTATTTGTCTTTTTACTAACAGTTGCACTCATTAGATTTTCCAAGTATTACAACTCCTCAGACAAAGTTTCCTTTGATTCCTGATCTACAAGTCTGTTTCACAACAACAAGTTAAACCTTTATTTTCTGCTTAATTAAACAGTTCTGCCAGAATACCTGCATGTTTTAAAGCTTTATCCTGATAATCTACCATTCCTCTTTTCTCCATATTGGGAGGTGAAGTGTTAAAGCTTTAACTACATAACTGCTGTCACTGATTACATTCACTGGGTCATATATTGTTATTTCTAGAACTTTCTTTACAGACTCTAACTCCGCTTTCTGAGCAGACATATGGCCTGGCAGTCTATCTTTGCAATTTTTTGTTTAATCGTCATATATGGCATAACCTGTGTGATGTGATCCATCAACATAAAATCTCGTCACTCCACATACAAACTAGAAATCCCTTGTATTATTTGCTTCTCAAAAGGAGATCTGGATTATATTTCCATTTCCTTCTGACATCAAATCAGGAATAACATAGCTTTTACTGGTTTCTACCCTGGGTGGTTTATTTTGTAACTGGCTATACACTCCTAACTCAGAACAATTTTGTAACAGTTTTAGATATTTGGGGGGTTTGTAAATTTATCTGTCCAAATCCTGCCATTTGTTGTGTTGCTTCTAAAGCCCATCATACAGCCATGAGCTGTTTTACACAGGAAAACATTAATCTTTCCACTGGATACATAATTTTAGCAAAATATCCCAGTATTCGTAAAGATTCATGCTACCTTTGCATTAAACTGCTATTAATGAAGAGACACCTGCGTAACATTGAACAATATATGGTACTGTTTCAATGGGAGCAGCTAGCACAGGCGCTTGTGTGAGAGCATCTTTTAACAGATTTAACTCTTTTCAAATTCCCCTGTCCAGATGATCTTATCTTTTATATTTTAGCATATTGCATAAGGGTTTTGCTATCCCTGCCATATCATATATAAATTCTCTGCTAACATTTATCAAGCTTAAACATTTCTGTAGATGATACACTGTCATTGGCCTTGGCAATTGCTGCAATGCTTTAACCCTTGCTGTACATGGCGTTTTACATTCTGGATCTATATTAACTCCTAAGAAAGTAAATCTTTCCTTCAAGATCTGCACTTTGAATGTGTTCAGTTTTAACCCATTATGTGCCAGTGCTTTGACAAATATCACACAGTATCTGCTCATGCTCTTCCCTTGTTACTGTTTGAACTAACAGATCATCAACATATTGCAAAATCTTATTCCCATACCCCAGGGGTTCCAATACTTGAGCCATTGCTTTATGAAAGTAAGCTGGCGAGGAGTGGAAGCCCTGTAGCAACACCTGGAACAGATATTGATGATTTTTAAAGGTAAAAGCATAGCGATACTAGCTATCTGGATTGAATGGTATAGAAAAGAACACGTTGACTATATCCAATACAGAAAGTACTTAACATTAGCATCTATTTGCGCCATGATATCTGATGAGATTTACTTATTCACCACATACGTGTCTACAATTAAACCATAAGTGCCATTGGCTTGATTATTAGCCAAATGGTGACTTACATTTGGAATTACCCACTCTCAACACTCCTTGAGATACCAATGCTTTTATCACCTGATTCACACCTTCTTCTTATTCTTTGGGATCTTATATTGTTTAACTGCAGGGGGTCTAGAACTACAATTACAACTTGCAAATTCACTATCCCACACTCTTGTTTAGACTTAGAGCACACTGTGGGGTATTTAGTTTTAAGATATGGTACAACCTCATCATCTTGTTGTATAGAAGGTGACACTTCACTCTGTTTTACAGTTATATCATGACTAAACTATCTTAAATTATTAGGTTTAACCACTCAACCTGTTTTGCTCTCACCTAAAGCTTGCCATAAAACCAAATTTAATAACTTAAATTTTTAAAGGCAAGCGTGTTTTATTAGAGTCATTCCTGCTCCTGTTTCTAATAAAACTCTGTTATTTTTCCCTCTAGTCTTCCATAAATATATGGTCGCCCATCTTCACTTCGTTATCAGCATGATAGATCTGATAATAGCTAGGGGTTTCACATCCCTATTTATTGGTGAGTTTAGGCAGATTTTACTTGTCGATTTGTGACACCTTTCTTTCAATGGCACTTAACATCAGTATACACTCTTCACATGAATTTGATATGTGAGGGGGGGTTGGTTGAAGATGTATGCTCTGTTTTTACAGCTGCCACTCTCTGTAGATTCTTATGGTCTGGGAAATTCAATTTTCTTTCCCTTTCACTGGGTAAGTTTTTTTCTTCATATTTAGGACAATATCTCCTAACATGACCTTATTGGTTGCAATTATAGCATACCATAGAATTACTCTAATAAAACCCTATAATATCTATCTTGGGGTGTGGCCGAATAGTTTTTAGTACCCTGGTAATTTTGTTAATTTTGTGGTCTTTCCTTAAACCTCACTCTAAAATTACCATATTCAATTAATAACCTCATTTCTCCTTCTACCTTCTTCACTAGACACATTTTTAATAGGGGCCAGTCCTGCTGAAGTATCCCTAGACAAAAGTGTGTCTGTGCAACATTTTAGTTATTCCTGTGTTTTTCCTTTTTAACAATTGCAAGGATTTCATAATTTTCATAGCAGCAAAATCTCTTAATCTAGCTCATTTGGTTACCCTGATATTATAGAGACATATTCACTAACACTCTGCCTATGTTACTCTTTAGACATAGTAGACTGTTTTGTATCATTAATCAAATTCCATGCCTTATTCCTTAAATTAGCACAAACATGTATATCATAATTTTCTCCATTTAAATTAATCAAAAATAGAAAATTCTAAACTATTCAAACCAGTTGCACACTGTACAACCATTAGCAATATATTTGGAAACAATTCCTGCAACTAAACTCTGGGCTTTTCACATTCCTTATCCTCCAACACATCAATGAGTTAATTTTTAACCCATTCACTTAATGAGGCTGGCAGCCAGATCAAACGACATCTGGTGGCTACCACATCACTAAATTTTTGTTTATTCATTTCACCTTCAAAAACCCTCATATTGTAAAAAGGTCCTCTCTGCTCATCATATTTAGACACATTTTTAATCAATCTGGCTAATCTGAGAGTATCCATCTGACCCTTTTTCTTGCACAATTTCCCCATTTTCCTATATCTTTTCTTCTCTTCTGCCCTTTTCACACAACTTCTACTTTAATCCAAATCTTTCAGATTTTTCCACAAAATATCTGTAACATTCCCCAGACTAACAATTTTTGCAAATTGTCAAAATTAGTAACAACGTCTAATATTGGACATGTGAGACATTGTTTTATGGGTTCTATTTAACAGATCAGTCTGATTCTTAAGCATTTCTTTCATTATATTAAAATCTTAATTTCCTTGACATTACTTAAACCTTTCAACAACTGCCGAGAGTCTGAGTTTTTGTTTCAACTAATGTTGCATCCAATGCACTCTCAAAAGAGAGCCATGGGGGGCGATTTCCTTCTTTTAACACTTTTAAGGAGATTTACAGTTTAGCTAGAGGCTAGGTAAATTACTAGACCTTGCAACAATACATATATTTTTCAATTGTTTTTAACAACACATTTCTTTTTTGTTTCGATGTATTACAAACATAACAATTACTGGTCTTTTTAAGTTGACACCATTCCTTTATAGAATCATTAGTTTCCAGAAAGCCTTTTGCCAGTAATGCAACTTTTTCTTTCCCTTTTAACCACATTGCTTTGCTCAATACCAGTTAATCTGTCTAACCATTTCAATACACAATAGCGTTTTCAGGATTAACTCTTTTACAGACAGATCCTGTTACATTTGACAGCAGTCTTTTGCTGCCAATCCATAATTAACTAAACAGTTAATACAATTTGTTTCAATATACATATGAGCAACTTCTACAGACATGTTAAAGACACATACCCTTGAAGTATTTGATTTCCACAGGTGTGCGCATCATCTGATGGAAGAATACTTTTTGGAATATGTAGTTATTTCTTGAGAATCCTCCGAAATGCCATCTTCGATCTGCAATTCGTCATAACATTTATTTCTTCATAAATAAAGTATGGATAAAAGGATCCAGATTGTCATCTCAATTATTATCGTCAAAATTATAATATATTATCAATATATTATCGTCATATTCTTCCGTCAGTACTGAGCATAAATTTCCACGTTCGAACGATTTCCCCTGCGCAACTCTATTTTCGCATAGTAAAACTGAATGTTTAAATAAAGGATTTTTGGGATGCCATCCTGCTGTATCAGTCACTTGTGTTTCTCCTGTTTCAAGCCGGGTACTAAAGCTTTTTCTTCAGGGAACAATTTCAACTTTTCTTCAGTGATTTTCTTATCTTCTTCTAGTAATCTTCTTGTAGCTTGTAGCAGTCATAATTCAGGCTTAATTCAAAAGTTTGCTGTTGTTGGTGCCCGCATTCTCCACCATTAAATGTAGGAAATTGGCATTCCGTGAAATCTTTGTTTGTCACATATCAGTTTTCATAACAATCGAATCAAATATCTTGCAGTTAACTTATGTTTATTCAAACATAACAATCCATCTGGTAATAACAAATGTCTTTAACATTCTTTGTCCAATACAGAGAGCAATTTTCCAGTTGTTATCCATTTTTGATGTTAAAGGTATTGGCCACGAATTCTAAACTACAATCAGTTTTATGGGTTTAAAATTCAGTTACAGAGGGGAGTATACATAAGATTGCCTTACTTTAAAATAAGTGGCTATCTTAGAAAAAGGGGAGTTACTTAGCATCATTTGAAATCTATGATTAAAGTCATACGTTATATTTGGCGGCAAGCTATGTAAGACAAAGAACTTCTATATACATGATGTAATGAATAATTGCCTGTAGAAATGTGAGTCTTCAAAGGAATTCAGGCTTTCAAGGCTAGGTCAAAGGTTACTATAAACAAGCCCTTCAACATCACTCTTAAAGTGAACCAGATGTGGTCTCCATTCCTTATACAATGAAAGTCTGTAATACTCTATAGGCCAAGGTATGGCTTCTCAATTTCAGTGTTCTTGAAGCAATCCGAATAAAACTTATAATATTTATATCAACACATTAAATACATTTAAAGTACATAATAATATTTTTCACTTGTGTGTCTTGTTCAGTGGTGGTCGTCTTTCAGCCTTTCTTACCTTGGCCATGTCTCTGAGTATTGCATACCTTGTGCTTTTGGGCACTCCAGTGATGTTGCAGCTCTGAAATATGGCCAAACTGGTGGCAAGTGGCATCTTGGCAGCTGCACGCTTGACTTTTCTCAGTTCATGGGCAGTTATTTTGCGCCTTGGTTTCTCCACATGCTTCTTGCGACCCTGTTGACTATTTTGAATGAAACGCTTGATTGTTCGATGATCACGCTTCAGAAGCTTTGCAATTTTAAGAGTGCTGCATCCCTCTGCAAGATATCTCACTATTTTTGACTTTTCTGAGCCTGTCAAGTCCTTCTTTTGACCCATTTTGCCAAAGGAAAGGAAGTTGCCTAATAATTATGCACACCTGATATAGGGTGTTGATGTCATTAGACCACACCCCTTCTCATTACAGAGATGCACATCACCTAATATGCTTAATTGGTAGTAGGCTTTCGAGCCTATACAGCTTGGAGTAAGACAACATGCATAAAGAGGATGATGTGGTCAAAATACTCATTTGCCTAATAATTCTGCACTCCCTGTATGTGTGTGTGTATGTGTGTGCGTGTATGTGTGTGTGTGTATGTGTCTGGGAGTGTGTGTGTCTGTGAGTGTATGTATGTGCGTGTGTGTGTGTCTGGGAGTGTGTGTGTGTGTATGTGTCTGGGAGTGTGTGTGTGTGTTTGTATGTGCCTGGGAGTGTGTGTGTCTGGGAGTGTGTGTGTCCGTGTATGTGTCTGGGAGTGTGTGTCTGTGAGTGTATGTATGTGTATTTGTGTGTCTGTGAGTGTATGTGTGTGTTGGTGTCTGTGTATGTGTCTGGGAGTGTATGTGTCTGGGAGTGTGTGTGTCTTGGAGTGTGTGTGTCTGGGAGTGTGTGTGTGTGTGTGTGTGTATGTGTGTGTGTATGTGTCTGGGAGTGTGTGTGTGTGTATGTGTGTGAGTGTGTGTGTGTCTGTGAGAGTATGTGTGTCTATCTGTGAATTTGTGTCTGTGTGTGTCTTTGTGTGTGTGTCTGTGTTTGTGTGTGTCTTTGTGTGTCTGTGAGTGTACGTGTGTGTCTGTTAGTGTATGTGTGCACCTGAGTGTGTGTGTACGTGTTTATATATGCATACAAGTTTTGTTTTGTTTTTGGTGGTGGGGTGGGGGTGGAACTCGAGTGAGTTCCCACACTTTATTCCCCAGGACTTGACCCCTGATCTTTTTCCATCTCCCGGTTCCTTAAATCAATGCCATATACACGTTCCCTTATAGGGTGTCAGGGTACCTGTAGTCTCTACCTCTGATAAGAGGAGAGACTTAGACGTTTTCCCGTTCAGAAGGGCTGTTTCCTCCGTTCCTCGCGGTTCCTCCGGTCGGTTACACGCCGGCCGCGAGGGATCCACGCCCTTTTATGACGTGACGCTCAGTAGCCGACGTCATGACGCCAAGCCTGCTCGACCTGTCACTCAAACCCTGAACACAAACCAGGACTCGTCGGGGGTGTGATTACCTCCTAGAACCGGGGTATTTAATAGAGCTTCCCGCATTTGCTCATTGCCCTGTCGTGGTTCTAGCCAGTCTAGTCACTCAGTGCTCTTGTATGTCTATTGTCTCTTTGGTTCTGACTCGGCTTGTTTGTATTACTCTGCTTATCTCTGTTATCCTTTGACCCGGCTTGTCTCTCGCTTACCTGTCTTCTCGTTCCCTCGACCTCGGCTTGTCTCTGACCATTCTCTACTTACTCCTTACGTTAAGTCCAGCCATTCTAAGGTCCGGTATACGTACCTACTACACTTTGTACTCTGCGTGTTGGATCCCTGTCCCGATCCTGACATTACGACAGGGCCAATGGATCCTGCAGGTACAAGTAGTCAGCTTGGTCCTTCCGATCCTAGGTTTGACGCCATGGAACATAGAATGGATCAGATGGCCTTAGCGTTACAGGCGTTATTATCTCGTCCTAATAATCCACCAGAAGAGATGCGTAATAATTCTATCTCCCCTGTAAGTTCAGGTTTAGAGGTAGCCACTGTAGGTGCCTCCTCCCGTATTACCCCACCTGTACGTTATGGTGGTTCTCCTGAGAAGTGTCGAGGTTTTTTAAACCAAATCAGTATCCACTTCGAATTACAACCCCGTTCCTATCCTACAGATAGGGCGAAGGTCGGATTTATTATCACCTTACTCGTTGAGAGAGCTCTGAGATGGGCCAATCCGTTGTGGGAGAACGATAACCCGTTAGTATATAACTATAATGCCTTTGTAGCTGCTTTTAGAAGAACTTTTGACCCTCCTGGTAGAAAGGTCAATGCAGCCAGATTACTGTTGCGCCTTAGACAAGATCACCGAACACTTGTGGATTATGCACTAGAGTTCAGGTCCTTGGCGGCAGAAGTTAAGTGGAATGAACAGGCTTATATAGACGTATTTTTAAACGGATTATCAGATGTAATACTTGATGAGGTTGCTACTAGAGAGCTTCCTGAGAATTTGGAGGATTTAATTTCTTTTGTCTCTCGCATTGATGAACGCTTAAGAGAGAGGCAGAACACTCGAGATAGAACCCGTAGACCTTCCTTCAAACTAGCTCCCTCATTTCTAAGTCCTGAGACCAAAACCTTACCTTTTCCAGAACCTATGCAGATAGGCAATACTCATCTCTCAGAAGAGGAGAGACAGTACAGGAGAAGGGAGGGGCTGTGTATGTACTGTGGAGTCAGAGGTCACTTACGCCTAAATTGTCCTAATCGATCGGGAAACGCACGCACCTAAGTTTCTCTAGAGGACAGGCCTTGGGTGTTTCTATTTTGTCCTCTACTCATAATTATAAAGATCATAGGCTTCTGCTACCCGTTTCCTTAACTTGGGAGAGGGGAGTAGTAGAGACTGTGGCATTGATAGATTCCGGAGCTGCTGAGAGCTTCATCGACCAAGTTTTTGTCACTAAACACACTATTCCATCTCAGTTAAGGGAGACGCCCTTGGCCGTTGAGGCCATAGATGGTAGACCTTTAGTTGAGCCTGTGATTTTTCGTGAAACCATACCCGTTAACTTAACTGTTGGTATTTTACACGAGGAAGACATATCTCTGTTACTCATTTCATCTCCTTCTGTTCCCATAGTCCTGGGGTATTCTTGGTTAAAGAGACATAACCCTATTATTGATTGGGAATTAGGGGAGATAATCTCATGGGGTCAGAATTGTCAGGAGAAGTGTTTACAGAAAGTCTCACCGCTTTGCATAGTTAATACATCCACTCAGTCTACCGACCCTACAGAAGTACAAATACCGCCACTGTACCTGGACTTAAAGGCGGTATTTGACAAAAAGAAGGCCGATACTTTACCTCCACACAGGACCTTTGATTGTAAGATTAATCTACTCCCTGGTACTATGCCTCCCAGGGGCAATGTATACCCTTTGTCTACTAAAGAGAACTTAGTCCTAGAGGAGTATATTCGTGAAAATCTAGACAAAGGATTCATTAGGAGATCTTCCTCCCCTGCCGGGGCTGGGTTTTTTTTTTGTTAAAAAGAAGGATGGTACGCTGAGACCTTGCATTGACTACCGAGGTTTGAACAAAATAACCGTTAGAAATGCCTACCCGATTCCTTTGATTACCGAGCTCTTTGATCGTTTAAAGGGTTCCAAGATTTTCACCAAGTTAGATCTCAGAGGGGCATATAACTTGGTGAGGATTCAGCAGGGTCACAAGTGGATGACGGCGTTCAACACTCGATATGGGCACTACGAGTATACCGTAATGCCTTTTGGTCTCTGCAATGCGCCGGCAGTATTTCAGGACTTGATCAATGAAGTTCTTAGGGAATTTCAACATGACTGTGTTATTGTATACCTAGATGATATACTTATACATTCTAGGGACATTGAGACTTGATGTAGAATTATTAAAAATCTTTATTGAACTTGTATTGAATTATTGTACTAACTCCATTTTAACCTTACACTGTGACAGACCCTCCATTTTGTCCTTATTACCTGACAGATCCTCCATCTTAAACTACATTACATGACAGAATTTCCCAGCAACATTTAATACAATGAACAGAGACTGTATTTTCTATAAAGACATAGCTGACTCCGGAATTATTGAATCTCCTGTAACATGCAACAAAGTATAACCAAGGCCAGAGCCAAGGCCATGAGAACACTGTACTAATGAAATGTTCTATTCATAAAAGAACCTTGCACCTGATCATGAGACTGACATCACTGACTGTGTAAAATGACGCTCAAGCCCCCCTTTCCACCGAGTAAACCTCATGCTGGGAAAGATGGCGCCTGAGCCTTCTGTCCACACCCGTGTCCAGAACAATACCACCTCCCGGTGGGAGGACACCTAGCTAGTCACTCAAATCCCTGAGCCAATTAATAATATTGATGGGTGGACACTGATATAGTCACATAACATTTAATCCAATTAATGATGTTTATTTGTTATTATCTGATATTCAATGATGATGTCATTTTGCCTTTAAAAGGGCCTGCATAACCGTTTTCCAAGGAGATGCCATTAAATTTTCTGAAGTGCTTTTAACCTGAACTCCATGTGTCAGTGTGAACTTACTTCTGCGTATACGCAATTTAATCATCTCAGATTTGGACAGGAACAGATAGACATTTAAACATATTTGTTTATTTCTAAATTAATCTACATCAATTTGGCGCTTTCCAACGTGGGGCATCGGGCTATGTCTGGCCGGTGAGCCGTCCTAAGGAAGATGCTGTTGGACGGGGGAATCCTGGGGGTAGGAAAGGAGACTGATCACCTCCAGGTACACGGTAGAGACTTCTGCAGAGCCACCGGTATGTTCCGGCCCCTTTGATTGACCCGTCCACGTGTCTGTGACTGCTTCCCGGGAGGACATCAAAGACAGGTAATATCTTGCCCGGTGTCTCGTTACTCACTTGTTTACCTGCATTTAGTCTATCTGTTGCCTGTGTGTGTGTGTATTGGCATGGTCTAGTTTGAGTGCCCGGGCTGAGTGTTTATTTGTCTCCCCTTTTTAGGATAAAAGGGGGGTGGACCCGTGGTAGTTTGCCTGGGGGTCCTGTGTTTGTCTGTTGCCCCTTTTGGGATAAAGGGGGGGTGGACCCGGGGGATTTGCCTGGAGTCCTGTTGCCTGTTTTACTCCTTTTAGGAGCCACGTGGCTGTGGCTGTAGGGAAAAAGGGGGGTTGACCTGTGGAAGTTTTCCTGGGGGTCTTCTTTGCCTGTTTACTTCTTTTAGGAGCCTCGTGGCTGTGGCTGTATGGAAAAAGAGGTTTGTTGGAACTGTGGGAACTGTGTAGACTCATAGTTTCCTGTGATCCTTCTTGTGTCACTTTGATAGCCTAGCTAGCTTCACTGTGCGCTTCGGAACCCTCCGGCTCTAAGTGTTGAGTTGGGGGCTTTCCTGAACCCGGAACCCTCCGGCTCTAAGTGTTGAGTTGGGGGCTTTCCTGACCCCGGACCCTCCAGCTTTTAGCGCTGAAGTTGGGGGCTTTCCTGATTATTTAATTTGTGGTAGGGGACTCAGTCTCCTGGGGGATTCAAGTAGGCATTGCTTGTTTTCCGCATCACGTGGTAGTGAGACTTATAAGTGGGTTTTATAGGGGCACTACGGGAGTGAGGATAGAGGTGGCCACACTTTGTGGACTGCTGTACTGAGGGAGGATAGACAGGATTCGGGTCGGAGATGGTTGCTGTTTCCTGTGGCCGCTGGTAGTGAGACTTACGAAAGTCGTTCTCCGAGCGGGGACACTACGAGGTTGAGGGAGGTGACTTGGGTCACATGAGTAAAGGAAAGGAATTACTGTTGATTTTATTTGAACTGTGATGCATGCACTGTATTTCAACTGTATTGTTGTCTTGTTTGTTTAATTAGGAGTCATTCAAACTCCTGTGTCTGTCTCTAAAACTTCTCCTTACTTTTTACTTTTCCTATACTTCCTGTATTATTTACACTATCCTCTACTATTTCTCTTGTGAGAGAAGTGATTGGTCACACACTTCTCACCCCGCTCCAATCCGTGGCTACCACCTCGGGTACACGGAATTAGTGACTAGTCTGCGTTTTGGGAAGATGCACTTGGAGGGACCCACCCTTCTGAGTGGCAGCCGACCATTGTAGATAATCTGTTTCATCTTCTTTCCCCTATATCTGGGACGCCTGTATATGAGGGGAATGGAACAGGGATTAGAAAAGCCCAATAAAGGGCTGGCTAGCGCGTGTGATCTAGTTGAAGATAAAGATTGCTAAAGTGTGTAAAATTGCTGTGCCTTCATGTGGTAGATTGCAGCCAGAAAGCTGGCGTAGATTACTGACAGAGTAGCAATGCTATTCAGCAGAAAGGTTGGGCTGAGGAAGAACTAGATCACAAAGGGTTAAGAATATATATATATTATAATAATTGTTTTTGTATTTTGTGTTAGCCATTACCCTGGTAGAGGGTGGGGGTTTTGTATTGAGTTTCACTGAGAGTATTATTAAATGTTGTGTTTTTGTGTCTCTTTGCTTTTGCAATAACTGTAACGTGGCTATCCTTCTGTCTTGGTACTGTACAGCATTGACATGGTTAAAGAGATTCTGCTGGCAGTCTCTCTCTCCCACTTCCCCCGCCTTCCTCCCTCTCTTGCTTTCTGTGAGGGGGGGGTTGCGTGCTTGCAGATTCAGATTTGTGTTCCGTAGAGTTACTACTGATAAGACCTATATAAATATTCTAATTGTGTATTTTGTTATTTTAATAGAAGTTGTGCCATTTATATGACGCCAACAGATTCCGTAGCGCTTTATATATATATATATATATATTTTGTGTTTTGTGATAAAGCAGTGGAGGATCGAGTGGGAGACTAGCTCACAAGAATACATTCCACCTTTCTGAGGCTGTATTTCCTTTCGCGGTGCAAAGTATTTTCTCCAAGACTGGTGTATAAGATAGGGAGTCGGGGATGTAGCTCAGTGTTGATTACGAAGGTTAGGAAAGTGAATCTGATGCAGGAATAGAGAATTAATTTGGACGAGTTAAAAATGTAAAGGCAAGTGTGATTTGTTGCAATACTATGCAATGTGGATAGAGGGAATATGCAAAGTTGTTAAGCTAGATTGTGAAGAGGAAAAGTGATTAATGGCTGTAGGTAAATTGATTGAATCCCGTGAGTTTATTTTTTGCACTATGTTATTTCAAAGCTTCACGGGCTGTTAAATGTATAATGCTTTCATTTGTCAGCTGAAATGCCCTAAAAGAAAATGGCCCCTAGAACAAAAGAAGGTTGTCCTTAAAGAGACACGTCAGTCCAGGCTCCTGCCCTCACTCTGCCCATAGTGAGGTCATATATGCGCCCATATATCGTGTCATTTCGAGATCTACTTCTACCACGCTCATCCTATCCTAAGACATGCTGTCTTCCTTAATTCCCATATATTGTGAACAAAAAGTTACAATTACTAAAATTATCCTACTATTAGTTTCCCTATATCAGGAAAATGTCTGTGACAAGTAATGGTTAATATATATATAGATAGAATATATATATGTCTATCGATTCACGTATAAGTAACAAGTGTGTTTTAACTTTGTATAATAAATTGATAACATGCTGGAAGAGGGGTTATCTTAAAGAACATTTACTAAAAGAAGGAACCAGTTAACATTATAAGCATAATTATTAACAAATGAATAAGCCAAGTTTAAAGACTGACTAACATAATTTTTGTTGTAAGCCCAGATATTTTATTATTGCATATGCATAGGAATTGAGACTTTGGGCATTATAGTGTATTGATTCTAGATCTGTTACTAGCAGCAAGTGCCTATCCCACGCATGCTTAAACACTTCTACTGAGTTAACCTCTACCACTCCAGTTGGAAGGCTATTACATGTATCCACTACCCTCTCAGTAATGTAATACTTCCTGATACTATTTTTAAACCTTTGTCCCTCTATTTTTGAGACTATGTCCTCTTGTTATGGTAGTTTTCCTTCTTTTAAATATAGTCTCCACTTTTACTGTGTTGTTTCCCTTTATGTATTTAAAATGCTTTTATCATATTTCCCCTGTCTCGTCTTTTCACCAAGCTATACCTGTCAAGATCCTTTAACCTTTCCTGGTGAATTTTACCCTGCAATCCATGAACCAGTTTAGTAGCCCTTCTTTGAACTCTCTCTAAGGTATCCATATCCTTCTGAAGATATGGTCTCCAGTACTGTATCCAGTACTCTAAGTGAGGTCTCACCAGTGTTCTGTACAATGGCATGAGCATTTCCCTCTTCCTACTGCTAATACCTCTCCCTTTGCAACCAAGCATTCTGCTAGCATTTTCTGCTGCTCTATTACATTGTACATTGTCATTAACAGCCAGAAACTGGAGAACAGGAAATGTGAATTAATGTATAGCTATTTATAAGCTTAACAAAATCTCCATTATCTTTTCCATTTATTTTGCAGTAAACAATGTTATTTGTCTATTTTGTATGTTTTAAAAATACATTATCAGTGAAGAGTAGAATAAGTTTTATCCCGTTTGCGAGACATAAAATTGTGATAATGTATATTTGTGATATAAGTAGGAATTACATTTTGAGATGTTAGATATAAATTAATAAAATAAAGAACGAGAGTCAGGGATAGCGTCTGTCTCCACGGGCACAAGTCTGGTGTGGGAGATGTGGTGGGCTAGCCACTGCGGGACACCCACGGAGTGAAACGTTCGAGGCTTGTGGAGACAAGATGAGCATGTTAGCCTTTTATTATTTTTCTCTAGGGAAAGCATAGGGCCAGTTAATAGTTGTTGTACATGGGCTATTTGCAGCCTCCATTGCATTTCTACCTAGTCTTGATTTCTGATGTATCCTCCATTGCTACATCACCTGTCTGCTCCCTTACCTGCCCACCCCCGCTTACTCCTTCCACCGATCCCTCCCCTTCATCTACAGTCCTCTACTTTCTCCTACTACTCCTCCCTCTACTCCACCTTCTCCTCTCTCCTCCTACTTATCCTCTTCTCCTCCTCCTACTCCTCCCTCTACTCCACCTTCTCCTTCCTCTACTCCACCTTCTCCTCCTCCTACTCCTTCTTCCTGCTCTTACTCCTCCCTCCTCTTCCTACTCCTCCCTCTACTCCACTTTCTCCTACTACTCCTCCCTCTACTCCACCTTCTCCTCTCTCCTCCTACTTATCCCCTTCTCCTCCTCCTACTCCTCCCTCTACTCCACCTTCTCCTTCCTCTACTCCACCTTCTCCTCCTCCTACTCCTTCTTCCTGCTCTTACTCCTCTTCTCCTCCTTCTACTCCTCCCTCTACTCCACTTTCTCCTCCTCCTACTCCTTCTTCCTGCTCTTACTCCTCCCTCCTCTTCCTACTCCTCCCTCTACTCCACTTTCTCCTCCTACTCCACCTTCTCCTCTCTCCTCCTACTTCTCCTCTACTCCGCCTCCTACTCCTCCCTCTACTCCACCTTCTCCTCTTTCCTCCTACTTCTCCTCTACTCCTCCTACTCCTTCCTCCTGCTCTTACTCCTCCCTCCTCTTCCTACTCCTCCCTCTATTTCTCCTTCTCCTCCTCCTACTCCTCCCTCTACTCCACTTTCCCCTTCTACTCCACCTTCTCCTCTCTCCTCCTACTCCTCCCTCTACTCCACCTTCTCCTCCTCCTACTCCACCTTTTTCCCCTCTCACTCTATCCACTACTCATTCTTCCATCTCCCCACTACCATATCTATATCCTTTATATGCTTCCTCCCTTCTTATTCCTTACCAATTTCCTCCGCTCATAGACAACTCTGCCTCTACCTGACAACATTATATTTTGAAGAAAAGTTGCTCTGGCCACTCTTCCGCCACTTCCCAGGGGGGAATACCACACTAATGAAGAATTAATTATTCTAACAAACAATTATTCAGACTGGTGGAGGTGCACTTCATCATGAAAGAACTGTTTTGGGCACTCTCAAGGAAATAGTGCGGTCCTGACCCAGATTCCCATGGAAGTAAGACACCTGTAAGGGAGGTGGCTGTCCCTCATGTTTTTTTCTTCACTAAGTCCCCAGAAATCTCATGAAAGGAACCTGACTCATTAGAACAGAACATGAACAATCAATTCACAACTCTCTACAGAGGGGGGTCAGCAAGAGAACTGTAAATAGAAAGACAAATACCCCCCAATCTCACACAGAAATAGGTGAGGAAACCTCTTCTACTGCTCCTCATGGTTGTTTTGAACAGATGAAAGAAGAAACAAGACACCTTTCAACAGAGCATGCAGTAGCTTTACCAGATCCTGACTCCACTCTGTTTGCGGATAAAGAGGAAAGGTACCATACTGGATTTGCTGTTGCTACAGAAGATCAGGTACGTCAAGCATCTTCACTTTCCTCACCCACATCTGCTCGAGACGCTGAATTGACAGCCTTCTCAGTGGCATACAAAATGCCTGAAGGAAGACATGCCAATACCTACACTGACTCAAGATATGCCCTGGGTGCAGCACATTATTTTGGATCAATCTGGAAGATAAGAAGCACCACTCAGCTGACTAAAAGCTGCCAACCAAGCCACAAGTGCACCAAGGGAAGTGGACAGAATGGTGTCCGCTAAAGAAACTTCTATACTCACCATGTAGATCCTACCTACAGATCTCAAGCTTCTGAAAGAATGACAAGCAGCTGCTGACCCTGAAGAAATACAAAGCTGGAAAAACAGAAAGGGGCAACCCTTGAAGACGGGCTGTACTCCAACACTCTCAAGCTCTGTTTACCCAAAAACATGTACTGGGCAGTGAGCCCATGGAACTTTATACCTATCCAAGACCCTCATGAACTCTTTGATCTCTAAATACTCTAAAGCACCTAGAATTACTCCTCTAATCATCAGTCACTGCCGATCCTGTGTTATTTGTGCCAAGGACAGCTCAGGCAGAAGAGGAGAAGAATCCTAAGCACCTAGCTAACTCTCACTATCCCTTTCAAGAATCCAGGTGACAAAGAGCTACTGGGTCAAATATGCACTAGTTATAATAGACATTTTGTCAGGATGGCCAGAAGCCTAGCCGGTCATCAATGTGGCAACCAAGACCATATACCCAATGGTGCATTGTGAAAGTTGCAGAGATCACTCAGTGGATTCATTGTTCCAGATTCAAGACTCTCTCTCTCTGCAACATGAGAAGTAACATTTGTTGATTTTGACACACTTTTGACTCTAAAGAAAAAATGACTTGTTAAAAAAAATAAAAAGATACCAACAAGTAGGTGTTTGATGGCCATAATAATGCCTGACCACCTGCCATCGATGGAAAGCCGAGGACCCCAAAAGGAGACCTTGTGAAGCTAAAAAGATCCAAACGCCAAGCTTCCTCAGGATTATTTGCCCATCCTGAGTTTGTGGTGATATTAATATTGACTAAATGATCCGAGTCCACCTACGCTGATGTAGCGTGGGACAGGTTTAATACTACAATGCATAAGCAAATGTGCCCTAGCCAAGGTTATTATGTCCATACACATAATACATGACAAGGTACTCTTGACACACCACATTCATGCTTCAGAACATAAAGAGGAGCACCCCTCTAAAGGGAAAGTTTGACATATATATATATATTGATGCCATAGGTGTGCCAAGGGGGGTACCAGATGATTTTGCAGTAAAAGGAAAGTTTGAGTCCATTTTCCCAACCGTCACTGCTAATAATAATAATATTTTGATTTGCATTTATTATATCTATTGCAACCAACAACGTTTACCTGTCACCATGACTTGTTGTGCCTATACTCCAGATAACACAGGTCCATATGGTAATGTAGGCTTGTCTATTTATGATGTCCCTCTGAAGAACTAGGAAGACTTTAAGAACCATTACTTCATAGGGTTTTGTGCCTTTGGGCTAACCTGTCTTCTGAAACTAACCAATAAAGTTTATCTTTTAGAATTTAACATTTCATAGGGGGGACTGATGTAGAATTATTAAAAATCTTTATTGAACTTGTATTGAATTATTGTACTAACTCCATTTTAACCTTACACTGTGACAGACCCTCCATTTTGTCCTCATTACCTGACAGATCCTCCATCTTAAACTACATTACATGACAGAATTTCCCAGCAACATTTAATACAATGAACAGAGACTGTATTTTCTATAAAGACATAGCTGACTCCGGAATTATTGAATCTCCTGTAACATGCAACAAAGTATAACCAAGGCCAGAGCCAAGGCCATGAGAACACTGTACTAATGAAATGTTCTATTCATAAAAGAACCTTGCACCTGATCATGAGACTGACATCACTGACTGTGTAAAATGACGCTCAAGCACCCCTTTCCACCGAGTAAACCTCATGCTGGGAAAGATGGCGCCTGAGCCTTCTGTCCACACCCGTGTCCAGAACAATACCACCTCCCGGTGGGAGGACACCTAGCTAATCACTCAAATCCCTGAGCCAATTAATAATATTGATGGGTGGACACTGATATAGTCACATAACATTTAATCCAATTAATGATGTTTATTTGTTATTATCTGATATTCAATGATGATGTCATTTTGCCTTTAAAAGGGCCTGCATAACCGTTTTCCAAGGAGATGCCATTAAATTTTCTGAAGTGCTTTTAACCTGAACTCCATGTGTCAGTGTGAACTTACTTCTGCGTATACGCAATTTAATCATCTCAGATTTGGACAGGAACAGATAGACATTTAAACATATTTGTTTATTTCTAAATTAATCTACATCAGACTCACCACAGACAAGTCAGAAGGGTTTTGCGCAAACTTCTTCAACATGGCTTGTACTGCAAACTGGAGAAATGTAGTTTTGATCAGTCTCAGACGAACTTTCTTGGTTATGTGATTTCTGGGGAAGGGTTTAGGATGGATCCGGATAAACTCCAGTCCATTTTAGACTGGCCCTTACCTAAGGGTCTCAAGGCCATTCAGAGGTTTATTGGATTCTCCAATTATTATAGGCGCTTCATTAAGGGTTACTCGTCAATCATTGCTCCTACCACCAATATGACCAGACAGGGGGCTGACACTAAGAATTGGTCTACTGAAGCACTTCTTGCTTTCAAAACTCTCAAAGAACTTTTTGCTTCCGCACCAATTTTAGTTCACCCTGATACTACTCTGCCTTTCCTACTCGAAGTAGACGCCTCAGAGACGGGTGTAGGCGCTATCCTGTCCCAAAGGTTAGGTGTGGATAAACCATTACATCCATGTGTTTTTTTTTCCAAAAAGCTATCGGGCCCGGAGAGCAGATATGACATTGGTGACAGGGAACTACTAGCAGTTATCATGGCTTTAAAGGAGTGGAGACATTTATTGGAAGGGACCTTACATCCTGTTACTATTTTGACGGACCACAAGAACTTGTCCTATATTGGGGAGGCCAAGCGATTGTCCTCCAGGCAAGCTCGTTGGTCTTTATTTCTCACCCATTTCAATTACGTACTCACTTATAGACCTGGTTCTAAGAATTCTAAGGCCGATGCTTTGTCTCGCCAATATGAACCTTCTACTGTATCTGAGCCAGTGTTATCCTCTATAGTCCCCAAGTGCAATATTATCGCCAACACAAGTCTTAAAATTCATTCTCCACTGCTTGACCAAATCATGAAGTTGCAGCATCTGGCACCTGGGCAGACTCCTGTGGCAAGACACTTTGTTCCTCCTGAACTCCAACGGGAGCTCTTACAGTGTTTTCACGAGAGTAAGGTGGCGGGGCATCCTGGCATTCGCAAGACATATTCCTTAATCTCTAAAGATTTCTGGTGGCCTTCTTTACGAAAGGATATTAAGGATTTCATTGCAGTGTGTGAGATCTGTACTAAGACTAAGCAACCTCATACTCTTCCATGTGGTCTATTACAGCCCTTGGGCATTCCAGAGAGACCATGGTCCTGTTTGGCCATGGACTTTATTGTTGATTTGCCTATTTCTAAAAGACAGACTGTTATTCTCACTGTAGTCGATAGGTTTACTAAGATGGCTCATTTTGTGCCTTTACCTAAACTTCCGACTTCTCCTGAATTGGCGGAAATATTCGCTAAAGAAATTTTTCGTTTACATGGGATACCTTCCGAAATTATTTCTGATAGAGGTTCCCAATTTGTTTCACGTTTCTGGAGATCCTTCTGTTCTCAATTAGGCATCAAATTAAATTTTTCTTCTGCTTATCATCCTCAGTCTAACGGAGCTGCTGAACGTACCAATCAAAAAATTGAACAATATTTGCGTTGTTTTGTTTCCGAACATCAGGACGATTGGGTCGGTTTGATTCCTTGGGCAGAGTTCGCACACAATAATCTTGTTTGTGATTCCACTCGCTCTAGCCCCTTTTTCATGAATTATGGCTTTCATCCTTCCATTCTTCCCTCGGTCTCTCCTTCCCAAGGGGTACCGTCGGTTGATGTTCATGTTGCCAATGAGGAAGTTGTGGGATCAGACTCGACAAATTCTCCTACATAATTCCATGTTGTTCAAGAAACACGCTGATAAACGCAGAAGGGCGGCTCCTGTTTTTGTTCCTGGTGATAGGGTATGGTTGAGTACAAAAAACATTTGTTTAAAGGTTCCTTCTATGAAATTCGCTCCTCGTTACATTGGCCCGTACAGGGTCCTGACTCGTATTAACCCGGTTGCGTATCGCCTAGTACTTCCATCTGCCTTACGCATCCCTAATTCTTTTCATGTTTCCTTGCTGAAACCGTTAATTTGCAACAGATTTTCCTCCACTGTTTCCTCCCCTTGCTCTGTTCAGGTTGAGGGTCAGGAGGAATACGAGATCAACTCCATCATCGATTCTCGAATTTCTCGAGGGAGGTTACAGTATCTTGTCGACTGGAGGGGATATGGTCCTGAGGAGAGGACTTGGGTACCTCAGGAGGATGTACATGCTCCTCGCCTCCGCAGGGCTTTTCACTCCCGCTTTCCATCACGTCCCGGTTGCTTCCGCCCGGTGGGCGTTTCTGAGAGGGGGGGTACTGTCAGGGTACCTGTAGTCTCTACCTCTGATAAGAGGAGAGACTTAGACGTTTTCCCGTTCAGAAGGGCTGTTTCCTCCGTTCCTCGCGGTTCCTCCGGTCGGTTACACGCCGGCCGCGAGGGATCCACGCCCTTTTATGACGTGACGCTCAGTAGCCGACGTCATGACGCCAAGCCTGCTCGACCTGTCACTCAAACCCTGAACACGAACCAGGACTCGTCGGGGGTGTGATTACCTCCTAGAACCGGGGTATTTAATAGAGCTTCCCGCATTTGCTCATTGCCCTGTCGTGGTTCTAGCCAGTCTAGTCACTCAGTGCTCTTGTATGTCTATTGTCTCTTTGGTTCTGACCCGGCTTGTTTGTATTACTCTGCTTATCTCTGTTATCCTTTGACCCGGCTTGTCTCTCGCTTACCTGTCTTCTCGTTCCCTCGACCTCGGCTTGTCTCTGACCATTCTCTACTTACTCCTTACGTTAAGTCCGGCCATTCTAAGGTCCGGTATACGTACCTACTACACTTTGTACTCTGCGTGTTGGATCCCTGTCCCGATCCTGACATAGGGGACGTAACAGGGATTAAACTGATAAGAATAGTACTACTTAACACACCACTCCTATCTGGTGGCACATTAGATTGCACACGCAGTGCCCCAAATTTGAAGCAGGAGGACCGACCAAGCATCTTTTTCCATCTCCCGGTTCCTAAAATCGATGCCATATACACGTCCCCTGATAGGGGACGTAACAGGGATTAAACTTATAAGAATAGTACTACTTAACACACCACTCCTATCTGGTGGCACATTAGATTGCACGCGCAGTGCCCCAAATTTGAAGTAGAAGGACCGACCAAGCATCTTTTTCCATCTCCCGGTTCCTAAAATCGATGCCCTATACACGTCCCCTGATAGGGGATGTAACAGGGATTAAACTGATAGGAATAGTACTACTTAACACACCTTATAATAACGCAGAGAGAGGCAACGCAGAGAGAGGAGTCTGAAGAAGAGGAGTCAGAGGAGGAAGGTGGCTTTGAGGAGGTGGAAGATCAAACACAGCAGGCATCCCAGGGGGCTTGTTGTCACCTTTCGGGGACCCTTGGTGTTGTACGTGGCTGGGTGGAGGAAGAGACCTTCAATGACATCAGTGAGGACAAGGAACGGGACATGGCTAGCTTGGTATCCAACCTTGTGCAAATGGGGAGTTTGCGGTTGTGCAAATGGACTGTTTGCGGTTGTTTGCGGTGTGTTAAACGGGGAGTTTGGTCTGTCACTGTGAAGCGGGCGTAACCCTTACACTACCTGATTGATACAACATCATACCTGATGTTTTAAAGCACGTTATTCCAAACAATTTAGGAATGTTAGGTGATTTATGCCCTTTATTGATTAAAACCAGACTCTGCATCAACTATGTAATTTTCCATGGGAGTTTTGCCAGGTGTTAGTCCCCTTGAAACAACTTTTCCATCGCTATTGTGGCCAGAAAGAGTCCCTGTAGGTTTTAAATTTCGCCTGCCTATTGAAGTCTGAGGCGGTTCGCCCGGTTGCGAACATTTGCGGAAGTTCGCATTCGCTGATCGCGAACCGAAAATGTTATGTTCGCGATATCACTACTCTGATATATTTTTAAAGAAGAATTGCCTTTCTCTTATTCCTTAATTGATGTTTAACGGACTATAGTATAGCTTCCTAATTAAGGAGTTACCTTGTTTTTTTTATTTTTACTGAATGCTATTTCTGTTAAAGCAATTCCAAACAGGATTAAACTTTGCTTATGCTTTATTATTTTGAAATCACATTGCTACAGAAAATTGCTAAAGTTAAATTACTTAATTTCAATAAATTATACTTTCTTAAAGTGACAGTATCAAATGTATTATTAATTACGTTTTGCACAAGTATGACAACAAGGAGGAAAAAGGGTGAGAAAATTACACATTTTTTGCAGAAAAACAATGTCTTGTGCTCAACATCATCTGGAGGATATGTCTGCTGTTCACATAAGGGGAATAAACAACATCATAGCAGACGACGTAAGCAGATCAAGATGGTCTCAGAACTAATGGTCCCTGAATTCAGTTTTTTTTCAGATCGTGAAGAGATTTGGGATGCTGGTCATAGACCTCATGGCGAGAAGGAAAAACATAAAGATAGAAAAATGTCCTCCCTTTTCAAGGCAGACTTTACACTTGTCCTGAATGGACTATCTATCAATTGGAACTTCAGCCTCGCTTATGTTTTTCCACCAGTAAGCCTCATTCCGAGGATTTTAAAGAAAATAGGAACAGACAAGGCTATTGTTATGGCTATAATACCATACTGGCCAAACACAAGCTGGTTCTGGCCCATGAGGACAATGACTTAAAGGTCATGGAAACTTCCATTATCAACATGGCTCCTGGAGAACAAGGGGATTCACATAAAAGTCTTGAAGATGTTCGGATTGACAGTCTGGGTGCTGCACGGCTGATTTCACATCACAAGGGCATTAAAGATGAAAGATGCTACTTTTTGCTTAATTCTACCAGAAAGTTTACCACTGGACTAAATTTCTGCACTGGTGCAAGGATCATCATTGAATAAGTAGTTATCCATCTACAGACACCATTTTGAATTTTTTTGCAGTATGGTCTTAATGCAGGGCTTGGGTTTTCTACACTCAAAGTTCACCTTTCTGCTCTTAGCCACTTCCTGGTCAAGAATTTGGTTTCTAACATTCTGATTAGAAGATTCTTCAAAGCAGTAAAGCTCATCAGACCTCCTAAAAATAATTTCTTTCCTTCATGGGACTTGTCCATAGTCCTTAAGGCCCTTTGTGAAGAACTATTCGAACCTTTGGAAGAAATTCCTTTGAAGTTCTTGTCTCATAAGACAGCCTTTTTAGTAGCGATAACATCTGCTAAAAGAGTCGGAGAAATTCAGGCTCTTTCATCATCTCAAGAATTCACTATATTTTCCCAGACAAGGTCATCCTACACCCAAAATCGTGATTTCTACCTAAAGTCATCTCTTCTAGGGCTATAAATCATTAATTGTCCTTCCTTCTATTGGTAACCCATCGGCCTCTGAACAGGAAAAAAGTTGGCACATGCTAGATGTCAGAAAAGCACTTAGGATTTATACAGCAGGAAACATTCTTCACCTCATCTTCACCAATCTCTGTACCACCTATAATCTCTCCATTGTTCCGTTTCCTCTATCTGACCGCCATTTGCTGTTTATTGACATTCGCATACCCCGTACCCAAAGTACACCACCCTCATCACACCAGTCTTGCAGAAATCTCCATTGTCTTGACCTACAGCGATTCTCCATCAACCTCCAAAGTCTGCTTTCACCCAACTCAAATCTCTCCTGCCCCAACACTGCAACCTCCCTCTACAACTTCACTCTCTCCTCTCAACCAGACATCATGGCACCTCCTACACTTAAACACACTAAGCGCTGCCAATTACAACCCAAGAACACCAAGCTGACCCAAAACCTCCAAAAATGTTCCAGAAATGTTGAACGCGGCTGTCACGGCACACAGGGAGGATTTGGCGTGTCCTACTAACTCCCTGGATGCCACGTGTCTCTCAGAGTTCTGGGAGTGAGAGACATGCTCCACCTACCTCCCGGTGGCTGGCTGTTTCCACCACTCCGCGGTGGTGCGCCGTGAGCACTAGGCGCGCTGCCCCCATTTTGGTTTCCCTGAGCCCCACGACCACACCACGTGGGTTGCGGCGTATTGGGGAATGAACACAGACTCTGCCCATCAGCCGGCGTACCTCTCCTCCGGTGGACGGACCCAGTAATATATGTACCATGAACCCCACACTGCCCCAGGATTCCCTCATGCTGACAGAACCCTGTGGGACCCATGCTGGTTTACCTGGAAGCAATATGAAGATCAATGGCTTTCAGCTACAAACAGACGTAGCATCCTGACCACATAGGGAGGTGTGGACACCCAGTTACCCAGAGGGGCTTTCCACTTATATAGGCCCTTTGACTCCTCCTCATAGAAGGGCTCCCTTTCCCTTTTCCCTATTTAAGCACAGGACTACCCTAATGTCTGTGCTCAGTTGTTTTGTTGTTCCCCTGGAGTACAGAGCCAGCTCCTGACTGAAGTGAGTTGATTACCCTCACCTGTGGAGTTCCCTTGCATCAACTCTTGTCTGCCTGGAACCTGCCTTCAACCTTGATTAACCCCTGCAACGCTGATTCAATCCTGATTAACCCCATGCAGTGCTGTTTCTACTTTGATTAACCCCTGCAATGCTGTCCCAGCTTTGATTTATTTCCTGCAATTCAACTACAGCTTCAGTCAAGTTCTTCATTTACCAAGTGCTGGAACTCTGGTAAAATGACTTTATTTTCCTTAAAGACGTTTTATTTTATTATTGAAGGAATTGCTTTGTTTATTGGTTATACATGCATTAGGAGTTGCATCATATTAATTTGATTTTCAAAAATAAAAACCTTTTAATTCAGTGACTGTGCCCGTATAGATTTCTGCATACCGAGCCAAAGTCTCAATCTGCATCTGACTTCCTCCACTATAAATTTATGCTGCGCTCCTACAGTCTGGCTCTTTCCTCTTCAAAAGAAAACTACTTCAATACACTCCTAACGACACTTTCCCGCAAGCCCAAATGACTGTTTCATGCTTTTAACGGTCTTCTTTACCCTGTTGTTCCTTCTCCTCGTATCAACTTGACCGGCACAAACTTTGAAACTCTCTTACCTCTTACAGCGCTCTTTAAATTTTTATGGCTCTGCTTCTTCTCCCCAATCCTTGGTCCTTGGTCCCCTATTGTTCTCAAACTACACTGCCTCCTTTGGTAAACTCATCAGCTCCTTCAGCTTCCAGTATCATTTCTATGCGCAAATTTATCTGTCCTCCCCTGATTTCTCACCACCCCTCTTGACTCGTGTCTCTCACTGCTTCTCTATTTCCAACTGGGTGGCTGCTCATTTCCTTAAACTGAACCTGTCTAAAACAGAATTTTTGCTCTTCCCTCCCTCAAGTGTTGCTACTCCCTTGTCTGTTTCCTTCCAAGTCAATGGCGCTACCATCCGCTCTACCGCTCAGGCTCGCTGCTTAGGTGTTCTCTTTGACTCCGATCTTTCCTTCACCTCTCACATAAATCAATCACCAAATCCTGCCGCTTCCATCTCAAAAACATTGCGTGCATCCGACCCTATTTAACGCCTGATATGGAAAAGGTGCTTGTTCATTGCTGCTGTCCTCTCTCGCCTTGACTACTGCAATCCGCTTCTCAGTGGTCTTACTGCACCTCCCACGCCTTCCCCCTTTGTCAGTCCCTACATTGGCTTCCCGTAAGATATAGAACTCCATTTAAGATCCAGATATTTGCTTACAAATCTCTACATAATGCTGCTCCGACCTACTTCTCCTCACGAATACACAAATATGTCCCGTCTAGACCCCTACATTCTGCTGGAGACCTATGTCTAACCTCTGATGCTCACCTTAACCCCTTAAGGACACATGACATGCCTGACACGTCATAATTCCCTTTTATTCCAGAAGTTTGGTCCTTAAGGAGTTAAAGACTTCTCTAGGGCTGCACCGTTCCAATGGAACACCCTTCCTCTGTTAGACTTTCACTCAATCTCCACTCCTTCAAAAAAATCTTTGAAAATTTCTTGATGAAAGCATATCAATTAAAGGACCACTATAGGCACCCAGACCACTTCTGCTCAATGAAATGGTCTGGGTGCCAGGTCCCCCAGGTTTTAACCCTGCAGCTGTAAACATAGCAGTTTCAGAGAAACTGCTATGTTTACACTATGGTTAATCCAGTCTCTAGTGGCTGTCTCACTGACAGCCGCTAGAGGCGCTTCCGCACTTCTCACTGTGAAAATCTGTGAACAGATTTCCCTCCCCGCACTCCAATTCCTCTCCTGCAAAAACAAAACGCGAGGCCCTTAATAAATACTATCCTAGCAACCTATTTTTCTACCCTACCCTTACCTTTTGTGTCACTATACACCACTCCCTCTAGCATGTAAGATCATTGAGCAGGGCCCTCAATCCCACTGTTTCTGTGCATCCAACTGGTCTGCTTATAAATACATGTCTGTTATTGTACCCATTGTACAGCGCTACGGTATCTGTTGGCGCTTTACAGGTGATACCCAAAAATTTTGAATATCGTGCAAAAGTTCATTTATTTCAGTAATGCAACTAATATATGAGATAGACACATTACATTCAAAGCAAGATAGTTCAAGCCGTGATTTGTCATAAGTACCAGGATTATGGCTTACAGCTCATGAAAACCCCAAATCCACAAAAAAGGTGCAATATTCTAGGCTCACAGTGTCCCACTCTAATCAGCTAAGTAAGCCTTAACACGTGCAAAGGGTTTCTGAGCCTTTAAATGGTCTCTTAGTCTGGTTCAGTATCAATCACAATCATGGGGAAGACTGCTGACCTTACAGTTGTGCAGAAAACCATCATGGACACCCTCCATAAGGAGGGAAAGCCTCAAAAGGTAATTGCAAAGGAAGTTGGATGTTCCCAAAGTGCTGTATCAAAGCACGTTAATAGAAAGTTATGTGGAAGAAAAAGGTGGACAAGCAGCAGGGATGGCTGCAGCCTGGAGAGGATTGTCAGGAAAAGGCCCTCCAAAAGTGTTGGGGATTTTCACAAGGAGTGGACTGAGGCTGGAGTCAGTGCATGAAGAGCCACCACACACAAACGGATCTTGGACATGGGCTTCAGATGACGTTTTCCTCTTGTCAAGCCGCTCCTGAACAACAAACGTCAGATGCGTCTTACCTGGGCTAAAGAAAAACAGAACTGGTCTGTTGCTCAGTGGTCCAAAGTCCTCTTTTCTGATGAGAGCAACTTTTGCATCTCATTTGGAAACCAAGAACACAGAGTCTGGAGGAAGAATGGAGATGTACACTGCAAGATTCTTGAAATCCAGTGTGACGTTTCCACAGTCTGTGTTGATTTGGGGAGCCATGTCATCTGCTGGTGTTGGACCACTGTGCTTCATTAAGTCCAGGGTCAACACAGCCATCGAGAAAAATGCAAGTTTAGACCACCCAAGTGCAGTATGTGAAAAATATATAAAAGGATAATTACTTCCCTTAGTTTGGTAAGGTATAACAAAAGGATTCCTCCTAATCCTCAATATACACAGAAACAAAGCAAGATATACCTATACCTAAAAAATACAAAAGACAGTACGCTCATAGGGGATTAACGTTAATATAATGAAATGCCCCTTGTTTATATGTCACACTCACAAGATTGAGGTTGTTTTCAAGCCCATCAAAATATGTAGATTCTCATGGATCCCTCGTTGTTGAAGGAATGGACATTACATGCAAGAGATGAAAGATAACATAGTATAGCACTGTTTGAAAAAGTATAAATGGCTTTAATGGTTGCACTTACAGCATAAAAGATGTAAAAAGGCCCATCAATACAAATCTGTCGTCCAGACAATGCAGGGAACGAAATCCTTGTAGAGATCTCAGCCAGGCAAACAAAAATATATAAAATCAAGTAAAATCAAATCAAATCAAATAAAAGTCCAAGCAAATAACTCTACGCGTTTCGTCTGTATTAACAGACTTCCTCAGGAGTGATGAAGTGCTTCAGGCCTTCTGGGTACTTTATCCTCCATTTATAGGTCCTCCCGCCGTTTTTTCGGATCAATATTCCCCCATCAGCTGTCTCTGATCTGCTTTATTGCAGTCCGTGATAGTTTCTCATATATGGAGTTCCGGAGCGTCTCCGTGGAACGCACGTGCGTTCCACCAACCCGGAAGCATCCACCTTCATGTCAGCTGTGCGGAAGTCATCGGCTGTGCGGACGCAATGCATCCCGCTGGAACGCACGTGCGTTCCATTTCACCCCCACGAAGCAATCATCATAAGATAAAAGTAAACAAAAATACATGGTATTAATAATTCATTTGGAGCATTATCATTATTAACCAATCTAAGGGTATGTGTTAAAACTACAATCACACTCTAAAGTATGTTCCAGAGAAGTAAGACACTCATTGCTTTTCGTGATCTTAAAGTGATATCAATACTTATCACATATAATGGTTCAATACTAATTATTCACATCAATTGCTCACAATCTATTTGTGAGGGACATCTTCTATATGTAGTTAGAAGATGTCCAAAGTTAAATCAAATAGAACATCATAACATAGCAATTAGATTCAAGTGAAGTACAAAAAAAATAAATTAAAAAAAATAAAATAAAAATAGGAATAAAAATAGAGAAATAGAATACACCATCTGGAGTAAGTGCATAGTGGAGAGAAACAGAGAGGGATTCTGGAATACAGGATAAGCCTAGTAAAAATAAAAATAAAAATAGTAAAAATAATAATATAATGAAAATAATATTAAAATAAAAAATAAAAATATAAATATAAATAAAATAAAAATAAAATAAAAATGAAAAAATACAGTTATAAAAAGCAAACTAAATCGAAATCCACATTCAGCCACATTTAACTTTGGACATCTTCTAACTACATATAGAAGATGTCCCTCACAAATAGATTGTGAGCAATGGATGTGAATAATTAGTATTGAACCATTATATGTGATAAGTATTGATATCACTTTAAGATCACGAAAAGCCATGAGTGTCTTACTTCTCTGGAACATACTTTAGAGTGTGATTGTAGTTTTAACACATACCCTTAGATTGGTTAATAATGATAATGCTCCAAATGAATTATTAATACCATGTATTTTTGTTTACTTTTATCTTATGATGATTGCTTCGTGGGGGTGAAATGGAACGCACGTGCGTTCCAGCGGGATGCATTGCGTCCGCACAGCCGATGACTTCCGCACAGCTGACATGAAGGTGGATGCTTCCGGGTTGGTGGAACGCACGTGCGTTCCACGGAGACGCTCCAGAACTCCATATATGGGAAACTATCACGGACTGCAATAAAGCAGATCAGAGACAGCTGATGGGGGAATATTGATCCGAAAAAACGGCAGGAGGACCTATAAATGGAGGATAAAGTACCCAGAAGGCCTGAAGCACTTCATCACTCCTGAGGAAGTCTGTTAATACAGACGAAACGCGTAGAGTTATTTGCTTGGACTTTTATTTGATTTGATTTGATTTTACTTGATTTTATATATTTTTCTTTGCCTGGCTGAGATCTCTACAAGGATTTCGTTCCCTGCATTGTCTGGACGACAGATTTGTATTGATGGGCCTTTTTACATCTTTTATGCTGTAAGTGCAACCATTAAAGCCATTTATACTTTTTCAAACAGTGCTATACTATGTTATCTTTCATCTCTTGCATGTAATGTCCATTCCTTCAACAACGAGGGATCCATGAGAATTTACATATTTTGATGGGCTTGAAAACAACCTCAATCTTGTGAGTGTGACATATAAACAAGAGGCATTTCATTATATTAACGTTAATCCCCTATGAGCGTACTTTCTTTTGTATTTTTTAGGTATAGGTATATCTTGCTTTGTTTCAACACAGCCATCTACCAGGAGATTTTGGAGCACTTCATGCTTCCTTCCGCAGATGAGCTTTATGGGGATGCGGACTTCATTTTCCAGCAGGACTTGGCACCTGCCCACACTGCCAAAAGCACCAAAGCCTGGTTCAATCACCGTGGGATAACTGTGCTTGATTGGCCAGCAAACTTGCCTGACCTGAACCCCGTAGAGAATCTATGGGGCGTTGCCAAGAGAAAAATGAGAGACATGAGACCGAACAATACAAAAGAGCTGAAGGCTGCTATTGAAGCATCCTGGTCTTCCATAACACCTCAGCAGTGCCACAGGCTGATAGCTTCCATGCCACGTTGCATTGAGGCAGTAATTGCTGCAAAAGGGTCTCAAACCAAGTACTGAGTCCGTAGGCATGCTTATACTTTTCAGAGGTCCGATATTGTTCTATCTAAACTTGTTTTATTGATTGCATGTAATATGCTAATTTACTGAGATTGTGGGGTTTTCATGAGCTGTAAGCCATAATCATCGCACTTATGACAAATCACAGTTTGAACTATCTTGCTTTGCATGTAATACGTCTCTCTCATATTAGTTTACCCTTTTACATTGCATTACTGAAATAAATTAACTTTTGCACGATATTCTAGTTTTTCGAGTATCACCTGTATAAATAGTAATAACCATCTTTTTATATATTTTTTTGTGGAAATTTAAAGGTCTTACAGCTTCCAAGGCTAATCTAGCTAGATGGCTCGTGGATACCATAATTTTACGCTACCTCTAATTTTCCTTTGCCTACATCTTTGAAAGTACATACAACATCTTGCGCAGAAAAAGCTCAAGCATCCCCAGAGGATGTATGCAGAATGGCTATGTAGTCTTCATTCAACACCTTTGTGAAGCATTACAGACACAACATTCTCTGCCTCTAAAGCAGCTTTCGGCCCAAAGTGTTCTGGGATCTCATTACATCCCTAGAGTACGGCCACCATGTTATGAAAAACTGATTTTACTTACTGTAAATTCCTTGTTCCTTAATATGGTGGCAGTACATCTGGGATATTTGAAGGCCAAAGCAACACCTCTTCAAAAAAAATCCTGAACAAGGTTTGCTATGTGGCAGGGTACATTATCTGTCTGAATGAGGTCACTACCAGAAGAGAACATTTCCATGAAAGGGTGTACATGGTCTGCAACAATCTCTAGGCAGGTTGCATGTGTCAAAGTAACATTCACATGAATGCCAAGACCCAATTGTTGGTTTGAGGAACATGACAAAGAATTCAAGGTGTTGCCTTGACCTTCAAATTCCCTAGAGCTCAGTCCAATTGAACATCTGTGGGAGATCCATGGAAGCCCTATCACACAACATGCAGGAATTAAAGGATCTGCTGCTAATGTATTGGTGCCAGATACCACAGGACATGTTCAGAGGTCTTGTGGAGTCCATGCCTTGTGTATCAGCGCTGTTTTGGCAGCACGAGGGTAACACGCAATATTAGGCAGATGGTTCCAATGTTGTGGCTGATCATTATTTCATTCCAAGGTTCACCAATATCTAAGCATGCCTAATAGCAAGCAAAGTTCTACCCTACATTTGAATTGGATATTACTGTAATATTTGCGACCTTAACTAGCATCCAATAACTTCCAGCTATGGCAAAACAACAAACTGAAAGATTCCCTAGGAATTCATAGGGTTTTCCACTCAACCATAACCCTTCAATTAGAAATACCAAAAAGAAAAAGTGGAACAATGCAAACTGCTTAAAATTTAACTTTTAATAGATATTCTTGAAAAAGCATTCACTGCCATATATTGAATTGTAATGAAATACAAAAGTAATGCAATCTCCTGTCCTAAAGAATGAGCTAGATGTACAGATCCCTAAAAACAGTTCCTACAAAAGTAAGTGTGGTAGCATGCTTTAACTTTCTGTAATTACATGTTTAGATACTTGACATGGGGAGTGGGTGAGTCCTCGAGACATACCCCAGTATTTGGGATAACAGTCATCCAAAACTGGTAACGAATTGTATTCTATAATGATTGATTAGTGATATTACACTGGACTTAGACCTGTATCCTCTTGAGACCAGTCACAATCACAAGCTTTTCCTATCCATAGAAATTGTAAAAAAATCACGCATGTGCAATGTAACGCTCTTGCAATGTCATTGTCAACATCGCACTGTGCCCTGGCTGTGAATTCGCATTATGCTGGCACTTTGCCAAAATGTACCCAGTAAATGGATCTTCTCCTAGACTTCTCTGGATTTGCCCCACCCCAACTCACCTATCACATGCTTTGCCATGCAGCCACAATCAATCACTGTAATAAACAGTTACCACACACAAGATACAGATTCAGGTAGCTGTAAGTTTTTACGCAATTTCTACTCTGCAATACTACAATCAAGCTTTTGATTAATAAAAAAAAAATGAGATTTTCCAACTGCTTCATATATTTGCCTACAAACTGTAGATAATTTAGATATCAAAGATACCTAAAAACATTAAGGATAAGTAAAATTATCAAGATATGGTTGATACAAAGACACATTATTTCCATTTTACATTTTGACAGTTTTGCTGGTTTCTGGAAAGCTAAACATCTGTTTTTGTGCAATCCATTCAAGAGAAAAAAAAAAGAAAAAAAAGACTAACCATAAAATTGAACCCCCGGTTATCCGAGGTAAATTATAAAAAATAGTTTATAGAAAGCATACTCCCTCCCCCCCAATAACAACTGATTTTTTTTTTTTTAATCTAGGGAGATTCTACATTTTTAGCGACAATCCTTACAATAAAACAATGTTTTGACAGGACATGTACATTTCTCAACATATTTTGAAGGTGTGTACACATACACAAATCCATTTTGATTATATTATATGTAAAAACGTTAAAAAGAAGTTTAAGTAAAAACAGAAATTTAGTGTCTTGAGGGATGCCACCTGCTCCCACTCCTCTGTCCATGGCTCCGGCTTTCAAGGTTTCGTTCATTGTGGTAATACTCCTCAGTGTTTCCCCTGTAGTTGTTCTCTCTACTGTGATGGTTGTGCTGATAATGACGACTTTCACTTAAATATGGATGAGAGCCATTGCCTCTGTTTCTTTGGTGGCCATTGCCAGAATCATACCGTTGCGGAGTAGACTGACAATTACTGTACAGCTGAGAAGAGGGGGAAGGAGTGGATGAGGAGGAGAAGCAGGGTTGATTCAGTGGTGTACTTGATCCATATGTGCATTGTTGCCACTGAATGTTGTTCAGCTGAAAGAGGAAGATACTTAGAATTATTTCTTTATATATGAATTCTTCTCCAAAGCAGAGCTGTAAAGGTTTTCATAAGGATTCTCTAAGAGTACATTTGATATAAATATTTGCAACATACTTGAGATTAAACTGACAATAAACGTAACTTTCATTCTGGAAGCGGACACACACACACACACACACACACACACACACACACACACACACACACACACACCTCTGTACTAGTACACTAACAACTAACAAAAATAATTTCATATTTAGACAAAAACACCAGCAAAGAGCCAGTCTAGGTTTTCCTGCGTGAGAATTCATCCAATACTATTATAAATTAAAACAAGAGTGAATGTTGACTTCATTCAGGCCCCAGCATACCAAGCAGTGCATGAAAAGGAGCAGAGCAGGTACATGACAGTAGCCCCACTGGACCCTAGGGAAAGCCAACCCACCCCATCTCTCCTAAAGGTAGGGAGGCTGGGTGGATTTTTTTTTTTTTTTTTTTTAAGAACAGACATTTTTAATTGCTCATTCACGGCAGACATCCTTTTAAATCCTCTTAAAGTATAAAACAAGTGGAAGCATTTGCATAGATAAAACACCTTGCAGAATTCCTTTTATATTTTCAGTTCAGATTTTAATTAAAATAATGAACACACACACACACATAATTTCGGTGCATGTCTGCAGTGCTTGTGTTTAAGTGACTGGTCTCCCTCTGACTACATGGAAAACGTGATTTTACTCACCTTTTCCCCCCACTCTGTGCTGGACACACCGTGCCTGGCCCTGCCTCTGTGGCTGTGATCATCAATCTTTAGGATCTCAGCCAAACCAATATTTTCCCATAGGAAAGCATTGGGAGGCTACAAAGCATACCCTAACTGGCATCTTTTCAGAGTTGAATTGGATCATTGCATCCTTATGGGGAACATTCAGTCTCTCACAGGCTATAGACACCAGAACCACTACATTAAGCTGTAGTAATTCTGGTAACTAAAGTATCCCTTTAATTGTATTTAGGTCACTGAAAATTAATCTTAGTATTGTTTTTGTATGTTCTTTATGTATGTACAATATATTATAAAAAAAACATTAATAAATAAATTATTGGGAAAAAAAAATGCCACAAGAGATTTGACTTACTCTCCTTACAGAATAATGAGTCTGAAGGGTTTGTCCACTAAATGAGAGAAGGACCATATTTTAGTGGCTGTAAAAACCAGCATCTCTGTATATTTCAGATAGGCTCATTACAGGTGGCTCATATGTAGAACACAAAATCTATGCTTTAACTGACATTCCATTTCATAATTTCTCATATGGGACCTGGATGAGATTTCAAGTTTTAGGCAGAAAATAGAAAATATCTAACTTCACTTTTAAGCTGGATCATTTTCTCCTAAAATGTGAAATTTTAGGGTCAATTCACAACAAAATCTAGTTAAGCATGAGGGGTGTCAGCAGTGATGACAGTACTTGAAACGTTCTCTATTAATACATAGCTACCCATAAAAAAAATGTTATCTACAAGTGGATTTTTTAGGTGTTTTGCAAGACTGGTTTGCATCAAATATATGATCAAAACCACTCACCTGACTTAAAAACAGAAATACAACAATAAAAACTCACCACTGCTTGGCGTTGAAGATTTTCTGGCGAAGAGTAGGATCTTTGAAAATTTTGAACAGGTGACATGTTTCCAGAATATTTCATGAGATCTCCATTACGGTCATACCTACTGATGAGATTTATAGAAAAATTTATATTCAAGATGCTTCTGATAGCCACTTAAATGAATGTGATATTCAATTATTTTAACCTTTTTAATCACTACAGTAGTAAAATGTAGAAATTGTTTAGATTTTCCTACCTGCTACCATTTGTTGCAGGGCTACCAACAGAGGCTCCACTGTCATTCATCTGTGGTGAGGACATGTTATTTGAATCCTGTGGAAGATGCTTGCTTCCTAAAAAAAAAAAAAAAATAACTGAATCAGCCTTCTACATTTTTTTTTCAAAACTCTTTTATTACAAGGTTTACATATAGTACTTGATTTGAATCTGTATATCTGTCCTTTACATTTTCCTAGGACAGCTTAGCTGAAGATAACAGTGTTTTTACAGCCTTCTACATTTTTAATTTAATGCCCAGTAAATAAAAATCTATCTTCAAGGATTTAAATCGATATATATGTAAACAGCTTGCTGAACCAAGGAGAAATTTAATCATTATGGAGTCAAGAAGGATTTTTCACCTTTTTATGACATGATTGGAAAGGACTACAATTGGGTTTTTAGCCTTATTTTGGATCAACAAAAAACTAATGTGTTTCAGGTTTAAACGTCATGGACTTTAGTCTTTTTTTAACTTAGACAACTATATTAAGTCGGAACCACATGTTTGACTGACACGCACACTTGTGAGAGACCTCCAATTTCAGATGTTACATGTTATTTAGCATTCTAGATTTATTTTTTTATAACAAGGTATTTATATTCAGTTTGGCTGAACTTAGTACTTTTTAAAATTAACAAGCAAACTCTGCAATTAACATATTGTTCACTGACATTCCACTAGTGGTCCATCAGACATGATACAAAAATCTCTCAATGGCAACACTCATTAGACAATGCTTACATTTGTCATAGTGCGTGTACAGAATCTACATAGCATGATCACAACATTAAGTTGTAGTGGGTTTGGTGCCAAGAGTGACCCTTTAAATGAATGAAGACATCGTTTTTGATTACCTGATCTGAACTGAATTTTAAGTGGCCTTCCAAAGAGCTTGATGCCATTCAGCAGACTCATCCCATATGGGACAGATTCTTCATGCTTGAAATTCACAAAAGCAAACTGTTTTGGTTTACCATCCTTATCCTTTGGAATTTTTACATTGGTAGCAGGGCCTGCCTGCAAACAAAAATAAAGAAAAAAGGAAATTTAACCAGTTTTCTTTCAACCGATTTGTGAAACAAAAATAAATAGGAACTTTGTGTCATGAAAAATTATTTAAATGTTAATTTTGAATTAACCTACCGTACATATCTAGCAGATAAAAGGAGAGGTACAAAATATGTATCAAAGAAAAAAGTAGGTACATATACAGACAAATGGGATTATCTTGAAACAAACCATACTTATTATGCAACCTTATTTCACGGGACCCTCAGTTTGTGTATATCAAATATATAGCAACGGACATTACGATCCAGCGTGGTCAACGCCCATTAAGGGTAAACATTACATTGCAGGAGGAAAAACAGAAGCAATGCCAACTATAAACTATCCATGTGTTTATATGTCCCTTGCAAGAGATTGGCCTGTAATTTCACTGCTCAAGTCACTGTCATTTAGGAGTTAAATCACTTTGTTTCTGTTTATGCAGCCCTAGCCACACCTCCCCTGGCTATGATTGACAGAGCCTGCATGGAAAAAAAACTGGTTTCACTTTCAAACAGATGTAATTTACGTTAAATAATTGTATCTCAATCTCTAAATTGAACTTTAATCACATACAGGAGGCTCTTGCAGGGTCTAGCAAGCTATTAACATAGCAGGGGATAAGAAAATCTTAATTAAACAGAACTTGCAAAAAAGAAAGCCTTAAAAGGGCTCTCTTTACAGGAAGTGTTTATGGAAGGCTGTGCAAGTCACATGCAGGGAGGTGTGACTAGGGTTCATAAACAAAGGGATTTAACTCCTAAATGGTAGAGATTGAGCAGTGAGGCTGCAGGGGCATGTTCTATACACCAAAACTGCTTCATTAAGCTAAAGTTGTTCAGGTGACTATAGTGTCCCTTTAATTAATTGGCAGCTAAGCTAGACAAAGATTGGAGGTTGATCATTTGTAATTAATATCAGATATAGAAGTAGGGAGAATGCTTAGGCAGTTGGGACACAAAGAGGGCACAATAAAATACAAACAACTCATCATACAGGTAAACCTTAAAGGAACGCTTTAGTTTTTAATAATGCATAGATGTATTCCTAACACTAATATATATTACTCAGCCCCTGCAGCCCTCTCTAACAAGCCCCCGCTAGTTGTAAAGCATTAAATAGAAATTTACAGATCCCTTTGCCTCCTCCAACAGCATCCGAGGAGGGGACCTAACGCGAGTGTCGGATGCGTATCAAGTCTAATCCATGGGAAAGCATTGCCCCAAAGCAATCCTATAGAGTTTTCTCTGACAATGGACATTCTCATGCACCGCGTGAGGACGTCCAGCATCGTTTCACGGAATTAAAACTCCAATAAACGCGTCTAGTGTCCGCCTTACAATGCGTTGCATTACAGGACTATGGGGGACAGCAACAATGGCATGAAGCGGTCTGGGTGCCTATAGTGTCCCTTTAAGCTACACGAAATACTCCTGAGAAATCAGAAGTTAAAGTAAATAAATGAAAATGGCAATTACTTCCTAATTTAGGAGTAAAAGCAGACAAACTGGCACACAGGACGAAATATGGGAAGAGGAGGTGCTGGGCTGTCCTAATGTACAGGAAAATAAACATTACAAATATGGCCGACTCGTACATAAAATGTGCGTCCAGAGCAACACAATCTCCAATTAATCAATCAATGCCTGGCTGTAAGGGAACATCCAGTGCAACGCTCCTCCACACGCACTGTACAGTAAGTAATCAGAGCTCTACATCAGCCTGATCAATACTACTAACCTGCAGGAACAGCTCAAACAGAATTTCCTCAGTTGCTCTCGGATCTAAATTCCCGACAAACAGTGTTCTATCGGCCTCGGAAGCCCCCATGATTCTCCAAACGAAAACACGAAACAACTGAAACTACCACTGAAAGTACCGTCTTATAACCTCCGCTACGTCCAGCGGCGTGACCCCTACGTCATTGCGACACCGTCACGTCATTGCGCGTGTCAAAATCCCGACGGCGTCGCATGATTCGTACGTCTAACGTAAAATTTTAACGTAAAGTGTGCAGTTTACTCCTTAGTCGGTACGAGATAGGGAAATTGTGTGCAGTTTGGCCAGCTTGTATTTCTAACATTGAATCCCACCATAAAGGCTTTATAGTGCAGCGTCAGAGAACAAAAATGCCTAATGCCTTGACTCTAATAGAGATAGTTGGATGAACATCCGAACATCCGTATGTTGGGCATATGCATATATAAGAGTAGAGCTCACTTTTCAATATTTCATAAAGACACAGGGACACATTAATTTCAGGGGTGTTAGTAAAACTAGCAACAATGTAAATTCCAATATTGATCTCCTTAGTTCTCTATCTCCAGGGCATTGATATAAACACATATTTATAGTTATAATACAAATAATGTACTCAATGTGAAAATATATATTTATTATTACAAAGTTTTAATGTATGTAACAATTAAATGAAAGCAAAGTATGATTCAACAAAGTCTATGCATTCTGGCCTGAATAATCTATCCTGGGTAGTCATCATATTAGCATACAATGAGACAATGTCAGTGTATTCCTCCTTTATGTGTTTTTATTATGTTAATAAATTCACGCTGGGTGAGCCTAACAAAATATTCCATATTCTATTGGGCTGCTAAACCTAATCAAAAACTAAGGGGTTTGTACAGTCAAATTAAATGTTTGCTTACGTGGACATTTTCCTGTACACTGGATGATACAATTGGATTAATCTTAATCCTATTTTAATGATATATTAATTAATTATATTGTGTTTCATTTCATCAAGATTATATCCATGACAAAAAGTTGATTCACATATACTACCAGTAGACCATTATTCATATGCTGTTTTTTTCTAAATGTGTATGTATGTTTTATATATATATATATATATATATATATATATATATATATATATAGCATCAGTTATGTTTGTGGTTAAAGGGACACTATAGTCACCTGAACAACTTTAGCTTAATGAAGCAGTTTTGGTGTATAGAACATGCCCCTGCAGCCTCACTGCTCAATCCTCTGCCATTTAGGAGTTAAATCCCTTTGTTTATGAACCATAGTCACACCTCCCTGCATGTGACTTGCACAGCCTTCCATAAACACTTCCTGTAAAGAGAGCCCTATTTAGGCTTTCTTTTTTGCAAGTTCTGTTTAATTAAGATTGTTTTATCCCCTGCTATGTTAATAGCTTGCTAGACCCTGCAAGAGCCTCATGTATGTGATTAAAGTTCAATTTAGAGATTGAGATCCAATTATTTAAGGTAAATTACATCTGTTTGAAAGTGAAACCAGTTTTTTTTTTTCATGCAGGCTCTGTCAATCATAGCCAGGGGAGGTGTGGCTAGGGCTGCATAAACAGAAACAACGTGATTTAACTCCTAAATGACAGTGAATTGAGCAGTGAAATTGCAGGGGAATGATCTATACACTAAAACTGCTTTATTTAGCTAAAGTAATTTAGGTGACTATAGTGTGCCTTTAAGAGTTGGCTTTCTTAAAATGGACAGTGTATCTTTTCTTTCATTATAAAATTTAAACTGATGCATAAATTACATTTATGAAAACATGGTTCTTTTTTAACTTCCCTCTTTTCTTGTATCAAGGTAAATGCAGTATGTTACCTAATTATATCATGCATAATTTCCTAAAGATTATTAACATATTTTGTTCCCAAATCCTTGATTGTTGATCATGTATATGTAAATTCATTAATTGGCATTTCAATTATGCATATTGCCTGTTTGAAAGTCCATCAGTTTCACTAACTTTGCAAGTCTATGCATTTCATTTCACTCTGAGTGGTTTTTCATCGTCAGAATTGATTATCTCAGCCAAGGAGGCAAGCTGGTGAGGAGCCAAATGCGGCCAATCAGCATTTCCTTATAGCTAAATGTCAGTGGTCTATGCTGTGCAACAGTGACACAAGAAGCATCTCCAGTGGCCACTGGAGGTGTCCCTAGGCTACAATGTAAACACTGCATTTTCTCTGGAAAGTCACTGTTTACAGGAAAATGCTTCAGAACAACTGCAGCAGAACAACTTTAATAAGCTGTAGTTGTCCTGGTGACTATGGTGTCCCTTTAAGGACACAAGCAAAATTTGCTCTTGGTGTGTTGAACCACAGTTTCCATCTTTGTCATTTATTTCACAAACACATATTATATACTTTTTTTGAATTTTTTTTTTGTCTGGGTTATGCATTAGAACTAGTGATGTCCCGAACGGTTCGCTGGCGAATAGTTCCTGGCGAACATAGCATGTTCACGTTCGCCACCGCGGGCGAACACATGCGGTGTTCGATCCGCCCCCTATTCTTTATCATGGAGTAAACTTTGACCCTGTACCTCACAGTCAGCAGACACATTCCAGCCAATCAGCAGCACACACCCCCTAGCAGACCCTCCCACCTACTGGACAGTATCCATTTTAGATTCATTCGGAAGCTGCAACCATTTTATTTTATTTTTCCTTTTTTTTTTCAGTGCATATAAATGTTACAAGCAGATACTCCCCCAGACACTCTGTGTTACTGCAGATACTCCCTCTAGATACCCTGTGTTACTGCAGATACTCCCTCCAGACTCCCTGTGTTACTGCAGATACTCCCTCCAGACACCCTGTGTTACTGCAGATACTCCCTCCAGACACTCTGTATTACTGCAGATACTTCCTCCAGACACCCTGTGTTACTGCAGATACTCCCTCCAGACACTCTGTGTTACTGCAGATACTCCCGCCAGACACTCTGTATTACTGAAGATACTCCCTCCAGACACCAGGCACATATGGATTGACACCTAACCTAAGGATCCATGATACACACTGACACAGAGCAGAATAGGGACTGTTCCCCCTACATAGGGTCACTTGGCAGATATGGATTGACACCTATCCTAAGGATCCCTGATACACACTGACACAGAGCAGAATAGGGACTGTTCCCCCTACATAGGGTCACTTGGCAGATATGGATTGACACCTATCCTAAGGATCCCTGATACACACTGACACAGAGCAGAATAGGGACTGTTCCCCCTACATAGGGCCACTTGGCAGATATGGATTGACACCTGTCCTCAGAGATCATGATACACACTGACACAGAGCAGAATAGGGACTGTTCCCCCTACATAGGGTCACTTGGCAGATATGGATTGACACCTATCCTCAGAGCCCCTGATACACACTGACACAGAGCAGAATAGGGACTGTGGGTTTTAAAATTCGCCTGCCTATTGAAGTCAATGGCGGTTCGCCCGGTTCGCGAAGTTCGCGTCGGCCGTTCGCGAACCGAAAATTTTGTGTTCGCGACATCACTAATTATATTATGTAAAATATATTGTGCAATCTGTCTTGGTGTCCAGCAGGAAATTAAGCTACCATGTCTTGACCTAATTATGACCCTGACACCAAGACACCAGAGAGTGGTGTGCATTGTTCTGGCTGAATACCCCTTGTTGTGGTTTTCCCTGAAATAAACAGTTATTTTGTTTTACTCACTATGACTGGTCTTATCCACTATATTTCTGGAATTTTACAAGGTTCCAGAGGGCTATAATACTGTATGCTGTAGCTGAGTCCAGAACCAGCAGAGGATTAGAGAAGCGGTGACCAAGGGACACTATGAGACCTTGCTACCTATGACACTTGGGTTTGAATCCCACTTCAGACATCAGTGTCATGGGTAGCCAGGTCTATTTTAGAATTTGGTCTGTTTGTCTTGTAAACGTAATAACCATCACACAAAAATAAAATTGCCACAAAAAAAGTATAAAAGTATATATTTATAACAAGTAGACATCACAGCCTATTTACCTTATAGTAACAGCAAAGTTGTCCAGGCACTCAAGGTCTTCATATATCAGCAGATTTATTAGAAAAACATGACAGATACATCCCTTCAGGGATCAAAACAATTTGATAAAAATCCAATAAATCTGCTGATGTATGAAGACCTTGAGTGCCTGGACTACTTTGCTCTTACTATATGGATTAGGAGTTTGCCAGCCCTAGGTACAGTGCACCGAGGTCTACAGATGATGAGAGTGCGGATCCCTCCTTTTTTTGCAATCAGGCTATTTACCTAAGGGAATTTTGTAGTCATTTAACTGCCAATTTTATTCTCATATTGTAGTGACATTTTGTTTAGTTTTTTTGAGATGTACCTAGTTTTTTTTCAATGTGTATTTTTAAAATGTGTGCTACTACAAAACCTTATCACCTCAAGTACAGCAAAATAATTATTCTTATGTATGCCTTTGCAGCTATCCTGTGAAATTACAGTGACATTACGAGACCTGATCATTTAAGTGTTTGCATTTAGAATTAAATAACCAATTGATACATGGGTCTCCCTGGAGTTAGCAGGTATTTTTAAACCTGTTCATACCAAGTTGTACTATCAGTAATTAAAATTCCTTTTTAAAGAACTGAGTGCAGCACTGACTTTGAGCGCTGCATGCAGCTCATCTGTCAGGATTGGGCCACTAATTATGCCCCCAGCTAATAGAGGGAAGCTCCAGGTATCTAAACATCTAAGCGCTACGGAATCTGTTGGCGCTATATAAATGGCAATAATAATAATAAACATACTTGGGGTTCCCCTGTTACTATTGTAGATCAGAATCAGTTCCCAGCAAGGAAACACTTCTTGCTGGTAAATGCCACATGATGGAATTATTCCATCATGGGACCTTAAAGGACCACTATAGTGCCAGGGAAACAAACTCGTTTTCCTGGCACTATAGTGCCCTGAGGGTGCCTCCACCCTCTGGGTCCCACTCCCGCTGGGCTGAAGGGGGAGGAAGGGGAACAGGGGAGTCCACTAGCAGCATACTGGACCACCAGGGAGTGAACCAGCTGCCCACCAGACCACCAGGGACCCACTGGATCACCATGGGAGAAATTATTGTCCCCCTACCTGCACAAAAGGTAAGCAGGAGGGAGGCAAATAACTATATAGTTAATTACTGTAATTCACTTGCCACCCCTCTCCCTACTTCACACCCTACCACATTCCCCTCACTCTGTCACACTAATCCCCTAACCCTGCCACTAACCCCTCTAACCCTGTCACACTAACCCCCTAACCATGTCACACTAACACCCCTAACCATGTCCTACTAAACCCCCCTAATCTTCTCCCACTAACCCCCCTAGCCCTGTCACACTAACCCCCCTAACCCTGTTACACTATTTCCACTAACAGTCACACTAACCTTCCTAACCCTGTCACACTAACCCCCCTAGCACTGTCACACTAACCCCACTAACACTGTCACACTAATTCCCTAACCCTGTCACCCTAACACTGTTATACTAATCATCCTAACCGTGTCACACTCACCACCCTCCCACATTCACTTACGACCCCTCACCCTGTCATACTCACCATCCTCCCACAATCACTTATGACCCCTCATCCTGTCACTCTCACCCACCCCGAACATTCACACTCACCCCCTAACTCTGCCACTCTTACTCCTTACCTATGACATGCTCACAACCCTCACACCTACTCCCCACACCGTATTATAATTACAGATGTCTGTGTGCATATCTGTCTGTATGTGCCAGTGTGTGTATCTGTGTGCCAGTGTGAGTATCCCTGTGTATGTATCAGTGTGTATATGTGTGTATCTGTATGTGGCAGTGTATACACTACACACAAATGTACAAAAGAACAAGAGTTATAGGCGCTCACTATAGTGCAGTAGGTTGGTATGGGCTGCGGTACACAATACAAGGATTCCCAAGACCTCGTGTGATTGATAAACAGAAAGATGTGTGGCGTATACTGCCCCCAAAAATCATACGAACATCGACTTTCAGGGTAAACCTCAGGGTAATAAAACGAGACAATAATGGTACAGTACAATATGATAAAGTGCAAATTATGCAGATGGCAGCTATAGGAAAACCACTCACATTTGATAGAGCTATTTTAGAGCTCTGCTGTATTGCGCGTGGACGGTACAATCCCCGTCTAAGGATATATGGTGGTATAGGTAATGTTGGTTCTCCAGGTGGAAATGCAGATATGCGTTGTATATATGGAAGCAAAAGAGCAGAAAAATCTCCAATGATGTAGCAAGTACTACTATATGAAGTAAAAAGACGTAATGTGCTTACATTTTGTAGAGCAAGACTTGCTCTAGTTAAAACAGCATGGGTGGTATAATCCCCACCTCAGGATTTGATGGTACCAGGTAGCAAGCAGAAAACAAATAGTTATGTGAAAAGTAACTATTTATTCTACAAAAACACAAGAACAATAAAAGTATTCTAAAATTAGATAAAAGTATCCCACTTGACGCGTTTCGTCTGTCCAGTGGCTTTTTCAAAAGGGGAAAAAAGCCTGTACGACAGATGGGGATTTACATTTTGGCCACCTTTGTGCTAGAAGGCGGTCCAAAAAATAATTCTTGCCCCTGCAGGCCCTTGACAATTTGTGGAATGAAGAGGAGACCCGGCACACACAATCTTTATCTTCCAGATGCTCTATCCAACTCTTGCAAGTCCCCAGCCATCAGAGTGTTGCCCCAGATTACCATGGCAACGCTCCGCGCAACGCTCAGACTGGAGAGTTGGAGGTAAGGAGCTGCTGGAAGATGAAGATTATGATTATGTTGGCAGTCTGCACTATGCCACCGGACAACCAGGGAGTGTAATGTTCCCCCTCCCTGGTCACATAAAATGCCAGTAATAAATACGAGGTACGGTGGAGGAAAACAATAAATAAATGAATGATAAAAAAAAATAATTTCCACAGAATGCAGCCTCTATCCTACCCACCAATATACTCACACACACTGCATCCACTTTGCACACACTGCATTCTCTACACCACGGATACCCAAAAGGTAGATCCCAAGATGTTCTAAAACTACAGTTTCCATGATGCTTTGTCATTCTACAACATATGCACCTCCCCAAATTTAACTTTTCCCCACCCCTTCCTGTCAAGGCCGCACTTTGGCTGACAGACGCTCACTCACTTACAGACGCACAATCTCACTGATAAATGTATACACTCACTGACAGACACACACTCTCATATACACTGACAAACAATGACATACACACACTCACTGATTTGACACACTGATAGACATACACTATTACTCAGACAAACACTGACAGACTCACTGACAGATGCACACTCTTACTGACACACACACACACACATTCACTGACAGACACACACTCTCACTCAAATTCACTGACACATACTCACTGAAACACACACACACTCACTCTCATTCACTGACACACACACTCACTGACTGACACACTCACTCACATACTGAAATACACACTCACTCACATTTACTGACACACACACACAATTATTATTATTATTATTTTTTTTTTTATTGAAATCCACCCAGCCTCCCTACCTTTGGGATAGCTGGGTGTATTTTTCACCTGGGGTCCAGTAGGGCTGCTGGGCAGAGAGGCGGCCGGACGTGCAGGCAGGCAGGTGGTTAATTCCCGGGCGGGCGGCGAGGGAGTACTTCCCCCCGCGCTCTCTCTGCTCAGCTCCCTTGCGCACCACAGAGTGATGCCTGGAGCTGGAATATGATGTCATATTCCATCTCCCGAGCAGAGAGAGCTCGTGTGAGGGGGGGGGGGGGGGCGGGGGGAGGGAGTGCTCCCTCGCTGCCTGCCCGGGAATCAACCGCCCTCCTACCCCGGGGAGCCCAAAGGGCCAGCTCTCCCATAAAATGAGGCAAACAAGGTATTTGCCTGGGTATTTGGGGGTGTCGTTTTTTGCTGCCCCCTGGAAATTTGCGCCCAAGGCAAATGCCTTGTTTGCCTCATGGTAGATACATCCCTGCCACCAGGCAATAGCCAAGAATGCCTACTACCGAAGGAAAGAATTCACTGACCGACACACACACACACTCACTGACAGACACACACACTCACTCAAATTCACTGACACCTCGCTGCCCGCCCGGGAATCAACCGCCCTCCTACCCCGGGGAGCCCAAAGGGCCAGCTCTCCCATAAAATGAGGCAAACAAGGTATTTGCCTGGGTATTTGGGGGTGTCGTTTTTTGCTGCCCCCTGGAAATTGGCGCCCAAGGCAAATGCCTTGTTTGCCTCACGGTAGATACATCCCTGCCACCAGGCAATAGCCAAGAATGCCTACTACCGAAGGAAAGAATTAGCTCATGAGACATGACTCTAGAAAGGGTTTTGGACAGGGTGGATAATATTTTGCTTCAATGTTTTATAGTATGGGATGTCTTTGATTCTTGGACTGAATCCAAAACTATTTTATTTATTTATTTTTCTACTGCAGAGAGTTTGCATTTCTTACATGATGGTCTAGAATAAATGCATTGCCCTCAGCAGTTTAAAGGACCACTCTAGTGCCAGGAAAACATACTTGTTTTCCTGGCACTAGAGTGCCCTGAGGGTGCCCCCACCCTCAGGGTCCCCCTCCCGCCCGGCTCTGGAAAGGGGAAAAGGGGTAAAACTTACCTTTTTCCAGCGCTGGGCGGGGAGATCTCTGCCTCCGATCCTCCTCCGTTCCGCCCCGTCGGCTGAATGCGCACGCGCGGCAAGAGCTGCGCGCGCATTCAGCCGGTCACATAGGAAAGCATTTACAATGCTTTCCTATGGACGCTTGCGTGCTCTTACTGTGATTTTCACAGTGAGAATCACGCAAGCGCCTCTAGCGGCTGTCAATGAGACAGCCACTAGAGGATTTGGGGGAAGGCTTAACCCATTAATAAACATAAAAAAAAACATAAAAAAAAAAATGGGTTAACCCTAGCTGGACCTGGCACCCAGACCACTTCATTAAGCTGAAGTGGTCTGGGTGCCTAGAGTGGTCCTTTAAGTATGTTTAAACATATAGGACTAGATTATCACAAAATGGAACTTGCTTCACATATTCCAAAATGAATACCAGCTATATATATATATATACATATATATATATATATATACATATATATATATACATATATATATATATACATATATATACACACATATATATATATATATATATATATAAAAAGCAGCTAACATAGAATGTTTTTTTCTACATGAACGATTAACAATCAAACAAAATAAAATGCCACAACTAGTAGCAATTAAAAATAAAAGGTGAACTATGAAAATCAGTTTTAATAAATTAAATGCAAATACATTTTTTTTATAAAAGTGAACAATGCAAATTCATTTAAATAAATTGTACTGAATGCAAATAAACATTCTTGAAAAAGTGAGTAATGCAAATCAGTTTTGAATAAATGCTAATAAATATTCCTGTAAAAGTGAACAATGCAATCAGTTTAAATAAATTCAGGTAAATGCAGATAAATGTTCCTGTGGTGTTAAAGTATATTAGAATAAGAATAACTGCAGCACTTAAAGTGGAACTGCAGTGGAAAGCTCATTTTCAAAGACTCCAGACGGTGACATCACTCCTGGGGGTCTAGTGGCAGGGGGTGGAGATGGCAGGGAAAGGTAAGTTTAACTTACTTGAACCTGTCCTTCATGGGCACTGCCATCATCTTCTTGCCGATCCTCTTGTAAGAGTACAACATTGTGCCCGAGTACAGCATTGAGGTCTATGGAGTATCCTGCCAGGTCGCAGGTTCCTCCTTTGACAGAAACAATTCCCTGCAGTTGTCACTGGTGATGGTGGGGGGGATTGAGACTTCTTGATGAGGGTAGCTCTGCCCACTGTCAAAAGGTGGCAAGCCTAGGAAAATGCTGAGACCAAGTAGTCCCAAGTTTGTCTTAGTATATCTTTTGACTGGGTTGGAATTTCAGTCAACATGAGTATTTCACAAAGACTTTATGTTTGTGAAATAGTCCTTTTGAGGGGTATTTTTGTGAAATACTTCTTTTGTAGGGTGTGACATTGCCACTTTAATCATACAGTACAGCGGAACTCAGTCAGGTAGTATTACAGTAAATTTATTAACACACTATATACACTATATAAATGTAAAGATTCACAAACAGCGTTTCTTTACAGACACAGAATGGTTACCGGGTATGCAGTGGCTCAACATCAGTTAAAACAGGGGGCAAATCCCACATGACTTCAGTCCACTCCCTCACCTGGGCTGATACATATTTACAACATATGTAAAAGAGACGATGATGTTCATCATGTTCAGCCTTTCTCGTATCTGTTTTGCTGTTGATCCAAAAGAAGGCAAAAAAAAGCGCCAGTTTGAAGCGCTTTCGGCAAAACATCCTGGCACTGTCCCTGTACACATCACTTCAGGACAGGTTATAGCATTCTATCAGTACTGTAGCTGCAGCTTCACCCCTTAAAGAAACACTGACGTCACCATAACCACTTCATCTCATTAACATGGTCATTGTTTCTAGAGTCCCTCAGCACTGTCCTTCCATTAAGTATTAAACCTCTTTTTAACATTTCAAAGCAGTGATGCCCAAAAGGTAGATCCCCAGATGTTGTAGAACTACAATTCCCATGATGCTTTCCATGTCTTTGCATGCTTTTAGAATGACAAGGCATCATGGAAGTTTTTAAAACATCTGGGGATCTACCTTTTGGGCACACATGTTTTAAAGGGACAGTTTAGGCATCATAAGGCACTATAACAACTTCATCTAAATCAAGTTGTTATGGTGCCAGAGGCCCCAGGGCACATTCTTACCTTCAGGGGTTAAAAGAACACTATAGGGCAGGGATAGGCAACCTTCGGCACTCCAGATGTTGTGGACTACATCCCCTAAATGCTCTAACACCCATAATGCTGGCAAAGAATCATGGGAGGTGTAGTCCAAAACATCTGGAGTGCCGAAGGTTGCCTATGTCTGCTATAGGGTCAGGAACACAAACATGCATTACTGACCATATAGTGTTAAAACTACCATTTAGAAGGGTTTAAAACTCACCTTATTCCAGCGTCGCACGGATGCGCCTGCGCTGGCACCATTCCAATCTGCCTCCTTGGTGACATCATCAGAATTTACACAGGAAAAGCATTGGATCGGCTGAAATCAGCAAGGAGGTGGGGCCAAACACTTGAATCAATGCATCTGTATGAGGAATATTCAACGTCTCCATGCAGAGCATGGAGATGCTAAACGGCAGTGCTGCCTACTGTGCAGCACTTACCCAGGAAGCACCTCCAGTTGCCATCTGAGGAGTGGCCACTGGAGGTGTCCCTAGAGGGCATGTAAACACTGCCTTTTCTCTGACATGCAGTGTTTGCATGAAAATGCCTGAAGGTAATGATTATACTCATCAGAACAACTACATTAAGCTGTAGTTGTTCTGGTGACTAGTGTTTCCATTTAAATTGCTCTCAAGCGGTTTAACCCCAAAGTTGTATCCAGCACCAATCTCAGCTTTTCCCCCAGTGGCATCAAGCTTCTGCAATTTCAGATTCAGTTTGGGTGGAGTACCACCAGACAGGGGCGGCGTTGATTGAATTCCTAAAGCATTAGTGCTCCTTTAAGCACAAAATGAGCAAACTGAAGCTTGGTTCTTAAGTAAAGGGGATTAAAAATATATATATATTTTTATATATATATATATATATATATATATATATATATATATATATATATATATATATTTATATTAAAGGTGCACTCACAGGTCTTGATTAAAGTGATTCTTTTATTCCTGATTAAAAATGACATCTGTCCCGATCGACGTTTCGACCCTCATATGGTATTTTTCAAGATTGAAAAAGACCCTATACGGGTCAAAACGTCGATCAGGACAGATATTATAATTATGGTCATATACATACATACATACATACATACATACATACATACATACAAGTCAGTGTGTTTGTAGACATGTACATAGCTTTGTGTATTTTGAAATTCTACATTGTGCACAAAATATAGGCACGTGAAAATGCAGAAAAAGTATGAATGCTTTAAAAAATAATAAATGTTACTTATTTTTAAGTATTAACAAAATGCAAAATGAATGAACAGAAGACAAATCAATATTTGTTCTAACCACCATTTGCAGCATTAATTCTTGTAGTTACATTTGCACACAGTTTTTAAGGAACTCTGCATGAAGGTTGTTCCAAACATCTGTAACCACAGTTCTGTAATCCCAGACAGATTCAATGATTCCCAGACAGACTCAATCTTTTTTGAGATAAAGGCTATGCAGGGGCCATACTATCGCTTGTTCTTAATTATCCTGACTATTTCCATTAATTCTGATTTGAAGTAGTAATGGTGTTTTACCCTACTGCTGATGGAATTGATCTATGGTCGTGTCATCAGCTAGATCAAGAATTCTGCATCAATAAAGTGGATCCTGTGCAAATGTGGCATCTGATGCTGACACGCACTGCAAATGACAGCACACCACCTCATCACCCAGCGCAGGGCCGGTGCCAGGATTTTTGGGTACATAGGCGAAGATGCATTTTTCCGCCCCCCCCCCCACCTCTAAAATTAACATCTTCACCTATGTGCCTCCTAACCAGCCCCTCCCTCTTCCCCGTCCCTTAGTGTTCCTCTCCCCTCTCCCCTCCCCCCTCCTTTCCCTGTCCCTTGGTTTTTCTCTCCCCTCCCCTCTCTGTCCGTTGGTGCACCCCCCACCCTCTTAGCGGTCACACTCCCCTTCCTGGTATGCCTCCTACCTGTCTTGTAGCGTTGCGGAGCAGACCCTCTACAGGAACTTCAGTTTTCTGTAGCTGGCTGGACTGACAGGAAGTGCTCTCTCAGTAACCAGGTACAGGAAACAGAAGCTCCTGTACTGCGCTCCGCTCCGCCACGCTACACTCACTAACAGCCACACACACTCAATGACAAACACACAGACGTCACTGACAGACACAGACTCACTGATCTGACACATACTCATTCATTGACAGACACACACTCAATCACAAACATAATCTCACTGATTTGACAGACACTCACAAACACACACTCATACACTGACAGACACACACATTCATACAATCATTCACAGACACAGACAGACACATACACACATACACAGACACACACACTCACAGACAAACACATACACAGACACACACACAGAAACACTCACAGACAAACACATACACAGACACACACTCACAGACAAACACATACACACACAGACACATACATACACTCACACATACACAGACACACACACTCACAGACAAACACATACAGACACACATATACAGACACACACTCACAGACAAACACATACACACACAAAGACAAACACATACACACACACACTGACAAACACATACACACACACACTCACAGACAAACACAGACAAACACATACACACTCACAGACAAACACATACACACACACTGACAAACACATACACACACACTCACAGACACATACACACACACTCACAGACAAACACACACTCACACATACACTTTCAGACACACACTCACAGACACACACACACTCAGACAAACACACTCACACATACACTTTCAGACACACACACACACACTCACACATACACTTTCAGACACACACACACACTCACACATACACTTTCAGACACACACACACACACTCACACATACACTTTCAGACACACACACACACTCACACATACACTTTCAGACACACACACACACACACTCACACATACACTTTCAGACACACACACACACACACTCACACATACACTTTCAGACACACACAAATTAATAATAAATATCCACCCAGCCTCCCTACCTGGAGAGAGCTGGTGTGGATGTGTCCCTGGGGTCCATGGGGCTTCAGTTCAGCGGGCGGCAGCAGTTCTAATGAGAGGCGGCGAGGGAGCTCTAACCTGTCTGCTCTGCTCCCTCGCAGGCTGTCTGCTGATGCCGGGAGCCGGAATATGACGTCATATTCCGGCTCCCGCAGAATCAGCACACGGCGCGCGAGGGAGCAGAGCAGACAGGTTAGAGCTCCCTCGCCGCCTCTCATTAGAACTGCTGCCGCCCGCCGGGGGTCCAGAAGGTGACCTGGCAGGAGGCAGCGCTTCCCTCCTGCTGGTCACCGAAATCTTGCGCCCCCAGAGCCGGTGCGCCCTAAGGCGGCCGCCTGTGCCGCCTTATGGACGCGCCGGCCCTGACCCAGCGTGGCACCCATGTCCTCCCCTCAGCCCTCCCTCCTCTTCTGATGAGGAGTGACATCAGCCGTGGTGGAGCGGGCTGTAGGGAGAACTTTGCCTCTGTGCTTTAACACAGGTAAGTGTTCTTATTTTTTTGATTTGTGGAAAACAGGAAGTAGGTGCAGGGCCTAGATAGTCTTTATGGGAGTATATGCATCCCTCATAAAGACCTACCACCGGTTTTACCCAGCTTTCTTTAGCATAAGAGAGACTCTGTATTTGGTGACTGAGCTCTCATTGGACTGTAATCATTTTTAAAAGCGCTGAATTTTTTCTTATCTTACTTTTATTTCTTTTAGTTTGGGGCAGGCCACTACTACGAGGGCTACTCTAACCAAAACCAAATTTGTTTTTGTATTCTTTATTTTTGTTCGTGCATAAGGGTAACAGGCGAATTTGTACTGCCACAATAGCTGGTACAATCGAGTTTGCATACACTCTTAATCACATGGCATTAATGACATTGCACTTCTTTTGAAAGTAGTTATATAAACAAGATAATATCGTAACCTTAGTAGTGATAGCAAATTAAAGACCTAGACATAGACATAGAGAAACAGGCATACCTAAGCAGGTGTGTCGTCTAAGCAGGTGGAGTAAGTAAGGTTGAATGGTGTCTGATTGACCAAGCTAGGGTTAACTGTGATATGTGAACATGTTATACAGTATTTTTTAAAGTAGGCAGGATGTGAGACATGTCGTTTGGTAGGCATTAAATAAGCTTAGTACAGGCTAGCTCAGCTTGTCTATTATAGTAAGTCACAGTAAGATCGTCGGGCTGGAGATAGACATATATTGGTGCTGCCAGTGCTAATATCAATTAAACATTGCCTATCTAGTCGAGAGCAGGTTTTATAAGTTATGTCATAAGGTTAACATCATGCAGTATGAGATTTAGTATGTTATATTTACTGACATGTAGCGGCTCATGCTAAGCTTGACTGACCATGTTCATGTGACTTCGGTTGTTCTGCTTGAGCTTATGGTACGATATGTAGCTTATATGCTTAGAAATAATAAAAGTAAAAATATAACAGCTGTCCAACAGTTAACTTTACAGTATGCTTGAAAGCCACCGTGGTCCGGGGCTGCGTGTGTTTTTGCCCTCTGCTCTCCATGGATGTCAGTCCTGGTCACGCAGTATGTCAGATTAAGCTGATGGATGGTGGGCTTGGCACTGAACTTCCCGGAGGCTTTGTGTAGTGAGTCTCTATCATCCGATGCCGTCTCTTTTGAAGCAGCTAGCATTTGGTGGTGAGGTATTGGAGGCCGCTGGAGCAGTGGACAGTGTGGTGGCATCCCTCCAGCCCCAGGCTGTTGCATGGGCCTGCATCTCTGTGCCACGAACTCTGCAGCTTCTGGAGCCTGAGTTTCCTTCCCTTTCGGGGGTAGTGGAGGGCATGATGGACTTTGGCCGCTTGCGGCGTTGGAGCCTCTGTGGGTGTGGGCGATGCATCTGGGTCTTCACCCTTTTGGCCTCCAGCCCGGGTAAGCTCTGTGGTTTGGGGTTGTGTGCGTCGTCCGTTGCTGTGCCCCCCTGTCCCCGCTACCGGCTGTCTCGCTTACCCGCTGTTCTTGCAGGTCCCTGCGCGGTCTGTGTTGTTTCCAGGCGGTCTCTTAATTTTGCCAAGAAGCGTCTGAATATTTTGTTCAGGTGCTGTGTGGTGTCGTGGTAGATTGTTGCTTGCTGGAGCAGGTTCAGCGTGAGCGATGTGCTACCAGCCGCCATCTTAGGAATGCCTCGTGGGGGATCACACTGCCTTGTCGTCGTGCAGAGATCAGCGTGGCACACACCGTGCGGACCGGGATAACCCCCGCCGGTCCAGAGGGGGGGGGAGGGGGTAGGAGGTGAGTAGTTTGGAGGTTCCCACTGCAGTGTCATCCGCGAGGAGAGCGGCCGCCTCTCCCCGGCAGGGTCTCGAGTAGGCCTCTTGGTACTGGTGCTGGTTCCTGGTTAATGTCGGGTTAACGATTGGTACCTGTCGATGCGCCCGGGTGTCCCCGGCTGTGCTATCACCCTCCAGGTGCTGTATGCGCAAGTTTTTCAGGGTTTTCCCCCCAAATTGTGCCATTTTTGTCTGGAGCTCAGTCTCAGCACGTCCATGGAGCCTGAAAGCCAGGCTCCGCCCCCCAAATGTATTTATTTTTGGGCTGGATTAGCCCTCTAAATTTTGTTCAGTAACCTCACTTTGTTTGCAGAGTTGGAGTGATCATCACCCAGTTTTATTCCTCCTATTCAGTCATTTCTGTCTTAATTTAAGGGATACTATAGATACCTGAACTACTACAGCTTATTGTAGTAGTTCTGATGTCTATAGCATGTCCCTGCAGTCTTAGCACTGTAAATGTAGCCTTTTCAGAGAAAAGGCAGTGTTTATATTGCTGCCTAGAACCTCTAGTGGCAGTCACTAAGGCGGCCTTTAGAGGTACTTCCTAGTTCAGTGTTGCACTGTGTGCATCACTTGTGTTCAGTGTCGGAGATGCTGATTGCTCCCCATAGAGATGCATTGATTTAATGCATCTCTGAAATGTTGATTGGCGCAGCGTGGTGTTTTGCTGTACATGTGCAATATAGGTAAGCTTTGAATTGGCTGAGATCATCAAGATTGATGATCTCATCTATGGAAGTTTCAGAAACCTAAACAGCCACTCCAGCACTATAAGTTTAGGAAACTTGTTTATTTTCATAACATTATAGTTTGTGATGATCATTACTACCTGTTTTGTACAATTGTTTAATCATGCAAATGACTATATGCCTACAAAAACCTTTGACTTTGTGTAAGTATACCTAGGCAAATTGTTGCTGCTTTGAAGAGTGGTTACACCAAATACTAATTTGATTTAGAATTCTCTTTTGTTCCGGCCCTTTGCATTTTATTAATTGATACATATAAGTTATTAACATTTTTGTATACTTACTGTACAGCATTTTTCACACCTGCTTAAACCTCTTGCAAAGGGGGAGGAGGTGAATGGGGGGACAGAGAGAGAGAGTGAACGTGCACAGATTGCAGCCATATTTGTCTAGTGGTGCAGATGTAAACAAGGTATCACAAGATATACATTTTCCTCACGTATAGTGGCAGTACTGTCAAGTGGGATGTGCCTTTGTTAATGGACAAGAAGCTCCCCCTTATTTTTTAAGGTACCTGCCATGCCCAGTCTATTGCCCTTATAATCCAGTACCTTAGAGGAGAACTCCAGTTCTTCTTGTCCCGGGAAAGGGACGGACAGCTCCTCCAAAAGTCCAGGTGGAGAATGGTGCGGTCAGCACAGGCTGCTGATCGGGGAGGTGAGTGCCCGATAGCTCCCAGGACGGGAGCTGTGCGGCAGATATACTTCCGGAATTGCGTTATGGAACGCGACTGGAGGCTTTATTTTGTGGCCTCTTCTTGGGAAGTCCTGGTCGGACCTCCAACCAACAATGCTCACGCATTCACACAGCAGTGGAATGCACACCCGGGAGATATTGCGTTCCACTGAACACCGAATCACGCTACTGTGCATGCGTGAAATAGTAGTTGGAGAATTGGCGCCAAATTTTTGGCTATAAAGCTGTGCAGAACCTGTCAGACCCCAAGGGTGGGTGTCCAGTTCAGATTCTCCGTGTCACCAGCCCTTCTACACGGTTGTGAGGTGTTTGAGATGAGATTTAATTTTTAAACTCCTATTGACGCCTGTCACTAATTGCATGCTTGCTGAAACTTAGTGTTTCTGTTTCTACAGATATGTCCAGTCCTAATTCTCCGGATAAGGCTGAAAAAGAAAATATGTCAGCTACTGTCCCAAAAAAGGCCACAAGCAAATCTAAGCACTTATGTTGCCTGGAATTGGCAGTTCCTCTACCTGACGGTTGTCGTAAAAAACCCACAACCAATGCTCCACAGAATTTCTGGAGAAAGCCAAGCAAACTGATATGTCTTCATTCCTGTGCTGGTTCCAGGAAAATTTATCCCAGACCTTCGAGTCTTTTAAAGATTCTGTGAAAAAAGCCAGCGGACCGGCTGCTATTCGTGAAAAACAGACAAAGAAACGTAGGAGAGAGAGATATCTTCTTCCCTGTCTGAACTGTCATCAGGGGAATGCTCATAGTTTTCACCTTCAGAAGACGGGTTCAGCAGTACTGAAAGCACAGAGTGTGTGGCTCCAAGCCCTAGAAGAATCTCTCATGGGAAAATCTGATAATGACCATGCTCAGCTTATGTTCCGAATAATTGATGGGATGTTTTGGGATATTGCTAGTGTACCTATAATAGAGGACAAAACATAGTGCAAATATTGCTAATAAACTATAATAAAACTTCCAATGATCCGAATGCACTCACATATTCCAGGAAAATAAAGCTTATTATGGGTGCCTCCCCTTGATGGAAATGGGGGGTATGTTCCTTTAAAATTCCCTCCTCAAGTGATAGCCAATAGGGTATCCAGGTCAGCACAAAATTTCAGAGGCAGCAACCAAAAGGAATACTTTAAAGGCGATTTATTCACTTGAAAAAGGTATAAATAAAATAAAATATAAAAACAAACTTTGGAAAGAGATGCTGGTCCTACGCGTTTCGTCCTTATACAACAAGGACTTCCTCAGGGACCTCTTTCAACAAATGACATTCAGCAGGTACATAAAATCACAACAGCATCCTAAAACGCTAACATTCAAAAGATCTTATATAGGGCTAAACCCTTCAAGTCATTGGTGGAATAGTGGGTGTCTTCTAATTTCGTAGTTCCAATTCGTCGAGGTTTTCCTCTCAGCTGTAGCTGTTTTGCCGTGATGAAAAAAGCCGGGTCCGTTCAGAGCACCAGCCGCTTCCGCATTCGTCATACGCAACGTCTGCGTCACGTGTGTAGTTACTTAGCACATGATTGCCGTGCGTTCTACGCTCGGGAAAAGAACATGGCTGTGCGTTCCACAGCGTTAGTAGCAGCCTAAAGAAGCATTCTTTCGTACTTGATGTTTATATGCAAGCCGCTAGGAATAAAAAACTGTTAGAATTTGTTCTATATTCACATGAAATATCCTAATAAAAAAAAATCTATTGAAAAAATACTACTAATAATATGTCCTCTAAAAAAAAATAATAATAATAATAACCAGTTTCAAAACCTTAAGATGAATGAAAAAAACTTCCCATCCAAGTTGATCATTCATAATATCTATTATAATTTTGCAAAAGAGTGATAATTAATTATTAATGATAATGATAATAGATTCATATACTAGCAACAATATTTTTATCATAATAACCATAAAAGTGACATGAGTGACCATATCTCAATTGCAAATCCATATTGTAGGAAGTGACATGAATATCTATTTGTATATTCAATTACATATCCATATTGTATAAGGTGGCATAAGTGATTAAACACTCAATATTCATTCTAAATAAAGTGACCATGTCTCAATTGTAAATCCATTCTGTGTAAAGTGACATGAATTTTTATTTATATATTCAATTACATATCCATATTATGTGAGATGGCATAAGTGATTAAACATTCGATATTTGTTCTAAAACAAGTGACATAGAAATTATACACTTTAACTGCTCAACCAGTATTGTGTTTTTATTAAGTGTTTAAATTATATTATATTATACTGTGTATTTATTTGGAGACATACATTCAGTTAATTCAAAAAACAAACAATATCCATATCCACATTCAAACCCCTAGGGGTGAGAGTGCGTAGTCTGTGAATCCAATACGATTCTCTTTGTGCCAATCTTTTCTCTTTGTTACCCCCTCTCCAATGGGATTGGATTTGTTCTATCCCTATGCAACGCAATCCCTTCAAACAGAAGATGGGCAGCTGTTACAATGGAGGGGAACTGAGTGGGTCTCCAATTTTTTCTTTATATTATTTATATGTTCTAAAAGTCTTACTTTTAGACATCTTTTTGTACGGCCAATATATTGGCTACCGCAAGGACACTGAAGAAGATATACCACACAGGTCGTGCGGCAGCCAATCTCTGATTTTATGGAAAAATGCTTCCCTGTCACAAAACTGCTATATGATGTAGCTTTATCCGTATTTACTTGTGAACAGGCTTTACAACTTTTGCAACCCTTGAAACCTTTCAGCCCTTTTTTGTTGTTACTTATAGATCCATTTCTTAGAGCGTAACTGGGTGCTAATAAATTCTTGAGATTTTGTTTTTTCCTATAAATAATTTTTGGCCTGTTGGATAGATGTTCCCCCAGAATGGGATCCTCCAGCAATATGGGCCAGAATTTATATAAACTCCTCTTTATTTTTGGATGGTCCACATTATATTGTGTAAAAAAGGGCTGTTTGAAATTTTCCCCTGTTTTCTTCTTATTACTAGGGCCGTCCGCTAAAAACTCATTCCTATTTCTTTTAGACATCATGTGGATTTCTCTGTTGATCTGTTTTTGATTGTAACCTTTTTTAACCAACTTATCAGCTATGTGTTGGGCCTGTATCTGAAAGTCTTCCGTGTGTGAGCAGTTTCTTCTTACTCGAGTGAGTTGCCCCTTGGTAATGCCCTTCAACCAAGGTTGGTGGTGACAACTACGTTTATGAACGTAGCTATTCCCATCAGTTGGTTTGAAGAAGCATTTAGATTTTATCTCATTATCTTTACAGAATAGGGTAAGATCTAGGAAGTTTATTTCTCTACGATTCCACACTGGGGAAAATTTTAAATTATATTCATTCTGGTTTAGATGATCAACAAAAGTCATGAATTCAGAATCTGAACCCTTCCAAATGATGATCACGTCATCGATATATCGCCGCCATAGGACCAAGTTCACCACCCAGTCATGCCCCAGACGTACGCAGAGGTCTTCCCATCTGCGCATGTATATGTTGGCATAACTGGGGGCGAACCTGGTACACATGGCGGTTCCCACCAACTGTAGATAGAAGATTGGTCAAAAAGGAAAAAATTGTGTTCCAGTATGAACTGGATGCCCCACAGAATAAAAGATCTAAGACCAAGGGAGATGTTTTCATCCTGATGTAAATAAAAGGCAGTCACTGCCTTGAGACCAAGATTGTGGCTGATGACCGTATACAGTGAGGTTACATCTAGTGTAGCCCAACTGTAATCTTCCTGCCATTCCAAGCTCTCGATTTCCTGTAAAAAAGATTTCGTATCCTTAGTATATGACCATGCCATTTGTGCATATTTTTGTAAATAGGAATCTAAAAAGGCAGACAAATTAGCCGTGATTGATTCGATCCCACTAATTATCGGACGCCCTGGAGGGTTTGTTAGATTTTTATGGATCTTTGGAATAAAATAAAAAATGGGGATAACCGGGTGGGGATTCCAAAGATAATCAAAATTTATTTTTGTAATGTTTTCATTTCTAGCCTCTTCTAAAAGAGTTTTTAGTTCTACATTAAACACCTGAGAGGGATCGTTTTTAAGTTTTTTATAAGTTTTACCATCCGCCAAGATATTGGAAGCTTCTTGGCGGTAGTATTGCTCTGACATAATGACTATTGCTCCCCCTTTGTCCGCTTCCTTTATGACAATATCCTCCCTAGAAATCAGATCTTTTAGTGCTGCTTGCTCCCCCTTAGTGAGATTTTGTACTCGGTTTCCTCCTCTCTTCCTCTTACCTGCCCATTTTTCAAAATCTTTTTCGACCAGGTTTTCAAAGGTTTCTAAATGTGACCCTTTTCAAAGGTTTCTAAATGTGACCCTTTGCTATGTACAGGAAAAAATTTGGACTTAGGCTTAAATTTTCTCTGTATATCATTGGGCTCATAGACGTGGCGTATGACGAATGCGGAAGCGGCTGGTGCTCTGAACAGACCCGGCTTTTTTCATCACGGCAAAACAGCTACAGCTGAGAGGAAAACCTCGACGAATTGGAACTACGAAATTAGAAGACACCCACTATTCCACCAATGACTTGAAGGGTTTAGCCCTATATAAGATCTTTTGAATGTTAGCGTTTTAGGATGCTGTTGTGATTTTATGTACCTGCTGAATGTCATTTGTTGAAAGAGGTCCCTGAGGAAGTCCTTGTTTAAGGACGAAACGCGTAGGACCAGCATCTCTTTCCAAAGTTTGTTTTTATGATATTTTATTTTATTTATACCTTTTTCAAGTGAATAAATCGCCTTTAAAGTATTCCTTTTGGTTGCTGCCTCTGAAATTTTGTGCTGACCTGGATACCCTATTGGCTATCACTTGAGGAGGGAATTTTAAAGGAACATACCCCCCATTTCCATCAAGGGGAGGCACCCATAATACGCTTTAATTAGTCCTGTTATAAGGTTATCAGCTGGGAGATAACCTTGGGAAGCCGTGTACCTATCAGTTAATTTTTTTTCTTGTGTTTTATCACTTTCTCACGGGTGTCCGTGTGTTTGTTATCAGCTTATGTTCCTACTGAAACGATCTAGTGCCTTTCTTTCAGATGCCTCTGATGAGATGCTACGTTTATCTGCCAGGATCATGGGTTTGTCCTCGGTGGTTAGAAGAGCCTTATGGCTCAGAACTTGGACAGCAGATTCAGCCTCTAAAGCTGCTTTATGTGAACTACTCTTCGAGAGAAACAAGCTTTTTGGTACTCCTTTGGAAGACATAATTAGGCAGCTGTCTGAAACCAAGAAAGCTTTACCTCAAGATTCGAGACCTCAGAACTATAAAAGGTATCAGTTCAGAGGACAACGTTCTTTTCGCTATCAGGTGAGATTTTGTAAATTTCAAAAACCCGGTGACACCAGCAGACAATGGTCAAGACAAGATCTCAACAAGCAGGACAAAAAGAAAAAATATTGACGCCAAGAGTGTAGGAGGGCGTCTTTGATTCTTCGCTCACAAATGGAAGGATACAACTTGGAAAAAAATCAGAGCACTCCTGGCAGAATCCCATATCCTTTTACGCAAGGATGTTATAGAGAAGGTACCCAAAAACTTGGAATTTCAAGGAGTTTACTCACACTTGTTCTTCGTGCAAAAAACAGACAGATCCTTCCGGCCTATCCTAGACCTTAAGGAGGTCAACACATGCATTCCATATCAGAAATTCCATATGGAAAATATCCTGTCAGTAACTCACATCCTACAGAGGGGAGAATTCATGGCAAAATCAACCAAAAAAAACCATTTGCCAGTGTTTTCTCCGAAGTTTGTAAGATTTACAGTTTTAACGGGAAGACGGAAGATGCTACACTTTCAGTTCAAGGCACTCCCCTTTGGCCTTTAATCAGCCCCTCGCATCTTTACAAAAATCCTGGCTCCCATAGAGGCATTCTTACGCCTGAGAGGTATCTCAATAGTTCCTTACCTGGACGATTGGTTCCTGAAAGCAGAATCAGAACTGCTCCTAAGGTCACACCTCGAGATCGCTATAAAGGTTTTGGAAGATCATGGTGGGCTTCTAAACTTCAAAAATTCCCAGTTGATTCCTTCAATGCGTCTGGAATTCCTGGGACTTCTGGTAGATTCAAGGTCCCTGTCTCTTTTTCTTCCAAGGTTGAAACTAAGACGGATTTGCAAGGCCGTTTCAAGCCTACAAAAGGAATCATACTCCATCAGAGAAGCAAGGAGTGTACTGGAGCTTCTCACTTCTGCAATCCCAGCAGTAGGTTGGGCAAAAGCAGAAAAAAGACCTTTGCAATGAGACATTCTTGCTCAATGGTCAAGACAACAGGAAGATCTGGACTCCACTTTTCACCTATCCAAAGTTGTGAAAAAACAACTAAATTGGTGGAAAGACAAAAGCAACCTTTCAAAAGGCCTTTCTTTCGCACAAAGAGGTTGGATTACAATAACTACAGATGCCTCCAAAACCGGTTGGGGTGCCCATCTAGGTTCTCGTTTCATTCAAGGAGATTGGAATTGGAAAGAAACAAAGGCATCCTCCAACTTCATAGAGATGAAAGCGGCTCTAAAGATCTTCGGTCCAGTTATCGCCAAACAGGCAATAAGGATCCAGTCAGACAACGCCACCATAGTGGCTTACTTAAACCATCAAGGGGACACAAAAGTGAGATCTCTACAGGATCTAGGCTACCGGATCATGTCTTGGGCCCAATCCAGGCTAATCTCGCTCTTGGCAACCCAAATAAGAGGGTCTCTGAACATCATAGCAGACGACCTCAGCAGATGTCATTGGTCGCAGGCAGACTGGTCACTGACACCCCAAATGTTCTTACCAGTTTCGGCTTCCCGGAAATCGACCTTATGGCCACAAGGAGAAACAGGAAAATCCCTACCTTCGCTTCTCTCCAGGCACGGGATTACCCAGACTTCCTAGATGGCCTGTCTCTCACTTGGAACTACCACATGGGTTATGTTTCCCTCCTATAGTATTGATTCAGAGGATTGTTCAAAAAACAAGATGGGAGAAAGCAAGGATTCTAGTCCTCTTGCCCTTCTGGCCAAACAGAAGCTGGTTCTCCGAAGTAGAAAACATGACAATCTCACGCTGGTCTCTCCCAATTTAAACCAACGTCATAGAAAATGTGAATCTTACAATAGAGACCCTAGAAATGTTCCACCTGATGGCATGGCTGCTGCAAGGTTGATTCTCCGAGAGCAAGGTCTTTCAGACAGTTTGTGTGACATTCTGCTGTCATCGGTCCATTTATCAACTGCTAAAATTTATTTCACAATTAGGATGAAGTTCAGGAACTGGTGTTCTCAACATGGTTCAGGACCTGCTAAAGCTTCTATCCCTGATATTTTCTCTTTTGCAGGATGGTTTTGTAGTTGGTCTAGGTGTTTCTACACTCAAGGTCCAGATTTCTGTATTAAGTCACTTCCTTGTCCGTGATATTGCCTCTGACTGGCTTATCCACAGATTTTTAAAATCTATACACCTGAAACTTCCTCCCAAGCTCTCGCCTTTTCCTACCTGGGATTTGTCATTGGTCCTTCAAGCCCTTTGTGAACCCCCGTTTGAACCATTACAGGATGTTCCACTGAAACTGCATACAATCAAAACAGTGTTCCTGGTAGCCGTCACCTCAGCAAGAAGGATAAGGAAAATTCAAGCTCTTTCTTCAGCTTCTGAATTCATTATCTTCCATCAAGACAAAGTGGTCCTGCACCCCAGGCCTTCCTTTTTGCCTAAGGTTATTTCAAGTAAATCTATGAACCAACCTACTGTTCTGCCTTCCTTCTGACAATCTCCTTCGTCGGATCTTGAAAGAAAGTGGCATCTCCTTGATGTTAGAAGAGCATTGGAAATCTATCTTCAGAGTTCAAAATGCTTTAGGACCTCAGGACATCTCTGTCACTTTTTAGGGCTCTGGAAAAGGTACTAATGCCTCCAGAACTTATTACTTGCTTCCAGTGTTTAGCAATCAGTCATTTTGCTGCCATTAAGCAATGTGTAATCAGAATATCATATTGTCTAACACCTACCGTACTGTTTATATTTAACAAAGCAGTTTCTGTTTTTGTTTATCAGCGGTGTACCATTAGTATCCTTAATGATTTTAAATACTTTGTCCCAAAATTGAACTATTCTAGGGCAATTCCACCATATTACATATATAGTTACATAGCTGAAAAGAGACTTGCGTCCATCAAGTTCAGCCTTCCTCACATATGTTGTTGCTGTTGATTCAAAAGAAGGCAAAAAACATAGTCTGAAGCGATTTTGCCACAAACTAGGAAAAATTTCCTTCTTGACCCCAAAATAGCAGTCAGATGTCTCCTTGGATCAAGCAGCTATTACCCCACTAATTAGAAATTATATCCCTGTATGTTATGTTTTTGCAAGTATTTATCCAATTGCAGTTTAACCCCTTAAGGACCAAACTTCTGGAATAAAAGGGAATTATGACATGTCACACATGTGATGTGTCCTTAAGGGGTTAAATATCTGTAGTGACTCTGACAAAACCACCTCTTCAGGCAGAGAATTCCATATCCTTATTGCTCTTACTGTATCAAAACCTTTTCTTTGCCTTAGATGAAATCTCCTTTCTTCCAGCCTAAATGTGTGACCTTGTGTCCTATGTATAGCCCTGTTTATGAATAGATTTCCAGATAAAGGTTTGTACTGGCCCCGAATATATTTGTATAAAGTTATCATATCCCCTCTCAGGCGCCGTTTTTCCAAACTAAACAGATTTAATTTTTTTAACCTTTCTTCGGAACTAAAATGCTCCATTCCAAATGTAAATAATTGTACAGTTGCAGAATAGCCATAAATTTTTTTTCACATTATCCACATTGAGGAAGTACATCACACTTCATCTAATACTAGATATCCCAACAAATTGCTGAGGAGACATAATACATCATCATAACACCATAACGCTTTAACATTTTAGCCTGCAACTGCGTCTTGGCTATTAGTCAACTAACCTAGACTTACGACTAGGTGTAACCATAGTTACGTATTTGGGAAGTGGGGGGGGGTAGGGGTAGAGGGTAAAGGTCGGTTGGATTTTGTCGGGAAAGTGTTTCCGATTATTGATTTGTAGTGGAACTACGTTTGTGTTTGGCTTTTTTGTCGCCATGTTCCCCACGTTGGCCAAACTTTGTTTGCGGACCTCAATCGCCTAGCCTCTGTCTCGTACACTTGGGTAGTGTCTATCATGTCTAGACATCGTTTAATGCTAGGTGGGTTTTTGCTCAGCCAATTCCTGCCTATAGCCATTAGCGCTGTAATAATAATGTGGTACGTTAGGTATAGGTCAACCTTTGAAAGCTCGTGTGGCAGTGCTTGCAGTAAATACGTTTCTGGAGAATGCGATAATGTATTGCCCGTAGATTCAGTTATGATATCAGAGATGTTTTCCCAAAAGGGTTTAAGTTCGGGGCAAGTCCACCAAATGTGGAGCATTGACCCCGGCTCCTTCAAACATCTCCAGCAGGACCCTAACTTATTTTGATCAAATTTGCGCAGCCTAGTAGGTACCATGTACCAGCGATACAGCACTTTCCTACTAGTCTCAATATGGGATGTGTTTAGCGTGAGGTTCTTGTGTCCATTAGCAGTTTTGACCATACTTCGTTGGGTATAGTCTGGTTTAGATCTTTTTCCCATGCCCTCATGAAGCTTAGTTTCCTTGGTTGATCTTGTTTCTTGGTCAGTTTATACAGGAGTGACAGCATTTTTGGGGGTGGCTTTGGGGCCGTACACACTTTTTCAATCCCTGTCAGTGTAGAGACCTGCGTTTGTGCAACATCGAGACCAATATGTTTTCTCGCCCATGACTGCAATTGTAGGTATGAGAAGTAAGCTTTAGGAGGGAGGTTAAATTGTTTAGTTAGAGAGCTAAAGTCCAATAAGCAACCATTCATCATTAAGTGGGATAGACGTGTGGCTCCATGTTTACACCACAGGCCGTGGTCGAATCCCGGAATAAGGAGTTAGAATGCTTGGATTTGTAGTGCCGGGGATATGTATGAGGTGGAATAGTGTTTCTTAACGTATTTGTCCCATACGAGGAGTGTTGCCTCCGTGGTGGGGCATATATTTTTATATTTCGGTCTCTTGTGCTTGGGTATCCAAGCTAGGATGGACATCGAGAGTCCATCTGTGTTTGCAGTTTCTATGTGACTCCACTTTGGCGGAGTTGTATGATAGAAGGTGGATATGAGTGTGCTCATCATGGCCGCTGTGTAGTATCTTGCGATATCAGGTGCCCCCATTCCCCCCTCCTTGAAGGGCCTATACATGGTTTCGGCCACTATTCTAGGTCGTTTCCCGTCCCAGATGAATTGATTTAAGGAATATTGGGCATCTTTAAAGAACTGCCGTGGTAGCTGTATTTGGAGTGTTCTGAATAGGTACTGCAGTCTTGGCAGTACCATCATTTTTACTGCCGTTATTCTGTCTGTCCATGAAATGTATTTCCCATTCCAGCTTTGTAGCTGTTGTTTTATTGCACTGAGTAGTTTTAAATAATTTGCTTTGTACAGCTTTTGTGTCTTGGGTGTGAGGTCTATACCTAGGAAGGTTAAATGGTCATTTCGCCAATCGTATGTGTGTTTGCTTTGTAGGTGGGTAAGTTGTGCTTTAGTGATGTTGAGGCCCATAGCCTGTGTCTTAGTGATATTGAGCTTATAGTATGAGCAGTTGCTAAAGTTTGTTAGCATAGTTTGAAGTCGTGGCAGAGAGATGTCAGGTTTAGACAATGTGAGCATTACATCATCGGCAAACAGGGTGATCTTGTGTGTTTTTCCCCCTATTTGTATTCCATGTCGTGTGAATCCCTAATGTGTTGGGCCAGAGGTTCCAGTGCTAGTATGTATAGTAAGGGTGAGAGTGGGCAACCCTGTCTGGACCCATTCGAAATGTGGAATGGCTTGGAGGTAAAACCGCCGTTGGCTATTTTTGCGGTCGGATTGTCGTATAGCGCAGAGACTATTGTAACGAAGCACTTGGGGAAAGCAAATCTCCGCAACACAGCCTCCAGGTATCCCCAGTGTAGCCTGTCAAACGCCTTCTCCGCGTCCAGCGACAGCGCCACACTGGGTTCCCCGGTTTTCTGTATCCTGTGTAAGATGTTGATTAGTTTCCTGGTCCCAACCGAGCCTTGTCTGCCTCGGACAAACCCTACTTGGTCATCTCGTACCAGTGTTGGTAATATGTTTCCCAGCCTGTTTGCGTAAATTTTCGCTAATATTTTTAAATCTGTATTTAGGAGCGATATAGGGCGCAGATTCTGGCACTTATGTGGAGGTTTTCCAGGTTTCGGCAGTGTTGTTATGTGGGCTAGCAGCATTTCTCTTGGTATAGTGCCTGTAGTTAGAATACTATTGTATAGTTTTTCTAGTTTGGGGGTTAGGGTGTGAGAGAAGATCTTGTAACATAAGTTCGTATAGCCATCCGGGCCTGGTGATTTCCCTTTTGGGAGGGCTTTGATTGTACGTGCCATTTCGCTTTGAGTAATGGGTTCCTCTAGTAGGGTCTGATCTGCCTGCGATAATTGTTGTATTTGCGCTTTAGAAATGCGTCTATCTCCGTTGGAAGTGGTTGGTGTGTATGTTTATCCCTTTGTAAGTTACATAGCGTATCATAATAGTCCGCCAGCATATCATTTATATCATGTGGGTTATACATTTTATTGCCCATGGCGTTTATGAGAAACGGTATTTTTGCATTTTGCCTTTTCTGCCGCAGGAGTGCTGCCAATGCTTACCCTGCCTTGTTTCCCTGGGTGTATGTTTTTAGTTTCAGCCTATGTGACATGATGGCTGTAGTTCGCAGGTGTATATCGTTCAGTTTCCCCTGAAGTTGATCTATGCGCTGCTGTGTGGAGGGGGATGGGTTTAGGATTTGCGCAGACGTTTCGTCCCTAAGTGATCTCAGGAGATCTATATACTCTTTCCTTGCTTGCTTATTTAGGTGAGATGCTTGGCTAATCAAGAGACCCCGTATGACTGCCTTATGTGTTTGCCATGTTGTGGCCAATGAGACATCGGGTGTTTCGTTTAAGGTAAAGAATGAAAGTATCTCTTCGTTAAGTTTGGTTTTAAATTCTGGGTTGTGTAGGAGAGTGTCGTTTAGACGCCAAGGTGTCGCCCCTCTGGATTGGAATTTGTCCCTTAGGGCTAGTTGTACTGGGGCATGGTCAGACCAGACTATATTTCCTATCTCACTATGTGTTGCATTTGGTAACATGTCGCCTGAAATGAGTATGAAGTCAATTCTGGTGTATGTTTTATGTACAGATGAGTAAAATGTGAACTCTCATTCGTTTGGATGCTGTGTCCTCCATATATCATAGAGATTGTGCTCGGAGATGAGCCTCACAAGTGCTATAGCCTGTTTGCACAGTGTTTTGCACCTAGGTGACGCGTCTGAAAGTGTAGTGTCTAATCAGGGTCGCAAGATGTGATTTAAATCCCCGCATATGATTGTGGATGACTGGTGCGTGTTGGGGAGTTTATTCAATACCTTCTGTAAGAAATTTCTTTGGTTCATACACTCCCACCAAAGTATACAAGGTATCGTTGATTTTACCGTGTAATATAAGATATCTGCCTTGTGTGCCTTTTTTGAGACGTAGAAGTTCGAATGCTACTGAGGTATGTATGAAAAGTGAAACGCCTCTTGATTTGGATGAGTACGTTGAGTGATATTGTGTGGGATATTCTCTGTCTGCAAATCTGGGTACTCTGTTGTGTACAAAATGAGTCTCTTGGACGCATAGTATATCTGACTTAGCAATTTCGCGTCCTCAATAAAGAGTCTCCTTTTGTGTGGTGTGTTTAGTCCACGTGCATTAATAGTCTGTATTCTCATATTTTGTATGGGTTATACAGTTAAGCTGCTTAGATCTCATTTGCTCTTGCCAGTTGCGTTTCCCTTGTTGAACAGGGGGGTACTGTGTTACTGTTTTACATGTTGACTCGAATGTATCAATGTCATGGAGTTGCATCATGTATGCGGATGGGTGGCGATATGGGTTTGGAAAGGTTTTGGTTCCATTGATGATTTGTGACCGACCGTGGGTGTTTGGGGTTAGGGAAAAACAACTAGGGGAGGGTGTAAGAACTATGTACAGGGTGTCCCTTTCAGGGACCTTATGTGGGTTTACCACATCTGGGGGGTAGGAGAGAAGGTTTCCTTCCATTAGCGTGGCTATTTGGGCACCTTCGTGACTTGTTACTGTGTGCTGCTTCTGTCATTTGACTGGGCCTATCAAGGCCTATGGGTAGGGTCTCAGTGTGGGTACTACAGGTTGAGGTCGGTTAGGGTCTGGACGTTCCCGTCTTAATTAGAGAGTGTTCTAAGGCTTACTATCAGATTCGGTCGGTAGGGCCATATATGCTGATTGATGAGGTTGTAGCTACTGGTGTCTGGCATGAGTGGGCCCGGCCTATGTATGTAACAGCAGTAAATTGTATCACAAACATTCTATTGTAAAACATGACATGCTATAAATTTTGTTTGCTGTGATCCATCCAGCTCCCTCCATATGCGACATCCGTTTCCCCAGCTCCTGGATGTCTTTCCACAGAGAGTCTGCTTTGTGTTGCCATGTGGTGATTAACTTAGTAGACAGGACCTCTAGTACTGCTGTAAGTTCAGCTTTAGTGATCTGTGTCATATCTGATCGTACATCTAAGTCGCTATTGTGCATGCCGTCATCCGATTCAGGATCCTCAGCTGCTTTTGAGGCCTACGCAACCAGGGCCGCAGAAGTCTGTTTTTGGCTGAAAAAATTGAGCTTATCCGGTTTCGCCGAGCTCCTCTTGCTTTTGTGGTGGGACATTGTTGTTCTATATTGTCAGATGCAGCTATAGTATTATGCTGGATTAGGTGCCCTAGTGCCGGAGCAAGTTTTCATGCTGCCATCTTGCTCCGTGGTTAGCCACGCCCCCCCCCTCTTATTTTTAATCTCTTGTTTTACTTCTCTACTAAGCCACATTGGTTTTAATTTGTTTCTTTTATATTTATTACCCAATGGTACATACTGAGAAATGTACCTTTCTAATATTTGTTTGAATAGTTTCCATTTATCCTCAGTGTTTTTCTCACTAAGGAGTTTATGCCAGTCGATATGTTGTAGAGCTGCCCTAATCTTATTGAAATTGGCTTTTTTAAAATTATGTTTTAGTATACCCCACTTGCTTTTGCGAGTTTATTTCAAAATTTACCATATTGTGATCACTATTTCCCAAATGCTCCCCTACTTGAATATTGGTTAAAATATCAACATTGTTTGTTATGACGAGATCCAGACAAGCATCCTTTCTAGTTGGTACTTGTACCAGTTGTGACATAAAGGTGTCATTTAACACATTTAAAAACCTGATTCCCCTTGCTGAAGTACTAGTCCCTCTATCCAAATTTATGTCTGGGTAATTAAAATCTCTAATAATTAACGTGTTACCTCGATTTGCAGCGCATTCAGTTTGCTCTAACAGCTGTTCTTCCTCAATAATATTTACATTAGCTGGTTTATAACATATCCCAACCAATAACGTATTTCCCTTTGTTTGCCCCAAGCAGATATCTACTCATAAAGCCTCCACATTTTCCTCATCACACTTCACATGCCTAAGGTTTGATTTTACCTGATGGTTAACATATAAACATACCCCACCACCCTTCTTGTTTTTCCTATCCTTCCTAAATAATGTGTACCCATTTAAATTAACTGCCCAGTCATGTGTCTCATCCCACCATGTTTCTGTTATGCCTATTATATCATATTGTTTAGTGTATGCTATTGCCTCTAGTTCCCCCATTTTGTTATATAGGCTCCTTGCATTAGTAAGCATACATTTAGTATTATCATGAGTCTTTTGTACTTTTTGTGAATTATCAATATTACATACCTCCTCTGTTCTGAGCTTTCCCCTCCCCCCATCTCCACCCCCTTTGTTCTGAGTTAAAGCCCATCTCCTTTCCATCCTATCTCCATTTTCTAGATTGCTTTGACCCTCCCCCCCTACCACTAGTTTAAAATCTCCTCCAACCTTCTAGCCATCCTATCCCCCAGCACAGCAGACCCTCTTCCATTTAGGTGCAATCCATCATGACTATACAGGTTGTACCCAAGCGCAAAATCGGCCCAGTGCTCTAAAAATCCCAAACCCTCTTTCCTGCACCAAGACTTTAGCCACGCATTGACCTCTCTAATCTCCCGCTGCCTTTCTGCTGTAGCGCGCGGCACAGGTAATATTTCTGAAAAAATTACCTTGGAGGTCCTTTTCTTTAGCTTACTTCCTAGTTCCCTGAACTCATTCTTTAGGACCTTCCATTTTCCTCTGACTTTGTCATTGGTACCAATATGGACCATGACAGCTGGGTCATCTCAATAATCCCTCCACTCTGTCGGCAACATGCCAGACCCGAGCACCCGGGAGACAGCAAACTGTCCGGTTGAGTCGATCAGAGTGGCAGATTACCCTATCTACTCTCTTAATAATAGAGTCCCCTACCACCGCAACCTATGTGGTGCATAGTTCCTTCTAGTTGTAAACGCCTCCAGAAACTGAATAGTTGTAAGGGGAAATCCTGGAGAGTCTCAAAGGGACCATGTACTACCTATACATGACTTTCATTTTTGTCTCAATTATGTTAAGACAATGAATATGTTTTTTAAGTTCTGAGAGTATTAAGTCCCACGCCCTGCTTATAGAGATAGCCATGTCTCTTTCCCACTGCTTCACAGCTGAAATTTTCGGTGTTGGTTGCTTTCACATCTATAAACTCCATTGAACTAATAGCCAATTTTTGGTTTGTGCCATTAAATGTTTTATTAAGTAGGTCAATTATATCCTTATTATCCTTTAATAAATGTTCTCTAAGAAACCATTGGACTCGAAGGCTATTAAATAAATCTCTTGGGCGGAGGTTAATTTTCTGTTTCAATTTATCAAAAGAATGAAGTTGGTAGTTATCACATATTTCACTTATGGTATAATCACTTTGTTTGACCCAACTTCTTAGTTCAATGTTAGGCATAAGTGTCTCCAACATTCTAATATTTGACTCTTTGTAGATCTTATTATTAATTTTTAATTCTTTCTTTCTTTCTTTATACCTTGCCATTCTTTCAAAGTTTGTGAAATTATTAATGATTTTTTCTAAATACTTAGTATTTTTGTTTACAACTATATCATTCCACAATAGATAAGCAAGGTTATCAGAGCCAACTCTGTGTGCTTCCAAATTATACCACGCCTGATCCTTTGAATCGTTGGTTTGTAATTTATGGACGTGGATAATCATGTTCGCCAGATAGATATTTCTAATTACCGGGAATCCTATTCAGGGCTCAAGTCCGGCGTTCCTGCACTTTTTTCACAGCAGAAACAACGTTCCCCCTGCAGGCACTAACCAGGGGGCGGCAATGCCCCCCGTGTTCCCCCTGTCATGGGGGGGCCACCTGATGGGCCCCTCTGGTGGGCACCTGTCTACCTATCAAACGTGGTGGGGGAGCTATGTTCGCCCAGCTCTGCTCCCTCGCTCGCCGTTTGCTGATACCGGGAGCCGGAATATGACGTCATATTCCGGCTCCCGGCATCAGTAGACCGCCTGTGAAGGAGCAGAGCTGGGAGAACATAGCTCCCTCGCCGCGTCTGATTAGACCAACCTGCCGCCTCACTGCTGCCCCACTGGACCCATCCATGCCAGCTTCCCCAAAAGGTAGGGAGGCTGGGTGGGAAATGTGAATTCTAATATTAATAATTTGTATATATATATATATATATATATATATATATATATATGTCTGTTTCTGTATGTATGTGTGTCTATTAGTGTATGTGCTTCTGTTATTGTATGCATGTGTATGTTTGTGAGTGTCTGTAAAATAAGTGAGTGTCATTTAGTGTGTGTGTGTGTCAGTGAACGTGTGTGTGTCAAATCAGTGACGTGTGTGCTTGTCATTGAGTGTGTGTACAATATACAACCGAACAAGACCCTGTTCAAGCCCAGCAGACAAGTGTCAGCACCACTGACACGGGAGCCAGTCTAACGCTTGTGAAAAAACATTTGGTTCCCGATGCTGACCGAACGGGAGGTAGCGTGGCCGTAGCTGTAGCCGGCAGAACAGTCTACCGCCAACCAACAGCCAAAGTACATCTACTTTGGGGTTCCAGATCTGGAATGGAATGGATGTGGGGCTCATGCAAGCACTACCCGTGGATGTATTATTTGGAAATGATCTGAGACCGTTGATCTCCGCCTTTCTCAACCAATGACCGAGGAAACCTATCTTGTGACTACCCGGCAGCAGGCTCGCACCACGGAGAAACGCTCACACTCTGAGGCTCAGACACTTCTATGTTTGGATTTGGAGCAGTACTGAGCCAGGTCGGAGAAGATTGCGGAGGCCAACCCATAGCTTACTTTAGTCGGAAACCTCTGCCAAGGGAGGTGAGCTATGCTGCAATTGAAAAAAGTGCCTGGCTGTGGTGTGGGCTTTGAAGAAGCTTCAGCCTTATTTGTATGGACAGCTGTTCATCTTACTCACAGATCATAACCTGTTGGTATGGCTAAACCGAGTGGCGGGGGGACAATGCCAGGCTGCTGCGCTGAAGCCTAGTGCTGCAGCCCTACGATTCCACCATCCACTACCATCCTGGGAAACAGAATGGCAATGCAGACAGGTTAGCTCGACACACTGAACTAGAAAAGTGATCCTTGAGTACCCCTGGACATCCCCAAGCCAATTCGTTAGGATCAGACTGTGTATGCCGGCTTGTGGTTAAGGGGGAGCTGTGTGGCAGGCCCTGCCTTATTACCCAGACTTTTTTTCTCCGAAAGAGCTGTTTACTGTCCCCCTGGTTCAGTACCTTCCCTTTTCAGAAATGTATTCGTACCGAAAGCTCTCCCCTGGCAGTCATTTGGCCGTACTACTAACCGAATAGTCCTCAGCGGTACTTAGCTGCAAACTCCCTGGAACTCAACTCTGCTATTGGAGTTCGTTATTCTCCTAACTCAATGTATTAACCCCCTTGCGGACCTGCCAGGAGACCACAGGAGCTCCCGCTAGTTGATCGGCTCAAGCCACAAGTATGCTGGAAATATTTTGGGCTTAGCTCTTGTGTCGCGGCTGGTCAAAACTTTACACCTGTGGCAATCAAACAATTCTTCATGAATCCAGGTGCTATTTTGCCAACTTGGGTGCTCAGACGAGAGCTATCCAGGGATGTAGGATATGTGGAATTCTTGTGTGTTTTTATTGTATTTCGTGTTAGGCAGATATTTGGTATAGTGGTCAGAAACTCAATTATCTTCTGGACACTTATACAATGAAGACCCCATGCTGGAGGTCTGTGTATAGAAGTCCATGCCTGTGGAATAAAAATCAGTTGTACCAGCATGATGTGTAATCTAGTTACTGGGGGAGAGTTATAATCACCTTCCAGTGCTTCTTCTAGCTTAGAGGAGGATTCAGCGGAGATACCTAGTTGGGGTATTAGAGCCCCACAACTGATTCCCAACCTGTGGTATGCGTATCCCCGGGGGTACAAACTAGTTCCTCCAGGAGTACGCAATAAAACAAACAAATATCTGTTATGGCGGAATTACCATCAAAGCAGGTTGGGAACCGCAGGCTGAGAGAGCCCATCAGGTGGCCCATGTACTTAGGACCACCCAATAGACATGTGTCATTGCATCTTTCAACAGTGCTACTGGGGCACAGTAATATTACAGCCAATGCTAACTCAGACCAAGCCGCGTGGGAGGCAGAGAGCAGGACCCTAATAGCCCCAGCTGGCAGAAGCCACCCCCCTACAATAAAAGGTAGGAACCTGGAGGGTGGCTATAATTTTGACCTGTATGTGTATCTTTGACTCTGTATGTCTGTGTGTTAGTTTCTCTGTGCAACTGTATATGTATCAGTGTTTGTATATTTGCATCTGAATGTGTCAGTGTTTTGTGTGTCTGTATGTATGTATGTATGTATGTCAGTGTTTGAATCTTTGGGTCTGTGGTATCCAGGAGGTTAATAAATATAATGGTTCCAACAGTCTCTGTCCAACGGTGACTTGTAACGGTCATTTTATCCAGCTACTACTGATGTTACCATATTGTGTTTCGACAGTTTTCTGATTGGAAATATTAAAATAAATATGGAAGGCTGCTATTGGTAAGCTGTTAATGTTTTAGGAATTATTTCACAATGTCTGTGCATCTGCATGTGTGTGTTTATATGTGTATTAGTATTTGTGTGTGTCTGCATGTGTCAGTGTTTGTATGTCTGTGTAACGAAGTGTCATTGTATCTGTGCATCTGAATGTGTGTCAGTGTTCGTATCTGTGCATCTGCACTGTATATCCTATATCAGGGATAGGCAACCTTTGGCACTCCTGATGTTGTGGACTACATCCCCGATTATGCTGGCAAAGCATCATGGGAGGTATAGTCCAAAACATCTGTAGTGCCGAAGGTTGCCTATGCATGTCCTATATGTACGCCCGGTGCAGAGGAGAAGCAGGGGCGCCAAGGGCAAAGAAAAGGGGGAAATGGGGCAGTGAAAAAAATATATAAATTTGAAATAACAGCAACTATTTTAATTACAATCATTTGGTAATATGAGTGGTACAATTTATGGAACTGGGTTGGCATGGGGTACACAAGTGAAAAAATATATTAGGAACCACTAACATAGAAGACTGAAGAAACTTGGTTAATCTAGATGAAACGCTTCTGTTTAATTGGATTTTACAGAATAAAGCATTTTTTAGATTGATACCCGAATTCCGAATTTAATTCCAAAGAAGAAACCTGGAGACAGAAAGTTTTTGTAGACTTAGTCACATGCTGGAAATATATTGGGCTTTTAGCCACGTGAGTGGATTATAAATTCATATACAGATTGTGTTCCATAAGATAACACTGTTACACTTTTTTCTATTTTGCTGAGATTTCCACCATTTGACACATCTCATACCACATTGAAGGGAGTTGCCGCTGAAACAGGCCCAAAGGCTGCTAAAGTTAGAGCCATCTAATTTGCTCTAACCCATGTGAGTGATTTTATTGCGCTATTATAAATTTGCACTTATTTGTTTCATAATACGCTATATGTTAGGTTTATATTTGGTCTATATCGTTTAAGGCAACACAAGAAATTCTCCAGGCACAGGCAGTTTTAATAGAACAAAAGGAGCAGTAAAGTTTCAACTTGCTATGAAGTCTGTGTCACGCTTTATCGTTTAAGTGACATTGTATCACATAAGCAGATTTTTTGTTTGACATAACTATTGCATTCTTTAGTAATTTGTATGAGCACTATTTAGATTGAAGTGGTAGCAGGGGGATAGCAGGAACCAAAATTGACAAGTGATGCAAAACCTCATTAAAAAAAAAAAAAAAAGTCTAAAATAACCTGCATTTTTTTTATTACAATTTTTTCCCATTCTGCTGACCTGCTCGGCCAATTAATGCATTTAAAACATGGCTGAGCTTCATATAGTTATTGCAGAAGTGTAATTTCTCCATTAAATATAACCGAAGGAAGGGGGAGGTAGTGGTGTGGTTATGGTGCCAAGCTTGCTGCTTTAAATGGCACACACCCAAAAAAATAAAAGTAATAATAAAAAGAAGCAAAATAACCGCGTTACTAAAGCCCAAAAAAGCTCAGCCCTTTCGTATCGCTCAGCGCCAATCCCACGAAGAAGACATTTAGGCGCCCAATTTTGTAAAACTTGAGCAGTTGGACGAGCGAGCACGAAGTCGCACAGATTCGACGTCATTCCTACCCAAAGCCGTTGGCGAATCGCGACTTGCCGAGCGCACTGCGCATGCGCGCTACGTGACCCAGTGCGACTTTAACCGTTTGGATCCTGAAAGAAGCAGGCGCAGCACAATGGAGCTCAGCGAATGGGTTAACTGAAGCCCTCTAGAGGTAAATATCAGAGAATAGTAGTTCAAAACGCGTTTACCGTCGCCGGTTTCCTCACCGCGAACCCTGTGCACTTGTTTCGATTGTTTTCACTGCCAATTAGTTTCTTTAATAAACTAACATGCTGCTCGGGGAGGGTGGGGGAGACTCGGCACAGGCCTCGCCGATATAGAGTCCTCTCTGACCCGACCTACCCCGTGTCTACACATGGAGACCACCGCAACCGATTGCCTTGGAGTTTAGCCACTTCGGTGGGGCTGGTTTACGGGGGCCGCCTATCCTGGGCACTCGCTGGCCGGTGTGGATCTCGCTAGTTACCTCTCACGTTCTCACTCCCAGAGGCGGATACTTGGCCACGAGTTTAAACAGACAGACGGTCGTTCGTTCACTCCGACAGTGGAGTTATGTAGAATTCAATGTAAGAACGATTTTTGTTTTCTGACGATTTAGAATGAATCAAGAACCACTTCCTGTTTGGCGGTGGTGTTTTTTTTTTTTTTTTTTACGTGCTATGGAGGTAAAGGGAAGTAATGTGGCTTTTTTACGTACGTGAGGGAAAGCGTTATCAGCTGTGTAATTGAACGCAGAGCTGTTCATCTGGTTACACCAGTGCATTGTTTAACCCCTTAATGACTGACTTATAGCACTCGCCAGTTTCCTTGAGTTTTAGGGACTTTGTTCTGCATTTTTTTTATACTGTACTTTTGTGCTTTTTCCAGTAAAGTTAATTGTTTTAACGGCAAGCATTTCCATAAAAAAATGATTTGTTTATTATAGACGTAATTTCGATTCTTATTTTTTTTTGTTTGTTTTTTTTCTATTTTGTTTTCTTAACACGTACATCCTTTCCAGTGGCACTGCTTACCACTATGATCCAGGCTATGTTGGTGCTGCACTAATGTACCTTCTGCTCCTCTCCTAAACTATTATCCCTGCTTGAAAAACATCACCAACTAGCACACTGGAAATGTCATATTTTGCCAGAAGCATTTGCGTAATTACCCTGGGTGCACTTTTTTCAGTGATGCTGACCTGCTCATTGCGAGCACGTAGGAGTCGGAACGGGTTATAGGTTAAATGAAAAGTCTCTCGTGTAGAGGAAACGTGTTGACATTTCTAATCTGGACTACTCTTATGTATGGGATCTGCCGTATAGGCTCTCTGTGATGGCACAATTGGGCAAAAAAAATAAATATTTTTGTATGTATATAAACACGTTTTTATTAAGGTGAATGTGGAATAAATTTGTCTTAAAATAAAACACATAAAGAACACCTTACAGAACTATACACACTATACAGAAACCTAGAGAGGTGTAAACATAAAATGTAAACCGCGTTAACTGGCAGATTAACCCCTTAAGGACCAAACTTCTGGAATAAAAGGGAATCATGACATGTCACACATGTCATGTGCCCTTAAGGGGTTAGAGAAAGGAGACTCGCATAGCAAATGTTAAATCTTCAGCTGTCATATGCTTGCAACATAAAATACCACTGGATTTTCAAGAAGCAACTAGCGGCTAGATAGTATAGATTGAGAGACTGGTACATGATTAATATAGATTCTACAGGCAGGACAGAGAGGAGAGATCAGCCGATGCCTACTGGCAAAAAAATGTCTGCCACCATAAGGTGCGAGTCCTCTCTCCCCCCCCCCCAGCCCAAGAACTGTCACAATGCACTCACTGATCCAATAGTGTCTGGCGTCTTGATCGGCATCTAGGGATCTTCCCACCTATTGCATCCAATGCTGTAGAGTGGGGATGTCCTGGTGGTGTGACTGTGCACAGGGGCTTCTCCTTGTCCAGATAGTGGCCTAAGTGAGTGGTGGCGAGGCTGGGAACTGGACACTCGGTAATGTGCTGACCACAGCTTCTGCTCCTGTCTCAGCTCTGTGGTACCTTGCTGGAGACACATGGCGTAAGCTTTTACTTGTGGCATCAACAAAGTGAGGAAGGTTGAGTCTGTGGCATGGAGCGTAGGTAAGGTACCAACAGCTTGTTGGCGAAGCGTAGATTAAAATTGAGAGCATATTCAATCAGTGACTTGAGTAAGCAGGCCCAGAGCAGCTACCATCTTGAAGAGTAGGCCTCGAAGCAACCAACTGCGCTGGACTGCAAAAGTCTCTCAGAGGAGGCTAGGTAAGCTAGCCATGAGGGACCAGAATATCCCCTGCTGGTACATGGCAGGAACTAAAAAAAAAAATCAGGCACATCCTGGACAGAGGATCATCTGCCTTCCCCACCTCAAATGTATCTGCAGGCTGCAGAGAAGACCAACACTGGCAATACCCAGTGGGTCCAACTGAATGCAGACCATACATTTGGCTTGGTATTCCCAGGTAGATCAAGATATCTTCTGAAAATAGTGCTTTTTCTCAGGGTAAAAAGCTTAATATCAGGCTTTCCTTCACGAGCAGCAGCTATATGCGACTGTCTCGGTCAGTTGTCAGGCACCTACCCATAAAACTTTTTTAGCCATCTGAGTAGAGACTAAATGAAGTATACGCTATTTAAGTGGCTCTGTCACGTTCTGGAGTGACCACCAATGGTGACATTGCTGCTTGCAGCGGACCGAGGGTACAGGGGAAGGTAGATTTTCCTTAAATGAAGCTGTTCATGCTGGCAGGTATCATCTCCAAATAGGGTATCCTCTTCAACTCCTGTGCTTTATCTGCCAGGAGCCTGTGTCAGTGCTGTACAACACTGATGTCTAAGAAGGCTTCTGTGGAATCCTCCATAGACCATGCCTTTTTCTGCAAAGCCATCGCTAGTGAATTCTGGGGGAATTGTCAAAATCTGACAGTGATAGCTCTGTCTGTTGTAAAGTTTTGTCAAGCAGAGGGAAAATACATAACACAAAGTACGTGATCATTTTTTAATCAATTTTCTGTTTGAGTGACTATAATCATTTCTGTGTCTTCCAAACCATGCAGTGTATGCATGGTTAACTTTATTATTTCTCTTGCTAAATAAAGTTTTTTTTTTTTTTGGACGAGTTCCAGATACACATTTTGGTAACTTACTTACATAATAGCAAAACTATTTATTGAACGTAAATTAGGCCAAACTCATATATGAAAACTGGCACATATGTGAATTGCTAAGTTAGGTTAAACTGCTGCAAGTAATTCTGTATTTATCATCTGAAATGGTTATCGTATATATGTGCATTGATGCTTATTGAGTACTATGCTTGTTTTTCTTCACAGAAGCCACTGGAATTGTGCAATTTAGAAGAAAGTACTAGTCTCAAGCAAAGAAATCCCATTTATTTACTATAGCTTTTGGACTTGCAAAACATGGCACTACAACCTGAAAAGAAAAAAGGCAGGTCTTTAAGCCTTGCAGGTATTGCACAAATCTCAAATGACATCTCAAGGAAGTTCTTGGACCGCAGTGACCTGTCAAGACTTTTGCGTATCACTTCTAGTTCTCTTAAAGACCACATTCAAGTTCTTGCAGAATTGGATAACTTTTTGATTGCTGACCCGCTTGCCAAAATAAAATTGGTTTTTGTGGAGGACACTGTGTTTGTAAAAAACATCTTTGTAATATCCTCCAATATGCAAGACATTTCTCAAAAATTCCCTGAACATCTCTATATAGATCTCTTAAGTAATGTTTGCCCTGGCTTTGACTTGTACACAGTGTCCTGTGAAGATGGTAACTCGGATTGGAAGATATGTGCCACTTGTATATCAAAAGCAAATAATTCTGATGTATTGCGGTTTTTAGTTGTGTCTGTCTTGCAAAGTATTCCTAAAATGAAATCTCAGATCAAGTATATAACAATACATCCAGCAATAAGAGATTCCCTAGACATGGGCACACTTTTACCAAATGCAACAATAAGACACTGTATTTTGTTAATTGTGCAAGTTGTAGAAAAAAAAATATCTCACCTTCAGTTGGCTACCCAGGCTCAAATTAAATCAATATTTAATATTCTGCTCAATACAAGGTCATTGAAAGTGTACAATCGGCACTTAAATGAGTTAAAGGGACTTTGTCCTGCTGAGGTTTTTCAGTACTACCTTGATACATGGCATCCAAGCAGAAAACAGTGGTATGCAAAGGACAACAAGAAAGCGAAAACGGAGAAGACAATTGTTGCTTATGTTATGTCTTTGCATTATACACTTGGAACAGAAATTAATAGTTCATTTTCATTAACCGATTGCCTTCGTGTTATCCTTAATGACACTCGTGAATTAAAAAGCGTGCCAGATGTTTTACCTTCTGTGGAACCTCAACATGTGCCTGAAGTACCTTCAACTGTTAAAGAAGAGGTAAGTTTCAGTGTTGTAAAAAAATGTAAACCCCTTCAAGGACAGCATTTTACACTGTTTTTGCAGCTAATCCCTATTAGATGTATTAACTTATTTGTCTTGATTTTTGGAACAATACATAGTTACATGATAAGCTAGGTTGAAAAAAAGGCTCAAGTCCATAGCCTTCAACTTTTTTAAAAAAAAATTTGTTTACAATAATTGGCAATTGCATTCCCAATTTGAAGCAATGGCAATTTTCCACATAAAGGGGAAACAATCCATTTTGACTCCATAATGGCAATCCGTTTTTTCATTGAATTGAATCAACCAACTGTTAACATACAAGTTACTTATATCCTTGAATATTCTTTTTTTCAAAAGGCATCCAGGCCTTTTTTGAAAAAAATCTTCAGAATTTGATAAGACATCAAGATAGTTCCACGTCTTTATTGTTCTTACTGTAAAAATCCTTTCCTCTGCTGTAAGCGACATCTTTCTTCCAGTCTCAATGTATAACCTCTTGTCTGTTGCATGTCCCTTCTAACGAACAGGTTAACACCTGGCATTTTATACTGATCCTGTATTTATTTGTACAGTGCTTTCATATCCTATCCTATATATATATATATATTTTTTTATATATATATATTCTTCATGAAATTTTTTTTTTCACCCCCTTATTTATTTTATAATTCACATCTACACTTCAATACAATATGTCTTTTTAAAATTGGTGCCCAGGATTGCACCAACTATTCAAGGTGGAGTTTTACTGTTTATTTATAAAGAGGCAATCTTATATTTGGATCACGTGAATCAAAACCCCGTTTTATACTTGAAAGCACTTATTAGCTTTTGCAACAGCAAACCAGCATTGCATACTGTTGCCCAGTTAGTCATCTATAATTGTTCCCAAGTCCTTTTCATTTATTTGTATCCATAACTCTACCTAATTTAATGTATAAGTGCCTTGTAGGTTCCTTATTCCAAAGTGCATTACTTTGCACCAATCTGTATTGAATCTCATCTGCCACTTGCCTGCTCAGTCCCCAAATTTACCAAAATCCCTCTGTGGATACGTGTTATCATGTTATGACTGTATTATCTTACCTAGGTTTGTATCATCTGCAAACACCGACAAATGATTTTTATTGCCCACTTTAGGATCATTTATAAGCAGACTAAAAAGAACTAGACCGAGGACAGAACTCTGAGGCACGCGACTTACCACTTTGCTCTAATTTGAAAATTTTCCACTTATCTCTTTCTGCACTTTGTCTTTAAATGGTTATACCAAACATCATAACTACTTTCAGAGTGCTGTAGTAGCTATGATGTCAGGAGTACCCTGGCCCGATTCACTAGTAACAGGGCACACCTTTGGCTGTAGAAGTTGAGTCGAGTTAATAAATGGCATACTTCTATCCAAGAACAAAATGTCATGTAAACCAACCAATTACAGCTTTAATAGTAGCCTTTTGTGTGAAACTGTACCAAATGCTTTAGCAAAATCTAAGTATTTTGCATCCACTGAAATATTACAATCTATATACCAACTAACTTCTTCATAGAATACGATTAAGTTAGTTTGGATTAATCATATGAATTGAAACTGTAAAACTATGTTGATTCTAACTAATTATATTGTTCAAAATTAATTATTGAATACTTAACCCCTTAAGGACCAAACTTCTGGAATAAAAGGGAATCATGACATGTCATGTGTCCTTAAGGGGTTTACAGCCTTTCAAACAGTGGTATATATTTTACACTAAGCTCCCTAAGTACTCATGGCTGGCTGAATACAATTTGACGGTGGGGCTTTGTTTATATGCACTTTAATTAACTGTAAGGCTTTTGTAAATGATATCCGAATCATAGACTCTTCTTTTCTATATACTGAAGAAATCTAAATATTTCAAATTTCTTCCTTGTTTTGATTTTCTTAAATTAGCAGACCCATCTCAGATTCCAATGGATCAACACTTTTAATTTTCTAGCTTAGACCATCGAATTGCCCGTTTGCAAGCCCTGTTGGCATGCTTAATTTTGTTATAGGATGCTATTGACCAATCTGATTTTAAATGTTCTTTTCTTATTTTTCATGTGAATGGTATATGTTGAGAAGTGTTTTTGTAGAATTCATTTCTACCTTCCATTTATCCTCTGCGAATTTTGTCAGTTAATAATTCTTGCCAGACGGTGGTTTTAAAGAAGCCCTTAAGCACCTCCTGTAAAATGAGCGCTAATATTTATACTTTATTTATTGCAAATTATGTTTAATTTAGAATTTTTTTATCTCCTGCACTGTTAATAGCGAGCTAGACCTGCAGGAGCCTCCTGTTTTTAATTAAAGTTCATTTAAAAACTTTAAAAGTAAATTACATCTGATTGAAAATTAAACCATTTTGCATGCAGGCTGTGTCAGTCACAGCCAGGTTAGGTGTAACTAGGGCTGTATAAACAGAAACAAAAATGATTTAACTCCTAAATAGCAGTGAAACTTTAGAGGCATGGTCTATACATAAAAACTGCTTCATTAAGCTAAAGTTGATTTGGTGACTGTAGTGTCCCTTTCATTGCTTTTGTCAAGCCTATATCATTTTTCTATATAACACTATAAGAATAGGATGGTGCAAGTAGCATAAAAAAATGGGATTGTTATTAACAATGCAGCTGCCCAATCTAATAAGCCCTGGTGATACAACTCAAAACAACAGTATAATTATAAAAAGATTGGTGCGCATAAAAACAATAAATATTATAAAACCCACTGATGATACTTATGTGAAATACTCAGACCCCACACACGTGACACTGGGTGATGAATATTACATGCAGTGATAGTCAAGAAGTAGTGAGACAAACCTATATGCCAATTTAAAACAATGATCTGTGGCAAAATAGTCCTTGTATCTGGCTGCAAGTGTATCCATCGGATTCCACGCTCACCAGGGTCTGATCCCTCCAGAGCCCTAAAGTGGAGTGGTACTTTTACCACTCCAGTCTTGTGAGTCTCCAATTCTGAACATTCTTTTTTTATCAATTGTGATTTTATTTTACATATTGCACTAGTTTTTTTTCTGTCTATTTATTTGTAGATTCAATGACTGTGAAGCTGTTTGTGTAAGTATATTTGTTGTGAATTTCCCAGCACAATTTTGCTACAGATCATTGTTTTAATTTGGCACATAAGTTTGTTTCACTACTTCTTTAATATCGCTGTATGTAATATTCATCACCCAGTGTCACATGTGTGTTGGTTCTGAGTATTTCACATAAGTATCATCAGTGGGTTTTATAATATTTGTTTTTATCCAGACCAATCGTTTTATACTATGTAATTTTTCATTTATTTTTATTAGGTCTGTGACCCTAAATTAAATCAAATGCTTTCCCACTAGACCAACACTAACCAAAACATTAAAAAAAAAAAAAAAAAAAAGTGAAACTAGCAGATATTAAATGTTATTGTTTGTGTGTATTGTAATTGGCTTGTGCAGGGCAGAACGGCACAAAGGCTTTACAAAGCTTTCTCCTGGCTGATAAATTTCACAGGTGTATATTTAATGTAACTTAAATTTTTATTGTATGTATTCATAGTGTCACCTATGTAAAGTGAACTCCTTTGTCACAGCTTTTCTTTATAATTTAACAAACTTGTTGAAATCAATTAGTTCTTAAGAAGGCTTATATATATATATATATATATATATATATGCATACACACTACAAACAGTCGACAAACTTACACATGCACTATCCACAGCCAGCACAAATCACCCTTTACAGACCGCTATGGGGGCAGAGACATTCCAGGTTATTTACTAAACTCTGAATTTTCACAACTCAAATCGGTTTCCTCCTACTTAAATGTCTACCCATAAGGCTTCAAGATCTTCATCTGTATTATTGCTTACCATTTCTTTACCAATTGGATTAAATTCAGGTTTGATTTGTAAACATGCCATTCTCCCTTTTCTATTGTTTTTATCCTTTCTAAATAATGCATATCCATTGAAAGTAACAACTTGAACTTCATAATCTCAAGTGTGTGTGTTTATGTATGTATGTATGTATATGTGTATGTCTCTTTATGGCTCACAAAGAAACTAAAGATATAATTTACCTGTAAATATAACCACTTCTAAGGCTGTAAATGCATCATTTATCATAACATTGAACCTAGCACAGTTGTATTAAACAGGTAGTTTTATAACTTGATCACTGTTTTCCCTCCTTCTGTTTATGATTCACAAAGTATGTGTAAGTTAAAGTAAATTAGTAGTTTTATGTCTTTTTATAGATGTTTGATGAAAATCCACCAAACGAATTGGAACACATGGAGTTCTACAGTTGGGAAGCTTTCCATTCATTCTTGAGCGCCTGGTGTAAAGAGCGCAAAGTTATTTTTGTTATTCGCCATTCAGAGCTCCTCACCAGTGAGGATGTGAACGAAGAGCTGATTCAGTCTCTTAAGTACAGTGCAGTTAATCTTGGATGCACCAGTTACACCAGGTAAATTAATGTAGATTAGCGTTACTTGTGCAGAGCATGTGTTTGCTACTGCTTGCTATGTGTGTATGTATATACTGTTGGCAGTGCAAATTGCCATATTATGCTCAAGGTAGGTACCATATCTGATTTACCAGTGCAATGTTAAAAAGTTGAATTGCTTTTGGGCACATGTTTTTTTTTTTTTTATTTTATTTGATGAGTTCGGGTATTTTGGATTTTTATTTGGCTTTTTTTTTTTTTTTGTAGTGTAGTAGTGGCATAGCGAGTTGGGACATTAGGGAGATTTCAATTTCCCTTATGCTATTGTGGGTCATATTGACCCCCATAGAGTGAGGAAAGACATGGGGGGCTTAGGAAGTGGCAGGGAGCACTGCTCCCTGCCGCTTCTGTTTTTACATATTACAAGGAGGGAGCTACGAGCCTGTAGCTTCCTCCTTGTAATAAACCGAACAAACGAAAAGGTCTTTGTTCATTCATTTGATATTTCTATTCGTGTATTCGTCTTTCTGATGAATGAATAAATGAAATTCCCGTTCGAATACCCAAGTGATTAACTGGGCATGCGCGGGAATTTCACAGTGCTATCTAGTGTGGGCAGATGACGTGCCCCACAGGGACTTCATCTACCCACACAAAGATGGCGGCGCCCAGGACCTAGGTTCAGGCACAAAATAAAGGTAAAAAAATAGGTAGTATGGGGGGCTTAGGGGCATTTGGGGGTGACTAGGGGGACAATTAGATTTAGTGGTGTCGGAAGGGGGGGTTAAAAAACAAACAAACTGGATTCGGCCATGACAGTGCTGCTTTAGGAGTGTTTATATGCAGTATGTGTGGCCATTATTTTCCAACTCTTCTACAGAATCCCACCATTTTGTCCTGCTGTTACTTGCTGCTTGAATGCAGTTGTCTAAATAAAACAAGAACTTTACCATTGTATTATGTTAATCACTTACCAATCCTGTAAAGGAAATTATGGAGAGGGTATCATACGCTGAATGTTTTAATGTTAATATACTAAATGTAGCCATCGTTTGGAAATGCTGATTATGCGCTTGTACACCATCCCAGGGTTTCCCTGCAGGCTTTCTAGTTCATATACGGTGGTCATGCCCATGGCTATACCACTAGTGGTGACAGATTCTCAACTCCTGATACGGAATGTATGCAGTCTCATGTTCGCTCAAATACCTTAGTATTATTACGGTAATTGTTGATGTAACCCAGAGACTTCTCTCCCAAGTTTAGTAGGATCTGTATATTTATTTTGTTGGCTGCACAGCTGTGCTTGACGAGAGCTTGGAAATCAACCATAGCTCCACAGTTGTTGTATGTCATTGTATCTTATAGCAAATTAAGAGACATTTCCTCAACCTCTAATGGTGGGTGAGGCACTCTGTAAGGCCGCTGGTTTTTTTTTTTTGGGGGGGGGGGGGAGAATTGTGTCCATATCCTGGACAGATAAGTGCTTTCTGTGGAGAGTTCTCAATTTAATCTTTCCTGTAAGTTTGATAGCCAGACCCTTCCACTCCTCATGTGATGCAGCAACTCATGTGATGCAGCATGTTCCACTGCTTCATGAATTTTAATAGGATGTTCACCATTGGTATTGACAGTTGGAGACTGCTCATGTCTACCTCCTTTCCTCTCTTTCTTTTTTTAGGGTTTCTAGTGTTTTGTGGTTTGTGGCCCATTTGCAATATATCTATGATAGGAAAAAAAGGAGTCAGGTGTTTATTTTAGTAAAGAGTAAATCCTTTTTGATTGACAATTTGAATGACTACATTATTTCTCTGTTTGTTCTTGATAGGAAACGTTGTCCTGCCACAATTCATTTGAGATTGGGACCTGAAAAGGACAAACTCATAATTACAAAGGCTGACCTCAATCACATCCATGATTCTGAAATTGACCTGCCGTCTCGTTTTACAAGAAAACCAGTGTCTTATGTGGAAATCCCTAAGACGGTATCATCTGATGTTAATGAAGATAAATTTATGGATAAAAATGACTTGACAAAGCTTTTACGCTTACACTCTCCACTTAGTGAATCACAGTTTTTGGATGAACTCGAATCTCTCTTTAATTCAGATCCAACTGTAAAAGTTAAAATGGTTTTCTCTGAGGAGAAATTCATAGTAAAGAACATTTTTGTGATGACTACTGCAATGCAGAATTTGCTGCAGCATTTTCATGAACATATCTTTGTTGACTTCTTTCGTGCTCTAAATCAAGAATTTGATTTATATTCTGTCCTTTGCCAGGATGAAAGTTTTAACTGGAAAGTATGTGCCTACTGCATTGCAAGGAAGGATTCTTCAGAATCTTTAAAGTTTCTCATGAATTCTTTCTTGCAGAGCAATCCTAATTTAAGCAAAAAAGTGAAATATATTACATTAAGTCCAGAAATACTGAATCAAGTTGATACTGAGGTACTGTTTCCAAATGCTACTGTGAGATGTTGTCTTCCACTTGTTCTGGACAAAATGCATCATAAAATTTCTTTTTTAAGTCAAATGGAGCAATCACAAATTAAGAACTTGCTTGTCAATTTGTCCCAGTCCTCCTCGACTGACATATATCGGCAACATCTTGGCAACTTGAAAACCGCTTGTCCTGATGAAGTTTTTCAGTACTATTATGACACATGGCATCCATGTTGGAAGTTATGGTGTGAAAAGGATAATAGAACCTCTGATGTGGAGAACTCAATTTTTGCTTATGTGAAAACAAAACATCAGTATGTGAAAGGACAAGTGGGGTCATTAGTTTCCTTACATCAGTGTTTACAAGCCATTCTTACAGAGGATCAGGAATTTGTAGAATTCGCCGAATCAAACCATGTTGAGATGTCGGACACAAGTTCATGGGGTCTACAAACCACCACACCTGTGGAGTTTCAAGAACAAGAGCTGGTTCCTGATGAAATTACTCCTGGTGCTATTCAGAAGGTAACCATGATTTTTCTTTACGTTTACAAATATTAATTGCTTGTTATATACAACATTTTGAATAATGATTTATTATTAAAAAAAAAACTTGAGGTTCTCATAGTCATCCCAGATGTCGCTTGATTCCAATTGTGCCAGAACCCAGGGTTTTGGGAGTGGTAGTTGGCTGTTTTCTAGGGAATCTGCTATTGCGTTTGTGGGTAAACTAGATGCAGAAACTTGGAAGTTGGGTACATGCTAGAGCATACAATTTGCAGAAAGTACAGTCCGTGTTGAATGTGGTTAACTGTTTAATCAGGCATGAACAAGTGGAGCACATAACATATCCTAATAAATTGAATATGTACCACAAATTATAATCAATTGAATAGTGGAAAATACAAATGGTTTTCACTGTACATGGTACCATGAAAGAACATATGATTTTTCACTTTAACAGGTCACTATTCCCTTTTTAAAGGGATACTCTAATCAACAGAACAACTTTATTTTTAATAAAACATTTTTCATGTATATATCATGACCTCTGAAGTGTAACGGCTCAATTATCTGCCATTTAGGAGGTAAAGAAACACTCCAGACATACAAACCACTTTAAAATAGTATGAAGTGTAAGGTTTCTAGAGCTTGTTAGAAGTTCAGGGAGGCAGCTTGGACAACCAAAACCAGATTTTCTCCTTACTGTGCAAAGAAAAGGGAATGGGCCAATATGTAATAATAATAATAATTAAAAAAAGACCGTATGCAAAATATAGTATAGTAAGTTTGCAATATTGCTGAGCTAAATAAAAAGCCTGCACTTACAATTTTATGGGGCTGATAATTGGCTCCAATTTAAGGCACCTGGGTGGTACAGTTTGCTCAATCTGTATAGCATGGCTGGTAAATTACCCAAGAAGGAAATTGATGTAGCAATCTTGAGGATAAAATCAGGAAGGTACAATGTATGTAGAATCACTAATTTTATTGAAAATTAAGCATAACATGTAAACTGACATGTTTCACCTAATTAACAGGTATACAGGTTTGAAGACCTTCACTGACTCTATAGTTTTAAAAGCATAAAAACAATATTTACCGTATATACTCGAGTATAAGCCGAGTTTTTCGGCACATTTTTTGTGCTGAAAAACCCCAACTCGGCTTATACTCGAGTCAATAGTCTGTATTATGGCAATTTGCATTGCCATAATACAGACAGGGGCTGTGGGGGCTGTCAGAGAGTTTACTTACCTCTCCTGCAGCTCCTGTCAGCTTCTTCCTCCTCTGCGCCGTCCGTTCAGCACCTCGGTCAGCTCCCAGTGTAAGTCTCGCGAGAGCCACGGCTCTCGCGAGACTTACAGTGTGAGCTGACAGAGGAGGTGCACGGACCGGCGCAGAGCAGGAGAGAGCTGACAGGAGCTGCAGGAGAGGTAAGTAAACTCTCTGACAGCCCCCTCCTCCCCCCCACTGAACTACCAATGCCACTAGACCACCAGGGAAGGAGCCCCCCTCCCTGCTATGTATAAAGCAGGGAGGGGGGGCGAAAAAAAATAAAATAAGAAATATTACAAATAAAATAATAAAAAATAAATATTAAAATAATAAAAAAAAATAATTAAATAAAATAATAAAAATTAATCATAAAAAAATATTAAAATAATAATAAAAAAATAAAAAATTGCCCACTCCCCACCCCACCAAGGCTCTGCAACACACACAAACACACACACACACACACACTGCACACATACTCATACACACACACGCTGTACTCACACACACCCTGCACTCATACACACACGCTGCACTCATACACACACTGTAAATAAACAATTAATATAATTTTTTTAGGATCTAATTTTATTTAGAAATTTACCAGTAGCTGCTGCATTTCCCACCCTAGTCTTATACTCGAGTCAATAAGTTTTCCCAGTTTTTTGGGGTAAAATTAGGGGCCTCGGCTTATATTCAGGTCGGCTTATACTCGAGTATATACGGTAGGTTAAGATGTAGTTGTTCTGGTGACTATAGAGTCCTTTTAAATAATGGAGTACACAATCCGAAAATAACTGTCACATGACCATAAATAAAAGACTTGTAAGTGCAATTCTATTTATCTCACCAATATTACTACACTATATTTTGTATCCTGTCCGTTTTCTTTTGTTTTGTTTTTTAACATATTGGCCCTTTTTTAACATATTGGCTCTTAATGTGCTGTTTCCCTCCCCCTTTTATTTACACAAAACACTTTAGCATGCTTTATTTCTTTATGTCTCTAGAGTCTGTCCATTTTATGACATGGTATGATCCGTGACCAAGAAATCTGTGGTACTACAAGGTTGAAACTGCAGTCCATGGCTGGTTTCTGGTCAATGATCCTTTTGGATCATAGCCCATGTTTAGGTTTTAGAAAGTGCTCTGTTTATAGCAATGGTACAGCATTGAATAAAAATCCTTTTCTAAAACATGGGCCATGTGGGACAAGTACATAAATTCGAAGGTGGGATATTCTGAATTTGGAACTGGTCTTGCGTTTGGCCGGGTAGTGTATGATTTTTATTTATTTATTTTCCTTTTTGTGCTTCTCTTGTTTTCTGTTTATAGCAAATGTACGTAAATTGTATGCAATAACCAGAGGAATGGCCAAAGGTATGCCTGAGCTATAGATGCTATTTTAGTACCCTTGTTTTTCTATGGAAACTTGTTGGGTATAATATTTGCTGCCTTATTCTGCTATTGTATAATTGAATGCTCACCCTATTGCAAAATAGTTTGACTAAAACTGCAGTGTTTTACATTGTAGTGTTTAAGGGGACAGGGACACTGCATCCAGACCACTTCAATGAGATGTCATATTCTTGAGCAGGTCAGATAGGAGACTTTGGCCAGGGTTGTTATTTGAGACTTTATTGGTGCTTTTAGACATACTTGAGAAAAAAATGAATTAAGGCAATATGCCACAAAACAGGATACTTGCAAATAATAAAGGAAGTCTGTGATCTCCAGGTAGGGTTGAAACAGAGGCAGGCTGGTATCAAAGGCAGGTTGGTAACAGAGGCAGAGGTCAAAATCATACGTAAGAGTGGAGCAGGTTTGAAGGTAAGCCTGGAGTAGGTTGGTATGGAGCGGGGTTGAAGGTAAGTCTGGAGCAGGTTCACAAGAGCCAGGAACTGAAGTGATTCAGGTAAATCACCAACTTCAGTGTTAGTTGGATGTAGCCTTTTGTAACTGAGGCAAGTAATTAAACATGAACAGGTGAGATTCCAGAACTAGAGGCAAGGGAGGCCACTAGTGGTAAATCATAAAATCAGAGCAGGAACTTGTTTTAAAGGGACACTATAGTCACCTGAACAACTTTAGCTTAATGAAGCAGTTTTGGTTTATAGAACATGCCCCTGCAGCCTCACTGCTCAATCCTCTGCCATTTAGGAGTTAAATCCCTTTGTTTATGAACCCTAGTCACACCTCCCTGCATGTGACTTGCACAGCCTTCCATAAACCCTTCCTGTAAAGAGAGCCCTATTTAGGCTTTCTTTATTGCAAGTTCTGTTTAATTAAGATTTTCTTATCCTCTGCTATGTTAATAGCTTGCTAAACCATGCAAGAGCCTCCTGTATGTGATTCAAGTTCAATAGAGATTGAGATACAATTATTTAAGGTAAATTACATCTGTTTGAAAGTGAAACCATTTTTTTTTTTTCATGCAGGCTCTGTCAATCATAGCCAGGGGAGGTGTGGCTAGGGCTGCATAAACAGAAACAAAGTGATTTAACCCCTTCAGGACGGAGTCAATAGTGCACGTTCTGATCAAAACAAAACGTAAACAAAAACTGGAATTTGCGCTATGTGTCTGTTCACCCGTAGTTCCCCTCTTTCAAATTATATGCACCCACACTTATTATATATCATTTTGTTCAGGAGAAACAGGGCTTTAATCTATCATTAACTATTCATATATGGAACATCATTTATTATGAATAAAAGTAAAAAAAATGTGAGAAAATAAGATTTTTTTTTAAATTTGCATTTCCGTCTGACATTTTAACTGTGAATGTCATAATACTGTTAGGTTTTACTGCAAAAAAAATGCACATATTTGTAATCAGCGATGTCTCACGAGTACAACAGTACCCCCCATTAACAGGTTTTATGTTGTTTTGGAAAGTTACAGGGTCAAATATAGAACATTACATTTTCAAATTGAAATTTGCCAGATTGGTAATGTTACCTTTGAGACGGTGTGGTAGCCCAGGAATGAGAATTACCCCCATAATGGCATACCATTTGAAAAAGTAGACAAGCCAAGGTATTGAAAGTGGGGTATGTTTAGTCTTTTTTAGTAGCCACTTAGTCACAAACACTGGCCAAAGTTAGCGTTCATATTTGTTTTTGTGTGAAAAAAGCAAAAAACGAATATTTGGCCAGTGTTTGTGACTAAGTGGCTACTAAGAAAGACTGGACATACCCCACTTGCAATACCTCGGGTTGTCTACTTTTGCAAATGGTATGCCATCATGGGGGTAATTCACATTCCTGGGCTACCATACGCTCTCAAAGGCAACATAACCAATCTGGCAAATTTCAATGTGAAAAAAATGAAATGCAAGCCTTATATGTGACTCTCTAACGTTCCAAAACACCATAAAACCTGTACATGGGGGGTACTGTTATTCTCGGGAGACTTCACTAAACACAAATATTAGTGTTTTAAAACAGTAAAACATATTACAACAATAATATAGACCATAAAAGTGCAGTTCGCTTGTAAAAAATGCAAAAAACTTCACTTTTACTTAAAATATCATCGTTGTAATACAATTTACCAGTTTGAAACACGAATATTTGAGTTCAGCGAAGTCTCCCGGGTAAAACAGTACCCCCTATGTACAGGTTTTATGGTGTCTTGGAGAGTTACAGGGTCAAATATAGTGCTTGCAAATTAAATTCTCTGCACTTTCTCCCTGTGTTGTCATGCATGTCAATCAAATTTTAATTAATCAAATCACATAATTACGTTAAAAGATTATTTAAATATACATGTAGAATTTTAATATATATGCATTTATAGGTATTTAAATTCTACGTGTATACTGATGTAATCTTTTATGTAATTATATGTATTTATCTATATATATATATTTGCGGTTATTTGCATTTTATATATAGATAGATATATATAGAATGTCATTCTAAGTGTATTTTGTTACCGATATATATATATTAATAACAAAATACAGTTAGAATGAAATTACATATGCATATATAATTTATATTAAATTTTGTTTCAATATTTTATTTATTTATTTTATTATTTAATTTATTTATTATTTTAATTATACGTATTTATATATAATATATATATGTACATCTATTATATATATAATATATATACATATTATATATATGTAATGTCATTCTAAGTGTATTTTAATATTAATATATATACTTATATTAATATTAAAATACACTTTGTATGACGTTACATATATATAATATGTATATATATTATATATATAATATATATACATATTATATATATATAAAAATGCATTTATTTTATTTTTACACATGTCTAATTATTTTTTTTAATTCTTCCCACCAGCAGGGGGACTGTCTGATATTTCAAACAGTCCCCCTGCTGGCATATCCACAGCCAGCTATAGGGGGCCATGTGATCGCTCTTTGAGAGCGATCACATGGCCCCCGGGGGCCTCATTTGCCGTGGGAGGGCTGCCTGGGCTGTGAGGCAGTCCTCCCGAAGCGGATCGCGGCGGAGGTAAGTATAACTTACCTCCTGGGGCTGCAAGCCGTTACGGCGTGCTATGCCGTCATAACGGCGTTAAAGCCCACTTAACCCGTGACGGCATAGCACGCCGTAACGGCGTTAAGGGGTTAAAGGACCACTATAGTGCCAGGAAAACATACTAGTTTTCCTGGCACTATAGTGCCCTGAGGGTGCCCCCACCCTCAGGGACCCCCTCCCGCCGGGCTGGATGGAGAGTAAAGGGTTAAAATTTACCTTTATTCCAGCGCCGGGCGGGGAGCTCTCCTCCTCCGATCCTCCTCCTCTCCTCCCATTCGGCTGAATGCGCACGCGCGGCAAGAGCTGCGCGCGCATTCAGCCGGTCTCATAGGAAAGCATTATCAATGCTTTCCTATGGACGCTTGCGTGCTCTCACTGTGATTTTCACAGTGAGAATCACGCAAGCGCCTCTAGCGGCTGTCAGTGAGACAGCCACTAGAGGATTTGGAGGCTGGATTAACCCATTTATAAACATAGCAGTTTCTCTGAAACTGCTATGTTTATAAAAAAAAAATGGATTAACCCTAGCTGGACCTGGCACCCAGACAACTTCATTAAGCTGAAGTGGTCTGGGTGCCTAGAGTGGTCCTTTAACTCTTAAATGACAGTGAATTGAGCAGTGAAATTGCAGGGGAATGATCTATACACTAAAACTGCTTTATTTAGCTAAAGTAATTTAGGTGACTATAGTGTTCATTTAAAGGAACATACATCTTGTTTGTCAGGATATGATACTGACAGATGAAGTGGTCTGGTTGCCTATAATGTCCCTTTTAAAATGTCAACATTTCAGTTATTAAACAGAATGTTTATCAGGGAAAAACACAGTTACAAAAAACATGTGTGTATACATATAACAAGAAAAGAGTGCTAACCTCCTGGTGTTTGGCATGCATGCCAACAATTGGCGTGTGGCCAAGGCATGCTCCCTCTTCAGTAAGCCAACTCTCACAGCGGCATGCATTCTAACTTGTGATAGCAACAGTTAAGCAGATTTGCGAGTAAAATGCATCGTGGCTCATGTTAATGAACCAGCACATCGCAGCTGCAATGTCCAAGGAATACTGGCTATTGACTAAATATACAAGCTATCATGCTTATTGAAACAGCATCAGCATTGAAATATAATAATGCCGATAAGTGTAAGTTACCAAAGTGAACATACAATTCATCAAGCAGTGATATACTGGCAAAGATAAACAGGCTACTTTGTTAACCGAGACTTTAATAGTATGCATAGTGAAGGCAGTGGATCCTCGTAATAAGTGCGATAAATGTAAACTGCTTAGGTAGGAGCCATAGGGGTTATTGACGGACACGTTCATGCACTGATTATACAGTAAAGTGAAGTGAAAATACATATATGCTTTCCTTGTGCAGGAACGTTTTGTCCAGGTAACCAGATATTACGAGTGGTATATGACAAAGTGCTAATGGCCTGTGAAGTCCTTCACATTAATATAGTGTTGTGGAAAAAAGACAGGGTCGTGCGTGCTGGGCCCTAAGACAATTATGGTAATTGGTACCATTTGTTTCTAATAGAAATAAATCACGGGTCATTTTATCCAGGAACCTACAAAGGACAGCATCTCCATAACAAGGAAATAGCTGGGGGCACGTGCATGGCACATTGTTCCATGTGAAGGAACCAAACCTTCTCCTGCCTGTACATGATAGCTGCTATGCCTTCTTTAGTGAGGGACAATAAAATTGCTCTGAATAAAGGTATATGGGAACCTACTGAGGGCAGGGTACCATATAACATTACAAGGGAATACCAAGGACACACATCACAGATTATGCAATGTAAAGGAAACAAAATCCTTTCAAGACTTCACATGCTGAGGGTCCCTACTTAGAAAGAAACATGTAATTGCTTCAAACCTATAATGTATTGAATGTGAAAATGATTGAAGGGTGCATAGGGTGAACGTATGATTTCACGTACTGCCCTTAAAACTCCATCAAAGTAGTATAAAGAAATATACAGTATGGAAGATTTACCACAATGGCAAATGGTGAAACATATCCACGTGTGTATTTTTGAGGACAAACAGATGGCATCAAATATGTAAAACAATTTACAGTGCTTGAAAAGCATCAAGGGTATTTAAAAAAAAAAAAAAAGACGAAGAGAGTGTGTTTTTATAACCCCTGGGAGAACTGTATCCAACGTTCTTATCTAAATTGATTCTCTTGGTAATTACAGACTGTGAGAAGGCATACGTTTTTTGCTGTGAATTTTAAAATGGGTAGGATTTTTTTTCCAAGAAATGCTTTTTTTTTTACAACCAGTAAATCACATTTGCTGTCTATGTAGTCTGTTCTAATGCTGGATCTGTGATTCTGCTATTCTCTCGCTGAGGGGTATACCTGTGTTTCCAATTTATGCCAGCCCGCACAGACACACCAGTTTGTATACAACAAAGGCTTTCCTTTGCCTTCGACTTAACATCCATTCTTCCAGTCTAAATGCGTAGCTTTGTGTCCTAGGATAGACTTCTTTTATGAATAGACTCCAGACAATAGTTTATTGGTTTATATTGGCCCCAATTATATTTAATCTCTTCTAAGGTGCCATATTTCTAAACTTAACTGAATGTGTTTTTAAATGTGTTAACCTTTCTTCTTAATTAAATGTTCCTTTCCTTTTAGTAATTTTGTAGCCTGCCTCTGCACTCTTTCTAGTGCCATAAAATCCTTTTTTAGAATCCAGAATTGCACAGCATTTTCTTTCCATTGATTTTTCGAATTTTGTTATTTTTCACCTTTTGCTATTGTGGTACATATTTCAACTGTATATTTCCTTTATACTAATTTATAGAGCTTTCTGGGTTATTTACAAAAGTGATAATCCAAAGTGAATTTCAAATTTTAGTCCAGGGAAGGTAGAATAGAAGTATGGCAGACATCTTTTTTCAGTTCTTTCGACTTTAAAGAGACACTATAGTCACCAGAACAACTTCAGCTTATTGTATTCGTTCTTGTGCGTACAATCAGTCTCTGCAGGCTTTTTGCAGTAAACACAGTTTTTTTAGAGAAAAGGCAGTGTTTACATTACAGCCTAGAGATGCCTCCAGTAGCCACTCCTCAGAAGGCTACTAGAGGCGATTCCTGGGACTGTGCTGCACAGTGTGCAGCACTGACATTCAGTGTTTCCACCCTCTGCATTGAGACACTGAAGTTTCCTCATAGAGCTGCAAGGATTCAATGCATCTCTATGAGGAGATGCTGATTGGCCAAGGCTATGTTTGACTTGTGCTGGCTCTGTCCACAGATGGTGGTTTTAATACTATAGGGTCAGGAATACATGTATGTGTTCCTGACTTTATAATGTTCCTGTATATTTTAAAATGACCTTGGACGCTCACCTTGGTGAATAACCCTGTATGTGCAATCCTAATTCCATCCCATGGAACCCTTCTGTCATAATCATTTGTTTCCCATTAAATACATTATCTATTTGAAGCAATTTCACGTTCCTTTCTAAGTCGGCACCGTCAGCATGGGAAGTCTGGAAAATGTATTTACTTTACACTGCATAATCTGCCCTAGGTATTCCTCTTGTGTTATAAAGTTATATGTGTGGTGCTATTTTATTGTTCCTCACTGAAGTAAGCATTCCTAGCATGTATAGACAGCCAGGAGGTTTTGGTTCCTTCACATGACACAATGTGGCATGTGCTCCCAGCTGTTTACCTTGTAATGTCATAAAGAGATTTTTCCCTCCGTGGATTACTGGATACTTTTGCCTCTGACCCATGTACTTTTATTTTTATGTAATTTTTTTCATTAAAAACAAATGGTAAAAACTATTAAAGGAACACTATAGGTTCAGGAACACAAACGTGTATTCCTTGCCCTATAGTGTTAAAAATACAATTTAGCCCCCTTGCCCCCTTTAAACACAGTAAAAACTCACCTTTATTTCAGCAACGAGCAGATCTGCCAGGTGCTGGTTCCGCCCCCGCCCCGTTATGTCTTGCCTATTTGGCTGACATAATCTGAACTGACAATCTCAGTCAATCCAATGCTTTTTCATAGGAAAATTATCTAAGATCGTCGATTCTGATGTTCTCAGCCAAGGATGCGGGGCAGGGTGCAGAACCAAATGCCATCCTGGCCAATCGGCATCTCCTCATAGAGATGCATTTAATCATTGCATTGCTGTGGGGAAATTTCAGCGCCTCCATTCAGCACTGACCTAAGAAGGTACCTCTAGTGGCTAAGTGACTAAGAGATGCAGTGTTTACAGCAAAATGCCTGCAGGGACTGACAATACTCACCAGAACAACTACATTAAGCTGTAGTTGTTCTGGTGACTATAATGTCCCTTTAATGGTATTTGAGCCCAGCAAAGGCCTGCTGTTTTTTGTTTGTTTGTTTTTCTTCCCAAAACACTATACTCGTGTGCAGGAACTTCACAGGCCAATAGCACTTTGTCATATACCACTCGTGATATCTGGTTACTGGGGCAGCAAGTTCCTGCATATATGTGTATTCACTTTATTGTTTAGTAAGTGAATGAAGGAGTCCTTTAATAACCCTATGGCTCTTAAGCAGTTTACATTTTTCACATTAACATGAGGGGATCTCATGCCTATGTTTTTACAGTTCCTGTTAACATTAACTAAAATGTCTGTTTAAGTTTGCCAGTATCTGACTATTTGCTTCATTGTTTGTTCACTTTGCTAGCTTGATTGCACTATTTTTTTTTTTTTAAAGAAACTCATTGCTCATGTTGGTTCAATAAGTTAAATGTAGTCAATAGCCTGTATGCCTTTCTCGTCGTAGCTGCGATGTCCTTTTTATGTTTTCATTTTTTAAACAGGTTTATTGCCATGAACCATCATTGCGTCTTACTTGCAAACCGACTTAACTGTTGCTATGACAACAAGTTTGAACACATGCCGCTATGAGGGATGGCTTACTGAAGCGGAAACATGGCTGTGTTCTAAGGCTTGGCTGTGCACCAATATTCAGTGTGCACACCAAACACCAGGGTGTGAGTACTTTTTTCTTGTTATGGGTGTTCTTTTTGAAACACTGCATTGCCTTGATAAGTTTGTTTAGAAACTGAAACCTTGACATTTTTAAGACACACTTTTATAGTTATTATGAAGTCCTAGACTGCTATCCTTTTGTTATCTTATCTATCTATTGCAATTAAAATAAAATAAATAACATCTTACATAGGTTAAAATGTCTTGTTTTCTTTTATTATTTTTTTTGTGCGTTTGCATCTTCAGGATTGTGAAAATATTTTACGCGAGAAGTTGGATGGGAAAGAATTTCAGAGTTGGGATGATTTCTGTTGTTTCTTGGAAACCTGTAGTAAAGATAAATTCCAGCTACGCGTGTCCTCATCATTTACCGAAGAAAGCAAAGGAGAAATATTTCCAATTTCAGACATGGCTTTGTCATTGAAATACAGCTGGGCTCAGCTTTCCTGCAGTTGGTGAGTTTAACCTGTCCAGGGACTATATTGTCGGGAATTGTTGAGGGTTTTTATTTTGTTTTGTATTTAGTTCCCTCCCCCCAATCTCTTGTCCACTACTTGACTTCTGAGCCGCAGAGACTGGTCCAACAAAATGCCTCTGAATGAGTAGCATCTCATTGAATCTCACAAGGAAAACCAATCCATGCACTGGATTCCAGTAGTGACACACAATGATCTGCACAGTGCATCCTTCTATATACTAAGATTTGCGATTTGCCATGCAGAGCAGTGTGTCTCACTATAGATCATTTGCCATGCAGGTCATTGTCACTTAGGGAGTAATTACTCTGGTTTCCAGAACACATGCCAGCAAACATTACTTACACTAATTGCATAGAGCCAGCATAGATCACACACCACAACATACAATGTAGTCATACTAAATGTAAAATAGCACGCCCTCCCCTCCCACGGAAAATCTCCCAATTTCTGAACATTCTGCACAATTTTTCAGAATGATGGAGGAAATAAACATTGCTAAATACCTGCTGAGGATACAGGATTAGTGTGAAAACACTTGGAAGCGCTGCAGCAGGACGGCTGATGGAATCTAATGCTCATTCCCAGGCAGTACGCTTTCACAGCCAGCACCAGTTCTAGGATGTCATTAGCAACACCGTGCAATATTTTTTTTTTGCATGCACGATTGAATTGCACATGCTCAATTCAACTTTCTGTGATTCCTAGGGATAGGACACTAGCTGGATCAGTGTCCTCCCTAAGTGGGAGTGGAACATTTAAGTAACAAAAAGCATTTGCTTTTAAATGAGACCTTTATCTAAAAAAAAATGCACGTCACTTTTTAAGCTTGCTTTTTTTTTTTTTTCCAGGGAGGCCACAACAGAAAGAGGTACTCTAATCAAAAACCAGTGTTTTTATAAAAAGAGCTGGATCTTATATTTCTACTTATTTCTTGGAATACATTTGGTTGTCACACATTAACTGTCCTAATTAAAACCACATTTCTTTTCCCAGTAAAGAAACCGCATCTATATCCACATGTGTATGTGTTTGTATGTATTTATAGTGTATTTGTGACTTGTGTTAACTGTATATTTTTTTGTTTGCTTTAGGAATGGCTGCTCGGCTTTTGTTGAACTTGCGCTGAGCCCACAAAAAGATAAACTTATTATTACTCAAAGCAATCTGCAGCATACTCATAATGATGAAGAAACCACTCTCAGTCCTCCTGCAAAAAAATGTAAGGTCTCCGCTACAGTAGGTGTGCCAGTGCAAGTTGCAAACAACATATCCAGAAAATTTCTGGAACCAAGTGATCTAAAACGACTTCTTCGCTTTCGATCTGGAGCATTTGAGGACCGTACGCAAGTGCTTGGAGAATTGGACTCCCTCTTTGTTTCTGACCCTAATGCAAAAGTTAAACTTGTGTTTGTGGAAGACAAACTGCTTGTTAGCAAAATATTCATAATGACATCTTCAATGATAGAGCAGGCTCAAAAATCCCCTGATTACCTTTTTATTGATGTGTGTTTACAGTTTAGTCCGAGTTTTGATCTGTACACTCTTTATTGTGAAGAAAAGGGAGCAGGATGGAAAGTCTGTGCCTATTGCATTGCAAAGAAAGGCATTATGGATGTTTTTGAATTCCTTTCATGCTCAGTTGTTCAGGTTGTCCCCGCATTAATCAACCAGGTGAAACATGTTACAGTACATCCTGAAATCGCTGAACCTCTCAAAGTTGAAACCTATTTACCACATGCTTCCACAAGATATTGTATGCATTTAGTTTTAGATGTGCTGTATCAAAAAATTGCACACCTTGATACCACAGTAGTAGCTCAGATTAAGAACTTCCTTCATATCCTGTCTCAGACATGTTCACATAAAGTATACAATGAATATTTGAACCATCTTAAAGTAGTTTGCCCACCTGAGATATTCCACTACTATTATGACATGTGGCATCCACTCAGAAAAATGTGGGCAAAAAAGGATAATAGGATTGAAGAAGCTGAAAAAAATATATTTGAACTGGTGTCAGTGAAACACGAGGCACTCAAAACTGAGCTGGGTGCTCTTCCCTCTTTGCACCAATGCCTGTGTGCAGTACTTGGTGAACAACATAAAGTGTCAGCCATTAATGCTCTTCTTCAGGATTCAGATATTCCAGTATGCTGGGAAAATAGAGACTCTCCTGCTGTCTCTCCATCTTCAAATGACCAGGTAAGTTCAGAAGTGGCAATGGCTACGTGATGCATTACTTAGAAGCGCAAAATGTTTTACTGTTTAATGCAATGTTTATAGCTTTAAAATGTGTGCTACACTGTATTCAATTGTTAAGTCAAAGTAGCAATTATATTGATGGAATAAACATTATGTAAATGATTTTTGGGTTTATCATTCCTCGTATTACTTATATTTTTAATGTAACTTTTCTATGATATCAACGTAGTAATCTAGATTGAAAAGACTCTGGTCCAACAAGTTCCAACTTTCACACATCTTTTTTTGAAGTTTGAATTTGAAGGTATTTCTGTTTGCAACAAATGGGAAATAAAAATTGATTGTATTCCTTTCCTACTCCATTCCTTTTATTTTATAAAGGACTAAAATGATGATTTATTCACTTGAATTAAAGGGACACTCTGACCGCCATAACCACTTTCTACCTGGCACCGACTCACAGTTCAGTGTTTAAACTGTTTTCAAATGGTTTAGCACTGTATGCTCCAGATGCCCACAGCCTGTCCCTCACTGGAGGTATGGCTAAGATGTAGTTCTATTCTGCCTCAGCCATACCATCTCATACCAGTGATGGGTGGTCATCTGAAACTCGCAGCCCATTGCTACTTGAGCACATGTAGAAGCATATGGGAGCCCAGGGATCCTCACTAAGTGTTAAATTGTTTAACCCGAGAGCTGAAGTGCTCTAGGCCCCATAACCATTTTAATGACATGAAGGGGTTATAGTCCCAAATGAGTCCCTGTAATGCACTTATTTTTGCATGACTTCCATTGTTGTCTGTTCTGTTGCCTATAATTATTTTCACGTCCTTCTTATTTACAGTTGTCCCAAGGGCAGCCACCAGTGCTCCTGGGACTTCTTGCAAAATTATTTGCCATTCCCTCTCACCCCCCAACTTTCACACTCATACACACAGCCACATATATACACAAAGCTACACAATGACCCACACATGCATACTGCCACATACACACTGCCATCAACAGAAATATAGATATGATCTACTTGCATTTCGGCATTTGATACAGTTCCACACAAAATGTTACTAGTAAAATTGAAATCCGTTGATTTACACGAAAAAACTGTGTTCTTGGATAGAACACTGGCATATAGATAGAATGCAGAGTAGTTATAAGTGGGAAATTGTTAACTACTACTCAATTTAAGAACAACCCTTTTTAATCTAAGGCTCTAAACCACTTGCATTCAGTTTGCACATTTAGTATCCGTACAAAGTGTATTAAATAAAGCGGTGAACCGTGCCAAAAGTGCTCAAAGTGAATGTAATAAAAAAATATTTTATACATACATATAGATCTTGATAATGTAACAGGACAAAAGTACAATAGAATAACAGTGCAATATGCTATAAACAATATACACGTATGTGTTTAAAATATCGAATAAAATACCAGATAAAAGACTAACTCACAATTTGTATATCCGCCTGGACGATATAATCCCCGTTTTAGGATATGTGGATGTTGACTGTATGGAATCTCCAAACTCAGCAACAATGTATATAAAAAGAAAAACAAAATACAAAATACAATAGTATAGTATGTCAGGCAAAATTGGAAATGTAAGAAGTAGATGTCCTACTTACGATTTCCAGAGCAATGACTTGCTCTGTTGTTGATAGCTTGTGGTGGTATGATCCCCACCAAAGGATATAATGAATTAGCAGGAATCCAGCAGCACCAGGGAGAAAAAGATATAAAACCAAAAGAGGGGTTTGGAAAAAAGGCTATGACTTTAATACAAATATTAGATTAAAAATCAGCTTCCAGTCCCTCACGTTACGAGTTTCGCCCGGGTTTGGGCTTCATCAGACCTTCAGAACCCGAAGCGCGTAAAGTGAGGGACTTATATCCTTTGGTGGGGATCATACCACCACAAGCTATCAACACCAGAGCAAGTCATTGCTCTGGAAATCGCAAGTAGGACATCTACTTCTTACATTTCCAATTTTGCCTGACATACTATACTATACTATTGAATTTTGTTTTTCTTTTTATATACATGGTTGCTGAGTTTGGAGATTCCATGCAGCCAATATCCACATATCCTAAGACGGGGATTATACCGTCCAGGCAATATACAGCAGAGCTCTCAGTAGCTCTGCAAATTGTGAGTTATCAAAGCGGAGGGAGTGAGAGGAGTTCCCCGTAGAAGCGGGGTCCTTGATCTCACTACCGCTACCCCCAATCTTAGTATCAAAACAATAAGAGCAACAAAAATAACAAAAACTTTAATTAGAACAACTTTAAGGAAAAATATAATATCAAAAGACACACCACCTATTAAATCACCCCACTCTGTGAGGGTTAAAAACAATATACTGCAATGCGACTGTAAATGTAGACTGGCGAACCAGTGTGGCTGGGTACGTATGCAAATAGCAACAGCAATCACAAAGAGTACTGGTGTATCAAGTTTCTAGACACAATATAGTTTGTAGAGATACATAGTTGCTAATCTTGCTTCCCTTGGAACCTCAGCCTATCTGTCACTGATTAATGCCAGGAAACAGCACCAAAGCCGGGGGAATCCCCCAATTGCAGTGTTAATTGTGAGTTAGTCTTTTATCTGGTATTTTATTTGATATTTTAAACACATACATGTATATTGTTTATAGCATATTGCACTGTTATTCTATTGTACTTTTGTCTCCTTTGAGGGCTATATCCTGTTTATTAGGATCTATATGTATGTATAAAATATTTTTTTTATTACATTCACTTTGAGCACTTTTGATACATCTATACATCTATTGGTTACTTAAAGGGACTCTATAGTCACCATATAAAAGCAAGAAAGACAGGTCCCCCAGCCTTCCTTCTTGCTTTTATATGAACTTTCATTCATTAAAAAAAAAAAAATCGGTGGTTTTATATTAAAAACTTACCTCCGTTCCAGCGCCGAGCTCCCCGCTAGGCCGCGCCCCCTTTTTCGTCAAAATGACGAAATCGCGGGGCCCAATGGGACGGCTTCGCGCTGGACCAATCGCGTTCTTCATAGAGCGGCATTGAATGCCGCCCTATGAAGAACCTGAGCGCTTTACCGCGCATGTGCGCGGAATGCGCGTTCGCGAGCTGAGCTGTCTGACTGACAGCTCAGCTCGCTTTCTAAAATTATCAATAATAATTTAGGGCCCCCACCCGCCCTGTGCGGCGGGTGGGGGCCCTAAAATTATCAATGAGGGGGGGGACCTACTGTCCCCCCCCCGGCCCCCACCCCTGTGCGGCGGGTGGGGGCCCTAAAATTATCAATGAGGGGGGGGACCTACTGTCCCCCCCCCGGCCCCCACCCCTGAGCGGCGGGTGGGGGCCCTACAATTATCAATAAGGGGGGGGACCTACTGTCCCCCCCCGGCCCCCACCCCTGTGCGGCGGGTGGGGGCCCTAAAATTATCAATGAGGGGGGGGACCTACTGCCCCCCCCCGGCCCCCACCCCTGAGCGGCGGGTGGGGGCCCTAAAATGATCAGTAAGGGGGGGGGACCTACTGTCCCCCCCCCGGCCCCCACCCCTGTGCGGCGGGTGGGGGCCCTAAAATGATCAATAAGGGGGGGGACCTACTGTCCCCCCCCCCCCGGCCCCCACCCCTGAGCGGCGGGTGGGGGCCCTAAAATGATCAATAAGGGGGGGGACCTATTGTCCCCCCCCGGCCCCCACCCCTGAGCGGTGGGTGGGGGCCCTAAATACAAAGGGGGGGGGGACCCTAGTTAACCCTCCCCCCCCCCAAAAAAAAATATCTCCCTACCTACCCCCCTCACCCTAAAAATAATGAGGGGGGACCATTAACTAAAAACCTGTAAAAAAATGAGATAAAATCAACTTACCATTCGATGTTTTCTTTCTTCTAAAATCTTCTTTCTTCAGCCCCAAAAAAGGCCAAATAAAAATCCATAATAACCGACGCAATTAAAAAAAAAAAAAAAAAAACCGAGCGCAAAAAAAAATAATCCATCTTCACCCATGGAGGGCTCCGCGCAGACTGAGCTCCGCAGGGCGGGGGAAGGCTTATAAAGCCTTGCCCCGCCCTGCAATTAGGCTAAGAACACTCTGATTGGTGGGTTTAAGCCAATCAGAGTGCTCTTTGTCATTTTACAAGCGTGGGAAAGTTCTTTGGAATTTTCCCACGCTTGTAAAATGACACAGAGCACTGTGATTGGATGGATTTCAAGCCATCCAATCACAGTGCTCTGTGTCATTTTACAAGCGTGGGAAAGTTCTTTGGAATTTTCCCACGCTTGTAAAATGACAAAGAGCACTGTGATTGGATGGATTTCAAGCCATCCAATCACAGTGCTCTGTGTCATTTTACAAGCGTGGGAAAGTTCTTTGGAATTTTCCCACGCTTGTAAAATGACAAAGAGCACTGTGATTGGATGGATTTCAAGCCATCCAATCACAGTGCTCTTTGTCATTTTACAAGCGTGGGAAAGTTCTTTGGAATTTTCCCACGCTTGTAAAATGACACAGAGCAATGTGATTGGATGGCTTGAAATCCATCCAATCACAGTGCTCTGTGTCATTTTACAAGCGTGGGAAAATTCCAAAGAACTTTCCCACGCTTGTAAAATGACAAAGAGCACTGTGATTGGATGGATTTCAAGCCATCCAATCACATTGCTCTGTGTCATTTTACAAGCGTGGGAAAATTCCAAAGAACTTTCCCACGCTTGTAAAATGACAAAGAGCACTCTGATTGGCTTAAACCCACCAATCAGAGTGTTCTTAGCCTAATTGCAGGGCGGGGCAAGGCTTTATAAGCCTTCCCCCGCCCTGCGGAGCTCAGTCTGCGCGGAGCCCTCCATGGGTGAAGATGGATTATTTTTTTTGCGCTCGGGTTTTTTTTTTTTTTTTTTTATTGCGTCGGTTATTATGGATTTTTATTTGGCCTTTTTTGGGGCTGAAGAAAGAAGATTTTAGAAGAAAGAAAACATCGAATGGTAAGTTGATTTTATCTCATTTTTTTTTTCTTTACAGGTTTTTAGTTAAAGGGTCCCCCCTCATTATTTTTAGGGTGAGGGGGGTAGGTAGGGAGATAAGTTTTTTTTTTTTTGGGGGGGGGGGGGGGGGGAGAGGGTTAACTAGGGTCCCCACCCCCTTTGTATTTAGGGCCCCCACCCACCGCTCAGGGGTGGGGGCCGGGGGGGGACAATAGGTCCCCCCCTATTGATAATTTTAGGGCCCCCACCCACCGCTCAGGGGTGGGGGCCGGGGGGGGGGGCAGTAGGTCCCCCCCCCTTATTGTGAATTTTAGGGCCCCCACCCGCCGCACAGGGGTGGGGGCCGGGGGGGGACAGTAGGTCCCCCCCCTATTGTGAATTTTAGGGCCCCCACCCACCGCTCAGGGGTGGGGGCCGGGGGGGGGCAGTAGGTCCCCCCCCTTATTGTGAATTTTAGGGCCCCCACCCGCCGCACAGGGGTGGGGGCCGGGGGGGGGGACAGTAGGTCCCCCCCCTATTGTGAATTTTAGGGCCCCCACCCACCGCTCAGGGGTGGGGGCCGGGGGGGGGGGGCAGTAGGCCCCCCCCCCCTTATTGTGAATTGTAGGGCCCCCACCCGCCGCACAGGGGTGGGGGCCGGGGGGGGGCAGTATGTCCCCCCCTTATTTTTTATTTTAAGGCCCCCACCCACCGCACAGGGGTGGGGGCCGGGGGGGGACAATAGGTCCCCCCTTATTGATAATTTTAGTGCCCCCACCCGCCGCACAGGGGTGGGGGCCGGGGGGGCAGTATGTGCCACCCTTATTTTTAGGGCCCCCACTCACCGCTCAGGGGTGGGGGCCGGGGGGGGGGGGGGAGGAGAGTAGGTCCGTCTCCCCCCCCCCCCCTTCAACCACTATTGTGGCCAGACAGCATCCCTGTGGGTTCGGGCTTCAGCTGTCAGCTGAAGCCACGCCCACAGCAGTGCTGACAGGCTGTCAGCACACAAAGCGCGTTCACAGTGCTTTGTGTGCTGATAGCCCGTCTGATGCATTCACCCAGAATGCATCGGACGAGAGGCCTTTTTAGGGCCTCTGAACTCGGAAGTCCCTCTGGTGGCCGTCTGATTGACTGCAACAAGAGGTGTTCCAAGCTTCCAATGTAAACACTGCATTTTCTCAGAAAATACAGTGCTTACAAGAAAAAGGCTCCGGGTAGCTGTAGCACTCACCTAAACAACCTCATTAAGCTGAAGTTGTTCAGGTGACTATAGTGTCCCTTTAATAGAATTCATTTGAGTGAGTCTGACATGATCTGTCCTCTGTAAACTCGTGTTGATTAATACTAATGACTTTATTGTTCATAAATGACTCCTGGATATGATCACTTAATAACCCTTTAAACAATTATCTAGCTACCAATGTGAAGCTCACATATTTGTAGATTTTGATCATGTGTTTTTTTTTTGTTTTTTTTTAATTTGGACACATCTGCTTAACGTTGGTACATTTCCAGAAAGAAAGGTTTCCTGAAAGATTACACCCTGTGATTTGGCCGTTAATACACCAAGTTTACCAAGTATTTAAGTGAAAGGGACAGTACATAAAGGGACAGTGTAGGCACCTGGACCACTTCATCTCATTGAAATGGTCTGAGTGTAGTGTTCCTGTCATCTTAACCCTGCAATGTAAAATATTGCAGTTATTGATATACTGCAATGTTTACATAAAAGTGTTAAGACTGCCTCTAGTGGCTGTCTGCAAGACAGCCAATAGTGGCACTTCCTGGAGTTTCACAGATTTGGAATTATTCTGGACGTCCTCGCGCTTTGCACGAGGGCGTTCATAATGTTAAAAAAAATCCCAAAGGAAAGCAATGCTTTCTTATGTGGAAGGCCTGATTCATGCCACACATGTACATTAGGTCTCCCTATCGGCTGACGCCATCCAGCACCGACAGACATTGGTGATGGGATCCGGTAAGTATAAAAGGGTTTTTAAACATTTTATTTACCGAGGGTACTATTGTGTAAGGAATAGAGTTTTGTATTCCTAACACTATAGTTTTCCTTTAAGTGCAAAGTCAGCCCAGTGCTTTATAAACACAAAAAATACATTACAATCAATATTAGTTTTAGACAAAGAGATATTTGTTAACAGAGCTACTTTGTTTGCTTCCTTATTACTAGGACCCATTCTTTAGGAATCTTCATCTTTCAATGGTTTTGTTATTGATTCCAAAATGAAACCTGAAAGCTAGGTCATCTCTAGCTCATCCCAACATGCTATAAGGAACATGTTGAAATTGAGCATCCGTTAGACAACAAACTGTTAGAGGGGTATATTACCTTGTCTGTTCTCTTATCCTGCTGTAAAAATTACAGGCTTTGGCGAAGCTTACACTGTTTTAGCCAATGTTATTCTATTTTTGGGTAATAATTGCCAGAAGATGAGGCTCAAAAATGTCAAATTTAAGGACAAAACAGTTGGAAAAATTGAGCTATGCTTTCAACTCAGCAGCTGTGGCATTAAAGGAGCACTATAGGGTCAGGAACACAAACATGTATTCCTGACCCCATAGGGTTAAAACCCCCATATAACCCCCTGTTCCCCTCATGCCTCCCTAAATTTAGTAACATTTTACTTGTATTCAAGTCTTGAGCTGCTTGCTTTGTCACGGTTTCCTTTGACCTGCCCACTGCCTGCTCACATTATCAAAAGTGGTAGCCTGATCCAATCACAATGCTTCCCCATAGGATTGGCTGAGACTTACAAAGGGGCAGAGCCAGCACAATTCAAATACAGCCCTGGCCAATCAGCATCTCCTCATAGAGGATTAATTGAATCAATGGAAAGTTCAGTGCATGCAGAGGGAGGAGATACTAAATGTGTGGATGCATTTTAGGCAGCCATCTAAGGAGTGGCCAGTGAAGTTATCACTAGGCTGTAATGTAAACACTACATTTTTTCTGAAAATGCCGTGCTTACAGCAAAAAGCTTGAAGGTAATGATTCTACTCACCAGAACAAATTCAATAAGCTGTAGTTGTTCTGGTGACTATAGTGTCCTTTTAAGTTGAAATTTCCTTTGAATTCTCACTTTAGTAATTAATCTTGGCAGTGTAAGACAGCCCAGGGTATACATAGTGCAAGTGTTATTTCTTTAATCGGTTTATACAATTGGTTTAAATAACAAACCTGTCAACATCATGCAATCCTGGCAAAGGAATACATGAGTTATTGTATGTAGGAGTAGTAGCTGAGCCTAGTATGGCGTATTTAATACAGAAGCATACATCGGGTTTATAAAATACATAAAAAATGAAGTGTGATGTATGAGTTTGTGAGATTAATTGAAAACATTCAAGATTGCAAACAATACCTGCTAGGGATAGTAGTAAATTGGCCAAATGATAACTGTCAAAATTCACCTAGGTAAATGTTTGAAAAATCCTACTTTTGTGTTACAGTTTTTCATTTTTGTGATTACATTTAAATGAAAAGTTCAAGCAGCATCTTCACAATAGCCTGCTGTAATGGTTATGGTGTCAGGCGGGGGGAGCAGATACATTTAAGGGATACCCAAACCTGTCCCTTGTGGGTGCCTCCTACTTCCTCTGGAGAGTCTTCTTCAGCTGAAGCACCAGGAACCAATGTCTTGCGTAGTGCAACAATAGATCATTGAAGTCAATGGAGTAACTGCCGGATTCTCCATAGACCGATCCAATTCCCTGCAGCCATCACTGATGTGTCTAGAAATGTGTCTAGAAATGTCAGTTGTAGGATATAATATAAAGAGACAAAGTAATCTTTCACTGAAGTGACTGATTGCTAGGTTCTACTATAAGAGAGAGGAACTGTTACTGTGGGACTAGCTGGGGAACGTTCTTGCTGGTGAATCGTAAATTAAAAACTTGTCACTTTACTGCAAATACCCCCATTTACAAAATCTAAAAATAAAACTGCAAACAATAAAGCTAGTCCTCTGATGCCTTGCAGACAGGAGAAGCTACAAACCCCATCCATATAGTAACTTACAAAAAAAAAAAGTATTTTTGTAGACTTTAGTTAGAGCTAAATGTTTCAGCTCTCTATCAAATAGGGTTCTAATAGAGACAACACGTTGCCATTAAACTCTGAATAGTCTGCAATTCTGGACACAGACCTTTTTTGAAAGATTTAGGTTCTTGCCTTGAACCCTGGACATTGTTTCTCTACCTCTCTGCTTCCCCCTTGTTTTTTCTTTCTGTTCTCCCCTGTAGTGTGATGTGTGTGTGCTGCCTGGATGTAGTATGCAAATAGTTGTACAAACTAGCTGTGTGTGTGTTGTGTACTTGATGACTGTTGTAAGTGTACTGTATGTTGTATTTGTGCGTGTGTTGTTTGCTGACTGTATGTAGCTAGTGTGCGATCTGTATGTAGTAAGTGTGCGTATGTTGTATGCTGGCTGTGTGTAGGTGGGATGTGTGAAGTGTGTGTGTGTGTGTATAATGTGATCTATGTTTTGTCTCCCTCCTGCTTACATAATCCCTAGTGGTCCATGTTGATTAATTCTCTGCCTGATGGACCACAGGGGGAAAAGGGAGTTAACTCTGCCTCGTGGTTCAGCTGGCAAACTTATTTTTTGCACCTCTGTTGTTTTAAAGACATCTGTAATTTCTACCTCATGGTCTGGCGCTTAGATAGTCAGAGTGCAGCCTTCTGGAATACTGGAGGCTGCGCTCTAAGTCAGCGAGTGGCGGACCGATGGTGCAAACCTTTTATTTCCACAGCTCATTCCTCATGGTAACAACTCTGCTACGTGTCTGCTGCAGGGCTAAAGGTTAAAGCAAACTTCCTGTTGTGCCCTGAACTGCATATCCCAGGTGTTAAGCCATACAAATTAAATATCCCTGCATAAATAACTCCATTTTAGTGTTCCTCTTAGCTCCCTGGTAGTTGGCTTTTCTATGGTTGGAAGCAACTTTTACCCTACCAGATACCATGCACAATTTGTAGCATAAACTGGCTCGGAACAGGCAACAGAAGTTACAATCTTCTCCTTGCAAGCTGAGTGCCTCCAAGCTAGCTCTCCCCTTACTCCATGTGGGCGCTCCCTCCATCACAGATGTTTTATTTATTAATTTTTAAAAACCTAATTTCCTCTGCCTCCCATGCCAGCACGTAGTGCATGTACGTGTTCTGAGCTGGCAATTGATTCAATCACAGCGCTGGGGATGTGTATTTGTTTTTTTGTTTGTTTGTTTTTTTGCTTTGATGGCAATTGCAAAATGTCTGAATTTGCAAAGGGAACTTTCATATGAAGGATCTCAGACTGACGAGGCAAAACTTATTAGGCAAATTGTGTCTCTTGTACTCTTGTATCACAAATATACTGGCCTGAATGAGTTTTAAATGTGTGTATGTGTGTATACATATACCAGCTCTAGGCCCCGTCAAGTGTTAGTGCTCCCTTCCACCCATTACACTATATTACCATTTCATATACAACTAGCTATTTACCAAGCATAAACCATGTATACATAAATACACACGTGCATTCTAACACACAATCTCTTACATACATTGACATGCACAATGACACACAGTCTTGTGCATAGACCTCATTCGCAAAGATTTAAACCTCCCACTCCTTCTCCTGCAACTTTCCTCTGCTTACATAATGGGTAAAATCTGAGGCAGCCTTATCACGGTATGCACCAGCTTCCACATCCCTGTATTAATGCACAGTATATAGTTATTATTTTTTGCAGTTTGAAAATAATGTAAGCATTTGAGATTGCATTTTAAGGTGTGCCTCACAGTGATGACTATTGTCTGATTTTGTAACTGTTTTGTCATATTTTCTATGTATTTAAGTCAGAGTATTTTTGTTTAGCTACAGAATTATGAGCAACCAATGCTTGAAGTTGAAGGAAATGTCCACAGAGTGGATTTCTCAGCACATTTAACAAATGAGGTAAGAAGCTGCTAAATATGTATCAAAATTCTGCAAAACTTACTTGTTGACTCTTAGACTAAATCATTTCTTTTAACAGTTTAAGCCAACCAAAACGCAGTGTCATAAACCACTGGTTTTGGTTAGGGTAACCCTTTCTGGGGTGGTCCACCTTCCATCGCCAAGTGCTCCCTGCAGTCCGATTTTCCTTGCCCAAAGTCACCTTTCCTTTGTTTTCTTATTGTACGTAAGCTGAAGTATTGCAAGTACTTTTCTTATTTACTCATGTCTCCTCATCTATGTACATATCAAAAGCAGATATTATTACTACTTATAAATTGCAAACAAATTCTGCAGTATTGTAGACAAGACAGATATTTGTAACAAAACAAGTTGGATGCACAGGAACAGAGGGTGTTGAGCTCAAACAAGCTTACATTCTAGAGGGAGTATGGGAAAAGTAGAGTAGTTTACAATGAAGTCTAATTTTTTTTGGATGACACAATTGCAGGAGAGAAAGGAATGTGGGTTACCAAGGTGTGTCGTGGGAAAGCTTTTAACTTTTTAAGTTACCGTATATACTCGAGTATAAGCCGAGTTTTTCAGCACATTTTTTGTGCTGAAAAACCCCAACTTGGCTTATACTCGAGTCAGAGTCTGTATTATGGCAATTTACATTGTCATAATACAGACAGGGGCTGTGTGAGATGTTACTTACCTCTCCTGCAGCTCCTGTCAGCTCTCTCCTCCTCCGCGCCGTCCGTTCAGCACCTCGGTCAGCTCCCAGTGTAAGTCTCGCGAGAGCCGCGGCTCTCGCGAGACTTACAGTGTGAGCTGACAGAAGAGTTGACCGGACGGCGCGGAGGAGGAGAGAGCTGACAGGAGCTGCAGGAGAGGTAAGTAACATCTCACACAGCCCCCTCTCCCCCCACTGAACTACCAATCCAACTGGACCACCAGGGAAGGAGAGCACCCCTCCCTGCCATGTATCAAGCAGGGAGGGGGGACGAAAAATAAATAAATTCATAATAATAATAAAAAATAATATAAAAAAAATTAAAATAATAATTACTATACAATAAATAATATTATAACAAAAAATGATCAAAATAATAATAAAATAACAATCAAAATGCCCACCCCCCACCAACACATACACAAACACACTCTGCATCACACACACACACTGCACTCATACACACACTGCACTCATATACACACACTGCATTCACACACACACACACTGCACTCACACACACACTGCACTCACACACACACTGCACTCACACACACACTGCACTCATACACACACTGCACACACACTGCATTCATACGCACACTGCACTCATACACACACTGCACTCATATACACACACTGCATTCACACACACACACTGCACCCATATACACACACTGCACCCACACACACACTGCACTCATACACACACACTGCATTCATACACACACACTGCATTCATTATATACACACACTGTAAATAAATATTCAATTAATATAATTTTTTTAGGATCTAATTTTATTTAGAAATTTACTAGTAGCTGCTGCATTTCCCACCCTAGTCTTATACTCGAGTCAATAAGTTTTCCCAGTTTTTTTGGGTAAAATTAGGGGCCTCGGCTTATATTCAGGTCGGCTTATACTCGAGTATATACGGTATGTGCTTTCGTAAAGAAGTGAGTTTTCAAAGATGTTTTGAAGGAACAGAGACTGGGTAGAGTCTGATGGAGCAGGGAAGGGAGTTCCAGAGAAACAGTGCAGCCCTAGATAAGTCTTGAAGGTGAACGTCAAACATGATAGATACAGGTCTACAGCAAAGCATAGAGGCCTTGAGTGTGTATTAATGACAATAGGTAAGAGGAGTGTTGTGCAGAGATCTTTAAGCAAGCACCAGAATTTTAACTTGAGCCCTATATCTTACGGGAAGCCAGTGTAGAGACTGACAGATTGGAAAGGCATGGGCAGGTGCGGGAAAACAGGAAGATGAGCATCACCGCCTAATTCATTATAGACTGTAAAGGGGCAAGTTGGGAACACGTACGATCACTGAGAAGCACATTGCAATAGTCAAGGTAAGCGAGGGCAGCATGCACCAGGCCCTTAGCTGCATCCTGTGTTAAATAGGGCTATGCTTTTGTGATGGAAATACCAGGATTTGGCAATTGACTGGGCATGAGGGGTGATGGAAATGTCAAAGATCATGTAGGCAGCAAGCCTGCCAGGTAAAGCCATTGACTTGGAGGTAGATAAATAAATATCCAGGCACACCTGAGGTTTCTTCTAAAAGACAGTCTTTTTCTTTTTTTATTTGAAACAAGGTAGTGGAGGCAATGTTTCGGCTCCTCTCTGCACATTTAGCAAGTCTGGAGAGACTTAAATTTCTGTTACAATTTCTGATTTCTGATGAAACTCCCCTTTTATGCTGACAGATATCAGGGACTGATTACTTACAATTTACTAAACAAGTCTGGCATGGTTATATGCTAAACACAGAATTTTGTCTTGTTTGTCCACTAAAAGTAACATTTTATATAGGTAAAATGCCTTTTCTGTTCTTTTCTTTGTTTTCAGATAAGAGTGTCTGCCTCTGAATATCCTCCTCAGGGAAAGGTGGATGGATCCAATCCATAGCCGGGCAAAAAGCTACAACACATTTTTCTGATGTTAAAAGGCTCTGTGAGTCTATGAAGACGTGCAGTATATATTTTTAAACAAGGCTGCAGTGGGGAAGCTTTACACCTTGCATAATTTGATTCTGAAATGTATCATGTATATACTGATTCAATTTAAAAACACAATGTCTAGCTCTGTAACACGACAAGTTGATGGAAATTAGTCAAAGGAAGTACTTTTGTTGAAGGCAATATTACTACCTATACTCACACAATGATCTGCAACAGAGATTGCAGATCACTGTATGATAGAGGCAAAAAACCAAAATGATTGTTCAAAGACCTCTTTTACGTAATATAATATTTTCTCATAGACTATCAGTAGATTTGATTAATTTAAACCGTAATAATAATAATCAATCGAACTTTCCTCTGAAGTACAGTTCCTGTTCAGAAATTATATGGATCGATGGGAAGAGGGGACAAGAATAAAGCCTTAACAGCAACCACATCAGGATTAAACCTAGTTACTGTTTCCATAGTTATATATTTTCAGTCTGGTGACTTGGTTGAAATCAGAAATTCTTCAAACAAGTTACAAAATTAATCTTTTGCTTTCCAGTGCTGTGATCTTTAAAGTGGCGTTGTCACCAAAATTTGTCTATGCACCATCATTTTCGACTTTACAAACTGCCTATACCTCATGTTGATCATTTTTACATCTGTTCAGCCATTTCTTCAAAAACTAAATACGAATTCTAGCAAATCTTTACCATGGGCATGTTGGACACTGTATCATCAGTTTTTCATTTTTTTCTGCACAGTGGAAAGCTGGGAAACAACCCAGCGGATTGCAGTTTGTGAATGGCTGTTATCACATACTCTCTACAGCCATTTTTTTATTATTTAAAGCCAGTAGCTATTTCTGAAGGATTGAAAAAAAAAATGTGATGGAATTCCAGGAAGACCATCGCTACACTGAAAAACAGTCTTCAAGTGGTAATTACAGTTACATTGTTATAGCTTGTCATGATAAAAAATATGTTGGGATTATTTTTGCAAACTGATTTATGATATAAAGAGAATTTAATTGACTATGTTCCAGTATTACTGTTTCATGACTTGTGGGCTTTTGTTTTATTTTGACCTAAGTGTTTTGAAAGCAGTTTGGCTTTCTATTAATTCCTCAAGGTCTTATACCTTGAATATTTTTTTTTTTTTTTTTTTTATAAAAGGTAGCATCTCTTCATACCATGCTGTAGAACAACTTGTCTCTGCACTACCACACATCTGCTAGATCAGCTGGTTCATACTCGTCTTACCATAGTCTGATGGTCTCTTGTAGCAAAAGTGAAAAGGAAAGTCTAGGTTAAAAATGCATTTGAAGAAAGACAAAAGGAACACTCCAAACACAACAACCACTACAGTGTTGTGTACTTGTAGTAGTTATGGTGCCAAGAGTTCCTCGTGCCAGTGTTTTGATTTTACTTTTTTTTACCTGACGTCGGCTGCGCAGCATTTGGGACCGCCCCTGACCGCCTCCTTGTCTTACATAGGAAAGCATCGGATTGGCTGAGATTGTCAATTCTGATAATCTCAGCAAAGGAGGCAGAGCCAAATGCCACCCTGGCCAATCAACATCTCCTCATAAAGATGCATTCAATCAATGCATCTCTATGAGGAACGTTCAGAGTTTCCATGCAGGGTGTGGAGACACTGAATGCCGGCACTGCCCCAGAAAACACCTCTAGTAGGTGTCCCTTGGGAGAAATCTCTTTAAAGACTGTTTACTGCAAAAAGCCTGCAAGGACTGCCTATACTCAGCAGAACAAATACATTGAGCTGTAGTTCTGGTGACTATAGTGTCCTTTTGAATAGAAATTGATTATGTAGCATGCTGTTGTATACTCATGCTATAATTACTTTTTTGGAAAACAAATTTCATTAATCCAAGTTAATTGAACTTGTGTCAATCACGTTTTCATAGCTGAAATGTTATCAAATAAACATAAAAATTTCAGAAAATAGACCATAATCCCATTGTTCTTCTGCAAAGCTATGTATACAAAATGAACACCTTTAATTTAAGGGAACAGAATAGTGTTAGGAATGAAAACCTGTATTCCTATAGTTATAGTGTCCCTAATCATATATAAGTCCCACCCTTTTACAAAAAAAGAATAATAAAATACAAGTTGTACTCCCATTTTCACAGTGCCAAAGCCTTTTGTGTCCCTTTAAGTTTTCTCCAAATATAAGCGATTAACATAATAAACTGGAGAGAGTTCAAAATGTATTTCTACATAGATGGTGCATAACAAAATCAGTTCTGACAGAACTGTTACACTAACCTGAAAAGTTATTCTAAACATGAAATCTTCATCTGTTTGCATACATTAAAGAACCATCAAGAATGAGTTTTACGTTTACACGGACTAGTGATTTAAATCTTGACTAAATCAACTTATTGTAAATTAAATCCACCATGCATGAGGCTACTTTGCACAAGCTGGCCAACTAACAGGAAATTAGATAAAGACTTGTAAGGACATCAATTATTATTAACAAGATAAAAAATGAGAAGGAGGTAAGGGCTGTGCCCAGGACTAGTAACAGTAGTATACAGCAATAAATAGAACAAATGGTCTAGATAGTAGTACAACAACAAGTATGCCTATGCAAATAAAGAAAATGGTAGAGAATTAAAAGTCTCACTAAAATAACAGGATAAAATAGGGGTGTGATCCTCAGGAGATGATCCGTCTGGTAGCGCTGACTCTTCCCCCTTCTTGTGTTGTTCATTGTCTCTAATTTCCTCTAGGGCTAGCTGCTTTTTAACCCTTTTTACTATGTCTAGCTTTGATTTTAGGAATAGTTACATTATTGATGTTGAAATGATACAGAGGTTATTAGCACAATCCAAATTAACTACCCTAGTCAAAGCCAACAAGATCTGTTTACAAAACTAGAAAAGTCTCTTACCACAGAAATAAAGTTGAAATGGGAAATAGCCACTCTAAAAAAATATATTGATGAGCAAATTACCCCCTGAGGCCTAAGATTACTTAAACTGCCCACCTCTAACCAAGACGATCTTGAATTTATGGAGGAATGGAATAATAAACTAGAATTATGTACCCTTGGCCTAATGGAAACGTTAATAGTTTAAAAAAAAAAAAAAGAGTAAAAAACTATAATTTTGTACTCCGAAATCAATAAAAAACTACTACCCTTCACTGAGAGCAAGGCATATAAACAAAACTCTATATTGATCCTTCTCATTTTTTATCTTGTTTTATTAAGGCTCTTGAGGGATTCCCTTTTTTGGGTTGCTGCCCCTATCTAGCGCTGACTCTTCCCCCTTCTTGTGTTGTTAATTATTATTAACAACTTACTTATACAGAAGACAAAAGTCTATCTAGCGCTGACTCTTCCCCCTTCTTGTGTTGTTAATTATTATTAACAACTTACTTATACAGAAGACAAAAGTAAATATGCACACACATGTCCAATGACACCGGAAACTCCACACACTAAATGGAGAAACAAATGGGTGGGCTTTAAGTGAAGTAAATGAAAAAGGAATATATGACTATTAGTTATAATTGGAACTAACTTTCCTTGCGCAGACACCACTAGAGTGGATAATAGTGGTTATAGTGTTTGGAGTGTTCCTTTAAACACAGTCAATCCATGACCCTGTATTACTTGGGCACTTTTTATCCTGCATTCAAAAAGAGTCAGAATACAAAAATAATCCCCACTTACTTATATAATTCCTATATTGTATTTATTACTTGGTCCAAAATTAGCTTTTTAGTAACAATTACATCTATTCAATTCCCCACTTGCAAGCCATCAAAATTGTTGCACAGTTATGCTCTTTTGGAACATCTACATGCAGGATTACCTCTGTTGTGTCAGGCAACCTTTTACACACACACATACATACATCATTTTATATTCCTACTTAATCAGTGTCTGATCGATGAAGAGTTTTGATACACTAGAAGTATGAATAGAGAGAAGTAGAACTTTGCAAAAGAAACCTAATTTAATTTCATTTGTAACCAGTAGTAATATATTCTCTTTCATCTTATTTATATAATTAACTGATAGGTTATCCATTTGTTTGTTCCTAATTTTACTTTGTAGTGTGTTGTATGACATAGGGTGGAGGTGTGTGTGCATAACTGCTTTTATCTGCTGTATAAGCTTATTAAATATTTTATTAAATGGCTCAAAGATTGATGTTCTTAATGAGAGTAGGATATTCCCTGTTTCCCCTTTTTGAGTTTTGTAATATTGTTTGGGTTATGTCCTCACTGAGGGATCCTTTTCTTTGATTCACCGAATTGGGTTCATTTAATATTTCATCTTTGAACACACATTCCTAAGGTAGGCTTGAAAATGTAACTTGTTTTCAGAAGGTTTGCAGGCTAGCTGTGTGGCTAGGACTGCAGAAAGTAATTTAACTCATAAATGGCAGTTACCTGATCATTGATAATTTTTAATGGCATGTTATATAGAATAAAGAGGTGAAAATACTTAAAGGGACTCTCCAGTGCCAGGAAAACATATCCATTTTCCTGGCACTGCAGGACCCTGCAGTGCCCCTCTCCCTCCCACCCTCCATCCCATGTTGCTGAAGTGGTCCCCCATGCCCCATAAATGGGCTGCGAAGCTTGAACAAATTGGTAACATACATTGTTCTCAGTTCTTCAAACTAGCAAATCGAACTGGAGAGGCTGTCACTTCAGCCAAAAAATTGGTGAAATCCAGGCATTGTCCCTTTGATTGTTACCTATCATGAATACAAATTCCTATACATTGTGCTAGCAGAATTACTAACAAATGTGTAAATTTCTCTAAAATCAAATCCAGTCTGTACCAAACCTGTGCCAATCAGCACAGAGATAAGCAGGCTGTGCTCTACATGTCTGTTATCAGGGAAATCCTCTTCAGAGTGTCTCTCCAGTTTGAATCCAGACTAGGGGAAAGCAGTGTCTGTGAGGTGAAGTATAGGGAAGGGGCAGGCTCTATGCAAGGAGACAAACAACTAGAATGGTATATTGCAACAGATGTGGACATTTAATCTGAGAATGGAGAGTGAAAACGGATACATTTTATTTACACAAAGCCAACATAAAATGTTGTGCTCCCCAAACAGGGGTATGCAGGAGGTGTGTTATACAGCAAGCTTAACACTCCCTGAAAACATGATTGATTGGCCTCAGAGGAAATAGGGATAATGGAAATAAATTATAACGTGAGTCAAGCCACATGATTAGAAAACGGCAATCATATATCTGTCATGACAGGTTCACTTTAACCCCTTAAGGACCAAACTTCTGGAATAAAAGTCATGTGTCCTTAAGGGGTTAAAGAGTTCGATTAGTGCTTAGTTCACTGCCCTTTTTTATATAAGTTATTGACTCCACTCCAAATCTAAACAAAGAGTTTACTGACCCACTGTTTTCCCTATGCATGCTTTACCTGGATTTTAGAAGATGCCTATATTTCTAGACAGAACTAAGGAGTAATTGCTTGGTTGAATCCATGTTGACATCCCTTTCCACTGTGACCGTGGCAATTTATTAATGTCTTTTCAATTTGTGAAAATACATTAATAAAATGACTGCTAAGAAAAACATAAGCTGCAGTACTTGTTAAACACATCCATGCATGTTATTTTAGTTTTTGGTGGGGGTTGGTCACAGCACAGACTCCCTTCTTGACATCTTATTAGTTAATATCTGATATAATGGCTACTTATGGACAGCGCACATCATTGCTGACAAGCTATTTGAAATGTTTTATTTTTCTATATCACTCACTTCTGTCTCATCTGTGTGTCTGCCTGAACCCTCCTTCCTGTGTTTTCTACCCCTTGTCTCTTGTCATATCTTCCTCACATGTGTCTCTCCACATCTTGTTCCTCATGTGTGCCTCTCTTTATTTCTCGTGTGCGCCTCTTTCTCCCCCATTTTCTATCTCACTTGTGCTTCCTCTGCCTTCATCTTTAACCTCACATCGCTTCTCTTTCCCCATCTCTCCCTCTCCTCACCTCCTCCTCAAGCCTATACTGAAAAGGGAGCGTCAACTTGACGGCCGCGGTCATGTAGTGGGAGTTTAAGTTAAAAACTAAAATATGAACAATTAATATCACATTCAAAGAAAGATGACATTCAATCATTCATATCTCACTTTAGACTGGGGCTGCATGTTTAATGGCCTGTCGACTCTGAGTAGCATGTGGTTATGTCAAAATAATCTCTGCTACTTCCATAGGATGCCAAGAGCTCTAGCTTTCTTTAGACAGTTCAGCATTTTGGCATTTTACCTCTGTATAAATGGGTCCTGGGACCTGTCTTGCTTTTTGAAATCTGCCCAGAAATTTAAATCTGCCTGGCAGACTTTAGGATGCAGGAGGGGACAGAGTATTAGGACCATGCACAAAGCGCTTCACCTGCACTCAGTGTATGATCTGCTTTGGGGACGCAGTCTTCCCCCCCTACTTTACGGGAGGTCCTGGACACTTTTTGGCTGCAACTGCCCATATTACACTTCTGCAGCCTTCTATCTTGCCTGCCCACCACTGTCCCAGAAGGTAGGCAGGCAAAAGTGTCAGGTATACTCTCATGAAGGGATGTTATATACAGATCACTCAGAATTTAAAAGCTGCAAAGGAATAAGGTAGAACACTTAATTTGTATCTCTGCAGTTTAGAAGTATTTTTTATTTTGTAAAGAGGAATCTCCTGTACTGTAATCAATGTAAGAGAATGTCAGGAAAAACTGTGCAAGTGTAGTGTTCGATGGGGAAATGTTATGCTTGTTATTTAAGTCTATAAATAAGTGGCCCACAAGGGCCATGTTGGATAAAAATGGCAAACATTTACTAAATTAATTTGATAAATTCATTTAACAGAAATCAAGCAGTGTCATGACTAATATTAGATCAACAGCCAATCTTTGTAAGTCTTGAGCAAGCTTGTTTCCATATACACAGAAATAGCAATGTGTATTATAGTGTGTGTGTGTGTGTGTGTGTGTGTGTATGTATATATATATACACAATATAAATACAAATGTAAAAAGTTCCTAAACTCTAGTGGTGGTGCTACAATCACCTTCGTGGGCCACACTACCACAAATAAATCAAGTGAACAATAAAAACAAATAATGGTGAGAGCACTCAAAATAAATAAATAATTATACCCACAATGCAGTTAGTCAATCTAAAAGGATAAACCAAGAGAGAAAGATGTAGGGTGATATAGTTTGGATAAAATAATTAAAAAACAGGTGTTGGTCTCACTCACATATATAGAGCCACTTAACAAGCTGGCTCAAACTGCATGCCTTGAATAAATGGTTTAAAGGGCTTCTGGCAGGAACTTCCAAATATTCTTTATCTGGTACCTCCAAGTTCATTCAGGACGCAAAATGTTTAATTTATTTCCTATCAATTGGAACAATACATTTTTTGTAACCCCCCTACATTCTGCGTCGTGAATGAACTTGGAGGTACCAGTATAATAAAAAAAAAATATATATATATATATATATATATATATACACACAGTTAGGTTCGGAAATATTTGGAAACGGACACAAGTTTTGTTATTTCGGCTGCTAACCAAAATAAATTCAACTTACAGTTAAATAATGCATATGTGCTTATTTGGCTGTAATTTGAGGGTATTCCCACTCAAATTGGAGGAAGGGTTTAGGAATTACAGCTCTTTTTTCAAGCAACCAAATGTAATTGGACAATTGACTCAAAGACTGTTTCATGGACAGGTGTGGGTTATTTATTTATTTCTTTTAAATTAAGCAGGTAAAGGGTCTGTAGTTGATTCCAGGTTTGGCATTTGGAAGCTGTTGCTGTGAACCCACAACATGCTGTCAAAGTAGCATTCAGTGCAAGTGAAACAGGCAATTCTTAGACTGCAAGACCAAATAAATCCATCAGAAAGATAGCGGGAACATTATTAGTGGCCAAATCAACAGTTTCGTACATTCTGAGAAAAAAGTAATGCATTGGTGAGCTCTTCAACACAAAAGGGCCAGACATCCACGGAAAACTTCAGTGGTGGATAATCATAGGATCATTTCCATGGTATTGAAAATCCCCCTCACAACATTCAGACAAGTGAAGAACACTCTCCAGGAGGTAAACATATTATTACCCAAGTCTACCAAAAAGAGAAGACTTCACAAGAGCAAATGCAGAGGGTTCACCACAAGTGCATTCATAAGCCTCAAGAATAGACGCCAGATTAGACTTTGCCAAAAAACATCTTAAAAAAAAAAAAAAAAGCCAGCCCAGTTCTGCAACAGCATTCTTTGGACAGATAACACTAAGCTCAACCTTTACCAGATTGATGGGAATAAAAACATATGGTGAAGGCTTGGAGTGGCTCATGATCTGAATCATACCATATCAGCTGTAACACACGGTGAAGGCATTGTGATGGCATGGGCATCCATGGCTTCCAAAGGCACTGGGTCCCTAGTGTTTATTGATTATGTGACATAAGCAGTCAGATGAAATGTGAGGTTATAGGGATATATTGTCTGCTCAGAAAAATTCTGCAAATTTGATTGGACGGCACTTCACTTTACAGAAGGACCATGACCCAAAACTTATAGAAAAACCAGCCAGGAGTTTTTTAAGGCAATGAAGTGGAATAAGGCCGAGGCAATCACCTGATCGAGCATTAATTTCACTTGCTGGAGACAAAACTGAACACTGAAAGACCCACAAACAAATAACAACTGAAGACAGGGGTAAAGGCCTGGCAAAGCATCACAAAAGAGGAAACTCAGCGTTTGGTAATGTCCATGTGTTCCAGACTTCAAGCAGTCATTGCCTACAAAGGATTCCCAACAAAGAATTAAAAATTTACATTTTATTTATGATTGTGTTAATTTGTCCAATTACATTTGAGCCCTTGAAGGTTTCATACGATATTTATGTTCAACCCCTTGAATTGAACCTGAAGGTGTGCACTTCAGCTGCATCTCTATTGTTTCATTTCAAACCATTGTGGTGACATACAAAGCCAAAATTATGAAAATTATCCAAATATTTCCAGACCTAATTGTGTGTGTGTGTGTGTGTAGGTTTATACAAAGTTTTATACAAGGGGGGGGGGGTCGGGGGGGGGGGGGGAGGACATGCATACGTTATAGGGTGCTGCTGGGGCCAAAATATACAAAATACACAATCCAGTGCACTTACTTATTCACTAAACAATTATTTAAAATCTTACAGATTGTAGTAGTTTTATTTAAAAACACCTCTGCAAAAAAGAATGGGGGTTTAGTTACATTACATGATCATATATGGCATAAGCCTGCCTCAACATCAATGTACCCCATTCTTGGCAGGTCATACTCCATTAGCAATACATATACCAGAGTACTGATCTGTATTGCTTCAGACCTGAAAAAGAGGAAAACTCTTGAAAGCTTGTCTTTGAAATATTATGCTAGTCCAATCAAAAGGTATCATTGCATACTGCAAAAAAAAATGGTATTGTGGCATCTTGTCTATCGAACTAATACGGCCAATCCAGTCTACACTATATATCGATTTATTAAAAAAAATGCTAATGAGTTTTGTGATTATTTTTTTCAAATGTTTAGTAAACTTTGACAGTAAATTTTACTTGTTGTTTCCTTGAAAAAATATTGGGAATGCTTTGTAAAGTATTATTGCCGAAATATATTCATGTACTGTAAATCTAATTTTCAACCTGTTCCAACAGAGTTTTATGGACCAAATGTTCTAACTGATCCCTCGTTTGCTTGAAGCCCCATTCTCCGCTTGTCGTGTCAACCTACTGGACAGAAGTATGTTGAGTGCAGTGTGTCTTCACTCAATTTCTCATTGCATTAAGCATTATATTTTTCAGCCTGATACAGCCAATATCCGATATCTTCATACATGAACTTTACCGTACATTTCAATACTTGCAGCACAAATATAATTGAAACATTTTGTCTTATTATTACGAAGATAAATCCTTTATGTGAAATGTAGTTTTGAAAGCTGTAAGAAACGTGTCTCCCTTCTTCCAGATTATTAGCGTTCTGCATTTCCAACAGTATTTCTTTCATTATGTTTTGTTTTTCTGATCTCATCTTTTTATTTTTTTATTTTATCTTACAAAATATTTATTTTGCTTCCATAGGTTTATGATAGAATTATGAGTGTGAAAGCAAGTACCAAAGAGAAAATGTTGCTTAGGTTTACTCCAGAGCCTCCCATAAATTATATTCGTATGTGAACCATGTAAATTATATTTTCAACACAAATATATACATACATGCATGCTATGTAAACATGTCTTATAAAACATCTGTTTATGGAATCGTTTAATTTTTCTTGCTGACAACTAGAAAGAAAGGGAGCCTTTAATCTGTTTCTGAATATAAATAATATTGGATAAAATAAATGACTGACATTTTGTTCACTTGTTTTTAAAAAACCCAATTTAAGCATTTGCGAATTATGAGTCATAACAAATTACAGTTTGTGTATAAACTTACATGGGATACTGCTCATTGCTAACCACTAAATTGCATGGCTTCATTACTCTCCTTATTTTTAAACTTTTAAAATACCTTATTGATTAGCAAACCATACACTGATGTCTAAATAAAGTGCTTTGGATGAAAGCTTGTAATGTGTGATCAACCAACAGGTGATCAATTTGAACCCCGATATCACATTTAGGCACATGGATTTCTACAAGGTCAATAAAACCATAAACTATGGCTACTTTAGTTCAACGCATATCATTACTCCCAGGTACGGCATAATATAATTCATAGAATTGAGCACCAAATGGATAACTATAAGACATTCTGCCTTAAAGGGAAAATTAAAACAAAATTATGTTTGAATATAGTTAAGCATCCTGTTATATCTTGTTTCATATAGATGTCACTTTCCACAATATTTTAACTGTCATATTCTTTGAATAAACCAATTATGTGGATGATTTTACAATTCTTGTATTTCCTGTCATTGGTTTTTGCACACTGTAGCTTTAGGAAAGCTCTTAATCAAGATGAAAATATCATGAACAGCTAATAGAGAAGTGTGATATGACTGAATTTGTATTTCAGCCATATGGAAATAAAACTTAAAGGATCACTATAGTGTTAAAACCACCATCTGGGCCCCTCATGCCTCCATAAATATAGCAAAATCTTATTGTATTCAAGCCTGAATCGGTAACTGCAAGCTGTATGCCTCAGAAAACAAAAAGCAGTCTGCTGACATCATCAGAAGTAGTAGCCTGATCCAATCACAATGCTTCCCCATAGGATTGGCTGAGACTGACAAGGAGGCAGATCAGGGGCAGAGCCTGCATGATTCAAACACAGCCCTGGCCAATCAGCATCTCCTCATAGAGCTGAATTGAATCAATGAATCTCTATTAGGAAAGTTCAGTGTCTGCATGCAGAGGGAGGAGGCACCGAATGTTTGGATGTATTTTAGGCAGCCATGACCCAGGAAGGATCTCTAACAGCCATCTGAGGAGTGGCCAGTGAAGTTATCACTAGGCTGTAATGTAAACACTGCATTTTCTCTGAAAAGACAGTGTTTTACAGTAAAAAGCCTGAAGGTAATGATTCTACTCACCAGAACAAATTCAGTTGTTCTGGTGACTGTAGTGTCCCTTTAAGCTAGAAAGAAATTAATGTAATGAAATGAATAATGGGGAATGGGTGCGTTGAAATTATGTAGAATGTGGAGAGTCATCTAAAAAGAGGAAATGTCCAGAGATAAAATAGATGGTGAATAAATTCTTTTTTTCTGATCAACCCATGGCAGCATTAACCAATGGTTAGTTCCTCCCCTCACCATGGACTTATGCATTAACACATTTCTGCTTTCCTTGTCTCTGTGTAAAATCAGCTGCTGGGAATACTCAAAGAAGTCACACCAGTTCAGATGGATTATCAATAAGCATTCAAAGGTTTTAATGTGTCGTACATTGTATATATAAAATGGCATAAGTCTACTGCGCATGTGTACATGAAAACAAAGGACAATTACTTTCTACTTGAGAACGTCTTATCTAAGCTATGCAAGGTTAAGAAAAAGTAACATTTCATGAGAAAGAGAAGAAGCAGCTTCAGAAACTGCTGACACAAATAATTTAGCTTTTAACCACTGCAGACGCGGAAGGACTAGAGCGAAGGTTTTAACCCTTTATTTACTTTTATCTATGACAATTCCCCTCTTCTGACACCACAGGTGATAGTTCTAGGCAAGGTATATCCAGTTATACCTGTGGGATTTGAATTAGATCTTCACCTTCGTTCCCTTGCAATCTCACACCAAATGAGCCATCAAGGAAGACTTGTCCAGATATCTGTGGGTTACATGATAATAATATGTCTCACGTCTCATTTTGTAAAATATCCATAGGTTAATATATATATATATATATATATATAGCTCTGCATGTCTAGGGGAATATTCACTAAGCATGGCTTAGGAAAAAAACTATTCATTTTCCATCAGGATATAAAGCAGAAGTCTATAATATCATATATATATATATATATATATATATATGTATATTATACTATTTTTTGTAACAACTGTTAGTTTGCTTTCTAACGTTAAGGGAAATTATCGTAGATTTTGAAAAAGCTGAAGGCAGTTACTAGGGAAATTTAAAATCTAGAAACTTTAGCTAATCTGGATAAAAATAATCTAGAATAAAAAGATACAGTATGTGTACAATATGAAAAGAAACAGTGACTTTGTTAAGTTTCAAAACACAAACTGAAGGCATGTTGTCAAAAGAAAATTAAAAAATACAGAATCCTTTACTATTTCTCCTACTACAGAGTATTCTAAGAAATGCAGTGCTTACAATTTTAGGAGAGATTATATATATATATATATATTTATTTTAAGGCAAAATAATAAGGAAGAAAAGTGAAACAAAAATAAATCTGTGCAATTTAATCCTCCCCTTATGTTCAGGGTTATTATTTTAGAGAAGGGGCCAGAATGAAGAAGAGGGCATATAATTCACATTTTCTCTCCAAATCTCCTGAGAGTAGATATGAGCAACAGGTATGCCCCATTGGGGGACTGGAATGCTCCAGGGAAGAGACTGAGGGTAAGTGGAGACCTGGAAAGTATACAGAACAACTAATTCAAAAAGAAAAAAAGTTGGACATCTTTACAAAGCTGCATTCCTGGCACTATAGCCCCTCTGCCATCTCCCTCCCTCGCGCACCCCCCTCCTCAGTAAATAAAGGGTTAAAAAAAGCTTTATTTACTTACCTTATGCCAGCGCCGATGTCCCTTGGTGCCGGGTTCCGCCTCCTTTGACGATGTTTGATGAGGGGGCTTTCCTATAGTTAAACATCTGATGCTGGATGTCCTCATGCAGAGCGCGAGGACGTCCAACGTCAGATACCGGACCAGAGGTCCATTTGGATGCAGAAAGTGTCTCCAGTGGCTGTCTGTTAGGATTAAAAGCGATGTAAAGGTTCTAAGCCACCAGGTGCCAGCCACCTACCGAAAGTTGGCGAATCCCATTTGGATACTCCCACCAAAGTGTCGTATGTCAGATTATGCTCTAGGTGTCATCCTACTCTGCAAACACTTCCAAAAACACCTCACAAACCAGTCAAATGATTGTAAAGAGTCATCCAAGGGACACCTTTTCTGTACAACTGGAGTTGGAAGCCATCTTGAAACAGTAGAGCATATGTTCCAGTGATGGAGAAAGTCAGATAAGATCAATGCATAGATTGCCACCTTGCTGCTTGCCCTGCGTTGGGGAGGCTCTGTAAATCAGAATGTCTATTCCAAAGCAGGGGATTGTTCTCCTTCCCCACTCAGGAAAGGCAAGTAGCTTCAATTGTTGAAACTTAGTGAGGCCTCCAAAGACTCTGGTAAAGCTGAATCCACATGTTGCTCTCTAGTGGGTAAATGCACATTCAGTACCAAAAAAACTGAGCAAAATCTGGGTTTCTGCACTCAGTTTAAAAGATTAGCTGAGGAGCTTCTCTGACATGTAACCTTCTCAGTCAGCGGTCAAACCCCACTCCCAGTAAATGACCCCTTTTAAATTTACTAAGATTCCAGTCTGATACTTCCAGGCCAGGTAAAAGACATGAGGAGTCAAGCTCAAACAGCTTATCTGAACTTCATAATCAATCAACGTAATTTAGACTGAAGAAATGGGTGAACATGGTTAGCTCTGGCCTAGCCTTGTATTACATTCTAACGGAAGCAACCGAAGTCCCTAACATATCAGAGGTTAATGAAACCGACATCTATGTCAACTCCTCTAGACAAGCGATTACTTCCACACACCTTGTTACACCAGCAGTTAGGGAAGACATCTTAGATGGAAAAGGCATTAACTTGATGTCCCTACTCATTGCAAGATGTCATAGATAATATTCTTAGTGCAAGGATGGCTAAAAGATAGATCCTTAACTATCGTGGAACTCTTACAATGCTTTGCTAGCTGGAGATATACCATCTCCCCATCCCTGCAGCGTTGTTTTTGTGAGCAGTGTATGTGTGTTTGTTGTTCATGTAAGCATGCTTTTACATGGAGTATGTGTTTTTTTGAATGTAGTAGTCTGTTTGTACGCCTTGTTACCATTGAATATAGCTGTGAGTTTGTATGTAGTGTTGGCATTTTAATGTAGGTGTGAATTTGTGTGTAGTGCTGACATTTGAGTGAAGGGGAGTCTGTGTGTTGGTCTTTGAATGCATGAATGTGTTGGCATATACACAAACACTGCCACACACAGATACACACACATACTGACACAGATACATACATTGACAAAAGTACAGCTATACATACACACTGACACAGAGACAGTCACATACTGACACGGATGCACATACACACCGACACACACAGATACACACATACTGACAAACAGATACACAGATATACATATAATACAAAAATTTACACTTTAATACAAATAGATGACCACCAGAAAACCGTGGGTAAAGAAAACTAAATAGTTTATCCTATAGTTGATAGATTGTAAGAAGACTCATCGTGTCCTCATTAAAAAACCATGTACATATACAATCTAAAAAATATAAATAGAACAAAATACAAAATTGGGTAATATTGGAAAATCACCAAAAGGGAGTGGGGTAATTATTGCACTCACAAAGATACAATTGATAGTAGGCACGTAAAACAAGCTTTATAGTGGAAAGACCTTCTTTTTTCTTTTCCTCACGTTCAAAACATGAAAGGAAAATGGAGAGACAAACACATAGTGTAGCAATTTAAAAATGCAATAAATAGCTTTATTTGATTGCACTTACAGGATAAAAGACCAAATCAGCCACATCAAAATCTCTCTGAAAACAGAATCTTGATGAGGGTCTTGGAGGATGATCATGCAGCAACAATTGGTAAAAATACAAATAAACAAAAAAACTATGGATGTCTCTCAGCCCTACACATTTCATCCAATGCAGTACTTCATCAGGGCAATCTGTAGTTGGAGTAAAGATCTCTCTGGTTTAAAAATCAATTTTCGCGCCTTTATTTAAAAAAATAAAATAATTATATCCCTTCTTACCTTTAGCCTGGGAGGGGAGAGTGGGGGGGAGCCATGCTGCCATCCCTGGTGGTCTTGGTGGTGAGAGAGAACTCTAGCCTGCAGGGCTAGATTTCACTCTCGCGAGATCTGAGCGTTGCTGTGGTAACCGCGGCAACGCTCCGACCTCATGAGAGGAACCGGGCGGAGCTGCTGGCTAGAGATCCACGGGTCCTCTCCTGCCTCCCTCTGGCGCATATCAGTGCCTGTGAGCCGGTAAAGGGAGATCTTTGATTTTCCCACCGGCCCATGAAGGCACACAGCAGGGCCAGTGCTCGGATAGTGCCGGCTCTGCATGGGCCGGCTGGAGAGATCCTGTAATCTCCCATATTGGCCTCAGCCCATGGCCATTGCGGCCCACTGGGCATTTGCCCGGTATGCCCGATGGCCAGTCCAGGCCTGGTTGTGACCATAAAGCACTATTTTGGTCTTGTCACTCCAAATTAGAGTTTGCCAGAAGCTGTGAGGTGTGTCAAGGTGTTGTCGGGCATATTGTAACTGGGATCTTTTGTGGCATTGGCACAATAAAGGCTTCTTTTTGGCAACTTGACCATGCAGCTCATTTTGTCATATTGTGCCATCTTTTCCCAGAGCATCCTGTATTTCTCCTGAGGTTGCCTGTGGGTTTTTATTTGTATCTCGAACAATTCTTCTGGCAGTTATGGCTGAAATCTTTCTTGGTCCACCTGACCTTGCATTTTCAAGGCTTTGGATATTTTTTTTTTATCCTTTTCCGTCTTTATAAAGTTTCATTACCTTGTTACGTAGGTCTTTTGACAGTTATTTTCTGCTCCCCATGGCTCAGTATCTAGCCTGCTCAGTGTATCCAGGTGAGAGCTAACAAACCCATTGACTATTTACACACAGACACTATAATATACTTATTACTATTTATTGCAATTTAAATAGCAAAAGGTGTGGAAACTTAACTTTTAATTGCCATTTTACCTGTGTGTGTCATCTTATGTGTCTGTAACAAGGCCAAACATGTAAGGGTATGTAAACTTTTGATCAGGGTCTTTTGGGTGATTTCTGTTATCATTATGATTTAAAAAGGAGGCAAACATAAATGGCTTCCTATGATCACTATCCTTCAATAAAAAATATTTTTTTGCATGTTCAGTCATATTTTCAAAATCAACGCCAATATTTCACAATTTCTGCAAGGGTATGCAAACCATTGAGCACAACTGTAGGTGTTTTACCCTAATAGTCTTATTTTGTAAGTATTTTCTTTGTGGTATGCATTTGGACTTTGAATAGGCATAGTTTGACCTCTGTGTAGAAGGGTTGGTGCCTTGAGTAACTGTGGGATGTATTTTTAAAATAATTTATAATTCAAATTCCTACTGTTTGGGGTTATTGTCTTGTTCGAGTCATTTGATTTTTTTTGCCTACTTGTTTGTCTTTTATGTGTTCTTTTATTTTAAAATTTTCCCTTCATTTCAATTTTTGCAATCTTACTCTGCATTAGCACCTCAGAGCATTGTAGGAATAGCATTACTGGCTGTGAAAAGCATTCTCTTTCTAAGCATTTGTTTATTGCATAATAAAAAACCTAGGTTCTGAAATTCTGTGGTATCCAAAAATGCAATAAACCACAGAGAACAGGAAACATTAGATAGATTTTTGTAAAACATATATATTATTAAGTGTTCTTGCATAGCAAGACCACTTACTGTTATCTCAAAAATATATTATTATTATTATTATAGCCAAATTTGCCACCCTAACTCCTCCCACAGTTTTTACACTACATAGACAAAAATTTACCAAAACGTGCAGATTGTTCCCGATCGGATTGCTATTACTTTGTAGAACGTTTCGCCGAATGGTTCACGGAATATCGTCGTTCTTGTGGCGAAATTTGTCCCATAGGAATGAATGGCAAAGCTAGAGTGGGAGCTGGCAAAAGCTGAAAAAATCAGGACATGATTTCTAAACTGCCACCACTCCCTCATTTTCAGGCCCACCTACACAAATCTTATATCAAAACGTTCAGCTATCCCTGCTGACACTAAAAATGTCAACAGCTAAGCCATAGCCCCTGTAGTTTTCACAATATGACCATTTGTTTGCAACTCACGCAGTCCATTGACATTCATTGAAACTCCACTCTGCAAAGCTCACATTTGAAGGGCAATTTCTAAACTGCGACTGTGCCTTCATTGTTAATATCTCAGAGACATACTATACATCAAAATGTAGGTCTGGGTCTTGTGATTCTCACAATATAAAGCTCTTCACTGTAGGATTTATATTTTTTAAAATACAACAGTTTGAAGATGGCAACCGCAAAAATACTCTGACCTGTGCCAGGCTGCAGCAGCAAGTGATGTCATAGACAGGGTCTTTTGCACATCTGCTAATGTTTTTATAAATGTATGGTTTAACCCGTTCGCGCCGTTACGACGTGCTATGCCGTCACGGCGTTTATGGGCTTAAACGCCTTCACGACGGCATAGCACGTTGCGGCGTTTAAGCCCACCCACATGTTCCCGATCCCTCCCAAACTGCAGATCGCGGTTGGGGGACCTGCCTGGCAACCCAGGCAGGTCCCCTGTGGCCAATCCGCAGTGATCTGCAGTTTGTGATCGCAGTGACAGCCAGTCACTGCGATCACTGTTACAATGTGTCAGCCAATGATTTTAAATCACTGGCTGACACATTGTCTCTGCCCCTCTCCTCACCTCACTTCGATCTGAGAGAGAGAGGCAGAGAGATCGTTGCTGGAGAGTCCTGTGTCCTGAAAATTGTTAAAAAGAAAGTAAAAGTAAAAAATAAATAAAAATTTTAACCCTTCCAGTGCTGGTCACAGCATTTTACACTGTGATCAGCCTGTTTAGGGATTTTAGTACATTTGTACTATTATTCTTTTTTTTTTTTAGGGTCAAAAAAATGTTGTACATTTTTTTTTGACCCTTTGTCAGCCGCAGCAACCCAAATCACCCTTAACCCTTTCCCCGCTGCCGTGATCACTGTACTGTACAGTATCGCTACTGTACAGCATTGTACCAGTGATCACTGTGATCAGAGGGCTCTCTGATCAGGCTGACTTTTTTGGGGGGTAAAAGACAGAAAATAAAATAAAAATTAACCCTTTCTGTACTGGTCGCAGCAGCCTAAACTGCGATCAGTACATTTATTTTATTTTTTGTGGGTTTTTGAGGGTGGGTAGTAGGGTGTTAGGCAGGTAGGAATTTAGTAATTTCCCCCTTTTTTTTTTTAAATTAATTATTGAGTAGTCCCCCCCCTAGAATGGCACGACACTACTCGGCCGAGGAGGCGTACGCCATTCTGGCAGGCAGTGATAGTGACACTCTGCAAGATAGTGACACTATCACTGCCTCTGACATTGAGGCTATGAGTGACTCCTCTAGTGATGGTGCCCCACCACCACCACCAAGAGGACGCTCAGCAACCCCAATGCCAGATGGAGACTGGGTGCCCCCAAACCTGACGGCCCCAGATATTCCCCCATTTACGGCGACCCCTGGCATCACGGTTATAGTGGATGCTTGGGAGCCCCTCAAATATTTTGATTTGTTTATGTCAGAGGACGTATTTCAGTTATTGGTTGAGCAAACCAATTTATTTGCCAACCAATATCTGACTGCGAATCCGGGGTCACATTACAATCGGCGTAATATGTGGCACCCCACGGATCTCGCAGAAATGCGCAAATTTTGGGCCCTAACTCTAGTTATGGGCATTGTCAAAAAACCGAGTATCAGGTCCTACTGGTACAAGCACCCCATCCTGGCGACCCCTCTTTTCCCTGGGGTTATGAAGAGGGATCGCTATGAGCAGCTGCTGCGTTTCCTCCACTTTAACGACAACACACTGTGCCCCCCAAGAAACGACCCATCGTTTGACAGGCTGTACAAAATTCGGCCCCTAATTGAACTCCTGTCAGACAAATTCTCCCAAAATTATGTCCCCGAAGAAAATATTTGTATAGATGAGTCCTTAATGAAATTTAAGGGCAGATTACTTTTTAAACAGTATATCCCTTCTAAACGGTCCCGATACGGTGTAAAATTTTATAAACTGTGTGAATCAAAATCTGGCTATACATGGGCGTTTCGTATTTATCAGGGGAAGGATAGCCATCTTGACCCACCAGGATGCCCTGATTCTGTGGGTACATGTGGCAATATAGTATGGGACCTAATCCTTCCCTTGTTAAATAAGGGATACAGGCTATGGGTCGACAACTATTACACAAGCATAGAGTTATTTAAAACTCTATTTTGCTTTGAGACCGTAGCCTGTGGCACAGTGCGCAAGAATCGTAGAGGTTTCCCCCAAGCCCTGGCAAGAGGTAGACGCAGTAGAGGCTCCCTTTCAGCGCTCCGCCAGGATGAGTTGCTTGCCCTTCGGTTCACCGATAGGAAAGATGTGTACATGTTGTCTACAATGCACGACGAAACTTCAGTGCCAGTGTCTGTGAGAGGTGGAACTGAGCAGCTGGAGAAGCCGAAGTGCATTGTGGATTACAGCAAGTTTATGGGGGGAGTAGACTTGGCTGATCAGTGCATACAGCCCTATCTGGTGAACCGGAAGAGTAGGACCTGGTACAAGAAAATTGCAGTCTACATAACCCAGATTGCAATTTTCAATGCCTATGTGCTTTATAAAAAGGAAGCCATAGGTAGACCATGCCCATTTCTAGAGTTTATGGTCCAAATTTTGTCCCAAATTATATTTGCCCAGACCCCAAATCCTAACCCTCCTTTGGAATCAGAAGATGTCCAACGACTTACCAGCAAACATTTCCCTTCCCGAATCCCCCCGACATCCTGTAAAAGGTCACCCCAACGAAGATGCCGTGTTTGCTGGAAAAGAGGAGTCCGAAAGGACTCCAGTTATTATTGCCCCTCCTGTCCATCCCTACCCGCCCTCTGCATAACAGACTGTTTCAAAGTCTACCATACAGAGCTGAACTACTAAATCACTCTGTATGGTACTTTGGCAGTTTGTTTGCTTGATTTCCCTGGATTCCCTGACCTCGGCTTGTCCTGACTATGCTTCGTTAGCTGCCTGTACCGACCCATTGGCTTGTTTTACCGACTACTCTGATTTCTGGATTCCCCTGACCTTGGCCTGTCCCTGTTTATGCTAGCCATTCTAAAGTGGCTACACCAAACAACTCAAAATACTACATTTGTAGTACTTGAAATGTGCCTTCTCAAAAAAAAAAAAAAAAGCAAAAAACTAATCACAGGGTTAATGCTACAGTATCTGAGTCAAAGATCTATCTGCCTCTCTCTGCCTTCAGATCAAAGTGTATGTGTACTGTACTATTCCTGTGATATACTAAAAACCTGGAAACATTGTACATGTAGGTACCGTTATATTCAGAAGACAGTGTTAAATCAAAATACTGAGGTTTTAGTGCACTAACTAATACCAGGATTATGACATTTCTAGTGAAAATGCAATTTATGTGATTAAAAAGACAAAAATAAAAGTAGAAATTGCTACATGGGCCCATCATTTCTGTTAAAATGGCTAAACCAAACATCTCAAGGTCTGCCATTTGTTGTACTCTGGGTTGCCTACTTTTGAAAATGGTATGCCATAACGGTGGAAATGTTATTACCCAGGCTGCCATGCTCTCTAAATAGCCACATAGGCCCAGCAAATAACTTTGTCAAACTTACAAGCTAAAAGGACATCTAATATATTTCGCTCTGTACTTATCGGAAAGAATCTGAAATAATGATACGTGGGGGTACCGTTATATTCAGACGACAGTGTTAAATCAAAATACTGAGGTTTTAGTGCACTAACTAATACCAGGATTATGACATTTCTAGTGAAAATGCAATTCATGTGATTAAAAAGACAAAAATAAAAGTAGAAATTGCTACATGGGCCCATCATTTCTGTTAAAATGTCTAAACCAAACATCTCAAGGTCTGCCATTTGTTGTACTCTGGGTTGCCTACTTTTGAAAATGGTATGCCATAATAGTGGAAATGTTATTACCCAGGCTGCCATGCTCTCTCAAAGGGGAAATAGGCCCAGGAATTAACCTTGTCAAATTTCCAACTTTGAAATGGACATCTAATATATGTGTCCCTGTGACTTCCCCCAAAAAACAGAAAATCCGGTACATGGGGGTACCGTTATATTCAGGAGACAATGTTACAAAAAATTTGTGAGGCTTTGTTGCAATAACTCATACCAGGAATAAGAAATGTCCTGTGAAAAGTGAGTTCATGTGTGGAAAAAAGCACAAATAAAACTATTACCGCTATGTGGGGCCTTCATTTCTGATAAAGTGGTTAGATCAAACATCTTAAAATGCACCATTTGAAATACTCTGGGTTGCCTACTTTTGAAAATGGTATGCCATAATAGTGGAAATGTTATTACCCAGGCTGCCATGCTCTCTCAAAGGCGAAATAGGCCCAGGAATTAACCTTGTAAAATTTCCAACTTTGAAATGGACATCTAATATATGTGTCCCTGTGACTTCCCCCAAAAAACAGAAAATCCGGTACATGGGGGTACCGTTATATTCAGGAGACAATGTTAAAAAAAATTTGTGAGCCTTTGTTGCAATAACTCATACCAGGAATAAGAAATGTCCTGTGAAAAGTGAGTTCATGTGTGGAAAAAAGCACAAATAAAACTATTACCGCTATGTGGGGCCTTCATTTCTGATAAAGTGGTTAGATCAAACATCTTAAAATGCACCATTTGAAATACTCTGGGTTGCCTACTTTTGAAAATGGTATGCCATAATAGTGGAAATGTTATTACCCAGGCTGCCATGCTCTCTCAAAGGCGAAATAGGCCCTGGAATTAACCTTGTAAAATTTCCAACTTTGAAATGGACATCTAATATATGTGTCCCTGTAACTTTCCAAAACCCCATAAAACCTATACATGGGGGGTACCATAGCGCTCGTGAGACATCACTGAACAGAACTAGGAGTGTTTCAGGGCAGTAAACTATATACTGACAATAATATTCTCAGTAAAAGTACAGTTTTTATGTGAAAAACGCAAAAAAAAACACGGAACACTAACTTTGGCTAGCATTTGTGCCCAAATGGCTACTACAAAAGACTGGCCATACCCAATTTTGAATACCCTGGGATGTCTACTTTTTCAAATGGTATGCCATTAAGGGGTAATTTTGATTTCTTGGCTGCCATACGGTCTCAAAGGCAGCCTAGACACAGCAAACTAATCTGACAAATTCCATTGTGAAAAAGCATAAATGGATAAGCCTTATATATGACCCTGTAACTTTTGAAACCCCCATAAAACCTATACATGGGGGGTACCGTGGCGCTCGTCAGACATCACTGAACAGAACTGGGAGTGTTTCAGGGCAGTAAACTATATACTGATGTTAATATTATCAGTAAAAGTACAGTTTTTATGTGAAAAACGCAAAAAAAAACACGGAACACTAACTTTGGCTAGCCTTTGTGCCCATGTGGCTACTACAAAAGACTGGCCATACCCCATTTTGAATACCTTGGGATGTCTACTTTTTCAAATGGTATGCCATTAAGGGGTAATTTTGATTTCTTGGCTGCCATACGGTCTCAAAGGCAGCCTAGACACTGCAAACTAATCTGACAAATTCCATTGTGAAAAAGCATAAATGGATAAGCCTTATATATGACCCTGTAACTTTTGAAAACCCCATAAAACCTATACATGGGGGGTACCGTGGCGCTCGTAAGACATCACTGAACAGATCTGGGAGTGTTTCAGGGCAGTAAACTATATACTGTTGTTAATATTATCAGTAAAAGTACAGTTTTTATGTGGAAAATGGAAAAAAAAGAACCTAACATTAACTTTGGCTAGCATTTGTGCCCAAGTGGCTACTACAAACGATTGACCATACCCCATTTTGAATACCTTGGGATGTCTACTTTTTCAAATGGTATGCCATTAAGGGGTAATTTTCATTTCTTGGCTGCCATACGGTCTCAAAGGCAGCCTAGACACAGCAAACTAATCTGACAAATTCCATTGTGAAAATGCATAAATGGATAAGCCTTATATATGACCCTGTAACTTTTGAAACCCCCATAAAACCTATACATGGGGGGTACCGTGGCGCTCGTCAGACATCACTGAACAGAACTGGGAGTGTTTCAGGGCAGTAAACTATATACTGATGTTAATATTATCAGTAAAAGTACAGTTTTTATGTGAAAAACGCAAAAAAAAACACGGAACACTAACTTTGGCTAGCCTTTGTGCCCAAGTGGCTACTACAAAAGACTGGCCATACCCCATTTTGAATACCTTGGGATGTCTACTTTTTCAAATGGTATGCCATTAAGGGGTAATTTTGATTTCTTGGCTGCCATACGGTCTCAAAGGCAGCCTAGACACAGCAAACTAATCTGACAAATTCCATTGTGAAAAAGCATAAATGGATAAGCCTTATATATGACCCTGTAACTTTTGAAACCCCCATAAAACCTATACATGGGGGGTACCGTGGCGCTCGTCAGACATCACTGAACAGAACTGGGAGTGTTTCAGGGCAGTAAACTATATACTGATGTTAATATTATCAGTAAAAGTACAGTTTTTATGTGAAAAACGCAAAAAAAAACACGGAACACTAACTTTGGCTAGCCTTTGTGCCCAAGTGGCTACTACAAAAGACTGGCCATACCCCATTTTGAATACCTTGGGATGTCTACTTTTTCAAATGGTATGCCATTAAGGGGTAATTTTGATTTCTTGGCTGCCATACGGTCTCAAAGGCAGCCTAGACACAGCAAACTAATCTGACAAATTCCATTGTGAAAAAGCATAAATGGATAAGCCTTATATATGACCCTGTAACTTTTGAAACCCCCATAAAACCTATACATGGGGGGTACCGTGCCGCTCGTGAGACATCACTGAACAGAACTGGGAGTGTTTCAGGGCAGTAAACTATATACTGATGTTAATATTATCAGTAAAAGTACAGTTTTTATGTGAAAAACGCAAAAAAAAACACGGAACACTAACTTTGGCTAGCATTTGTGCCCAATTGGCTACTACAAAAGACTGTCCATACCCCATTTTGAATACCTTAGGATGTCTACTTTTTCAAATGGTATGCCATTAAGGGGTCATTTTCATTTCTTGGCTGCCATACGGTCTCAAAGGCAGCCTAGACACAGCAAACCAATATGACAAATTTCATTGTGAAAAAGCATTTATGGATAAGCCGTAAATATGACCCTTTAACTTTGAAAAACCCCATAAAACCTATACATGGGGGGTACCGTGGCGCTTGTGAGACATCACTGAATAGAACTATGAGTGTTTCAGGGCAGTTAACTATACACTGACAATAATATTATCAGTAAAAGTACAGTTTTTATTTGAAAAATGGAAAAAAAAAAAACGAACACTAACTTTGGCTAGCGTTTTTGCCCAAGTGGCTACTACAAAAGACTGGGCATACCCCATTTTGAATACCCTGGGATGTCTACTTTTTCAAATGGTATGCCATGATGGGGTAACTTACATTTCCTGGCTGCCATACGGTCTCAAAGACAACCTAGGCCCAGCAAACCAATCTGTGAAATTTCTATGTAAAAAATAAATAAATAGACAAGACGTATATTTGACCCTGTAACTTTCCAAAACACCATAAAACCTATACATGGGGGTTACTGTTTTACTCATGAGACATTTCTGAATACAAATATGTATATTTTATTGCAGTAAAACCAAACAGTATTGTGGCATTAACAGTTAAATTGACATGCAGAAATTGAAAAATATCAAAATTTCTTAATTTTACAAACTTTTTTAGATTTTATTCATAGAAAATGGAGTTCTATATATGAATGTTTGATATGGAATGAAAGCCCTGTTTCCCCTGAACAAACCGATATATAATAAGTGTGGGTGCACTTAGTATGAAAGAGGTAAATTATAGTTGAACAGACATAGAGCCAAATTCTGTGGTTTGTTTACGTTTTGTTTTGATCACAACTTGTACATTTGGCTCCGTCCTTAAGGGGTTAATGTAACTGTGCAACAACATTGCAATTAAATGTGCTATATAAATGATAACAGTTACTCCGCCCACTCCAGTTGTAGACTACTGGTGGAGGCAAGAACACTTCACACAATTTCCCCAGAAATTGTAGCTTTTCTAGTTATTAAGTGTTCTTGCATAGCAAGACCACTTAATGTTATCTCACATATATATAAGTGTTCTTGCATAGCAAGACCACTTAATGTTATCTCACATATATATTATTCTTATTCTTATTCTTATTATAGCCAAATTTGCCACCCTAACTCCTCCCACAGTTTTTACACTACATAGACAAAAAATTACCAAAACGTGCAGATTGTTCCCGATCGGATTGCTATTACTTTGTGGAATGTTTCACCGAATGGTTCTCGGAATATCGTCGTTCTTGTGGCAAAATTTGTCCCATAGGAATGAATGGCAAAGCTAGAGTGGGAGCTGGCAAAAGCTGAAAAATCAGGACATGATTTCTAAACTGCCACCACTCCCTCATTTTCAGGCCCACCTACGCAAATCTTATATCAAAATGTTCAGCCATCCCTGCTGCCACTAAAAATGGCCACAACTAAGCCATAGTCCTGATAGTTTTCACAATATGACTATTTGTTTGCAACTCACGCAGTCCATTGACATTCATTGAAACTCCACTCTGCAAAGCTCACATTTGAAGGGCAATTTCTAAACTGCGACTGTGCCTTCATTGTTAATATCTCAGAGACATACTATACATCAAAATGTAGGTCTGGGTCTTGTGATTCTCACAATATAAAGCTCTTCACTGTAGGATTTATAGTTTTTAAAATACGACCGTTTGAAGATGGCAACCGCCAAAATACTCTGACCTGTGCAAGGCTGCAGCAGCAAGTGATGTCATAGACAAAGCCTTTTACACCTGCTAATGTTTTTATAACTGGATGTTTTAATGTAACTGTGAAGCACTTTGGGCAACAACATTGCAATTAAATGTGCTATATAAATAAATAATAACAGTTACTCCGCCCATTCCAGTTGTAGACTACTGGTGGAGGCAAGAACACTTCACAATTTCCCCAGAAATTGTAGCTTTTCTAGTTATTAAGTGTTCTTGCATAGCAAGACCACTTAATGTTATCTCACATATATATTATTCTTATTCTTATTCTTATTATAGCCAAATTTGCCACCCTAACTCCTCCCACAGTTTTTACACTACATAGACAAAAATTTACCAAAACGTGCAGATTGTTCCCAATCGGATTGCTATTACTTTGTGGAACGTTTCGCCGAATGGTTCACGGAATATCGTCGTTCTTGTGGCGAAATTTGTCCCATAGGAATGAATGGCAAACCTAGAGTGGGAACTGGCAAGAGCTGAAAAATCAGGACATGATTTCTAAACTGCCATCACTCCCTCATTTTCAGGCCCACCTACACAAATCTTATATAAAAACGTTCAGCTATCCCTGCTGCCACTAAAAATGTCCACAGCTAAGCCATAGTCCTTATAGTTTTCACAATATGACCATTTGTTTGCAACTCACGCCGTCCATTGACATTCATTGAAACTCCACTCTGCAAAACTCACATTTGAAGGGCAATTTCTAAACTGCGACTGTGCCTTCATTGTTAATATTGCAGAGACATACTTTGCATCAAAATGTAGGTCTGGGTCTTGTGATTCTCACAATATAAAGCTCTTCACTGTAGGATTTATAGTTTTTAAAATACGACCGTTTGAAGATGGCAACCGCCAAAATACTCTGACCTGTGCAAGGCTGCAGCAGCAAGTGATGTCATAGACAAAGCCTTTTACACCTGCTAATGTTTTTATAACTGGATGTTTTAATGTAACTGTGAAGCACTTTGGGCAACAACATTGCAATTAAATGTGCTATATAAATAAATAATAACAGTTACTCCGCCCATTCCAGTTGTAGACTACTGGTGGAGGCAAGAACACTTCACAATTTCCCCAGAAATTGTAGCTTTTCTAGTTATTAAGTGTTCTTGCATAGCAAGACCACTTAATGTTATCTCACATATATATTATTCTTATTCTTATTCTTATTATAGCCAAATTTGCCACCCTAACTCCTCCCACAGTTTTTACACTACACAGACAAAAATATACCAAAACGTGCAAATTGTTCCCGATCGGATTACTATTACTTTGTGGAACGTTTCGCCGAATGGTTCACGGAATATCGTCGTTCTTGTCGCGAAATTTGTCCCATAGGAATGAATGGCAAAGCTAGAGTGGGAGCTGGCAAAAGCTGAAAAATCAGGACATGATTTCTAAACTGCCACCACTCCCTCATTTTCAGGCCCACCTGCACAAATCTTATATCAACACGTTCAGGTATCCCTGCTGCCACTAGAAATGTCCACGGCTAAGCCATAGTCCTGATAGTTTTCACAATATGACCATTTGTTTGCAACTCACGCCTTCCATTGACATTCATTGAAACTCCACTCTGCAAAGCTCACATTTGAAGGGCAATTTCTAAACTGCGACTGTGCCTTCATTGTTAATATCTCAGAGACATACTATACATCAAAATGTAGGTCTGGGTCTTGTGATTCTCACAATATACAGCTCTTCACTGTAGGATTTATAGTTTTAAAAATATGACCGTTTGAAGATGGCAACCGCAAAAATACTCTGACCTGTGCCAGGCTGCAGCAGCCTTTTACACCTGCTAATGTTTTTATAACTGTATGTTTTAACCCCTTCAGAACCGGACTGTTTTTGCGATGTTTGTACGTTAAGGACAGTGGCGGCTCTAGACTTTGTGAGGCCTTAGGCGAAACTCAAACTTGAGGCCCCCACTAACACCTAAAGTTAAAAATAGGGGTTGCATTGTGTGTATAAGGAGCTGTTGTTGTATTTAAGGACGAGCTTGCAGCGCTGGATACAGAGAGCTAGTCTCTGTATTCATCGTTCAGAGGCTTGCAGTGTAGCGGCTCCCTGTGCCGCCGCATTATGATCTCTCTGACTGTAGTTATGGCATAATATGCAAACTAACTTAATTTGCAATAAACAAATTTAATTAGCAATTATCCCAATCGTTTATACATGACTGAGGGGTATGGTTACATAGCCTTGCAGTCGTGTATACATAAGTGCCGGAATATGTATATATGAGTGTATCTGGCATTGTCTACCTATGTGTGACAGGGTTTGGGGTGAGTGTTGCACAGTTGGAGTACAGGATTGTAAGGGTTTATGTAATAGGGTGAGTGTGGCAGGGTGAAGGGGGTGAGTGGGACAGACTGATAGAGGATGAGTGACAGGGTCGGGGGGTGAGTGTGACAGTGCAAGAGAAGGTGAGTCTGACAGGGTTGATGGGGGGGGTTAATGCAATAGGGTAGGTGTGGCAAAGCAAGGAGTATTGTATGGTTGCAGTGGGTGAGAGTGACAGGATTAGGAGGGGTTATGTAAGTTTGGCTGGGTGTAGGGGGCGGCAGTGTGTGGGGTCTGAACTGTTTGGGAATGGTGATAGTGTATGTGAAGGGGATGTCAGTGTGTGTGGTAATGATAGGGTCCGGTTGGGGGGTGCGGTGGAAAGTTTTGACAGTGCGTGTGTGTGGGAAGGCTGTGATTGGGTGGGTGTGGGGTGACAGGGTAGAGGAGCTGTGAGAGGGTAGGAGACTTTGACAGGACAAGGGGTAGTGGGGGGGCTGGAGCAGGGGGTGGTGGGGCAGGTGGTGGTAGGGGGGCTGTGACAAGGTAGTGAGGTGGTAGGAGGACAGTAGGAGGGCAGAGGGTGGCTGGGGCAGAGGGTGGTAGGGTTCCCCTGGGGCAGGGGGGTTATGACAAAGCACGGGGTGGTAGGACGGCAGTGACAGGGTACGGGGTGGTAGGGTGGCTGTGACAGGGGGTTGCAGGATGGCAGTGACAGGGTACGGGGTGGTAGGGGGCATAGGATGGTAGGAGGGCAGAGGGTGGTAGGAGTACAGTGACAGGGTAGTGGGGTGGTAGGAGGGCAGAGGGTGGCTGGGGCAGAGGGTGGTAGGAGGACAGTGACAGGGTAGTGGGGAGGTAGGAGGGCAGAGGGTGGCTTGGGCAGGGGGTGGTAGGAGGGCAGTGACAGGGTACAGGTAGTAGGGAGCAGAGGTTGGTATGGTGGCTGTGACAGGGCAGGGGATGGTAGGGGGCATAGGATAGTAGGACGGCAGAGGGTGGTAGGGTGGCTGGGGCAGGGGGTGGTAAGAGGGCAGAGGGTGGCTGGGCCAGGGGTTGGTAGGAGGACAGAGGGTGGCTGGGATGGTAGGGGGGGCTATGACAGGGCAGGGGGTGCTAGGAGGACAGTGACAGGGTAGTAGGAGGGCAGAGGGTGGCTGGGGCAGTGGTGGTAGGGTGGCTGGGGCAGTGGTGGTGGGGTGGCTGGGGCAGTGGGTGGCTGGGGCAGTGGGTGGCTGGGGCAGTGGGTGGCTGGGGTGGCTGGGGCAGAGGGTGGTGGGGGGGCTGGGGTGGTAAGAGGGCAGAGGGTGGCTGGGGCGGTAGGTGGGACTATGACAGGGCAGGGGGTGGTAGGAGGACAGTGACAGGGTAGTGGTGGGGTGGCTGGGGCAGTGGTGGTAGGGTGGCTGAGGGTGGCTGGGGCAGAGGGTGGTGGGGTGGCTGGGGCAGAGGGTGGCGGGGTGGCTGGGGCAGAGGGTGGCGGGGTGGCTGGGGCAGAGGGTGGCGGGGTGGTTGGGGCAGAGGGTGGCGGGGTGGCTGGGGCAGTGGTGGTGGGGTGGCTGGGGCAGAGGGTGGCTGGGACAGTGGTGGTGGGGTGGCAGTGGTGGTGGGCTGGCTGGGGCAGTGGTGGTGGGGTGGCTGGGGCAATGGTGGTGGGGTGGCTGGGGCAATGGTGGTGTGGGGGCTGGGACAGAGGGTGGTAGGAGGGCAGGGTGGGGAGCGGAGGCATACCTTAGGATCCCTGGTGGTCCAGTGGGCGGCCAGGCTGTTTCCCTGGTGGTCCGGTGGGCTCCCTTTACGGTCTGCAGCTCCGCCGGGTGCAGAGATGCAGACCACGTGGTAAGTTTAGTCTCGCGATCTCAGCCAGTCAGAGCGTTGCCGTGGTAACCCGCGGCAACGCTCTGATTGGCTGAGATCGCGAGAGCCACTCAGTCTGCAGCTCTGCGCTCGGCGGAGCTGCAGACAGGCTGGCTCTCCCGGGCAGGCATAGGAGGGGCCTCGCACCCGGCGGCATTAAGGGCAAGCCGCCGGGCACCCTCCTGTGTCGGGTCCTCGGTCTCTGACCGAGGACCCGACCTGTCACACTGCCCTAAGGCGATTTAGGCGGCCGCGAGGCCCCCATAAGCGCGAGGCCTTAGGCGGCCGCCTAAATCGCCTAATTAGAGAGCCGCCTCTGGTTAAGGACCAGAGCTATTTTAACACTTTTGTGGTGTTTGTGTTTAGCTGTAATTTTCCGCTCTCTCATTTACTGTTCCCATACAAGTTATATATTGTTTTTTTCAGGACAAGAAGGGCTTTCTTTACATACCATTATTTGTATCATTTCATATCATTTACTTTAAAAAAAATAGTAAAATATGGTGAAAAAAAACCAAAAAAACGTGTTTTTTGACTTCTACTTAAAAAATATTTTACTGCTCTACAAAATCGAATGAAACAAACTGCTAAATAGATTAAACATTTTGTCCTTAGTTTAAAAACACCCAATGTTTACGTGTTTTTTTGCTTTTATTTGCAAGTTATAGGGCTATAAGTACAAGTAGGAAATTGCGGTTTCAAAATTTACATTTTTCAAATGTATCAATAGTGACATTGTAACACTGTTATGTCATAAATCTCCAAAAAACACCCCACATGTATATATTTTTCTTAAACTAGATAACCCAGGGTATTCATCTAAGAATATTTTGATACTTTCTATGCAGCCATTTTACCATAAACCTTTGTCAAACTTTGCATAGGTAGTTTATTTTTATTTTTTTCACATAAATTACAATTCAGGTATAAATTCACAGATTTTGTTAGGTGTCACTACCAAACAACACCCCAATATGTGTTCAGCAACATCTCCCGAGTACAGGGATACCCCCCATGTATAGGTGTATTGGGTTGCTTGGGGGCTAAAAGGCCACATTTTGCAGGTGCGCTTCAGTTTCCCAGCTTGGAATTTTGACATGTAGTCAACCTGCATGCATGTCCTATTTGGGACATTTTTGAAGCCGGCCAATGTATTTTACCCCCATCAAACCATATATTTTTGAAAAGTAGACACCCTAGGGTATTTCACATGGTGGAATTTTTACACTTTCCATGCACTAATTCTACCACCAGGCTTTGTCAAACATTGAGTTAGTAATTTTTTTTCTGTTTTTTTCACACATATTGTACTTTAGGCATGAATTAACAGATCCTGTTATGTGTCACTGCCAAACAACACCCCAATATGTGTTCAGCAACATCTCCCGAGTACAGGGATACCCCCCATGTATAGGTGTTTTGGGTTGTTTGGGGGCTAAAAGGCCACATTTTGCAGGTGCGCATATCAGTTTCCTAGCTCGGAATTTTGACATGTAGTCAACCTGCATGCATGTCCTATTTGGGACATTTTTGAAGCCGGCCAATGTATTTTACCCCCATCAAACCATATATTTTTGAAAAGTAGACACCCTAGGGTATTTCACATGGTGGAATTTTTACACTTTCCATGCACTAATTCTACCACCAGGCTTTGTCAAACATTGAGTTAGTAATTTTCTTTCTGTTTTTTTCACACACATTGTACTTTAGGCATGAATTAACAGATCCTGTTATGTGTCACTGCCAAACAACACCCCAATATGTGTTCAGTAACATCTCCCGAGTACAGGGATACCCCCCATGTATAGGTGTTTTGGGTTGTTTGGGGGCTAAAAGGCCACATTTTGCAGGTGCGCATATCAGTTTCCCAGCTCGGAATTTTGACATGTAGTCAACCTGCATGCATGTCCTATTTGGGACATTTTTGAAGCCGGCCAATGTATTTTACCCCCATCAAACCATATATTTTTGAAAAGTAGACACCCTAGGGTATTTCACATGGTGGAATTTTTACACTTTCCATGCACTAATTCTACCACCAGGCTTTGTCAAACATTGAGTTAGTAAATTTTTTTCACACACCTTGTACTTTAGGCATGAATTATCAGATCCTGTTATGTGTCACTGCCAAACAACACCCCAATATGTGTTCAGCAAGATCTCCTGAATACAGTGATACCACCCATGCATAGGCTTGTCGGGTTCTTTGGGGGCTAAAAGGCCACGTTTGGCAGGTGCGCTTATCAGTTTCCCAACTTGGAATTTTGACATGTAATCAACCTGCGCCCATGTCCCATTTGAGCCAATGTATTTTACCCCCATCAAACCATATATTTTTGAAAAGTAGACAACCCAGGCATTTTAAATGGTGGTATTTTAACACTTTTCATGCACTGAATTCTACCACCAGCCTTTGTCAAACTTTTGGATAGTAATCTTTTTTTGTTTCTTTGTCACACACATTGTACTTTAGGCATGAATTAACAGATCCTGTTATGTGTCACTGCCAAACACTGCCCAATATGTTCAGCAACATCTCTTGAGTACAGTGATACCCCCCATGTATATGGTTGCCGGGTTGTTTGGGGGCCAAAAGGCAACAATCAGAACTTGTACATGTCAGTTTTTCAACTTGATATATAGGTATGCTTGGTCTATCTTCAGTTTGACATATTTTTGTACCCCCCAGTTAATGTTACCATCATGCCAATATGTATAGTATATATTTTTATAAAGTAGACATCAAATGTTATAGAGGATGGGGTGTTTTGACTTCTTTCCCCCAACCATTTTGCCCCCCAAAGAAAGTGTAGTGGTATTTTCTTTATTCTGGTTTTTATGCACACGTCATCTGGTTTTGGACAGCTGGTTATGTGTTACTGCCAGAAAACTTGTTAGGCCAAATGTGCAGGTAGCAAATGTACATTTAGCAGCAATCTTTAAACGGACTCCTGCAAATAGAATCTAAATGGAGATTTGGGGGAAGGTAACAAAAAAATGGCTGCTTTCCAAAGAAACAGAAAATAAAATAAAAATTCAGGAACACTTCTTACAACTGTTCTGTGTGGTACAGCTTGAAACATGTTCCTACACAGAGTCCTGGTTTCGAAGGACAATCAGGACAGTGAAAAGGGGTGTCTGTCCTTTTCCCGTTTTTAAAACAGACCCGGCAACGTTTCTGGGTTTTTTTTTTTCTAGCAGTTGGCGGTAACTTAAAAATAAAATGTCTGGACTCAGCTTGCACCGTTGTTGGAACTTGTCCATCTCCATAAATTGTTAAAGAAATTATTTTCAATTGAAATTGGAGAAAGGTGATTTTCCCTGGATTATTTTTTTTAAAAAGTAAAAATGAGTTGTGGGTTGCTATTTGCATCAGATATATAGCCACCTTTTTATACCATGCTTTGGTTTTTCGTAAAATAAGATACGGCTGCATCAGCTGATCAGCCAAATCAACACCACCCATGTACTTATTATACGCCCTGATGCGGTTTGGACTCTACTCTGCCCCGGACAGAGATGTCGGACATGCGTTCGTCATGGATGGTGGTGAGCATGTGGACATCCTTCCTGTCCCTAAATTTTAGTGCAAGCACCTCAGCTTTCCGAAGTGCTTTACATTCGCCTTTTTTTAATTTTGCATCTATGAGAGATCGTGGAAAGTCTTTGGAATTTTTTCTGGCAGTGCCGCAGGCCAGTGTCTGTAAAGCATAAAGTGTTTTAAATAGACGGACACTACTATAAAAATTATCCACATAAAGGTGGTAACCTTTATTAAACAAGGGGTTTAGTAGGTCCCATACAAGTTTCCCACTTGTCCCCAGGGAGTCAGGACAGTCAGGAGGGTCCAGTTGACCATCTTTCCCCTCATATACACGAAAGGCAAATGTGTATCCGCTTTCGCTCTCACACAGTTTGTACAGTTTAATGCCATACCTAGAGCGCTTTGAGGGGATGTATTGTCTGAACCCTAATCTCCCTTTGTATTTAATTAGAGATTCATCTATGGATAAATTTTGTTGGGGGGTATAAACATCCGAAAATTTGTCCTGAAAATGGTCTAGCAGTGGGCGTATTTTATAAAGCCTATCGTATTGGGGGTGATCTCTAGGGTGACAGAGGGTATTGTCACTGAAATGTAAAAATCTCAGCAGTAACTCGTATCTGGCTCTAGGCATGGTTTGGGAGAATACTGGACTCGACATTATTGGGTTGGTGCTCCAGTATGAGCGAATCGATGGCTTTTTTTATAATCCCCATGAGCATTGTAAGAGCCCAGAATTTTTTAAGCTCTGGGACATCTGTGGGATGCCAGTCATGCTCCCTGGCTGTATAGCTACCTGGATTGTTGTCAATAAATTGGGTAGCATACAAGTTAGTCTGGGAAGCAATCTCCTCCCAGATGGCATCCCCTAAAAATAGTTCTACATACAGCATTGGGGAGAAGCCATCCACATTAACATTAATGCCTGCGTTGGCACTAAAAGGGGGGACGTTGGGCTCGGCTAACTGTGGAGGTACCCAGTCCTCCTCCACATTTGGCATAGCAGAGGAAGCACAGCTTCTTTCTTCAGCCGGCTCACACACAGATGACATGTCGTCTTGACTAGACATGTCAGAAAACTGACCTGGGTCAAAATCTGACGCAGTGTCAGTGGCGTCAGAGTCTGACGCCAAGAAGGCATATGCCTCCTGCAAGTTATACATACGCTGCATGTTTTACACACGACTAAAACAAATTACAAACACACAAATTTTTTTTTATACTTTTTTTTTTTTTTTTTTTACTAAAACAGACTAAACAGCAATCCCTAAACTAACTCCTGTCACAAAAATCTAATGGAGATTTGGGGGAAGGAAACTGACTGACTACGACAGACTAAGACAGACTACGACAGACTACGACAGAGTACGACAGACTACGACAGACTACGACAGACTAAGACAGACTAAGACAGACTAAGACAAATATTTTTAAAACAAATGTAACCCTTTAAGGGCAAAAAAAAAAAAAGACAGACAGTACAAATGCACTGCTGAAACAGATCTGGCAGGGAAGGGGTTAAAATGGATTTTTAATTCACTTTAGATACTCTGGAACACTCTGCTGCAACAAACTATCACGATCTCTGTCTCTCTCGCCTCACAAAACGCTACAGAGGAGAGAGGGGCAGAGATCACTGTCAAAGTGAGTGTTTGTAACACCCACTTTGACAGCAGCCAATTGTGAGCGATCGCGGATCGCTCACACACCGTAATTAAGTGTTCTTGCATAGCAAGACCACTTAATGTTATCTCACATATATATTATTATTAAGTGTTCTTGCATAGCAAGACCACTTAATGTTATCTCACATATATATTATTCTTATTCTTATTCTTATTATAGCCAAATTTGCCACCCTAACTCCTCCCACAGTTTTTACACTACATAGATAAAAAATTACCAAAATGTGCAGATTTCCCGATCGGATTGCTATTACTTTGTGGAATGTTTCACCGAATGGTTCTCGGAATATCGTCGTTCTTGTGGCGAAATTTGTCCCATAGGAATGAATGGCAAAGCTAGAGTGGGAGCTGGCAAAAGTTGAAAAATCAGGACATGATTTCTAAACTGCCACCACTCCCTCATTTTCAGGCCCAACTTCTCAAATGCTATATCAAAACGTTCAGCTATCCCCGCTGCCACTAGAAACGTCAACAGCTAAGCCATAGTCCTTATAGTTTTCACAATATGACAATTTGTTTGCAACTCACGCAGTCCATTGACATTCATTGAAACTCCACTCTGCAAAGCTCACATTTGAAGGGCAATTTCTAAACTGCGACTGTGCCTTCATTGTTAATATCTCAGAGACATACTATACATCAAAATGTAGGTCTGGGTCTTGTGATTCTCACAATATAAAGCTCTTCGCTGTAGGATGTATAGTTTTTAAAATACGACCGTTTGAAGATGGCAACCGCCGAAATACTCTGAAATGTGCCAGGCTGAAGCAGCAAGTGATGTCATAGACAGGGCCTTTTGCACCTGCTAATGTTTTTATAACTGTATGTTTTAATGAAACTGTGAAGCACTTTGGGCAACAACGTTGCAATTAAATGTGCTATATAAATAATTAACAGTTACTCCGCCCACTCCAATTGTAGACTACTGGTGGAGGCAAGAACACTTCACACAATTTCCCCAGAAATTGTAGGTTTTCTAGTTATTCTTATTATTCTTATTATAGACAAATTTGCCACCCTAACTCCTCCCACAGTTTTTACACTACATAGACAAAAATATACCGAAACGTGCAGATTGTGCCCGATCGCGTTGCTATTACTTTGTGGAACGTTTCGCCGAATCGTTCACGGAATATCGTTGTTCTTGTGGCGAAATTTGTCCCATAGGAATGAATGGCAAAGCTAGAGTGGGAGCTGGCAAAAGCTGAAAAATCAGGACATGATTTCTAAACTGCCACCACTCCCTCATTTTCAGGCCCACCTACACAAATCTTATATCAAAACGTTCAGCTATCCCTGCTGCCACTAAAAATGCCCACAGTTAAGCCATAGTCCTTATAGTTTTCACAATATGACCATTTGTTTGCAACTCACGCCGTCCATTGACATTCATTGAACCTCCACTCTGCAAAGCTCACATTTGAAGGGCAATTTCTAAACTGCGACTGTGCCTTCATTGTTAATATATCAGAGACATACTATACATCAAAATGTAGGTCTGGGTCTTGTGATTCTCACAATATAAAGCTCTTCACTGTAGGATTTATAGTTTTTAAAATACGACCTTTGAAGATGGCAACCGCAAAAATACTCTGACCTGTGCCAGGCTGCAGCAGCAAGTGATGTCATAGTCAGGGCCTTTTGCACCTGCTAATGTTTTTATAACTGTATGTTTTAATGTAACTGTGAAGCACTTTGGGCAACAATGTTGCAATTAAATGTGCTATATAAATAAATAATAACAGTTACTCCGCCCACTCCAGTTGTAGACTACTGGTGGAGGCAAGAACACTTCACACAATTTCCACCGAAATTTTAGCTTTTCTAGTTAATGAGTGCTCTCCTGGGTGGCTGAGCATTCGTACCCCGAAAGGAGACACTTCCCTTGCAGGTTTCAGCACAGGAACCTTGCGAACAGAGATTGATTGGAGAATGTGCTATTGTCAGGTCGTCTGAGGTTGGTGGGGACACTTTTGAGGCACTGGCTAGTTTGGTGGGCTTTTCTGTGCCTAGGAGACATTCTCTCTTCCTGCGCCTTGGCTCCCAGGCACAGAGGCTCCTGGGATGAAGCCCCCCGTCCTCCCTCCCCTTGCCTGAGTGGCAGGCTTGCTGAACTTGGGAGATAAAGTGACAGCGAGCCCCCATTTCAGCGCTTTCGCTAGCCTGTGTAGAGGACCCTGGGATATGACCCCTGTTTGTTGGTACTGACGACCCATTGCTTGGGGCTATGAATAAAAGCAGAGTGTGGCATAATAAAATGTTGTTGTACCCTTCATCAAGTCTCGGCTGATGCTTGGGTAACCAAGGGCTCTGATCACTGGTTTACATGGGAGCTGGGAGACGTATAATGGATATACTCAGCCAGAGTATAAGGGATTCGTTACACACATTTTGACTTTTTGTATCACCCATTATCCAGAATAACCTTTTTGGTCACATGACTGTCTTTCTTTTGGTAATAACTTAATTCTTTGGCACTTTATTTACAGCTACTCTACAATATAACGATTGGAAACACACACAATTGGACTTTTGTTTTTTTTATGGAAAGAGAAAAAAATCAGCGCTAGATTGCCACACAAGAAAATAATAGTAAGGCTGCAATCCTTAAAGGGGAGTCCCCTATAATCCCCTAATGATAAGAAATGATGCAAAATAGAACAAAAAAAGGTTGCGCCTAAAATATACAGTAAAACATATAAGAGTGTATATAATAAATAATATAAAATAATACAATTTAATATTGAATATTAAATGAAATATAAATGGATAATTGGCAATAGTCCAAAGCACTTATCATAAGTCCATAATGGTAGATGCCGTGTATAAGAACAGGGATCCTGAGGCGTAAAATGGGGTGTGTCTTCACAAATGGGTACTTGCAATCCAGTGAGGTAATATGTGAAGAAAAAAACAAGAGGAACTCCAATGGCACAGTATATAGATGAATAAAATGGTAAATAAAATAAAAGTAGTCTTACTCACACTTTTCAGAGCTAGAACCTAGCTCTGATATAACGCACGTGAAGTGGAATAATCCCCACTCAAGGATATGCTGCGTAATATTGATTGGCGAGTATCTGGCTCAGATTCAACGTCCAAGTTGGTATTATTCGACCCAGGGAGATAAAATAAAGTATATAGTGCTCTCTGTATAGTAATTAAAAGGTATAAAAAGAGAATAAATATACTACTCACAGTATATAGAGCAGGCTTGTACTGCTCAATGTAGGCGCTTGGGTGGTATCATCCCCACCTAAGGATTCTTTAGGCTTCTCGTCAGGTAGATAGTATATGTATAGTCCGGTGAAAAAGAAATCAAAATGGCTATAAAATGTTTTATGCCAAAGTATTTTCTTTATTGTAAAATAATAAAATTAATATCTAAACGCGTTTCGCCGCAAGGGCTTCTTCAAGTAGATAATAGTAAAAGTTTTTGTTTTTTTTACTAGTCACATTAAACTTTGGTTAAATACCACATGACTAGAGATGTCCCGAATAGTTCGCTGGCGAATAGTTCGAGGCAAACATAGTTTGTTCACGTTCGCCATGGATGGCGAACATATGCGATGTTCGGTCCGCCCCCTATTCGTCATCATTGAGTAAACTTTGACCCTGTACCTCACAGTCAGCAGACACATTCCAGCCAATCAGCAACAGACCCTCCCTCCCAGACCCTCCCACCTCCTGGACAGCATCCATTTTAGATTCATTCGGAAGCTGCATTCTTTTTTTTTGTGTATGTGTTATATTTGAGCATGCTAGGCTGAACGTGCGTATATCATGGCTAGTTGCACTGAGGGTATGAGTATATAGCAGTACATTGTTGTGAAAGATGGCTGTCATGTTTAAGGTGTAGCTTGCACATTATCAACTGTGTATTTATATCAGCAGCTCCACCACTAGTTATAAATCAAGTGTGAGTCGCCCCATGAGATGAGACTAGTGAATAACATAATACGTGAACGGTTAAGGTAAAGGCATGTAAGGAACTACGACAATAAACTCTTTAGGAGGTGAAATAATGACATGTTTAAACGCTTGCTACTTTACGATTAGTTAATGTGCAGAGAGCAGTTCATGTGATCAAAGGCATGGTGTGGAGGATCGGCTATAGTGGGACATGCTTGGCAGGCTGCTGTTTTCTGCTTGTGCTCATCCAATCCCTTCTGGGTGCCAGTTGCAGACCCTGGGAGTCCCTGATACCTGGAACAACAAAGGCAAGTCTCTGGCTGTGTGCCGGGTTCGCGGCTTGAGGTGGTGGAAGCTTGTTTTGTCGGGTGGTCAGATCTGTCCCGGTGGTGCTTCACGTCCGGTGTGTGATTGTGGTGGCTTAAGGTGGAGGCAAGTGCTTGACGTGGGGCAGGCTCTGCATTTCTGTTTGTGCCTCCGGTCCCGTCTTCGACGCCTTTTGCGTTGGTGGATTTTAATGGGGACTGCTTCGCTTAGCTGTGGTGGAGCTTGTTGGGGCTGTGGTGGAGCTTGTTGGGGCTTCCTGCTTGTTATTTGCTTCCAAAATTGATAAAAGAGTCTGTCCAGCTTAGACTCAATATCCTGCCATGCTTTGCTGGTACCAGGAGGACACGCGGCTGCCGCCATATTGGGAGAGTCGCAGATGAGTATGTCAGCCTGGGCGTCTGTGCTCTGTGCGTCTATTAGCTCCAGACAGCCTCTCAGGGGTGGACCGGGATAAACCCCACCGGTCCGGGGGGGGGGGGGGTAACGGAGCTCCTGCCGGGAAGTAGCTGCTCCTGGGCATCCTAGGATCGGGAGATCGTCCGCCTCTCCCGCCCGGTGAGCACCAGGCCACACTTGCCATGCGGAGGTAAGTCGAGTTGCTGACCGCTATTAAGCATGTCGGGTCGGTCAGGTAGGAGCAACATTGCTGGGTCATCCCCTTCTGGGGTGAAAGCTGCTTAAAGTGAGATATTGAGGGAGCTCACACGAAGTGCGTCTTTCCTCCATGACAGCTAGGCCCCGCCCCCCGGAAGCTGCATTCCTAGTGAGAGGAGGGACAGTGTAGCTGCTGCTGATTTAATAGGGAAATCGATAGCTAGGCTAGTGTATTCAGTGTCCACTACAGTCCTGAAGGACTCATCTGATCTCTGCTGTAAGGACAGCACCCCAAAAAGCCCTTTTTAGGGCTAGAACATCAGTCTGCTTTTTTTTTTTCTGTGTAATCTAATTTCAGTTGCCTGCCTGCCAGCGTGTTTGTCAGGCTCACAGCGTATACTGTGCCCACTTGCCCAGTGCCACCACTCATATCTGGTGTCACAATAGCTTGCATTTAAAAATAAAAACTTTTTGGACTGTAATATAATAACAGTCAGTTTCCTTCACACGTGTGTGTTTCAGGGCCTGCCAGGGCACAGCGTCACACCAGTGCAACTCATATCTGGTGTAACAGTAGTGTACATTAAAAAACAACCTAGAAATTTGACTGTGAAATAATAGCAGTCAGTTTCCTTCACACGTGTGCGTTTCAGGGCCTGCCAGGGCACGGTGTCACACCAGTGCAACTCAAATCTGGTGTAACAGTAGTGTACATTTAAAAAAATAAATAAAATTTTGACTGTAATAGATTGAATAGCAGTTAGTTTTCTGCAAGCGTGTGTGTCAGGCCTACAGCGTCTACTCTGCCAACTTCTGCCAGTGCACAGTGCCACTCATATCTGTTGTCACAGTAGCTTGCACGCATAGTACCACTAATCGAAAAAAAAATGACAGGCAGAGGCAGGCCACCCCACAGGGGTGGTCGTGGTGCTGTGATTCCTTTGGCCCTAGAATAATGCCCAGTGTTCAGAGGCCACGTACCCTGAACTCGAAAAGTTCTGAGGACATAGTTGACTGGCTAACACAGGACACCCAATCTTCTACAGCTTCCACTCGGAACCTTGACGCACCATCCTCCTCCAGCTTAGCTTCGGGCACCTCTCAAGTTACCACTCGCCCGCCTGCCGCCACCACCAACACTAGCACCACAGACGCTTCACTTGATCTGTCAGAGGAGTTATTTACACATCAGTTGGAAGAAATAAGTGATGCACAACCATTATTGCCAGAGGATGTAGATAACAGGGATATGTCTCAGTCAGGCAGCATTACACACATGGACGTACAGTGTGATGATGATGATGTTGTACCCGCTGCTGCTTCCTTTGCCGAGTTGTCAGATACAAGTGAAGCGGTTGATGACGATGCGTCCGTGGATGTCATGTGGGTGCCCGCTAGAAGAGAAGAAGAACAGGGGGAAAGTTCAGATGGGGAGACAGAGAGGAGGAGGAGACAAGTTGGAAGAAGGGCGAGGTCGTCGCAAGGAGCTAGTGGCACAGTCAGACAGCATGCATCGGCACTCGGGGTCAGCCAGACAGCACGCCAATTAACGCATGCTGTTGCCACCACCAGAATGCAGTCATTGCAGAGCTCAGCAGTGTGGCATTTTTTGGGTGTGTCTGCCTCTGACAACAGTTTGCGGTGTTTGCGTTGCGTTAAACGGGGAGTTTGGTCTGTCACTGTGAAGCGGGCGTAACCCTTACACTACCTGATCGATACAACATCATACCTGATGTTTTAAAGCACGTTATTCCAAACAATTTAGGAATGTTAGGTGATTTATGCCCTTTATGGATTAAAACCAGACTCTGCATCAACTATGTAATTTTCCACGGGAGTTTTGCCATGGATCCCCCTCCGGCATGCCACAGTCCAGGTGTTAGTCCCCTTGAAACAACTTTTCCATCACTATTGTGGCCAGACAGAGTCCCTGTGGGTTTTAAAATTCGCCTGCCCATTGAAGTCTATGGCGGTTCGCCCGGTTAGCCCGTTCGCTAACATATGCTGAAATTCGCGTTCGCCATTTGTGAACGGAAAATTTTATGTTCGCGACATCTCTACACATGACTAAACTCCCTCACTGGTTTTAATCTTGGTTATTCTTGCCCTTACTTTTTACATTAATATTTTCACACTTTAGGTCATATGCAATTTATCTTTTGTATTATACAGTCTCTGAGTCTTTTTATTTCATATAACCTTTCTGTTCACATGATTGCCCTTAGTTGATTCTGCCAAAACTTTTTTTGCTTGTTGTGTTCCTGTATTATTGATTTTCCAATATCTCTCTCTAAGGTATCAAGGATATTGATACCTTAGAGCAGTGATGGCGAACCTTTTTGAGCCCGAGTGCCCAAACCGCAATGCAACTTTTTTTCCCTTAAAGTGCCAACACGGCAATTAAACCTGAATACTGAGGTTTAAGTTTAGAAAAAACAACTCGTACTGTTGTCCGAACTAATTAACAACTTTTGTTTTAAAAGAACACAACAACAGAGAGTTCAATGATACAAATTTTAAATAATGATATAAATAGATAAAATTAAGCTTATATTTATTAGTATCTCCAACAAATGCAATACATACACACACAGACTGCTGATACATACACACAGTCTGCTGAATACACACACACACACACACACACACACACACACAGACAAGACTGATGAATACAGAGACTGATGAATACACACACACATAGTCTGCTGAATACACATACAGACAGTCTGCTGAGTACACACACACAGACTGCTGAGTAAACACACACAGACTGCTGAATACACACACATACTGCATTGAGGGGCAGGGCTGCCATCAGAAATTTTAAGGCCCCTGACACAGCACAAGATCCGGGCCCCCGGGGCCAGCCACGAGTCCGCCCACAAGGTTGATGTGTGTGTGTGTGTGTATAGTGGATGCGGTATGTGTGTCATGGATACAGTGTGTATAGTGGATGCAGTATGTGTGTCATGGATGCAGTGTATATAGTGGATGCAGATTGTACGTTTTGTGTAATGTATGTAATGTTTGTATGCATGCATTAGATGCAGAGTGTGTGTGTAGTGAATGTAGGTGTGTGTATAGTGAATGCAGAGTGTGTGTTTTTGTAGTGGATGTAGTGTGTATAGTGAATGTAGTGTGTTTGTAGTGAATGTAGTGTATTTGTAGTGAGTGAAACGTGTGTATAGTGAATGTAGTGTGTGTGTGTGTGTGTAGTGCAAAGTGTGTTTAGTGAATGTAGTGTGTGTAGTACAAAGTGTGTTTAGTGAATGTAGTGCGTGTGTAGTGCAGAGTGTGTTTAGTGAATGTAGTGTTTGTAGTGAGTGCAGAGAGTGTATAGTGAATGTAGTGCAGAGTGTGTTTAGTGAATGTAGTGTGTGTGTAGTGCAAAATGTGTATAGTGAATGTAGTGTGTGTGTGTGTGTGTGTGTAGAGCAAAATGTGTATAGTGAATGTAGTGTGTGTCTGTAGTGCAAAGTGTGTTTAGTGAATGTAGTGTGTGTGTGTAGTGCAGAGTGTGTTGAGTGAATGTAGTGTGTGTGTAGTGCAGAGTGTGCTTGTAAGGATTCAGTGTGTGTGTAAAATAGGGGGGAAGGGGAGTATTATTTTATTTATTTATGTGTGTATATTTCATATTCATATATATTTTCACATTTCCTGTTGATCCAGTGGCATGGTCGAGGGAGCCAGCCGCGGTACATTGAAGAGGGGGCCCAGCAGCACACATTGTCTTCCTTTCCAGCTCCTCTCTGACTAAATCTCACGCGACAGGCCTGCGTGCTGTGCGGAGCGTTGCCATAGTAACCCGTGGCAACGCTCTGGCAGCCGCAGGGTGCAGGAAAGTTAGACAGAGAGCAGCTGGAAAGGAGGACAGAGTGTGCTGCTGGGTCCCCTCTTCATCGTACAGGTAGCAGGGGGCCCTCTGTGCACATATATATAGCGAAAATCATGGAGATATTGAATGTCAGTGCTGCACATTTTGCAACACTGACACAGGAAGCGACTAGGTGTTCCTAGGCAGCAATGTAAACACTGCATTTTCTCTGAAAAGGCAGTCTTTGCAGCAAAAACCCTGCAGTGGTAGACTATACTCACCAGAACAACTACATTAAGCTGTATAATATAAATTAAGCTGTAGTTGTTCTGGTAACTATAGTGTCCCTTTATGTTTGTGCGTGCAAAGGGGTAGGGACTGCAGAGGGTGCCGAAAGGAAGGGGCTGTAAAGGGTGTGAGTGGAAGGGGCTGCAGAGGGTACAAGGGGGAATAGAAGCTGTAGTGGTTGCAGAGGAGGGACAGGATGTAGTGGGTGCAAAGGGTAATAGGAGCTGCAGTGGGAGCAGTTGGCTAGCCACTACCAAAAGCGAAACCCTACCATTGCGCACAGTGCAGGGGGCAGGAGCTGCAGTGGGAGCAGCAGGTAAGGGCTGCAGTGGGAGCAGAGGGGTAGGGGATTCAGTGGGAGCAGGGAGGTAGGGGCTGCAGTGGGAGCAGGGAGGTAGGGGCTGCAGTGGGAGCAGGGAGGTAGGGGCTACAGGAGGTAGGGGCTGCAGTGTGAGCAGGGGTAGGTGCTGCAGATGGAGCAGGGAGGTAGGGGCTGAATGAGGTAGGGGTTGCAGAGGGAGCAGGGAGGTAGGAGCTGTAGGGGGTATGGGCTAGGGGCTGCAGAGTGAGCTGGGGGTAGGGGCTGCAGAGGGAGCAGGGGGTAGGGGCTGCAGAGGGGGTAGGGGCTGCAGAGGGAGCAGGGGCTGCAGAGGGAGCAGGGAGGTAGGGGCTGCAGAGGGAGCAGGGAGGTAGGGGCTGTAGGGGGTATGGGATGCAGTGGTTGCAGGGGTCAGGAGCTGCAGAGGGAGGTGGAAGGTAGGGGCTGTAGGGGGTATGGGCTGCAGTGGGTAGGAGCTGCAAGGGGTATGGGCTGCAGTGGGATCAGGGGCGTAGGGGATGCAGTGGGAGCAGGGGGGTGGGGGCTGCAGAGGGAGCAGGGGGAAGGGGCTGCAGTGGGAGCAGGGGGGTAGGGGCTGCAGTGGGAGCAGGGGGTAGGGGATGCAGAGGGAGCAGGGGGGGTAGGGGATGCAGAGGGAGCAGGGGGGGTAGGGGCTGCAGAAGGAGCGGGGGGGGTAGGGGCTGCAGAGGGAGCGGGGGGTAGGGGCTGCAGAGAGAGCAGGGGATGCAGTGGGAGCAGGGGGGATAGGGGATGCAGTGGGAGCAGGGGGTAGGAGATGCAGTGGGAGCAGGGGGGTAGGGGGGATAGGGGATGCAGTGGGAGCAGGGGGTAGGAGATGAAGTGGGAGCAGGGGGGTAGGGGATGCAGTGGGAGCAGGGGGTAGGGGATGCAGTGGGAGCAGGGGGTAGGGGATGCAGTGGGAGCAGGGGGGTAGGGGATGCAGTGGGAGCAGGGGGGTAGGGGATGCAGTGGGAGCAGGGGGTAGGGGATGCAGTGGGAGCATGGGTGTAGGGGATGCAGGGGGAGCAGGGGTGTAGGGGATGCAGAGGGAGCAGGGGGGTAGGGGGTAGGGGCTGCAGGGGGGTAGGGGCTGCAGAGAGAGCAGGGGATGCAGTGGGGGCAGGGGGGGTAGGGGATGCAGGGGGTAGGAGATGCAGTGGGAGCTGGGGGGAAGTGGGATAGGGGATGCAGTGGGAGCAGGGGATAGGGGATGCAGTGGGAGCAGGGGGGTGGGGGGATAGGGGATGCAGTGGGAGCAGGGGATAGGGGATGCAGTGGGAGCAGGGGGTAGGGGATGCAGTGGGAGCAGGGGGGTAGGGGATGCAGTGGGAGCAGGGGGGTAGGGGATGCAGAGGGAGCAGGGGGGGTAGGGGATGCAGAGGGAGCAGGGGGGGTAGGGGTTGCAGAGGGAGTGGGGGGTAGGGGCTGCAGAGAGAGCAGGGGATGCAGTGCGAGCAGGGGGTAGGAGATGCAGTGGGAGCAGGGGGGTAGGGGGGATATGGGATGCAGTGGGAGCAGGGGGTAGGAGATGCAGTGGGAGCAGGGGGTAGGGGATGCAGTGGGAGCAGGGGGGTAGGGGATGCAGTGGGGTAGGGGATGCAGTGGGAGCAGGGGGGTAGGGATGCAGTGGGAGCAGGGGGTAGGGGATGCAGGGGGTAGGGGATGCAGTGGGAGCATGGGTGTAGGGGATGCAGTGGGAGCATGGGTGTAGGGGATGCAGAGGGAGCAGGGGTGTAGGGGATGCAGAGGGAGCAGGGGGGTAGGGGGTAGGGGCTGCAGGGGGGTAGGGGCTGCAGAGAGAGCAGGGGATGCAGTGGGGGCAGGCGGGGTAGGGGATGCAGGGGGTAGGAGATGCAGTGGGAGCTGGGGGGAAGTGGAATAGGGGATGCAGTGGGAGCAGGGGATAGGGGATGCAGTGGGAGCAGGGGGGTGGGGGGATAGGGGTGCAGTGGGAGTAGGGGATGCAGTGGGAGCAGGGGGTAGGGGATGCAGTGGGAGCAGGGGGTAGGGGATGCAGTGGGAGCAGGGGGGTAGGGGATGCAGTGGGAGCATGGGTGTAGGGGATGCAGAGGGAGCAGGGGGGTAGGGGCTGCAGGGGGGTAGGGGCTGCAGAGAGAGCAGGGGATGCAGTGGGGGCAGGGGATGCAGGGGGTAGGAGATGCAGTGGGGGCAGGGGATGCAGGGGGTAGGAGATGCAGTGGGAGCAGGGGGGGTAGAGGGATAGGGGATGCAGTGGGAGCAGGGGGTAGGGGATGCAGTGGGAGCAAGGGGGGTAGGAGATGCAGTGGGAGCAAGGGGGGTAGGAGATGCAGTGGGAGCAAGGGGGGTAGGAGATGCAGTGGGAGCAAGGGGGTAGGAGATGCAGTGGGGGTAGGGGGGATAGGGGATGCAGTGGAAGCAGGGGGGGTAGGGGATGCAGTGGAAGCAGGGGGGTAGGGGATGCAGTGGGAGCAGGGGGGAAGGGGATGCAGTGGGAACAAGGGGGGTAGGGGATGCAGTGGGAGCAGGGGGTAGGGGATGCAGGGGGGTAGGGTTGCAGTTGGAGCAGGGGGGGTAGGGGATGCAGTGGGAGCAAGGGGGTAGTGGAAGCAGGGGGGGTAGGGGATGCAGTGGGAGCAGGGGGGGTAGGGGATGCAGTGGGAGTAGGGGGGTAGGGGATGCAGTGGGAGCAGGGGGGGTAGGGGATGCAGTGGGAGCAGGGGGGTAGGGGATGCAGTGGGAGCAGGGGGGGTAGGGGATGCAGTGGGAGCAGGGGGGGTAGGGGATGCAGTGGGAGCAAGGGGGTAGGGGCTCCCAAACCTTACCTCTCTGGTGGTCCTCTTCTGAAGGAACCTCACAATGCTGACACGCTGCCTGTAAGTCTGCTCAGGGCAGCTCCGCACAGCTCACTCTGCACTGTGACTGGTGATGTCACTTCCTGCAGAACCAGCCGCAGTGAGCTGCCCTGAGCAGTTACAGGCAGCTCAGTGAGGCTGTGTTTGGAGACAGGCACACTGAGGGGCAGCCTAGTGGGGTCTTTGGGAGGGCCCTATAGCTGTCCCTCAGTGTGCCCTGCACGGAGGAGATGATTAGTAGCAGCAGGGGCCCGCGGACGGCTATGCGGGCCCCTTGCTGAGTGCAGGCTGGCTGGGGAGATTGTTTAACTCCCCAGCTCAGCCATTACTTACTGCTGCAGTATGTGGGGCTCGGGGCCCCCCAGGATCGCCGGGCCCATGACAACTGTTATGGTTGTCATGCCCTGATGGCGGCCCTGTTGAGGGGTGTAGTGTATGTTTGTGTGAGGTGCTGTGTGTGAGGGGTGCTGTATGTGTCTGAGGGTTGCTGTGTGTGGGGGAGTGTTGTGTGTTTCGGGGGGTTGTGTGTGTGTGTGAGGGGTGCTGTGTGTGAGGGGTGCTGTGTGTGAGGAGTGCTGTGTGTGAGGGGTGCTGTGTGCGTGTGTGAGGGGTGCTGTGTGGGGGGGTAGGGCTGCTTTGTGTGGGGGGATAGGGGTGCTGTATGTGGGGGTAGGGGTACTGTATGTGTGGGGGGTAGGGGTACTGTGTGTGTGGGGGGGTAGGGGTACAGCTGGGGGGGAAACGTGTTTAAAAAAAATGCTGTGTGTGTGTATGTGAGGGGTGCTGTGTAAGTGTATGAGGGGTGCTGTGTGTGTGTGTGTGTGTGTGTGTGAGAGGTAGGGGTGCTGTGCTGTGTGTGTTGTGGGGGTGCTGTGTGGGGGGGTAGGGCTGCTGTGTGTGTGTGTGAGGAGTGTTGTGTGTGTGTGTATGAGGGGTGCTGTATGTGTGTGTGTGTAAGGGGTGCTGTGCTGTGTGGGGGGTAGGGGTGCTGGGCGGGGTTAAGGGTGCTGTGCTGTGGGGGGTAGGGGTGCTGTGTGTGTTGTGGGGGTGCTGTGTGTGTGTGGGGGGTAGGGGTACTGCTGGGGGGGAAACGTGTTTTTAAAAAAATTAAACTTTTATTAATAAAGTAACTTCTCTCCACCCCCCTCCTTCTTGCCTTTAATGAAGGAGGGGGGGTGGGACACAGCCATCCCTTGTGGTCCGGTGGTGGTAAGCACTGCTTCCGGATCGGGAGGCAGGCACGCCACTTGTGCCTGGAGAGGACTGCTTGCCAGCCTCTTGCCATGTGATTATGGTCCCTAGGAGGTTTGGCCCTTGAAATAACAGATTTGGGCATAATGGATTTTTGTTGTGCTGTTGCTGGCCCTTTAACTCCCAGAGAAAGGATTTGTACTTTTAAATTGGCACTTCGAATGCCGTCGAAGTGTCGAAGTGTCCGTAATTCAAAAAACTAACACGTGGAGGCGGCGGCCATCTTGGTTCATTCAATGCGGTCAGCGGTATGTGTAGCCAAATTCATGGAACTGAAATCGGTTACAATGTACCGCGAACACCGCTGAGCCTTACCTTCTCCCACAGTGATTTTACAGTCGCAGAGACTAAGTCCTGTTTTTTCAGTTGTTCATAAAGGACTTCCATCTAACTTTTTAACCCCTGAACAGATTGCCCTGATTTTTGAGTATGTGTTTATTTCTCGCATGCTGATTATGAAAATATATGTTTGATGTTTGTGGCACATATATTTTAGAAGTTAAAAAATATTGTGTAAAAACTGTATTCCTCTGCCTGTGATAATGAGATTACCCATTGTGTTCAGTAATCATATCACAGGCAGAGGGGAGGAATTTGTGTGGGAGTGTCTGTGTGTATTGTACGGATTGATTGTTTTTTCTGTAAAACCCTGTGGGCTGTACTATGTTTGTGGATTGGGAATAAAAGAGACTGTATGTGCCAGTACAGTCAGATTTAGCTTGACCTCAAAATGAAGTGTCGTCTCGTTATTGGGGGATTTGGATTGCATGTTGATTGCCAGGAGTGTAAGCTGATTGTATGCTTTTCCTGTTCGGCTGTTTCCAGTGTTCGTGTGTTTCCTGTTCGGGAGTTGGAGGATTCGTGTAGTTTGTAGTTCGGGAGATTGGTGCTTACAGTAGCTGCCTGTGCATCTGGAAAGGGGAATATCGCCTAAACGGTTTTTATCCTATTGTGTGCAAAACGGTCCGTTACACAGCTCCCCTGTCCTCCCGCGCGATGCTGTGTGGAGCGTTGCCTTGGTAACGCACGGCAACGCTCCACACAGCATCGCGCGGGAGGACAGGAGAGCTGCTTCACAGATCCCTCCCCCTGCCTCCTGACACGGAAGCAGAGTAGGCACCTGCCGTTTCGGGCAGGCAGGTGCCTACTCTGCATTAATGGCGAACCTGTGGCCGCGTGCCCACAGAGAGGGCCCGGCGTGTCACAGGTTCGCCATCACTGCCTTAGAGAGAGTTCAGAGAAGGGCTACTAAACTGGTTCATGGATTGCAGGATAAAACTTACCAGGAAAGGTTAAAGGATCTTAACATGTATAGCTTGGAGGAAAGACGAGACGGGGGGATATGATACATACAGGGAATCAACACAGTAAAGGAGGAGACTATATTTAAAAGAAGAAAAACTACCACAACAAGAGAACATAGTCTTAAATTAGAGAGACAAAGGTTTAAAAAATAATATCAGGAAGTATTACTTTACTTAGAGGGTAGTGGATGCATGGAATAGCCTTCCAGCTGAAGTGGTAGAGGTTAACACAGTAAAGGAGTTTAAGCATGCGTGGGGTAGGCATAAGGCTATCCTAATTATAAGATAAGGCCAGGGACTAATAAAAATATTTAGAAAATTGGGCAGACTTGATGGGCCGAATGGTTCTTATCTATGTTTCTATGTTTCTATATGTTTCTGACCCTGGCTTGTTTGACAATTCCTGAATTCAGTTATCTTGAACTTAGCTTGTATTCTTATTATTCCGATTCTCTGTTACCCTTTGACCTTGACTTGTCTGCTTATCTTTTCTTACATTTGTGCAAATGATTTTATTTTTAGATTGTTTCTGATGTTCGAATTAACCGAATTATCGAATTACATGACCTCTTGGCGATCACATGAGTATGACAAAATTTACCCAGGAAATTTTTAAACTTCTTGCCCTATTTAATGGGGTTGTTAAGCCAGCTGTTTTAAATGGCTATTTCTTATTTAACTTGATGCTGTCCAATTAACATTTTTTGGATTCTATATTGCCTGGCTACTTTGTAGATATTACTTTTATAGCATGACAGGAGGCTTCATATTTGCTTAAGTCTCTCTTTACTAGAACTCCACAGCAGCACATTAACATAGAGATAAAAACACCAGAGACAAAAAATCAGGAATCTATAAAAGGCTTCTCCCAACTAACTATTTCCTCTTTCTTTGCTGCTCTGCAGTCAGTACAGGTCAGAGTATCACTGCCTCCTGTTATATATGGGTGGTTGTGGATATTTTACTGTATTTATATGTTTATTACTGTATTGATTTTTCCCCGGCATCCATGGCAGCACTACGTATGGGTATAGCTCCTCCCCTTCTCAATTGGACAGGAACACCTCCTAAATAAAAGAGACTCCCCCCTATACCCCCTCAGACTTTTTTTCCTGTCCACTTCTCAGGGACAGTGGAAGTTGCATCTCCTAAAATTTTTCTTTTGTGACTTATTCGGGTCTAATTGTACCCCTGGCCCATGGGGAGTTCAGCCTCTCTCCCCATGGAAGCCTCAGGACATGGCGCCTCACCAAGGGCGACCCCCTGGAGGATTCTCCCCTTAGCGACCGGGGAGCCTATAGGTAGCAGCTGGATGTGCCAGACCCAGGGAGGTGGTAATTCCCACAGAAGGGTTCACCTACTTGCTGCAAAAAATTTGGGCTTCTTGGCTTTCCCAATAATGATGGCCTGCCCTATCCTCAGGATGTAAGTGGCAGTGAATTAAGAACTTACCTGACCGGGGGCGGGCTCCTGTTTCCTTGTAGCTGATCCATTCCGGTCGTGGAACGCACGCCGATTTGCTAGCACTTCCGGTTTCGGCACTTCCGTTTTTTTCAGCCTATCTTTTCCCTCTCTCCAGCAGTGGAACGCAGGTGGAACGCAGGCCAGAGGAAGGCCAGCAGCAAGGGGTTTTACTTCCTGGTTCGGCATCCTATATTTAAAGGGTAAGCACCTTTATTCTGTCAGTATGCTGTTTGATGTATCTCTGCATAACTGGATTAAACTTCTGTCTTCTGGCTGCAGGAAAGTTACATTTCTTGTCCTTTTATTATAGTTTCTCTATTCCCCAGTCCTTTTCAAGGCAATAATTGGTTGCTGGAAATTCTAATTTTTTTTCCAGCTGCCCATACTATGGATTTTCCCGGTCAGGCTTCGAGAAACAGGTCGTAATCTAGAGGTTCTGAGTAAATCACTATCAAAAGTTTAAAGACACAATACTTAAAAAGAGTGCATTTCAGACTTCTGACTGGAGGATTTTCAGTTCTGCCCACAGGTCCTCATACAAGAAAAAGAAGGATAAGACCCCCTTATGTGAAGCTTGTGACGACAAGGTGCTTCCTGGGAAAAGGCTCTGCTTAGCTTGTCTTAAAGCAGCAGCAGGCCATGCTGAACCGGATCCAGATGTTCTCTCTTACATCCGTCAAGCAGTTTCAGAGGGTCTTCAACAGTCTGAGAGGGCTAAGAAAAGACGTAGATCTTTTAGCACAGAGGAATATGCTGACTTAAGCTCTGACGAATATGTACCCCCGGTATTTGAGCAAGATGAGCGGTCATCTCAAGATGAGGAATATGGGGCCTCTCCTGTCTTTATGGACAGTGTGAAAATAGAAGCTTTAATCAAGGCAGTTCGTGATACTTTGGAGCTTAATGATAAGAGAGAAGAGGAACCAGCTTCTAGTAAGCATTTTGCTGTCCTGAGAAGGCGCAATCCTACTTTCCCATTATATGAGACCATTGAGGACCTCATTAAGCAAGAATGGAAGAAGGCTGAAAAAAGAATCACTATTCAGGGTAGTTTTTCTAAACTATACCCTTTTAAGGCTACGGACAGTAACCATTGGGACCTTGCCCCCAAAGTAGATGCAGCAATTGTCCGATTAGCCAAAAAGACCACCTTTCCATTGGATGATGCCGGTACTTTAAGAGATCCAATGGAAAAACGTATGGACTCAAATTTGTCCAAAGCCTATATAGCCTCTGGCTCTGGGCTTCGTCCTGCTGTAGCCTTGACATCTGTCTCTAGGGCCTTGAAGCAGTGGATGGATGACCTCGAAGAGGACATATCAAGTGGAGTCAGTAGAGCCAGGCTGCTGGAATCCTTAAGGAAAGTTAAGCTGGCTATTGATTTTTCAACAGAAGCTTCCATAGATTTGGTTAAAACCATCTCCAGAAGCATGGTCCTTACTGTAGCATCAAGATGTGCTCTTTGGCTACGTAATTGGGTGGCAGATAATTCCTCAAAAAATAGCCTGTGTTCCCCTCCCTTTCAAGGAGAGATGCTCTTTGGCAAATATCTGGACGAATGTATCAAAAAGGCAGTAGAAGGACGTAAGGCCTTTCTTCCTCAAGATAGACGTCCTAGAACAGGGGTAGGCAACCTTTTAGCAGCACTGTGCCGATATAGGATTGTGATGTCCCGTAGCGTGCCGGTCCTATTTTTTTTTTTTTAAATTGAGGTGTGTATGCTGCCGGATTCTGCTTGTGTTATTTATACTGTGTTACGGTACACCCTGGTATAAGAGGGGTTAATACCGCTGAGGACATTCCCTTTCCGAATGAAGAAGCAGCTAACAGCAGTTCCAATTAGCCGAACAGGAACTATACGAAATCCTTCGCGAAGCAAATAGCTGAACAAGTAAATCATTTGAATCCAATACCCCCAAGTACGAGACCAAGCTCCGTATTGAGGTAACCCTCAATAAGCAGAGATCTGGTTTATTGAGGGATACCTGCCCGGTATTTATGCAGGTCGCCCACCTGGTGGACACTCCCCTAGGGGACCAGATGGAAGACTGGGACAATGTGGATACAGTAGCCAATCACAGTGGCACAAGCATAAACACTCTCCTTTGATGTAGATAAACCCTCCTCTCTATCCTAGAGATAATTGGGAAATAATCCAATTATCTCCATGGATAGAGGCTAAACTCCATTTTGTACCTGAACATAAAAATACAATAAAATCAATAACTTTACATTACACGAACAGAATCCCCACATTCAACGTATCCCCAGATAGCTGGGATCTGAGCACACATTATTACCGAATGCCGCTCAGATCCTATGCATACAGTTCATGGAGCCAAAGTCTTTCACATTGTCTTTCGTTATATGAATGGGCTGCATGGGATAGCTATCTGGGGTGCGTCTATTCATGCCGGAAAGTACTGAACGGACCAACGTTTGTGTGTTGGATGGCAAAGAAGGGAGGTCGGCGGCTTCAGCGGTGTTCGTGCAAAATAGTGTCCGTTTTCAGTTCCATAGTTTGGGTGGCGAACACCGCTGGCCGTTCGGGACTTTAAAATGGCCGCCACCACGTTGGAGTAACATGAACAGCGACCTCCCAACGTTCACCAATTCAGCTGCGGTTAACCGAAGGATAGACGAAGGCAACGGAATAGAGCATAGTTCCAAGACAGAGGGGTCTGTCACATACTGTAATTGCTTTGTATTGTTGTATTTGTGCGTATATGAGCTATTATATTGTATATGTTCAGGAGTTTGTGGTATTGCGTATGATACATATGAATGTGGGCTGTATATGGGGGCTGCTTGTGGAATTGTGTGTGTGGGTGGATATGTCACATTGTGTGTTTGGTAGTGTGTGTATGTGTGGGGCTGTTTGGGGTATTGCATGTGCAAGGCTGCATGTGGGGTTATGTGCATGTATGTGGATTGTTAGCGGGTTACTTTTGTGTGGATTGTATATATATATGTTTGTTTGTGGGCTGTTAGTATTGTTTGTATGAGGGGAGGGTTATTGTGCATTTCTGTGTAAATCTAGCAGTGTAGGTGGCTTCCCTGGGTTCCAGTGGGGACCAAGCTGGCCAGGTACAGGTCAAGGACAGGAACTGCAACAGCAGCTGCAGGCTGCTCTACTACATTGTGGATTCCCATTCACAAGTGTTGGGAGGAAGTGATCTGCAATGCATAAATTGAGGATTGTCCTTCACCACCTTTTCGTATTAGCAGATACCTGAAGTTTCACTGGGACTCCTGATAGCCAGAGCCTGTTTGGCTCTAGCAGCCTTGAGTGCCGTGCAAAGACACCTGGAGTGCCGTGCATGGCACTAGTGCCGTAGGTTGCCAACCCCTGTCCTAGAAGATCCTTTCCGCAGGACAGACGTTCCTTTCGGGACAAGGACTTTAGACAATACAGACCTGGTAGAGAGTTTTCCAGATTCCAATCCTGGAAAAGTGGTCTCTCCTCTTCCAAAACCACCCGAGGACGTGGTGGCAATGGTAAGCCTTCAAAGCAATTCTGATGGGACGCCAGTCCAGCCCTTGGGAGTGGGAGCAAGACTTCTTCACTTCTACAAGGTCTGGGCTCCAGCAATACAGGACAAGTGGGTTTTGAAGACCCTAAAATCCGGCTACTACCTGGAATTCTCGACAAACCCTTATCCCCGGTTCATGTCTTCAAGCATTCCTATGGAAACAGAGAAAGCAATGGCCATTCGGTCTTTTATTTCTTCCCTTTCAGCAGAAGGAGTTATATGTCCTGTTCCTGCAAAAGAAAGAGGATTGGGGGTTTATTCCAGACTTTTTCTCACTCCGAAAGCATCAGGGAGTGGAGACCAATTTTGGACCTTCACGAATTAAACGATAATCTGTATGTGAGAAAATTCAAGATGGAATCAGTAAGTTCCATTATAAAAGTCATCTCCCCAGGCGACTGGTTAATCTCCATAGACCTTCGAGACGCTTACTTTCACGTTCCTATTGCTCCACCACACCAGAAGTTCCTGTGATTTGCGATTCACCATCAGCATTTTCAGTTTCAAGCCCTTCCCTTTGGCCTGAGCACAGCTCCCAGGACTTTCTCAAAAATTCTGGTTGCCTTAATAGCATATATCATTTGGAAGGCATCTCAATATTCCATTATCTCGACGACATCCTGATTCTCTCACACAACAGAGATATTCTCCTTCTTCATCGAGATCGGGTTCTTTTAATTCTTCAAAGATTTGGATGGTTGGCAAACCTCAAGAAGAATCAGCTTTCCCCCTCTCAAGTTATGATATACTTAGGGGCAAGATTCGACACAATCCAGTCACAAGTCTCCCTATCCTTGGACAGGGGGCTTCGTATTCAATCAAAGATCCTTCGTCTTCTGCCTCTGAACTCCATCCCGGCCCGGGAATTTATGAGCCTTCTGGGAAGTTTGTGTACGATAGGCCTTACGAGATGGGCCCAGTGGCATATGAGGATTCCACAAGAAGGGTTTCTATCCCATTTTGCGAACAAGGATCTGAATCAAGCAATCTCTTTATCATCAGAGATCAAGAAGGAACTGGCATGGTGGCTGATGAACGAGAATCTATATCTGTCAGGGTCTTACCTGAGTTGGGAGTCTGTAGCGCAGATATGTTGCTCACCCTTGCAGATAGCCACAGGCCGAGGTGGTCAGGTAAGAATTCACCTGGCCTGTGGGTCTGTGCACGGGGGCTGTGCAGGATGCAGTACCAAATACGCAGGACAGGCAAGGACAGAACCAGCAGGATAGTCGAGGGATAGCCGAGGTCAAAGGATGCCAGAGGTCAGGAACAATGAGGAGTAGCCGAAGTTGTCAGGGTACCTGCGGTCTCTACCTCCGAAAGAGGTAGAGACTTAGCTGTTCCTCCATCCAGACGGCCTGATGGCTCCCTTTCCCACGGTCTATCCGGTCATGCAAGGCCGGCCGCGAGGGAGTGACTGCCTTTTACAGCATCTAGGCAGGAAGTTGTCATCAGGACACTCCTCCGGAACGACCTGTCACTCAATTGCTGCAGGACCAATCAGGACGCCTCGGAGGCGTGGTTACTGCTCTGAACAGGGTATTTAACAGAGCTTCTTTCATTAGCTCATTGCCCTGTCGTGGTTCTAGCTTGTTCTAGTCACTCAGTGCTTGTGTATTCTATTATCCCTTTTGGTTTTGACCCAGCTTGTTTACCTTACTCTGCTTATCTCTGTTACCCTTGATTCGGCTTGTCTCTCGCTTACCTGTCTTCTGTTACCCTCGACCTCGGCTTGTCTTTGACCATTCTATACTGTACTACTTACGTTAGTCCGGCCATTCTAAGGTCCGGTATACGTATCTGGCTACTGTTTGTACTCTGCGTGTTGGATCCCTGTCCCGATCCTGACATTACGACAGGGCCAATGGATCCTGCGAGTACAAACAGTCAGCTTGCCTCTCCTGATCCTAGGTTTGAAGCCATGGATCACAGAATGGATCAGATGGCGCTTGCGCTACAGGCTCTATTATCTCATGCCAATAACCCACCAGAGGAGATATGTAATACCCCTGTTTCTCCTGTCGGTTCAGGTCTAGAGGTAGCCACAGTGGGTGCTTCTTCTCGCATTACCCCCCCAGTACGCTATGGTGGGGCTCCTGAGAAGTGTCGTGGTTTCTTAAACCAAATTAGTATCCATTTTGAATTGCAACCTCGCTCTTATCCTACAGATAGGGCAAAGGTAGGATTTATTATCACCCTACTTATTGAGAAAGCTCTGAGATGGGCCAACCCATTATGGGAGAACGATAACCCATTAGTTTATAACTATAACGCCTTTGTAGCTGCTTTTCGAAGAACATTTGACCCTCCAGGTAGAAAGGTTAATGCAGCCAGATTACTGTTGGAGAACCAAACACTGGTGGATTATGCACTAGAGTTCAGGTCTCTGGCGTCAGAGGTCAAGTGGAATGAGCAGGCGTATATGGATGTATTTTTGAATGGCTTATCTGAAGTAATCCTTGATGAGGTTGCTACCAGAGAACTCCCTGAGAATTTAGAGGATTTAATTTCGTTAATCTCTCGTATAGATGAACGTTTAAGAGAGAGACAGAACACTCGAGAGAGGAACCGGAGACCTTCTTTTAGGTTAGCTCCCGCTTTTCCAAGTCCTGACTCCACGGTATCTTTGCTTCCTAAACCTATGCAGATAGGGTATACCCGCCTCTCTGAGGAGGAAAGACAGTACAGGAGAAGAGAGGGTTTGTGTATGTATTGTGGAGCTAAGGGTCATTTACTCTCGAACTGTTCTAACCGCCCGGGAAACGCTCGCACCTAAGTCTCTCTAGAGGACAGGCCTTGGGTGTTTCTATTTTGTCCTCTACTCCTAATTATAAAGATCACAGGCTTCTGCTACCAGTTTCCTTAACTTGCGGGAGGGAAGTAGTAAGGGCTATGGCTTTGATAGATTCCGGTGCTGCTGAGAATTTTATCGACCAAGCCTTTGCTAGTAAAAACAATTTCCCATCCCAGCTAAGGGAGACACCCTTGGCCGTTGAGGCCATAGATGGTAGACCACTACTAGACCCTGTTATCTTTCGTGAGACCATACCCATTGAGTTAAATGTTGGTATCCTACATGTGGAGAATTTATCTCTTCTGCTCATTTCGTCTCCTTCCGTTCCCATAGTTCTGGGGTACCCATGGTTGAAAGAACATAACCCTATTATTGATTGGGAGTTAGGGGAGATACTCTCGTGGGGCCAGGGCTGCCAGGATCGGTGTTTGTGCAAGGTTTCTCCATTAGCTAATATTAACATACAGGAGAATCCTACTCAGTCCACAGAAAGACAAATACCAGACCTTTACCTAGACTTAAGGGCAGTGTTTGACAAGAAGAATGCCGATTCTTTGCAGCCACACAGGTCATTTGACTGTAAAATTAAGCTTCTACCCGGGGCTATGCCTCCGAGGGGCCATGTATATCCTTTGTCTGTTCAGGAAAACCCGGTTCTAGAGGAGTATATTCAGGAGAATTTAGAAAAGGGATTCATCAGGAGGTCTTCTTCTCCGGCCGGGGCGGGGTTCTTTTTCATTAAGAAGAAGGATGGCACGCTGAGACCTTGTATCGATTACCGAGGCTTGAATAAAATAACTGTCAGAAATGCCTATCCTATCCCACTGATTACCGAGTTATTTGATCGTCTTAAGGGCTCCAAAATCTTCACCAAGTTAGATCTCAGAGGGGCTTACAATTTGGTGAGAATCCAGCAAGGTCACGAGTGGATGACGGCATTCAATACCCGGTATGGCCATTACGAATACACTGTTATGCCATTTGGACTATGCCATGCTCCTGCAGTATTTCAAGAGTTGATTAATGAGGTACTTAGGGAGTTTCAGCATGATTGTGTTATTGTTTACCTGGACGACATACTAATACACTCTAAGGAGATTGAGACTCACCATAGACAGGTCAGAAAGGTGTTACACAAACTTCTGCAACATGGTCTATACTGCAAATTGGAAAAGTGCAGTTTTGATCAGTCTCAGGTAGACTTTCTTGGGTACGTGATTTCTGGGGAAGGTTTTAAAATGGATCCTGGTAAACTCCAATCTATTTTAGACTGGCCTTTGCCCAAAGGACTCAAGGCTATCCAAAGGTTTATTGGTTTTTCCAACTACTATAGGCGCTTCATTAAGGGTTACTCCTCTATCATTGCGCCTATTACCAATATGACCAAACAAGGGGCTGATACTAAGTTCTGGTCTGAGGAAGCTCTTGGTGCTTTTAAGACTCTCAAGCACCTTTTTGCCTCAGCTTCCATTCTAGTTCATCCTGATACGACTCTGCCTTTCTTGCTCGAGGTCGATGCTTCTGAGACAGGAGTTGGGGCTGTTCTGTCTCAAAGGTTAGGGGTGGATAAACCGTTACACCCTTGTGGTTTCTTCTCTAAAAAATTTTCTGGGCCTGAGAGCAGATATGACATCGGGGATAGGGAACTGTTAGCGGTCATTAAGGCTTTAAAGGAGTGGAGACATTTACTGGAAGGGACACTACACCCTGTTACTATCCTAACGGATCATAAGAACTTGTCTTATATTGGGGAGGCTAAGCGCTTGTCCGCCAGGCAGGCTCGCTGGGCTTTGTTCCTCACTCACTTTAATTATGTACTTACGTATAGACCTGGTTCTAAGAACTCTAAAGCCGATGCTTTGTCTCGTCAATATGAACCATCCACTATAACTGAACCACTTCTGTCCTCCATAGTTCCTAAGGGGAATATCATCGCGAACACGAATCTCAGGATTCACTCTCCATTGCTTTCTGAGATCATGAAGTTTCAGCATTTGGCACCCAAACAGACTCCTGGGGATCGACACTTCGTTCCTGCCGCTCTCCAACTGGAGGTGCTACGCTGTCTCCATAACAGCAAGGTGGCTGGGCATCCTGGCATCCGCAAGACCTATGCGCTGGTCTCTAAAGATTTTTGGTGGCCTGACTTACGCAAGGATATTAAAGAATTCATCGGGGCATGTGAAGTTTGTACCAAGACCAAGCTACCCCATTCGCTTCCATGCGGATTTCTGCACCCTTTAGAGGTTCCTGAAAAGCCTTGGTCCTGCCTGGCAATGGACTTCATTGTTGATTTGCCTATCTCTAAAAAGCAGACTGTCATCCTCACTGTGGTAGACAGATTTACTAAAATGGCTCACTTCATTCCCTTACCTAAACTCCCATCTTCGCCCGAATTAGCGGAGATATTCGCCAGGGAGATTTTCCGTTTGCATGGGATACCTTCCCAAATTGTCTCTGACAGAGGCTCCCAATTTGTTTCCCGTTTTTGGAGATCATTCTGCTCCCAACTAGGCATCAAATTGAATTTCTCCTCTGCCTATCATCCTCAGTCCAATGGAGCTGCTGAACGCACTAACCAAAAAGTTGAACAATATTTACGTTGTTTCGTTTCAGAACACCGGGACGATTGGGTCGGTTTGATTCCTTGGGCGGAGTTTGCACATAACAATCTCATTTGTGATTCTACGCATTCTAGCCCTTTTTTCTTGAATTATGGCTTTCATCCTTCCATTCTTCCTTCGGAGTCTTCTTCTCAAGGGATACCGTCGGTGGATGTTCATGTTGCCAATTTAAGAGAGTTGTGGGATCAAACTCGACAAATCCTTCTGCACAATTCTACGCTGGTTAAAAAACACGCTGACAAACGTAGAAGGGCAGCACCGGTGTTTGTTCCAGGCGATAGAGTATGGTTAAGTACTAGAAACATTCGGTTAAAAGTGCCGTCCATGAAGTTTGCTCCTCGATATATTGGACCTTACAGGGTACTGTCTCAAATTAACCCAGTTGCGTATCGTTTAGCGTTGCCTAATGCCTTACGCATTCCTAACTCATTTCATGTTTCCTTGCTAAAACCATTAATATGTAACAGGTTCTCCTCCACGATCGCCCCTCCCCGCTCAGTTCAGGTGGAGGGTCAGGAGGAGTATGAGGTCAATTCCATCGTTGATTCTCGAATCTCCCGGGGGAAACTGCAATATCTGGTCGATTGGAAGGGTTATGGTCCTGAGGAGAGAAGTTGGGTACCTCAGGAGGAGGTGCATGCTCCCCGTCTCCGCAGGGCGTTTCACTCTCGATTCCCTTCTCGCCCTGGTGTATTCCGCCCGGTGGGCGTATCTGAGAGGGGGGGTACTGTCAGGGTACCTGCGGTCTCTACCTCCGAAAGAGGTAGAGACTTAGCTGTTCCTCCATCCAGACGGCCTGATGGCTCCCTTTCCCACGGTCTATCCGGTCATGCAAGGCCGGCCGCGAGGGAGTGACTGCCTTTTACAGCATCTAGGCAGGAAGTTGTCATCAGGACACTCCTCCGGAACGACCTGTCACTCAATTGCTGCAGGACCAATCAGGACGCCTCGGAGGCGTGGTTACTGCTCTGAACAGGGTATTTAACAGAGCTTCTTTCATTAGCTCATTGCCCTGTTGTGGTTCTAGCTTGTTCTAGTCACTCAGTGCTTGTGTATTCTATTATCCCTTTTGGTTTTGACCCGGCTTGTTTACCTTACTCTGCTTATCTCTGTTACCCTTGATTCGGCTTGTCTCTCGCTTACCTGTCTTCTGTTACCCTCGACCTCGGCTTGTCTTTGACCATTCTATACTGTACTACTTACGTTAGTCCGGCCATTCTAAGGTCCGGTATACGTATCTGGCTACTGTTTGTACTCTGCGTGTTGGATCCCTGTCCCGATCCTGACAGAAGTCAAGGGATGCCAGAGGTCAGAATAAACGTAGTCAGAAGCCGAGGTCAAATATACGAAGCAGATAAACTGGAACACTGGTACGACACAGGAACACTAGATCAAAGACTTGACACTGAGCACAGGGCGAGGCTGGGTTTAAATACCCTGCTGATGACCGATGAGAGTCAGGTGAGACACAGCCAAGTCAAGGTGCAGCCCCCGGTGTATTAGCCATGCCAGGATGAACAGGACCGGACTCAGTAGTCTCTGTGTAAAGCTGCTGTGGCTCAGAGGTAGAAATCAGGACTAGGACTGATAAGTTCCCCGGTTCAAGTCCCCTGTTGGGAACTCCAGGAGCGACCACGTCTGGCTGTCTGTCTAACAGGTGAGTACCCTGACAATATCAAGGGTATCCTCTGAACAATATCCCTTGGGTTACTCTCACGACGGATGCTTGCCAATCAGGTTGGGGAGCTCATTTGGGCCTTCTTCATGTTCAGGGGAAAACAAACAGTATCCTCTATCCTCGAATGTTTTAGAGCTGCAAGCAGTCTTCCAGGCTCTTCTGCACTTTCCTTGTCTGAAACAAAGTTGGGTGAGAGTAAGGATAGACAATACCTCTGCAGTTGCTTACATCAATCATCAAGGAGGTACAAAGAGCAAATGCTTAATGAAAGTGTTGACCCCACTTATGTCCTGGTCAGAGAAGAATTTGAAGGGGATAAAGGCAGTTTACCTTCCGGGAAAGAACAATCAAGTGGCGGATCTCTTAAGCCGAGTAACCCTGGATCCCACAGAATGGGAGTTAGCCCCTCTGGCATTCCAAAGCATAGTCCAGAAGTGGGGTTTTCCTCAGGTAGATCTGATGGCCACAGCGAAGAATCGCAAAGTGGAAAGACCCTTTGGCGGAACACCAGGATGCTCATCTGGGGTATGTTTTTCCTCTGACTCCTCTGATTTTCCCCCTGCTAAGAAGGATCCTGCAGGAGCAAGCGACGATTCTCGCAGTGATTCCCTTCTGGCCCAGACAGCCTTGGTTTCCTCTGCTGCAGAAACTCTCTCAGGACATACCTCTGAAATTCCCAGATCAACTCAGTCTCCTACAACAAGGTCCGATCTCTCACCCATCTCCTCAGTCTCTCAATTTAAGGGCTTGGAAATTGAGAAGCAACGTCTCTCCAGCAAAGGCTTCTCTTCTTCAGTAATTTATACTCTTCTGAATGCCAGGAAGAAATCCACTTCTTCAGCTTACTATCGTATTTGGGACATCTTCTGCAGCTGGTGTTTGGCACATAATATTTATCCTTTGTCTCCCAGTATCTGTGACATCCTTCCATTTTTACAGGACGGATTTGACAAGGGTTTGAGTTGCTTTTATTTCTTTATCCATTTACAGTTTTACACTATGTATGGACTTTTATATTTTGCAGATTAAGCCCAAGGAACGGCCATTATTAAGTATATACTCTGCATTTTCTATTTGTATGTTGCGCCCCCCACTTTGTTATATTGTTATACCACTGTTTGTTAGTGTCTTTTAGTGATTTTAGACACTGGGGGTAGTTGCTATTGTACTTTCAGCGCCAATCCACCTGTACTTATTCCCACTTTGTAGGGGGAATTTTGTTTGTTTTTCTTCATTAGTTACTTTGAATTAGACGTGGCACTCAAGAAACTTCTAGGGACCACGGGGCTCAGTTCTGGTAAGGTGGCCTCTATTTTCTCCCTGGTGAGATAGGTATCTTGTGCATCAGTCATTTGGGCGACAATACAACCTGGTTTGCAGGAATTAAGGACATTCAGGAATACCAGAACTATCTGAAGAGATCTTTCTCGTTTTCCACGCGTTGGGACCCAGACGAGACTCTTCATCGATATAGGACATCTTGCTGTACGGTCTACCTGGACGGGCTTGCCGGACCCCCTGCGAGGTCCCTCCCAGACCGAAAGGTCAGACGCTCCCTGCGTTTTCCCTTGTTCGAGTCCCTGGATTTTGTTTTCAACCAGGGAAATATCGACCTCCTCTACATCACAAGGAGTGAAGTCCTGGAGGGCAGATTGGACACAATGGGGTGCCTCCTACGCTCTCCTCAGCCCGAGTTCTCGTACGTATGGAATAGTTTTCTCTGGGAGGACCCGGCGTCAAGGCTTTAGTCCACGGAGGAGGACCCATCAGGCCCCGACCAGTTCGGCTGGATGACGGACCCGTTTGCTCAGCGATGGACGCTTCCCTCCAGGAGTGTTCGACACGGAGGAGTCTCCTCTGTTTGTTTGGACTCAGGACCTTTCTATAGGTGCCTTGGTCTGCTGGTACTTTGGAATTATGATCTCAGCTTCGGCAGAGTCGAATCTAGTTCCTGGATTCCCTGGACCCTTGCTCATTTGATCTTGGGGATTGTGAGACTTTGGTCTGCATTGCAACCCTGACATAGTTGGGTCTGGTACAGATCTCCTAATTTTGCTACCGCTTTTACAGGGTTCGGGTATTGTTCGGTCACTTTATTACCAGGGACTGCCATATTAATTAGATTAGGTAGCGCATACGACTGTTGTCGGCGGGCCTCGCTCTGCTTAGAATTACCTTTACGATTCCTCAGGACGGGTATTCATCTCCCCAGGGGGTACACTCATTTTTGTCATGTCATGGTGGGTTCTGTCGGGTTTTGCCCATTCACTGATTCTGGAATTATTTCCGTTATTATACCTTGTTTTTCTTTCAGATGGGTTCGGCGGTTTGGACCTTAGTTGTCTATCAGCCTTAGTCGGACACGAGGGTCATATTCTTACTTTGGTAGCGCTCCCACCTTTTAGGCGGTGTTCAACATCATTGTTTGTTTAAATGGTTCTTCCCTTTTTCTCGCCCTTCATGTACTGCTTGGTTGTGGTTGGCATTGGCGGGCGTATAGGTTTTTTTTATTCACTTCAGTCCGTTACACTGTGACTTCAGGTACCGACATGGCGGGCGTTTTTTTCTAAGACATCGTACGCTTTCCTGACGGTTACGAGGAGCTATCTTCGCAGAGTTTAGGTTGGTACGGCGGATCGTGTTTCTTTGGTCTTTGTTGTCCGAGCGTTAAAACAGCAAATATGAAGCCTCCTGTCATGCTATAAAATTGTAGATTATACTAGCTTTAGTGTAACTATAATCTTAATTTTACCACATTACAGGAGGCTTCCTATTTTGCATTAACTCTCTTTACTAACTCCACATAGCAGTAAAGAAAAGTGAAAAACATTAACCAATCAAAATGCAATAGGAGGTATGGTATTCACAGTGATGAGGCTCCTCCCCCTCTTTCTTTACTGCTCCATCAGCAGACAGGTCAGAGTTTTTGGCTCTTCCCTTTTATATTACTATTTATGGTGTTTTGCTAATGCTCATTTTGTTTTTCTAATTTATGTAAGATATTTCTATGATTATTGATAACTGCTACTTTCTTCATTTCCTACTTTATATGTATGGGGTTTGACTCCTTTATACTTTTTTCCGCAGGGGCTTTCCTGCCCCCCTCTCTCTCCCCTCACTAAGGGTTTCTGTTCTCATTCTATGTTCTCGGTCCGCCTCCTTTTTCCGCCGTCGGACCGCTGTCTCCTCTACTGAGGGTAACGTTCACCCTTCCATCTCCCTCCCACCGCCCGTTCTCCCTTGCGGCTTCACAGCCGCGCTGACATTTGCCGGCACGACGAGAAACTGTTTCTCGTCGCTCCGGTGGCCATCTTGGATCTCGTGTCTCGCGAGATCCACAGCCGCCATCTTGGGAGACCCGCGATCTCCCTCATTCCGGCACCCGACCACTCAATAACTGGACGTTCTCAGGCAGGGGTCTACAGGTCAGTCACCTTTCTGCCACCTGCACTTTAGGGTTATTAACCCTGTACATTGGGGTGAGGCCCCTATACTTATTTATACTTTTATAATATCTTCATATTTGATGCTGTCTCTACCAAGTGGATTTTGTGCCACTCTCACAGCTATTTACTGGGTGAAGCCCTATATTATTGCTGCTATCAGGTGGATTTTGTGCCACCTATATATATATATATACATTCCAGGGTGAAGCCCACTACTATTACTGTCAGGTGGATTCTGTGCCACCTATATATGTATATATAACTGGGTGAGGCCCAGTACAAAAAAAACCAATATACCCTCTGGGGACAACTGGTATTTCTACTACCACATTATTTGGATTTAACATACTCACCCTGCTGGGGTGCTTATTGCCTCGTTATTACTAGTGATGTACCGAACTGTTCGGTGGCGAATAGTTCCCGGCGAACATAGCGTGTTCGCGTTCGCCGCGGCGGGCGAACACATGCGCGGTTCGATCCGCCCCCTATTCGTCATCATTGAGCAAACTTTGACCCTGTGCCTCACGGTCAGCAGACACATTCCAGCAAATTAGCAGCAGACCCTCCCTTCCAGACCCTCCCACCTCCTGTACAGCATCCATTTTAGATTCATTCTGAAGCTGCATTCTTAGATAGAGGAGGGAAAGTGTAGCTGCTGCTCATTTGATAGGGAAATTGATAGCTAGGCTAGGGTATTCAGTGTCCACTACAGTCCTGAAGGACTCATCTGATCTCTGCTGTAAGAAAAGCACCCCAAAAAGCCCTTTTTCGGGCTAGAACATCAGTCTGCTTTTTTTTTTTGTGTAATGTAATTGCAGTTGCCTGCCTCCCAGCTTCTGTGTCAGGCTCACAGTGGATAATGTGCCCACTTGCACAGTGCCACCAGTCATATCTGGTGTCACAATAGCTTAAGCTTGACATTTAAAAAGAAACTTTTTTTCACTGTGATAGATTGAATAGCAATTAGTTGTCTGCAAGCGTCTGGGTGTCAGGCCTTCAGCGTGTACTCTGCCAACCTCTGCAAGGGCACTTTGCCACTCGTATCTGGTGTGACTATAGCGTGCCTTTAAAAAGAAAAAACGTTTTTCACTGTAAGCTAATAGCAGTCAGTGTCCTTCAAGCTGGTGTGTCAGGCCTTCAGCGTGTACTCTGCCAACCTCTGCCAGTCCACTTTGCCACTCATATCAGGTGTGACAATAGCGTGCCTTTAAAAAGAAAAAAAGTTTTTCACTGTAAGCTAATAGCAGTCAGTGTCCTTCAAGCTGGTGTGTCAAGCCTTCAGCGTGTACTCTGCCAACCTCTGCCAGTCCACTTTGCCACTCATATCTGGTGTCACAATAGCGTGCATTTAAAAACAAAAAACTTTTTTCAATGTTATAGATTGAATAGCAGTTAGTTGTCTTCAAGCGGGTGTCAGGCCTTCAGCGTGTACTCTGCCAACCTCTGCAAGTGCACTTTGCCACTCATATCTGGTGTGACTATAGCGTGCCTTTTAAAAGAAAAAAGTTTTTCACTGTAAGCTAATAGCAGTCAGTGTCCTTAAAACGGGTGTCAGACCTTCAGCGTGTACTCTGCCAACCTCTGCCAGTCAACATTGCCACTCATATCTGGTGTCACAATAGCGTGCATTTAAAAACTGTTATAGATTGAATAGCAGTTACTTGTCTTCAAGCGGGTGTGTCAGGCCAACAGTGTGTACTCTGCCAACCTCTGCCAGTGCACAGTGCCACTCATATCTGGTCTCACAGTAGCTTGCACGCATAGTACCACTAATCCAAAAAAAAATTACAGGCAGAGGCAGGCCACCCCGCAGGGGCCATCGTGGTCGTCGTGCTGTGATTCCCTTTGGCCCTAGAATAATGCCCAGTTTTCAGAGGCCACGTACCCTGAACTTGAAAAGTTCTGAGGACATAGTTGACTGGCTAACAAAGGACACCCAATCTTCTACAGCTTCCGCTCGGAACCTTGACGCACCATCCTCCTCCAGCTTAGCTTCGGGCACCTCTCAAGATACCACTCACCCGCCTGCTGCCACCACCAACACTAGCACCACAGCCGCTTCACTTGGTATGTCAGAGGGGTTATTCATACATCCGTTTGAAGAAATTAGTGATGCGCAACCATTATTGCCAGAGGATGTAGATAACAGGGATATGTCTCAGTCAGGCAGCATTACACACATGGACGTACGGTGTGATGATGATGATGTTGTACCCGCTGCTGCTTCCTTTGCGGAGTTGTCAGATACAAGTGAAGCGGTTGATGATGACGATGCGTCCATGGATGTCACGTGGGTGCCCGCTCGGCAAGAAGAAGAACAGGACGAAAGTTCAGATGGGGAGACAGAGAGGAGGTGGAGGAGACGAGTTGGAAGCAGGGGGAGGTTCATCGCAAGGAGCTAGTGGCACAGTCAGACAGCATGCATCGGCACCCGGGGTCAGCCCGACAGCACGCCAATCAACGCATGCTGTGTCCACCACCAAAATGCCGTCATTGCAGAGCTCAGCAGCGTGGCAATTTTTTTTGTGTGTCTGCCTCTGACAACAGCGATGCCATTTGCAACCTGTGCCAAAAGAAACTGAGTCATGGGAAGTCCAACACCCACCTAGGTACAACTGCTTTGCGTAGGCACATGATCGCACATCACAAACGCCTATGGGATCAACACATGAGTACAAGCAGCACGCAAACTCAAAGCTGCCATCCTCCTCCTGGTCCAGCATCTTCAGCCACATCAACCACTGCTGTCCTCCTTGCCCCCTCTCAACCATCCGCCACTCCGTCTCTCGCCTTGAGCAGTTCCTGCTCATCTGCCCACAGTCAGGTGTCTGTCAAGGACATGTTTTAGCGTAAGAAGCCAATGTCACAAAGTCACCCCCATGCCCAGCGTCTGACAGCTGGCTTGTCTGAACTATTAGCCCGCCAGCTTTTACCATACAAGCTGGTGGAGTCTGAGGCATTCAAAAAATTTGTAGCTATTGGGACACCGCAGTGGAAGGTACCCAGACGCAATTTCTTTTCACAAAAGGCAATCCCCAACCTGTACTCGATTGTGCAAAAGGAAGTAATGGCATGTCTGGCACACAGTGTTGGGGCAAGGGTCCATCTGACCACTGATACCTGGTCTGCAAAGCATGGTCAGGGCAGGTATATCACCTACACTGCGCATTGGGTAAACCTGCTGACGGCTGCCAAGCATGGAATGCGTGGCTCTGCAGAGGAGTTGGTGACACTGCCACGACTTGCAGGCAGGCCTGCTGCCACCTCCTCTACTCCTCTTACTCCATCCTCTTCTATAACCTCCTCGGCTGAGTCCTCTTCTGCTGCTGCGTCTTGCTCCACATCAACGGCACACCCCCAGCTCCCCAGGTACTATTCCACATCCCGGATACAGCAGTGTCACGCCGTCTTGGGTTTGACTTGTTTGAAAGCAGAGAGTCACACCGGACAAGCACTCCTGTCCGCCCTGAACGCACAGGTGGAAAAGTGGCTGACTCCGCAGCAACTGGATATCGGCAAAGTGGTTTGTGACAACGGAACAAATTTGTTGGCGGCATTGAAGTTGGGCAAGTTGACACATGTGCCGTTCATGGCACATGTGTGTAATCTGATCGTAAAACGCTTTGTGCATAAGTATACAGGCTTACAGGACGTCCTGAAGCAGGCCAGGAAGGTGTGTGGCCATTTCAGGCGTTCCTACACGGCCATGGCGCACTTTGCAGATATCCAGCAGCGAAACAACATGCCAGTGAGGTGCTTGATTTGCGACAGCCCGACACATTGGAATTCAACACTCCTAATGTTCGACCGCCTGCTCCAACAAGAAAAAGCCATTAATGAATATTTGTATGACAGGGGTGCTAGGACAGCCTCTGGGGAGCTGGGAATTTTTTTGCCACGTTACTGGACGCTCATGCGCAATGCCTGTAGGCTCATGCGTCCTTTTGAGGAGGTGACAAACCTAGTCAGTCGCACCGAAGGCACCATCAGCGACATCATACCATTTGTTTTCTTCCTGGAGCGTGCCCTGTGAAGAGTGTTGGATCAGGCCGTAGATGAGCGTGAAGAGGAAGAGGAAGAGTTGTGGTCACCATCACCACCAGAAACAGCCTTATCAGCATCGCTTGCTGGACCTGCGGCAACGCTGGAAGAGGATTGTGAGGAAGAGGAGTCAGAGGAGGAATGTGGCTTTGAGGAGGAGGAGGAAGACCAACCACAACAGGCATCCCAGGGTGCTCGTTGTCACCTATCTGGTACCCGTAGTGTTGTACGTGGCTGGGGGGAAGAACATACCTTCATTGAGATCACTGAGGAGGAGGAACGGGAAATGAGTAGCTCGGCATCCAACCTTGTGCAAATGGGGTCTTTCATGCTATCATGCCTCTTGAGGGACCCTCGTATAAAAAGGCTGAAGGAGAACGACCTGTACTGGGTGTCCATGCTACTAGACCCCCGGTATAAGCAGAAAGTGGCGTAAATGTTACCAAATTACAACAACTCGGAAAGGATGCAGCATTTGCAAAATCAATTAAAAAGTATGCTTTACACAGCGTATAAGGGTGATGTCACAGCACAACGGGAATCTAACAGGGGAAGAGGTGAAAGTCATCCTCCTCCTCCCACGACCACGCCGGCAAGGACAGGACGCTTTAAAGACGTGTTGTTGATGGAGGACATGCAGAGCTTTTTAAGTCCTACGCATCGCCACAGCCCTTCGGGATCCACCCTCAGAGAACGACTCGACCGACAGGTACCAGACTACCTCGCCTTAACTGCAAATATTGACACTGAGGAACGATGAACCCCTTGACTACTGGGTGTGCAGGCTTGACCTGTGGCCTGAGCTATCCCAATTTGCAATAGAACTTCTGGCCTGCCCCGCTTCAAGTGTCCTGTCAGAAAGGACCTTCAGTGCAGCAGGAGGTATTGTCACTGAGAAGAGAAGTCGCCTAGGTCAAAAAAGTCTAGATTACCTCACCTTTATTAAGATGAATGAGGGATGGATCCCGAAAGAACTGACACTTTATCTTAACTTTATATCACCTTATTGACACTTTATCACTCTGGTCTCCATACTCTCTGCCTATACCCATCTATTTAGAGGGAATTTCCATGCCCCTGCCAATATTATATAATAGGTAATAGTATTACCATTACTACACAATTAGGTCTCTGAGGACAGGTGTCAATCCATATCTGCCAAGTGACCCTATGTAGGGGGAACAGTCCCTATTCTGCTCTGTGTCAGTGTGTATCAGGGGCTCTGAGGACAGGTGTCAATCCATATTTGCCAAGTGACCCTATGTAGGGGGAACAGTCTCTATTCTGCTCTGTGTCAGTGTGTATCATGATCTCTGAGGACAGGTGTCAATCCATATCTGCCAAGTGACCATATGTAGGGGGAACAGTCTCTATTCTGCTCTGTGTCAGTGTGTATCATGGTCTCTGAGGACAGGTGTCAATCCATATCTGCCAAGTGACCCTATGTAGGGGTAACAGTCTCTATTCTGCTCTGTGTCAGTGTGTATCAGGGTCTCTGAGGACAGGTGTCAATCCATATCTGCCAAGTGACCCTATGTAGGGGGACCAGTCTCTATTCTTCTCTGTGTCAGTGTGTATCATGGTCTCTGAGGACAGGTGTCAATCCATACCTGCCAAGTGACCCTATGTAGGGGGAACAGTCTCTATTCTGCTCTGTGTCAGTGTGTATCATGGTCTCTGAGGACAGGTGTCAATCCATACCTGCCAAGTGACCCTATGTAGGGGGAACAGTCTCTATTCTGCTCTATGTCAGTGTGTATCAGGGTCTCTGAGGACAGGTGTCAATCCATACCTGCCAAGTGACCCTATGTAGGGGGAACAGTCTCTATTCTGCTCTGTGTCAGTGTGTATCATGATCGCTGAGGACAGGTGTCAATCCATATCTGCCAAGTGACCCTATGTAGGGGGAACAGTCCCTATTCTGCTCTGTGTCAGTGTGTATCAGGGATCCTTAGGACAGGTGTCAATCCATATCTGCCAAGTGACCCTATGTAGGGGGAACAGTCTCTATTCTGCTCTGTGTCAGTGTGTATCAGGGATCCTTAGGATAGGTGTCAATCCATATCTGCCAAGTGACCCTATGTAGGAGGAACAGTCCCTATTCTGCTCTGTGTCAGTGTGTATCAGGGATCTTTAGGATAGGTGTCAATCCATATCTGCCAAGTGACCCTATGTAGGGGGAACAGTCCCTATTCTGCTCTGTGTCAGTGTGTATCAGGGTCTCTGAGGACAGGTGTCAATCCATATGTCAAGGTGTAAATATGTAATATGTCAGGTTTCAATTTCATATCCATTGTGATTTAGGAATGTTAGGTGATTTCTGCCCTTTATGGATTAAAACCAGACTCTACATCAACTGTGTAATTTTCCATGGGAGTTTTGCCATGGTTCCCCCTCCGGCATGCCACAGTCAAGGTGTTAGTCCCCTTGAAACAACTTTTCCATCACTTTTGTGGCCAGAAAGAGTCCCTGTGGGTTTTAAAATTCGCCTGCCCATTGAAGTCAATGGCGGTTCGCCCCGTTCGCCGGTTCGCGAACGTTTGCGGAAGTTCCCGTTGCCGTTCGCGAACCGAAAATGTCGTGTTCGCGACATCACTAGTTATTACATTCATAATTTACCCTGCTGGGGTTTCTCTAGGTACTGCTAGTACCTTCACTCACGGTGTGCAGACTGACCCCTAGCCCTACGTAACCCTGTGCCAAGTGTTTTTTTTCCTAAGTGATATCGGTCCTACTCCTGTACACTATGGAAGCATCCCAGAACCCGGCTGACTTCCAAACTATGATTGCCGAAGCCATCTCCGCCTCTATGGAGAAAGCGCTATATAGGGTTATGACGGCTTCAGCCGATCAATCTAAAAAAGTCGCAAAAGCCCAGCACCATGACTATGATTCTGAGGCGTCAGAATCACATGCTCAGACTGACTCACGGCCTAGCAAACGCCACAGGAAAGGCGAAAAAGGCAATGATATCCCAGGCAAAGGCAAGGCGCCAACCAAACGCCACAGACCAGCCCCACCCATGCCTGCCCACTACTCCTCGGATGAGGGGGAAGAAAACACGCGCTCCATGGCCGTGGTAGAAGATTCTGATTCTCAAGACAATGACTGGTCTTCTGACGCTAACTCCCGTTCAGGTTTCCTACAAGGCACGTTCTTGGCATTCAACTGCCGGACGATCTCGCCCCCGTCCAAGCAGAAGGGGAAGCCATCCTGGACCCCACAGGGCAACGTCTCTTCAACCCTCACAATGTCCGGCATCCGCGCTCTGGGGCCTCGACCCCCCCCCCCCTGACCACCTCTCCAAATTAATGCATCGGTGGCTCCGCAAGCCTCTGGACAAAACAGTGCATAATCGCCTACGCTCCGAATGCCCTCGCCCTTCGCTTCCCAACCACATGGCTCAGACTCCCGGAGAGGAGTGGAAAAAGGATTCCACGGAGTGCAGGACAAAACGTCTGGACTCCATTGGCCCACTGTCCCACATCATGTTCTTGGAGGACGACGCTTTTACAAGAGCTGACGAATTCGATGCCAGCATGGTGAAAGAGTGGGCGCATGATATAAGAGAATGGGCACAAAGGTGCTTCTGTTTTGTTGGTAACACCAACGTGGCCTTCTCCTCTGAGAGGCGTAAAGCAGCGTTGCTCCGCATTAACGGGAAGCTGGTGGAATTGGGCACCAAGGAGTTAGGACCACTGGCACAGGGTAAACTGTTCGGGGAAGCTTTCCTCTAAGAACTTAACAAGCATGTCAATATTTTCACGTCCCTTAACAAGGCTCAGTCTTCCATGAAACGGGTCTTCAGGGGCTACCCCAGTCGGGGTGTTTTTGGATGGGCTGGCCGCTACAGGGGCCGAGCAGCCAGCCGGTTTTGGCTTTCTGGCCCCCGCTCACATAGACCTCAGCCCTTCTACCCAGAAGTGGGCTTCAGACAACCCTTCTCCTATACCAGAGGGTCTGACCGAGGCGGAGGACCACGCGGCCATGGCAGAGCACATTTTCCCACAGGTAAGCAATATTACACCTCGTGTACCACTTACCCAATATACTGCAGGTCGCATCGCTCTGTCTTTTCAGAACTGGACGACCATCTCCACGGACGCATGGATCCTACAGACAGTCAGGGGTTACATCATCGATTTCGTGGACTCCCCAAACCAAACGGTCCCCCCGCGCCCCATACAGTGCTCCGCAGAGGACCGACAACTCATAGACAACGAGCTACGAGAGCTCCGGTCGAAAGGAGCAATCGAACCCGCTCACAACTACCGGAGTTTCTTCAGCAATATATTTCTGGTAAAAAAGAAATCCGGGGAATTCCAACCCGTCATAAATCTGAGACGGCTCAATGCCTACGTAATGTACAGGCATTTTAAAATGGAGGGCATCCATCTCCTGAGAGACCTCCTCCAAGACGGGGACTGGTTCACAAGATTGGACCTCAAGGACGCTTACTTATCAGTACCCGTCCACCCCTCCTGCCGTCAATTCCTCAGGTTCCAATGGCAAGGCCGACCCTGGCAATTCACATGCCTCCCTTTCGGCCTCAGCTCAGCCCTGTGGTGCTTCACCAAACTGCTGAAGCCAGTAGTCACACGTCTACGAGCACAAGGAATTCGGTGCATTATCTACCTGGACGACCTGCTACTGTTTTGTTCCGACAGGTCCACACTGACTCAACACACATAGTATACCACCCAATTCCTGACGTCCCTAGGCTTTGTGATAAACTACCAGAAGTCTGCGATTTCTCCAGCCCAGACAGTACAATTCCTGGGCTTCGAGATAGACTCCAAGTCCAGCACACTACGATTACCGACATCAAAGATCACAACCATCAGAAAGGAACTACGCAGGGTCATTCGCTGCCGTACCATTCCACTCCGCGTTCTGGCGCGAGTCGTGGGCCTACTATCCGCCTCTATCCAGGCAATATTCCCGGGACCGCTCCACTACAGCAATGCAACGCCTGAAGGCCTCCTTTCTTCGCCAGAACCCCTCTTACGACCACTCCATTCCCGTAACGGAAGAGGTCAAGGAAGAACTCGGATGGTGGCTGGACAGCATGGAAGCCTGGAACGGCCGGGCTATCTTCGGGAGCACACCCGACATAGTCCTGGAATCGGACGCCAGCCTCTGGGGCTGGGGTGCCACGGGCGAAGGCAGATCGACAGGAGGTGCCTGGACTTCTCAAGAAGTCGACCTTCACATAAACTGTCTAGAACTCCTGGCGGGATCGTTTGCGATCTGCAGCCTAGCAAGGGACAGGACAAACTGCTGCATTCTCCTCCGAATGGACAACATCTCTGCGGTCCGTTACATCAACCGCTTGGGAGGTGCACGGTCCTGACTCCTCTCAGAGATCACGAAGGAGATCTTCGAATTTTGCCTACCCCGCAAAATCTCCCTGATGGCGGAATATCTCCCGGGAGAGACGAACCTGACGGCGGACTGGTTCTCACGCCACTGGCGGGACAGCAGCGACTGGAGACTGGACCCACAGATCTTCCATTGCCACTCGATCAGGAGAGGTCCCCTCCACCTGGATTTGTTCACATCACGCAGCAACAAACAGACAACCGAATACTTCAGCTGGCTACCAGATCCGGAGAGCAGGGCAGTAGACGCGTTTCTCCAACAATGGCCAATCACGGGAGCATACGCCTTCCCCCCATTCGCCATGATAGCGAGGACAATTCAGTACTTGAAGACCCAACTCAGATCTCTGCTCCTCATCACCCCCCTATGGCGGGGCCAACCCTGGTTCCCAGATCTCCTGGCTTCATCATACAAGGATCCCCTCCTCCTACCGTCCTACCCAACGCTCCTCACGGATCCGAAAGGGAACCCCCATCCCCTCGTCCTAGAAGACTGTCTTGCCTTGGTGGCCTGGACTCTTTCAGGGGTGCCTGGCAGACCAGCGAACTATCGCAAGCGGCTAGAGATCTCATATGGGGTTCGTGGGCACCAGGAACCAGACTATGTTACCTATCAGCTTGGAATTCCTGGTCCTCTTGGTGCAGTGAACGGAACCTCGATCCCTTTACACCACCTGTAACGACCATCCTGAATTTTCTTTCCCACTTGTTCTCCGCGGGTCAGTCGTACCGGTCTCTCAACGTCGTACGCTCCGCGATATCGGCGGCCCACGTACCGATTATGGGGATTCCCGTCGGGAAGGACCTGCTGGGATGTCGACTCCTCAGAGGCATACGATTACAGAGGCCTCCGAAACCCAGATACTCCTGCTTGTGGGACGTCGAAGTCGTCCTACAGTTTTTGAGAGACTGGCCAGATAACAGCAGGCTTTCCCTCCGACAGCTCTCTGCCAAACTGACGCTACTAATGTGTCTAGTCTCGTTCCGCCGGGTATCGGACGTTTGGGCATTTGGCATCGACGCCTTTTCGGTCTCCTCGGAGGGCGTTACTTTTCGTATATTGCGCCGTATGAAATCCGACTCCACGTCGTTTTTCTACCCTTTCTTCCCTACGGATCCTCAACTTTGCGTGGTTTCTACTCTACGTCGGTACGTGAAGACCACATCCTCGCTCCGGGTCTCTTCCTCCGGCCAATTGCTAGTGTCTTACGTTAGACCTCATGTACCCGTCTCGGCTACCACCCTCGCCAGATGGATAAGATGGATTCTATCTCTGGCGGGAGTGGACGAAGTCTTCGGGGCCCACTTGGTTCGCGGCAGCTTCTTCGGCTTACTCGGCGGGGGCGTCGCTGGCGGATATCCTACGTTCCGCGGACTGGTCACGAGAATCGACTTTTCTGACTTTCTACTTCCGCCCGAGCCTGGGGGCGGCCACGTCTCTCCTTTATAAGCATTAAAAAATGCAAAATAGGAAGCCTCCTGTCATGTGGTAAAATTGAAGATTATGCTAGCGTTAGTGTACCTATAATCTTAATTTTAGTAATGACAGGAGGCGAGTATTTAGGGTGAAGGGATTCACGTAAGTATACTTACTTTCTATATATTCCTTCCCTATCTCTCTTCTTTGCTCAGCCTAAATATGGGATATGTTTGGACTTCGCTTATTGCTAACGTTACTTGTCATTATATTCAACTATTGATTGTCGATTGAGTTACATCCTTGTAAGATTGTGCTGGGTAACATTGCTAACATTGCTTCAAACAGTTTCCAGACCGGTTCCTAACCCATTTCACGTTCTATTTCAGCGTAAAGTCGTGATGTTACTGATCGTGCTCAGGATGGATACTCTTGGACCTTCCTTCAACCTTTAAAGTTTAATTTATTGGAAAATTCACCAGTTGGTGCACGTTGCAAGACTGGGAACCTTATTGGGAACTCTAGTTATGTCACTTCGAAAGAGGGGGAGGAGCCTCATCACTGTGAATACCATACCTCCTATTGCATTTTGATTGGTTAATGTTTTTCACTTTTCTTTACTGCTATGTGGAGTTAGTAAAGAGAGTTAATGCAAAATACTCGCCTCCTGTCATTACTAAAATTAAGATTATAGGTACACTAACGCTAGCATAATCTTCAATTTTATTAATGATAGGAGGCGAATATTCCCCTCCCATTTTCTCCCTCCCATTGTTGTTTGTTGGTTTGACTGACTTGTTGTTTATTCACCTGGTCTCCTGGGCTAGGTTGGTTATCTGGGGGAGTTGGGGTTTATCTGGGATATGGTACTGTCAGTATTTTATGATGGGGATTCAGGTTTTTTCACTATCTGAGATATAATACTGTTAGTATTTACGATGGGGGATTCATGTTTTCTCAGTACATTTCATTCGCTAATCAGTGTTTTCGACTCTGTTTATCTCGTTTCAGTTTAATGGTTTGGCTACAGTTCTTAGATCCGACTACTCTACGGGATAAAGGTCAAGGCTTCACCCACTGGTTCCATGGATTCAATTTCAGATGGCATTCATCGTTATGTTTGTTTCTCCTGTTATTGTATTTGTGGTGTATTGTTTATGTACTTTATTTGTTGCAGCGTGAAAGAGGAAATAGTTAGTTGGGAGAAGCCTTTTATAGATTACTGATTTTTTTGTCTCTTGTGTTTTTATCTCTATGTTAATGTGCTGCTGTGGAGTTCTAGTAAAGAGAGACTTAAGCAAATATTCGCCTCCTGTCATTAATAAAATTAAGATTATAGTTACACTAAAGCTAGTATAATCTACAATTATCTCTTGTCTCTGGATACCTGAATCTAGGTGGGGATGATATCACATATGTTGGTTTTGATAAAGGATTCCTATTGCTCTGTAAAGTGTAAGAAAGTAGTATTTTTTTTACACGTCCTTAGACAGGGATTGTGCCCCTCTATGATGAATTATTTGAGTTCTCAAGAATAAGAACTAATGTGAGTGGCTCTGTTTCCTTTATTTTTATATTTTCCGTATTATATATATACGTATACGTATTTCCGTATTGCTCTTTAGAGTAGCTTCAAAGATTGTTGTTAGCTGCATATCTATGAGCTGGCATTATAGCATGCTATTTCTATTTCTATCTGAGCTTACAGTAAGCTCATTAAATGTGAGTGGCTTTCTCCATTACATATGTTTATCCTTGGTGCGTCATATACTACACTAATTCTGAGTTCTAATTCATATCCTATAGAGGATCATCATACCTAATAATTACCTAAAGAATATTACTACTAGTGTATACTTTGTAGACTGTCATCAGAAATAATTTTGTTAAATCCTTTGATGTATTGCTTAAAACTCAAAGGTGCAACTTTTCTTCTGTATTTAAATGTGTATTTAACAGTATTATTTCAGCACTTTGGATTCTAATGTGGAGTGGCAAAATCTGAAGTCACTAACAACTCTGAGAAACTATACCTAAATGTGTCACGGTATCCATACATCCAGACGTGGTCACCCCAGAAGTGCCCAAGAGGGGATTTGAACCTGAGGCCTTATGCATCCCAAGCCTGCGTTCCTGCCTCTAAGCCACTATTTCCACTCATGTATCAGTCTGAAGTCCGATCTTGTTTTATCTGAAGCACTAGGGGGCTGGACTTCACCAGTGGCTCTCACCTGCTTATTTAAGCCCACCTGAATCAGATAAGTATTAGCTGGGTATTTAAGAACTGCCTTGCTCTGGGAACTTTGTCAGTTCATGGACTCTGGTTCTGCTGTTTGGTTCCTGTTTCTGTGTCCATAAAACTTGCTCACCCTTATTTGTATTCCAGAAATGATTACCAACCTTTAAAAGAAAAGCATTATCTGCCAGGAACCTATGGACGCTTATTTAATGTCTACGTGTGCTTAAAAATGTCAGCTACACTCTCCTTCTAAACCGTATAGAAAGTTTCAATGGGTTATACCATTCCTGCAACCAGGGAGGAGGAAGTGTGAATGGGCTCTCTTTTTTCACTGTTAGCACTTCATGAGCCTTCCAGATCTTGATTAAAAACTGCAATAGCACTTTTTCAATAGCTTTATTATAAATATATAATTTACTTGCATTTATTGTACAATGATCAGGCACAACACTAAAACCACTGAAAAGTGTACTGAATAACATTGATTATATTGGCACCTGTCAATGGGTGGGATATATTAGGCAGCAAGTCAGTTCTTGAATGTTAAGTGTTGGAAGCAGGAAAAATAGCAAAAACATCTGAGTGACTATAAGGGCCAAATAGTGATGGCCAGACAACTAAATCAGAGCATCTCCAAAATGTATTGGTGTTCCCAGTGTAGCGGAGCCCGAATCCTAACAGGAACTTTCCTCTGCTGGATCACCAAGAGTAGAATCAGAGACAAGAAAATGCCAAGTAAATAGCCCACCTCTTCCCCACCAGCTGGACGACACAGTTCTGGGAGCACAACTGACTTTTTTTTTGCCACATTCGGCTTTTATGCATTGCCCCTAGCATGTGGTTTCCAAATCAAAAACACAAAAAAACACAAGGGTTTCTTTCCCAAGAGCATTTGTGGTTGAGAGATAATTAAGCTCAAATTAGGATAACTCAATTATCTCTCAAATGCAAAAACTTACATATAATTTTAACCTATCAAAAAAAAATACTTGAAAACATTACAGGAACCCCACACAAAATCATATTCCCGAATAGCCCCTATATTAGCGCACAACATATCCACAAAGAGTTCAGATCAGTTCGATAAAACGAAAGTTAAGTTCAATCAAAGTTTTGACAGTGTCAAAGAATTAGGCAGGGTGGCCGGTCGGCTTTCGGGGGTTCCTGTGCGAACTCCGACAAATGCTCCCCCTGGCTGCTATGGAGTGAGTGCTCCCCCTATTTGGTAAACCATATCTCCTAAACGCCGTTCATCTAGATGGTCGGGAAGTTGAACGAGCAGCGGTACCATTTTTTCCCAGGTTCGCAGAGATGCGAGGCTGAAAACAGTTCCAGGCGTTCGAAGACCTGCCTGTGTTCTGGAGACAAAATGACCACCATGGACTGGACCATGTGTGTTCGGTTATATGAATGGCAGCCACCCAGGGAAAGCACTCAAGCGAAGTTGTCAAGTCGTTTATTTGTGGTTAACAGCCAAGGGAGGTCGGTGTTTACTAGGGCATAACAAAGGACCACCTAAACGTTTTTTCGGGAGACAAACAAGGGTGTACGGTCAGCCGAACATAGGGGAATGTAGTCTTCTACACCCAGGGGTTAGTACTTACCAAAAGTGGTGTAAGGAAGCACAACATGTGAACAGGCTTCTGAGGTCAAGCACAACCTGTGAACTGGCTTTAAGGGTCATGAGCACCCAAGGCTCATAGATGCACGTGGTGAGCAAAGACTAGTACTTTTGGTCCAAGCACAGAGAAGAGATAATGTAGCTCAAATTGCAGAAAAAAATCAATGTTGGCCATGATAGAATGTTGGAACACACCGTGCATTGCAGTTTGCTGATTATGGGTCTACAGACTGGTCAGAGTTCCCATAATGACCCCTGTCTACCGCCGAATGCACCTTCAATGGGATGTTAGCATCAGAACTGGACCATGGAGCAATGGAAGAAGCTTGCCTGGTCAATGCATCATGTTTTCTTTTAAATCAGGGGGATGGGCGGGTGTATATGTGTCATTTACCTGGGGAAGAGATGGCAGGAAGATGCACTATGGGAAGAAGTTGGGCCGGTGGAGGCAGTGCTATGCTCTTGGCAATGTTCTGCTTGGTAACCTTGGGTCTTGGTATTCAAGTGGATGTTACTATGACTCATACCACTTATCTTGAAATTGTTGCAGACCATGTACATACCTTCATGGAAATGGTGTGCGTTCCAGGTGTTGTCTTGGCCATCAAAATCCCCACATCTCAATATGTGGGATATGCTGGAACAACAAATCCTATCCATGGAGGCCCAACCTCGCAAATTGCAGGACTTAACGGATCTGCTGCTAATGTATTGGTGCCAGAAACCACAGGACATGTTGAGAGGTCTTGAGGAATCCATACTTTAATGCATCAAATCTGTTTTGACAGCAGGAGGGGGACCTACATAAATACTTGGTTATGATGCTCAAATGCATTTTTTTCTTTTACTGTTGCCAATTTTAACAAGATGCACTGTTTGTAAAGTCTTTAGGTTTCTTACAAATATCTATAAACACACAATCTGACCATTTAGAATATCTATTTTTGCCACCCCTCAAGCCTACTGTTGGTGGGATTATGTGAGACTGTGCATTCAAGCTTGTCTGTACAGGTTTGTGAATTCAGTTACTAGAGCCCAAAGACAGAATTTGATTATTATTATTTTAGTAACACAATGACAAATGTCACAGTGTGAACATTACAAAATATCTTCCCATTTGCCATCCCTGCAGGAGACAGTCACATCTGGGGTTCCACCCCAGACCACTCTGTATCACTACAGGGTTTTCTTCTCCCTACCCCGCTGGTATCTGGTACTCAATACACTGTAGCACCTGTTCTTACTGTGCATGTGCAGGACTCTCACAGACAGAGTTTCCCAGCTGCACTCAATAACTGTAATGACAGAGTGGCTCTTATCTGCTGCAGCTGCTGCTGAAGACATTTTGCAATTTATTTTTTATTTTCTCATTTACTCCTTCATGAACAAGTCTATTTTGTCATTCAAAGGAAAACAACAAACAAAGTATGCGCACTCCAAATAATCATACAATAAATCAAATAATATAAAATAAACGTTATATAAACAGGAATGGTTAGGCTATTGCAACCTACAGTGCAAAAATGCTTCAGCAACAATTCGGTCAAACACTTTCAATATCACAGTCAATATCATGCCAAAAATAATACCAGCCAATATTCGATAATCCTCCCAAAACAAAAGCCGCTTGTCAGGGTACCTGCGGTCTCTACCTCCGAAAGAGGTAGAGACTTAGCTGTTCCTCCATCCAGACGGCCTGATGGCTCCCTTTCCCACGGTCTATCCGGTCATGCAAGGCCGGCCGCGAGGGAGTGACTGCCTTTTACAGCATCTAGGCAGGAAGTTGTCATCAGGACACTCCTCCGGAACGACCTGTCACTCAATTGCTGCAGGACCAATCAGGACGCCTCGGAGGCGTGGTTACTGCTCTGAACAGGGTATTTAACAGAGCTTCTTTCATTAGCTCATTGCCCTGTCGTGGTTCTAGCTTGTTCTAGTCACTCAGTGCTTGTGTATTCTATTATCCCTTTTGGTTTTGACCCGGCTTGTTTACCTTACTCTGCTTATCTCTGTTACCCTTGATTCGGCTTGTCTCTCGCTTACCTGTCTTCTGTTACCCTCGACCTCGGCTTGTCTTTTACCATTCTATACTGTACTACTTACGTTAGTCCGGCCATTCTAAGGTCCGGTATACGTATCTGGCTACTGTTTGTACTCTGCGTGTTGGATCCCTGTCCCGATCCTGACACCGCTACAGTTTTAAAACTTGAAATAGATGTTTATAGAAGAGATGTTTATATCTGAAAGAAGGGGCCTCACTACTTAATGATGCTAATAGAGTGAGTGCCCAAAATCACATAAAGCTATAAAACAAACTACTATGTAAAAAATACAAATAAATAATAAAACGGCATAAAGAAAATGTTTCCCTCCTTGGTACAATAAGTGCATACAGCTAACTGTCCCCAGAATAGCTGACCGTGGATGGCCCCTCCACGCAATCAAAGGCTCCTCTAAGTGTTTTTTAAATACATTTTTTGGGGTGTATTAAATTATGCCAATCAAGCATTATTCTAGTTTATACAAAAAAGGGTTGAAGAAACCCTTTAATAATAGTGTGTGTATTGGATGGGTGGGTGGGAAGACATCTTAATACCTGTTAAGCAATTATCTGCTATACTTAACAAAATAAGACAAATAACAAAATAAGACAAATTTCTCATTTAAGCCCCTCTAAAAGGGCCAGATAAAATCCATATTATTTGTCAAGACTTAAAAAAGAAACCAGAAACACAAAATATGCACATGATCTCGCTTTCCTTTTGTTATCTATTTCTGGATTAGTGGTTCCCAAACCAGTCCTAATGGCCCAGCAACAATTTTGGATTTTGTTATTTCATTTCAATTCTAATGAAAATACTGACAAAAGCTTGACTGTTGCTGGGTCATAAGGAATGGTTTCGGAACCACAGCTCTTGATATTACAAGACTCCACATTATTATTATTATCATCATTATCATTTATATAGCGCCACCAAATTCTTCAGTGCTGAATTCATTTGAAAGAAGTTGGTAAGAAAGCAAGGATTTAACAGTTCCTCATGCCCTTATCCCAGTAAACTTTATTAAAGCACTTATTCTAGTGAAAAGCACATCGGAGGTTAGTATAAAATGCACTTCTTCACACTTCTGTGTTCATGTCTTAACCCTATGATGCTCTATGTGCTCTCATACACACTTAGACACTCTTTCCATATCATGGTGGTGAAATTAATTTGTACGGTATGATCTGGTTGTACCTGGACAGCCAAGGATACAACATAACAGAAACAGTATAAACACTCTGGAATTTATAATAAAAAAGTTACAAAAAAATCACAATTCAATGCATAAATCTGAGATGTGTATCTGTAGAATTTAAAGTAGAGTTGCATTATTTTTCTTTTCTCTATTCCACATACTTTCAGATTTTTTTTTTTGGAATCCAAATCATAGACTAAGGACAATTAAGTTAACAAATGACCCAGTTATTTGCAATGTGTCTTTAGCTCCAGTGACAAACATTGTTGATTCTCTAAATGCAAATGCTGTTAACATATGTAATTTAAAAGCAAATCTATTTCATTCGCAATTATTTCTTTCTGAGGGTGAATTCTCATACTAGCAAATGCATTTGTCATATCCCATGCATCGACCACTCCAACATTCATGTCTTCAAAAATTGAATTAATGATTAAGTATTGTAAATAGCCATGGAAATCACTGAGCATTTCCACCCTCACATTCATTTCACTGGTGTTTTCTGTTTTGATGATAACTTTAGTTTCAGGGCTTCGTAGAAACAGACGTTCAATGGCTTTCCTTATATTAATCACCCTACGGAGAAAATGATTTATGGGAAACAGTCTGAAATGCATGCCCAAAGTGAATATTATGACTGTGTGTTGGTCTCCAGCAATCTGGTCAATTAAATGTGGAATGGTGAACTCTTCTTTAAAGGTATAGAAATTAAGCATTATGAAAGGGTTAGCATGTTTTCTGTACTGTATTTTTATGTTTCTCTCCAAGTCAATGTACAAACGAGTCATTGGCCATCCTCCTCCATAAAGGTTAAATGGTTTTAGACCTAAAAGGAAAAAACAGAAAGACTTTGGAACAAAAAATATTCTTTGGAACAAATCATACTCCACTTTTGTTATAACCCAATCCAAAAGCAATCAGTTAACGTTTTTTTTTTTTTTCATTGATTTCTGTAAACTCTTTTAAGTATTGAATAGATCCCTCATCCTTTAATAATGTTGAAGCTTCTCCCCTTCCTTGTCTTCTGGTTTTGTTACTATTTTCTCATTTCATGGACAGATGTGAGAACAGGGGTGACACAGAAGGAGGGGGCAAGCCACCATTGGCTGTGTGGTGCCAGCATGCTGTGCGTGCTGACATTAGATGCCTATTTTGCACAGGATTAATATAAGCCTCTCAGAACTCTTGTTCTGGACTGGCTAATGATGCCCCATTGATGCTGCTGAAAGTGAAATTACAATCCCAACAGTAGAGGAGTTATTCTCAGTTTGTTAATTGTTTCATAGTGAAACACTGCTCAAACAGACTCCAGACACCATGACCATTTTAAATCACTGAAGTAGTCAAGGTGCATGGAGTAACCCTTTAAAACTTTGGTTCTGGCCCTCGGAAGGCAGTTTGACCTGCCAGTTCTTCAGTAATGGTTGCCTAGTTTAGAAAACATTTACAGTATGCAATCCCTAACAGCAGCACCTGATGACAGGTGCTCCAGAATTTGAGTATAGAGATTTTTCTAGGTGTGAGACTTATATGCAGGGTACAGTTATTATTACTCTAGGTATCAGGCTTTCATCCCTGCAGACTTATTTATTTTTCTAATCCTCTTTCTTCCCCTCAAGCCTATCTTTTCCACTGTTTGGGGTACCCCTATGTTCTTTGTGGGGCCATAAGTCTATACATATAGATGCATGCCATAGATAACTATAGAATTAGATATATTCTTGTTGTACTCACATTTTCTCTGCTCTTATTTACATATATCTATTTCTATTACTTTATACATATTTTAAAAATAACGATTGGAAAAGAAATTGTAAAAAGAGAAACTAAATATATAGTTCCCGACGAACATCGCTTGTTCGCGTTCGCCACGGATGGCGAACACATGCGCTGTTCGGTCCGCCCCCTATTCGCCATCATTGAGTAAACTTTGACCCTGCCTGTACCTCACAGTCAGCAGACACATTCCAGCCAATCAGCAGCAGACCCTCCCTCCTCCTAGACAGCATCCATTTTACATTCATTGTGAAGCTGCATTCTTAGTGAGAGTAGGAACAGTGTAGCTGCTGCTGATTTGATAGGGAAATTGATAGCTAGGCTAGTGTATTCAGTGTCCACTACAGTCTTGAAGGACTCATCTGATCTCTGCTGTAAGGACAGCACCCTAAAAAGCCCTTTTTAGGGCTAGAACATCAGTCTGCTTTTTTTTGTGTGTAATGTAATTGCAGTTGCCTGCCTGCCAGCCTGTGTGTCAGGCTCACAGCATATACTGTGCCCACTTGCCCAGTGCCACCACTCACTCACTGGTGTCCCAATAGCTTGCATTTAAAAAAAAAAACTAAACTTTTGGACTGTAATATAATAGCAGTCAGTTTACTTCACGAGTGTGTGCTTCAGGGCCTGCCAGGGCATAGTGTCACACCAGTGCCACTCATATATGTTGTCACAGTAGCTTGCACGCATAGTACCATTAATCGGAAAAAAAATGACAGGCAGAGGCAGGCCACCCCGCAGGGGCCGTCGTGGTCGTGGTGCTGTGATTCCCTTTGGCCCTAGAATAATGCCCAGTGTTCAGAGGCCACGTACCCTGAACTTGAAAAGTTCTGAGGACATAGTTGACTGGCTAACACAGGACACCCAATCTTCTACAGCTTCTGCTCTGAACCTCGATGCACCATCCTCCTCCAGCTTAGCTTCGGGCACCTCTCAAGTTACCATTCGCCCGCCTGCCGCCACCACCAACACTAGTACCACAGCCGCTTCACTTGATCTGTCAGAGGAGTTATTTACACAACAGTTGGAAGAAATGAGTGATGCGCAACCATTATTGCCAGAGGATGTAGATAACAGGGATATGTCTCAGTCAGGCAGCATTACACACGTACGGTGTGATGATGATGATGTTGTACAAGTGAAGATACAAGATACAAGTGAAGCAGTTGATGATGATGATGCGTCCGTGGATGTCACGTGGGTGCCCGCTAGAAGAGAAGAAGAACAGGGGGAAAGTTCAGATGGGGAGACAGAGAGGAGGAGGAGGAGACGAGTTGGAAGCAGGGGGGGGTCGTCGCAAGGAGCTAGTGGCACAGTCAGACAGCATGCATCGGCACCCGGGGTCAGCCAGACAGCACGCCAGTCAACGCATGCTGTTGCCACCACCAGAATGCCGTCATTGCAGAGCTCAGCAGTGTGGCATTTTTTGTGTGTGTCTGCCTCTGACAACAGCGATGCCATTTGCAACCTGTGCCAAAAGAAACTGAGTCGTGGGAAGTCCAACACCCACCTAGGTACAACTGCTTTGCGAAGGCACATGATCACACATCACAAACGCCTATGGGATCAACACATGAGTACAAGCAGCACACAAACTCAAAGCCGCCATCCTCCTCCTTGTCCAGCATCTTCAGCCACATTAACCACTGCAGTCCTCCTTGCCCCCTCTCAACCATCCGCCCCTCCGTCTATCGCCTTGAGCAGTTCCTGCTCATCTGCCCACAGTCAGTTGTCTGTCAAGGACATGTTTGAGCGTAAGAAGCCAATGTCACAAAGTCACCCCCTTGCCCAGCGTCTGACAGCTGGCTTGACTGAACTCTTAGCCCGCCAGCTTTTACCATACAAGCTGGTGGAGTCTGAGGCGTTCAAAACATTTGTAGCTATTGGGACACCGCAGTGGAAGGTACCCGGCCGAAATTTCTTTGCACAAAAGGCAATCCCCAACCTGTACTCGATTGTGCAAAAGGAAGTCATGGCATGTCTGGCACACAGTGTTGGGGCAAGGGTCCATCTGACCACTGATACCTGGTCTGCAAAGCATGGTCAGGGCAGGTATATCACCTACACTGCACATTGGGTAAACCTGCTGACGGCTGCCAAGCATGGAATGCGTGGCTCTGCAGAGGAGTTGGTGACACCGCCATGACTTGCAGGCAGGCCTGCTGCCCCATCGTCTACTCCTCCTACTCTATCCTCTTCCATAACCTCCTTGGCTGAGTCCTCTTCTGCTGCTGCGTCTTGCTCCACATCAATGGCACCCCCCTAGCTCCCCAGGTACTGTTCCACAGTGTCACGCCATCTTGGGGTTGACTTGCCTGAGAGTCACACCGGACCAGCACTCCTGTCCGCCCTGAACGCACAGGTGGATCAGTGGTTGACTCCGCACCAACTGGAGATCGGCAAAGAGGTTTGTGACAACGGAAGAAATTTATTGGCGGCATTGCATTTGGGCAAGTTGACACATGTGCCGTGCATGGCACATCTGTGTAATCTGATCGTACAACGCTTTGTGCATAATAACCCAGGCTTACAGGATGTCCTTAAGCAGGCCAGGAAGGTGTGTGGCCATTTCAGGCATTCCTACACGGCCATGGCGCACTTTTCCGATATCCAGCGGTGAAACAACATGCCAGTGAGGCGCTTGATTTGCGACAGCCCGACACGTTGGAATTCAACACTCCTAATGTTCGACCGCCTGCTCCAACAAGAAAAAGCCGTTAACGAGTATTTGTATGACCGGGGTGCTAAGACAGCCTCTGCGGAGCTGGGAATTTTGTTGCCACGTTACTGGACGCTCATGCGCTATGCCTGTAGGCTCATGCGTCCTTTTGAGGAGGTGACAAACCTAGTCAGTTGCACCGAAGGCACCATCAGCGACATCATACCATTTATTTTCTTCCTGGAGCGTGCCCTGCGAAGAGTGCTGGATCAGGCCATAGATGAGCATAAAGAGGAAGAGTTGTGGTCACCATCACCACCAGAAACAGCCTTATCAGCATCGCTTGCTGGACCTGCGGCAACGCTGGAAGAGGATTGTGAGGAAGAGGAGTCAGAGGAGGAATGTGGCTTTGAGGAGGAGGAGGAAGACCAACCACAACAGGCATCCCAGGGTGCTCGTTGTCACCTGTTACCCGTGGTGTTGTACGTGGCTGGGGGGGAAGAACATACCTTCAGAGAGATCACTGAGGACGAGGAACAGGATATGAGTAGCTCGGCATCCAACCTTGTGCAAATGGGGTCTTTCATGCTGTTGTGCCTGTTGAGGGACCCTCGTATAAAAAGGCTGAAGGAGAACGACCTGTACTGGGTGTCCACGCTACTAGACCCCCGGTATAAGCAGAAAGTGCCTGAAATGTTACCGAATTACAGCAAGTCGGAAAGGATGCAGCAGTTCCAAAATCAATTAAAAAGTATGCTTTACACAGCGTATAAGGGTGATGTCACAGCACAACGGGAATCTAACAGGGGAAGAGGTGAAAGTCATCCTCCTCCTCCCACGACCACGCCGGCAAGGACTGGACGCTTTACAGACATGTTGTTGATGGAGGACATGCAGAGCTTTTTAAGTTCTACGCATCGCCACAGCCCTTCGGGATCCACTCTCAGAGAACGACTCGACCGACAGGTAGCAGACTACCTCGCCTTAACTGCAGATATCGACACTCTGAGGAGCGATGAACCCCTTCACTACTGGGTGTGCAGGCTTGACCTGTGGCCTGAGCTATCCCAATTTGCGATAGAACTTCTGGCCTGCCCCGCTTCAAGTGTCCTGTCAGAAAGGACCTTCAGTGCAGCAGGAGGTATTGTCACTGAGAAGAGAAGTCGCCTAGATCAAAAAAGTCTAATTACCTCACTTTTATTAAGATGAATGAGTGATGGATCCCGAAGGAACTGACAGTGGGCGATACATTTGACTAAAAAAGGCCTGATGAGGGGGACTACTTAACACACCACTCCTATCTGGTGGCACATTAGATTGCACGCGCAGTGCCCCAAATTTGAAGTAGGAGGACCGACCAAGCATCTTTTTCCATCTCCCGCTTCCTGGGTGAAGGAAGAGAGACCTTCAATGACATCAGTGAGGACAAGGAACGGGACATGGCTAGCTTGGTATCCAACCTTGTGCAAATGGGGAGTTTGCGGTAGTGCAAATGGACTGTTTTCGGTTGTTTGCGGTGCGTTAAACGGGGAGTTTGGTCTGTCACTGTGAAGCGGGCGTAACCCTTACACATACCTGATGTTTTAAAGCACGTTATTCCAAACAATTTAGGAATGTTAGGTGATTTATGCCCTTTATGGATTAAAACCAGACTCTGCATCAACTATGTAATTTTCCATGGGAGTTTTGCCATGGATCCACCTCCGGCCTGCCACAGTCCAGGTGTTAGTCCCATTGAAACAACTTTTCCATCACTATTGTGGCCAGAAAGAGTCCCTGTGGGTTTTAAAATTCGCCTGCCCATTGAAGTCTATGGCGGTTCGCCCAGTTCGCCCGTTCGCTAACATTTGCGGAAGTTCGCGTTCGCCGTTCGCAAACCGAAAATGTTATGTTCGCGACATCACTACAAATGACTAAACTCCCTCACTGGTTTTAATCTTGGTTATTCTTGCCCTTACTTTTTACATTAATATTTTCACACTTTAGGTCATAATCAGTTTTGGAAAGCTAGAATTTACTTTACCTGATGTATGATAAAAGTGAATAAATAAGTGCTTGATTAAGGTGCACTCAATATAAATCAAGTTCTTTGTACAAAAGCTAAAGATGTTACTGATAGTTAATCATACTATCAAATAAAACCAATTATTAAATTATAAAACAGCGCCAAAATGACCAACCATGCAGCAACCAAAGTGAGTGTTGGGCATTCATACAGTGAGGGAAAAAAGTATTTGATCTCCTGCTGATTTTGAATGTTTGTCTACTGACAAAGAAATGATCTATGGTCTATAATTTTAATGGTAGGTGTATTTTAACTGTGAGAGACAGAATAACAAAAAAAAATAATTCAGAAAAACGCATGTCAAAAAAGTTATAAATTGATTTGCATGTCAATGAGTGAAATAAGTATTTGATCCCCTATCAATCAGCAAGATTTTTGGCTCCCAGGTGTCTTTTATACAGCTAATGAGCTGAGATTAGGAGTACTCTCTAAAAGGGAGTGCTCCTAATCTCAGCTCGTTACCTGTATAAAAAAACACCTGTCCACAGAAGCAATTAAACCAAGGATGTCAAGATTGTAGACCTACAGAAGGTCTACAAGGACTACAAGACCGTTGCAAGCAGCTTGGTGAGAATGTGACAACAGTTGGTGCGATTATTCGCAAATGGAATAAACACAAAAACACTGTCAGGCTCCCTCGGCCTGGTGCTCCATGCAAGATCTCAACTTGCGGAGGTACAATGATCATGAGAACAGTGAGGAATCATCCCAGTACTACACGGGAGGATCCTGTTAATGATCTCAAGGCAGCTGGGACCATAGTCACCAAGAAAATAACTGAAAACACACTACGCCATGAAGGACAGAAATCTTGCTGTGCCCGTGTTGTGTTTAATCATTAAATTCATGAAGCACCAATGTCAAGAAGCAATAATTCTTTACCCCAAAGTTTTTAAAGACATTGGTGGGCACCAAAACCCTATTCAGGATGAGTAAACTGAGTATTTGAAAAAGAGAAAGACACTGACACCAAGTAAGTGTAAATAATCAATACAAACTTAATTAACTAACACAGACTTAATAAATAAGTAATAATATTACATCTATAGTGTGCATTCAGCTTAAGGGAACAGCTTAATTATCTAGATATCAGCTCAAGTATACATCACCATTAGAGAAGCTAGGATGTCACTCCGCTGCATGACTGGGGGAACTCAAGCAGTCAGACTTAGAAGGACCCTCTCTACTGTGAACAGCAAAGACCAGCAACACGCATCTGTATTACAGATGGGCAGTTCTCCAAGTGAGTGCCAAGTTTCACCGTCTTTTATACCTTTTTACCAATGGTATGGATAGTCTGTACTTTTCCACCAAGTTTCTTTATCAGTACAGCCCAGCAAAGACCTGGTACAAGCACTGGATTGGACTGGCAGCTGGCCAGGCTGTTCAGGATCACCAAAAACGCCATGTCATGTCTGTGCGGCTAGTCTCTCTTATCTATAAGCTAGCACTTTACTATTTTCGTGATGGTACGCAGAAGCTTGATGTTGAGTCACGCTGATGCTGTGTTTTGTGGCTTTATACAATTTTAGTGCTCTGTATTAATAGCTGTAACACCCAGGCCTGTATCTAGTGACACTGCCTGTATGTGCTTACCAGCACCATCTTAACTATCTATAAGAGTTTAATTTGCTCAATAGCAATCATTCTTAATTAATATGGAATATTATCACATTCCATCCCTTGATCACTCAGTAAGCAAAACCTCACACATTCACGCATGCCATTCAGGTTACTAGCAGGGGGCAAGCCCATTTACCCACTGATTCCCATATTGTTCCTTTCACACCTGAAGCCCATGGAACAGTGAAACAGGGGAGTGGGCCTTGACAAGGCCAGGAAGTAGGCAGGTGGAAAGGTTTGGGATGTTCAGGGCGGGGCTAAGTAGGGGAGGAGTCAGGTAGTGTAAATAGGCGGCCATCTTAAGTGAGGAGCCAGTTAATCTGAATTGCACTGACCTGTCACTTGTGGCTGGTCGGCGGAGTTCTTTTTCTTTTTCTCCCTCTGCAGGTAATGGCGTCCCTAGAGGAGATTCTGGACGGAGTTCGGGCGGCGGTTCGTGATCGAGGGCTGGCGTGGCTGCATGAACAGATCGGGGCTGCTGCCACCCACGCGGAGGGACCGGAGAGGAGGTCGGCGCGGAGGACCAGGCCGCCACAGAGGTTGAGCCCGGGAGAGGCCCCAGCGGCCCGGCGGCGGAGGAGCCCTTCAGCGGTCGGCGGTTCGGAGGCCGGACCGAGCACGGCGACGGCGGAGGGAATGCGGCAGGCGCCTTCGGGCGGACCCGCCGGGCAGGCGACTGGGGGCGCAAAACGGAGGCCACGAAGTCAGAAGGCGCCCCGCGTAATGGCGGCCGGCGGGACAGCGGAAAGAGGGACTGCGGCACCTCCAGTGGACCATGCGGCTGCGGATGGGTTCACCCACGCGGCCAGTGGGCAACGGACTGAGCGTCCCGGTGAGTCAACCTCCAGCGGTATCACTGAGGGGCAAGGTGGGAATACTAGTCGGGTTACTACAGCACCAGCGGTCCGCCAGGCAGTGCGGGGAGACCAGGCCAGCAAGGGATCCGAAGGGGCGGCCGGAGGGAGGGCCAGGACTGAGATCAGTAGACTAGGAGTAGAGGACAGCGGAGCGGGTCGGGCGGCTCAGAGGGTCTCTGGAGCTAGGAAAGCGACAGGCGGCCTATCCTTAGGGGCTAGGGCAGAGTCAGACGGGGCGGCCGGTGGGGGGCCAGGCGCAGCGGCTGTGGGAGAGCCTGTGGTGTCAGCACGATACCGGGGAACTAGAGATGGCAGTATAGAGCGGGGGGGCCCATCCGGCTGCCCTCAGGTACGGCCTAGTGAAAAGGAAGCGGCCGCAAAGGGCCGGGGCGGCCAGCGGCGCAGCAGCAGCGCCAGGTGCAGCAGTGACAGGAGCTGGTCGGGAGGACGGGACAGCAGGGACAGGAGCCATTCACGGCTAGGCCGCAGTGAGTCCAGGTTCAGCGTCAGGGAGAGGAGAAGGAGGTCCAGGTCAGAGGAGGGGAGGCGGAGCAGAAGGCACAGTGGATCGAGATCTTCAGAGAGGAGCTTCAGGGAGCAGCGACGGGGAGAGCTCAGCAAGGGAGGTCGGAAAGAGCAGTGGAGAGGATCCAGGGCAGTCGGAGAAGAGCGTAGGGAGGAAGGGCGGGTAGGGAGCTACTCGGGCAGACTACCCAGGATGTCTTCTCCTTACAGGTCGCGGAGTAACTCACCAGCGGTTCCGAGGAGGGACCAGGCGGGCAGGAGTCGGCGTCTACTGGGAGCTCCAGTGTCAGAAATGGCGGATGGAGGGACAGCAACCCCGCGGCCTGCGGCGGCCAGGGGCATCAGCGGTGAGTCTACCTCTACACCACACCCGGGGACATTCATACATTGTTTGAAATCATTTATAGATTCGTGGTCAGAGGATAGGGAGCCACTTAGGTTCGATAGGGTTTGGTCAGCAGGTGAAGGCAGTGGGTCGGGGTTGGTGGGGGTATCCTCAGGAGTGACAGGTGGTACTAGGGAGGAAACGCGTCCCACTGATAAGCCTGACGGATCATCGGTGGGGGACGGGGTACTCGACGTGACGGGGGGGGACATTACGGAGGCAGCACGTCAGAATGTACATGTGTCCTTCGCGGGGCCGTTGGGTTGCCATTTGAAAGGGGAGGTGAAGGAGAAGATTGCGAAAGGGGAATTCGTGGAAATATTTTCCCTTCTTCCCCTGGAGGAATTCTTAGATTTAAAAGAGGAGGACAAAAAAGACGCCAAGAAGGAGGAGGAGGAGAAAAGGCGGAGGTATCGCAAGATACCGAAAACCTTCGGCAACTGGCTGCGAGCCTTTTGCATTTTGGCCAGTGTTATTGGGGAGAAGCGGCCGGAGTGCTGCTCCCAGTTGTTTTGTTACTTGGACGGAATCGGGGACGCATACCGCACCTATGGAGGGTTGGCATGGTGGAGGTATGACGAGCAGTTCCGCCAGCGACTGGCGGCCAACCCTTCCATGCGCTGGGACCAAATGGACCTGCCGCTTTGGATGCGGTTAATGATGGCGCAAAAGAGTGCGCCCTTTCCAGGGACTGCCGGCACCGCTCCCGGGGGAGCGGTGGCGGCAGGTCAAAAGAAAGGTGCCTGCTGGGCCTTCAACGAAGGACAGTGTAAGTGGGGATCCGCTTGTAGATTCCGGCACGAATGCTCAGGGTGCGGCGGGAACCACGGGGTCAACAGGTGCTTCAAGAAAGGTAAGTCGGCCACAGGGGGAGGAGCAGCGGGAGCGGCCGCTCCCACAGCTCCCGCTGGGGGTGTCACCAGTGAAGGTAGGCGCGATGTTGCCTTGGCTAAGGCAATACGCTGATCAGGCTGTGGCAGAATTCCTTCGGGCGGGATTTGCCGAGGGTTTCAAAATTCCCTTCAAAGCCACGGGGCCGGGGGCACCTTGTGAGAACCTCAGGTCGGTCAGGGAACACCCGGGGGTTGTGCGGGAGAAGTTGGCCAAGGAGGTGCAAGCTGGGAGGATGGCAGGGCCATTTCCGGCTCCGCCCTTGGCGAATTTGAGGTTGTCACCATTGGGGGTGGTTCCCAAGAAGGAAGAGGGAAAGTTTCGTCTGATTCATCATTTATCGCACCCGAAAGGGTCTTCGGTGAATGATGACATCGACGCCGACCTATGCTCGGTCTCCTACACGTCATTCGACAAAGCCGTCGAGCTGGTTAGGAGAGCGGGGCGTGGGGCGCTGATGGCCAAGGTGGACGTGGAGGCGGCTTTTCGGCTGCTGCCCATACACCCGGACTGTCACCACCTGTTGGGGTGTCACTTTGAGGGTGCAATCTTCGTGGACTTGTGTCTGCCTATGGGTTGTTCCATCTCTTGTGCTTACTTCGAGAGGTTTAGTACCTTCTTGGAATGGGTGGTGCGCACGGAATCGGCCGGGGGTGCTGTAGTGCACTACCTGGATGATTTTCTGTGTGTCGGCCCACGGGACTCTGAGCGGTGTGCTCAGGTACTGAAGGTTTTTCAGCGGGTGGCGCATACCTTTGGGGTGCCGTTGGCGGGGGACAAGACGGTGGGCCCCACCACGTGCCTTAGCTTCTTGGGTCTCGAAATTGATTCGGAGCTCGGGGAATGTAGGCTGCCTAGGGATAAGCTGCGGCATCTGCGACAGCTAGTGGACGTGGTCAAGGGGGCAAGGAAGGTGACCTTGCGGGGGCTCCAGTCCCTCGTGGGGAGCCTTAATTTTGCGTGCAGGGTGATCCCCATGGGGAGGATATTTTGCCGGAGGTTGGCGCAGGCAACGAGTGGGGTGCGGCGGCCGTCGCACTACATTCGGGTGTCGGCCGAGATGAAGGACGATTTGGGGGTTTGGGAACAGTTTTTGGGCAACTTTAACGGGACAGTGTTCTTTCGGGAACCGACGGTGTCGTCGGCAGCAATGAAGTTGTTTACGGACGCTTCCGGCAGTGTTGGTTTTGGGGCCTACTTGGCAGGTAAGTGGTGCGCGGAGGCGTGGCCGGAACCGTGGAAGGTGAGTCCTCTGATTAAGAACTTGGCGTTCTTGGAGTTGTTTCCCATCGTTGTAGCGGTGGTACTCTGGGGTACGGAGTTGGCTGACAAAAAGGTGGTATTCTACTCCGATAACATGGCGGTAGTGCAAGCGATCAATAGCTTGACCGCCTCGTCGCCCCCGGTAGTACGCCTGCTTCGACAATTAGTACTTAGTTGTATGTCAATCAACATAGTGTTCAGGGCTAGGCACATCCCGGGGCTCCAGAACGTGGTGGCTGACTCACTGTCTCGTTTTCAGTGGGAACGCTTCCGGGAGGCTGCGCCGGACGCGCTGGCCCAGGGTCAGGAGTGCCCGGGTGTGATGTGGCAACTCGGGACGGCCTGCTTGGAGACTGTGTGAGGAGGTCACTGGCGCCGAGCACGTGGGCGTCCTACGTAAAGGTTTGGAAACTGTGGGACGAGACGGTGGCTCAGGTGAGTAGTGCCCCTACGGAGGGGCAACGCTTGGATGCACTTTTGTGGTTACTCTGTCGACTGTTCGCGGCTCAGGCGTCGCCTGCCATGGTGGATAGGCATCTCTCTGCCTTGGCTTTCCTGTTTAAGTTCAATGGCTGGGTTGATGATACCAAACACTTCCTGGTCCGTCAGGCAGTGAAGGGATTCAAGAGGGGGAAGAAAACGGTAGACTCGCGTAGACCAGTGTCCTTTGAATTGTTGCGGGAGCTGGTGGGCGTTCTTCCGGGTATTTGCAGCTCCTCATTTGAGGTGTCGTTGTTCACGGTGGCATTTGTGTGGGCTTTTTTCGGGGCTTTTCGGATCGGGGAGTTGGTGAGCGCAAACAAGAAGGGCCTTGGGGGTCTTCAGCTCACAGATGTGGAGGTTCGCGAGGACAGGGTGCGAATTCAGTTACGCCGTTCGAAGACGGACATTTTTGGCAAAGGTTGCGCAGTTGTGCTGTTCGGGTTGCCTGGGTCAGGGGTGTGCCCAGTTGAAAAGGGGTCGGAGTACCGGGCATTGCGCCCGGGGGGTGATGGTTGCTTCTTGGTGCACCAGGATGGCTCGGCCCTGTCGCGCTTCCAGTTCGCGAGGGTGTTTAGGATGGGGGTAAGTAAGCTGGGCCTAGAGCCAGGGCAATTTGGGACTCACTCCTTTAGAATTGGGGCGGCAACTGAGGCCGCACGGCTGGGACTGGGGGACGAGAGGATTAAACGCATAGGGAGGTGGGAATCCTTGCGTTTTAGATCATACGTTAGACCAGATAGGCTGGTGTGAGCAGGGCGATGGGATGCTGTGATGGAAGTGGAATCCATCTGTTTGGTATTAACGTGTTTTTCTTTGCAGGATGGAAAGTGTGGATCTGGGGCCACTCGTATGTCTATTGGGCTCAGAAGAGGGCTGCTGTTCGGAGAAGTGGAGCACAGCTGGGTTTTACTCAAGGAGAAGTGTCGATTTCTTGGTTTGGCTTTAGGGGGTTTAGCTGGCAAAGCCTTAGTAGTTTGTTGTTTAGCAGGTTGGCCGGGGGGTCTGCTCCAGACATAGTTTTATTACACGGGGGTGGGAATGATTTGGGTCTGATTCCGCAAAGGGAGTTGGTTAGACGGATGAAGAGAGACGTGGATCGGCTGTTGGACCTGGTCCCTGGCGTGGTGGTGGTGTGGTCGGAAATGGTCCCCCGTTTCACGTGGCGGCACGCCAGGGATCCAGCTGCAGTGGCTCGATGCAGGGGCAAGGTTAACAGGGCAATGGCGAGTTTTGTGCGGCGAGTGGGGGGTATTGTAGTTCGGCATAGGGAACTGGAGGACATGCTTCCGGGCTATTTTAGGAGAGACGGGGTACACTTGTCAGACGTGGGTTGTGACTTGCTCAATCTAGGCTTTCAGGAAGGGATTAGCTTGGCCCTGTTTCAGGGTGGTGGGGGGCGCACATGTCCTTAAGGGATCAAGTCATGTGCTATGGCGGAACAGGGCGTGTTAAAGCCAGGAGTTAGATGGAATTGGGAATGGACAGGCCAAGGCCTAGGCTGGAGTAGGCCAGATGGATTAGATGTTGGTAGGTTCAAGCTCTTCGGTGGCTACGAACCTAGGGGGTAGGGGTGTCTGGGTACACCCCTACAGTTAACAGATGGTTTTGGGGCCTCTCTGGTAGGCCGTGTGTTTCTGGTTATATGTTAAGTGAATGTTAATTATTGTTCAAAAGATAGGGTCATTGTCAGGGGTATTGTACGGGGGGATAGTAATATAATGTTAGATGGACAATGACCCTAAATTGTTAATTTATTTATTTACATATTTAATAATTAATAAAGCTGTGGACGTTATAATCCAACAGATAAATTCGGTGTCAGTGTTTTATTTAAGGTAAACTAAAATGGCACCTGCCGAATAACGACGGTGCATATGTCATGAAGCCCATGGAACAGTGAAACAGGGGAGTGGGCCTTGACAAGGCCAGGAAGTAGGCAGGTGGAAAGGTTTGGGATGTTCAGGGCGGGGCTAAGTAGGGGAGGAGTCAGGTAGTGTAAATAGGCGGCCATCTTAAGTGAGGAGCCAGTTAATCTGAATTGCACTGACCTGTCACTTGTCCCACCCTCCCTCCCTATAGTTGAGTTTTGATCCCGTTTGGTCACAGCGGCGGGAACAGGGCGTGTTAAAGCCAGGAGTTAGATGGAATTGGGAATGGACAGGCCAAGGCCTAGGCTGGAGTAGGCCAGATGGATTAGATGTTGGTAGGTTCAAGCTCTTCGGTGGCTACGAACCTAGGGGGTAGGGGTGTCTGGGTACACCCCTACAGTTAACAGATGGTTTTGGGGCCTCTCTGGTAGGCCGTGTGTTTCTGGTTATATGTTAAGTGAATGTTAATTATTGTTCAAAAGATAGGGTCATTGTCAGGGGTATTGTACGGGGGGATAGTAATATAATGTTAGATGGACAATGACCCTAAATTGTTAATTTATTTATTTACATATTTAATAATTAATAAAGCTGTGGACGTTATAATCCAACAGATAAATTCGGTGTCAGTGTTTTATTTAAGGTAAACTAAAATGGCACCTGCCGAATAACGACGGTGCATATGTCATGATTTATTAATTATTCAAGCTTTTAAAAACTCTCCGTCGAGTGTGATTACTAAGTAAGCCAATTTTAAACAGAGATTACTCTGTAGCTCAGTGGTGTATTCTGGTTTTGTGCTGCCCTAGGCATGACAAAACTCAAGTGGCGGCGCTGGCGAGGGAGCACTGATCAGTGAGCTCTCTACTCAGCTCCCTCGCGAGCCATATAGAGAGCTCAGGGGAAAGTGCTCCCTCGCCAGCGCCGCCCGACCGGATCTTTAGTTAGCCGCAAGGCTAATAAGACATTTGCCCTGGGCATTTGGGGGCGGCTTTTTTTTTGCCGCCCCCTGAAAAATGCCGCCCAAGGCAAATGCCTTGTTTGCCTCGCAGCTAATACGTCCCTGCTGTAGCTTAATCGTTCGCAACACATCTCTTCCCGCTTATTCTAGCTATAGGGGAAATCTTATTTCCTATAGAAGAAACTACTATGTACATTTGCCTTACCTTATCCTTCGAATGCCGCACTTTACAATATCGAAGCATAGATAAATACATAAGAATAGGCCAGTCAAAGTCTTTTGTAGCATTAGCTAGCCAGTTTCTTTCTTTTTTCACCCTGACTATACATATATTGTCCACCTGACGAGAAGCCTAAAGAATCCTTAGGTGGGGATGATACCACCCAAGCGCCTACATTGAGCAGTACAAGTCCACTATATACTTTATTTTTCTTCCCTGGGTCGAATAATACCAACTTGGATGTCGAATCTGAGCCAGATACTCACCAATCAATATTACTCCGCATATCCTTTAGTGGGGATCATTCCACTTCACGTGTGTTATATCAGAGCTAGGTTTTAGCTCTGAAAAGTGTGAGTAAGATTACTTTTATTCTATTTTATATACCATTTTATTTATCTATTTACTGTGCCATTGGAGTTCCTCTTGTCTTTTTTTCCACATATTACTTCACTGGATTTAAGTACACCATTGTGACGACACACCCCATTTTACGCCTCAGGATCCCTTTTTTTATACATGGTATCTACCATTACGGACTTATGATAAGTGTTCTGGATTATTACCAATTATTCATTTATATTTCATTTAATATTAAATTGTATTATTTGATATTACTTATTATATACACTCTTATGTTTTACTGTATATTTTAGGCGCAACCCTTTTTTTGTTCTATTTTGTATCATTAGCTAGCCAGTGTTTGAAGTCATCTGTGGTTAATAGATTTCTAAAGCATTTCTGCACCTCTTCTAAATGATGAAGCTCATGTTTTATTTTCCCTGATTTGTCTTCTACCCACACGCAACATGCCTTGCCTCCTATTCTTTTACACACACCTCCTTCTGCTGCAAGCAGGTAATCTAAGGCTGTTCTGTTCTGCAAAACTAGCTGTCTAATCTGTTCCTGTTCATAATTAAGTAAGCTGATTGCAGTTCCTGTGCTATTGAAAGCATCATTAAAGGGACACTCCAGGCACCCAGACCACTTCTGCTCATTGGAGTGGTCTGGGTGCCAACTCCCACTACCCTTAACCGTGCAAGTGTAATTATTGCAGTTTTTTATAAACTGCAATAATTACCTTGCAGGGTTAAGTCCTCCCCTAGTGGCTGTCTGCTAGACAGCCACTAGAGGTCACTTCCTGCATCATAGCACAGATTATCTGTGCTAGAGCGTCGCTGGACGTCCTCACGCTGTGTGAGGACCTCCAGCGTCGCTCTATTCCCCATAGGGAAGCATTGAAATTCCTAATGCATGCGCATTAGGTCTTCTCGGCCGGTGGGCGGGATCAGTCTCGCCCATCGGCCGACGGAGGAAGAAGGTGGAGCGGCGGGGGAGGAGCAGGCAGCGACGTGGGACATGTCGCTGCCTGAGGTAAGTGACTGAAGGGGTTTTCACCCCTTCAGCAACTGGGGATTGGGGGGTGGGAGGGAGAGGGACCCTCCAGTGCCAGGAAAACGGATTGTTTTCCTGGCACTGGAGTTTCCCTTTAAGGGCGTCAAAATATTTAAGTTTGTTATCATTTCCAGGGTTAAAGGTGTCTGTCTAATCTAGTTGTGTCAGAACAGGTTGTCATTGATGTCCTTTGAATTTTCAAGAGAAGAGTATGTGGCAGCCACAGGACATTGTAGATTCTAATGTTAACACAGGGAACGATTCATTTGGCAACTTAATATAGGTCATTGTCTCAGTTTCGTTGTAACTGAAATAGCCTTCTCCATCCAGACTTGCCCTTATGTTTGGACAGTCATCAGTCAGGCAGGTTACTCTTATCTCGATCTCTTTCCATTTCATCTCTGTGGAATCACTCTGGTCCCAACCTCCAATCTTGTTTCTGGTATCTGAACTGACCAAAGGGTGTAGAGTAAGCACAGCCATCACAATAACAGGCAAATCAATGTGTTTTGCCTGTAAAGAGAGTACTCATTTTATTCTCTTAATTAGCATTTCCCATTTGTCTTGTCCTGTTTTGGAAAGCACTACTGTGTTATAATTGCCTGTGGCTATTACCTCTGCTGGTTCTAGGGGCCCTTTTTCTGTTCTTACCCACACCTTGACCCCTGGATTGTATCGGATAAAAGACCAAATCCTATCCAAGGATAGTATGGGTCTCCTTCGGATTTTAAAAAATATAGACTGGGACGACAACTACTTTTTGGTAAGTAGCGACATGCAGTCACTATACATCATCACCCCGCACAATATTGGTTGTAAGGCAATAAGAAATATATTGGAAAAAGAAAACAATATCTCAAATACAAATTGATTTTATTGTGGAAGGTATCCATTTGAATTTAGAAAACAATTATTTTTGATTTCATGATACTTTTTGTCTGCAAAAAATGGTAAGGCGATTGGGACTAGGTACACCCCTAGTTATGCCAACCTCTTTATGAAACCATATGGTGATATTACTCATATTATGCTTATTTAGTGTACAAAAAGGAATAACGAAATAATATAACAATAACACTAAACTATTGTTGTACAGTTTAGGAGGTATTTAAGACATTTGTGTGGTGTCATATTTGGAGTGCGTATCTACAAGGGCCTGCATAGCCACAGGAGCAGGAGCTAGCCCATTTACGTCTCCAACATTTAACAGCGATATGGCAATAAAAGAACAGACTAACGGTTTCAGAAAGTGCGTACATACGTGGGATATGTCTATCTTCTGCTAGAAGTGTTGTGCGCCGCTGCGCCAAAAATGGTGGGTCCATTGTACTACATCTATGAGTAGCGTCGCTCTGGTGACATGGTGTCACTGCGTATCTATGATTGGTGTATTTCAGAGTTGTCATTTGAGTGTGCCTATATAGTTAAAATTAAGTGCACGTGTGAGTGTTAGCGTGTTGGTCAAGCAGTAAAAGGATAATTAGCTATGTGGGACATAGTCTGATTAAGTAAAGTTAAGAACTCAGGTGTGGCTGAAAGACTGCATTATTTTTTGTCCTGTTGGGTGGCCCTGCGTCATGTATAAATGTTGCCTTGGCGTGCCAGATGGCATTGCCTCCTAGGGGGCAGTGAATGAGGCACAGGGGTAGAAGGTGCATGCATTGTGAGACCAGAAATCATGAAAATCATTTGTAAATTAAAATTCAACAGTTAATAATATAAGTAAAGGTAAGAGGAAAGAACAAGAGGAGTAAGTACACAACTTGAGGAGACAGACGTGTCATCTAGTTCATGGGGTTCCCCATGGGTACGAGTTTGGGAACTTCAGCCAGGATTCAGGTTGTCACTGCTGCATATTGTTACGGCATGGGTTTCTGCGGCACGAAGGGGGTGGCCCGAGCTGGGTCCCAGTTATGGGTACGTTGTTTCTCTTGTCTTTTTTTTGTCAAGGGAGTCCATAGGCAGTTCCAACGTGTGCAGCAAAGCCGTGGCCTCCTGGAGATCTATGTGGTGAGTGGTGTCCTCATGGTAGACCTGTAGTGTGCGGGAGGGGCACCAGTGGTACTGCATGTTGTGCTGCTGAAGGAGTGTGGTAAGCAGTCTGAGGGATCTGTGCCAGGCCAGGGTGCTCCCCAAGAGGTCGGTGTAAAAGGTGAGTGTCATTGCTTCAAATTGGTACAGGGTTTTCCCCTTTAGGGCATAAAGCACGGCGGCCTTATCTGCCCCACTTCAGAATTGGACCACCAGATCCCTTGGTACCACAGTCGGGGGCCCTGTTGGGTCTAGGGACGTGGAAGAGTCCCTCCATGCATTGTTCTGGCTTGTTTTGGGGGCAGCAAAGTCTCCAACAAACGACTTGTGAAGTGTGGCAATTTCGCATCCTGGATGGTCTCAGCCACCCCACGCACCTTTAGGTTGTTGCGGCGCCTGGTGTCTTCTAGTGCCGCGAAGCGGCGTTCATGTATCAGGTTTTGCGCTCGTAGGTCTCCCATCTCCTGTTGGAGTGTTGTTATATGTTGGATGTTCTTGGCCGTTGCGCTGTTCAGAGCTCCCATACGGCCCGTGAGGCCTTTATGTTGCTGCGGACCTCTGCCACATCAGCGGAGATATGTTTCTCGAGGTCGGCCAAGAGCTCCTGCAGTACTGCTCTGGTTACTGGGGCATTGTCAGGATTGTCTGGGCTGCATTTTGGTCGTGGTGCCGCCAGCGAGGTCTGTTCCTCCATTCTGCCAGAAAAATCATCCGAGAGGTCGGATCAGCAGTCAGAGAGGGCAGTGTGCCGAAGCTCTTGGATTTGCGACCGCTCGCTTCTGCGTTCAGGCTAAGCCCCCTGTTACAAACTGCTATTTGTAACTGTCCCTTTAAATTATAAATTGCCCTGCTTCCCTGGATTGTGGAGAAGCCTGTTTGCCAGCCTCCTTCCCCATGACTATGGCCCCTGGAAGATTGTGCCCCTGAAAACGTATTAACTTTTAATGGGTGTGTATGGCCCTTTAAGAACCGTCTGGGGACATATTGTGACTTTGGTGAACAATGCCCCTTTAAGACTATGTCCCCAGACCTGTAAAATAACTTGTTCCTGGCTTTCTCCCTCTTGGTTCAGTAAATAGGGCTTACTGAACCAAGTACCACACAGGCGGACCACCCAGAAGTTAAAGTGTGCAGGCAATTTACCTCCCAGGCTGTGAGGTTACTGCAGGTTAATTGCCAACCATTGGGTGGCCGTCATTTGACAGTCGAACACGTGACGGCGGCCATCTTTGTCATTCGAACGCGGTCAGCGGTGTATGCTAAAGATTCTGTGGAACTAAAATGCGCAAATACACGAACACCGCTGACCCTTACCTTCTTCCATACTGAACTTGCAGCTCCAGAGACTAAGTCCCGTTCGAAGATGGGACTTAGTGGTTTTCTGCATGAAATTGACCGACCGCACAGACCAAATCTATGGAACTGTTTTGGGCAGTAATTGTGCTTGCGGTCGGTCATAAAGGACTTCCACTTAACTTTTGATCCACTGGAGGGATTTGGCTGATTTTTGGAAGTGTTTATGTTTTAAGTGTGCTGAGTTCAAATATGTAATTTTGTATGGAGATTGAATGTATGGTTTTAAAGTTACAGTGTATGTGTAAAAACTGTATTTTTACTGACTGTGATAATTATGTTAAACCATAATTATATCACAGACAGAAGGGAGGATTTTGTGTGTAATTACTGGGAGTGTTTTCAATTATGTACGTGTATGATTGGTTGTTTTGTCCCTCCCTGTGGGCGGTCCTGTATTTACAAAATGGTAATAAAAACTAGGCTGGGTGTTCCAGCACCTCAGACCTCTTCTGACCCTCTAACTTGCAGCCTTGACTCATGTTTGTAGGGGACAGCTATAATCACTACAGGGATTGCTATGCTCTTCATACTCCCTTAGCTACTGAGCTCTTGTAAGAGCTCTTGTTCCTGATCCTGCTTCGCTCGACAGAAGGAAGAAGTTCACCTACTGGAGCCTGGTCGTAGGTCCAGGGCGCAGAGCAGACGGCGAGATACCAGCCCAGCAGCGGTGGTTCGTAGAGTCTGCAGTACTTATGGTGGCTACGCAGTAGTTATGGTGTCTACGGTGCTGATGGTCCTTTGGTGAGCGCTAGGAGCATCCTTTTCTACGGTCCAACTTCCAGCCAGCCTGGAGGCAACCGTAACACCCCCCCCCCCCCCCCCCCACAAAAAAAACATTTAAAAAAATATATATATTTTTTTAAACATATATATTTTTCCTTTTTTAATCCTTTCTTATTTTTATCTTATTATTCATTTTCCATTTAATTTCCTCCTCCATTGATTTTTTATAATGCCTATAGCTGTGTATTCAATTTTACCTTCTGTTTTATACTCATTGGTTTTTTGTGTGTTTTTCTGTGCAATTTTTATATTTAATGTACTTTTTATACACTGCTCAAAAAAATAAAGGGAACACTTAAACAACACAATGTAACTCCAAGTCAGTCGCACTTCTTTGAAATCAAACTGTCCACTTAGGAAGCAACACTGAGTGACAATCAATTTCACATGCTGTTGTGCAAATGGGATAGACAACAGGTGGAAATTATAGGCAATTAGCAAGACACCCCCAATAAAGGAGTGGTTCTGCAGGTGGTGACCATTTCTCAGTTCCTATGCTTCCTGGCTGATGATTTGGTCACTTTTGAATGCTGGCGGTGCTTTCACTCTAGTGGTAGCATGAGACTGAGTCTACAACCCACACAAGTGGCTCAGGTAGTGCAGCTCATCCAGGATGGCACATCAATGCGAGCTGTGGCAAGAAGGTTTGCTGTGTCTGTCAGCGTAGTGTCCAGAGCATGGAGGCGCTACCAGGAGACAGGCCAGTACATCAGGAGACGTGGAGGAGGCCGTAGACGGGCAACAACCCAGCAGCAGGACGGCTACCTCCACCTTTGTGCAAGGAGGAACAGGAGGAGCACTGCCAGAGCCCTGCAAAATGACCCCCAGCAGACCACAAATGCGCATGTGTCTGCTCAAACGGTCAGAAACAGACTCCATGAGGGTGGTATGAGGGCCAGACGTCCACAGGTGGGGGTTGTGCTTACAGCCCAACACCATGCAGGACGTTTGGCATTTGCCAGAGAACACCAAGATTGGCAAATTCGCCACTCGCGCCCTGTGCTCTTCACAGATGAAAGCAGGATCACACTGAGCACTAGTGATGTCGCAAACATAACATTTTCGGTTCGCGAATGGCGAACGCGAATTCGGCAAATGTTCGCGAACCTGTGAACCGGGCGAACCGCCATAGACTTTAATAGGCAGCCGAATTTTAAAACCCACAAGTTGTTTCAAGGGGACTAGCACCTGGACTGTGGCATGCAAACTCTGATCCGCGGCTGCATCTTGCAGCCGCTTAGTAGATAACTCCCTAATTCCCACGGTATTAGGGAGTTATCTACTAAAAGGCTGAAAGACCTAAATTGGTCTTTCAGCCACATTTACTAATACTAAGTAAAGATTACTTAGTATTAGTAAATTCTGCCCCTACTCGCTATACCGCGAGTAGGGGCATGTCTAGTAAGCAGTGAGCAGTACATTTGTCTGAAAGCCTTTTAGTAGATAGCTCCCTAATACCATGGGAATTAGGGAGTTATCTACTTATTTATTCCTGTCATTCCATTGACTGGCTAAGTAACTTTACATTTTATATGAATCCTTCTCTCCCCTCAATGTACCTTTCAACCAATCATAACTCCCCCTTCTCTATCCTTTTCTTCTTTTGAAGTTCACACTGTCCACCTATTTAAACCCACTCCTTTAAGAATTGCTATCATCTACCGCCCCCACAGTCATCCTAGGCTATTCATTGAGCACTTCTCTTCCTGGCTTCCCCACTTCCTCTCATCTAGCACTCCTTCCCTTATACTTGTGGATTTCAAAATCCAAATCAACGACTTCAACTGCACTGATGACTCTCGTCTGCTCTCTGTAACCTCCTCCTTTGGCCTTATGCAATGGTCCAATTTAGCAACCCATACATTGGGAATCACTCTTGATCTCGCCTTCACCAATACTCCTTCTCCTCTATCTGACCACCATCTGCTGACTTTTGACATGGGTATACCCAAGACCCAATTGACACCACCACCTGAACATCAATCTCACAGAAACCTCCAAGGTCTTGACCTAGAGCATTTCTCCACTAATCTCCAAACTCTCCTTTTACCTATTACAAACCTCACCTGTTCTAGCTCTGCAACCTCCTTCTACAATTCCACCCTCTCCTCTCAACTAGACATTATGGCACCTCCTACATTTAAACGCAGCAAGAGCCCCCAACAACAACCTTGGTACAACAAGCGGATTTAATACTTCCAACAATGCTCTAGAACTGTTGAATGCTGTTGGAGAAAGTTTCACTGTGCATCTGATTTTCTCCACTATAAATTTATGCTGCGCTCATACAGCTTGGCTCTTTCCTCTGCAAAAGTAAATTACTTCAATACCCTCATAACCACACTCTCCTGTGAACCCAAACAACTATTTCACACATCTAACTCTCTTCTTCGCCCTATTTTTCCTCCTTCACCTACTAACTTGACCGCCTCAGACTTTGCAACTCACTTCACTGACAAAATCTCTACAATCTGGGAAGAGATCTCTCATCTTTCTTCTTCCCCTTACAATACTTCCCATAGCCTCACTCCCTCTGCTGTTCTATGTTTATTCGCACTCGCTACAGCGGAAGAGGTTTCTGCTCTGCTCCAGTCATCCCGCCCCACCACCTGCTCCATATATCCAATTCCCTCGCATCTCATCCGTACTCTGTCTTCTTCTCTTTCTTTACCTCTCACTAAAATTCTCAATCTCTCTCTCTCTCTCTCCTCTGGCATATTTCCATCACCCTTCAAACATGCAACTATAACCCCAATTCTAAAGAAGCCCAACCTTGACTCCAACTCCCCATCCAACTACCGTCCTATCTCGCTACTGCCTTCTGCACCCAAGATCCTTGAAAGAGTTGTGTATGCGAGATTGACAGACTTCCTTGAGTCCAACTCTCTGCTAGACCCGCTTCTGTCTGGTTTCCATGCTAAGCACTCTGTGGCAACGGCACTGACCAAAGTATCCAATGATCTACTCGCTGCAAAATCTTGCGGTCACTACTCAATCCTAATTTACCTTGACCTTTCTGCGGCTTTTGACACTGTTGATCATCAACATCTTCTTCTGATTCTCCGCAATATCAGTCTACAAGATATTACTCTCTCCTGGTGCTCCTACTACCTCTCCCAGTGCTCTTTCAGTGTTTCTTTCTCTGGCGCTGCATCTTCTCCTCAACTCCTCTCTGTTGGTGTCCCCCAAGGTTTAGTCCTTGGTCCTCTACTGTTCTCCATCTATACTGCTTCCTTTGGTAATCTCTTTTGGCTTCCAATAGCATTTCTATGCGGATGACACGCAAATCTATCTGTCCTCTCCTGATCTCTCCATGGCTTTCTTGACTAATGTCTCTCACTGCCTCTCTGCTATTTATACCTAGATGGCTGCCCACTTCCTTAAACTCAACTTGACCAAAACTGAAATTCTGGTCTTTCCTCCCTCAAGTGTTGCTACTCCTGTGTCTGTCTCCCTTCAAGTCAACGGTGTTAATATCAGGTCCACCACGCAGGCTCACTGCCTAGGTATTCTCTTTGACTCCAACCTCTCCTTCACACCTCATGTTCAGTCTATCACCAAATCCCTACTTAACGCCAGATGTGACTAAGGTGTTGGTCCATTCCACTGTCCTTTTTCGCCTTGACTACTGTAATCCACCTCTCAGTGGTCTTACATGCTCCCAACTTGCGCCGTTACAGTCCATAATGAATGTGGCGGCGAGGCTAATTTTCTAGTCCGCCCGCACCTCCCCCACCTCACCCTTCTGTTAGTCCCTACATAGGCTTCCTGTAAGATATAGGGCTCAATTTAAAATTCTGGTTCTTGCTTTCAAATCTCTACATAATGCTGCTCCCACATATCTATCCTCCCTAATACACAAGTATGTCCCATCTAGGCCCTTATGCTCTGCTGAAGACGTCTATCTTCTGTCGCCTTCAAGACTTCTCGAGGGCTGCACCGTTCCTGTGGAACTCACTTCCCTCCTCCAATAGATGCTCACCCAGTCTCCACTCCTTAAAAAAAAATCATTAAAAACCCACTTCTTCATAAAAGCGTATCACTTAAACTGTTAATAGCTCCCGACTGATTCCTCTCTTGCAACTGTCATTAGTCTAATACTATCCTTACCTTTTGTGTCACTTTACCCCACTCCCTCTAGCATGTAAGCTCATTGAGCAGGGCCCTCAATCCCTCTGTTCCTGTTTGTCCAACTTGTCTGGTTACAACTACATGCTTGTTCGTCCAACCACTGTTAAGCGCTATGGAATTTGTTGGTGCTATATACAGAATAATAACATAACATAGCATAGGGTATGGAAATGTACATGGGTTTCATCATGTCTAGTGCCTTCCTACCTCTTACCCACAATTAGTGGGATATCTAGTTAGGAACTACAACAATCAGTCTTTTTGAGGAGGAGATCTTGGAGAGACTGCCCCAGACTGTCCCAAGATGAAGGCAAAGAAAAATATCTTAATTTAAGTGTCTAAGTATACCCTTTTTCTTTTTATCCATTGGTTATGGACTGGATGTTTTTTCAATGTGTACTGTGTATATTCTTTTAAAATCTGTAACCTAAGTCATTATTAACAATACATTTTTCTATACACTTGTATGTGTCTTATTTGTCACATTTTCCCTAAAGGTTAACATTGTAAGAGGGTCATAGTTTCTTAAAACCTTACACACATGCACATTCAGTGAGCCACACATTCATAATCAGCCAACTCATATACATATCTGTATATGAGTGGAATTCTCTGCCTGAAGAAGTGGTTTTATCAGAGTCCATACAGATGTCCAAACACCTACTAGATGCATACTTGCAAAAACAGAATATTCAAGGATATAATCTTTCAATTTAGGGTAATAACTGATTGATCCAAGGATAAATCTGACTGCCATTCTGGGGTCAAGAAGGAATTTTTTTCCTAGATTGTTGCAAAATTGTGCTTCAAACTTTTTTTTTTTTTTTTGCTTTCTTTTGGATCAACAGCAAAAAAACAAATGTGAGGAAGGCTGAACTTGATGGACGCAAGTCTCTTTTCAGCTATGTAACTATGTAACCACAGAATCCCTGCAAAATGCAGGACATGTGGTCCTGACGTTGGCAAGTTCAAGCTATTTTGATTGTTTGCTCTATAATAGGTTATAACCTTGACAATTGAGGGTAACCCGACCAGTTACCTCCGCTAATGCATTCCTTCCGCCGCTCAGGAACCACTTTAGAATATACAGAGACCTATTTCCCTCCAGTAACTGGACGAACACAGATCTTCAGGTACAACACAATTTTATTGCCACACACGGCTTTTATGCATAGCCCCATGCAAGGGGTCTTCCACACACAGGATCCTCTATGCTTGGGGGGGAGGTCGCTGTACCTTTGTCTCCCAAATAAGGAAAGCCAGCCACTCTGACGAGGGGGTCTCCCGCCCTGGTTGACAGGGGGTCTTCATCCCATGAGCCTCTGCGCCTGGGAGCTAAGGCACAGGAAAAGAGACCGTCTCTTTGTCTCCCAGGCACAGAAAAGACCGCAAAACCAGCCAGTGCCCCAAAAGTGTCCCCCATCAATCTCAGGCGAACTCACACTGGCACATTCTCTGAGCAATCTCCGTTCGTGAGATTCCTGTGCTGAAACCTGCAAGGTAAGCGTCTCCTTTCGGGGTACGAATGCTCTCCCTGATTGGCGTTCGTCTACATCAAATGGCGGCCACCCAGGAAACCCTGATTAATTACTTCCCTTGTGGTTTCACACTTATATTGACAGTGCGAACGTTGCAGTTTAACACGTAGGTTGCGAGTGCGAACGTTCTGATTAATTGGTGAGAGCAATCTAATGGGGCACCGGGGAGGTCCTCGTTCGGGAGACAAACGAGTCAGGAAACAATCCACGAGCACTCATTAATTGTTTCCCCTTGCGGTTTTGCAACTATGTTAGAGGTGTGAATGTTCTAACTGGCATTCTAAATGGGATTTTGGGGTGGTCCCTGTTCGGGAGACTAATGAGATTATTTTGTATGAACATTCCCGAACAGGGCACAATACACGAAATATATAGAAGTAGATGGGGAAACACAGGGAAAAAATTAAATGCCAGTGGAAAGCACCCGAACAAACAGTGGTTCTGCCACAGTGGCTAAACCTGCTATGAATTTTTTTCTGTTCCCATATACACCCCCCAAAATATATTTTGCCATGTTACCCTAGGATGTTACTATCATGTGGGGGATTTCTGGTCATTTTTTTCAGAGGGTGATCTTGGTACTGGCAATCTGATCTCATTGTGTGGAAATCTATTCACAAACCGGACTTTACATAGGACACGAGGCCATGCGTTTAGACTGGAAGAAAGAAGATTTCGTCTAAGGCAAAGGAAAGGGTTTTTTACTGTAAGAACAATCAGGATGTGGAATTCTCTGCCTGAAGAAGTGGTTTTATCAGAGTCCATACAGATGTTCAAACAGCTACTAGATGCATACTTGCAAAGACAGAATATTCAAGGATATAATCTTTCAATGTAGGGTAATAACTGCTTGATTCAAGGATAAATCTGACTGCCATTCTGGGGTCAAGAAGGAATTTTTTGTCCTAGCTTGTTGCAAAATTGTGCTTCAAACTGGTTTTTTTTTTTTTCTTTTGGATCAACAGCAAAAAACAGGTGTGAGGAAGGCTGAACTTGATGGACGCAAGTCTCTTTTCAGCTATCTAACTATGTAACTATGTAACTATGTAATACATTCATATCAAATGTATTTTCAAATTGACCTATCTTTGTGCTTGATTTGGTGTGTTTTATTTTGGATTACTCTGGCCTTAGATTTAAAATTTTGCTTTAAATTATTACCTTATTAAATAATGCAGGTTTTTACTGTAAATAATGTTTTTGAGAAAATAGCATAGTACAAACAGAAAACAGTACCAGCGTATGTCAGCATTTTAGTAAAAATGATATACCTTAAATAACGTGGGTGCTTCTGTTAGTTAGATAAATCTTATTTTTTATGAAGTACTACAAGAATAGTCAACTAGGTAAATACATATCAAGTGTATAGATAAGGAGAGTTTAGCTACTTTAGATATATCTTGAGGAACATTTACATAGATACCAGAAACCTGCGTACACAGAACTAGTTGATAGCACCATACGTGCTGGAAGCAAATACAAGCTTGAAGATATAAATATACATCTCAGTTGTTAGACAAGTTAGCAAGTAAGCTCTTAAGTATAGCAACATGCATGCAGATAATATAGTGTAGTGACTTGACTTACTGGTAAACAAATTACTTAAGTAATGTAAATTAAATCAAATAAGAAATAACTGAAACACAGCTCTACTTCATGATTAAGGGGTACCTCAGCAAGCTAGCCGACACCCTTTCTTAAAGTATTTTGTAGAAACAAAAAGCCAAATAGTTCCAAAAACCCCTCTGTTGGTCTAGCAGCAGTCATCAACCAGTCTCTGGGCTATAGGGTGGGGAACACTTCACTTTCTAAGTAATACATTCCAAGCATCTAAATCTGTACCATTATTGGAGCAGAGAGGTTGCTGAGAATGATGGCATGGATTGGATACCAACTTCCATACCTGTCAAGTATGCCTGCTCCCTTGTATCCTCCAGGATTGTAAGTGGTGTAAGAGGACTAAGCAATGGGGAACCACCACTCACATAATGATCCCATTTGGATCCTCCCAGCAAAGTGTCATCTGTCAGTTGATGTGCAGGGACTGTAGGTGTCACTCTACTCTGCAAACACTTCCAAAGATGTCTCACAAATGCGGTCAAATGATCATAAAGAGTTCTCCTAGGGCCTCCTATGGTGTACCACCATTAACTGTGCTTCAAAACTGGAGTCGGCAGTTAGCTGAGGAGCTTCTCTGACAGGTGACCTTCACAATCAGTGGTCAAGCTGCACCTACTTGTAATGACCCTATTTAAATTTACTATTTCAATTTACCAAACTGATTCTCTCAGATAAGGTATAAGCTGTGAGGAGTCAATCTCTAACAGCTTATCTGAACTTCATAATCAATCAACATAATATATAATAGACCGGAGAAATGAATCAGCCTTGCCCTGTATTTCCCTCTAACTGAGGTAACCACAGTCCCCAGCACGTCACAAGGTAATGAAATTACCATCTCTGTCAACCCCTCTAGACACAATTACTCCCACACACCTAGTTACCCAGCAATTAGGGAAGACACCCTAGATGGAAAAGACATTAACTTGGGGTCTCTACTCAATGTTTCTCAAGATGTCATAGATACTACTACACTTATGGTTACGTCTGTCATGTTAAAGGATAGGTATCCTAGGGATCCTAGACTTAATACGAATTTCCCGAAAATGCCCTAATTTGATGTGTATAGGGAAAAAGTACATAACTGGTAAACACAATGCATTAGTCCATTTCATTTATTTGAATAATATTTACTTGTTCAAGCTTCCCTCATGAATATAGAGTCTTACGTTGCTAATGTAATTTAAAATGTATCTGGCCATAGAGATTTGCAATTAATGGTATAATGAAAGCAGTACACAAATTCCATTCACTAGACCCAATACCAAAATATATGAATTACTTACTTTGGACAGTGGTACTGAGGTAGGTCATCCATTGAAGCATAGTGGAATCCCCAGTAAGATACATAATTTTCCCTTTAATACACTTATTTATAGTTTCCATGTTGCGATATTGTGATATTTTGCATGATAGATGAGTCCACATGTTTTGGTAGGAAAATCCACCAGGAAATTGATATTTAATTCCTGTGCTACATTTTCGAATTTCTTGTGTAACATCTAAAAAAATGCAAACATTTTGTTTAACATAAAAAAGGCAAAGGAACAAACATATGTTAGATGCAATTGAGAAAAGCACACCAGGTAATATAAATACGATTAAATAGCAATTATTTGTATTACCTTAAATACCAAAAAACCTGTGTGTAGTGCGCTTAAATTGTTGTACAAATGGTGTAAAAGTGACAGCTGCTTCACACTCTAGTAGGAATCTCTATCACCCACTATAATAGATATACAAAAAAGGAATTATATACGGTAAGGTTTGAAAAGATTCGCAACCGTGGCGTATATTTGATTGGAGCGCTATAAATAGTAAGTAAGTAAGTAGAAGGATAGTGATATTCACTTACTCCAGGTGTGTCCAGAATCTTACCTGAGTTGGGAGTCTGTAGCACAGATATGTTGCTCACCCTTGCAAATAGACACAGGCCAAGGTGGTCAGGTAAGAATTCACATGGCCTGTGAGTCTGTGATTCTCCATCAATTTTAATTATCTCCAAGCGAAAAAAATAAAACTTTTTACACATTTTCAGAAATATTATAAACACACATCCAATTCCCATAAGACTTATATATTTTGATAGGGCATATCATTAGGGGACCAACATAGTAAAAAATCATGCAAATCGGTTCAGGGGTACGGGAGATAGGTGGAAGTCCCATTTCTGCCCGGCCGCACACGAGGCTCCTGCCCAAAATAGTTCCATGCATTCAGCTGGTGCGCCTGGTCCCTTTTCCTATTTTTAAAAATACGGAACAACCGTTCACATAAGTGTTCGTGAGTTTGATGATCGTGTGCCGCCTCGTTCATATAGTGTTTTTACCGAACGCCGCTTCCTTTGGATGAATTAGCACCAATGTAAGTGGTCCTGGAAGTCTCAGCGATGTTCGGGAGTTCGAGTGCCCGAAAACAGTTCCAGACACTCGACAACCAAACACAGCTGGACGTGTTCGACAAAACAAAATGGCCGCCGCCACATGTTGGTGCATACGAATCGACGGCCACCCAGTGAACCACTTAGAATGTTGAAGTTGCGGTTTGGCACAGAGTCAATGAGTCAATTGGCAGCACATGACTGGTCTGGGTGGTCTCTCGTTCGACAGTTTGTTTGGCTGTTTGTTCGGTTATACGAACAAATTAATATAGCTGTTTGTTTCCAAATTCGTATGTTTGGAGTATAGTACTGTGAGTTCAACTGTATGAATGTTTTAAATCCAATGTCCAGGCAAATGAACGGGATATCTGTTACAATACCCTCTTATAAAACTTTCAAATCCTACTCTCACCTTCACTTTCTTTCCTTCTGCTCCTAGCAGCTGGTGATGTCTCTCCAAACCCCAGTCCCACCTCGGCAAATCCATCACGTACTAACTCAAGGAACCACACCAATCTTATACCCATCTCATGTTACTCTTCACCTAAATCCTTCTTCAATACTGCCCTCTGGAATGCATGCTCTGTTTGCAATATTACATAATCCACTGCTGTCCACGACCTCTTCATCTTTCGTTTCCTAGATTTACTAATCTTAACAGAAACGCGGCTCTCCCCCTCTGGCACTGCTACCCCTGTATCTTTATCTTTTGGTGGTCTTCAACTTACCCACAACCCAAGACACTCTGAATGTAAAGGTGGTGGTGTAGGGTTTCTACTTTCACCTCACTGCTCCTTCAAACATCTACCCACCCCCCTTCCCTCTCCTTCTCATCATTTGAAATCCATTTGATTCGCCTTTTCAAATCCATCCATTCGCACCCACTGGTTTCTCTTTCTTTTTCCTTGACCACTTTGCTGCCTGGCTACCCTACTTCCTCTCCTCCACTATTCCATCCCTAATTCCCTGGGACTTCAATATTCCCATTAACCCACCCCTGACCTTAGCAGCCTCTAAACTACTTTCAATTACCTCCTCCCTTGGGCTATCGCAGTGGGCTCATTTGAGCAGGGTCCGCTTCAACCTATAATTTTCCTGTAATTGTCCTATTTATAGTTAAATCCCCCCTCTTATAATATTGTAAAGCACTACGGAATCTGTTGGTGCTATATAAATAGCAATAATCAGGGCTGCCATCAGAAATTTTGGGGCCCCTGACAAAGCACAAGGTCTGGGCCCCCTCCGCCCCCTCCCTCCCGGGCCCGCCCATGCCCTACCTAGCCCAATGATGCAGGACTGAATGTGGTGTGTATAGTGGAAGTGAATTAGCATGTGTGTAATGGATGTAGTGTTTGTGTGTATTAGATACTGTTTGTGCAGTGAATGCAGAGTGTGTGTTTGTGTAGCGGATGCAGTGTGTATAGTGAATGCAGAGTGTGTTTGAGTAGTGGATGTAGTGTGTACAGTGATGTAGTGTGTGTTTGTGTAGTGGATGTAGTGTTTGTATGTACTAGATGAAATGTGTTTAGTGTGTATTAGACACAGTGTCTGTGTATAGTGAATGCAGAGTGTTTCAATTTGTGGTGGATGTAGTGTGTGTACTGTGAATACAGGATGTTTGTGTAGTGGATGCTATGTGTACAGTTGATGCAGAGTGTATGTTAGTGTAGTGAATGCAGAGTGTGTGTCAGTATAGTGAATCCAGAGTGTGCGCATAGTTTAGTGAATGCAGAGTGTGTGTTAGTGTGTAATAAATGCAGAGTGTGTGTTAGGGTGTAGTGAATGCAGAGTGTGTCAGTGTAATGAATGCAGTGTGTGTGTAAATTTGTAGTGAATGCAGAATGTGTGTTAATGTGTAGTGAATGCAGAGAGTGTGTTAATGTGTAGTGAATGCAGAGAGTGTGTTAATGTGTAGTGAATGCAGAGAGTGTGTTAGTGTGTAGCGGATGCAGAGTGTGTGTTAGTGTGTAGCGGATGCAGAGTGTGTGTTAGTGTAGTGAATGCAGAGTGTGTTAATGTGTAGTGAATGCAGTGTGTGTGTGTTTTGTCAGTATATGCAGTGTGTGTTGTGTCAGTGTATGTCGTGTGTGTGTGTTGTGTTAGTGTATGTAGTGTGTGTGTGTTGTGTCAGTGTATGTAGTGTGTGTGTTGTGTCAGTGTATGTAGTGTGTGTGTTGTGTCAGTGTATGTAGTGTGTGTGGTGTTAGTGTATGTAGTGTGTGTGTGTGTGTGTTGTGTCAGTGTATGCAGTGTGTGTGTGTTGTGTTAGTGTATGTAGTGTGTGTGTGTTGTGTCAGTGTATGTAGTGTGTGTGTGTGTGTGTGTGTAAATGTGCAATATGGGAGGGAGGGGGGAGAGAGGAAGGGGCATTTTCACATACATTTTTTAATTTTTTTTTAAATTTAATTAAATTGTTTCTCCCCCCTTCCTGCTTACCTTTGTCCAGGGAGGGGGGAGAGCCCATCCCTGGTGTTCCGGTGGGCCACCCCCCCCGGCTCCCTGTTACCGCAAAGGGGGCCCAGGCAGCACACTGCTTCTTCTCTTCTCTCCTCCAATAACTCATTTAAGGGCGAAACGCGTTTTGGACATTCATTTGGACTATTTAGTCATCCAGAGACATTGGTATCCGGTATTTATATTTATTTTACTTGCATTAAGTTTTTTAACATTGCATTTTTAGTGTATATTTATTGTGGATCACCAATAAAAGCAAATTGTTTTTGAAAACTTTGCTGTGGCATCCTATATACACATACCAAATACTGGGAATATTGAATAACCATCACCACTTCAAAAAGCAAAAGGAACCAGGTTTCCAGCAAAGTCACCTCAAGAAAGGATTGGACATCCTTAAAGTGTCCACAAGCGCTTACCATCCGAGTCATATGTGGTTTATGACTCCTGACTTGTGAGTGACATTATATACGTCTCTTTATAGATCATTTCTATTACTACAATATTGCACTATTTGTGTTTTGTATTTATATTATTACAGATACATATTGAACAACTTGTACAAGAAGCTCCACCTTATGTATGTATGTTTTTTAAATCTACACAGACATTGGCAATTCTGCATTGGCAAATCGCTCCTGGTCAGCAGCAACGACCACAGTACACATCAGCCCCAATATATAGTAAAAACCAAAGAAAAAAAGTTACCTGCACTCTCTCCTTAATCCCTATGTATATTCAGACAAATGGAGGTCATTTAGTTACTCCAATGGCCATTGGAGGGAATGCTCGCCTACCAACATCAAGGCAGACCCCCCCTAAGCGGGTCCTTACCCTTCACCTTGCTTCCTTGAGTTTCTGGCAAAGATATCTCCAATGAGACAGAGAGGGGCCTGCTATGCAGTCAGAGGCATAGAGAAAGAAATTCAGGGGTCTCAGAAAAACTGGTAGAGACTCCAATGCCGAATGGGCATTTAAAATGCACCGCGCTGCCCGCAACTGGATTTTCAAAACGATCCCCTGGTGGTACTACGGCGCTCTCTTTCTCTCCGGTCTGCAGCACCACGTGGTAAGTCTCAAGCTCCAGTCAGAGCGTTGCCATGGTAACCCGCGGCAACGCTCTGACAGGCTGGAGATCGCGAGACACCTCAGTCTGCAGTACACTCCCGACGGAGGCTGTTTACTGCAAAAAGCCTGAAGGGAATGATTCTACTCACCAGAACAAATAAAATAAGCTTTAGTTGTTCTGGTGACTATAGTGTCCTTTTAAAAAAAAAAAAAAAGTGGTTCCAAAACAGAACCCTGATGGACATCACTTTTATCCAGCTTGAAAATTTGCTATTTACTATTAATGATAACTCTATGTACTCTCTATATAAGACAATGCTCTACCCCAAGTCTGTGGCAGGTTGCTTGTTAGCCAAGTCAAGGGAGGGAGGAGGCAGCGGAGATTGCACAGGCAGCATGGAGACAGACAGCCAGATGCTGCAACAGACAACAACACCTGATCTTCTCAGGCTGCAGCAGCAGCAGGACTCCAGGAAATAAAAGGTATGTTAAAAAGAGGATAGCTGGAAATATAATAATTGACATTTAGGTTTTCAAAATTCTTCATGGCAGTCATCTGATTATTCTAGCCACTATTATTCATTAGCATGCATGAATCAATTAAGAAGAAATAAATTAAGGTACCTTGACAAATAAGTGGTTCTATGCCCAACCATATGTCATCTGGTTGCCTAATAAATAGTAATTATTTGTCAGTTGTGGCATTATTTGGGTTGGTGAAAGATTCTGATACTAAATAAAGGAGTAGGGATCTCTGCTGGATCCAAATAAAAAAATGAATGTGTTTACATTTATGAGTTTGTCAGATTGTGTGTGTATCTGTGTTACGGTGTGTGTATGTGTCAGGGAATGTATTGGTGTATGTGTCATGATGTGTGTATGTGTGTGTCTGTGTCAAGGTGTGCCTGTGTCAATGTGTGCATCCTTGTGTTGGTATGTGTCAGTGTGTATATATGTGTATTTGTGTGTTAATGTGTAGGTATATCTGTGTAAGCATGTAAGTCAGTTTGTGTGTGTGTCAGGGTGTGCATTTGTTCAGGTGTATACATGTCAGTGTGTGTGCATCTGTGTGTCAGGGTGCATGTGTGTCTCAGTATGTGTGTCAGTGTGTATGTGTTTGTGTGTCAGGGTGTGAATGTTAGTGTGTATCAGTGTGTGTGTATTTGTGTGTCAGGATGTGCATCTGCATTTGTGTGTGTATATGTCAGGCTGTATCTGTGTGTCAGGATGTGTGCATGTATCAGTGTGTATGTGTAGACAAATTTGTGTGTCTGTGTGTATCTGTGTGTTAATGTGTACGTATCTCTGTGTAAATATGTATGTATAAGGCAGTGTATGTGTGTATGTGCATACATAAAAGCAATCAAACACCAACACAACATACAAATACACCCCTGCACTCAAACTCCAAAATGATATGCAAACATACCCCTTCACTTAAAGACAAATACTACACACAAATGTACATTGGCATTTAAAAGCGAACATTGCATCCAAACACATCCCTGAAACCAAACATTACATACAAATGCACTCCTGTATTAAAACACTAAAATTATATACAATCACCTCTTCAATCAATCACCAACACTACACACAAAAGCACACCTGCATTTAAAAGCCAGCACTACATACAAACACACCCCTGCATTCAAACGCAAACACTACACACAAGTAGACCACTGCATTTCAATGGCAACAGTACACCAAATAAACAAATACACTCCTATATGCACACATTATACTCTATACAAAAACATGCTTACATGCGCACAGACACTTCTCACAAATACAACCCTGCAAATATGGGCAAATGGTAGATTCCCAGCTAGAATAGCATCATTGGAGTTGTAAGATAGATAGGGATCTACCTTTTGGCCACTCTTGCACAAGAGGTGGGGCCCAAAATACTTTCTTGCACCAGTGCCCTCTCTACATTAGTTATGCCATTGTGACTGAGGAGTTCTGTTTGAGCCTTCACTTATAGAAAACCATTATATTTCTTCTTCTTTTGAATTTGTTATACCATATATATGTGTGTGTGTCAATTTAGTAGGACATTGCTCAAGTAAAATTACTTACTGCCACACTTGGATACGGATATAGCTCCAAACGTTTTTGGGATTTCAATGCGAATATTGTTGCTGAAAATGAAATAGATAAATATTACTATGTAGCACTTTCATTACCAATATGTCAGCCTTTAATTAATACAAAAATATTTGCTTTGTTTGGGGTCGCCTAAGACACTGTGATACCTGGGCCAGGACAAAATGTTGCCCTTCATGCACACATTTTCCATTTCTAAAGCCAAACCCACACTTGGCAAATATTGCCTTCCGCCACTACATGGTACAAGTAAATTATACTCTGTCCCGTATTCACTTTCTCAACAGATCCTATCTCAGTTAATGCTTCCCTGTTTTATTTACCATTTCCCAAAACAATATCCCCTGCTGTTGACCTACAGATATATAGATTATATCCTCTGACATCCCAGTCATTTAGCCCCAAATCAACCCTATTGCCATATTTTTACTAATGCATCCATTAATGTCTCAGTTTTATTCCACTCAATGCCATTCCCCACCAATTCATATCATGACATAGTTATTCTTCACAATAGCAATATTTCCACAGGTTAACCCCTTCAGGACGGAGTCAATAGTACACGTTGTGATCAAAACAAAACGTAAACAAAAACTGGAATTTGCGCTATATGTCTGTTCAACCGTAATTCACCGCTGTCACATTAAGTGCACCCACACTTATTATATATCAGGAGAAACAGGGCTTTCATTTATCATCAACTATTAATATATGAAACATAATTTATTATTAATAAAATTAAAAAAAAATTGAGAAAATAAGGTTTTTTTTTAAATTTGTATTTCCGTCTGACATTTTAGCTGTTAATGTCATAATACTGTTTTACTGCATAAAAATGCACATATTTGTAATCAGCAATGTCTCACGAGTACAACAGTACCCCCCATTAACAGGTTTTATGGTGTTTTGGAAAGTTACAGGGTCAAATATAGAACGTTCCATTTTCAAATTGAAATTTTCCAGATTATTAATGTTACCTTTGAGACGGTGTGGTAGCCCAGGAATGAGAATTACCCCCATAATGGCATACCATTTGAAAAAGTAGACAAGCCAAGGTATTGAAAGTGGGGTATGTTTAGTCTTTTTTAGTAGCCACTTAGTCACAAACACTGGCCAAAGTTAGCGTTCATATTGTTATTGTTTTTGTGTGAAAAAAGCAAAAGACTAATATTTGGCCAGTGTTTGTGACTAAGTGGCTACTAAGAAAGACTGGACATACCCCACTTGCAATACCTCGGGTTGTCTTCTTTTGCAAATGGTATGCCATCATGGGGGTAATTCTCATTCCTGGGCTACCATACGCTCTCAAAGGCAACATAACTAATCTGGCAAATTTCAATTTAAAAAAAATGAAATGCAAGCCTTATATGTGACTCTCTAACTTTCCAAAACACCATAAAACCTATACATGGGGGGTACTGTTATTCTCGGGAGACTTCACTAAACACAAATATTAGTGTTTTAAAATAGTAAAACATATTACAACAATAATATAGTCCATAAAAGTGCCGTTCGTTTGTAAAAAATGCAAAAAACTTCACTTTTACTTAAAATATCATCGTTGTAATACAATGTACCAGTTTAAAACACTAATATTTGAGTTCAGAGAAGTCTCCCAAGTAAAACAGTACCCCCTATGTACAGGTTTTATGGTGTCTTGGAGAGTTACAGGGTCAAATATAGTGTTTGCAAATTAAATTCTCTGCACTTTCTCCCTGTGTTGTCAGGCATGTCAATCAAATTTTAATTAATCAAATCACATAATTATGTTAAAAGATAATTTAAATATACACGTAGAATTTTAATATATATGCATTTATAGGTATTTAAATTCTACGTGTATACTAATGTAATCTTTCATATATATAAAAATACTTTGAATTTATTTTTAACATGTCTAATATTTTTTTTTTACACCTCCTACCAGCAGTGGGACTGTCTGACATTTTAGACAGTCCCCCTGCTGGCAGATCCACAGCCAGCTATAGGGGGCCATGTGATCACTCTTTGAGATCGATCACATGGCCCCCGGGGGCCTCATTTGCCGTGGGAGGGTTGTCTGGGCTGTCAGGCAGCCCTCCAGAAGAGGATCGCGGCGGAGGTAAGTACACAATACCTCCAGGGGCTGCAAGCCGTTACGGCGTTCTATGCCGCCGCAACGGCTTTAAAGCCCTTTAAATGCGGGACGGCATAGAACGCCGTAACGGCGTTAGGGGGTTAACTCACATGCCCACATTTTCAAAATTCATCTCCCCCATACATATCCCCCAATTCATCTCCCATCTACATTTGCCCATTCTTTTTTTAGACTTTCCAAGCTATATCCTTTAATTCACCTTCCCACAGTCATATCTGCAGAATGAATTTCCCCATTGTCTCATATTTACCATTTCCCTCTCCAAGATGGCTGCCGCCACTATTTATCCTCTCATTTATCTATTTTCCCCCTTTGGTCTCTTATTACCACACTAGTGGTCTATGTCATATACCGGACCGGCCTCATAATACCTCCAATCCTCTACTCTATCTACCAAGCAGACCGATCGATCTGGCAAGGTGTAGTTTAACCAACTGAAACTACAGGTCCAGTATGACGCAGCAATGATGCGTACCACGTGTTTTGGCAAACAATGCCAATTATTAACCCACATAAACCTTGTTTTACACTTATTTACACAAATTAAACTGCTTTAATGTTGGATCCTTTGAGATATTCGTATTTCTAACTGTTTTGTACATGTTATCACATAATGATTTTTCATTGGATGGACCAATTTTGGCGCCAATTTTAACTTATCCCATACCTATAACAACTCCTACAGTGCCAGGTAGAAAGTTTTTACTCCATTGATAAAGCCATTACGGCGAAACACGTTTGGATGTATATTATTGTTGTTTTCTACTAATAATTGATAGTCACCTACTATTGTGCCACTATCTTTTAATATACTTTTATCATATTATTATTTAATTTCTTCTACGTTATTTTGACACAATAACTTTTATTCTACTTGGAAACTACAACTTTTATCCTGTACTCCAAAGAATCCCAGGTGGGGATCAATCCACTGATGCGGTCATCATAGAGCTGTTAGCCTGCTCTATCTCTGAGTATAATTTTTTATCATATCTTACCGACCATTTATATTTTATTGAGAGCACTATCTCTGCCTTTTACTTCTTGTCACTTTGGGTTCCCGACAACCCCATCTCTAAGCACACTCATACCATATCCTTCAAGTGGGGATTATACCGCTGTATGCTATACACACCAGAGCTGGCTTAAGCTCTAATAAATGTGAGTGTTACCCTATAATTACCGTGACTGCCTATTTATATCTTATTCAGTGCACTATTGCCGCCTCTTTTGTCATTTTGGGTCTCGACATCTCTAAAGTCCCAGAACACTCGCATTATATCTGTCAGGAGGATCATACCACTGTATGCTATACACAATAGAGCTGGCCTTAGCTCCACCACATATGAGTGTAACCCTGCTATTTTATTGCTATATCTATACCTAGTGAGATTTTACGCAACCTCTTCACTTTTTGTCACCCCTTCTGAATATTACGGTCATCTGAAAAGTGGAAAGACTACATCCTCCTGTCCTCAAAAGAACTCACCCTTATCAAGACTTTTCTACACCATATATAGATATATATATCTATTATTCACTCATAGTTTGGGGCACAGCCCTACCTTACATTTGTGTTACCCATTTTTGTACTTGTATGTAGTGTTTGTGTTTGAATGCAGGGATGTGTGTTCAGGGGCGGACTGACCACTCGGGCAATTCGGTCACTGATCGAGGGCCCGTGGCAGTCAGGGGCCCGGATGCATAGACAGGTCCTTGGATCTCCCATCTGGCCCAGTTTTAGTTCTTGTGCTCTATTCCAGCAATAGTTGCGGGCCCCTTCCTGTGGGGAGTCTGCAACTATCGCAAAATATCACCACCCAACTACCTCCGCAGTGTGAAACCTGGCAGCATGCGTGTTCCCCCTGAGCGAGAGGAGGGGAAAGCATGTGACATCACATCCTCTGCTTTCATTCCACACATGCAGAGCAGCCTTAACACAGCTACAAGAGGAGCAGCACCTGGGAGACAGAGAGGGAGAGCTGAATGCATGCAGCCAGCCAAGAGGATACAGACACAAAAGGTGGGTTGGGGTGAAATAGGACATATATATGTGGGTCTGTGGGTGTAAATAGGGTGAGGTGGGACATAGATATGTGGGTCTGTGGGTGTAAATAGGGTGACATAGGACATAGATATGTGGGTCTGTGGGTGTAAATAGGGTGAGGTGGGAGAGATAAATGTGGGTCTGTGGGTGTAAATAGGGTGAGGTGGGAGAGATAAATGTGGGTCTGTGGTGTAAATAGGGTGAGGTAGGAGAGAGAAATGTGGGTCTGTGGGTGTAAATAGGGTGAGGTAGGAGAGAGAAATGTGGGTCTGTGGGTGTAAATAGGGTGAGGTGGGGCATAGATATGTGGGTCTGTGGGTGTAAATAGGGTGAGGTAGGAGAGAGAAATGTGGGTCTGTGGGTTTAAATAGGGTGAGGTAGGAGAGAGAAATGTGGGTCTGTGGGTGTAAATAGGGTGAGGTGGGGCATAGATATGTGGGTCTGTGGGTATAAATAGGGTGAGGTAGGAGAGAGAAATGTGGGTCTGTGGGTGTAAATAGGGTGAGGTGGGACATAGATATGTGGGTGTAAATAGGGTGAGGTGGGACATAGATATGTGGGTCTGTGGGTGTAAATAGGGTGAGGTGGGAGAGAGAAAGGTGGGTCTGTGGGTGTAAATAGGATGAGGTAGGAGAGAGAAATGTGGGTCTGTGGGTGTAAATAGGGTGAGGTGGGAGAGAGAAAGGTGGGTGTAAATAGGGTGAGGTGGGAGAGAAATATGGGTCTGTGGGTGTACAATTGGGATGAGTGTAAGGTGTCAGAAAAAAAGAGAGGAGAGACAGATCACACATTAGGGAAGATAGAGAGTCAGAGACACATAATGAAAATAAAATCATATTCAAAAGAAAGAAATTGCATGCAAATACACAACTGAAGTCATGCACATGGTGACACACTGCTTATTTGTTTTTACAGACTGATAATCTACAGGCATATAGTTTTGCATTCACACACATACTGACACTCCTCACAAATAGAGTACTACAGTCACACACTGATACTGACTGCTCAAATAAATACAAGAACATTCTGAACATTAATACACACAAACATTCACACACCAACAATCCTCTTAATTTACACACACAGCTTCTTCCACACAAATACATTTGAGATCCCTACATATACATAGACACAAACACTACACATAAGTACACTCACTCCTAGGCACACTGACACTTCATACAAATATACTCCTGCATTCACACAACTAATTTAAATACTAATATACCCCTGCATCCACGTGCCATAATTCCCTATGAATCATGGAAGTCAAACTTGGGGAGCCGCATGCGGCCCACAACTAATATGTTAGCAGCCCGCGGCGAGGTTGTGCTGAGTGTAAGCTCTCCCTGCTCAGCTTCCCGCAGTGACGCCGGGAGCCGGAATGTGACGTCACATTCCAGCTCCCGGCATCACTCTGCGGCGCGCGAGGGAGCTGAGCAGGGAGAGCTCAATATCAATGCTTCCTTGCTGCCTGTTTGCCCCCCTGCTTGCCTGAATGTACACCTGCCCAGAAGTCCCACTAGACACCAGGTAAGAAATCCACCCAGCTCTCCCAAAGTTAGGGAGGCTGGGTGGATTTAAATTAAAATAAATTAATAAAGTGTTGGGGGGAAATGTGTGTATGGGTGTATGGCTGTCTGTGTGTGTGTGTATGGCTGCCTGTTTGTGTGTGGCTGTGTGTATTCCTGTCTGCGCATGTGCATGTCTTTCTGTGTGTATGTGTATATGGCTGTCTGTCTGTGTGTGTGTATTGCTGTATGTGTGTGTATTGCTGTATATATGGCTGTCTGTGTATATATGGATGTGTGTGTGTCTCTGTCAGTGAGTCTGTCTGTGTGTGTGTATGTCAGTGTGTGTCTGTGAGGAAGCCTGTGTGTCTGAGTGATTGTGTGTGTCTGTGAGTGTGGGTGTCTCTGAGGGAGCCTGTTTGTCAGTTAGTGTGTGTCTGTCAGTGAATGTGTGTTTGAGTGATTCTGTGTGTCTGTGTATGAATGTTAGTGAGCAGTGGCGTACATACCGGGGTCGCAGGGGTCGCGGCTGCGACCGGGCCCGGCCCACCAGGGGGCCCGGCCGCCCTGCGACCCCGGTATGTATGTCACTGGGCCAGCCTCTTCTCCTGGGGGGCCCAAGAGCCGGCCACCTCAGGGCCCCCCGAGGCTGGCCCTGCTGTCACCCGGCTGGCCGGTCCTGCAGGCGCGCGAGGGAGCACTGTCTCCTAGGTGCTTCCTCTTCAGCTCCCTCGCGCACCGCACTGATACCGAAGCCGGAAGATGACGTCATCTTCCGGCTCCGGTATCAGTGCGGCGCGCGAGGGAGCTGAAGAGGAAGCACACAGGAGACAGTGCTCCCTCGCGCGCCCGCAGGACCGGCCAGCCTGACTGCCCGCCGGGTGACCGGCCCCCCAGGAGCCCAGCAGCACCACTGGACCCCAGGGAATCCCCTCAGCTCTCCCACAGGTAAGGAGGCTGGGGGGATTTAAAAAAAAAAAAGGTGTTTGTGAGTGTTAGTGTATGTTAGTGTTAGTGAGTGTGTGTGTATGTTAGTGTGTGTTTGTGAGTGTATGTTAGTGTGTGTGAGTGTATGTTAGTGTGTGTGAGTGTGTTAGAGTGTGTTATAGTGTGAGTGTGTTATAGTGTGTGTGTTAGTGTGTGAGTGTATGTTAGTGTGTGTTTGTGAGTGTGAGTGTGTGTTAGTGTTAGATTGTGTGTGTTAGTGTGTTAGTCTTAGAGTGTGTGTGAGTGAGTATGAGTGTGTGTTTGTGAGTGTGAGTGTGTGTTTGTGAGTGTATGTTTGTGAGTGTGAGTGTATGTTAGTGTGTGTTTGTATGTTAGTGTGTTTGTGAGTGTTGGTGTGTGTGAGTGTATGTTAGTGTGTGTGAGTGTGTGTGAGTGTGTTATAGTGTGAGTGTGTTAGTGTGTGAGTGTATGTTAGTGTGTGTTTGTGAGTGTGAGTGTGTGTTAGTGTTAGATTGTGTGTGTTAGTGTGTTAGTCTTAGAGTGTGTGTGTGTTAGAGTGTGTTAGTGTGTGTGTCTGTTACTGAGTATGTTTGTGTGCATCTGTTAGTGAGTGTGTATGTATGTCTGTCACTGAGTGTGTGTCTGTCAGTAAATGTGTGCGTCTGTTCATGAGAGTGTGTGTGTCTTAAGCACTTACCTTTCTCCAGCGCCGGACTCCCTTGGCGCTGGGAATCTCTCCGCCCCGATCCGCCTCTCAGCTCCGAATGCGCATGCGTGGCAAGAGCCACGCGCGCATTCAAACCGCCCATAGGAAAGCATTATTCAATGCTTTCCTATGGACGTTCAGTGTCTTCTCACTGTGATTTTCACAGTGAGAATCGCAGAAAATCCTCTAGCGGCTGTCAATGAGACAGCCGCTAGAGGCTGTATTAACCCTCAGTGAAACATAGCCGTTTCTCTGAAACGGCTATGTTTTCAGCTGCAGGGTTAAAACTAGAGACCTGGCACCCAGACCACTTCATTGAGCTGATGTGATCTGGGTGTCTGTAGTGGTCCTTTAAGTGTATGTGTTTATGCATGCACTTGCGTACATACCGCGGTCACACAGGTCGCAGCCCTGCGACCCGGTGCCCGCCGCCATGTGTTGTGGCCCCAGCCCGCACAGAGTAAGCGCGCGGGGGGGCCCACGGATCAGTTTTCGCACCGGGGCCCCATGGGTTGTGTGTACGCCACTGTTAGGGAGTGTGTCTCAGTGAGATTGAGTGAGAACAGGGGCAGGGGTAGACAGAGGGACTAGGATTTAGTAGACAAAGGGGTACTGGGATTTAGTAGAAGAGGGGGTACTAAGATTTAGTAGACAAGGGGGTACTAAGATTTAGTAGACGAGAGGGGGACTGGGATTTAGTAGAGGCGATCGCTGTTTGTTTTTTTAATAGTGTATTTTTCAAAATAAACCTAAGTTTCTATGAAAATTTACATTTTTGTTTTTTAGCGGCCCACTTAAACTTAAACCTTGTTTATTTGGCCTTTTAGTTTGACATGCTTGCTATAAATAAAACCTTGAATTCACAGATATGTTTTACATTCTAATAAACTTCCTGTTTTCATACACAAACACTACATGTATCCTGCATTTTATACTCTCTGGGTTTCACATATATCAGCATTATACAAATACATACTTTGACTCATACAATTGTACTTTGATACTACATAAATATTCTTGCAGTAGACATAATTCATCCCTCCATTTACACACAGTTTTTCACTAAACTCAAATATATCCTTGAATTCACACCTATTGATATTCTACAAACACACATGCATTCATACTGGCACAGTAAACAGAAACGACCATTCACAATGATTTTAAATGCTTAATGCAAACATGCATTGATAATCATATGCATCAAAAGTAATACACAACATTATATGAAAGTTATATTTAAAATTAATCAAATACATATATATTGGCTTTCAAAGGGCCCAGGACCTAATTTTGCCTGGGGGCCCAAATGGCTGTCAGTCCGTCCCTATGTGTGTTTGTATGTAGTGTTGGGTATTAAAGGCAGGTGTGCTTTTGTGTGTAGAGTTGGTGTTTATATATCATTTTAGCATTTTAATAAAGGTGTGTGTTTATATGTAACGTTTGTAATTGCATACAGGGGTGTATTTGGATGTAGTGTTGTCTATTAAATGCAGATGTTCATATATGTGTAGTATTGGTGTGAGTGAAGAGTGTGTTTGTATACAATTTTGGAGTTTGCATTTAGGGGTGTGTTAGTGTATAATGATTGTGTTTGCAGCGGTGTGTTTGCACATACATACTAACACAGATGTACATACACCTTGACACGCAGATACACACAGCAGCAGAATGGACCTTGCTATCCTATTTATACCAACTCTGGGCTGTCCGTATCCCCTTTGTTTTCCCCTCTCCTTGTCCCCCTGTGTGAAAAAGTAACCCCAACTGTGCAAGACTTACTCCCCTGGCTTTGTTACCTATATTTTCCCGTTTCGCCTGGCCGTTCGTCAAAATACATTCCCTTAAATGGTTCCCACGGTTTTGTACAACAACCGAACAAACTACCAAACGGCAGACCACTCAGCTACTGAACGAGATACATATAATAAAGGTATGCACTAACGGATCAGTTCGTGCAATTTACATATTATTTGACTGAGAAGATAGACCGGCCGCACAGCCTAATTCTCTGGAACTCTTTTGGGCATGAAATCAAGCATGCGGTCGGTCAAACGTGACTTCCACAGAATTTGTGAAGCCCTGCTCTGATAGGGGTGATTTTTAGATATGTTGTTCACCCAGATCAGAGCTATCCATGGATGTGCCATTTATATGGATATGTATTTTTTTTGGGAACTTCTGGAAAATGTGAATAATTTGTTTTTTACTGCCTGGAGATAATTTAGGTATTACATTATCTACCTCAATTATCTACCAGGCAGGGGGGAGGGCTTGTACATACTGTATGGGAGTGTCTCTATGTATAACCCTGTTTCATTGGTCTGTTAACTGTGTAACTCGGTGCCCCACAAGGTCCACCTGGGTGGTAACCTTGTGGGGAAAATCACATAAAAGGCAGTGTGCCAGCATTAAACCTTCAGTTATTTCCCCCAAACTGAGTGTCGTCCAGTTACTGGGGAGGTGTTGGGAGAATCTTGTATTACTTTGCTGCATTTACTTGTTCCGGAGTAATCTTTGAGAAAACCAGTGGAGAAAAGTCCCTCCGCTACAGGAAGTTTCCTAATATGGCCAGAGTCTAAATGAAATGTTATGACGTAATTTTGCCTATAAAGAACTGAAGACAAAGGACCACGCTCTTCTCTCTTACTCTCCGCTCTCCTCTCCTGGTGTGTCCCTAATACAAAGACGGACATATTAGCATTTATTTTTATTTTAATCCTTCATGGCAAAGACTACTTTGTTATTTAAAGGAAATCTTCCATACTTTTTTATAATTAATATAGGATAACCTTGTGGAGTAGTATTTTGTACTACTTCTTATATCTTTATAGTGTTGTTTAGTGCATCTCCTACTTGATTTTGCTTCATGGGGGAAAGCATTTGTAAAGAAACATGCCAAGTTTCATTAAAGACTGCTTTAGTAATTATGGTGTACACGTCTGGGTTATTTGTCAAACCATTTCAGAATGCTTTGTGGGTCTCCCAGGTGCCTGCACTGCATCCATTTCTTCTCCTGCAAGAAATCCCAAATGTCTTTATAGAGTCAAGTCTGATCAATCCAGAACTGTGCTCATTGAGTGGTCTCTGCCAAAGATTGTTATTCAGCATGGACTTGCTTAGCGCTAACTGGATTCTGCTGCAGACAGGCTATATGGCAGTGGGCAACCAGGTAACATGGTTTAAATGAAGGGAAAAAAAAAACACTGTAGGGGCACCTGGACATGCTTGACACCAAAACCATTACTGACTTTAGTGGTAGTGGTGCTTGGTGCATTCTGTGACGAAAGTAACCTCATCACTGCTTTTGGAGAAACGACCATTTGCCTGAGTATAATCATTCCTGATGTTCCTGCTATGCTCTCGGCACTAAGAGAGGCCTACCCACTGGAATCTGGATCCTGGTCTTGGGTCCAGGGTGGGTTGAGGACGGCGAGACCCCAAGCAAGCTGCGTCAGTTCATGGGGTTTATAGTGGTTATGGTGTTCCAGTGCAGTGCTTATGGTACTTATCAGTAATAGGAAGCAGCTATTGACGGTGGTACCCGGTCGGGGTGCAGGTGGTCCGTCACATATTCCTTTGAAGGGAGTTTTTTTCCTAGCTCCCTATAGTGCTCCCTATGTCATGGTCCACCTCCCACTCCCCCCCACTGTGGCGCAGAAAGGGTTAAAAAACCTTTATGTCACTTACCTGAGTCCAACACCGATGTCTCTCAGCACTATAAAATGCTTTCCTATGGAGTTTTGGGTGACCCTGGATGTCCTCATGCATAGCGACCAAAAGTCGCCTCTAGTGACTGTCTGGTAGAAAGCTGCTAGATGTGGAGCTAATCCCCAAAAGGTAGTTATTGCAGTTTATTAAAAACTACAATAATCACCTTACATGGTTAAGGGACCTGGGACTATGCACCATGAACACTTCAATGAGCTACAGTGCTCTGGGTACCTATAGTGTCCCTTAAGGTCCTCTTTGGTTGGAAGGGCCACTTGTTCAGTCAGACCATTCACAATTTCAAGGTCTGAAATAGCCCCAGGGGGCATTTCTGAGATGTCTGGAGCATGATGTCAGGATTCATGAGTGAAAACTATTTCTGGATTACCTGCATCAAAGAACAGCTTATCTGATCAAATAATACTTAACCCCTTAAGGACACATGACATGTGTGCATGTCATGATTCCCTTTTATTCCAGAAGTTTGGTCCTTAAGGGGTTAAGGGGTTAATATTAGTTTGTGAACTGAAGAGAGATATTTAATTATATTTTTGCATTACAAAATAATAAACACAGAGGCTATAGTACACCATCCAGTGGCAAATACAGATGTCAGACATCTATGAGTACTGATCACATTTTAAGACTGACTTAATAACGAAATTACAAGAAGTGACGGCTGGCAAAGCTTTATGATAATGAGATGCCAGATTCATCACCCAGGATATGAATTCCACCTTAACTTTGTAGCCTCCATCTTCTGATCTGTGGAATCTGACCACATGCACTCAACCCCTAATTGTAGTCCACATATTATATACAGAACCCAATACATTACAAGGTTACCCATACAATACTCAGAGCTAGGTATAATACAGAGATGTCCATCCATCACTCAAAGTGAGGTCTGGAAAGGATATCACCCATCAAACAGAATAGTCACACGGGACAAGGAAAATAGACAAATAACTATTACTAAACCTTAGAGTGTCAAGGCTTAACATACAAAATACAGAGAATGAGCAATGTCAAGATACAAGCCAAAATTCAAGGATTATAGATGTACACAGAATAAAAAAAAAACAATGGTCAGGAACACAGAATTCAGAAAGGTCTTAACCTACAGAGACAAGCAGTGATCAATAAGCCAGAAATCAAATGTATAAACAGCACGCTTTCCGATAACCAGTATGGACACCACAACTGTCAGGGTGGCGGTCCGGTGCCCGGGACCCAGACATAGTATTGTCGCGAACATAAAATTTTCGGTTCGCGAACGCGAACTTGCGCAAACGTCCGCAAACCGGCGAACCGGGCGAACCGCCATAGACTTCAATAGGCAGGCGAATTTTAAAACCCACAGGGACTCTTTCTGGCCACAATAGTGATGGAAAAGTTGTTTCAAGGGGACTAACACCTGGACTGTGGCATGCCGGAGGGGGATCCATGGCAAAACTCCCATGGAAAATTACACAGTTGATGCAGAGTCTGGTTTTAATCCATAAAGGGCATAAATCACCTAACATTCCTAAATCACAATGGATATGGATTGACACCTGACATATTGACACCTTGACATATGGATTGACATAAGGATAAAGACGCGTTTTTGATTGTGTCTAAAAAAATACATTTTCTCCTAAAGAAACATCCTTTAAAATTGATCATTTTCTTCAAGAATCTGGAGCCTATGCAAAACAGGCAAATACTCTTCAATTCTCTAATGAACAGGCTGAGGAGATCCTATGGGATTCCACTAGTTTAACTTTACCTACCACAACCACTACACGTGATGTATACTTCAAACTTTTGAAATTTAAAAAGAAGGAAATAGACTTGGATTTACACGGACGTTTTTTGTCTGACTATCATAGGGCCAAACAGATACCAAGGGGCTTTCGAGTCCACAATATACCTACCATTGGTAGAATTAAACCAAAAGTATGCAAGGACTGGACCCTAGTACTCAACAAGAGTTCACTTGATTTAATGTTGATTACAATACAGGACGTAAAATAAGATCTTATAGAAATCTGTAAGAAAATCCAACTATTTGAGAGTGAACAGGCAATACTACTAAGTTCCCAGGAAGGAGTTAATATGCTACTTAAGCTTAATGAGGAGTTGTTGAAATATAAAAATCAGTTGATAAAGTTTAAAAGACAGAAAATGGAACGTATACAGCAAGACTATTCTGAGCATTCTGTGTATAGATGGTTGTCAGGGGAACAACGTACTCGCCCAAGAAGATTTAGGAAGCGGATTGTCAAACCTAATGTCATGACAATTGATGTCACTTCAGGCGAATCGGCATCAGAAAATGAAGGACGTCATCCAACTCAATCAGCAGATTTTTTAGAAATGGAGGAACGCCAGGAGAACAGATTTCCACAGAGAATCTCCACAAGAAACAAAAACAAAAGCAAAAAATATCTGCCACAAGACGGGGACAAAAAGGACGAATTCATTGGACCCAGAGGGAAACCGCCAGTGCGGAAATAATCCCTGTTTTCAATTTAATCGGATAGACCACTTGACCATCAGGAATTGGACATTCTAAACAAGAGACTGTCATTTATACCAACAAAAGCTCTAAATAATTTCCAGTGGAACGTGGAATTATATAGATTTGGCCGTACACTCAGATTGAAAGATTTCTTTAATAAAATTCAAAAACCTGTAGACCAAAATCTGAAATCTAACCAACAATTTTTCCGAAAACCCAGCCAATTTGACCCTCCGACAAACCAGCCCAAGATTAAAACATTCTTATCCACCATTAAGAATGAGACGCTGGATATCTTAAAGAAACACAGACCACAATATTGGAATTTCACAAAGGAACAACATACACTGGTACGTCGATTAGCATCAGATCCAACGATCGTAATCCGCCCCCTGCAGACAAGGGCAGGGGTATAGTGGTACTTAATTACTCTTACTATGCGAGTGAGATCCACGAACAACTAGCAGTGCGAACAACTTACCAACCTCTGGATAAGGATCCAACTAATGACATTGCGCAAAAAATTGAGGAAGTACTTCTCTTTGGGTTGAGAGCGGGGTTTATTGAAACAGATCTGTTTGAATATCTGCAGAAAACATATCCACGTACTCCTGTTTTGTATACACTGCCAAAGATTCATAAGAACCCAATTGCTCCACCATGCAGACCAATCGTGTCTGCAATAGATGGCATCTTGGAACCTATAGCTAAATACCTTGATTACTTATTCAAACAGCCAGTCACTGCTATTCCAACTTGCATTAAGGACACAAATAGCCTTATACACAATCTTAAGCAAATAGAGGAATTTGATGGGTTACTCATAACTATGGATGTCAACAGTTTATATACTGTAATCCCGCACGAAGAGGGCATTGAGGCCATAAGGCAATTATTATCCACCTCTACAAATTGCTGTGGACCTCCCATTGAGTACATCATGGAATTATTATCATTGGCACTACGGAATAACTATTTCAGGTTTGAGACAAAATGTTTTTTGCAGGTTTCTGGCACGTCCATGGGGGCAGCGATGGCCCCCATGTATGCTAACACGTTCATGTTCGATTTTGAACAAAAATATATATTAACACGATATCAGAAACAAATAGTACGGTATTATCGATTTATCGATGGCATCTTAATACTCTGGAATGGTACACATGAAGAAGCGGACACATTGATTGAATATATCAACAACTTATCCACACCAATTAAAGTGACCTCACATATTGACTCCAAAAATGTCCAATTCCTTAATATAGAATTATCTATCATGAACCATAAACTTGAGTACAGACTTTATACTAAACCTACTGATCGTAACACCATTCTACACTTTGACAGTTTCCACCCGCAACATTTAAAAAAATCATTACCACTCTCCCAATTCCTAAGGGTATACAGGGATAATTCTCAAGAAGAACAACGGGAGGAACAATTAAGAATAATGTACTCTGGAGGCGGAGCTTGAACGCTGAAGCAACCAGACGCATGCAAACGGAGCTCCGAGCCCCAAACTGTAAAAAACAATTGAAATCCCCCCCTTTATCCCTCTTACTCACAAGCCATCACTCCAAGTCCACATGGGGAGAAAGGGAAAAAAAGCGGCACCACACAAGCCCACCTCGGGGCTAACGAATGTGGATGCACGCACGCGGAGCCACTGAAGCCAAAATGGCGGCCCAACACAGAGGGTGCTCGGACTTCTCCGAGGACATGTCCGATGCGGAGGAAGGGGGATATCTACAGCCTCCAGACCCACCATGAAAGACACAACACTGTGTCAAAGGGGCAGATGCAGAACCGATCACCGTAGCGGTTATGAAGGCGTTAATGGCAGACCTGAAACGCAGTTTCCACGAGGAAGTCACAGCCCTCCGCGAAGACCTGCAGGGCCTGACAGGCCGCATCTCCAAACTGGAAGGCTCCTCGCTATCCCAGGCTCAGGAAATCCCCGTACTACAACACACGGTACAAGGCCTGGAACAGCAGAACCGGCAATATGAATATCGCCTTGCGGTGCTGGAAGACGCTAGGCGAGCCTCTAACATAAAAATCAGGGGAGTTCACGAGGACATTACCGAGGCCGAACTACCTAAACTAATTGAGCGCATGCTACTGGAAATCCTGCCACAGGGAAAGCATGCCACGATCACCCCAGAAGGGATCTACAGAATCCCCAAACCAACGAACGCGCCAAACACTGCCACAAGGGATGTCATCCTGAGCCTCCACAACAGCGGACACAAAGCAACGATTCTCTCAGCCTTCAGAGGCAAGACCCCCCCCTCCGATTCGAGAACATGGAACTCTCACTTTACTCGGATCTGTCCAGCAGCACCTTGGCGTGGCGGAGATCGCTAAGGCCACTCACCTTAATTCTCCGTGCCCACAAAGTGGATTACCGGTGGCGACCTCCCAGGACTCTATCAGTCATGAAAGGAACAACCTCACACAGCATCCAGGATATACGGGATGCCCCGGCCTTCCTCCAGCTACTGAACTTACCCCAAAATTTGCTGACCCCGGCGAGGCCAGCCAACACGGGCAACAACAGCTCCCCCAACTGCACCCATACTTGGGATCCAGATCGGAGCACCCCGTTCATACCTCAGAGCTGAGGCTTATGCAGCAATCACAACGTAGGGACATGGGGACACTCATAGTCTCAACCCAGCCGAAGTCACTTCGTGAATATAACACCAAGTTCACTGGGCCCTGGGGAATGCACGGACTGGAGTGGTATACTCGGCCCCAAATTGTGACAGTACTCTAACGGGTTTTATTTTACTTCACAAATATACGAATATCCTAGCATGTTATTTACATCTTTATTGTTATGCGAGCTGCCAAGTATAACATATTCTAGTTTGACAGGGTGTATAGTATCCAGCAAGGTACATCCTAACATCCCTTCCTCCTCCCCCCCCCCCTCCCTTGTCTAACGTGATATACTTTACCATGGACACAAGCAAGTTACCCTACATAGTGTCTACTAGTCTCAAAATACGCAGGATATCTAGCCAGTTAGCTCTTTATCTACAAGTGCGCAAGTCGCCTAGTGTGTAATACCCCACCTGACACAGACATACGAGATATCCCACAAGCTAAACCCTACCTTAAAAATATGCACGTTATCCAGCATGTTACACGCTACAATGCAACTGAGCAAATCACCTGGCATGACACACGCTACAATATAAAGGGGCAGGTTACCGGGTATTGCACCGAAAGATTGCACATTTCATCGGCACTTCAACCTGCACTGTAATTGTCTTAGGACAGTCGCACATAGCACTCAGAATGTCTGGGTACCACTACTGTGTTGCCAACTTGTGTTTTTAACGCCTCTTTATCTAAACACTCACCACTCACAGTATCTGTGCTCTGCCCCGTGGTCGGCTATCGCTACACCACAAAAGCGCTAACGCCACACATCCAGGGCCGGCGCGTCCATAAGGCGGCACAGGCGGCCGCCTTAGGGCGCACCGGCTCTGGGGGCGCAAGATTTCGGTGACCGGCAGGAGGGAAGCGCTCCCTCCTGCCAGGTCACCTTCTGGACCCCCGGCGGGCAGCAGCAGTTCTAATGAGAGGCGGCGAGGGAGCTCTATCCTGTCTGCTCTGCTCCCTCGCGCGCTGTGTGCTGATTCTGTGGGAGCCGGAATATGACGTCATATTCCGGCTCCCGGCATCAGCAGACAGCCCGCGAGGGAGCAGAGCAGACAGGTTAGAGCTCCCTCGCCGCCTCTCATTAGAACTGCTGCCGCTCGCTGCACTGAAGCCCCACTGGACCCCAGGGACACATCCACACCAGCTCTCTCCAGGTAGGGAGGCTGGGTGGATATTTATTATTAATTTGTGTGTGTCTGAAAGTGTATGTGTGAGTGTGTGTGTGTCTGAAAGTGTATGTGTGAGTGTGTGTTTGTCTGAGTGTGTGTGTGTGTTTGTCTGAGTGTGTGTGTGTATGTGTGTGTGTGTGTGTGTGTGTGTCTGTGAGTGTGTGTCTGAAAGTGTATGTGTGAGTATGTGTTTGTCTGTGAGTGTGTGTCTGTGAGTGTGTGTGTATGTGTCTGAGTGTGTGTGTCTGTGAGTGTGTGTCTGAAAGTGTATGTGTGAGTGTGTGTTTGTCTGTGAGTGTGTATGTGTCTGTGAGTGTGTGTGTGTATGTGTTTGTCTTTGTGTGTGTGTGTATGTGTTTGTCTGTGAGTGTGTGTCTGTATGTGTTTGTCTGTGAGTGTGTGTGTGTCTGTGTATGTGTGAGTGTGTGTATGTGTCTGTGTCTGTGTGTGTATGTGTTTGTCTGTGAGTGTGTGTCTGTATATGTGTGTCTGTATATGTGTGTCTGTGAGTGTGTGTCTGTGTATGTGTCTGTGTGTGTATGTGTTTGTCTGTGAGTGTTTCTGTGTGTGTGTCTGTGTGTGTGTGTGTGTGTCTGTGTATGTGTGTATGTGTGTGTCTGTGAATGATTGTATGAATGTGTGTGTCTGTCAGTGTATGAGTGTGTGTTTGTGAGTGTCTGTCAAATCAGTGAGATTATGTTTGTGATTGAGTGTGTGCCTGTCAATGAATGAGTGTGTGTCAGATCAGTGAGTCTGTGTCTGTCAGTGACGTCTGTGTGTTTGTCATTGAGTGTGTGTGGCTGTTAGTGAGTGTAGCGTGGCGGAGCGGAGTGCAGTACAGGAGCTTCTGTTTCCTGTACCTGGTCACTGAGAGAGCACTTCCTGTCAGTCCAGCCAGCTACAGAAAACTGAAGCTCCTGTAGAGGGTCTGCTCCGCAACGCTACAAGACAGGTAGGAGGCATACCAGGAAGGGGAGTGTGACCGCTAAGAGGGTGGGGGGTGCACCAAGGGACAGAGAGGGGAGGGGAGAGAAAAACCAAGGGACAGGGAAAGGAAGGGGGAGGGGAGAGGAACACTAAGGGACGGGGAAGAGGGAGGGGCTGGTTAGGAGGCACATAGGTGAAGATGTTAATTTTAGAGGGGGGGCGGAAAAATGCATCTTCGCCTATGTACCCAAAAATCCTGGCACCGGCCCTGCACACATCTAAACTAGCAAAGTTGACCTTGCGCGGCCATGCAGCTTCCATCTATTATATTTTGTTTGTATATAGTTCAGTCAGTTTTATATATTTCAGGTATTTTCATTTTATCTCAACCTCACTTTAACAAACTAACTGCTTAGACACACTCGCAAGCTAATGAGCAGTATAGTGTCGCTGTATAATGTTAGCGGACCTTGCAATGCACTGTATTAACGTCTGTTGCTAACCTATAAACCAGTAAATCTTGTGTACATCAGGATGCTTGTTGCAGACAACTGAATGATTGGCAGGCACTGTCCGCTACTCTGCTTCCATATTGGACGCTCACCCTGACTACCCATTTATATGCTCTTGGTTAGAGTACTTAAAACATGGCCTGCTGTCTCATAATTGTGTATGGACATGCTTCCAATGGGTTATTTTTCCACTTTATACCTCACAATTGCGACTAGCAATTATGATAAATAATACTTACAAATACGCAATGTACAAATGTTTTAGCATAACCAACCTAGCATTGTTAAGCGCTGGCCTTCTCGCCTTAATATCACGATTCCACTGCTACACCAAGCTGTTGATTGGTCTTATAATATAAACCTTGTGCGATTACTCATGCCACTGTTCAGCCTACAAATGTTTTAAATACGCTGTTGTGGCATATGCCGTTATTATGTATAACATGCACATCAAAAATAAAGAATTAAAAAAAAAAAAAAAAGAAATCAGACTCTGGAAATAATATACTTTGTTCTTCTTCAAAATTACATCTTAATTGCATAAATTATTAGTAGTAAGTCACTTCGATTTTCTCACTCACACCCCTTAGATTAAAGTGTCCCTCTTTATCCATTTAAAATGTTTGGAGTGGGAGGTAGTCATGATTCATGTATATTACAATCAAAACTTATTTCTTTGTTGCTAAGTATTATGACTGTTGAATAAAAGTTTGTGTTTTCTGAAAAAAAAAAAAAAAAAAAAAGAATAATGTACTCTAAGTTTGCAAAGAGAGGTTACAAGCGACCGATATTGGAAAATGCTCTGTGTCAAGCTAAAGAACAATATAACAACAAGGGAAGAATCTCTCCAAAAGAGTGACCAAAAAGAATAGTATTTCCAATGGAACTACATTCCGCAAGTAAGGAAATAACGGATTCTATTACCCGAAATTTGAATATTTTACAACAAGACCCGACGCTTCCAAAAGAATTAACACCCAAACCTATGTTCTGTTACAAGAGAAATAGAAACTTAAGGGATTTATTAGTCAAAACGGATCCTATCTATTGCTATAATCCCTCTATAAAAGGGAAGACAAATAATGGCTGTGTTAGATGCTTAGGGTGTGTAACCTGTGGGCATATAATCCCGTCTAAGACATTTTCTCATCCACATACGGGGAAACTCTATAAATTTGCCCATAGGACTCACATGTCCTTGTGGACTGAGTTATATAGGGAAGACAGAGACAGCTCTGTGCGAGAGAATCAGGGGCCACAGGTCGAGTATCCGCCTTGCCTATCGTGATGGCAGATCGGACAAACCTGTGGCCAGACATTTCCTGGAAAAGCAACATCCACTCTCCGTTTTGCGATGTGTGGCTTTCGATCATGCTCCTTCACCTGTCAGAGGTGGAGATAGAGGCAGACTTCTTCTGCAAAGAGAGACTTTTTGGATAATGGAACTGGACACTTTATCCCCTAAGGGCTTAAATGAAAAATGTTCCTTTATTTATTTTTTATAATTATCCGATTGTTGTTGTATTCAAGTATCCACCCAAACCGGTTGGAGTTTAGAGAGGTCTTCTGGAAGGGATTTCTTTGAAGAAGGTTTTTCTTGAAGATAATCTCTTGAAGAATAAAATCTCTTGCGAACATAAGTTTTTAAATAAATACTTGGTTTATGCATTTAATTATATTGTAGATCATGGCACTTAGACACCCACCGATAGCTACTTAACATAGACAGCTATGATGGGCAGGGAGACCAATGCCTTTATAATATTTAATCTTTATTAGTCTGTCTCATTTTAGGGGTTAATCACAAATTTGTGTAGCCCCTTCTTAACACCTACACGCAATCACATGGAATACACACACATAATCATATTTATTGATGATATGGAAATATATTTATTATTTATAGAAGATTATTATCTTAAATACTTATAGGCACTGTTAATTAATATGTTTTAAATATATTGTGCTATATTTACACCTATGGTATAAAGAATTCCACAACACTGCACCTTTATTTGATCAAGGTATTCATTTAATTGTATTGCCTTATCAGGTTTTATATTATATTTATGTATATGATGTTCACTTATATGACAGCTATTTCATTTTATTTTATTCTTTATAGATGAAGGAGGCACTTGGAATTTATTGTATTCACTTGCTAATAGATCTGTAAATGTTAGTTCTCATACACCCTTGCATGCACGGCTGGAACTCGTTGCCATAGTAACCGAATGCTACACCGCGGAGTGGGTGGCCTTTTCTGTGAAAGGAGATATTCTCCAATCGGCAGCAGGTTACACAGTAGCAACCAAAGCTGAATGTATCAGTGATTGCTAAGAAACTGTGATGCTCCCTAGGTTTAGACTCGGCCCCCCCGATCACGTGATGCGGAAGTTCGGACTGGTGATACACATGCGCAATGGCGCAGAGTACACGCCGGACATGAGGGGTGATGAGTTACAGCTGATATGGTGAGTGTTTATTGGCAGAGATGTCCTATATATGTTTGTTTTTTGCAATACTTTATGCCTTTGGTGTCCTGATGAAAGCTCCGATCAGGAGCTGAAACGTTGTCTGAATCTACCAACAATAAACTGGATGAATCAAACCCAAGAGTGCCGGTAATTTTTTGATCTTTTATATTAATGGGACTTGGCACCTGGTATTACTTATGTTTGTAGGAGTGCAAGAGGTTCTATATTGTCTGTATATATATTATATATATATATATATATATATATATATATATATATATATATATATATATATATATATATCTATATCTATCTATATATAATAATTCTACGTATATATTTATGTAATAATTTTACATAATTAGTTCATTTTATTAATTACAATTTGCAGGACCTGCCTGACAACCCAGGCCGAAAGTCCAGAGAATTTAATTTGCTAGCACTATATTTAAACCTGTAACTTTCCAAGACACCATAAAACCTGTACATGGGGGGAACTGTTTTACTCGCTGAATACAAATATTAGTGTTTCAAAACAGTAAAATGTATTACAACAATGAAATCGACAGTGAAAGTGAATTTTTTTGGGATTTTTCACACACAAATGGCACTTACACGGACGATATAATTGTTGTGAGACGTTTTACTGTTTTGAAACACTAATATTTGTGCTCAGCGAAGTTTCCTGAGTATAACAGTACCCATCATGTACAGGTTTTATGGTGTTTTCAAATGTTACAGAATTTCAGTTTTTTTACATTGAAATTCGCCAGATTGATTACGTTGCCTTTGAGACCATATGGTAGCCCAGGAATGAAAATTGCCCCCATGATGGCATACTATTTGCAATAGTAGACAACCCAAGGTATTGCAAATGGGGTATGTCCAGTTTTTTTAGTAGCCACTTAGTCACAAACATTGGCCAACATTGGTGTTCAAATTAGTTTTTTGCATTTTCACACACAAACAAATATTAACACTAAATTGTGTTTGTGACCAAGTGGCTACTAAAAAAAAAATTGACATACCCCATTTGCAATACCTTGTGTTGTGTACTATTGCAAATGGTATGCCATCATGGGGGTAATTCTCATTCCTGGACTACCACACGGTCTCAAAGGCAACGTAACCAATCTGGCGAATTTCAATGTGAAAAAACTGAAAAATTTAACATGCTATATTTGAGCCTGTAACGTCCCAAAACACCATAAAACCTGTACATAGGGGGCACTGAATACAAATACCGTATATACCCGAGTATAAGCCGACCCGAATATAAGCCGAGGCCCCTTATTTTACCCCAAAAACCTGGGAAAACTTATTGACTCGAGTATAAGACTAGGGTGGGAAATGCAGCAGCTACTGGTAAATTTCTAAATAAAATTAGATCCTAAAAAAATTATGTTCATTGAATATTTATTTACAGTGTGTGTATATAATGAATGCAGTGTGTGTGTGTGTGAATGCAGTGTGTTTGTATGAATGCAGTGTGTGTGTATGAGTGCAGTGTGTGTATATGAATGCAGTGTGTGTGTATGAGTGCAGCGTGTATATGTGCAGTGTGTGTGTGTGAATGAGTGCAGTGTGTGTATGAATGCAGTGTGTGTGTATGAATGCAGTGTGAGTGTGTGTGATGCAGTTTGTGTATGTGTTGCAGAGCCTTGGTGGGGGGTGGGCATTTTTATTATTATTTTGTATTATTATTATTTAATAATTTTTTTTGTTATATTATTATTTTTAAGATTATTTTATTTTATTATTATTTATATTTTTTTCGTCCCCCCTCCCTGCTTGATACATGGCAGGGAGGGGGGCTCTCACTCCCTGGTGGTCCAGTGGCATTGGCAGTTCAGTGGAGGGGGGCTGGCAGAGAGCGTTTACTTACCTCTCCTGCAGCTCCTGTCAGCTCCCTTCTCCTCCGCGCCGGTCCGGTCAGCTCCCCTGTCAGCTCACAGTGTAAGTCTCACGGCCGCGCTATGACCCCGCGGCTCTCGCGAGACTTACACTGGGAGCTGACCGGACCAGCGCGGAGGAGAAGGGAGCTGACAGGAGCTGCAGGAGAGGTAAGTAAACGCTCTCTGCCAGCCCCCTCCTACACAGCCCCTCAATGTTAATTGCCATAATACAGACATTGACTCGAGTATAAGTCGAGTTGGGGTTTTTCAGCACAAAAAATGTGCCGAAAAACTTGACTTATACTCGAGTATATACGGTATGTGTATTTTATTGCAGTAAAAGCAAACAATATTATGACATTCACAGTTAAAATGCCACGTAGAACTAAAAAATCTTTGACAATTTCTTATTTTCTCCCATTTTTTATATTTTATTCATATTAAATTATGTTTCATACCTAAATATATGATGTTAAATGAAAGCCCTGTTTCCCCTGAATAAAATGATATACAGGGAGTGCAGAATTATTAGGCAAGTTGTATTTTTGAGGATTAATTTTATAATTGAACAACAACCATGTTCTCAATGAACCCAAAAAACTCATTAATATCAAAGCTGAATATTTTTGGAAGTAGTTTTTAGTTTGTTTTTAGTTTTAGCTATTTTAGGGGGATATCTGTGTGTGCAGGTGACTATTACTGTGCATAATTATTAGGCAACTTAACAAAAAACAAATATATACCCATTTCAATTATTTATTTTTACCAGTGAAACCAATAACATCTCAACATTCACAAATATACATTTCTGACATTCAAAAACATAACAAAAACAAATCAGTGACCAATATAGCCACATTTCTGTGCAAGGACACTCAAAAGCCTGCCATCCATGGATTCTGTCAGTGTTTTGATCTGTTCACCATCAACATTGCGTGCAGAAGCAACCACAGCCTCCCAGACACTGTTCAGAGAGGTGTACTGTTTTCCCTCCTTGTAAATCTCACATTTGATGATGGACCACAGGTTCTCAATGGGGTTCAGATCAGGTGAACAAGGAGGCCATGTCATTAGATTTTCTTCTTTTATACCCTTTCTTGCCAGCCACGCCGTGGAGTACTTGGACGCGTGTGATGGAGCATTGTCCTGCATGAAAATCATGTTTTTCTTGAAGGATGCAGACTTCTTCCTGTACCACTGCTTGAAGAAGGTGTCTTCCAGAAACTGGCAGTAGGACTGGGAGTTGAGCTTGACACCATCCTCAACCCGAAAAGGCCCCACAAGCTCATCTTTGATGATACCAGCCCAAACCAGTACTCCACCTCCACCTTGCTGGCGTCTGAGTCGGACTGGAGCTCTCTGCCCTTTACCAATCAAGCCACGGGCCCATCCATCTGGCCCATCAAGACTCACTCTCATTTCATCAGTCCATAAAACCTTAGAAAAATCAGTCTTGAGATATTTCTTGGCCCAGTCTTGACGTTTCAGCTTGTGTGTCTTGTTCAGTGGTGGTCGTCTTTCAGCCTTTCTTACCTTGGCCATGTCTCTGAGTATTGCACACCTTGTGCTTTTGAGCACTCCAGTGATGTTGCAGCTCTGAAATATGGCCAAACTGGTGGCAAGTGGCATTTTGGCAGCTGCACGCTTGACTTTTCTCAGTTCATGGGCAGTTATTTTGCGCCTTGGTTTTTCCACACGCTTCTTGCGACCCTGTTGACTATTTTGAATGAAACGCTTGATTGTTCGATGATCACGCTTCAGAAGCTTTGCAATTTTAAGAGTGCTGCATCCCTCTGCAAGATATCTCACTATTTTTGACTTTTCTGAGCATGTCAAGTCCTTCTTTTGACCCATTTTGCCAAAGGAAAGGAAGTTGCCTAATAATTATGCACACCTGATATAGGGTGTTGATGTCATTAGACCACACCCCTTCTCATTACAGAGATGCACATCACCTAATATGCTTAATTGGTAGTAGGCTTTCGAGCCTATACAGCTTGGAGTAAGACAACATGCATAAAGAGGATGATGTGGTCAAAATACTAATTTGCCTAATAATTCTGCACTCCCTGTATAGTAAGTGTGGGTGCACATAATATGAAAGAGGTGAATTACGCCTGAACAGACATATAGCGCAAATTCAATTTTCTGTTTACGTTTTGTTTTGATCACAACATGTACATTTGGCTCAGTCCAGGGTTAAATACCGATTTGTTTTTATTTTGACATACACAGTGGCAATTTCAGAAATATGTTAATCCCATTTTATTGTAATCGTACCCCTCCACCCCCAGAGAAAAGAAAATCTTAGTGGTCCTAAAATACTGCAAATATTTCTTTTCCCACATACAAACTGGCAGGGGGCTGCCCCAGGTGCCTCTATGGGCTATCTTAACTCTAATTACTGAGTAATATCCAGACACTTGCTTCTGAGCATATTCCACTGTAAGAGAATAAAAGGCAATACATTTGCTTTTTTTAAGTGTTCGTTTTTATATCCGGCTCTGTAAAACTCTGAACTTTAATCACACAGGAGGCTCCTGCAAGGTCTAGAAAGCTATTAACATTGCAGGAGATAATACATTCTAAATTAAACAGGCTGTAAAATAAAGCAAGTGTAAACTCTAGATCTCACTTTACAAGAAGTGTTAAAGAAGTCTGTGCAGTTACATACTGGTAGGTGTGACTATGACTGTATAAACAAAGTTGTTTAACTCCTAAATGGCAGGGAATTGAGCAGTGAGACTTCTGAAGTATGGTCTATACCAGGGCCGGACTGGGGAAAAAATTCGGCCCGGGCATTTTTTATTCACAGCGGCCCACTGAAAAGGGGGCGGGGCCAGATAGGGTGTGTTTTGTCATCCCCAATGACAAGCACGCCCCATCTCAAAGTGAGCATGTTGGTTCAATGCTCTTCCAGGGCATGAGAAAAGGGCCCTGTATTTGTTCTGCACAGCGCAAGCAAATTTAATAACATGCTTGCGTTGTGTTTGCTTGAAACTTGTCTCAGGGGTTTCCATAATTGGGATACTCACGGTATCCCATTTATGGAGACACTATGTGTTTGCTTAAATGGAATCTAGTGTGTGCATAGGGTATCCAGAGTGTGTATGTCAGAAATGTAGTGTGTGTGTGTAGGTGGTGCAGCGTCTGTGTGTAGGGGATCTAGTGTGTGTGAAGGAGTGCGTATAGGAGATCTAGTGAGTGTGTGTGTGAGTGATGTAGCGTGTTTGGGGGCTGCTGTGTGTGTGAGGGGTGTAGTGTGCATTTGTGAGGAGTATAGTGGGTGTGGGAAGGTGCTGTGTGTGTGGGAGGGTGCACTATGTGTGTGTGAGGGTGCAGTATGTGTGTGAGGGCGCTGTGTGTGTGGGTGCTATGTTTTAGGGTGCTGTGCGAAGGTGATGTGTGTGTGTGTTAGGGTGCTGTGTGAGGGTGCTGTGTGAGTGTTAGGGTGCTGTTTGAGCTAGGGTGCGGTTTGAGCTAGGGTGCTGTTTGAGCTAGGGTGCTGTTTGAGCTAGGGTGCTGGGTGAGCGTTAGGGTGCTGGGTGAGTATGTTAGGGTGCTGGGTGAGTATGTTAGGGTGAAGGGTGAGTATGTTAGGGTGATGGGTGAGTATGTTAGGGTGATGGGTGAGTATGTTAGGGTGCTGGGTGAGCGTTAGGGTGCTGGGTGAGTATGTTAGGGTGATAGGTGAGCTAGGGTGCTGGGTGAGCGTTAGGGTGCTGGGTGAGCGTTAGGGTGCTGGGTGAGTATGTTAGGGTGATGGGTGAATGTTAGGGTGCTGGGTGAGTGTTAGGGTGTTGGGTGAGTATGTTAGGGTGCTGGGTGAGTGTTAGGGTGCTGGGTGAGTGTTAGGGTGCTGGGTGAGTATGTTAGGGTGATGGGTGAGCTAGGGTGCTGGGTGAGCGTTAGGGTGCTGGGTGAGCGTTAGGGTGCTGGGTGAGTATGTTAGGGTGATGGGTGAGTATGTTAGGGTGCTGGGTGAGTGTTAGGGTGCTGGGTGAGTGTTAGGGTGCTGGGTGAGTATGTTAGGGTGATGGGTGAGCTAGGGTGCTGGGTGAGCGTTAGGGTGCTGCGTGAGCGTTAGGGTGCTGGGTGAGTATGTTAGGGTGATGGGTGAATGTTAGGGTGCTGGGTGAGTGTTAGGGTGCTGGGTGAGTGTTAGGGTGTTGGGTGAGTATGTTAGGGTGCTGGGTGAGTGTTAGGGTGCTGGGTGAGTATGTTAGGGTGCTGGGTGAGTGTTAGGGTGCTGGGTGAGTGTTAGGGTGTTGGGTGAGTATGTTAGGGTGCTGGGTGAGTATGTTAGGGTGCTGGGTGAGTATGTTAGGGTGCTGGGTGAGTATGTTAGGGTGCTGGGTGAGTGTTAGGGTGCTGGGTGAATGTTAGGGTGCTGGGTGAATGTTAGGGTGCTGTGTGAGTGTTAGGGTGCTGGGTGAGGGTGATGTGTGTGTTTGCAAGGATTGTGTATTGGGGGGAGGCAGGTAAATGCCGATATTGAGGTTTTTTGTTATTATTACAACAAAAAAAAAAGATTATATCCCCCCCCTTCCCTTCTTACCTGTAGCCTGGAAGGGGGGGGGGGGCGCTGACATCCATCCCTGGTGGTCCTCGTGGTAAGTGAACTCTAGCCTGTGGGGCTAGAGATCACTCTCGCGAGACCCGGCCGGTTGCCATGGCAACGGCCCGGATCTCGCGAGAAACCCGGCGGAGCTGCAAGTTAGAGCTCCGCCGGGTCCGCCTCTCCAGGCTGGCTCCCTCCCTCTCTCTCCCAGCCGGCGGCCGCATTTGACAGCATGTGGGCCGGTGAGGGAGATCTTTGATCTCCCCACCGGCCCTACATGCAACACAGCGGGGCCGGCGCTCAGATAGCGCCGGCCCTGCATAGACCGGCTGGATCCCCCCGGCCTCGGCCCGTGGCCATCGCGGCCAACCGGGCATTTGCCCGGTTTGCCCGATGGCCAGTCCGGGCCTGGTCTATACACAAAAGGCTTCAGCTAAGCTACGGTTGTTTTGGGGACTATCGTGTCCTTTTAGTGCCTGAATATAGGTCATGTTTATATTAAAAGGAACATTTAGAGTGGCCCAAAGTCATAGATCATATTTTTTTCTCCTATCAATCCAGCACACTATATATATTGCAGCAGACTGGAAGCTGTCATCAGCTAATGCTTATTTGCATTTTCTTTTACTGACCATGATTTGAATTCAAACTATATTCAGATATTTCTGAATACACTAAGCAAATAGTAAGAATGCAGCTCTGATTTCAAATTAAACCTTTTTGTCCTGTTTCACTAATATGCAGTGATACTTATAACAAATCTCATGATTTTCTATGTGCATCTTCCAATTATCTATCTGATATTGATCCTTCAAGTCCCCAAACATAATCTCCCCATTTCTCTTCTGTTACCTTTAAACTCAACTACCATTATCTCAAATAGCAAGCTCACGGCCCGTCATCTTTTATTAAATTATTTTCAAAGTGCCATAAGCACCAGAGTGCCTTGTAGTGGTTATGGTATCAGCAGTCCCCTGACTCCCCCATTGTAAGTAGTCAAAGCATTTTAGAAAGGTTCGACTTCTTACTTAGGGTACGTCCAGTGTCATTCCCTGCCACCACTACAATCACCTGACCCTCTCAACCAATGAGCTTGTCTCCTTACTGCAGGGCTTAGCTCAAAAGAGCTATCATAAGCTTCCAAGCAGTATCTTCCAACTGTTCTAAAATGGTTTGACTACTTAGAATGGAGTGGGGTGCTAGCGCACTCCTGGCACCATAATCACCTAGAGTGCACTGTAGTAGTTATGGTGCTTTGAGTGTTCTTCAAAGGGTTACTCTAAGCACTATAACAATTTACGTGATTTGAAGTGGCCATTATGGTTGGCGTTTGTATGTGCAACATTTCAGTTTGAAATCAGGCTGCCAAGACAACTTGGTCTAAGTGCTGGAACACAGATATGTTTTCCTTTCTTTCTTTCTCTCTTTCTCTTTCTTTTTTTTTTTTGTTGATAGTGGGACTATGCCAGTAATGATTACTATAATCAAAAACATTGTTTGATTGGAGTAACCATTTAAATGTGATATATGCTACATACAAATGTATTGGCTTGATGATATACTACTTTTGTACTGATAACTATTTATACTTTATATGATCTATAAGCCCTTACTTGTGAATACAATTTGCCTATTTACAGCTTCCTCGCTAGGAAATCTATAGAAAGAACAAACTTTGCAAGATGCTCTGAATTTCCAGTTGGGTGAAAGCTAAATGGTGCATCTTAAATAAAGATTGATTGACTAATTGCATCTGATGGCTATATCTGTATACCAATTAGTATGTATTCACAGCAGAGAAATAAAATATATTTTTCTTACCTGTTAAAAAGTTGCTTTTCTGAATTACGTAAATAGGAGTGTGAGTCTACAAACAGACTCATCATCTGGACCAACAATCCACATGACATATTCTCAGGTTTCATACAATAGAAATGCTCCTCTTCTTTGAGATCTGAATATTCACACAGTTCTTGTGTTCCATTTAAATTAAACCCACACTTCATATTGACCACTTTCCCATGACTAACAAATTTCCCTGTGTAATTTACATAGCCATATCCTTTATTTCTTGCTTGCCACAAGGCTGAGACACCTTCACTCGGATGGATCATATGGATGGAAAAGTTAACTACACCCGGCCAAAATAGTGTAAAGTGAATGTTATATGTTCCATTTTCTAAATCCTCAATTCTTCCAGATGCACCAGCTTTAACATTAGAGGAAAATATTCTTGCCATAAGAAAGTCTCCTCCATGGGTCTTCCTCTTGCCCACATGATCAAACATATCAACCTTGACAACTAGAGAGTCTCCAACACAATATTTGTCTCTAGGATTGACTAGTGTGGCCATGCTCTTGCGAGCATCAGTTGTGTTGTCAAAGTGGGAGAAAGTGATCTTTGGAATCATGGTGTCAATTTTGTTTAAGATTTTATTTACTTCAAGTTGCAGTTCAGTTGTCTCCTTCCATATGCCTTCCTCCTTCTGTATTTCATGGTCTTGCACCGCATCACAGTTTATCTTGAACTGGACAAAGGCAGGGATCTTGTAAAAGAACAAATAAGTTATGATTAAAAAAAAATTGGTGGCTATTTGTAAATTAACTTCAGTTTGAAAAAAAGAACATTGAGTAAAAAAAAAAAAAATGCTTTTGCTAACCTTCATAACTTAAACCAACCTCTTACCTGGTGAAAAAAAAAGGTAAATGATAACTCCAAGCACCATTACCACTTCAGTGATTTGAAGAGATCATTGGGATTGGATCCTGCATGTGGAGAGTTTTGCTATGAAATGCAGCACATACAGAGATAAACTTGTTCCTAGGCTAGCTAATAATGCCTTTATGACGTTGCCAGTGGTGGAGATAAACCTCTGGCAACAAGAGTTCTGAGCTGGCGTAGACAGTTCTGTGCATGTTTGGTGTATGTCTGCACACACAGCAGGCAGGTGACAGACAACAGCATGTCCTCTCCTCAGCCCATCCCCCTTGACATCTCTTTGTGGCATCACTCCCACTCAAATCAGGAAAGTGACATCACTGGATGACCATCGAGATGAGGAGGAGCTTGGCACTAGAATGGAGGAAAGTATTAGCTATTTTATTATATACTGATTTCATGGATGGGGGCTAGTAATAGTCAGAAGAGAAGGCAATTGAGCAAGAAGAAGATACAATCAGATTGATGAAAATTGCACAATCAAGGGGTATTTTTATCATCTCGGACGCAGTTCTTAATTTAAATGAGATCCTCATTTTAGAAACAGGACTAAAGTTTTACCCGAATGTTTCAGCCAACCCTTTTAATCTATTTATTGACTTAAATACATTTGTTCAGCAGATGTCTTTATTGATGTTTTTAGAAAAAATATGTTTTTTTTAAACAGAGACATAAATACAAAAGCTACGTGTTACAGAGACATAGATGCAACCAATCACATTTTTAAATCTAAGTCTACTTTCTGTCCAAATGAGAAATGACACCAAATAGAAGCATTTTTTTTTTAAATGGTCAATAGAGATATCAGCAAGCTTGACCTTAAACTTGAGAAATAAAACAACTGAAAAATAGAAAGGATATTGTAATAAAGAGTGCGGACAAAGGGGGAGGAATTTTTGTTATGCCCATTGAATTTTATTTAAAGAATCAGATAGACTCTTCGGGGACAAAGTAACTTAGAAAAAAATATCTAACCCCAATGAGATTTTTAATAGAGAATTAAAAACCATGTTAATGGAGTACAAACTGCAAACTGGTCACAGATGCATGCAGAGCCATCCACAAAATAAATAAAAATACAATATTATACTAATATAGGTTACACATTTTACTTTTTAAAAAACACTATAACACTTTATAGGAATATCTATTTACAAAGGATCCACATTTAACATTTAAAAAGTTATAATTATCAGTTCCTAGCCAAAAAAGTTTCAACATACGCCAGGTTTATATTCAGAGCATATTTACATATAGTAGCAAAAAATGCTACCATTGGATATTTCTATAAAGTGTAATAATGTTTTTCTTTTTAAAGTAAAATTTGTAACCTACAGTTGTAATAAAAAAGTATGTGAACCCTTTGGAATGATATGGATTTCTGCACAAATTGGTCATAAAATGTGATCTGATCATCATCTAAGTCACAACAATAGACAATCACAGTCTGCTTAAACTAATAACACACAAAGAATGAAATGTTGCCATGTTTTTATTGAACACACCATGTAAACATTTACAGTGCAGGTGGAAAAAGTATGTGAACCCCTAGACTAATGACATCTCCAAGAGCTAATTGGAGTGAGATGTCAGCCAACTGGAGTCCAATCAATGAGATGAGATTGGCGGTGTTGGTTACAGCTGGCCTGCCCTATAAAAAACACACACCAGTTCTGGGTTTGCTTTTCACAAGAAGCATTGCCTGATGTGAATGATGCCTCGCACAAAAGAGCTCTCAGAAGACCTACGATTAAGAATTGTTGACTTGCATGAAGCTGGAAAGGGTTATAAAAGTATCTCCAAAAGCCTTGCTGTTCATCAGTCCACGGTAAGACAAATTGTCTATAAATGGAGAAAGTTCAGCACTGCTGCTACTCTCCCTAGGAGTGGTCGACCTGTAAAGATGACTGCAAGAGCACAGCGCAGACTGCTCAATGAGGTGAAGAAGAATCCTAGAGTGTCAGCTAAAGACTTACAAAAGTCACTGGCAAATGCTAACATCCCTGTTAGCGAATCTACAATACGTAAAACACTAAACAAGAATGGATTTCATGGGAGGATACCACAGAGGAAGCCACTGCTGTCCAAACAAAACATTGTTGCACGTTTACAGTGTGCACAAGAGCACCTGGATGTTCAACAGCAGTACTGGCAAAATATTCTGTGGACAGATTAAACCAAAGTTGAGTTGTTTGGAAGAAACACACAACACTATGTGTGGCGAAAAAGAGGCACAGCACACCAACATCAAAACCTTATCCCAACTGTGAAGTATGGTGGTGGGGGCATCATGGTTTGGGGCTGCTTTGCTGCGTCAGGGCCTGGACGGATTGCTATCATGGAAGGAAAAATGAATTCCCAAGTTTATCAAGACATTTTGCAGGAGAACTTAAGGCCATCTGTCTACCAGCTGAAGCTCAACAGAGGATGGGTGTTGCAACAGGACAATGACCCAAAGCATAGAAGTAAATCAACAACAGAATGGCTTAAACAGAAGAAAATATGCCTTCTGAAGTGCCCCAGTCAGAGTCCTGACCTCAACCCAATTGAGATGCTGTGGCATGATCTCAAGAAAGCGATTCACACCAGACATCCCAAGAATATTGTTGAACTGAAACCGTTCTGTAAAGAGTAATGGTCAAGAATTACTCCTGATCGTTGTGCATGTCTGATCTGCAACTACAGGAAACGTTTGGTTGAAGTTATTGCTGCCAAAGGAGGTTCAACCAGTTATTAAATCCAAGGGTTCACATACGTTTTCCACCTGCACTGTGAATGTTTACATGGTGTGTTCAATAAAAACATGGCAACATTTCATTCTTTGTGTGTTATTAGTTTAAGCAGACTGTGATTGTCTATTGTTGTGACTTAGATGATGATCAGATCACATTGTATGACCAATTTGTGCAGAAATCCATATCATTCCAAAGGGTTCACATACTTTTTCTTGCAACTGTATATTAGTATAATATTGTATTTTATTTTGTGGATGGCTGTGCATGCATCTGTGACCAGTTTGCTAATAGTCTTTTATTATAAGTCCTTTTTAAATAGCTTTTTGCCATGTTTCGATCGCATTCTCAACAGTTTTGACCCTCAAAGTCTTCCGTGGGCACTCCACAATTTGCAGAGGTAGATTAATTTTAGACACTTGAAGACCTTGTATTAAGGAGGCAGGAATTCTCCGTAAATGGACGGTCTAATGAAACTTAGCATGATTAGGTAATTATCAAGTAATTATACCCACTTAGATGGATTGTTAATTACCTCTGTTTTCAGCATGCACAATATAATATGATACCTTGTATGGTTATTTTGCAATTTTATTTGCTATAATACACAATTTTGTATATTGATTGGTTGTTAATTGACTTTGTATTGATTGTTAATGAGATACCCTATATATTAATGGTTTGTGCTCTGTTGTGTTAGCTTAATAAAGACATCACATCACTCTACACCATTATAGTAACAGCAAAGTAGTCCAGGCACTCAGGGTCTTCATACATCAGCAGATATATTGAAAAAACATGACAGATAAAGCAACGTTTCGATCCCTTCAGGATTTGTCAGACCTAGGTACAGTGCATCAAGGTCTACAGGTGATGAGAGTGGGAATCCCTCCCTTTTTTTCTACACCATTATAGAACATAGTTTAGTTTAGGCCTCCTGGCGGTCAAAACGGTTTTAGAAAAAGACAGGGATATCTCTACGGATTTTAATATATTTTTACTAGATGGTATTCATTTTATCTTGACACACAATTTTTTTCTTTTTTTATTGATGACTTCTTTCTCCAGTTACAATGAATTACAATGAGCACCAAGTTCGCACCAAGCTATGCCATTTTGTTTTTTAGAGTATTGGGAAACAAATCATATTTGGTCCAAAAACCCATACTTGGTGCTTTGGGGAAGGTATATTGATGACATTTTAATAATTTGGAAGGGCACAGTAGATAATCTAAATCATTTTATTGCCTTTATTAATGATAATCAATTATCATTAGTTTTTACACATACTATTAATTTAAACGAGATTCATTTTCTAGATCTTAAAAATTATATTAAGAACTAAAACCTTTTTAGAGCCCACAAATGCCAACAGTTACACCCTACTTGGCTGCGGGGAGTACCCTGTAGCCAACTGACTAGATTATGAAGAAACTGCACAGATCAAGATTGTTTTTCAGATCAAGCTCTTAAAAAGTAAATTTATGGAAAAGGGCTATACAGAGAATGTCATTGATAAAGAAATTTCATTTCACGTGTTTTATATATGAATAGAAATTATTTTTTAATAGACAAGGAACCTAACCACGTTGTCACGAATAATACATTTGCTTTCACTTTTAATACACAGTATGATGCCCATGCCTTCACAATTAAGAAAATCTTGAAAAAGCACTAGCCTCTTTTATTAGATGAGATTTTAAAAATATTTTAGCATCAAGCACATATAGAAATTCCTCTAAAAATAATCTTTTAATAAAGGTTTCTATATGTGCGGGTTATGCAAAAGTTGTGAGTCATTTAAGATCAAGGACCAAATAACATGTAATACCACGCATGTGGTGCATCTATTAACATGTGGATGCCGGGTACAATACACCGGTAGGACAACCAGACCCCTTTAAAGCATTGAAACAATATGAAAAATAAATTAATTACATTCAGTGCCACTACATTGCAACAAATGTCAAAAAGTTGTAATTTTGGTAATTTCTCTTGTGTAGGCATAGAAAACTTTTCACTTGATGAAAGAGTAGCTGATTTGGTCACTAAACTGAGACAGAGAGAGGGTTTTGGATATACACCCTAAAAACCATGCAGCCACAAGGACTAAATGTAGACTTTGACATGGTTTGTTTCCTATGAGGATATGAATATCCATTTTGGATACATTTTGGCTTTTTAACTAAAAACTATTTCTTTCTTGCTAAATTTTATTCTCATTCAACGTTTTATCTTATGTTCTATCTTTATAAATTTTTCTCTTTTGACCTCTGATTCTGAACTAATTATTTTAAGTTTGTCTTTTTATGTCATTTTTTATTGATTTTTTTTTTTTTTAAATCACTTTTTGTAGTGCAGATTTATACACAGAGGCTAGTAGCGACATAATAGTAAAACAATACTAAAAATTAAGGTAACTTTTTTTTGTACTCTTTTTTTATTTTATTTTAACAGTTGTGAGGGCTGAAGAAAGACACGAATAGAAGAAAGAAGACATCTAATGGTAAGTATGACATTTTATTTTAAAGGGCTAGTTTATTGGCCCTCCCGCACAATAGGGTGAGGGGGGTAGGTAGGGTATTTTTTATTGGGGGGGGAGTGACTACGGGCTCGGGGACCCATAGTCACTTTATTATTTATGGTCCCCACCTGCCGCTCATGGGTGGTGACCAGGGGGGATGTTAGGTCCCCCTTTAATTAATTAGGGTCCCCATCTGCTGCTCATGGGTGGGGACCTGGGGGGGACATTAGGTCCCCACTATTATTTATTTATTTAGGGTCTCCACCCACCGCTCATGGGTGGGGACCAGGGGGGACATTAGGTCCCCCTTCAATTAATTAGGGTCCCCACCTGCCGCTCATGGGTGGGCCTGCAGGAGGATTTAACCTACCTTTTATTAATATGGGAGTAATTAATATTATTACAAGGAGGGAGCTGGTAGCGCTTCCGGCTCCCTCCTTGGTTTTTTTTTTTTAGTGTGTTTTTGCGCATTCGAAAAATTTGTCATTTTCCCTTTTATTTTGTTTATATTTTGTATGTAGGGCTTTTGTTTACATTTTAGTAAACAAATACGAAAAAAAAATTTTTTCGGACTAAATCGTATTTGTCTGAAAACTAAAGCACATGTCTAGCGATTACCATAATAGTAAAACCAGTAAACAAGACAGGTGCTCAACAGGCAACAGTGTGAATGGTATAATTGGGCAGCACAATGCCATTGAGAGTCCTGGTCTCCTCCTCTCAGATCATCCAAGATCTGATGTGTCGGGTGAAAGTGACAAAGTACCCCAAGTAACTTCCAATTACCATGACTTCCATGCACTGCCGCCCACCGAGCTGTACACAGCTGTCTCCCATATGGGTTTTGCCCATTGCCGCCTCACAGGTCGGATCAGGTTCAAAGAAGGGGTCATGGCCAACTACTGAGTTTTCTGCTCAATGTCCACCAGGGGTCTGCACATGGCCTTCTCCACTCTGAGCTTCAGCTGTCGCCTTTGCTCTAGTCGAGCCTGCTCAGGTATCGGAGTCACAGCCTCCTTTTGTGCATTGGACGGCAGACTCGGAGGTGTATCATCAGGGAGTTTTCGCTGGTCAGGGTGGTGCTTTCGGGTGGTTAACCTGAGCCAGAAGTCTTTGAAGATTCTGTCTAGTGTAGACAGAGTTAAATATTTTTCCCTGTACGGATCAGGGGAGCTTGCTCCATCCACCATCTTAAGTGTGACATTGTCGTCTGTCTATTTCTCACAGCAGCATCGTGTAGCTCTAGTGCTGCAGTGGAGCCTCCAAGGGTAGACCAAGATCACCCCACCAGTACAACCGGTGTTTTTTTTTTTTGATGGCTCAGTGACACGGCAAGCCTGGGATCAGACGCTTCCTCGGCCGGAATGGACAACTAGCCCGCAGCCTTCAAGACACAACAAAATAAGGTAAGTTGACAATTCTTGTTAGCAGAAAATATGCCTTGATGGTTCCACGAACCAACAGATCAAACTGGGTCTCAATATCCACTGTTTAGGAGCTAGAAATCAAGAGCTTTATGCCAAGTTTAGAGGAGCTTTAGTGAAACATGTCTGCACAGCTTAGCAGTCAGGCACCACCCCCATTTATTGAGTTTTTATAGCTAAATAGGTCTGAAGTCTTAAGGCTCTTTTCGGTGTCATCTAACCACTTGTATTTTATGTCTATATGTTTATATTTTACATTATGGACTTCTGAGCATCTATGTGTCATGTTCTCAATCAGGTCAGATAGGAGACGATTGCCAGGGTTAACTGAAGTGGCTTTATTTACAGGTGTGACGAAGTGCGCTTCGGCACTTGTTCCTGGAGAGGCCTGCTTGGCCAGTCTCTTGCCTTGTGACTATGGCCCCTGGGATGTATTGCGCTTTAAAAACGTTAATTGGGCTTATGGACTTTTATTAGACTGTTTCTGGCCCTTTAAATGCTCTGGGAAAAGATCTACTGTACTTTTGCTATGGCACTTCAGATGCAGCCGAACGTGGTCAGCAGTGTTTTGCCATCGAGTTCATGGAACTAAAATCGGATAGTCGACGGCACGAACACGGCTGAAGTTTTACCTTCTCTGTGACTTTGATGCTCCGACAGTATTCGAACGGTGTTCGACTATACGAACGCCACATATTAACATTACCTATTTGCACGAACTGCTGCCATTCTTGCATTCGAACAGCATTTGAACTGTGATGAATAGACCGGCCACACAGCCCAAATCTGTGGGCAGGAAAATGTGCGTGCGGTCAGTCAAAAGAGACTTCCAGCTAACTCTCGAACGGCTGAACGGATTAGCATGATTTTTGGATATGCAAATAGGATAGGGGACAATCTGCTAAATACAAATAAAACAAAACAACATAGCGTATAACTGTGTGGAGACTGGCACTGTTATGTATTCATAATTGGTCACTCACAAATTTGTGGAGATAAAACAGCCTTGAGTGATATATTTTTCCTTCAGTGTCCAGAGTGTTGTCCCTCCTCACAATTTCATCAATCCATAGATGTATATATCTCAAGAAAGGGAAAATATATACAAAAAATGTAGTGCACTTCCAGAGTATGAGGAAAAAAGTATTTAATAACTTACATTCAAGTTTAAAACAAACAGCATGTCACCATAAAGCGTCCTACGCGTTTCGTCCTTAGCTTGGACTTCCTCAGGGACTTGGTGTCAATAAAGTGCAGTAAAATACAATAGCAGCAATAAAATATATCCCTCCCACAGTCCTTTTATACATCCCCATTCAGTGTTGAAGTTCTTTCAGCTGGTGTTCGATTTTCATTTTCGCGGCATGGGGCCGGATGACGTCATCACGTACGTTGCGTGCGTTCCACGGGACCGGATGACGTCATCGCGTGCGTTGCGTGCGTTCCACTTTGCGTTTCACAGACCCGGAAGTGGGTCGTGATCGTTGTTCACTCATTCTATTACACTGACTCAAAGTATATACAAGTGGGTGGACAAAACGGGGAGGGGGAAAGGGAAACAGTTAAAAGAGTTCTCTGGAAGGCACTATCTTTACAAGGTAGATGTAAAGTAAAAAACGAAGAAAATATATATTTACATTACAATCTGAGTTTATAAATCTCTTAGTATGTAACCCATTTTCACAAATGAAGAATGCAAATCTATATAAAGACATATGTTTTTCCTTGTTTTACATCTGTGTACAATTTATATAACTCATACCAAAAAATATATATTTTTTGTATACCTAAGACTATATAAAGGAATCTTTAACTAGACATCTCATACAATTACAGTGTAATATACATTATACATATGATGTACAGATGATACTGTAGTTGGTGAAACCCATTTTCATTGCACCTTTGTCTCATTCTTCTTATAGAAAAGAGGTATATATATCTCTAAATAAGTGAATATATTAGAAAAAATGTTGAATTATATGAATAAAAATAAAAATGAAAATAAAAAGAGTCTCCACACAGTTATACGCTATGTTGTTTTGTTTTATTTGTATTTAGCAGATTGTCCCCTATCCTATTTGCATATACCTATTGAAGACAAGAGGAAGTCTTCGGGGATCTACCTGGATACTCCACCTATGATATAGGGGAAGTCCTGGTTTGCTTTCATTTATATTTTCTTTTCACTGGGTTGTGTTCACACATCTTGTTGTTTTTGTTTGTATATTATTATCCTCACTATTGTGACACAACCGTTATGGCAACTTACTCATTTGCAAATATACAAAGGGGTAGAAATGTTAGATTTGAAAAAATGTTTCACCAAAATATAGATAATATCCCTTTAAGAGATTCTGATAATTATTACTTTACCAAATTAGAACGCTTAATGGTAAAAGAAACAAAAAAATGGTGGGAAGTGTCCTATCTGGAAAGCTACCTTAAAGAGGGATTAATCCCTAGGGGATTGAGAGTGGAAAAAATCCCTGCATGTGGTATAGATAATGAGGAATTCCTAAAAAAATGGGACTTAATCTTAGACACATGCTCACAAAACCTTATGAAATTAATAATTGAATTTGAAAAGCAAGGTAGAGAACAAATAGAGACAGATATCAAAACCTTAGAATCTGAGGGAAGTCAGAATATAGAGCCCAATAAATATAAAGAAAAGGAACAAGAAATCTGTAATGTAATTAACAATCTGGAAGAAAGAATATCAGAAACTAAAAATAATAAAATGAAGAGAGATAGAAGAGATAAAACTTTCAACACTTTTTCCACTAGTAACAAAATTAAGAATAAACACAAACGAAATTTTGATAGAGACACCAGAAACTTTGAGGGATCACAGCAAAATACCTCCTTTAGAAGACGAGATACATATAAAAGAAACATTTCACCCACTCGAATAAGAAATCCTTTAATTAATCAGACACAAAATTCACCCTTTAAAATTAGAAGGTATTCTAATAATTACACACGAAGCCCACCTATCACGAGACGCAAAACATTTACTACAAACAATGTCTCACAGACCCAAAATTCCTCTAAACAAAGGGGAAGGAGGGAATCAATTTCCCCAAATCGACGTGACTCCCCCCCAAAGAGATCTTATGCCCAGGCAACAAGAACTAATCTGGAACATACAGATGAGAGGGAAAACCTTTTTTTAGAGTGAGGATCCCATCACAGGGATGGGAGAATAACTCAATTCTTCAAACCACGTTACAATCACCAGGGAATTACATCAGACATCCACTCAATTTCCCCGAAAAGAAAAAGAGTAGAGGAGAATCCACGAAGAGAGGACTCTCTAAGACAAAGACAATAGAGAAGCAATACGGAATTTATAATTTAACTGATATAGAGCTGAGTGATACTGATTTAAAAGCTTTAAGCAAAGGCTTAAAATTTGCCCCTAACCAAAAAATGAATTTCTTTAATACATATATTGATGTCCAAAAATACATTCGTAAAATGACACTAAAAAGATTTTTTCTAAAAAGAGAGATAGAAGAAAGTACAAAAGAAATCACCACAGAACAGAAACAATTCAAAAAGAAATCACATTTCTATCCAGTAGGGGACAGAGGCCCTTTTCTAGAAACATTCAATAATATGGTATGCCATGACCTAGAAAAATTGGAAAAAGAAAAAAACTTAGGAGTGAATAAATACAATATGAGTAAAGAAGAATCAGCAAGCATAACTAAATTACAAAAAATGGACACCATAGTAATAAAGGAAGCTGACAAAGGGGGGGCTATAGTCATTATGACCAGAGAATACTATATGAATGAGGCACATAGAATTTTGGGAGACATAGAAACTTACATTAAACTCACAGGAGATCCAACAAAAAGATTTAACACCATCTTGGGATCTTTATTGGAACAAGCATATAAAAATGATATAATTTCTAAAAACAATAAGGAATATCTCTTCAATAATTTTCCAATAATACCCATTTTTTATTTTCTCCCCAAACTACACAAGAACCCCACAACCCCCCCAGGTAGGCCAATTATCAGTGGCATTAACTCCGTATCTGCCCATCTATCAGAATTTGTAGATCACCACCTTCAGAAATACGCACAAGAAGCACCTTCTTACTTAAAAGACACTGCTCATGTTTTAAGAATTTTGGAGAATGTAATTTGGGAACCCGATTATGTCTGGGTGACCATAGATGTCACGTCACTATACACAATAATAAAACACAACAAAGGTATAGTTGCAGTGGAACGTATTATGGAAAAAGATGAAAATATATCACCAAACTTTCGAAATTTTATTTTAAATAGTATCCACTATATTCTTAAACATAATTATTTTTTCTTTGATGATTCATTTTACCTTCAAACCACCGGTACAGCCATGGGGACCAGGTTCGCCCCCAGCTATGCAAACATATATATGAGGGATTTGGAATCCAACCACATATGGAGTGGGCATAGCTGGGTAGCGAACCTGGTCCTATGGAAACGTTTTATTGATGACATAATACTAATCTGGCGAGGCTCACACGAAGATTTGTCATCATTTATACACTACATCCATCAAAATGACTATGGTTTAAAATTTACACATGAAACCAATATCACTAGCATCAACTTTCTGGATCTAAATCTCTTTATAGAAGATAATCAGATTCAATCAAAATGTTTTTTTTAAAAAACGGAGGGTAATAGTTTTATCCACAGAAAAAGTTGTCACAAAGATAAATGGCTGGAGACTATACCAAGAAGCCAGCTAATACGAGTGAGAAGGAATTGTACAAAGAATTCAGACTTTAGGGAACAAGCCAAACATTTAAAAAATAAATTTGTGGCAAAAAAATATGAAACAACTTTGCTAGACAAAGAAATTAAGGAAATAGGAGAAAAGAACAGAAGAGATTTGATAGTATCTAATCCCAAAAAACATTCTAAGGACAACTATAATTTTTCTTTTACGACCCAATATAATACACAACATTGGAAAATAAAAAAGATTCTCAACAAACATTGGGATATCTTACGTCAGGATCCTATTTTGGGGAAAGTGCTACCAAAAAAAACACCAGTCATTTTCAGGAGAACAAAAAACTTAAAAAATCTATTGGCACCAAGTTATGCTCTAAAAATTCCACGCAAAAGTACGACTCTAAACATCAGTGGTTTTAACCCCTGCAATTCTTGCAAAGCATGCAAAAACCAAAAATTTACCCAAAAAAAAGAATTTATAAGCTTCACTACAAAAGAGAGATTTAAAATAAAATCGAATATAAATTGTAATACGAAAAATGTGGTATACATGCTACAATGCCCTTGCGGGAAACAGTACGTGGGGAGAACATGCAGAAAACTAAAAGAGAGGATATTAGAACATCAAAATAATATCAGGAAAAACTCAACGAAACATATAGTACCACTACATTGCAACACTTGCAATAAATTTGATTGGCGGAGTTTCAGTTTTTTGGGTATAGAACATGTGGACCCATATTGGAGAGGAGGGGATTTGACCAAAAAGCTCTCTCAAAGAGAGACTTTTTGGATCAATAAATTAAAAACACTCCAACCCCTTGGTCTAAATTTAGATATAGATTTATGGAGTTTTTTTGAAGACTAAATACACCATCTTTTTCATATTTTGTTTCTGTGGAATGTTTGGGAATCATTGCACTTTTCTCTCATTCAAAAATTAAAAATTATTATTATGTATATACATTTTTTCATTCTATTCTCATTTCCAATTTAACTTAATTTTTATCCCCATTTTCATCTTTATTTTCATTTTCTATATATATATATTATATATTTTTTATTTTTATTTTTATTTTTATTTTTATTTTTATTTATATTAATATTTATTTTTATTTTTATTTTTATTTTTATTTTTACTTTCACATTTAATTCTATTTTTATGTAATTTTATTTTCATTTTCATTTTATTTTTGTAATTTTATTTTTATTTTTATTTTATTTTTATTTTTATTTTTATCTTTATTTTTATTTTTATTTTTATCTTTTTATTTTCATTTTTATTTTTATTCATATATTTCAACATTTTTTCTAATATATTCACTTATTTAGAGATATATATACCTTTTTTCTATAAGAAGAATGAGACAAAGGTGCAATGGAAATGGGTTTCACCAACTACAGTATCATCTGTACATCATATGTATAATGTATATTACACTGTAATTGTATGAGATGTCTAGTTAAAGATTCCTTTATATAGTCTTAGGTATACAAAAAATATATATTTTTTGGTATGAGTTATATAAATTGTACACAGATGTAAAACAAGGAAAAACATATGTCTTTATATAGATTTGCATTCTTCATTTGTGAAAATGGGTTACATACTAAGAGATTTATAAACTCAGATTGTAATGTAAATATATATTTTCTTCGTTTTTTACTTTACATCTACCTTGTAAAGATAGTGCCTTCCAGAGAACTCTTTTAACTGTTTCCCTTTCCCCCTCCCCGTTTTGTCCACCCACTTGTATATACTTTGAGTCAGTGTAATAGAATGAGTGAACAACGATCACGACCCACTTCCGGGTCTGTGAAACGCAAAGTGGAACGCACGCAACGCACGCGATGACGTCAACCGGTCCCGTGGAACGCACGCAACGTACATGATGACGTCATCCGGCCCCATGCCGCGAAAATGAAAATCGAACACCAGCTGAAAGAACTTCAACACTGAATGGGGATGTATAAAAGGACTGTGGGAGGGATATATTTTATTGCTGCTATTGTATTTTACTGCACTTTATTGACACCAAGTCCCTGAGGAAGTCCAAGCTAAGGACAAAACGCGTAGGACGCTTTATGGTGACATGCTGTTTGTTTTAAACTTGAATGTAAGTTATTAAATACTTTTTTACTCATACTCTGGAAGTGCACTACATTTTTTGTATATATTTTCCCTTTCTTGAGATATATACATCTATGGATTGATGAAATTGTGAGGAGGGACAACACTCTGGACACTGAAGGAAAAATATATCACTCAAGGCTGTTTTATCTCCACAAATTTGTGAGTGACCAATTATGAATACATAACAGTGCCAGTCTCCACACAGTTATACGCTATGTTGTTTTGTTTTATTTGTATTTAGCAGATTGTCCCCTATCCTATTTGCATATACCTATTGAAGACAAGAGGAAGTCTTCGGGGATCTACCTGGATACTCCACCTATGATATAGGGGAAGTCCTGGTTTGCTTTCATTTATATTTTCTTTTCACTGGGTTGTGTTCACACATCTTGTGATTTTTGGATATGTTTGTTCCCTTATTACGCTGTTTCTAAAAATGTGATGTGATGTGTAATTTTAAAGTTATAGAAAATGTGTAAAAAGTTTATTTTTTGCTTGGAGATAATTGAGCTGATTAGTAATTAGCCCAATTATCTCCCAAGCAGAGGGGAGGATTTCACTGTAATGAATGGGAGTGTTTAACTGTGTGTATGTATATGATTGGTTGTTAAGTTTGTGCTTTCAGTGCCCAACAAGGTCCACGTGTGTGGTAACCTTGTTTGAAAATGTGTATAAAAGGAGCAATAAAGCCTCTGTGCATTTTGTTCCTTTTTGACCCTCAACACAGTCTTGTCTCGTGATTAGAGGGGAACTGCTATAATCACACTGGGGATTGCTATACTTTGTATATTCCCTTGAGCTCTAATCACTTAGCTCTTTTAAGAGCCGTTCCTTATACGCTCTCCTGGAGGAGAGGTATTTTCCACATGGTCCTGGAGGACAGAAGCTGATCCGGGGTGGAAGGAAGACGGCGAGACTCCAGTTAAGCTATGGTTAAGCTATGGCGGTTGTGGAGTCTGCGGTGGTTATGATGTCCGGTGCGTTGCGGTGCTTGTGGTCCTCAGTGTAAGCTAGGAACGTCCGTCAATGGAAGGTACTCGGTCAGAGTGCAGGTGATCCGTTACAACAGGTTTTGGCATTACAGCAGTAACTTGTAGAAGATAATAAGGATAGTTGATAATAATCCAAGTAGGATGCAATGCAGGTAAGTACAGGAGAGTTGCTAATAATCCAAATTAGGAAGGAGTAAGGTTTGTAGCAATTTAGGTAGGATGCAATGCAGGTAAGTACAGGAGAGTTGCTAATAATCCAAGTAGGATGCAATGCAGGTAAGTACAGGAGAGTTGCTAATAATCCATATTAGGAAGGAGTAAGGTTTGTAGCAATTTAGGTAGGATGAAATCAGGTAAGTACAGGAGAGCTGATAATCCAAGTAGGATGCAATGCAGGTAAGTACAGGAGAGTTGATAATAATCCAAATAAGGAAGGAGTAAGGTTTGTAGCAATTTAGCTAGGATGCAATGCAGGTAAGTACAGTTTCTCTTACAGGAGTCAGGATCTCTCACAGGTTCCAGGATTTCTCTCAGGAGCCAGGATCTGAAGTCTTAGAATGAACACCAACTTCAATGTAAAGGCCCCTTACTTAGTTGGGTGTGTCCATTTATAGCAGAACTTGTTTCATACTCACAGGTGAGTATGAGGAGACTAGTGGCTAGGGAGGCCACTAGAGGTGAAAACCAGGAATTACATTTAAAGGGATGGTAATAAACAAAAAAATCTTGTTTGTCAGTATAGGACCATGACACTATGGGACTGTAATACGGAGGTGGAACGCGTTTGCATTCCACTGTCGAACAAGGAACTGAACACAGAACTTTAAGAGTTGGAAAGCAGGTGCGTTCCACGACCGGATCATGATGACGTTCACGCTAGTATGTAAACAAGGCTTGACACGCAGACGGAAATCATACGAATTTAGGTGGGATACCCCACACGCTCCATCCCGATTGGCTTGAAGGCATTTGGAGACAGAACTGTATCATACAAGCTGGATTTCCCTGACGAAGTTGAAGCAAAGACGAAATGCATAGAGCAGCTGGACACTTTATCTTTTATTTTATTGTATTTGTTTAATTTTATTTGCTTACTTGTGGTTCCTGGTGGGTGCAAATTGACTTTTCCTGTGGAGCAGAAGAATCATGTGATTCTGATGGGCTTTTAACTCTTTACTCTCTTGTGAGTGCAACTTAATAAAGTGTTCATTTGTGTCATACAGTTTTGCACTATGTTTTTGTTTTTCTTTTTTCCAAATAAGCATAAGAAGTTGGGAAAGGAGAAAGAAAAGAAGTTTAAAGGACCACTATAATGCCAGGAAAACATACTTGTTTTCCTGGCACTATAGTGCCCTAAGGGTGCCCCCACCCTCAGGGTCCCCCTCCCGCCGGGATGGATGGAGAGTAAAGGGTTAAAACTTACCTTTATTCCAGCACCGGGCGGGGAGCTCTCCTCCTCTCCGCCTCCGATCCTCCCTTTCAGCTGAATGCGCATGCACGGCAAGAGCTGCGCGCGCATTCAGCCGGTCGCATAGGAAAGCATTTACAATGCTTTCCTATGGACGCTTGCATGCTCTCACTGTGATTTTCACAGTGAGAATCACGCAAGCGCCTCTAGCGGCTGTCAGTGAGACAGCCACTAGAGGATTTGGAGGCTGGATTAACCCTATTATAAACATAGCAGTTTCTCTGAAACTGCTATGTTTATAAAAAAAAGGGTTAATCCTAGAGGGACCTGGCACCCAGACCACTTCATTAAGCTGAAGTGGTCTGGGTGCCTAGAGTGGTCCTTTAATCCTGGTTTATACATTCTGCCTGTTTTATTCTACACTTTTGGGTGAATTTTAGTTTTTAGCTTTTTATAGTGTTCTTTTTATCTGCACCATTTGTGGTTCCTCTTTGTTTTTTATTTTGTAGGCTGTGCTTTTCATCTATCCCATGGAACATGTGACTTTAGCAGCCCAGAACTCCATTCAAGGGTCAATTTTAGACTCTATAGTTCATACTCTATTGAGTATCTGCAAGATGTGGTGGACAAATCCAATCCATGGAGGCTCCACCTCGCAACTTTCAGGACTTAAAGGGTCTGCTGCTAATGTGCCGGTTGTTACCACAGAACACGTTTAGAGGTCTTGTGGAGTCCATGCCTCGACACATCAGAGCTGTTTTGGCAGCACGAGGAGGAACTGCATGATATTAGGCAGGTAGTTTTAATATTGTGGCTGATCAGCATCTAGTCATTAACAGCAGTGTAAGTCATTTATCTGGTGCGCCTACCTCTCCAAGTAGGTACCACATCAATTTCACACCCTCAGATACTATTGCCAGCATTTCTAACAGTAGATGTTGTAGCCCTGCTCCTTTTAAGCATATTCCATTAAGCCACTCCCACTTCATTGCACCATCATGTCATTTCTGACACCCACTCACATTTTGGGGGTGTGGTTATCAAGGAAACACACAAGGCCTATACATACATCTGTTCAGTGCGCTGCTGTGGTTTCCCTCTGGTTACGTAAGAGTGCACTCTATACTGTTTGTTACCGTTTTTTTTTATGCTTACGTCTCCTGACTATTCTGATTTATGTATTCCTGACCTTGGCTTATCTAATTGAATTTGTGTACCTCTTTTATCCTGGACCTTTGGCTGTTTATTGACATTGCTATTTCTATAGTGAAAAGATGATTTTTATTTGGTTATAAAAATGTGTTGCACATTTTTTGGGGGGAATATTTCAATAATAATGATTCAAACCTAGAATTTAAATGACATAACAATAGCAGTATTTTTTTTTTTTTTTTTTTTAACTATGCTCTCATTACTTAGGAGTTATTATTATAAAAAGTATTGTCCCCCTATAGCAAACAACAGCCCAATTTGAGTTACTGTCCTGATCATATGAATGTTCCCCTTGAATTTCTGATACACAGATGTTATTGTTCTACCATGCATGATTTTGAGGATCAGTCTACTGATGTAACTAGTGAACTGCTGGCTAGGCTTTATCCTAGTAATTGTTTTCCAGAAAGTTTACATTTATACTAAAAAAACAAAATTGCATATTTCAAATAAAAATGCTAAATTAATAAATAAAACAGACATAAATTAAATTAGAGAAGACTATTTTTACAACAGACTATGGTGTTAAAATCAAAAGAGTTAGATATAACATTGCAATTAATTATATTTTATGGTGATGAAGGTTATTATATCTTGCATGAAGGCGTAAACTTTGTCATTCCAAAAAATGCTAAATTACAATGATTTCTGTCTTTAAGCAATACTAGAAAAAATACTACAACTCAACGTGGATATCTACTATTTGGCAGAGCTGATGCTCAGCAGATTGCTGCAAATGTTGCCAGTTTGTTGTTATATCCAGAACAATTTTCTTACAGATTACATATCCTTTTGAAAATGCAAAAAACACTATAAAGTTCAATTTTAAAAATGTTATATATCTGAATGTGTAGATAAACATATGTTTCAGTTTTTACCTCCATTTTTCAGTGAAGGGTTACATTTTTTTTTGCAGTGCATAAGATAGGTACATACAGCCTGAGGTACCCCAACAACAGTCCTCTGGCATCTTATCAAGCTGTACAAGTGGGGTAGGAGAATGAACATGCACAATATTTTTGTATGATAACATGCGTGAAACCTGAACCTCAGCGTGAACAAATGTAAAGTGGAGCGCTTATATGCTTGTATCAGTAGCCTGGTATTTTACATAAGACTGTTCATTGTGAGCTTGAGGATGGCATATCGTGTATGTTTGTCTATTCATGTAGAGTATGTGTAGGTGAACGTGCTACATACATGTTGGAGGCATCTTGCGTGCTTTGTTTTTTTTTCTTTTTTGTTGTGCAGCCAAATACATCTAAGCTCATAGTGTCACTGTAATGAAACCAAGTCTAGCCAAACCGTTTTCGGTAGTTTCCTCCCGAAATGTCAGAGTCTAAGAAAGTGAGAGTTCTGTTCGGCAGTTACAGGAAACGAAGTCCATACGAAATATAACAGCTTCCCAAGATAATTCCCTTGGTAAAGCATACGAATTCCAAATAACAGTCAGAGTCCAGGGTCAGGATACAAGTAGAACTAACGTTTATTCACATACATGGCTTTTTATGCAGGTCCCCATGCAAGGGGACATCCCACAGGGAGGAGTAACATTTATCCAATCCTGAACAGTAAAAATATAAAACACACCCAATACAAACAGGCAGTTCCCTCCCTTAGTCCTGGAGATAATCAGGTCTGATATAGTAACAACCTAATTATCTCCAGGCTGAAAATTCACTGTTTTCCCCAATTTCTGGAACACCCCTTTATACCTGGGGTATCCCCACAAATCCTATGTCCCCTGATAGCCCCGATCTGGGTGACCAACATATCCAAATTTCACCCAGATCGGTTCAGGGGTTCGCAAAAAGTATGGAAGTCCTTTGTGACCGGTTCACTGTGGGTGGGCTGCCCAAAATAGTTCCAGAGGTTCGTGGGGTTTTGCCGGTCACTTTAGAAAAAGGGAAAAAACGAATAAAAGTACCGAATGAATTCCCCTGGCTCCTAGCAGCGATTGTTCCCCTCATTCGTGTGCATATTTGTACCGAATAGCGCTCTTCTAGCTAATCGGTATCAATAGTTCCAGCGTTCGTATGATTGAGACCGGTGTTTGGGAAGTCGAGTGTCCGATTTTAGTTCCAGACACTCGACGACCAAGTCCCGCTGCCTTTGTTTGACGAAAAAAAGATGGCTGCGGTTTTCTCTGCCACGTGGCGTTCGGTAGTACGAACGCTGACCGCACACATAGAGGGTGAAAGTGATGCCGGCTTTGAAGTTAAGTGAGCCAGGGGTGGTCTTTGTTCGGCAGTCCCATCTGCCGAATGAAAATACACAGGAAAGCAAGAAATATGCAAAAAAATACCGAACAAATAGTAATTTCTTCACACTGCTCCCCTATCCATAGGTCGGCATACCCGCCTAGACCCTGTCGGGTTGGCTTGGGGATGTCCGAGAAAAGTCGATGTTTAGGAGTCCAGTTCGGTCTGGCGTGACAGGCCATCCGCATTACCATTTTGTTTGCCGGGCCGGTACTGCATAGTAAAATTATAAGGTTGAAGGGCCAGGCTCCACCGTAATAGCCTGGGATTGTCCCCAGCTACCCGGTTAAGCCATACCAGGGGGTTGTGGTCAGTCATAAGAGTAAATGCCCGCCCATACAAATAGGGCTGAAGCTTCTTGAGTGCCCACACGAGGGCCAAGCATTCTTTTTCTACGGTGGCATAGCTGACTTCTTGGGGTAAAAGTTTACGGCTGAGGTATGCCACCGGGTGTTCCATGCCGTCTGTTCCCACTTGGCTTAGCACGGCTCACAGCCCAAACATGGAGGCATCTGTGTGTACAAGAAATTGTTTAGTGTAGTCGGGTGCTGCCAACACAGGAGCCTCACTCAATGCAGCTTTAAGCTTCTGGAAAGCGTCCGTGCACTCTGGGGTCCAGGAGACCTGTTTGGGAAGGGCCTTTTTGGTAAGGTCGGTGAGGGGTTTGGCCAGGGCGCTGTACTCTGGGACAAACTTTCTATAATAACCGGCCGTCCCTAAGAAGGCTAGTACCTGGGTTTTGGTCCGGGGCTGGGGCCAATTAGCTATGGCCTCTACCTTAGCTGGCTCTGGACGCTGTCTACCGGAGCCCACCCGGTGGCCGAGATACTGTACCTCGGCCAGGCCTACGTGACATTTGTCGGGTTTCAATGTGAGCCCTGCGAGGTGGATTCGTTTGAATACCCTGGACACATGACCCAGATGGTCTCCCCATGTGCGGCTGTAGACGGCAATATCATCTAGATACGCGCATGCGAAGTCCTGAAACCCCTCCAGGAGCCTATCGGCCATCCTCTGAAACGTAGCCGGGGCATTCTTCATCCCAAAGGGCATAACCTTGAATTGGTATAGCCCGAAAGGGGTGACGAATGCCGACTTGGGGATGGCCGCAGGCTCCAAGGGGATCTGCCAATAACCTTTGCACAGGTCCAGGGTAGTCAAGTAGTTCCCCCCCGCCATACGGTCTAAGAGCTCATCTATTCTGGGCATGGGGTAGGCGTCTGTTATGGTACGATCGTTAAGCCTCCGATAGTCTACACAGAAGCGTGTGGTGCCGTCGCGCTTCGGTACTAGTACTACCGGGGAGGCCCAAGGGCTTTGAGAGGGTTCTATTACCCCTAGTTGTAACATATCCCTTAACTCAGTGAGCATACTCTCACGCACTGCTTCCGGGATCCGATATGGTTGTTGCCGCAGTGGCGTCTCTCCCTGGGTTTCCACGCGGTGTACCGCAGCGGAGGTATAGCCTGGGGTGGCTGAAAACATCTCTCGGTATTCCTGCAGCAGTTGAGTAGCCTCACCCTTCTCTATGGGGTTTAAATTTTGACCCAAGCTTACTTGGTCAATAGTACAGGGGGCGGTGTCTAGTAAATCAGGGAGGGGTAGTCCTTCACTATCCTCTGTGGCGGGGGCACACACGGCGCCCACATCCTCTGTTCTCTCAAAATATGGTTTGAGCATGTTCACATGGAAGGCTTTGGTCAGCCTTTCATCTGAGCATTTGCTCACGATGTAGGTAGTCTCGCTAACCCGTTCTACTACCTTAAAGGGTCCCTGCCAGGCTGCTTGCAGCTTATCCTTTTTAACTGGTCTCAGAGCTAATACCTTCTGCCCTAAGTCCAGTACTCTATCATGGGCTCCCCTATCGTACCATTTCCTCTGGTCTTCCTGGGCCGTCTGCAGGTTCTCCCTAACCGATTCGGTGAGAGCCCGCAGACGGTCCCGGAACTCCAGAACATACTGGACTATAGGGACTCCCCCCTCATCTGTGTTGCCCTCCCAGTGTTCCCGTACGAGCTCCAGTGGGCCCCGAACTTTTCTCCCGTACAGGAGTTCGAAGGGGGAAAACCCAGTGGAGGCCTGGGGCACCTCCCGGTAGGCAAACAGAAGGTGGGGAAGGAATTTTTCCCAATTCTTGTGGGACTCTGTAAAGGTTTTTAGCATCTGTTTTAGAGTGCCATTGAAACGTTCACAGAGCCCGTTAGTCTGGGGATGATACGGGGCGCTGAACAGGGGTTTCACTCCACAGCTCTGCCACAATTGTTGTGTCAGGGTAGCCGTGAACTGGGTTCCCCGATCGGAAAGGATCTCCTGCGGGAAACCCACTCGGGTGAATATCTGAATAAGGGCCTCTGCCACGGTCTCTGCCTCTATATTGGTGAGGGCGATTGCCTCCGGGTATCTAGTGGCGTAGTCGACTACCGTTAGTATGAACTTTTTGCCCGACTGGCTGGGTCGGCTGAGGGGTCCTATTAAATCCACCGCTACTCGGTGAAAGGGCTGTTCTATAATGGGCAATGGGTGGAGTTTGGCCTTCCGAAGGTCTCCCCTTTTCCCTACCCTTTGGCAGACGTCGCACGTCCTGCAATAATACTTGAGGTCCTGAGTGACCCTGGGCCAGAAGAATGTTTGGGTTAACCTGTCCCTTGTCTTTTTGACCCCTAAATGTCCTGCTAGGGGAATGTCATGACTGAGTTTTAACAACTCAGCCCGGAATTTACGGGGTACAATTAACTGTCTTTTGATGACCTGGGTGGCCCCCTGTCCCACCCCCTCGGTCACTCTATACAGCAACCCCTTATACCACTCAAACTTTTCGTGCGGGTTGTTCCCTGGGGTAACGGCCGCTGCCTTCCTATAACCCTCTAATGTGGGATCGGTACGCTGCTCTTGTTCAAACCCCTGGGGGGTATCCCAGAAAGGAAAGGGGGGATCGGGTAAGGGGGGTATGTCGACTCTTACCTGGTTTTCCTCAGAGTGCAGCGGAGCTTCCAGTCTGGCTTGAGCTCGGGTGGTAACCGGGTATGCCTCGGCAGGGGTGTCTCGGGCTAGTTGAGAGGTTAAGCATCCCACATCATTTCCCAACAAAACCTCGGCGGGCAGTTCTTGCATAATCCCAACCTCCAGCTGTTTGGACCCAGAACCCCAATCGACAAGGATATTAGCGGTGGGCAGTTTGTGGATAGCGCCCCCAGCCACCCTCACAGCGACTGTGCGTCCGGTGCGAGCTTGTGCTCTGATCGTGTGAGGTTGCACCACAGTCAAAGTAGCCCCAGAGTCTCTCAGCGCCCGGGCCCCCACGCCATCCACGGTAATCCATTGGCGGTGGTGGTCCCGGTTGTCACCCCCAGCTTGAACTGGGTTGACCTCGTGTAACACACTCCACTGTTCTTCTTGGTTAGGGACCTGGGTTGTGCCTTCTTGTTGCACACAATGGGCAGCTGCCCTGGGTTGTTGTGGGGGTTGCCGTTCCCAGCTTCCCCGGTTTAAGCGAGGGCACTGATTCTTATAATGTCCTGGTTGCTTGCAATAATGGCACACTGCAGGGGGTCGAGGTGTGTTTGCTGGGTTCGGTGAGGGGTTATTCATGTAGGGTCTAGGAGGGGTAGGGGTTGTTGGAGCCGTGTAATTAGGCTTAAAAGATGGTCTGCTCACCCCTTGCTCCTTCCTCCTGTTATCCTGGTACTCATCCGCTAGCCTGGCCGCTTCTTCCACAGTTTTTGGTTTTCTATCTTTAACCCAGTCCTTTATGTCCTCTGCAGAGTGATTAAAAAATAGCTCCAGTAACATTAGCTGCAACGCATCCTCCAGGGTGGTTGCTTGGCAGCCCTTCATCCAATTGCGGGCCGCCCGTTGTAGCCGAAAAGCCCATTCTGTATGGGAATCTTTCCCAGTCTTCCTCAGCTCTCTAAACTTTTTCCGGTATGCCTCCGGAGTTACAGCATATCTGGCCAACAAAATGTCTTTTACTTTTTCATAATTGTGTATGTCCCCCTCAGGTACTGCTCGCAGCGCCTCGGCTGCTCTACCTGACAATTTACTGCTAATGACTGCAGCCCATTTTGCGGAGTCTAATCCCTCCAGTGCACATTGGCGTTCAAAGTCTTGCAAGTAACTGTCAATTTCCATCTCATTGTCATTAAAAGATTTAAAGGCTGCATAATTTACCTTCTTTGGTATTTCCCCAGTACTTCCCGGGGAGTGTAGTAAATCTCCCTGTGACGGTCTGTCCCGGTCCTCTCGCTCTTTTTGCGATTGTCTGGCTTGTGCCATGACCTGCAGAACCGCCTCTGTAGTTGGGCTGGGTCCCAATAGACTGAGTATCCATCGGATGTCCTTTTGCATCACGTTTTCTTCCTCTTGATCCATTTCTGTATTACTGGTATTATCGCTCTGTATTAATTCTGCAATTAACGTGGCTTTTGTCTTGTTACTTGCCACTCTGCCTCGAGCTTCCAGTAAATCCTTTAGTGTGGTTCTTTTAAGTAGCTGGTACTGCTGAGCCATTCATTCCCTTGCTTGGTTTGCAATGTCCATTCGGGATTCGAATCCCTCCGCTTGCCACCAGTTGTAAGGAAACCAAGTCTAGCCAAACCGTTTTCGGTAGTTTCCTCCCGAAATGTCAGAGTCTAAGAAAGTGAGAGTTCTGTTCGGCAGTTACAGGAAACGAAGTCCATACGAAATATAACAGCTTCCCAAGATAATTCCCTTGGTAAAGCATACGAATTCCAAATAACAGTCAGAGTCCAGGGTCAGGATACAAGTAGAACTAACGTTTATTCACATACATGGCTTTTTATGCAGGTCCCCATGCAAGGGGACATCCCACAGGGAGGAGTAACATGTATCCAATCCTGAACAGTAAAAATATAAAACACACCCAATACAAACAGGCAGTTCCCTCCCCTAGTCCTGGAGATAATCAGGTCTGATATAGTAACAACCTAATTATCTCCAGGCTGAAAATTCACTGTTTTCCCCAATTTCTGGAACACCCCTTTATACCTGGGGTATCCCCACAAATCCTATGTCCCCTGATAGCCCCGATCTGGGTGACCAACATATCCAAATTTCACCCAGATCGGTTCAGGGGTTCGCAAAAAGTATGGAAGTCCTTTGTGACCGGTTCACTGTGGGTGGGCTGCCCAAAATAGTTCCAGAGGTTCGTGGGGTTTTGCCGGTCACTTTAGAAAAAGGGAAAAAACGAATAAAAGTACCGAATGAATTCCCCTGGCTCCTAGCAGCGATTGTTCCCCTCATTCGTGTGCATATTTGTACCGAATAGCGCTCTTCTAGCTAATCGGTATCAATAGTTCCAGCGTTCGTATGATTGAGACCGGTGTTTGGGAAGTCGAGTGTCCGATTTTAGTTCCAGACACTCGACGACCAAGTCCCGCTGCCTTTGTTTGACGAAAAAAAGATGGCCGCGGTTTTCTCTGCCACGTGGCGTTCGGTAGTACGAACGCTGACCGCACACATAGAGGGTGAAAGTGATGCCGGCTTTGAAGTTAAGTGAGCCAGGGGTGGTCTTTGTTTGGCAGTCCCATCTGCCGAATGAAAATACACAGGAAAGCAAGAAATATGCCAAAAAATACCGAACAAATAGTCATTTCTTCACAGTCACAATAGCAACAAGAAGCAGACATAATATATAATTCACATGGCATTGTTAAAATTGGCAAATTTTTACAGGTTTTTTAAGTTATGTTAGATTATATGAGCAAGTTTTTATACGGAGCTTAAGGTTATTAATGAGATATACATTGAAATGCGTTTGGTAAGCATGAACAGGTTTGTTCTGAACAGGTTAGGCGACAAAAATAAGTTGCAAGAGTGCACTGAGGACGGACAGCAGCTAAAAAATAGCCTGCCCTTCGGTGGGTCCCCGCTCAGAACTCAAGCTGGTTTTAACTCATCTTGTGCCATTACAGAGAGAACATCTCTGAAGCATATCAGACTGGTCCCACCCATACGGGCAGTCCAGATCCGAAATGCCAGCAAGTTCCCTCTGCACGAGAGATACAGCAACCCCAGTCGATTGTTTCAACCTTGTTAGGCATCATCAGTGAGGCATACCCAGGGCAGGCAGAAATTCAACAGGTTAGCGATTAGTGTGCGCTGCACACCTTTGGTTACTACAGAAGAAGTTACAAATCTTTATAGTTTTAGGAAAGTGTACATTTACACATGCTAGGTAAGTATCAATGCTGGTATAGTTAGCCTAAGGAGATTATCCAGTCATGTAGAATTGACATAGTGTGAAGATAGCATGCTATGCGTACGTATGTGCTCTTTTCGGTATTAAAGGGTCATTATGCCTGTGTAGCATTCAGGGGGTAAAAAAGTGACACATAAAATAGCAGTATAACATACTGCTTGGCACATGAGGGCAAGGATATAACATGTGAGGCTAGAACATGTGAGGCTAGGTCCCACAGAGATGGTGCAAGCCATGGGTCTAGGGTGAGTATTAAGACAAGAGAGTTTAGCCCACGCTCGTCAGAAAATGGGAACTACCTTGACATGCAGCCCCTGACCCCTGCAACTGTACCCCACCAACCCCAGGCCCCCTGAAAGCCCCATGCACCAGTCCCGTGAGTCCCAGCGTTGGTTATGACCAGGGCTTGTTCTCGAGGTCTCAAAAGAGGTTGCTGTGGTTCAAATGTTGGTGAGATCCTCTGAGGGAGTGAGTGGTGTCCAGGAGACTGTCCCAGTTTGGGCCATGGCCCAGGAAGGTAGTGGGTTGGTGCTGGTCCGGGTCTTCTGCGGCAAAGTGATTGCCGCGTAACCTGCTTTACGTGCTGTGCCAGGGCGTCGTCTCGGGGTCACAGTAGTGTGATGTAAGGATGGTGCCCATGGCACTTCAGCAGGTGTGTGCAGGTTACAGGTCAGTTTGGACCAGAAGATCTCAAATAGGGCGTCCAGCTTCTCCAGGATGGTCAGTTGCGTGCCCTGGGGTGCTGAAGTGCACATGGTGTCCGCCATCTTTGTTACTGCAGGTTGGCTGCTACAGATGGGTAATCGCAATAGCGATTCTAATGAGGCACGGATAGAAGGTGCCGGGATAACCCTCACCAGCGGGTGGGGGGGGGGTGGAGAGTACAAGTTAGGTCTCTGTACGAGGTGTGTGGCAACGAGCTGCGGGATTGTCCGCCTCCCTAACTGTGAGTAGGCCTCTGGTAGGCCTCAGTTCCACCTCCAGAGAATGCCGCCGGTCTCGGTCAGGAACATAGGTAGGTGAGATGCAGTGTCTGTCTCTCCACTTAGTAAACTCACGGCAGTAATGTGTAATAATAGCTGTTTTAGAGCCAGTCTGCACGGAGCTCACAAAGTATGCAACCAGTCGGCTTGGCTGCTAGGCTCCGCCCCCCAGGGTTAAATTTTTTTAATTACATTTAATTGTGGGTGACTTTTTTATTTATCCAATCCTCTGGCTTTTTCTTTTTATATTCAACTGTATTTGTCCTACCATTATCTATGAATAAGCCTGTCAAGTGTATAGTGTAAGATTTGGCTGCACCAGTAGTTTTCCTGTGATTTGCTTAATATACTGATTTTATAAACATAGAATAAATATTTATTTTTGCCTTTAGGTCTGTTGACTATTTCTGTTTAAAGGTTTAGAGAAAGTATTTCCTTTTTACCAAGTAATTGAAACAGTCTGGTTAAATTGGTATGAGCTTCCACTGATGGCTAATGATAATAGTTAGTGCTCGACCTGTAGACTGGTCAATACTCCTTCTCTCCAGTTCCCTCCTTGTGGTATTGGGTAATAGGTGAGCCAACATTTGATACCATTCCCCAATACTTTTTTTTGCCTAGCTAGAAAGCAGAATCAATTGGGCCCATATCTGATAGGAAATGTGAGAGGTGTCCTAAATCTTACCATTCATGCTGCTCATTTCATAAATAAAACTACTTTTTCTTGGTAGGTGCAATCTGGAGGGTAGGTGCAATTTGGAGCTCTCTTACTCATCCAGGTCACATATTATCTGGTGGTTAGGTAAATTTGTGATAGACCTTTTATTCCTGGCTTTCACTACTTCTATGAGAGATAACCACTGGTTAGGGTCTACTGTAAAACCAAGAAGTTCATTGGGTAACTCAAAATTCTCTGACCAACAGATGCAAATTTCAATGCAGGTCAGCCACATGTGGTATATTGTCATTAAGGGAACATAATATTTTGAGATTCACAAGATATTTAAAACACCTACTTCTACACTGCCCTAACATTAACTATAACACTAACCGTAACATTTAAAAAAAAGATCATGTAATATAAAGGATACATGTATCAAGCAAGCGGTGAAGCATGTATTAAGGATCAGGAAACATTCCACTTGACCTTCGGTGGTTTATTATGTCAAGAGAAAACCTCTATGGCATTACCCTTAACATTTTCCCCACAGTACTGTTCAGTAGCATTCCTGATTTAGCAGAGTCATCAAATTAAAACAAGTAAAATAAGAGAAGAGCAACATACCTTGATAACCTTACGCTGTAAAAAAAAGCTCAGAAGAAACAAAAAAGCTAAAATACAGCAAAACTTGTAGTGGTCCCTCATAGTGCAAAATACCACTGAAAACCTAGGAAAGATGAAAACAGTGTTATATTAATACAGTACCACAGTATATAGGTTTTACCATCCACTATATTATTTTATTATGATCAATATGCTGATAACCACCCCATGTAAAGGGGTGAATGGTGCCTGGGAAGATCCATCAACCAATACATGTGTCTCCCCTCTGTCAACTGGGGCAATGTTTAATTGCCCCACACTGATTTATTATATGTAACAGGCACTCAGAATGAGCCCTGTCATCTGGTTGCTTATTATCCCCCATGCTCCTAAAATTCCACTTGTGTGATTGATCACACCACGGTCTTAACATGGATACTGGTGTCTGATTGCTGTATATGACATCTGTGAGCCTACAGCCAGGGGAATCACATGACCCAAATGTTTACCAGCCCCATTGGTCCTGTTCACTCACTTGTAGCCCTGGACAAATTCAGGGCTGATATGATGATGGCGGGCAGCAAATGGCACCTATGAACAGAACAGTACTGCTCGTAACAAAGCTCCCCACCATTTTCAATCCCCAAACTCAGTGTCCATGTCCACAATGCACCACACACAGGGGACATAGACAGCCTGCTGCTAGGTCCACCTTATGAGTACCTAAGAGGGCGGGCACTTCGGTCTAGATGTGCATTCTGTCTCTGCGGAAAGCAAACTGAAAAGTAGCATTTTAGTTATATTAGGTTTTACTTTTATTTTTCCTTTACAGGTTTATTTTTTTTCTCATATATATCACTTCCTTTGGCGTCATATCCTATGATGTCACTCATATATAATTAATTACGCAAATTAGCATGGGTGTTATTTTTTTTCCAAGAAAGGTGGCATCATAAAGCTCATGAAGAAGAAGCAGTGATTTCACCTTCATTCCTGAAAACATGCATTCATTCATTCACCCAAACATAGCAAAAATTACTTAGCAACCCAATTCATAGAATCATGTACCCATTTATCCACTTATGTGGGTATTTGTACCTAATCACCTTTATGCACAAAACATGTATCCACTTAACCTGCAGCTGAAGACCTGCACATACTAATTTGAATTCCAGAAAACGTGCACCATTTACTCCTATACATAAACACATGCACCCACTTACTTTTATATGTGAAAACACGTACCCACTCACCCTTATACATGAAAACATGCACAAATTCAACCTCACTGATAATATCTTTTACTCATCAGCCAACATATGGACACATACCCCTGCCCACACATACAAATGAAAATATGCACTCACTGGGGACACAAAAGAAAAGAAGAAAAAAAAAGTTTAAAAATAAAGAAATGTTGAAATATACTATACTATCCATTAAATATGAATCATAGTTTTATTTAGTCTTTAATATATGTACATTAATAAAACACTCCATATTAAAACATATTCATAGTTAAGACACCCGATAAAGTCCCTATAGGGAAGTACCTCAGGAATCCACCGGGTTCTCTCCTTTCGAACTATTATTCGGGAGGAGAGTGAGGGGGGATTTAATTTGGGAACACTGGGAGGGAGAAGAGACTATTAACGGCACCCCCATCGTACCCTATGTGCTAGAGTTTAGGGATCGCCTGGAGTTGCTGACCCAGAACGTACGCGACAACCTCCAGGCGGCCCAACAAAGGCAGCGCAGATGGTACGATAAGGGAGCCAGGGACCGCAGCTTTCAGGTGGGGCAAAAAGTGCTAATTTTACGACCCGTCCACAAGGACAAGCTGTAGGCTTCCTGGCAGGGCCCATACAAGGTGGTAGAGCAGATCTGTGATACCACCTATGTGATCGGTCCGGTCACAGGCGCGGGAGGCAAGCGCATGCTCCATGTGAACATGCTCAAGCCATACCACGAACGCACAGAAGAGGTAACCGCGATCTGTGCACCTGCCACTGAAGATTATGATAATTTGCCACTCCCAGATCTCTTAGACCAAGAGGGCCAGAGCGGAGACCTGGGAGAAGTACAGTTAGGAGAGCGGTTAAACCCCCAGGAGCGAACCCAAGTCCAAAGACTAATCCAGGAAAAGGGGGCCACTTTTTCCAACCTACCCGGGTACACTCCGTTAGCCACTCACAAGGTAGAAACCCTAGACCAGACTCCCCTTCGCCAAACCCCTTATTGCATTCCCGAATCAGTTAAAGAAAGTATGCGGAAGGAGATTGAATAAATGCTGCAGTTAGGGGTAATAGAACATTCTGACAGCCCCTGGGCCTCCCCGGTAGTACTAGTACCGAAACGGGACGGCACGACTAATTTCTGTGTGGACTACCGGAGGCTCAATGATAAAATAACCTCAGACGCCTACCCTATGCCCCGGATAGACGAGCTCCTAGACAAAATGGGCAGAGGCCAGTACCTCACTACAATAGATCTGTGCAAAGGGTACTGGCAAATTCCACTAGCCGAGGACGCCATCCCCAAGTCGGCATTTGTCACCCCGTTTGGCCTGTATCAGTTTAAGGTCATGCCATTCGGGATGAAAAATGCCCCGGCTACCTTTCAGAGGATGGTAGATCGGCTACTAGATGGGTTTCAGGAGTATGCGTGCGCATACTTGGATGATATAGACATTTTTAGCTGCTCCTGGCCCGAACACCTGACCCACATAGGAGCCGTACTGGACCGGATTAGGGAGGCTGGACTGGCCCTAAAGCCCAGTGAGTGCCATATAGGAATGGCAGAAGTTCAATACTTAGGGCACAGAGTAGGAAGCGGGCTACAGAAACCAGAGCCCGCTAAGATAAAGGCAGTAGCCCAGTGGCCAACCCCCGCATTAAAACCCAGGTCCTCGCATTCCTGGGTACCGCAGGGTACTACAGGAAATTTGTAGCTAACTACAGCACCCTAGCTAAACCTCTCACTGATTTAACCTGTAAAAACCTCCCCAAGATAGTATGGGCCCCAGAGTGTGAACAGGCGTTCCAACAGCTCAAGACGGCGCTCATTAAATCACCTGTACTCTCTGCTCCTGATCCAACTAAACACTTTCTCGCCCATACAGATGCTTCTATGTTTTAGATTGGGAGCAGTACTGAGCCAAGTCGGAGCAGATGGTGGCGAGCATCCCGTAGCTTATCTAAGCCAAAAACTTTTGCCCAGGGAAGTGAGCTACGCCGCCATTGAATAGGAGTGCCTGGCTGTGGTGTGGACCCTCAAAAAACTGCAACCCTATTTGTATGGACAACCGTTTACATTACTCACAGATCACAACCCGTTGGTGTGTCTGAACAGGGTGTCAGGAGACAATGCCAGGCTGTTGCGCTGGAGTTTGGCGCTGCAGCCTTTTGACTTTACAATTCACTATCACCCTGGGAAGCAAAATGGCAATGCTAGTGGGAGTATCCCTCTCGTACAGCAGTGCATGATGGGAGAAATGTCCAGGTTGTTAAGTTCCCCATGTAGTCCCCTACTGTACAACCCCTGTAATGTCAGTAGGGAAACCCCTTGCATGGGGAATCCCATAAATACTGTGACCTGTGATTAAAAGCTCAGTTGACTCCCAGCCTATGTGTCGTCTAGTTCTTGGGAAGAAAGGATTCTTACAACGCTACCAGGATTATTGTATGCTGTATTTATTTGCCTGGATTATTTTATGCTGTTCCTGTTACCCAGCGGAGATATTGTGGATTGTACTACCTCTCCGCTACAACAGACCATAAGAATTCCCTCCTAGGGAGCCACAGACATTCATCAGAGGCAACCCCAAGTTGGTCAATCGATACAGGAGGACTTAGTTTGCTCATGATAAAAAAAACAAAAGTATTAGCGCCTGAACTAATACTTTTAAAACCAGAGGAGCTCTTAGAAAACACATCCAGTCATCATTACACTCAGGCCCCCCTTGCCCTTGGGTTTTTATGCCCAAGATGCATTATCTTGCACTTATCCACTTTAAATGTCAGTTGCCACGGCTCTGATAGGGTTGATAATCAACCCTATTGCAAATCGTAATACATTTCCTTCATACAACCCCTTCACATAGATTACAAAATGTGGAATGGGTTAAGGTTTGTGAAGGATTTATATCCTAATATTTAAGACTGAATTTAGACAGGATTTAGTATGTCTAATTAAATTTAAATTTTATCTGCCTGCTAAGAAAGGGTTAGTTTTCAGCATCCAAGGAATGGATGCTGAGGAATCCAAGGAATCGAAAGATGGTCCCCTCAGTCAGTTGGGGCCACAGTTAGTGACCCCAGACTGACAGGAAAGCTATGAGCAGTGCTCAAAATGAGCACTTCTCATATCCCTTTAAATTATTTAAAGTGCTGCCACTGCAAATATAAAAATGCTATTTTCCACCCCTTGTGTCTGAGAGACCCCCAGGGTCTGAGAAGAACTGCCAGCTGCCCAGCAATGATGTCTGTGTGAGGTGATGCAGCATGAGATTTAGCTCTTCCTCTCCTGCTGCAATAACACAGTTTAGAGAGCTTACAGCATCCCCAATACTGTGAGAGCTAGGAAATCCCTCTGCTGATGTCTAACAAAGCCTTGTTAAGTGTGTCCGTAAAATAAAAATGAAAATCACAAATACAATTTTACTACAATTTGTAAGAGAGATTTGCAGTTAAATGACAACATAAAATGCACTTAGTTTAATAGACTGTGTTGTCTATTTTATATAAATATATATTTTTCTCTGGCAATTTGGTTTTCTGCGTTGGCTATTAAACTTAAAAGACAAACACACCAAATGCTACAATCATTCTACACTGAAATTGCATTTTAAATAAATAAATGTATTTTTTAATTACTTCTCTTAAGATGCAATAAGTATGTATCTTAATTATTATTGCTAAAACTGCACTAAAAGAAAAAATGTGTTGTTTTTTTGTTGCATATTTTTCTTTTTTTTAATTTCATTTAATAAAAAATGAGAATTTATACATTTATATGTATATGCCACATCAATATTAATTCCCTCTTTGAGCTTAACTAACTAGTATATAATGTGTTTTGGTACAATAAATGCAAAATATGGAATTTGCGGTAAACACAACAATAGCAAAAATTCTAAAATTGCTTGGGTCCTTAAGTACAAAACAAGCAAACAGAAGTTATGACCTTAAGGAGTTAACTAAAGTTATTTTAGAGCTTACAGTATCCCTTTAAGAACAGATAATAAAATATCCACATACTTGTTTTAGTACAATAAAGGCAAAAGATGGAATTTGAGGTAAACACACCCATAGCAAAAATTCTAAAATTGTGTGGATCCTTAAGTACAAAACAAGCAAACAGAAGCTATGATCTTAAGGAGTTTACTAAAGTTGTTTCAGTGCTTACAGTATCCCTTTAAGAACAGATAATAAAGTATCCACATAGTTTCCTTCAAGCTACAACAGCATTAATACAAGTTTCTGTGAGTTAAGTAAGATCTTGTCTACGGTAACAATATATATGTAAATTTCTATATTTTATAGAAAGTAACACTCACTGGTGTCTGGTAAACTCCACAAGGATAAACCCATGTGTAGATGGATCCAGTGATACTAGCTCTTTTATGGATACTTTTTCTTCTTACATACATCATGTGAAGAAGGTGTAAAACAAGAAATCCTGCACTGCCAGTTTGTATCCATTTGTGTTTTTTTTTTTTTTTTTGTTCACTTTAAATAGCGAATAATACACTGACTGGTTTCAGCATAAAGGATGCTATTGTTGAGGAGAAACACCCATGTACATATGGTAAGCAGACAATGCAATAAATTAGGCAGACAATGTAATGCTAGCAGAATGCTTGGTTGTATAGGGAGAGGTATTAGCAGTAGAAAGAGAGAAGTGCTAATGTCATTGTACAGAACACCTCACTTGGAGTATTGTACGCAGTACTGGAGACCGTATCTCCAGAAGGATCAAAGGCGTGTGCAGCCTGTTGCATTAGGGTGTGCACCCTAAAGCACAAACACACACGCTGCGTGTATATGTATTTTTATATACACATACACACACATACATATATATATATATATATATATACATACATACATACATACACACATATATATATACATAGGTGCAGTGTGTGTGCGATTGTGAGCGGTGCAGCGTGTAAGGGGTGCAGTGTGTGTGATTGCGAGGGGTACTGTGTATGTGTGTAATTGTGAAAGGTACAGTGTGGTGTAATTGTGAAGGGTGCAGTGTGTGTGATTGTGAGGGATGCAGTGTGTGTGGGGTACAGTGTGTATGATCGTGAGGGGTGCAGTGTGTGGGGGTACAGTGTGTCTAATTGTGAGGGGAACAGTGTGTGTAATTGTGAGGGGTACAGTGTGTGTGTGATTGTGAGGGGTACAGTGTGTATGATTGTGAGGGATGCACCTTGTGGGCTACAGGGGGTAGGGGGGTGGAGGGGCAGCGACAGGTTTTAGAGGGGGTAGAGGGACAGCGACAGGGGATAAGGAGTGGAGGGGCAGTGACAGGGGGTAGCAGGGGTAGATGGTTAGTGACTGGGGGTAGAGGGGCAGTGACAGGGTGTTGGGGTGGAGGGGCAGTGACATGGCGTGAGGGGGTGAAGAGGCAGTGACAGGGTTTAGTGGGTGGAGGGGCAGTGACAGGGGTTAGGGGGGATAGAGGGGCAGTGACAGGGGTTAGTGGGGATAGAAGGTCAGTGGGGGGGTGGAGGGGAAGTTACAGGGGTTGGGGTGTAGAGGGGCAGTGACAGGGATTAGGGGGATAGAGGGGTAGTGACAGGGGTTAGGAGGGTAGAGGGGCAGTGATGGGGGTGGGGGGAGTGGAGGGGCAGTAACAGGGATTAGGGTGGTGGAGGGGCAGTGACAGGGTGTGGGGGTTAAAGGGGCAGTGACAGGGGTTAGGGGGCAGTGACAGGTGGAAGGGGGTGGTGGAGGGGCAGTGACAGGCCTAGGGGGGTGGAGGGGCTGTGACAGGGGGTAGGGGGTGGTGGAAGGGCATTGACATGGGGTGGTGGAGGGGCTGTGACAGGGGTAGGGGGTGGTGGAGGGGCATTGAAAGGGGGTAGGGGGGTGGAGGGGCAGTGACAGGGAGTAGGGGGTGGTGGAGGGGCAGTGAGTGCCAGGGGGCAGAGGAAGGTTTAAATATCTTCCCTGGTGGCCCAGTGGGCGCCCTCTCTCTTCAGTCTGCAGCTCCGCTGAGAGTGAGCTGCAGACTACATGGTGAGTCTCGCGATCTCCAGTCAGTCAGAGCATTGCCATGGTAACGCTCTGACAGGATGGAGATTGCAAGACACCTCAGTCTGCAGCTCACTCCCGGCGGAGCTGCAGACTGAGGCTGGATTTCCGTCAGGGCAGACTGACAGGAGGGGCCTCGCACCCGGCGGCATTGTGGGCAAGCCACCGGGCCCCCTCCTGTGTAGGGTCCTCGGTTATGGACCAAGGACACAACATGTTAGTCTGCCCTAAGGCAGTGCAGCACAGAGGTGTGATTAGGGTGTGCCCAGGCACACCCGTTGCGCACGCCTATGAGAAGGATATTAATACTTTGGTGAGAGTTCAGAGAAGGGCTACTAAACTGTTTCATGGATTGCAGGGTACAATTTACATGTAAAGTTTTAGAAAAGATGAGACGGGGGATAAGATAAAAATATTTAAATACATAAAGGGAATCAACATAGTAAGGGAGGAGAGTATATGTAAAAGAAGAAAAACAAGAGTAATTAGAGGGGCACAGATTTAAAAATAATATCAGAATGCATTGAATAGCCTTCCAGCTGAAGTGGTAGAGGTTAACACAGTGAGCGAGTTTAAGCATGCATGGGTTAGGCATAAGGCTATCCTAGATGTACGAGACTAATGCAAGTATTGAAAAAATTGGGCAGACTAAATGGGTCGAATGGCTCTTATCTGCCGTCACATTTATGTTTCCATATTCGATTAAACAATAAGTCTCAGAGACATTTAGGATTGTAGAAGTAAAAGTCACATCTACTACAGTCTTTAACCCTTACTTATCAAAGAAATGTAACATGTTCTACAATCAATTAAGCATAATAAATATATTATCCATAGTATTCTACTTGAGCTTTCTATTTAAATATGCAAACCCTAATGGCCACCACCCAACATTTCAAATAGAAATAAAGGGACTTTAGAATTTCAGGAGTATGGCTGCAGTTATGGTCAGGGTCAGTTATGGTCCTGTTCCAGTGGCATCACTAGGAGGGGGTTCAGAGGGGGCCATGGCCCCCCTACATGATGCAATGCCCCCCTTGTGCCCACCCAATTGAAATTGAAGTTAGGAGCATTGGTGGATCCAGCGGGGGGGCAACGGGGCAATTGCCCCCCCTGAGATTTCCCCCTGCCAGCTAGTGCAGGGCTGGCATTGCCCAAGCGCTAGCCCTGCAACGTGCCTGCGGACCGGGGAGAGTGATCAGTGATCTCCCTCCCCGGTCCGCAGACACTGTGCTGACAGCCGGCAGGGGAGGGAGAGGGAGAAAAGAGGACCCGGGAGCTCAGCCCGCAGCTCCTCCGGGTCCTCCTCTCGCGAGATTTGGAGCGTTGCCACGGTTACCATGGCAACGCTCCAAATCTCGCAAGAGTGAACTCTAGCCCTGGAGCGCGGGCTAGAGTTCACTGTACACACACTAGCCCACATACAAACACTGTCCCCATACACACACTACACACTTCCCCCCTTAAACACACTGACCCCATACACACACTGACCCCATACACACACTGACCCCATACACACACTGCCCCCATACACACACTGCCCCCATACACACACTGCCCCACATACAAACACTGCCCCACATACAAACACTGTCCCCATACACACATTTCCCCCATACACACTTCCCCCATACACACACTGACCGCAAACACACACTGCCCCACATACACTGCCCCACATAAAAACACTACACACACTTCCCACATTCACACACTGACCCCATACACACACTACCCAACAAACACTGCCCCCATACACACACTGTCACACAAACACTGCCCCCATACACACACTGTCCCACAAACACTGTCCCCATACACACACTGCCCCTATACACACACTGCCCCACAAACACTGTCCCCATATACACACTGCCCCACAAACACTGTCCCTATACACACACTGCCCCACAAACACTGTCCCCATACACACACTGCCCCACAAACACTGTCCCCATACACACACTGCACACCCATACACACACTGCCCCACAAACACTGCCCCATACACATACTGCCCCGCACACACTGCACACCCATACACACACACACATGACCCCCATACACACAGTGCCCCCCCATACACACACTGCCCCACACATACATACAGTGCCCCACACATACATACAGTGCCCCCATACATACAGTGCCCCCATACACACACTGCCACCCTCACACACACACTGCCCCCTAACACACACACTGCCGCCCTTACGCACTCACACTCACTTCACCACTCACACACACACTGCACCTTTCACACACACACTTCACCCCTAACACACACCACTTCTCCTATGCCCTATATCCCAGCAGACCCCAGGTAAGTTGTCAAACTATTCTTAAATGGTATGACTACTTACTCTGGGGTGGGATCCTGGCACTACTGGCACCATAACTACTACACTGAGCTGTAGTGGTTATTGTGCCAGGATAATTTATTTAAATAATTTACAAGTGCCCCTCCCGAGATCAGGCTCTGGATCCGTCATTGATCTTGGGAGTACAGGCAGATATAGCGGCTCGTTGTTAGGTTTGGTCAGGAACCATTTCGGCTTGGTGTTGTGAAGCTTGGCGTGTAACCGTCTTGTGCCCTACTAGTGGTGTGGTGGAATCTCGGTAAAATTAAATTTAGTAGGCCGAGATTACCACGTGGCATGTGTACGTGCATATACTGGTGAATCGGTCGGTTAGTTGCACGTGGCAAAGATACGATCAGTAGTGTACGGAGCATGTGCAAGAATACCGGATGTAGTATTCCCCTCCATTGTGCTGGGCAAGCCATGCGGTCAAACCGGAAGTTAGTTCTTATTGGTTTGATTGGGTAAGAGAATGTGTTGGTGGAGTTACTTATGGGTGGAGTTACATGCTTATATAAGGAGCCTACACTATTGTCCGGGGCTCAGAACTTGTTGTATTTTGGTGACATTAGTCCTTCTGAGTCCCGATCGGTGAACCGAATAAAGAATCTCTTCCTTCCTGAAGAAACCTGTGTCCATCTCTCTGTGCTTGGCTTCCGTCAGTTTCTCCGGTATCATTTGGTGCATTGGCCGGGAAGCTCATCGTTCAACGGTAGCTGAGAAGCAGAGGCGTGAGACGGTCTATCTTTGCCCACGTTCTCTACGGCTGCACCCCTGAACTTCTGCGTGGACCTCCCTTCGTCTCGGCGCCACTGGTTTGTTGTCCAGGAGATCATCGGCCTCTACGTAGTAAGTGCTGGGGTGTCCCCGTCGATGAGTGTGAACTCAGGTTCAGGAATGAGGAGGTAAGACGACCGCTGTTTTAGACGGCGGACCCACTAGGGGTATTGGATACCGATTGTGCGGTAGGCCCATAAGGGGTTATTTGGAATCTGCCCCCTCCAGTGGAGGGAAGGAGCGAAGGTGCACCGCTCAATTAAACGCCCTTTAGTAAGCCCGTTTAATTTTGGTTTGGAGTCAGGCGGGGTTCTGGTGTAAATAGCCCTAGCCGGACACCGGTGTCTTGTCTAGACTAGCGTTCTAGGGTGTATATTTTGTTCGCTAGGTCGGAGGGACCGGGAGACTAAGCGGCGCCTGTGTAAATTCGGTTCGCTAGATCTCAACCTATCTTGGCTAAGTGGGAAGGCGTGTAAATTTGGAACCCACTAGACTATTGATAGAGTAGATAGACTAAGAGGGTACTGTTGTAAATTCCGCCCTCTAGTTCGCTATATGTGGTGCTTGGGCAGTGTGGCTAACCAAAACGTATGTAGATAGTTTTAGGTAGTCCATCAAGGTACTGGCCAATAGATTAGTTGGGAATTGTATATGTGTTAAAGATTGTTGTAGTAGCGTGTATATCTTGCTAGATAGCGTGAGCTCTGCCGTCTAGCGAGAGTGTGAATAGTGTGTAATTGTATTATAGTGCACGGTACCATAACCATGTATAATTACTGACACTGTAAATAAGTACTAATAATTATCGTCTATGTTGCATGTTTAACACCATAACCACTACTAATTGTACTGTGACTTTAAATTGTACTTTAACCTATGCTAACCGTACTGTAACTACTGTTTGTAAAGACGATGTTACTGGGGTATGTTATAGACGAGTAATTCAAATATAGGGAATTATAGCGTGGGTGACCGTATAGTTTTGCCAAAGGGCACAGTATTAGTTACTTAGTGACTGGTGTAACAGCTGTGTGTGTACGGGAATTCCCTGAGTGTTTTGTTGTGTGCGTTTCACTTAGTAACTGTACCACGTGGTGCTGTTGCCGAGGAGACGGGTGTGACCGTTGATAGAGTGTTTGTATAGTTTCTGTTGGAAACGACGCTCCATTGTTAAGTATGGGCGAGTCAGATTCAACGATTTTGGATCCCTTAGGATGTATGATAAAGAATTTTAAAAAGGGATATAAAGCATGTGATTTGGGGGTAAAGATGTCTCCAGCACGCCTGATTACTTTGTGTAGTAGGGAATGGCCTACTTTGGTTGCCACATGGCCGCCACGTGGCAGTTTGGATCCTAATCTGGTACAGCGTGTACACGTGGCTGTATCAGGTAGGCCTGAACTTCACGGCCAGTTTCCATATATTGATTGTTGGCCGTAAATGACTCGCCAAAATGGATCCGAGTATGCCACGAGGAACAATGTCGCCTCATGGTGGCCAGGACTCGCTTGTCCACTAAGGCCGTAATTACGCCCATTTTGGACACGCCCCCTGAGTCTGAGATCCCTATGCCGCCCCCTTACTCCTCCTCCACAGGAAGAGGAAGAGGAGGTGCTGCTGGAAACACTCCTCCCCTTGCCCCGTTGTCCCCACCTACTTCCTCCTCTAGCTCAGAGCCCAGCCCCTTTGTTTCAAACCCTCCCCTTCCGATACCTGATTCCGTTAACTCCACATACCCAGATTTGGCGCCATATCTAGCTTCCGGTCAGGCTCCCCCTAGCCCGGCCCGGAATATTCTACTCACCAACCTTCCCCATAGTAAAGCTTCCCCATCCCCTTGTCTTACTACCCCTCGACCGGAACCCCTAACTGACGCATCCCTACGAAGCCCCATATTAACCCGACAACTGACCGGTACTCTCCAACCCCGACATTATCAAATGCCACTTCGATTGACTCCTGGCCCGACACACATTAACGATGACGGCCAGATACAATATGCTGATCCAGTCTACGTCTATGTCCCTTTCACGACCACCGATCTCTTTAATTGGAAGACCCATAACTCCTCTTACACCGAAAAGCCTCAAGCCATGACGGATCTGTTTACTTCAATAGTCCAGACACATAATCCCACTTGGGCTGATTGCCAGCAATTATTAATGACATTGTTTAATAACGAGGAAAGTACTAGGATAAATCAAGCGGCAATTAAAGCGCTGGAAGAAGAGGCCCGGACACAAAATCAGGCCATCCCAGCAGCATGGGCCACAGCACATTATCCAAATGCCGATCCAAATTGGAATGTCAATGGCGCAGACTTGGTTCATTTAAAAGCTTATAGGGACGCTATGATTGCTGGCATGAAAGCTGGAGGAAAGAAGGCGATTAATATGTCTAAGACGGCTGAGGTATTGCAGAAATGTGATGAATCGCCCAGTGTCTTTTATGACCAATTATTGGAGGCATACCGCTTGTATACCCCCTTTAATCCGGAGGCCCCTGAGAATTCCCGGATGGTTAACACTGCCTTTGTCAGCCAAGCCTACGGAGATATAAAGCGTAAGCTACAAAAGTTAGAAGGGTTCGTAGGGATGTCCATAACCCAACTAATGGAGGTAGCGAATAAGGTGTATATGAACAGGGAAACAGAGACGAAGAAAGAGGAAGAGCGCAAGATGCGTAGAAAGGCAGATATGCTAGCGGTAGCGATCGCAGGCGTAGATAGAAGGGAGAAAGAGGTGTATAGGGGAGCAGATAAAGGCGATAGTAAGTGGAATAGGGAACCCCTGAGTAGGAATCAGTGCGCGTACTGTAGGGAAGAAGGGCATTGGAGAAGTGAGTGTCCACAAAGGGAACAGTATGAGAGAGACAGACCTAGGGCAGGATATGGTAATTATAGAGGCAGAGCGAGAGGTAGAGGAGGTCCTGGAGGGAATAATGGTAGCAATAGAGGAAGTGTTAGAGAAGACAGGTATTATCCAGCAGCGCAGAGATCCCGCGATAGAGAAGATAGGGACTTTGTAGGATTGGCTGACATGGTCATGGAGGACTATTGATACCGACCGGGCTCTATCCCCTTTGGCCGAGCGGAGCCTATGGTCGATGTATCAATAGGGGGAAAAAGGAGTGCGTTCATGATCGATACTGGTGCTGAACATTCGGTGGTGACTGACCTAGTTGCTCCTCCATCTGGAAGAACCATCACCGTAATAGGAGCAACTGGAAGGAGTGCTGCTAAACCGGTTCTTAAAAGTCGACTCTGTACATTGGGAGGCCACGTAGTAAAACATCAATTCCTTTATATGCCTGAATGTCCAGTCCAACTGCTAGGACGTGATTTGTTGTCAAAACTACAAGCGCAGATAACGTTTCTACCAAATGGAACAACATCTTTAAAGTTCAAAGAACCTTCAGGTATAATGACAATATCTGTACCAAAGGAAGAAGAGTGGCGACTTTATACAGCGTTGACTAGCCAAAACCCTAAGAGTGATGAATCCTTGTTTAATATACCAGGAGTGTGGGCAGAGAACAACCCACCAGGACTTGCTCGCAATATCCCACCAATTCGAATCGAACTGAAACTTGGGGTCTATCCAGTGAGCTTAAGGCAATATCATATCCCACAAAAGGCCAAGAAGAATATACAATCATACTTGGATAAGTTCATAAGGTATGGTATCCTAAAATTCTGTACTTCCCCCTGGAACACCCCATTGCTGCCTGTTCAAAAGCCCGGTACAGATGAGTATCGCCCTGTGCAGGACTTGAGAGCAGTCAATGATGCGGTTGTAAGTATACACCCAGTTGTGCCCAATCCATATAACCTGCTTGCTTTAATTCCGGGTGGGGCTACCTATTTCACTGTCTTAGATCTCAAAGATGCCTTCTTTGCCTTCGAATTGCTGCGGAAAGCCAGTGTATCTTCGCATTCCAATGGGAAAATGCTGTAACGGGCGCGAAACGCCAGATGACTTGGACAAGACTGCCCCAAGGGTTTAAAAATTCACCCACCCTATTTGGATCAGCTTTAAGTCAAGACTTACTGGATTTCAAGTCCATCCCAGGAGAGTGTGTACTATTGCAATATGTAGATGATTTGTTGATAGCAGCAGTTACTAGAGAAATATGTCAGCAAGCAACACATGATCTACTACACATTCTCTGGAAGGCAGGATACAAGGTGTCCAGGAAGAAAGCTCAGTTGTGTCAGCCAACTGTCAAGTATATGGGATTCCATATCTCTGAAGGTCAAAGAATAATGGGGCCAGAGAGAAAAGAAGCTGTATGCCAAATACCAATACCCAAGAATAGAAGACAAGTGCGGGAATTCTTGGGGGCAGCAGGCTTCTGTAGGATATGGATTCCCAGTTATGCGATATTGGCGAAACCTTTTTATGCAGCTATAAAAGGTACAGAACACGATCGCTTCCTGTGGACACCTGAACAGCAAAAGGCATTTGAAGATGTGAAGAAGGCTTTGATGAGTGCCCCAGCATTAGGTCTACCTGATCATACACGTCCATTCTACTTATATGTACACGAGCAAAGAAGAATGGCTGTGGGAGTATTGACACAGTACTTGGGATCATGGCAAAGACCTGTTGCATATATGTCAAAACAACTGGATGCAGTGGTCTTCCACCTTGTCTAAGAGCCGTAGCTGCCGCCGCCCTGCTGGTAGCTGAAGCCAATATACTCACTCTGGGTCAAGAACTCTATGTGCGAGTCCCGCACGCAGTACAAACGTTGCTAGACTATAAAGGCAATAATTGGTTTAGTAACAGCCGCATGACTAAGTAGCAAGCTATGTTGTGTGAAAACCCAAGAGTGCATTTAGAGACTGTTAACACCTTAAATCCAGCTACCCTTTTGCCACAACCTACTGAAAGTCAACATGATTGCCTGGAGGTGATGGATGAAGTATTCTCAAGTAGACCAGATCTTCGTGACTTTCCCATCCAGAACCCTGATGTCCAGTACTATACGGACAGCAGTAGTTATGTGAAAGAAGGGATTCGCTATGCAGGATATGCAGTAACAACCATAGACAAGGTGATAGAAGCACGGCCATTGTCAAAAGGAACATCGGCACAGAAGGCAGAACTAATTGCACTAACACGAGCGTTACAATTGGCTGAAGGTTTAAGAGTGAACATCTACACGGACTCCAAGTATGCGTTTTTAACCACTCATGCCCACGGAGCTTTGTATAAAGAAAGAGGACTATTGAATTCAGAGGGTAAAGAAATTAAGTACGCAGCTGAAATATTACAACTACTGGAAGCCGTGTGGGAACCAAAAGAAGTTGGTATTATACATTGTCGGGCGCATCTGAAAGGAGATGGTGATGTAACCAAAGGAAATCGGATAGCAGATAATGCAGCTAAGCGTGCCGCTGAATCAGGAAGGCAGGAATATGTGGAACATATAGCTGCACTTATACCGACTCCACTGTCTCAATGGACTCCAGTTTATACAGCTCAAGAAGAAGAGTGGTTAAAGACTGAAGCTGGGAAGTACCTGGAGAACAAATGGTATCAGTTAGAAGATGGAAGAATAGTCATTCCAGCATCACTAGCTGTAGAAATTGTCCAGAACTATCACAACGGGACACATTCTGGAAGAGATAGTATGGAAGAATCTCTCAGAAAACATTTCTACATACCAAGATTGTCCAACTTGACTCAAGCCATTGTACGAAGATGTGTAATATGTGCTAAGAACAACGCAAGGCAAGGACCAGTGAAACCACCGGGAGTCCAGTATATGGGGGGACTCCCTATGTCCGATCTTCAAATAGACTATACAGTAATGCCTAAATCCGGTGGACATCGCTACCTACTAGTAGGTGTGTGTACCTATTCAGGCTGGGTAGAAGCATGTCCTACTCGTACAGAGAAAGCAGGAGAAGTTGTACGATTCCTGTTACGAGCAATAATACCCCGATATGGACTACCATGCTCTATAGGATCGGATAATGGTCCAGCTTTTGTTCATCAGTGCCTACAACAACTGACTCATATGCTTGGTATTAAGTAGAAGCTTCATACGGCATATAGACCTCAGAGCTCTGGTAAAGTAGAAAGAATGAATATAACTATTAAGAACCAGTTGGCAAAGATGTGTCAAGAGACTCAGCTGAAGTGGAATGTTCTTTTGCCTATAGCTCTGTTATGTATTCGTAGTACACCTACCAGAAGGATGGGTCTCTCACCTTTTGAAATCATGTATGGGCGTCCACCTCCCGTACTTGGTAACTTAAGGGGGGATTTGAGTCAGTTGGGAGAAGGAATTACCCGGCAGCAGGTTGTAGAGTTGGGTAAAACTATGGAGGAGGTACAGAAATGGGTACAAGATAGATTACCTGTGAATATTTATCCCCCTGTTCATAGCTATCATCCAGGAGATCAAGTGTGGATTAAAGAGTGGAACAGTATACCGTTAGGGCCTAAGTGGAGGGGTCCTTATGTTGTTCTTTTGTCTACCCCTACAGCAATAAAGGTGGCTGAAGTGACTCCATGGATTCATCACTCCAGGGTTAAACCAGCAGCAGTAGATTCTTGGCAAGCTACACCAGATCCAGAGAATCCCTGCAAGATCCGGTTAAAGCGCACGACTCAGTCGGAGTGACGAGGAGATATTGGGATTACAATTGTATTTAAAGAGATCAGTAAGTGAGTGTTTTGACGGCCATAATAAAGCCTGACCACTTACCCACGTGTCATAGCCAGGGTGTCTCGAAGGGACCTCTGTGAAGGGTAGAGCAGAACTCCATTCCTTGCAGCCCTTACATCCTGGAAGCTGAGGTGCCATCGCACGGACGAAGACTGAGGATGAAGACGTCGAAAGAAGTGTCTTTGATAATGTGTATTTTTGTGTTTTTAAATATTCAGGAAGGTAGAGGTTTGCATTAAGACTACTATAACAGGTAATCATATTTCCCAGACCCTAATTTGGCATTCACAATATGAGTGTAAAGGATATGTGTCTAGGTGTAGATACTTAGGTATAGAATATAGTGTATGCCATTTAGGTGCTTCAATCCAGAGTATCAACCCCGTATGATTTGGTTGACCCTCCGGAATGGAGATCCACAGGGGACCCTAATAAATAAAACAGTATTAGAAACCGTACATTCTTCGGGTGTTCTGCTATTTGATGCATGTAAGGCGATATCAAGTGGTAGAAAGCCGTGGAATGTATGTGGGGATCTTAAATGGGAGAGAACGTATGGGTCTAACGATAAGTATATTTGTCTCAGTAGTAAAAATAAGTGCGTAAGTCCAAAATGCCCAGATAGGGATTATAATTATTGCCCATATTGGTCTTGTGTGGGGTGGGCAACTTGGGGACAGACAGTAGATAAGGATTTGATTGTTACTAAGTTGCCTACCAAACCGTATTGTAAGTCTATGGAGTGTAACCCAGTCCATATACTTATTAATAATCCTGAACAATTTTTAGATAGGTTTGGTAACTTATTTGGGTTCCAGATATATGGGACGGGTTTAGATCCTGGGACAATATTATTTATAGGGATAGAGACCGATACCGTAGCATCCCAAGATCATCAGGTTTTCCATTCTTTTTATGAAGACATGAGTGTAGAAAATAAGATCACCCATAATGCTAAAAACCTGTTTATAGATTTAGCTGAAAGTATTGCTGGTAGTCTTAATGTGACCAACTGCTATGTATGTGGAGGTACTAACATGGGAGACCAATGGCCCTGGGAAGCAAAGGAGGTAATGTCCGGTTCTGAGACAATTGAACAAATAATATCTTCTCAAGCCGATTATCAAATGAGTGTTAGAGGTAAATCTGAGTGGCGATTAAAGACCTCCATCATAGGTTATGTTTGCATAGCAAGAAAAGGAATAATGTTTAACACATCTGTAGGAGAACTAACTTGTCTAGGGCAAAAAGCTTATGATGATAATACAAAGAATACAACCTGGTGGTCGGCTTCAAATGTCTCAGAACCACCTAACCCGTTTGCAAATTATGCCAATTTAAAGGACGTGTGGTTTGATCTATCTGCTACATCTAGTTGGAAAGCCCCAGCAAATTTGTACTGGATCTGTGGTAAGAAGGCCTATTCTGAGTTACCACAGGAGGGCCACTTGCGGTCTCTGTCACGAAAACCTAAGGGTTTGTCAGAAACCGCCTCTAGCGGCACCGAACCCACTACGGGTGGCAGTGAACTTGGTCTCTGGTGCCTGGTAGAAGTCCCGGGGGGGGGGGGGTAGCCAACATAGTGTAGCTATTTTTACATGAGGCAGTCTGCCCATGCGGGTGTCAGGGTCGGGCCTATCAGGGGAGGTGGTGGGGTTTAGGGCGTGAAGCATCTTAGCTACAATAACAGTGTACCATAGTCAAAAGGCAATCAACATTTGGCGTTCAACCGTTTAGGACTCAATGATAACATACATTAACAGTGTACCTTAGTCAAAAATGCATTAGACTTTGAACGTTTAACCATGTAGAACTCAATTATAACATATCATGGAACAGCATTTCACCCCAGTCCCTTCGGGACCCCCCCACCATTCCCGGGTATGCATCCCGATCCTCCCGCCCAAAGCAATCCAGTGCCATGCGGCCATCCCGGGAGAAATCACACATGAGAACACTGAGCGACCTCCACATGGAGAAACTCCTGCATCCCCCGGACATCCCCTCCACCCCACCTATGCTTTTCCCCCAGTTCTCAGGGTACCTGTGGAGGAGCTGTGCACTTTGTTGCGTGGCTGCTCAGGGGCCTACAATCTATTCCCGTTACCCTGCCAGGCCCAGTGTCACTTTAGGGCATCCCTCTGTGCTGTCTAATCAGGAGGGCAGGGTATCAGAGGCACCCGGAGCCGCGGGGAGTAGATTACATACCAGTTGATGTTAGTCTCGTTGCTGTTGGGAGGACAGATCACCCAAGGGTGTAGAAGTCCCCCCTGTTAGGTTGTCCGCAGCTGGATGGGGCCCGTTGGGGTGGGCCAGTGGGCACTCCAAAATCCAGTTCTTTACGTGGACGTGCGGTAGGCCCGCGGCCTGAAGGAAGTGGGGAACATTGTTAGGCCAGCGCACAATGTGCCAATGGTTTTCAATCTTGGCCTGCAGGCTGAACGGAAAGCCCCGTTTGTAAGGGATTCTTTTCTCCAGCAGTAGGTTGGTGAGGGGTTTCAGTGCTCGGCGTGCATGTGAGGTTTGACAGGCCTTGATACAGTGAAACCTGTGAGTCCATATAAGTGATGGTGCGCCGGGTTCTGGCTGCTCTCATTATTGAGTCTTTCAGCTGGAATGATGTAAGGCAGCAGATCATGTTTCTAGGTTGGCTCTCTCTTCTTGGGGATCGGAGGGCCCTGTGGGCTCGTTCCATTTGGATTTTGGGTGGGGCCTCTTCCCCTAGGATGTGTGTGAAGAGGCCTGTCAGGAGCTCCCATGGGGACTCGTTGTCTGTCTCCGGGAGGCCCCTGACGCGAAAGTTGTTGCGACCTATTATCTAGGTCTTCAACGTGGCATCGAAGGTCTAGGAGTAGGTTCCCCTGTCTTGTGGTTGCCAGGTCTGTGGCCTGCTGGTGTTGTGTTGTTTGAAAGCGGTGTTCCTCCAGGTCATCCACTCTCTGTTCTAGTACCGAGAGGTCCCTGCGTACCGCCGCTATTTCTCCGCAGATAACAGAGCGTAGCTCGGCGACCAGCTCTGTTTTATCACCTCGAGTGAACATTTTGGCAGATATTGCCTCTAGGTCAGCCGATATCTGGGTCAGTGCATTATTCCGCGGGGAATCCCTTGAGGAGCCTGCCAGACTGCTGGAGCCCAGGGAGGGGGCCACCATCTTGTCCATGCCTCGTGCACCTCTGAGGTTCTGTGGGGTGGACAGGAATTCATCCATGGGACCCGGCTGTTGGCCCGTGTGGGTCGCTTGTGGGTGTCTCAGGGTTGCTACCCTGAAAAATAAAAAAAATAATAATAAAAAAAAACATCCCTCCTTCTCTCTCCTCTCCCAACATGCCCTCCATTATTTAAGTTTACACTTTGATTTTATATTATTATACAATGTTGTTCTCTTCTAACTAGTCTCTTGCTTTTTCCTGTGTCTCAAAAGACTGCCAAGTGTTGTTATAAAGAACACATAGAGATGATGGTTGACCCCATTTAAATTTTAAATTGTGTTGTTTTAGAAGAGGGAAAATAAATGAAAATGTTCTTCTCTTGTCTCTTGTGTAATAGGAAATGTCTGAAAGGATCTTGATAGATTGAAATTTTTCATTAGTGGATCGTTTCTTTTTGAATGCTTGTACAATCTGTAGCTTAAATTGGAATGGAATGCCACTATGCCATGTCTCTTGGAAATTCTTTACTATCTGTTTTAGGACAGAAAATTCTATGGCATCTCTCCAGTTGAATGCTGTGCTTATCAGAAGACTCATCCAAACTCATAAAAAAAATTCCATCAGAAATTCTCGTAAATCCTCAGGGATATATCGAAATCTTAAATTCGATCTCCTAGATCTATCCTCTAGGTCGCAGATCTTTTCCTCCAAATGTATTATTTTTGTCTCCAACTTAATTTGCATATCTTTCATATCTTTGCACTGAATATTTCTTGCCTCTTGCTCGTCTTAAATCTTTTGGATTCTAGATACCATAGAAGATAGATTTGTTTTCAAATCTGAGAATTTCTCATTAATATCACTTTTTTGTTCCCAAAGAACTTCCTCCAAGCTAGGTTTTAGCAAGTTGGGAGTTACTGTATTGCTTTCTATCTCTTGTTCTGTAGATTGTATTGAGATGTCCGTAATATTTTTCCCTGTGCTATCCAACGTTTCTTGAGGGGAAAAAAAGCAGACGGACCTTTTTTTTGTTTATTCCGCCTTTTATCGTTTTTGTTTGCCAACTTGTTGTCTTGTGTGCGTTTGGAAGCCATTATAGGATTCGCCAATTACTAGAAGTAGTGGTGTGTAGGGGTACAGGCTGTGTTTCCATCAATCAATAAGGGAGCAGTATAAAAACTGTTTAGTCAGTAAGCCAAATCTCCACTACAGGATGGGGCAGAATATCTTTTGATTTTCAATTCACAGACTAGTGCCAGTGAGTCTGGTTTACCTTAAAATTGCTATAAGTAGTGGGGGTATGCAAAAGCTCAAGTCATATTCCCAGTCACCCATAAGGAAGCAGTAAAGTACTATTTAAGCGATATGCCAGATTTTCACTGCAGGGTGGTGCTGAATTTCTCTTATATATCAATTAGCAAAGTTGAGCCAGTGAATCTGATTCTAGTTACCCATTTACTATGAGTAGTTTCGGTGTGTATAATCTCAGACTGTATTCCCAATCACCACTAAGGGACCAAAGACAACTGTTTAGGCAATATGGCAGATTTCCACAGCAAGACATTGCAGGGTAACTTTTTTATTGTTGTTTACAAACTTGTGCCAATAAATTTGATTCTCCTCAATTAGTAAAACAAGAGAAAAAGTAAAAAAGTTATTTCCTTGCCCTTATTTTTCTTTTAAAATAAATGTTTCCTTTATAATGTTTTCACCAGCTATCACTTCCTCACACGCCTCTTTACATAGTCTTAATACAATGCCACATACACAGGCTTTTAGTTATCTGTTACCTTGTTGTAGCAAAATAATCAGTTTATCACAGTATATTTTCCTGGCTTCAATGGCTATCTTCTGGCATTTTCACAACACCAAAGGAGCTCCAAACTTAGTTTCGCCATTACTGAAAATGGCGTCAGCCGCAGTCTTCTGCTGTCTATATCCGTCTTTGAAGTCAGTCTAATTTCCACTTTCAACTTTCCCTCCTTTCTCTGCGTCTGGCTCCTGCTTCTGGCTTCCCCTCGCTTCTTGCTACCCGCAGCACAAGTCGTCCTTGTATACTTCACAATCTCCGTCTTTCATCCCTCACCGCTCACTTTCTCTCATCACTCCCCTTTCTTCTCATACTCATCGTGGTAGCGTTTCTCCTCCCCTCTCGGTGTGCACATGTGCAAGCCTACGTGATCACGTCTCTAAACATCTACAGCTGAAACGCATTTAATTCAATTCCATCATTTTGGTTCCGGATACTCCACGCGCCCACAAACAAGCCACTCCTGGAACCCACAACCACCAGAAGAAAAGTGCACCCCCAAGCCCCTGCTCGACACCCTCACAACCCTTTATCTTTAGTGTTCAGGAGGGTGACTTCCTTGGGTCCCTGCTGCTGGCTGCCATTGATGGGAATTGTGTGTCTAGAGCAGCTCTCTGGTTGCTCCTATTCCCATGCTGCTCCTATTCCCAAGCTCCTGTGCTGCATCCACCCTCTCGCCTTCCAGCATGTTCTCTCAGCAAGAAGCTGGGAGGAAGTAATATGCTATTTATCACTTCCTCCCAGCCGGCAAATACTGCAGGAACCTGGTCAGGCTCTTAAAGGCCCACTGCACTGGGTCCTGTTAAAGAATAAAGAAATAATACCCATCGGGTGGCCCCTGTAATTAGGGCCACCCGTTGGGCCCCAGTGCAGCCGCACCGGCTGCACTGGTGGTAGTTCCGCCACTGTCCTTATACTTAATGCTTGCAACCTGCACTTTGATATCTATAGAAGAACACTTAGCGCTTATCCTACTACGTGTACTAAGTAATGTAAACACTACATCTTCTCTGAAAAGCCAGTGTTTATATTAAAATGCCTACAGGGACATAGAATACTCACCAGAACAGCAACATTAAGCTGTAGTTGTTCTGGTGACTTTTGTGTCCCTTTAAGATGTGTTAGTTCCTGGATTGACTATACCATTATCATATAATTATATATATATATATATATATATATATATATATATATATATATAAATTATAAATAAATGGTTGCACTCACGAATTTAAAAGTCCAAAGTTTAATGGAAAGTAGTTAAAATATCGACGTTAACAAGATCGACGTTTCAGTCCTATCAGACTTTCATCAGGATCATAAAAACACTATGACATACAAAGGCATTATATATACCTAACATAATTAACATGATTATTCCAATTTAGCAAATTGAAAAACATAAGTGAAATTAGAGGATTAGCTTACCCCCAGTGAAAATCGCCATGTTGCCGGCGTTCCTCAGTGCTCAGTGCGCCTGTGCAGACAGTCTCCGCCTTTCCAGTGATGTCATCGCGTGATGACGCATGCCGTACGTCGCCATGGCGACGCCTACAACTAATGCGTCGCCATGGAGACCAGGACGAAACGGGAGCTGGAGAATCTTATCACCAAAGTGGTCTGTGCAATTAAAATTAATATGGATGATGAATGTAGCGTTGTGTTGTAGCTCAAGATATATTGATAAGTGCAGAAAGACATATATAGAAGAAATAAGCCATATACTATTGCCAACTGCTGTATTAAAGTGACAGTGCTTAGTGTCATTTCTATAGTGATGATATCATTTAAAGTGAAAGAATTGTAACGTAGAGTTACATACCCCAACTATTTTTATAAAGTTGCTAATAGACAATAGTGCAATTATTATTTATAAAAGTGTCCTTGTGTAAAATAAAGTGCTATTACGAAGTCAAAAAGTGCCAACAAGTGCTGAACGTGACAAATAAATATAGAAGTGCAGAGCTGTGTATACAAATCTGCTTCCATAGATTACACTATTGCCAAATTGTAATTATATATAAGTGAAAAGACTAAACACATAAATAAAATATTTACAACATACCAATTCCGAATGAATATACAATTAAATACAGTACTGATAATGAGGCACACTTACTTTATAAGCTGTAACATTAGCCTTACGGTAGAGCAAAAACCAGGTATAAACTGTACCTGTGACTTAAATGTCTAATTTATGTTTCACTTGCTACTATTACTGCCAAGTTTATGGCCAGTGGCTCAAAGCTGTATTAATCGAAGATGCTACACAAAAATTAATTTAAAAGAAAATTTGATATTAACTGGAGCTTAATGGCCCAATGTTTCATGGGTACACAAAGTGTTACTTAGAACAGCATCATAGATAATCAACTAATTTAGGGTTGAGATAACATGACCCTATTTAGAATGGCAGGCACTATATTAGAGATAGACATTAAAGACTTGATATTGGATGTATGTCTCATTATTTGACTGGTTGTATCCAGATCATAAAAAGGAGTGAAAAGAGATATGTTCGTTCAAGCCTTTTGGAGATACTGTGTCCAATTCGTAGATCCAAAAAGTTTCTCTATTCAATAATGCTTTTCCTCGGTCTCCTGCCCTATTGGACTGAGGAATATGGTCAATGGCAACAAATTTCAAAGCAGTTAACGGGTGCTTGAATTCGAAAAAATGTTTGGCTACTGGCTTGTCCGAGGACCCATCCCTATACGCAGGGGCGTATTAGCCGCGAGGCAAACAAGGCATTTGCCTTGGGCGGCATTTTCCAGGGGGCGGCAAAAAAAGCCGCCCCCAAATGCCCAAGGCAAATGTCTTGTTAGCCTTGCGGCTAACAGACATGCCGGCGGGCTGCTGGGCGATCGGGCGGCACTGCCTGGCGGGCGGGCGGGCGGCCGGCGAGGGAGCACTTCCCCTGAGCTGTCTGCTCAGCTCCCTCGCCATCCGCAGAGTGAGGCTGGGAGGCGGAGCCGGAATATGACGTCATATTCCGGCTCCCAGCCTCACTCTGAGGCGCGCGAGGGAGCTGAGCAGACAGCTCAGGGGAAGTGCTCCCTCGCCGGCCGGCCGCCCGCCAGGCAGTGCCGCCCGATCACCCAGCAGCCACTGGACCACCAGGGAGGAAGAGACACCCCCCCTCCCCAGCATTCCCAAAGGTAAGGAGGCTGGGGGAGGAGGGGTGTTAAATAAAAAAAAAAGTGTTCAAAATAAATAAAAAAAATGTGTTAAAAATAAATTTAAAAAATGTGTTAAAAATAAATTTAAAAAAAGTGTTAAAAAAAATAAAAAATAAATGTGTTAATGTGGGTGGGTGAGTGTGTGTCTGTGTCTGTTAGTGTGTGTGTCTGTTAGTATGTGTCTGTGTCTGTTAGTGTGTGTGTGTCTGTTAGTGTGTGTCTGTTAGTGTGTGTCTGTTAGTGTGTGTCAGTGTGTGTGTCTGTTAGTGTGTGTGTCAGTGTGTGTGTCTGTTAGTGTGTGTGTTAGTGTTTCTGTCTGTGTCTGTTAGTGTGTGTGTCAGTGTGTGTGTCTGTTAGTGTTTGTGTCTGTTAGTGTTTCTGTCTGTTAGTGTTTCTGTCTGTGTCTGTTAGTGTGTGTGTGTCTGTGTCTGTTAGTGTGTGTCTGTGTCTGTTAGTGTGTGTGTCTGTGTCTGTTAGTGTGTGTGTCTGTGTCTGTTAGTGTGTGTGTCTGTTAGTGTGTGTGTGTGTGTCTGACTGTGTGTGTCTGTTAGTGTGTGTGTCTGTTAGTGTGTGTGTCTGTTAGTGTGTGTTTGCCTGTGATTGTGTGTGTGTCTGTTAGTGAGTGTGTTTGTCTGTTACTGAGTGTGAGTGTGTCTGTTAGTGTGTGTGTGTTTCTGTTAGTGAGTGTGTGTTTCTGTTAGCTATTGTGTGTTTCTGTTAGCTAGTGTGTGTTTCTGTTAGCTAGTGTATGCGTATCTGTCAGTGAATGTGTGTGTGTGTATTTAGAATGCGGGGCGGGGGGAAAGGTTGGGTGGGGGTGGCGCGGGGGGAGGGGGGGCGCCTGAGTTTTGTCCTGCCTAGGGCAGCACAAAACCAGGATACACCACTGCCTATACGCCAACCTGATACTGGACCGGTGCCCCCTGATTCTCTCGCATAATGCGGTTTCAGTCTTTCCAATGTATGCTAAGCCGCACGGGCATGTCAATTTGTATACAACGTGCGTTGTTTTACATGTGATGGTCCTCCTGATGGTATACTGCTTTGTTGTGTGAGGGTGAGAAAAAGTTTTCGATGGCGTCATGTGGCCACACGTGACACACCCTAAGCAGCGTACACAACCCCGGTTTTGGACAGTTGTATTTCCCATGTAACTTGAGGTTGGGTCCGTTTTGACTAAAAGGTCTTTTAAATTCTTGTTTCTTTTGAAACAAATAAGCGGTTTTTCATGGAAGACCTTAGGGAGAGTATCATCTGCGGCCAGAATTCTCCAATTTTTTCTGATGGTCGTAGAGATAGTTTTGGTGGACTGATGGTATGTAGTGGGAAAAAACAATTTCTGGATCACTCCGCCATTTGATATTCCTTCTTTGGATTCTCGTGGTTTTCTTGCTTCATTTAAGGCTTCATCTAGGATGGTGCGTTCGTATCCCCGTTGCAAAAACTTGTCCGTCATTTCTGACAGCTGTCTTTCTTTAATGATAGCATTTGAATTGTTCCGCATCACCCTTAGGTACTGCACTTTTGGGAGCGACTTAATCAGAGCTTGTGGATGGGCACTTTGTGCATGTAACAGCGTGTTACGGTCGGTCGTCTTGGTATATAGGCTGTATTCCAACCTATTGGTCCCGACTGTTAGTTCCACGTCCAAATACTGCACCTTCTCAGCACTGATATGTGATGACAGTCTGATTGGTGTTGGTAGTTCGTTAAGTCCCTTCACCATAGCATTTGCTTCCGATTCTGTGCCTTTCCATATGATTAACAGGTCATCTATATAACGGTAGTACCCTTGTATTAGGTGACCATATGGGGCCAAAATATGTAGTTTCTCCTATACATACATGTATGCGTTAGCATACATGGGGGCCATTGACGCCCCCATCGAAGTACCGGACACTTGTAAGTACCATTGGTTCTCGAAGCGGAAGTAATTATTTTCTAGAGTGAGTGCCAAGATTTCCAAAACAAATTCAATAGGTGGCCCCTTGTATACAGTCGAAGCTAAAAGTACTTCACGCATAGCGTCTATTCCTCCTTCATGTGGAATTACTGTATAAAGGCTCTTCACATCCATTGTGATGAGTAATGGTTGATGATCCAAAAATCTGAGTTCGTTAATTTTGTTCAATAGTGGGTATTTATATCGGCAGACATTTTGTGCTATGATAGAAATACAAAGTGTATATTCTGAAGTCAATCTAAATAGACCAGACTCCATTTTGTTGTTATTCTCAAGCTAACAAAAGAGACACAGAATTTCTATCTTTTCTCTAAAACTGACCGCTTAGCCAGAGCTGAATGGAATGTGTATATAAACAAACCAAATAGATAAGACATTGAGAATGGGGGTGGACAGACTGTCTAATTGCGAATGGAATAAGAATAAATTCTAAAAACCCAGACCTGGGTGACAGAGGATTAAATAATTAAATTTTACTTTCGATATTGTACAACGTCCCATTATAGTTTAAGGTGAAACTTAGTTCACAAACTATCAATTTTTAGGAATTATAGCAGAATTTGCAGACGCATAGTCTGAAGAAATCCTCTTGATCTGACAGAAAAAATAAGTTATAGGCCACATATAGATAACGTAAATGACGTCAAAAATAGCCACCAGGAAAAGTTAACTCTTTCCTGGATAGGTATGTTTAGTGGGACAATACTGCCCTCTAGAGTTCAAATATTAGAATGGTTACCTAGAAGGCAACCACACCCCACATTTGTGATTGGCTATCACTTAGAGGAATTTCCCCTTTAAAAAGTTAAGACAAGGGAAGAGTCAGACATTCAAAGATTGAAGAGAGAGACATCACAACACTCTGGGGATTGAGAGAGATTCAGGCAGAATTGGGCGATCAGAGTAACCAAGAAACTCTTACACTCCATGCAGAGAAAGAGACCCATGACACTTAGCTACCTGAGAACATCTGATGAAAATATCTACTTAACTGGTAAATATACAGGCATTTAACTAATTAATTTAAATTAATTAAAATTAATAGCATGATATATGACTGGATAAATCATGATTAGATTTCATATTTAGAAATCTTAATGATTAAAGAATATATATGGTTATAGCATCCCATCTGCAGCTGGGATTAATATAGCCATTAATGTATTTGTGTGATTAATATCACGTTAGCATATCATGACCATTTATCCAGCTGTATTGATTGGCTCTAAAATAAGATAAAATATCTGTTTAGACAAATTAATAAAATATCAGCTAATATAACATAGTAGATTTCTCTCATTGGATAAAATCAAGGAAATGGTTGATGACTGGTTAAATGTTATTTTAATTAAAATCACACAAGAGTAGATCTTAACTACTTCGGAGGTCTAGCCAGCACTGCAAGGGTTATTTCTAACTGCTAGCTAAGTTCTATTGCCCTACACTGCAGCTCAGTGTGAAACTCACATTCCTTCTCTGAAACCTATTGTAAATCAGTCTTGACAGCTAATGGAGTCTATGCTGTACTAACCAGGAAGTAAATTGCCTATTGTATTGCATATTGTTTTATACTGAATATTAATTGATTATTGCCATATTGTATTGCATATTGTTATACTCGAATTCCATTTATTATTATCATGCATGTTACTCATCATTATTAATTTAAATTGTTAAAAATAAAATTATATTTTTATAACAATTTGTGATTTTAATTACCGGTATATGGTTTTACCTTTCACTTATAACGATAACGATTAGGGATCTGAGAATTGAAACTCGTGGGCAATTCTCTCTGTTTACAGTTATTATCCCATAAATATCCCCACAAATTGGAGGCACGCTGCTGAGATCGTTTAAGTTGAAATTATATTCCATATACAATAATATTTGTGTAATTCATGCAATTAATCTTAATATAGAAAAGAGTTTTGTATTGAGATTAAATCACTGTATAAAATATGGCCAGCGGCAGCGAAAAATCTGTAACAGATAATTGTGAAATAATTGAAGACTTAAGAAAAAAATGCTCTAATCAATATTCATAAACATATGAAAATTGATTTAAGCTATGATGTTTGGTTAAAAAGCATAGAATGGGATGCTAAATGCACGATGACAACTGATGAACACATACTAAAACATCTTAAAGTAATTGCTGAACAAAAGAACATAGAGAAAAAGATGGGGTACATAATACACTCTTGGCCTTTCTTTATGACAGCACTTCTTAAGGCGTTAGATGAAAACAAGGTATTGAATACCAAACTGGACACGTACAGTCTACCAAACGATCACGTACGTAATCTTGATATAGAAAAGAGTTTTGTATTGAGATTAAATCAGTGTATAAAATATGGCCAGCGACGCATCTGTATCAGATAATACTGAAATTATTGAAGACCTAAGAAAAAATGCTCTAGTCCATATTCATAAACATATGAAGAATGATTTAAGCTATGAGGTTTGGTTGAAAGGCATAGAATGGGAAGCTAAAGAAACCATTCTAAGTGATTCACGCATAATAAAATATCTTAAAGAAATTGCTGGACAAAAGAGCATAGAAAAAAAAAATGGGGTTCATAATACACTCTTGGCCTTTCTTTATGACAGCATTTCTTAAGGCGTTAGATGAAAACAAGGTACTGAATGCCACATTGGACACGTACAGTGACGATCTGGGCATTCAAAATGGGAAACTCCAAGATTTACTTGCTGAGCATAAAACTCGTCAGGCTGATCATGAAAAAGAAATGACAGCTTTGATGGATAAATATGCACGGGAAATAAATCAGCTCAAAATGCAATTGGATGAATATGAAAAGGAAAGCCAGGAATCAGGCAGTGAGGTTGATAGCCATCATTCTGTGCCAAAAAGTTGCACAAAAATGAAAGAAAAGACTATCTATAAATCCCCTCCTTGTCATGATTTTCCCACACCAGACCAGGTTTTCATAAAACAGTCTGTAAGGAATGAGGTGAGTAATTCAGGAATATCACCTGTGAAACAGAATTCTCCATCTCCTGGCATTGCCAAACAACCTTGGCAATCTTGGGCAGAACAGTTTGAAAAAGCTGTCTTGGCCAAACTTGAGAGGGAGAGTCCAGTTCAAGGTGATAGGAATGAAAACAGACATGATTCTGTACACTGGCAGGATTCTGATGCTAATCAGAATTATGACAGTGAACGAGAAGCTCAGAGTGATGGGAGTGAAAGTGATTGCACTGTCCACTCTGAAGGCCATGTAACTGGTATGCCATCTGCACTGTTGTACGGGTCTAATTCCTCTTCGCAGACAGATCGCATAGACGTTCAAACAGAAACAGAGGTCGTAAATCAACGACACCTGTTTATGAATCGCCAAAGGTTGTTAAGTTCCTTAGAGAGACTGTCCCACAATTTTCTAGAGGTTCAGGAAACATATCTGAACATCTGGAAAATTATGATAGAGCAATGAATTCATTGGGCATGTATGATGACATTCAAAAGAAATGGTTCATTACATGGACCTTTGATTCAATGTGCCGTGTTCATCTTGAAAGTCTTCAAGCTATGCAATTAATGTCCTGGTCCAAGATGAAATATGAAATAATCATGGAATATGGTAAGTAGTGTTGTCGCGAACCCGAAATTTTCGGTTCGCGAACGGCGAACGCGAACTTCCGCAAATGTTCGCGAACCGGCGAACCGCGCAAACCGCCATTGACTTCAATGGGCAGGCGAATTTTAAAACCAACAGGGACTCTTTCTGGCCACAATAGTGATGGAAAAGTTGTTTCAAGGGGACTAACACCTGGACTGTGGCATGCCAGAGGGGGATCCATGGCAAAACTCCCATGGAAAATTGCACAGTTGATGCAGAGTCTGCTTTTAATCCATAAAGGGCAGAAATCACCTAACATTGACACCTGTCCTCAAAGCCCAGCCCTGATACACACTGACACAGAGCAGAATAGAGACTGTTCCCCCTACATAGGGTCACTTGGCAGATATGGATTGACACCTGTCCTCAAAACCCCTGATACACACTGACACAGAGCAGAATAGGGACTGTTCCTCCTACATAGGGTCACTTGACAGATATGGATTGACACCTGTCCTCAAAACCCCTGATACACACTGACACAGAGCAGAATAGGGACTGTTCCCCCTACATAGGGTCACTTGGCAGATATGGATTGACACCTGTCCTCAAAACCCCTGATACACACTGACACAGAGCAGAATAGGGACTGTTCCCCCTACATAGGGTCACTTGGCAGATATGGATTGACACCTATCCTAATGATCCCTGATACACACTGACACAGAGCAGAATAGATACTGTTCCCGGTCCACAGAGACCATGATACACACTGACACAGAGCAGAATAGAGACTGTTCACCGTCCACAGAGACCATGATACACACTGACACAGAGCAGAATAGGGACTGTTCCCCCTACATAGGGTCACTTGGCAGATATGGATTGACACCTGTCCTCAAAACCCCTGATACACACTGACACAGAGCAGAATAGAGACTGTTCCCTGTCCACAGAGACCATGATACACACTGACACAGAGCAGAATAGAGACTGTTCACCGTCCACAGAGACCATGATACACACTGACACAGAGCAGAATAGAGACTGTTCCCTGTCCACATAGACCATGATACACACTGACACAGAGCGGAATAGAGACTGTTCCCTGTCCACAGAGACCATGATACACACTGACACAGAGTGTCCGCGTGAAATAGGGCCGTGAGTAATGACGTCACGGGTAGCCTGCCCATAGTATCGCATAGGGTGGAAGAGCTGATAGGACATCTGAAACGTATTGGGATGGAGATGCTTAATTGTTCTCCAAAATGCTTGACACCACCCCATAGTGAATCTCTGCAAACTTTAATACCATCAGAGGAGGAAGAATGTGGCAGCCCACTGGGATTATTCGAAAAATTTCAAATTGATGATTTTCCAGACCCTGGGGTTGACATTAGTCCAGATTTACATCTTGTGACCCATGAGGATGTTCCAGGCACTACTTGTGAAATAAAGACAGATAATAAAGTGAATGATCCTTCTCCTTGGGACTTGCACCCTGTCGTTGAAGGTGGAGTAGGCAATGGCAAGAGCATGCTGTGGGTAGTCAGTGCAAACACTCTCTTCCCGGTGAATAATGAGGAGACTAACTATGATGACGTTATTTGCGTTGAAAGTAATGATGCCAGAGATCTTTTGAAACCATATGGAAGGAACGAATTGGTTAAAAGAAAGGCAAGAGACCACCTGCATATAGACAAGAATACGCATAAGAGAAAGAAGAGAATAGGTGAAAAAGAGAAGCTGCAGACTGCCTATCTGCAAATAGTTGAGTTATGTCCTGAAGATGTCCGTGTTACCACAGTGCAGACTCTGTTTGATACACTACTGAGGAGAGTCAGAGAAACCCCAGATCTTCACGTATTGGATGAGTCGGTGCGTGGAGTTGCAGAGAACGTAGAACAAGAAATATTTAAACTTTTCCTGTGTACTGACAGCAGATATACATAGGGTCACTTGGCAGATATGGATTGACACCTGTCCTCAAAACCCCTGATACACACTGACACAGAGCAGAATAGAGACTGTTCCCTGTCCACAGAGACCATGATACACACTGACACAGAGCAGAATAGGGACTGTTACCCCTACATAGGGTCACTTGGCAGATATGGATTGACAAATCCCTGACAAACAGCTACCACATGCAAGGAAGGCAGCAGGGGCGCAAATGACCCACTCCCGACGCGGGAAGGTAGTGACGACAAATAACAATACAGGACTCTTTAGAGGCCCTGTAATTGTAATCAGTCCACTTGAAATCCTTTAACTTTGATCAATTGGAGGGAAGTCTGGTGCAGGGCCACTGACCCATGCGCAGGGCCAGCCTTAGGCCTTTGGGCGCCCTGTGCAAGAAATCTTCACCCTGTCACACCCATGTGCAAGAAATCTTCACCCTGTCATAGGGTCACTTGGCAGATATGGATTGACAAATCCCTGACAAACAGCTACCACATGCAAGGAAGGAAGCAGGGGCGCAAATGACCCACTCCCGACGCGGGAAGGTAGTGACGACAAATAACAATACAGGACTCTTTAGAGGCCCTGTAATTGTAATCAGTCCACTTGAAATCCTTTAACTTTGATCAATTGGAGGGAAGTCTGGTGCAGAGCCACTGACCCATGCGCAGGGCCAGCCTTAGGCCTTTGGGCGCCCTGTGCAAGAAATCTTCACCCTGTCACACCCATGTGCAAGAAATCTTCACCCTGTCACACACACACACACAGGCAGACAGCCATACACACGCACACACACAACTGCGACTGACTAGGTTTGTCACCTCCTCAAAAGGACGCATGAGCCTACAGGCATTGCGCATGAGCGTCCAGTAACGTGGCAAAAAAATTCCCAGCTCCCCAGAGGCTGTCCTAGCACCCCGGTCATACAAATATTCATTAACAGCTTTTTCTTGTTGGAGCAGGCGGTCGAACATTAGGAGTGTTGAATTCCAACGTGTAGGGCTGTCGCAAATCAAGCGCCTCACTGGCATGTTGTTTCGCCGCTGGATATCGGCAAAGTGAGCCATGGCCGTGTAGGAACGCCTGAAATGGCCACACACCTTCCTGGCCTGCTTCAGGACGTCCTGTAAGCCTGTGTACTTATGCACAAAGCGGTGTACGATCAGATTACACACATGTGCCATGCACGGCACATGTGTCAACTTGCCCAACTTCAATGCCGCTATCAAATTTTTTCCGTTGTCACACACCACTTTGCCGATATCCAGTTGCTGCGGAGTCAGCCACTTTTCCACCTGTGCGTTCAGGGCGGACAGGAGTGCTTGTCCAGTTTGCCTCTCTGCTTTCAAGCAAGTCAAACCCAAGACGGCGTGACACTGCCGTATCCGGGATGTGGAATAGTACCTGGGGAGCTGGGGGGGTGCCGTTGATGTGGAGCAAGAAGCAGCGGCACAAGAGGACTCAGCCGAGGAGGTTATGGAAGAGGATGGAGTAGGAGGAGTAGAGGAGGTGGCAGCAGGACTGCCTGCAATTCGTGGCGGTGTCACCAACTCCTCTGCAATGCCACGCATTCCTTGCTTGTCAGCCGTCAGCAGGTTTACCCAATGCGCAGTGTAGGTGATATACCTGCCCTGACCATGCTTTGCAGACCAGGTATCAGTGGTCAGATGGACCCTTGCCCCAACACTGTGTGCCAGACATGCCATGACTTCCTTTTGCACAATCGAGTACAAGTTGGGGATTGCCTTTTGTGAAAAGAAATTCCGGCCGGGTACCTTCCACTGCGGTGTCCCAATAGCTACAAATTTTTTGAACGCCTCAGACTCAACCAGATTGTATGGTAAAAGCTGGCGGGCTAATAGTTCGGACAAGCCAGCTGTCAGACGCTGGGCAAGGGGGTGACTTGGTGACATTGGCTTCTTACGCTCAAACATGTCCTTGACAGAAACACATGACTGTGGGCAGATGAGCGGGAACTGCTCAAGGCGGGAGACGGAGTGGCGGATGGTTGAGAGGGGGCAAGAAGGACAGCAGTGGTTGACGTGGCTGAAGATGCTGGACCAGGAGGAGGATGGCGGCTTAGAGTAGGCGTGCTGCTTGTACTCATGTGTTGATCCCATAGGCGTTTGTGATGTGAGATCATGTGCCTACGCAAAGCAGTTGTACCTAGGTGGGTGTTGGACCTCCCACGACTCAGTTTCCTTTGGCACAGGTTGCAAATGGCATCGCTGTTGTCAGAGGCAGACACACAAAAAAAATGCCACACTGCTGAGCTCTGCAATGACGGCATTCTGGTGGTGGACACAGCATGCGTTGATTGGCGTGCTGTCGGGCTGACCCCGGGTGCCGATGCATGCTGTCTGACTGTGCCACTAGCTCCTTGCGATGACCCCCCCCCTGCTTCCAACTCATCTCCTCCTCCTCCTCTCTGTCTCCCCATCTGAACTTTTGCCCTGTTCTTCTTCTTGCCGAGCGGGCACCCACGTGACATCCATGGACGCATCGTCATCATCAACCGCTTCGCTTGTATCTGACAACTCAGAAAAGGAAGCAGCAGCGGGTACAACATCATCATCATCACATCGTACCTCCATGTGCTTAATGCTGCCTGCCTGAGACATATCCCTGTTATCTACATCCTCTAGCAATAATGGTTGCGCATCACTCATTTCTTCAAACGGGTGTGTGAATAACTCCTCTGACATACCAAGTAAAGCGGCTGTGGTGCTAGTTTTGGTGGTGGCGGCAGGCGGGTGAGTGCTATCTTGAGAGGTGCCTGAAGCTAAGCTGGAGGAGGATGGTGCGTCAAGGTTCCGAGCGGAGGCTGTACAAGATTGGGTGTCCTGTGTTAGCCAGTCAACTAAGTCCTCAGAACTTTTCAAGTTCAGGGTACGTGGCTTCTGAAAACTGGGCATTATTCTAGGGCAAAAGGGAATCACAGCACCACGACCACGACGGCCCCTGCGGGGTGGCCTGCCTCTGCCTGTCATTTTTTTTGGGATTAGTGGTACTATGCGTGCAAGCTACTGTGAGACCAGATATGATTGGCAATGTGCACTGGAACAGTTCTGCAGAGCACACGCTGAAGGAAGGACTGACAGAGCCGCTTGAAGACAAGTAACTGCTATTCAATCTATAACAGTGAAAAACAAATTTTGGTTTTAAAAGCACGCTATAGAGACACCAGATATGATTGGCAATGTGCACTGGAACAGTTCTGCAGAGCACACACTGTAGGCCTGAGACACCCACTTGAAGACAAGTAACTGCTATTCAATCTATAACAGTGAAAAACAAATTTTGGTTTTAAAAGCACGCTATAGAGACACCAAATATGATTGGCAACTGTCAAAGCACGCTGGAACAGGTCTACAGAGCACACGCAAAAGTAGGCCTGACACCCAGACGCTTGCAGAAAACTAACTGATCTTCTATTACAGTGAAAAAAAATGATTTCTTTAAAATCTAAAGCTTAACCAATTGTTAAAACAGATATGAGTGGTGGCACTGGGCAAGTAGGCACAGTATCCAATGTGAACCTCACACAGAAGCTGGCAGGCAGGCAACTGCTCTTCTATTACAGTGGAAAAAAATTATTTATTTTAAATCTAAAACTTAACCAATTGTTAAAACAGATATGAGTGGTGGCACTGGGCTAGTGGGCACAGTATCCAATGTGAACCTCACACAGAAGCTGGCAGGCAGGAAACTGCTCTTCTATTACAGTGGAAACAAAATTTTGGTTGTAAAAGCACGCTATAGAGACACAAGATATGAGTGGCAACTGTCAAAGCACGCTGGCAGGGTTGTGCAGGGCACACGCTGAAGGAAGGCCTGACAGAGCCGCTTGAAGGACACTGACTGTCTGCTATTAGCTTACACTGGAAACCTTTTTTCTTTGTAAAAGCATGCTAAAGAGACACCAGATATGATTGGCAACTGTCAAAGCACGCTGGCACAGGTCTGCAGAGCACACGCTGAAGTAGGCCTGACACCCAGACGCTTGCAGACAACTAACTGCTCTTCTATTACAGTGAAAAAAAAATGATTTATTTTAAATGTAAAGCTTAACCAATTGTTAAAACAGATATGAGTGGTGGCACTGGGCTAGTGGGCACAGTATCCAATGTGAACCTCACACAGAAGCTGGCAGGCAGGCAACTGCTCTTCTATTACAGTGAAAAAAATGATTTATTTAAAATCTAAAGCTTAACCAATTGTTAAAACAGATATGAGTGGTGGCACTAACTGTGCAAATGGGCAAGGCATCCAACCTGACACAGAAGCTGGCAGGCAGGCAACTGCTCTTCTATTACAGTGAAAAATAATTATTTATTTTAAATCTAAAGCTTAACCAATTGTTAAAACAGATATGAGTGGTGGCACTAACTGTGCAAATGGGCAAGGCATCCAACCTCACACAGAAGCTGGCAGGCAGGCAACTGCTCTTCTATTACAGTGAAAAAAAAATATTTATTTTAAATGTAAAGCTTAACCTATTGTTAAAACAGATATGAGTGGTGGCACTGGGCAAATAGGCACAGTATCCAATGTGAACCTCACACAGAAGCTGGCAGGCAGGCACCTGCAATTACATTACACAGGAAAAAAAAAAAGCAGCCTGATGTTATAGCCCTAAAAAGGGCTTTTTGGGGTGCTGTCCTTACAGCAGAGATCAGATGAGTCCTTCAGGATTGTAGTGGACACTGAATACCCTAGCCTAGCTATCAATTTCCCTATCTAATCAGCAGCAGCTAAACTTTCCCTCCTCTCACTAAGCATGCATCTTCCGAATTAATCGAAAATGGATGCTGGGAGGGAGGTTGGAGGGTGTGGAAGGGAGGGAGTGCTGCTGATTGGCTGGAATGTGTCTGCTGACCGAGAGGCACAGGGTCAAAGTTTGCCCAATGATGACGAATAGGGGGCGGATCGAACTGCGCATGTGTCCACCCGCCGCGGCGAACGCGAACACGCTAAGTTCACCAGGAACTGTTCGCCGGCGGACAGTTCGGTACATCACTAATGGTAAGTATAAAACCGTTGCTTCTGCAAAGAAGGCGCTTTATAACTTAAAGTGCCGTCCAGATCAAAGCCCCAGAGAATTTTTAGTAATTCTTAAAAATGCATACTCCGTGGCCCAAAGAAAACCCAGGTATGAAAGCACAGACTTCAAAGATCTGTATTTTCATGCCATGCCGGTAAGTATACAAATGAATCTAGCAAGAGATTATGATTGTAAGCTACCATTAGAATGGCTAGTCAGTCAGTGCATGAAATTGTATACCATACACCATGCACATGACGAAAATCAGCCAAAGGTTAAGAAACCTGGTGATAAAATGGTGTCAGAGACTAAAATTCAGTTAGGTTTAGAAACCCAACAGAAAAAAGAGGACCTATTCTGAGGTTTTGAAAACACCAAAGCCTCAGAAACAGGAAAACGCCAGAAGCAATTCTGCAAACTCCTCTGACAATAACTCTGAAAAATCCAATGCCAATGGGAATAAACGCCCCTGGGTTAATAAAAACCAAGGCAATTCCCAATGGAGAAGGAATCCTCAGGGAAATAGGAGATATGGAAACAGAAACAACCAATATGCTTCCAATAACTCCCAACAATCTCAGCCATCCCAGCCAAATTCTAATGGGCAAAGACAAAACGGCAATGGGGGAAATAATTTGCGTCGTCAGGTTGGTCAATTGACTGACCAGATGGGCAAATTAATGGAGCAAATAACAAAGATTAACAAAGCCTTTGCTATCAATCCTTTTTTAGGGACAGCTCAAATTGCAGAGACACCTGTGCAATTGCAACAGCAACAACAAGTGCCGCAGCAAATATAGCTACAGTGACTAAACAGGCTAGGTTATCAGTAGATGTAATACGTAACCCTGTTTCCTTTCCAGGTACTAACAGTCAAATAAACAATAGTTGTGTTAGGAAACCTATTGCCTATCCCATCACTTCACTTCCGGGTGAAGGGGGCGCAACGTGTTCCTCTGTTTTTTCATTTCAGCCAAAGGCTAAAATAGCCCCAGCAACCACTAGTTTCCAGGATCCAGCCCTGAAAGGGTTAACTGATGAGATGCCGACCACTAGTTCCCGCTTGACAGTTCAAGATGTTCCTAAAAAGGATGGGCCTGTGGGTAAGCATTCCTCAGTACAAGTAGAAACTACTGCTGTGACCGGTAATGTATGGAAAACAAGTAATATGTTGACACATTCCAAATTCTTATGTGAATTAGAAGAACATGAAGGAAGGTACTACATGTCTGTAGAAATACAGGATTCGCTACCCCAGCCTTTCAAAGGGTAATAGATACTGGTTCACAAGCCACTATCTTATCCAATACCTACTTCCAGCAGGTAATGGACTTAGCAACGGATAAGCCGAAGCTAAGAGATTTCCCCAATGCTTTGTTGAGTGTTGGAGGAAATGCACTTCATGTTATTGGCAATACCTGGTTAAAGTTTAAAATAGGTAACAAAACCTTTAGACACCCAGTGATAGTGGTAGATCTCCCCTATAACCGACTGATTCTGGGTATAGATATACTCAGAAGACTTAACACAATTATTGACTGTGTGAATGGAATTGTATGGTCACAAGCTAAGGTTCCTATAACCTATGAGAAATCACATGTACAATCTGATCGTAACTGCCATGTAATAGAAGAAAGACCTGACTCGATTGAGGTACATTTTAGGAATAGTCAGTCACCTGACGTGACTATCCTGCAGGTGAATGATGCAATCGCACCTGTAGATGAGCATTCCGTAAGAATTGCTCCAGAGAGGATCCAGAATGTCTCTCTGGAAGGTGATGTTTTAACCATTTCTCTCCACAGGGACTATGTTGAATCTGTAGATCTGGCAGGTCATGCTCAATTCCTTGCCAGAATTGAAAGGGTTAATGACAACTTATTCTTTCCTATTCAGATAAATGACTTAGGAAGAAATAGGAATGCAAAGCTGGTCTTACAGAGTGAGAACAGCTATATTAGCAGAAGTCTGTTAAAACAGATCGCTAATCCTAAAATGATCAGGTACGCTTCCCCACATGACAGGTGGATCCAGAACCTGGATGGCGAATCAGAGAGTCACAATGTGATAGCAAAATGTTTACTATCTATTTCCATTGGAAATAAGACAGTTAAACATTTATTCCTAGTGATAGACGAACCTCGCTATCAGGTTTATATTGGCAATGATGTCATACATCGCTTTGCCATACACCTTGATCTGATTAATTCCAACTTGTGGACAAGGTTAAATGGCAATCCTTGTGGATACCTACACGAGGAAAACGCCCTGACATCAGGACAAATACTACCATATGCGGTAAGTATCCAAGTACCTGATGACATAACCATTCCACAAGGGACAAGTAATTTTCTTTTACCCCTACAGGTAAAGGAGGGTCAGAGATTAGAAAACTCTGATGCCCTAATCTGTTTATCCAACGGGATACAACAATTAGGTATGGTGGTAACACATACACCAATGGTAAGTATTGGTAAGAATCCCACCTGTATAATGGTCAACAATGTTACACCCAATAGTGTTACTTTACAAAAAGGAACATTATTAGGTCTAGCATTGGATGCTGAGTACTATACATTTGGTTTCCAAAACCAAATTATAGGCCTCATCCCTGAAGAATACTTAACTGAGGACGAAATTGTCGATCAGATATTCCATTCCTCCCCAGAAGGATTATTCACTATCCTATCTGTATATCCCTTCAAAATCGAAGACGGCTCGTGTAAAATCGAAGAAGCATCAATCACCTTCGATCATCCGCTCAATGAGCAGGAATCACAAGAGTATCACGACCAAAGAGAAAAGGTAAGTCAACACCGAACTGACCTAACTTCTAGGCTTGAAGAAGCTTATGAGATAGGCCAGCCTGAAATCTTTCCAGGATTTCAGGAAAGGCTAGAAGAGCAAATATCTTTAGCTGACGGTTGCTCCAACGAAGCTGAGCGGCAGCAGCTAAAGGAAATCCTTTTGGAATTCCAAGATATTTTTGCCAAAGATTCCTACGACTGTGGGTTAACTAACCTCCACGTAGCCAGAATACAAACTGATCCAAATTTACCACCTGTATTTATCAAACAATATAGACTCCCATTAGCGTCATATGATGGTCTACAAGACATCATTCAGAATCTAAAGGAAAGGGGCATTATACGTCCAGTGCACAGTTCGTATAATAATCCGATCTTGGGAATTCTGAAACCTAATGGACAATGGCGTTTATGCGCTGACTTACGACAGCTAAATAAACGCGTCTATATGTCTGGTTGGCCAGTGCCATACATAGACCAATGTTTGGTACAAATGCAAGGATCCAAAATATTCACTGCCATTGACTGTGCGCAGGGATATTGGACTGTACCAGTCCATAATGAAGACCAATACAAATTGGCCTTCACATTTGGAAAGCAGCAGTATACCTGGACCCGTATGCCTTTCGGTTACATAAACTCTGGTCATGAATTCGCTGTGTTCATGCATAAAGCTATGCCTGACGCACTCGAGAGAGGAACGTTATCATATGTCGACGATGTCTTGCTGAAAAGCACTTCCTTTGATAGGCATATCATAGAGATTAGACATGTTCTCACTCAGTTAAGAGAGGCAGGGATTAAACTGTCTTTACATAAGGCGCAATGGTGTCACACCCATGTCAATTTCCTCGGACATGAGGTAACCTCTGAAGGATTAAATCCCCAGAGGAAGAAGGTTGAAGCCGTACTAAAGGCTAAAACACCTTCAAACATCAGGGAATTAAGATCGTTCCTTGGTATGACTAACTACTCCCGTAAGTTTATAGATAACTATGCAGAAATAACGAAACCACTCTTACACCTGCTTAAAAAGGAAACTACCTGGAACTGGGGGGAGCCTCAGGACCTAGCGGTAAGTGAACTGAGGAGGAAGCTCACTCAGGCACCCTGTTTAGCATACCCAGAGGGGGGTAAACCCTTCTATCTGGAGACAGGATATACCGATTTAAGCATAAGTGCTGTACTGTATCAGAAGCAGGACAGCTCAAACAAAGTTATTGCATATGCTAGCAAGACTTTGTCACCTGTTGAAGTTAAATTCAACACGTGTGAGAAGGCGTTATTGTCGACTGTCTGGGCACTACAACATTTTCGTAGCTATATCCAAGGTGAGAAAATAATTGTAGAAACAGCTCACCAACCTCTACAGTATCTGCAGAGTGAAAGAATTAGAGACAGTAATCTCTCTAACAGTCGGATTACTGCATGGACTCCTTACAGGGATGGCCGTTAGAAGTCCGTTATAAACATAATAAGAGAAACCCAGTTGCCCAAGGTTTAGCAGAATTACATGACTGTACTGCTCCATCTCTGGATGATAATGACACCGGAGATGACTTCCTAGAAGAGCAATTGCTATCCCCTTATAAAGTTTATGACGAGGAATACTGTCGACCACTACCGTGGGTATACATTGATGGTTGTTCATATCACCACGTCGCTCGTGCTGAACGGAAGTTAGTTGCAGGTATCGGAATCACCTGGATAGGTGATTATCCCAATGTATCTATAGGATACAGTATTGGTCCCAAAAGCAGTCAGATAGCCGAACTCTGTGCCGTATATAAGACCATTCAAATGGCAATAGAATATAGTATCACAGAATTTGTTATCATAACTGATTCCAACTATGTTCGCAACAGTTTCGTTGAATATCTGCCTAGCTGGAAACGTAACCAAATGCTGAAAAGCAATAATAAACCTGTTAAACATGGGAAATTGTTTTGTAAAATTGATGAGTTGGTTAAGGAACATGGTTTAACCATATATTGGAAGAAAACCAAAGGCCATTCTAAGATAGAAGGTATTGACAAGGATGGTAATGACTTAGCCGATTCACTGGCAAAACAAGCAGCCATCAATGGTGAAACCCTAAACATTGATGATCTCATGGGTTCAATTCATGTTGAAGCCATAACTAGACGACAGGCGAGAGATAATGCCGACTTAAATGTTGTGCAATGGAGTCAAGAAGCTCCTAGTGAGGACCTGATTACCAGTCAGAAGAACGATCCTGTCATTGGTATATTCTATAAACATATAGAAGACCCTACTGCCAATCCCATCACAGATGAGGATTGCAAAAATAATGAAGATTTACGAATCTTGATGAGATATAAAGTCCAATTTAGTATCATGGATGGGTTGCTGGTCAGAACTTCTAAACATGGTATTCAACAATGGGTAGTCCCAACTGTATACCGAGGGTTAATGCTCCAACACGCACACGATGCACCTACATCTGGGCATCGTGGTGATAAGATCACATATGAGATATTGCGTGATTATGCATATTGGCCACACATGTTAAGAGATGTTAAGACATACTGTCAGGGATGCTTGATTTGTCCGCAATATCAACCCAATGGTCCAACCCATCGTGCACCACTTCAGAAGAGGGGGGTGTCATTACCCTGGTCTGATATCCAAATTGACTTTATAGGTCCTGTAACAAGATCTTCAAGAGGTAACAAATACATGTTAACCGTTACATGTATGTACACAAAGTGGATAGACTGTTTGCCTTGAAAAGAGAACACGAGTACCGTGTGCGCCACTTTGTTGATTAACCATGTCTTTTCCAGGTTCGGTCTGCCTCAAAGAATTGAGTCAGACAGAGGTAGTCATTTTACCAGCGAAGTAATGGCTAAGATGTGGAACATTCTAGGTGTTAAACGAAAGCTACATATTGCATACCGCGCTGCGTCTAGCGGGGGGGTAGAGCGATATAACCAGTCTATCGTTAATATTCTGAAGAAGTATGTTAAGGAGTCTGGTAAAGACTGGGACATTAAATTGCCCCTAGTTTTAAAGGCGATTAGAGCTACACCTAGCACTGCTACCAAATTGTCACCTTTTGAATTGATGACAGGAAGAAAGATGGTTTTACCACAGCATTTACTATATCGTACTTCGGATCATAATTTGATCAATGCTGCCACTACGCATCAGTATATTGAAGATTTGCGCAAGCATTTACAGCATGCGTTTGCTTTTGCCCAAAAGAATCTAGAAAAAGCAGCGACAGGGGTTAAGACCTATTACGATTTAAAAACCACGAAAAAGGAATATGAAATAACAAATCAAGTCTATCTGTATAATTTTGCGCGAAATCAAGTCAAGGAAAATACATTTTTACCTTCTTGGAAAGGCCCATATGTCATCATTGACAAAATTTCCCCAGTAGCGTACAAAATAAAAATTCCTAAGGATGGTAATTTTATTGAAAAGTGGGTTCACATTAACCAGTTGCGTGCTTGTCATCCTAAATCTCAATTAAGGATTATAGGTGTGCATTCGGATGCAGAAGGGTGAACGACTAACCTGGATGAATGCTTGATTCACGTGGTATCATATGATGTGAAATGTTGTGATGTGTCATGATCTCATGTACGCTCATGTCATTAACCATTTCCTTGCCATCCAATAACTACATTTCTAAGCAGGTTACTAGCTAGTTTTACTGCTATAGGCATATTGCTGAGGAGTCAGTAATAAATGTAGTGAGGGATGTAGTTATAAAAATAGAATTAGAGAGAATACATATGTTGATGAATCATAATAATGTGTAGTCCTAGGCCAAGTGATGTCACACTGTTATAAGTTTGTATACTTAACAAACCTTGAATCATTAGTAGATAAGTCTGAAACGAGTTCCTGATCCGTGACTGTCGAAAGATGTCCAAGAAGGATGTGGCGTGTTTCTGGATCGTACTGATCCTGTGCCAAGAGCTACGGACCGACCCGATCGCAGAGATGGGACCATCCTCCGGCATCCTGATTCAAGAGACACCAGGGTTCATCTTGACAGAGAAGAGGATCCTTACCCGACGTGTGTTCGTCAGCTTGGACCCCAAGATTTCCATCGAGAAGGCGTACAACATTTCATCGATGCAGCTTCCTGAGTTACAGACTTGGTACCAGATGCACCTCCAAAGAGCACAGGACCGTGTGCGAAACATCTTGGAGCAAGCCCGGAAACCATTTGTATCCAGTTCTATTTCGATGAGCAACCGACCCAAAAGGTTCCTCACCGCTATAATTGTTGCATTAGTTTGTGCCACTGTTGGTGCAGTTGTCGCAACTGGAATGTCTGCAGCCAACTCTATTACTGTCCAAAAGCTGGATATGGAAATCTATGCGCTAAAGCAACACATTAACGATATTCATCAGGTGATAAAACAGCAAAGAACACTTCTCCAAGACGTGTTAACTATTGTGGAAGACACAGTTGTTACAACAAATTTGTTGAATGATCGAATTGGCAGGGGGACGCATACCTCTGTATTTTGTATCCAAGGATATTGTTCATGCGATGCTTGTCAATGGGGATGGAGAAACAATTGAGCCTATGCAATTAAACCTGGCCTTTGAGATGGGGAGCGCTATACCTCTCTTAATTGACCCGGAACGTATGGAGATTTGCTTTTTATTGGCCATACCATATTTAACTCCCAAAAACATTTTTCAAATGAAAACAATTTACAACGTTGGTACATGGAAGGAAAATATCCATGTAAAAGTCCAAACCCCAAACGTTTTGGCTTTTCAACCGTGGATACCAGATTGGTATTCAATACCCATTTTGAATGACTGTGAAAAATTCAAAGACAATAATTTCCAATGTGATGGAAAACCTTTTGTATACGATTCTACCAATGCTTTGTGTGGGATCGAGTACCTTAAACATGGCTCTGAAACATGTCAAATGACTATGTCAAAAACCGACAGTAATGCGTTAGTACATGCTCTCTTAGTAAAAGATAAATGGTTGGTAAGCACGGGTCTTAAAAACATGAGTGTTTTTCGCAGGGACCAGGTGACTAATAAAGTAATTGCCTTACCAGCACCTGTATCATTGATCAAGATTCCCCACGACTCTCGTATAACCATCGGTGACGTTACGCTATACCCAGTATACACTGACGTCCTCGAAAGTGCTATTGAGATGGTGGATCCCTTCCAGAATCTAGATATCCCTCTAGATCCTAATCTAAAGTTCTTGCTGGACCATAAGCCCAACCACACTATCCAAATGTCGATCAAGAAAGATAATATTTCTGTGGACACATTTAAATACTCTGAGTTAGATACTGACCTTATTGATCGTGCTGACTGGTTCATCCATGTTAAGATTGTTATTGGGTGTGTTATGATAATGATGTTATTATGGTTGATTGTACTAAGCGTAAAGTTCAAAACACTTACAGGTACAAATATATACAAAAATGTTCATTCCACGCATGAGCCTATGTCAGAAATGATGTGATTGCAAACTATGTCTTGTAACTTCCATAGTGCCTACTCATAAGCTAATTACTTGGCTATGATATGCACTAAAGGGGGGTTATGTCAGGGTATTTATATCGGCAGACATTTTGTGCTATGATAGAAATACAAAGTGTATATTCTGAAGTCAATCTAAATAGACCAGACTCCATTTTGTTGTTATTCTCAAGCTAACAAAAGAGACACAGAATTTCTATCTTTTCTCTAAAACTGACCGCTTAGCCAGAGCTGAATGGAATGTGTATATAAACAAACCAAATAGATAAGACATTGAGAATGGGGGTGGACAGACTGTCTAATTGCGAATGGAATAAGAATAAATTCTAAAAACCCAAACCTGGGTGACAGAGGATTAAATAATTAAATTTTACTTTCGATAATGTACAACGTCCCATTATAGTTTAAGGTGAAACTTGGTTCACAAACTATCAATTTTTAGGAATTATAGCAGAATTTGCAGACGCATAGTCTGAAGAAATCCTCTTGATCTGACAGAAAAAATAAATTATAGGCCACATATAGATAACGTAAATGACGTCAAAAATAGCCACCAGGAAAAGTTAACTCTTTCCTGGATAGGTATGTTTAGTGGACCAATACTGCCCTCTAGAGTTCAAATATTAGAATGGTTACCTAGAAGGCAACCACACCCCACATTTGTGATTGGCTATCACTTAGAGGAATTTCCCCTTTAAAAAGTTAAGACAAGGGAAGAGTCAGACATTCAAAGATTGAAGAGAGAGACATTACAACACTCTGGGGATTGAGAGAGATTCAGGCAGAATCGGGCGATCAGAGTAACCAAGAAACTCTTACACTCCATGCAGAGAAAGAGACCCATGACACTTAGCTACCTGAGAACATCTGATGAAAATATCTACTTAACTGGTAAATATACAGGCATTTAATTAATTAATTTAAATTAATTAAAATGAATAGCATGATATATGACTGGATAAATCATGATTAGATTTCATATTTAGAAATCTTAATGATTAAAGAATATATATGGTTATAGCATCCCATCTGCAGCTGGGATTAATATAGCCATTAATGTATTTGTGTGATTAATATCACGTTAGCATATCATGACCATTTATCCAGCTGTATTGATTGGCTCTAAAATAAGATAAAATATCTGTTTAGACAAATTAATAAAATATCAGCTAATATAACATAGTAGATTTCTCTCATTGGATTAAAATCAAGGAAATGGTTGATGACTGGTTAAATGTTATTTTAATTAAAATCACACAAGAGTAGATCTTAACTACTTCGGAGGTCTAGCCAGCACTGCAAGGGTTATTTCTAACTGCTAGCTAAGTTCTATTGCCCTACACTGCAGCTCAGTGTGAAACTCACATTCCTTCTCTGAAACCTATCGTAAATCAGTCTTGACAGCTAATGGAGTCTATGCTGTACTAACCAGGAAGTAAATTGCCTATTGTATTGCATATTGTTTTATACTGAATATTCATTGATTATTGCCATATTGTATTGCATATTGTTATACTTGAATTCCATTGATTATTATCATGCATGTTACTCATCATTATTAATTTAAATTGTTAAAAATAAAATTATATTTTTATAACAATTTGTGATTTTAATTACCGGTATATGGTTTTATCTTTCACTTATAACGATAACGATTAGGGATCTGAGAATTGAAACTCGTGGGCAATTCTCTCTGTTTACAATTATTATCCCATAAATATCCCCACAAGGTGTGAGGGAAGAATATGTATTGTTTGTGCAGTTATATGTAAATACCTCTCTCTCAGTTTTTTCCAGTGTGTTACAAACACCATATTTGTTCTATGAAATCAGCTTTAAAGTCTTAATAGTAAAAATCACAAATTTTGCCTAAAGGTAAATTAATTTGTTCTTGAGGGGCGTGGCCTGGAGCTCTAATGAAGTAGCCGCATGTTAGGGTAGCTCCGTACTATCTAGGCCTAAGACTTAGCGTTACGGACATCCAAACCCGAAAAAAAAATCACCCTCACGATGTCCCAGCAGAAAGGCAGGCGCCAGGCGGACAAGGGCGACAAAAACAATTTCTTTAACGTCCAGAATACTCAAAATAAGCTGGTAAGCATGCAAGAAGAAGCGCAAGATGGCGCCGAGGAAGAATCCTGCGACACGCACGAAAGCCCGCCAAATGACCAGCCAGTGACTCAGGGGGTAGTGCAACGTATGCTAGATACTATGCACGATAGACTGCAACACATGTTGCAAACATGCCCTGAATGAAATCAAGACAGACATCCAAGACCTGGGAACAAGAACCTCAATGCTAGTGGACAAAATGGCGGATCAGATGGAGGCATACAACGACCTGCGTGCGAACATGGAAGAAATGCACGACGATATGCTGGCCCTTGAAAACAAAATCGCCGATAAAGAAGACAGGTCACGCCGCAACAACCTCTGGATCCGGGGTATAGTGGACACGGTGGGAACGGCAGACCTCCATGCACTCCTGCAGGGCCTGTTCAAGTTCCTTGCACCTGATTTACCCCAGGACCTGTTCCTGATGGACCGCTACCACAGAGTCCCAAAACCAAGGTTCTTAACGACGGATCCACCGAGAGACATGCTGGTGAGACTGCACTATTTTCACGTCAAAGAGGTGATTATGAAAGCCAGCAGACAGCGTCTGAGCCTGCCGTCTCCATACCAAGGAACAGCAATCTACGCGGATATTTCGGCCGCCACATTGAAAAAGAGGAAGACCTTTTCTCTCTACACGGAACAACTGAGGCAACATAAAAACCATACCACTGGGGCTTCCCGGTCAAGCTTCTTGTCTCCCACGATGGCAAAATAACAGCCATCGGAACTCCTGAGGCAGGCCTGAAGGCCCTCCAAGAGTGGGGAATGGTGCCAACAAACACCGCAACGGACCAGGGCAGACCCACACCGACATGGCAGAAAGCACCCAGAAACAAGTAGAAGCAACAGGCACCGTGTAAAGTGGCAAGTACCATACAGAGACTATGAGACTTTTACATTTAATTTTATTTAAAAAGGGACACTCGCGATAACGCATATGTGGGAAGGGGACTGAAACTTATACCCTCAACTTGCATGTCAAAAGGGAGGGTACCCTAAGGTTCAACGGTAAGCGACATAGCCCCACTTCACCTCCAACGTAATCCTATCTGTACCACTAACAAAGGGTGACCAAACACAATGTGCAGCGGTTAGGTCGCACTCATGCTCCAAACAGGCATGGAAGCACATCGCTTCCTCCCCCAGGGCACCTCAAGTGGGAGCCACTCCAAATATATGGCATTTTGTTTAGTTTTAGTAGTTATAGTTCTGTTATGTTACGTTCTGTTATGTTACCCCCACGTTTGTCATCCAGCAGGAATAAAGCAGAATGACCCCCATTGTTTCGGGGAAAACGCCAAGGTAGGGGAGCATAAAGCATGTGAATAACTACAAACCCACATGAAAATATACACCCACAACACCAAATGTCTTAACAGCCCCTCAAAATGTAGCCTATTACGCCAAGACTTGAAACACAATAGACCAGAAGTAGTGTGCCTACAAGAAACACACTTCAAAACCAACGTACACTCCCCCCTGTTCGAGCACGACTTCCCACACCAATTCCATGCCACATACTCAAACAAATCAAAAGGGGCATCCATCCTCATTAGCAAAGATGTGGCATTTACCCTTATACACCGGGAGGTAGACGAAGAAGGGAGATATGTCATTGTGGTGGGCACTTTCAACGATGTCACGTACACGATCACAAACATTTACGCCCCAAACACAGAGCAAAGGAACTTTCTCCACAAAATAATTCATAAGTTGGGCCCAATACAGCAAGGGATTAGCGTAATATGTGGGGACCTTAACCACATCATGGACCCTACGGTGGACACCACACTGTTACCAGCTGCACCCAGAATGCGACCGCTCAAAAGGCAAAGCAAGGCAATGCAGAAATGACTACACACACACCACTATTATGACATATAGCGAGCAACACACGTGGGGAAGAGGGGCTATACATTTTTCTCCACGGTACACAACACATACTCTAGGATTGATGGCATACTGATGACAGGCCAATATCTGGACCAAGTTAAGCGATGCGACATCAAACAGATCACCTGGTCAGATCATGCACCGGTGGTAATGACCCTGGCCGATCTTTATGACTCCACACACAGGAGCCCGTGGAGACTTAATTAATCCCTTTTAACCGACCCACTCTTCCGCAAAACAATGGAACAAGAACTACAACAATACTTTAGAAGAAACACTATAGAACAAACCTCACACAACACAATATGGCAAGCCCACAAATCGGTAGCTAGGGACCTATTGATCCAAAGGGCTGCGCTCCTAAAGAGACGGTCTGAAACACAAATGCGAAGGAGAAGGAGTTATCAGACCTCATGACCTTGAATCAGGGGACCCCCTCACTCTAATTAAAGGGACGCATCATCCAGCTCACACAGGACATTCACAAACAGGCACTAGACAGAACAGGTCAGTACGTACACAAACTCAAAGCGACCCAATACATGCAGGGCAACAAGGCGGGCAAACTAGTGGCCCAACACCTCGAAACACTCCAAACAAAACAAAAGATAGAATACCTAACATCAGAAGATGGGCACAGGATCACAGCCCCTAGAGATATCAGTAATGCCTTTGCCAAATACTACACATCCCTCTATAACCTAGCAGACGATGCACGAACACACCAACCTCAGCCACAGGCCATAAACAAGTATTTGAATGAGATTCCACTACCCTCACTCACACCCCAACAGCAACACGAACTCTCCTCCCCTATCACAGAAAAGGAAGTGGCCGAGGCAATTCAGCAGCTACCGATGTGCAAAGCACCAGATGGATTCGCCAACTGCTACTACAAAGCATTTAAAACCACCCTGACACCACATCTAACAAAAGCATATAACGAAGCCACCAAAAACCAACAATTGCCCCAGGAAACACTACTAGCACATATCATAACTCTCCCTAAACTGGGAAAGCCACCCACTTGCCCCCAAAATTTCCACCCCATCTCACTGTTAAACGAGGACGCCAAGCTGTATGCCAAAATATGTGCCCAGCGACTTGGCCGCATGCTCCCACACATTATCCACAATGACCAAGTAGGTTTCGTTAAGGGCAGACAAGGGGGAGACAACACTAGAAAAGTACTCGACATTATACACAGTGCCCAACGCATGCGAGTGGAAAGCATAGTTGTAGCCTTAGAAGCAGAAAAGGCCTTTGACCGGCTGAGCTGGGAGTTCCTCGAGGTGGTCCTTATGAAATTTGGGGCGCCGGAAGGCTTCCTCTCGTGGTCTTATACAACAAGGCCTTATACAACAAACCAACGGCCAGGGTCTTGAATGCGGGGTTCGTGTCAGATCCCTTCCTAATAACTAACGGTTCACGCCAGGGGTGCCCACTATCCCCACTATTATATGTACTGGCCCTGGAGCCGTTGGCAGCCGCAATAAGGCAACATACCTCTATACATGGGGTGAAGGTGGGAGACAAGGAATACAAAGCAAACCTATTTGCAGATGACATAATGCTTACCCTAACGCAGCCACACATATCCCTTCCCAACCTGGTGGAGACCATAGCAGAATACGGACGACACTCATATTGCAAACTTAATATCATGCACCAAGATCAAACACCTATACAAAGAAGGGAAGATAATGCCCTTTCCCAAACTCCAAGAGTTATACAACCTACCCAGTAAAGCTCTATTTCCGTATCTACAATTGAAATCACTTCTCAAAGGTACAAAACCCGGCGCAACAACATGTACACAGAGTAGAGCTAATGTGCTTATCATCCAAGCCACCCAAACAAACACTATCTGCACTATACAATGTGCTCCAACAAGATGAGGGAGAGACCACAATGATATTTCAAGAAGCATGGCATAAAGAACTAGGGTACACAATAACACCAGAGGACTGGAAAAGGGCATTTGAAATCCACAGAGGTAACTCAATGTGCACCACACATCTAGAGACAATAGGAAAACTCCAATATAGGTGGTACATGGTGCCCAAGAGGCTATCGGTGATTTATTCAGACTCCCCTAACGTATGTTGGAGATGTGGGACACAGGGAGGCACATATTTGGTGGTCATGCACTAGATTAAAACCGTTTTGGGAAATGGTGGAAAGCATGGCAGGAAAGCTGCTGGGCAGACAGTGGCCACTAAGCCTACAACAGTGTGTGTTATTTATGTTCCCCAAGACAACGGATAAGGTGGAAGGTGCTCTTCCAATTGTTAATAGCAGCGGTGACACTTAAAGCCAGAGCCTGGAAATCCACCACAATACCAACTAGAGAGACCTTAACTAAGCAAATTTCCCTTAATTGGGAATATGAACTAATGGCCTCAAAACATTTGAAACCACAAAAATACGCGACACAAGCAGTGGAAAGATGGAAGGCGTATATGAAACAGGTAGCTGAAATCCAAAACACATCACCAACCTTGGCGAACTCTAAAAACAGCACATACCCAGAACTAATAGATAAACTACACAACCTAAAAGACATGCGTGAGATGCCAACAGCAGGCAGTACAGGCAGCAACAGACAGCTCTAACTTGGAGATACATGAAAGAGTCAGAATGCTGAGGGCGGGTGGTGGGTTGGGGTATGGGAGTTTTGAGGACGTGTTAAAGAAATGTCGAAGATGACAAATTTGTTATTGTGCAATCCCTATGATGTAAACAAATATTCCAGCATCTACTTCCCTGTTCTTTTCTGTACCCTGGTGAACAGGCGCTGCAAACTACACATGACAAACAAAAATAATAAAATATATGTCAAATAAAAAAAATAAAAAAAATATTGTCCTTGAAAGTAACATTGATCAAAAATCGTTATGATGTGCCTATAATAAAATGAAAGAGTTTCCAATATAGAAAGAAGTGTTTTCAAATAGCACACCTTTTAATTGGCTAACAAAGTATGTTCTATCTACAATATAACCAATACGCTCATTTCATTTGTTCTTATGTATTCAGATATATTTTAATAATCCCCTTCAAAAGACACAAGCTGCTCTGGAACTTGTGTGGTATATTGTACTGGTATGGTACACTGAATAGCTAAAAATACGTTGACATGTGAAAACATTAGGTTTTAATTTTATATTCTGCAATGTTACCAATCATGAAAAACCACCATGTGCTTTATTTAGAATACTCAGTAAATACGTATGGTTCAAGATTAGAGTTATTTAAAGATCTATCATTGTTAGAAGTTATAATTAGTAGTTATGATGTGATCCTAGAAACTAAAATTGAGTCACACCTGCATGAGTAATGTACCCATCAGAACTCTAAATTGTAAACATATCTATGTAGCTAATCTGACATAAAATAGATTTCATAATTTGCAATCTAATATATTATGTATCAAAATATATTAAAATAGAGTGTCAACAAGAAAAGAGTGTCAACAAGAAAAGAGTAAATGCACTTTTACAGACACCATAAAGCAATACCTTTTGCTCGTGCTAGAAATGACACACAAATACTGCATCCTGAAGTTAATTTGTAAGTAACAAAAATATGTGAAAAACATTTTTTTTTTCAATCCATGAACCAGTTTAGTAGCCTTTCTCTGAACTCTCTATAAAGCAGGCATAGGCAACCTTTGGCACTCCAGATGTTTTGGACTACACCTCCTATGATGCTTTACCAGCATTATGGGTGTAAGAGCATTATGGGGGATATAGTCCACAAAACCTGGAGAGCTGAAGGTTGCCTATCCCTGCTCTAAAGTATCAGTACAACCAACAGCACAGGATTACTCACTAAATTCCAAGCTCTAGTACAGATGTGCAAAATTGAGGCAATAGCCATGGTAAAATCTTTACAAACAAATTCTGTATAAGCAGTGAGTACGTGAGAAAAGCCACTTGCGGAAATCCAATGCTTAAAAAAGTATTTATTCCAGATTTCCTGCAGACTGCTACAGACATTTTTTATAATTAATTTGATTGACAATATTTGAGATAATTGAATCAAATCCTTTTTGTTTCCTTAAAAGATTCTATTTGTTTGCTAGTTACACCAAGATTAGCTGTATGGAATCTTTATATTGGTCTGTAATATGCCAATGACATGCTTGCAAAGCTTGCAGGGGACAAAACTTACACTTTTAGTAAATGGTAAAACAGCCTACATTTAGATATTATATATTACTTCAGTCTACAGTTACATTAATCATTGTTTAATTTTGCAGTGCAGATTTTCACAGCTTATATTAATTATATATTCTTTTTAAACTTTATATCGCAGGAAAATATAAAAAGTTCGGTAAAGTAGCCACTTCATTTAATTGACTTACCTGTCTGAGCAAGCACTGCTGACTGCAAATTTTACTCACAACCCTGCAGATGGTGTGATCTCATTCACCTTTGCTGCTCCCTAAGATCCACCTGCAACAGCAAGTGACGAAGTAGCTTAACATTTCCACCCATTATTTTATAATTCTTAAATGTTTGACAGTTAAAGGAACACCATAACTGTCGTGTGTTTTTTTTCATTTTTTATGCATATTCCTGGGTTTTTACATTACACATTACCATGTTTTTAAATTAAAAAAAAAACAACTTACCTTTATTTCAGCATAGAAACAGTCAGCCTTACCCTCCCCTGGAGAAATCATCGATCCTGATAACTTTTTTTATTTTTATTTTAAATTCTTTATTTTTGCGGTGCATGCAGTAACAACAGGCTTGCAGAGCCACAACAGCATCTGCAGGCTTTTTCATAGCATTTTGCAGTGTGGCAGATTAAACAGCACATTTTTTTTTTTTTAAAGGAACACTATAGTCACCTAAATTACTTTAGCTAAATAAAGCAGTTTTAGTGTATAGATCATTCCCCTGCAATTTCACTGCTCAATACACTGTCATTTAGGAGTTAAATCACTGTGTTTCTGTTTATGCAGCCCTAGCCACACCTCCCCTGGCAATGATTGACAGAGCCTGCATGAAAAAAAAAACTGGTTTCACTTTCAAACAGATGTAATTTACCTTAAATAATTGTATCTCAATCTCTAAATTGAACTTTAAGCACATACAGGAGGCTCTTGCAGAGTCTAGCAAGCTATTAACATAGCAGGGGATAAGAAAATCTTAATTAAACAGAACTTGCAATAAAGAAAGCCTAAATAGGGCTCTCTTTACAGGAAGTGTTTATGGAAGGCTGTGCAAGTCACATGCAGGGAGGTGTGACTAGGGTTCATAAACAAAGGGATTTAACTCCTAAATGGCAGAGGATTGAACAGTGAGGCTGCAGGGGCATGTTCTATACACCAAAACTGCTTCATTAAGCTAAAGTTGTTCAGGTGACTATAGTGTCCCTTTAAGAACAAGAAAGTATCTGACTTTTGAACATCTGTATTGCTTTAAACATACTAAACTAGACAGGCTTATGGTTGATTTCGTTACGTTAAGATTATGTGGAGTATATGGCATTACATTCCTGAGGAGTACAAACATTTATACATATGCCAGGATTATAATTGTTTGAATGCTTGCTTTAGTGCAGAATCAAAATGAGCTTGACAGGTAGGAGAAGTCAGAGGAGAGACACAGTGGGAAAACATTGCATTTGCGGACATCTTAGTATTGATTATTAACGTTGTGTGTCATATACGGCAGCTAGCGAAACTATGCTGTAAATTTATACACGATATACATATATATTGCTAACTGGGATGGTCAGGTAGGTGAGTTGGTTCATCGGCATCTGCCAGTGTCACTATTCCTAGGACATCATGCTAGGGTGTATATATATATATATTTTTTTATATTCTTTATTTTTGTTGTGCAAGAGAAATATACAAGCATGCCTGAGGTGCCCCAAAGGCAGTCCCCATGCGTTCATAACGTTTTACATAGTGAGGCAAATGATTAACGTGCACAAAATTTTTAAGATGTATAGGTGTAAGAAGTTGTGTCATTAAAGCTTCGGTATTAGTGGTAGGTAAACATGCTATGCAAACATCTATTGTTACTAACATCAACATGTTTACGTGTTGTGGGGAGGCCAGCGTATGGTGCTGCTAGTACCCTTTTGTTAATTGTGATGTGTATCCTAGGTAAGCGGAGGGTATCCAGCTTAGTGTGCTAGTCAAGTATTACAGTGTATGTATTGCAATACGAAGTTAGGCAATTTACTTTTGTGTGTCTAACAAGGTGAAAGCCTGGTATAGAAATAAGTATAAAGGCAGTGAAGGGGTTAACCCTAAGTAAATATTGTTGAAAGCAAAAGGAGAGAAAGAACACTGCCTAAGATATATACAATAAAATATAACTTTTAATGGTGAACGAGATACAAGGTGATCATTAGATGCAATTACTCTTCATACGTCTAGATATAAATATAACAAGACATGGAGAAATAATATACAGAAATGTAAGATTTAAAAAGGAACAAACAGCGTCTAAAAAGTATAGAGATGCTGTTTGTAATATTTCAATGGACCTAACTGTCCAGTTCTAAAAAGAGACTATCGGTAGTAAAAAGATACTTTGTTGCAACTTGTCAGCTCTTTCTCTCCTTTTGCTTTCAACAATACTTTTGTGTGTTGGCTGTTCCGACGCCAAGAGTCCTGTAGTCAGGGGGAGGTTTGGGGCTGCGGTTAGTGTGGCTAGCCTGTCTTGTGCATGCTTTGGTCGGTCATCCAATGCCCTGTCGTGGGCCATTACTCACAGATGGGCTCAGTTCTCTGTGGGGTCTGTGCAGCCTTGTGGTGGCGTGTGGTTCCTCCAGCCCGGCGACTGCATGGACAGTAGTGCTCCGTTCCCACGGGTTAAGAGTCTCAAGAGTCCTAGGGTTTTTCCCGTAGGGTCAGGGCGGCAGGTGCCAATCCTTGTCGGCGTGGTTGTCCCCCTGTTTCTTCGGTCTCCCCGCTGTCGTGTCTGTGGCTGGTGTCTCCGCCTGTGATTGCATCGGGCTGCAGACTTAGGCCTCCACAGGTGTTTCCGCTGGCACAGGTGGCTTGGGTAAGTTTCACCCCTTGTGGTTCCGATGCCGTGTTGGCCTGTGTGGGGAAGTGCGCCTGTTTGGGTCTCTGTTTGCCGCGCTCTGTTCTTGCGCTTTGTGGAGTCCTCCCCTCTGCCAAGCTGTCGTTCCCTGTGTATGCTCGGCCCAGCATGGACCATTGTTGGTGGTATGGGTCTATGTTTCTGCTCCAGGCGTGTCCAGAAATGGTTGCAAACAGCCTCGAACCTGGCATTGAAGTCTGCTCCCAGTCGCTGGGAGTTTGTCGGTCTGAGTGGGTAGCGCCACTGTCTGCTATTTTGATCGGGCCTCGTGGTCTCTGCTTATCTGCTGTATACTCAAGGGTATTTTGTAGCTTGGTCGTCTCAGTCTGTGTAGGTGGACCGGGATTTCCCCCACCGGTCCTGGGGGGGTGGAGGTGATTTGTCGGGGTCCCAGTCACCGTTGTTGTGCCCGGAGAGCGGCCGTCTCTCTGTGGCTCAGCTTCTGGTAGGCCGCAAGCCTCGGTGTATCCGTTAGGCTGAGTTAGAGTTCGAGAGAGGCACCGATTTGTGCGGTAGCCCCTCCTGGTCACGATTGTCGTGGTCTGCAGCTAGTGGGTCTCAATGGCTGGGTAAGATGCCCCATTTTTTGTTCCCAGGCGTGGGAGCTCTTGCCTGGCACGTCTGGGCCGTTTGGTTGCTTGGCTCCGCCCCCCAGGGTGTATATTTTTAAATCAGTGTTAGTTGGGCAGTGCTAGCTAGATTAAATAAGCATACACCCCTATATCCTGATAACTTTTGACAAATCAGATGCTGCACATAGAGAAGCATTGAAGATACATTTTTCATAATCATTGCAAACCAAAAATTTAATAATTCTATATGAGAATAGATCCAGTAGATGCTTTCATGGTGGAGTGTGACATCAAGACATGGTGCGTGTGTTGGCACTCAATGCATTCTGGTCTAAGGTCTGCCAATCAGGCATGCAGCGGGGAGGAATGCACACTCAAATACCACTTCCATACGTATTAACGACAGGTTATATACTTTGGTAAATGTCTGTGAACTTGTATAACCTGAACCATATTGCCCCCTCTATCCCAGAGATACAGCAATTTCTGGATAAGTTAAATCTACTAAATATTTCTGAAGAGAAAGCGACCCAGTTAAGTAGCCCCTTCTCTCTACAGGAGATTCATAACACTATACGATCATTAAAGAGTGGTAAATCTCCGGGCCCGGATGGGTTCTCTTCAGCTTTTAATCAGAAGCTTTCTGATTTAATTTCACCCTTTATGCTAAGGACTTTTACAGAGTCTAAAACAATTCCGCCAGAGATGCTTCGGGCATCCATTATTAGACATGTGCAACGATTTCATACTAAATTCAAATTTAATTTGTCAATCCCGAATTTCGTCCACAAACCATTCGTTTTCAAACTAAATTCATAAAAAAAATAATTCATTTTCATCTATTTGGACGAAAACAGCACTGTGTATGCGCCCCCCCCCCCCCCCAAAAAGCAAGGAGGGAGCCGGCAGTGCTACCAGCTTCCTCCATGTAATAAATAACTATTCCTACCCCCTCTTGCATTAAAACCTATGGGGTTCACTACGACCCCCATAATAATAAAAGGGAGCATAAATCCTCCCGCATGCCCCTATTCATGCCATGCCGCGAGTAGGGGCATGTCAAACTAAATAAAAAGCAGTATGGGGATCACTATGACCCCTATATTGATAAAAGGGAGGTTAAATCCTCCTGCATGCTCCTACTCGCGGCATGCGGCGAGTAGGGGCATGTCGCCTAAACACATTTAAAACTACTAGTATAGCTATAGCTGCCTAGTCACTAGTGCAATAAGGGAGACCTGGCAATGGTTAAATCCTCCCGGATGCCCATACCTGTGCCACGTTCCCCTGTGTAGTAGGGGCATGTCACCTAATTTTTAGAAAGAAGACATCTATAATTAGGGTGAGTGGGGTAGGTAGGGTATTTTTTTTTTGGGGTGGGGAGTGACTAATCACTTTATTATTTGTGGTCCCCAACCACCACTCATGGGTGGGGACCTGGGGGGGACATTAGGTCCCCCCATTATTTATTTATTTAGGGTCCACACCTGCCGCTCATGGTGGGGACCAGGGGGGAAATTAGGTCCCCAACCGCCGCTCATGGGTGGGGACCTGGGGGGACATTAGTTCCCCCCATTATTAATTTATTTAGGGTCCCCACCTGCCGCTCATAGGTGGGGACCTGGGGGGGACATTAGGTCCAGACCTGCCGCTCATGGTGGAGACTAGGGGGGACATTAGGTCCCCACCCTCCGCTCATGGGTGTGGACCTGGGGGGACATTAGGTCCCCCCCATTATTTATTTAGGGTCCCCACCTGCCGCTCATGGGTGGGGAACAGGGGGGGGACATTAGGTCCCCACCATTATTTATTTAGAGTTTCCACAAGCAGAACCATTTTTACCTTATGGTCTGTGATATTGAGCTTTTGAATAGTATAAGAACAGATAACCCGATAATGAAAGCATTGCTCTCCATAATAAAATATATAAAGAAAAATTTGGTTTGGATAAGATATCCTGTCACGCTCCTATAGAATGTTTCAAATATTATATAGAGAACGTAAGCATCCAAGAATGGCAGAATTCTGGAGTCAGAGACATCTCAGAACTAATAGATGGGGAGACAATTTCTTAATTTCCCTTTTTGCAGTCTAAATACAACTTCCCCTCCAGAGAGCTTTTTAATTACCTGAGAATTAAATCCTTCTTAACTGGTAAACCATTAGCTGGTTCAACATTGATAGATCAGTTTTTGGCCCAGGATTTTAGTAACAAACTTACCTCTTGGTTCTCCAGGTTTATGACTAACCAGGGGCATAAAGAAAAAGTTGATGATGAAATGGGAGCATGAACTTCAATTTTCTTGCCCCATGCATGAATGGTTGCGGGGCTTCCTCCTAGCAAAAAGAAATATCCATTGTGTAAACATACTGGAGGTTTTTTATAAACTTGTTTACCGATGGTATTTGGTTCCCACACGACTATCCCGAATTGAGCATCAGGTATCCCCAGCTTGCTGGCGATTTGTTAAGGCACTTGACTCCCTTCCCCACAATTGGTAGCAATGTGAAGAGCTAGGTACCTTAAAGGAGACTTTGTCTAGAATTGTAAATTTTATCTTTAAGAAAAAAGTCAAACTTACAGCGCATATGTTTCTGCTCTATACTGGCTTCCCTACTGGCAACATCACTGCTAAAAGCCTTGTGGTTCACATATTTATGGCCACGAAACTAGTAATTGCCAGAAACTGGAGAATCATAGCTCCTTTGAAATGGTCAGAAATAAGTTCCCAGCTGATTCTTCAGCATAGAATGGAGACAGGTTTCCACCCAAATAGACAGTCCTTTAATAATTACAATGAGGTATGGGCCCCCTGGTTTAAATGTAATGGTCTCGCGACCACTAACTGTGATGCCCCAGACCCGTCGCCCACTGTTTGATTGATTCGTATCGAGCATGATCGAACGGGCCCAAGATGGGAGATTATAAGATTGAACATTTAACAGTCCTGATGAGAGGACTATTTTCCATAATTTCCTTCTGAAAATCCTCTACATTTTTTTTCTTCGATATTCCCACTAGGGAATCAATATAGCTAATATTTAATCCTATTGTGAATTATAACCGAATCTCTGTATAGGATATCCCCTCCTAGCATAGAAGGGTACTATGATATAATTTAGATAGATTGTCTATTGACAACCACAAAGAACTATTGTCCCCCTGGCTAAAAAGAAGGAAAACTAATCGAACTGTGACTGTTAGCTGTAACGCCTTAGTTATCACCCCGCCTCAGTATGACTGGTATGTATGGAGAGTGATTGAACTAGATCAAGCGGGAAAGCGTAGGACTACACTTTTTATCTACCTATGGTAGGAGATAACTCCTACTTTTTTCTTGCAACTTAACTTAAATGCAATCCCCTTTATTGACCCGGTATATTTAGGGTACAACATCTGTTTATTTAATGGATTTTTTTGTATAAAGAATGTTTTATATGTAATTTTATGAAATATGAACATTTTCGCAAAAATAAAGAAATATAAAAAAAAAAATTGCCACTTCCATTAGCTATGGGGGAACTAAAGGAAGTAAGAAGCACGCCTCCCTGGCTGTCTGACAGCCGTGGTGGAGAGTAGAGAGGTTCAGTAATTATTTATAAAAGTGAAGATTTCTCATATGGTTGTGGATTTGTCCTATTGAGCTGTGTATGGAGGAGGCAAAGTTTGCCTATGTGTGCTGGTTGAGTTTGTATGTGGTGGCTGAAATTTGTGTTTGAGGAATCTGAGTATGGCAGAGTGTTGTGTGGTCTAAATGCGTTTGTGAAGGAGTTTGAATGTGTGCGGGTAATATATTTTTTTCCATTTACCTCCTCCTGTCAAAAGGTAAGCAGGGGGGAACAAATGTGAAAACATATGGTATCCTTGGTGGTCTAGTGGAGTACTCTCTGGGCAGGATCCCTGGTAATCCAGTCAGTCTGTAATGAGCAGTGTGTGAGAATGTATCACAGAACACCTGAACAATAAAACTAAGAAAAATGTACAGTGTTTAAAGGGACACTGTAGGCGCCCAGACCACTTCAGCTCATTGTTGGTGGTCTGTAAACATATCAGTTCCAGAGAAACTGTCATGCTTACCGTGGCGAAAATGACCTCGCCACTGGTTTTTGGAGGGGCCTGTTTGCCAGCCTACTGCCAAAGACTATGGGCCCTGCAAAAAGACATGTTAAAAAGTGACTTCCATGGGAAAATGTGCCTCTTCCCCTCCCCCTTTTTCCTGTTCTATTGTTTCCCCAGCAGGGAGTTGTCCCATGGACACTGCCAGACCAGTTTAAACTGACTGCTTTGTCCCTCCTCAATCTCCCATCAGCCCTTGCTATTGTCTGATCCCACCTGTCCTTGTAGTATAGTGCTCTATGTACCCTATTGTGTATGAGGCTGTTGGGGGTTTTAAATGTGTGTTTAAATTGTAAGTGCTTGCTTGCATAAAAGAGTTTCCACAACATAGAGTCTCATCTCATGTGTGGGGGAAAGGCTGCATCTACCCTGGGGATTGCTATATCTCTATACTCCTCAGGAAGTATAATCACTAAGCTCTTTAAGAGCTGTTCCTACTTGTCTCTCTGGAGGAAGACAGGTTCACCCACTGGAACCTGGAGCCTTGTCGTAGGTCCAGGGTGGGTGGAGGATGGTGAGTCCCAGCCAAGCTGTAACGCTGGACGTAGGGACTGCAGTGCTGATGGTGTCTGGTGGAGTGCTTAGAGTCCTCAGTGAGCACTAGGAGCATCCGTCGGCAGAGGTACCAAACAGGGGTACAGGAAGCTACATTACATTGGTGGCAAGTGGTGGTATGGCTGCGGGGCAGAGCACCGCTGGTCTCTGCCCACCAAGGAACACCAACTTCCAGCTGGAGAGCAACCGAGAATCCAGGAGTACCAGCATTTACTTGAGGGTGGGCTACTCGACTAACTCAGGTACCGACAGGCAGGAGGTCAGGCACCTGATTAGTCTCCCCTTAGGGAGGAAGATATGTGGTGAAAATGACCTCGCCACTGGTTTTTGGAGGGGCCTGTTTGCCAGCCTCCTGCCCAAAGACTATGAGCCCTGCAAAAAGACATGTTAAAAAGTGACTTCCATGGGAAAATGTGCCTCTCCCCCTCCCCCTATTGTTTCCCCAGCAGGGGCTGCTTTGTCCCTCCTCAATCTCCCATCAGCCCTTGCTATTGTCTGACTCCACCCGTCCTTGTACTATAGTGCTCTATGTACCCTATTGTATGTAAATGAGGCTATTGGGGGTTTTAAATATGTGTATAAATTGTAAGTGCTTGCTTGCATAAAAGAGTTCCTGTTTTACTCTCAACATAGCGTCTCATCTCATGTGTGGGGAGGAAAGGCTGCATCTACCCTGCGGATTGCTATATCACTATACACCCCTCAGGAAGTATAATCACTAAACTATTTTAAGAGCTGTTCCTGTTTGACTCTCTGGAGGAAGAGAGGTTCACCCACTGGAACCTGGAGCCTTGTTGTAGGTCCAGGGTGAGTGGAGGACGGCGAGTCCCAGCCAAGCTGTAAAGCTGGATGTGGGGACTGCAGTGCTGATGGTGTCTGGTGGAGTGCTTTGAGTCCTCGGTGAGCACTAGGAGCATCCGTCGGCAGAGGTACCCAGCCGGGGTACAGGAAGCTCCGTTACACTTACATTACAGCTCTAAGTCTGCCCTCAGTGGCTGTTTACCAGACAGCCACTAGGGGGCTTCCAGAATCAAAACAGACCGTTATCTGATGCTGGACATACTCACGCTCTGCATGAGGACCTCCAGCATGAGATTTTTCCCTATAGGGAAGCACTGATTAATGGTTTCCTATGGGAAAATCCTAATACGGCACGGCCATTGCCACGTATACACATTAGGTCTCCCCTGCCGGCTGAGCGTTGGCAGAGCCTGACCCAGGGCTGAGGGACATCAACGCTGGATTCAGGTAAGTGACTGAAGGGGTGTTAACCCTTGAGTGTCGCGGAAGAGGGAGTGCGGGGGAACGGGGGCAACTTAGAAATCTATAGTGCTGTAGCGGAGCTGCAAAACCAAGATCCAAAATCTCCGCTGGGATTCTCTGAAGCTGTAAAGGAAGCGCTAATTAGGAGATATGGCCCATTGCCCCAGTAACAGGACGACACACAGTTCTGGGAGTCAACTGAGGTTTATTTGGTCACACATGACTTTTTGGCACAGACCCCTCTCCAACACAATACAACAGGGGTTTCAATCCCAAGATCCTGATGGGAGATTAAGGATGGACAAGGCAGCTAGTTCAAACTGGTCTGGCAGTGTTCCTGGGACAACACCATGATGGGGAAACAATAGGACAGGAACAAAAAGGGGGAGGGGGAGAGGCACAGACTGTGGGGATATTTATGGGATAATAATTGTAAACAGATTGAGAATTACCCACTAATTTAATTCTCAGATCCCAAAGAACATTTATCGTTATAAGTGAAATGTATATCATATCAACTAGTCACAGATTTGTTATAAAAATAGATAATATTTATTTTTATATTCAAATGATAATAATATAAGTAACATGCATGATAATAATCAATGGAAATTCAGTACCAAGTCTGTAACTCAGGAAGCTGCATCGATGAAATGTTGTACACCTTCTCGATGGAAATCTTGGGGTCCAAGCTGACGAACACACGTCGGGTAAGGATCCTCTTCTCTGTCAAGATGAACCCTGGTGTCTCTTGAATCAGGATGCCGGAGGATGGTCCCATCTCTGTGATCGGGTCGGTCCGTAGCTCTTGGCACAGGAGCAGTACGATCCAGAAACACGCCACATCCTTCTTGGACATCTTTCGACAGTCACAGATCAGGAACTCGTTTCAGACTTATCTACTAATGATTCAAGGTTTGTTAAGTATACAAACTTATAACAGTGTGACATCACTTGGCCTAGGACAACACATTATTACGATTCATCAACATATGTATATTCTCTAATTCTATTTTTATAACTTCATCCCTCACTACATTTATTACTGACTCCTCAGCAATATGTCTATAGCAGTTAAACAAGCTAGTAACCTGCTTAGAAATGTAGTTATTGGATGGCAAGGAAATGGTTAATGACATGAAGCTGCATCTGTATCTGTTTTATCTGTTGATCATAATCATCCATCATTTTGTTCATTCCTTCCAGTCTATTTGAAATGTCAGAATTTTGAGCTTGAATGATATTATTTTCATCAGACAAAGTGTTGAATCTTCTTTGTTCAAACACCAGGTTTTTCTGACATTCGTCCAATTTAAGTTCTATCTCATTATGCTTTTTTTAACATAATAGAATAACCCAATATGAAAAAAGGGCATGATTTGGTAACAGATCGCATTGAGGACTCTTCATCTATATGGCTAAGATATTTAACTATAGGTGAATCAGCCGATCTATCGTGAATCGAATTATAAACTTGTTCTTTTATTTGGGTTATCCATTCTGGATAATCAACTTTAATATTTAGGTACTGATATAAGATGCTTAAGGGAAAACCTTGTATTTCCGCTAACTTCTTCCCATTCTCTGATTGAGATGAAGCGCTAGATTCAGCCATATTTCTATACAGTGATTTAATCTCAATACAAAACTCTTTTCTATATCAAGATTAATATTGCATGAATTACAGATATTATTATTGTATATGGAATATAATTTCAACTTAAACGATCTCAGCAGCGTGCCTCCAATTTGTGGGGATATTTATGGGATAATAATTGTAAACAGATTGAGAATTACCCACTAATTTAATTCTCAGATCCCAAAGAACATTTATCGTTATAAGTGAAATGTATATCATATCAACTAGTCACAGATTTGTTATAAAAATAGATAATATTTATTTTTATATTCAAATGATAATAATATAAGTAACATGCATGATAATAATCAATGGAAATTCAGTATAACACAATATGCAATACAAAGTGGCAATACATTTCCTGGTTAATACCGTATAGAATCTATAGCATTAGCTGTCAAGAGATTTATGACCCTTTCTTCACAGAGAAGGAATGTGAAAGTTTCACAGGGAGACAGAGTTTTAAGGAGAGAAGAGAATTCCTTAGAGCAATAAAAACTTTCAGCTGGCAGTTAGAAATAACCCTTGCAATGCTGGCTAGACCTCTTCTACGGATTTAAGATCTACTCCTATGTAATTTTAAATAAAATAATATTTAAACAGTCAGTAATCACTTCCTTGATCCATCCAATGAGAAATCTTACTGTGTTAAATAAGCTGATATTTTAATTAATTTGTCTAACAGATATTTTATCTTATTTTAGAGCACATCAATACAGCTGGATAAATGTCATGATATTCTAACATGTGATATTTCACATAAATACAGAATTAGGGTTTTATCTGCAGAATAAAAGTGTAATAATGTATTTCTTATTAATAAGATTTCTAAATATGGAAATCTGAACGTGCTTTTATCCAGTAATATATCATGCTATTAATTTTAATTAATTTTAATTAATTAATGGAAGCCAGTATAATTACCAGTTAAGTAGATATTTTCTCATCAGATATTCTCAGGTAGCTTGTTTGTCATGGGTCTCTTTCTCTGCATGGAGTGTAAGAGTTTCTGAGTGTCATAGGCTTCTCTGCATTGTCCCTCCTGGCTCTGCCTTGATCGATCTCTCAATCTTTGAATGCTTGACTTTTTAAAGGGAAAATTCCTTAGGTGGTAACCAATAGCATCACTGTGGGTGTGGTTCCTTTCTAGGTAACCATTTTAGTATTTGGACTCAAGATGGCAGTCTTGTCCCACTAAACATACCTATCCAGGAAAGAGTTAACTTTTCCTGGTGGCTATTTTGACGTCATTTTGGCTTATCTTTACAGTGCCATAATTTTAAGTATCCTTTCAGATCAAATGGTCTTTCTCAGACTATGTGACTGCATTTTCTGTAGTAATTCCTAATATGACAGTTTGTAATACTACAAATGACCCCTAAATACAATGGGAATCTGTTAGGTATAGAAAGTAAAATAATGATTTAATCTTCCCTGTCACCTATGTCTGGGTTTAGAATTTATTCTATTCCATTAGCATTTTAGACAGTCTATCCATCCCCCGTCTTCATGTCTTATCTATTTGGTTTGTTTATACTACACATTCCATTCAGCTCAGGCAAAGCGGTCAGTTTTAGAGAAAGAATAGAAATTCTGTGTCTCTTTGTTAACTTGAAACTTGAAAATAACAAAATGGAGTCTGGTCTGTTTAGATTGACTTCAGAATATATACTTTGTATTTCTATCATAGCACAAAATGTCTGCCGATATAAATACCCTGACATAACCCCCCTTTAGTGCATATCATAGCCAAGTAATTTAGCTTATGAGTAGGCAGTATGGAAGTCACAAGACATATTGTGCAATCACATCATTTCTAACCTAGGTCCTTGCATGGGATGAACATGTTCGTATATTTTTGTACCTGTAAATGTTTTGAACTTTACGCTTAGTACAATCAACCATAATATCATCATTATCATAACACACCCAATGACAATCTTAACATGGATGAACCAGTCAACACAATCAATAAGGTCAGTATCTAACTCAGAATATTTAAATGTGTCCACAGAAATGTTGTCTTTCCTGATTGACATTTGGATAGTGTGGTTGGGCTTATGGTCCAGCAAGAACTTTAGATTAGGATCTAGAGGGATATCTAGATTCTGGAAGGGATCCACCATCTCAATAGCACTTTCGATGACGTCAGTGTACACTGGGTATAGCATAACGTCACCGATGGTGATACGAGAGTCGTGGGGTACCTTGATCAGTGATACAGGTGCTGGTAAGGCAATTATTTTATTAGTCACCTGGTCCCTGTGAAAAACACTCATGTTTTTAAGACCCATGCTTACCAACCATTTATCTTTTACTAAGAGAGCATGTACTAACGCATTACTGTTGGTTTTTGACATAGTTACTTGACATGTTTCAGAGCCATGTTTAAGGTACTCGATCCCACACAAAGCATTGGTAGAATCGTACACAAAAGGTTTTCCATCACATTGGAAATTATTGTCTTTGAATTTTTCACAGTCATTCAAAATAGGTATTGAATACCAGTCTGGTACCCATGGTTGAAAAGCCAAAACATCTGGGGTTTGGACTTTTACATGGATATTGTCCTTCCATGTACCGACGTTGTAAATTGTTTTCATTTGAAAAATGTTTTTGGGAGTTACATATGGTATGGCCAATAAAAAGCAAATCTCCATACGTTCCGGATCAATTAAAAGAGGTATAGCGCTCCCCATCTCAAAGGCCAGGTTTAATTGCATAGGCTCAATTGTTTCTCCATCCACATTGCCAAGCATCGCATGAACAATATCCTTGGATACAAAATACAGAGGTATACGTCCCCCTGCCAATTCGATCATTCCAGTTTGCACTTCGTCGAGAAAAGCAAGTGTGTGGAACAATATTGGGTCATGCAGAAATAGAAGTTCACGCTTAAATAAGTCATGACTTAGGTGCAACTCAGTGGATTTGGCAATTAACTCCGAATGCAAATTTGTTGTAACAACTGTGTCTTGTACAATAGTTAACACATCTTGGAGAAGTGTTCTTTGCTGTTTTATCACCTGATGAATATCGTTAATGTGTTGCTTTAGCGCATAGATTTCCATATCCAGTTTTTGGACAGTAATAGAGTTGGCTGCAGACATTCCAGTTGTGACAACTGCACCGACAGTGGCACAAACTAATGCAACAATTATAGCGGTGAGAAACCTTTTGGGTCGGTTGCTCATCGAAATAGAACTGGATACAAATGGTTTCCGGGCTTGCTCCAAGATGTTTCGTACACGGTCCTGTGCTCTTTGGAGGTGCATCTGGTACCAAGTCTGTAACTCAGGAAGCTGCATCGATGAAATGTTGTACACCTTCTCGATGGAAATCTTGGGGTCCAAGCTGACGAACACACGTCGGGTAAGGATCCTCTTCTCTGTCAAGATGAACCCTGGTGTCTCTTGAATCAGGATGCCGGAGGATGGTCCCATCTCTGTGATCGGGTCGGTCCGTAGCTCTTGGCACAGGAGCAGTACGATCCAGAAACACGCCACATCCTTCTTGGACATCTTTCGACAGTCACAGATCAGGAACTTTTCAGACTTATCTACTAATGATTCAAGGTTTGTTAAGTATACAAACTTATAACAGTGTGACATCACTTGGCCTAGGACAACACATTATTACGATTCATCAACATATGTATATTCTCTAATTCTATTTTTATAACTTCATCCCTCACTACATTTATTACTGACTCCTCAGCAATATGTCTATAGCAGTTAAACAAGCTAGTAACCTGCTTAGAAATGTAGTTATTGGATGGCAAGGAAATGGTTAATGACATGAACGTACATGAGATCATGGCACATCACAACATTTCACATCATACGATACCACTTGAATCAAGCATTCATCCAGGTTAGTCGTTCACCCTTCTGCATCCGAATCCACACCTATAATCCTTAATTGAGATTTAGGATGACAAGCACGAAACTGGTTAATGTGAACCCACTTTTCAATAAAATCACCATCCTTAGGAATTTTTATTTTGTACGCTACTGGGGAAATTTTGTCAATGATGACATATGGCCGTTTCCAAGAAGGTAAAAATTTCTATTCCTTGACTTGATCTGTTATCTCATATTCCTTTTTCGTGGTTTTTAAATCGTAATAGGTCTTAACCCCTGTCGCTGCTTTTTCTAGATTCCTTTGGGCAAAAGCAAACGCATGCTGTAAATGCTTGCGCAAATCTTCGATATACTGATGCGTAGTGGCAGCATTGATCAAATTATGATCCGAAGTACGATATAGCAAATGCTGTGGTAAAACCATCTTTCTTCCTGTCATCAATTCAAAAGGTGACAATTTGGTAGCAGTGCTAGGTGTAGCTCTAATCGCCATTAAAACTAGGGGAAATTTAATGTCCCAGTCTTTACCAGACTCCTTAACGTACTTCTTCAGAATATTAACGATAGACTGGTTATATCGCTCTACCCCCCCCCCCCCCCCCGCTAGACGCAGCGCGGTATGCAATATGTAGCTTTCGTTTAACACCTAGAATATTCCACATCTTAGCCATTACTTCGCTGGTAAAATGACTACCTCTGTCTGACTCAATTCTTTGAGGCAGACCGAACCTGGAAAAGACATGGTTAATCAACAAAGTTGCGCACACGGTACTCGTGTTCTCTTTACAAGGCAAACATTCTATCCACTTTGTGTACATACATATAACGGTTAACATGTATTTGTTACCTCTTGAAGATCTTGTCACAATCTATAAAGTCAATTTGGATATCAGACCAGGGTAATGACACCCCCCTCTTCTGAAGTGGTGCACGATGGGTTGGACCATGGGGTTGATATTGCGGACAAATCAAGCATCCCTGACAGTATGTCTTAACATCTCTTAACATGTGTGGCCAATATGCATAATCACGCAATATCTCATATGTGATCTTATCACCACGATGCCCAGATGTAGGTGCATCATGTGTGTGTTGGAGCATTAACCCTCGGTATACAGTTGGGACTACCCATTGTTGAATACCATGTTTAGAAGTTCTGACCAGCAACCCATCCATGATACTAAATTGGACTTTATATCTCATCAAGATTCTTAAATCTTCATTATCTTTGCAATCCTCATCTGTGATGTGATTGGCAGTAGGGTCTTCTATATGTCTATAGAATATGCCTATGACAGGATCGTTCTTCTGACTGGTAATCAGGTCCTCACTAGGAGCTTCTTGACTCCATTGCACGACATTTAAGTCGGCATCATCTCTAGCCTGTTGTCTAGTTATGGCTTCAACATGAATTGAACCCATGAGATCATCAATGTTTAGGGTTTCACCATTGATGGCTGCTTGTTTTGCCAGTGAATCGGCTAAGTCATTACCATCCTTGTCAATACCTTCTATTTTAGAATGGCCTTTGGTTTTCTTCCAGTATATGGTTAAACCATGTTCCTTAACCAACTCATTGATTTTACAAAACAATTTCCCATGTTTAACAGGTTTGTTATTGCTTTTCAGCATTTGGTTACGTTTCCAGCTAGGCAGATATTCAACGAAACTGTTGCGAACATAGTTGGAATCAGTTATAATAACAAATTCTTTGATACCATATTCTATTGCCATTTGAATGGTCTTATATACTGCACAGAGTTCGGCTATCTGACTGCTTTTGGGACCAATACTGTATCCTATAGATACATTGGGATAATCACCTATCCAGGCGATTCCGATACCTGCAACTAACTTCCGTTCAGCACCAGCGACGTGGTGATATGAACAACCATCAATGTATACCCACGGTAGTGGTCGACAGTATTCCTCGTCATAAACTTTATAAGGGGATAGCAATTGCTCTTCTAGGAAGTCATCTCCGGTGTCATTATCATCCAGAGATGGAGCAGTACAATCATGTAATTCTGCTAAACCTTGGGCAACTGGGCTTTTCTTATTATGTTTATAACGGACTTCTAACGGCCATCCCTGTAAGGATAGAGTCCATGCAGTAATCCGACTGTTAGAGAGATTACCGTCTCTAATTCTTTCACTCTGCAGATACTGTAGAGGTTGGTGAGCCGTTTCTACAATTATTTTCTCACCTTGGATATAGCTACGAAAATTTTGTAGTGCCCAGACAGTCGGCAACAACGCCTTCTCACACGTGTTGAATTTAACTTCAACAGGTGACAAAGTCTTGCTAGCATATGCAATAACTTTGTTTAAACTGTCCTGCTTCTGATACAGAACTGCACTTATGCTTAAATCGGTATATCCTGTCTCCGGATAGAAGGGTTTACCCCCCTCTGGGTATGCTAAACAGGGTGCCTGAGTGAGCTTCTTCCTCAGTCACTTACCGCTAGGTCCTGAGGCTCTCCCCAGTTCCAGGTAGTTTCCTTTTTAAGCAGGTGTAAGAGTGGTTTCGTTATTTCTGCATAGTTATCTATAAACTTACGGGAGTAGTTAGTCATACCAAGAAATGATCTTAATTCCCTGATATTTGAAGGTGTTTTAGCCTTTAGTACGGCTTCAACCTTCTTCCTCTGGGGATTTAATCCTTCAGAAGTTACCTCATGTCCGAGGAAATTGACATGGGTGCGACACCATTGTGCCTTTTGTAAAGACAGTTTAATCCCTGCCTCTCTTAACTGAGTGAGAACATGTCTAATCTCTATGATATGCTTATCAAAGGAAGCTCTTTTCAGCAAGACATCGTCGACATATGATAACGTTCCTCTCTCAAGTGCATCAGGCATAGCTTTATGCATGAACACAGCGAATTCATTACCAGAGTTTATGTAACCGAAGGGCATACGGGTCCAGGTATACTGCTGCTTTCCAAATGTGAAGGCCAATTTGTATTGATCTTCATTATGGACTGGTACAGTCCAATATCCCTGTGCACAGTCTATGGCAGTGAATATTTTGGATCCCTGCATTTGTACCAAACATTGGTCTATGTATGGCACTGGCCAACCAGACATATAGACACGTTTATTTAGCTGTCGTAAGTCAGCGCATAAACGCCATTGTCCATTAGGTTTCAGAATCCCCAAGATCGGATTATTATACGAACTGTGCACTGGACGTATAATGCCCCTTTCCTTTAAATTCCGAATGATGTCTTGTAGACCATCATATGACGCTAATGGGAGTCTATATTGTTTGATAAATACAGGTGGTAAATTAGGATCAGTTTGTATTCTGGCTACGTGGAGGTTAGTTAACCCACAGTCGTAGGAATCTTTGGCAAAAATATCTTGGAATTCCATAAGGATTTCCTTTAGCTGCTGTCGCTCAGCATCATTGGAGCAACCGTCAGCTAAAGATATTTGCTCTTCTAGCCTTTCCTGAAATCCTGGAAAGATTTCAGGCTGGCCTATCTCATAAGCTTCTTCAAGCCTAGAAGTTAGGTCAGTTCGGTGTTGACTTACCTTTTCTCTTTGGTCGTGATACTCTTGTGATTCCTGCTCATTGAGCGGATGATCAAAGGTGATTGATGCTTCTTCGATTTTACACAAGCCGTCTTCGACATTGAAGGGATACGCAGATAGGATAGTAAATAATCCTTCTGGGGAGGAATGGAATATTTGATCGACAATTTCGTCCTCAGTTAAGTATTCTTCAGGGATGAGGCCTATAATTTGGTTTTGGAAACCAAATGTATAGTACTCAGCATCCAATGCTAGACCTAATAATGTTCCTTTTGGTAAAGTAACACTATTGGGTGTAACATTGTTGATCATTATACAGGTGGGATTCTTACCAATACTTACCAATGGTGTATGTGTTACCACCATCCCTAATTGTTGTATCCTGTTGGATAAACAGATTAGGGCATCAGAGTTTTCTAATCTCTGACCCTCCTTGACCTGTAGGGGTAAAATAAAATTACTTCTCCCTTGTGGAATTGTTATGTCATCAGGTACTTGGATACTTACCGCATATGGGAGTATTTGTCCCGATTTCAGGGCGTTTTCCTCGTGTAGGTATCCACAAGGATTACCTTTTAACCTTGTCCACAAGTTGGAATTAATCAGGTCAAGGTGTATGGCAAAACGATGTATGACATCATTGCCAATGTAAACCTGATAGCGAGGTTCGTCTATCACTAGGAATAAATGTTTAACTGTCTTAGTTCCGATAGAAATAGATAGTAAACATTTTGCTATCACATTGTGACTCTCTGATTCGCCATCCAGGTTCTGGATCCACCTGTCATGTGGGGAAGCGTACCTGATAATTTTAGGATTAGCGATTTGTTTTCACAGACTTCTGCTAATATAGCTGTTCTCACTCTTTAAGTCCAGCTTTGCATTCCTATTTCTTCCTAAGTCATTTATCTGAATAGGAAAGAACAAGTTGTTATTAACCCTTTCAATTCTGGCAAGGAATTGAGCATGACCTGCCAGATCTACAGATTCAACATAGTCCCTGTGGAGAGAAATGGTTAAAACATCACCTTCCAGAGAGACATTCTGGATTCTCTCTGGAGCAATTCTTACGGAATGCTCATCTACAGGTGCGATTGCGTCATTCACCTGCAGGATAGTCACGTCAGGTGACTGACTATTCCTAAAATGTACCTCTATCGAGTCAGGTCTTTCTTCTATTACATGGCAGTTACGATCAGATTGTACATGTGATTTCTCATAGGTTATGGGAACCTTAGCTTGTGACCATACAATTCCATTCACACAGTCAATAATTGTGTTAAGCCTTCTGAGTATGTCTATACCCAGAATCAGTCGGTTATAGGGGAGATCTACCACTATCACCGGGTGTCTAAAGGTTTTGTTACCTATTTTAAACTTTAACCAGGTATTGCCAATAACATGAAGTGCATTTCCTCCTACACTCAACAGAGCATTGGGGAAATCTCTTAGCTTCGGCTTATCCGTTGCTAAGTCCATTACCTGCTGGAAGTAGGTATTGGATAAGATCATGGCTTGTGAACCAGTATCTATTAACCCTTTGAAAGGCTGGGGTAGCGAATCCTGCATTTCTACAAATATGTAGTACCTTCCTTCATGTTCTTCTAATTCACATAAGAATTTAGAATGTGTCAACATATTACTTGTTTTCCATACATTACCGGTCACAGCAGTAGTTTCTACTTGTACTGAGGAATGCTTACCCACAGGCCCATCCTTTTTAGGAACATCTTGAACTGTCAAGCGGGAACTAGTGGTTGGCATCTCATCAGTTAACCCTTTCAGGGCTGTATCCTGGAAACTAGTGGCTGCTGGGGCTATTTTAGCCTTTGGCTGAAATGAAAAAACAGAGGAACACGTTGCGTCTCCTTCAAGTGAAGTGACGGAATAGGCAATAGGTTTCCTAACACAACTATCGTTTATTTGACTGTTAGTACCTGGAAAGGAAACAGGGTTAGGTATTACATCTACTGACAACCTATCCTGTTTAGTCACTGTAGCTATATTTGCTGCAGCACTTGTTGTTGCTGTTGCAGTTGCACAGGTGGCTCTGCAATTGCAGCTGTCCCTAAAAAAGGATGGATAGCAAAGACTTGATTAATCTTTGTTATTTGTTCCATTAATTTGCCCATCTGGTCAGTCAATTGACCAACCTGACGATGCAAATTATTTCCCCCATTGCCCATTAGAATTTGGCTGGGATGGCTGAGACTGTTGGGAGTTATTGGAAGCAGATTGGTTGTTTCTGTTTCCATATCTCCTATTTCCCTGAGGATTCCTTCTCCATTGGGAATTGCCTTGGTTTTTATTAACCCAGGGGCGTTTATTCCCATTGGCATTGGATTTTTCAGAGTTACTGTCAGAGGAGTTTGCAGAATTGCTTCTGGCGTTTTCCTGTTTCTGAGGTTTTGGTGTTTTCAAAACCTCAGAATAGGTCCGCTTTTTCTGGGTTTTTTCTGAATTTTAGTCTCTGACACCATTTTATCACCAGGTTTCTTAACCTTAGGCTGAGTTTCGTCATGTGCATGGTGTATAGTATACAATTTCATGCACTGACTGACTAGCCATTCTAATGGTAACTTACAATCATAATCTCTTGCTAGATTAATTTGTATGTTTACTGGCATGGCATGAAAATACAGATCTTTGAAATCTGTGCTTTTATACCTGGGTTTTCTTTGGGCCACGGAGTATGCATTTTTAAGAATTATTAAAAATTCTCTGGGGCTTTGATCTGGACGGCACTTTAAGTTATAACGCGCCTTCTTTGCAGAAGCAACGGTTTTATATTTACCATATTCCATGATTATTTCATATTTCATCTTGGACCAGGACATTAACTGCATAGCTTGAAGACTTTCAAGATAAACACGGCACATTGAATCAAAGGTCCACGTGATGAACCATTTCTTATGGATGTCATCATACATGCCCAATGAATTCATTGCTCTATCATAATTTTCCAGATGTTCAGATATGTTTGCTGAACCTCTAGAAAATTGTGGGACAGTCTCTCTAAGGAATTTAATAACCTTTGGCGATTTATAAACAGGCATCGTTGATTTACGATTTCTGTTTGTTTCCCTGTGTAAACATCCATGCGATCTGGCTGCTGGAGAGGAATTAGATCCGTACAACAGTGCAGATGGCATATCAGTTACATGGCCTTCAGAGTGGACAGTGCAATCACTTTCACTCCCATCACTCTGAGCTTCTCGTTCACTGTCACAATTCTGATCAGCATCAGAATCCTGCCAGTGTACAGAACCATGTCTGTTTTCATTCATATCAACCTGAGTCTGATTCCCTCTGTTAAGTTTGGCCAGGACAGTCTTTTCAAACTGTTCTGCCCAAGATTGCCAAGAATCTACAGGTATTTTCTCAGAATTACTCACATCTTTACTTAGAGACTGTTTTATGAAAACCTGGTTTGGTGTGTGAATATTAGGGAATTGAGAAGAATCACCTGGGTTTTTTCTCAGTGATTTTTCATTTTCCTTTTGACATTCATCTAGCTGCATCTGTATCTGTTTTATCTGTTGATCATAATCATCCATCATTTTGTTCATTCCTTCCAGTCTATTTGAAATGTCAGAATTTTGAGCTTGAATGATATTATTTTCATCAGACAAAGTGTTGAATCTTCTTTGTTCAAACACCAGGTTTTTCTGACATTCGTCCAATTTAAGTTCTATCTCATTATGCTTTTTTTAACATAATAGAATAACCCAATATGAAAAAAGGGCATGATTTGGTAACAGATCGCATTGAGGACTCTTCATCTATATGGCTAAGATATTTAACTATAGGTGAATCAGCCGATCTATCGTGAATCGAATTATAAACTTGTTCTTTTATTTGGGTTATCCATTCTGGATAATCAACTTTAATATTTAGGTACTGATATAAGATGCTTAAGGGAAAACCTTGTATTTCCGCTAACTTCTTCCCATTCTCTGATTGAGATGAAGCGCTAGATTCAGCCATATTTCTATACAGTGATTTAATCTCAATACAAAACTCTTTTCTATATCAAGATTAATATTGCATGAATTACAGATATTATTATTGTATATGGAATATAATTTCAACTTAAACGATCTCAGCAGCGTGCCTCCAATTTGTGGGGATATTTATGGGATAATAATTGTAAACAGATTGAGAATTACCCACTAATTTAATTCTCAGATCCCAAAGAACATTTATCGTTATAAGTGAAATGTATATCATATCAACTAGTCACAGATTTGTTATAAAAATAGATAATATTTATTTTTATATTCAAATGATAATAATATAAGTAACATGCATGATAATAATCAATGGAAATTCAGTATAACACAATATGCAATACAAAGTGGCAATACGTTTCCTGGTTAATACCGTATAGAATCTATAGCATTAGCTGTCAAGAGATTTATGACCCTTTCTTCACAGAGAAGGAATGTGAAAGTTTCACAGGGAGACAGAGTTTTACGGAGAGAAGAGAATTCCTTAGAGCAATAAAAACTTTCAGCTGGCAGTTAGAAATAATGCTGGCTAGACCTCTTCTAGGGATTTAAGATCTACTCCTATGTAATTTTAAATAAAATAATATTTAAACAGTCAGTAATCACTTCCTTGATCCATCCAATGAGAAATCTTACTATGTTATATAAGCTGATATTTTAATTAATTTGTCTAACAGATATTTTATCTTATTTTAGAGCAAATCAATACAGCTGGATAAATGTCACAATATTCTTTCACATAAATACAGAATTAGGGTTTTATCTGCAGAATAAAAGTGTAATAATGTATTTCTTATTAATAAGATTTCTAAATATGGAAATCTGAACGTGCTTTTATCCAGTCATATATCATGCTATTAATTTTAATTAATTTTAATTAATTAATGGAAGCCAGTATAATTACCAGTTAAGTAGATATTTTCTCATCAGATATTCTCAGGTAGCTTGTTTGTCATGGGTCTCTTTCTCTGCATGGAGTGTAAGAGTTTCTGAGTGTCATAGGCTTCTCTGCATTGTCCCTCCTGGCTCTGCCTTGATCGATCTCTCAATCTTTGAATGCTTGACTTTTTAAAGGGAAAATTCCTTAGGTGGTAACCAATAGCATCACTGTGGGTGTGGTTCCTTTCTAGGTAACCATTTTAGTATTTGGACTCAAGATGGCAGTCTTGTCCCACTAAACATACCTATCCAGGAAAGAGTTAACTTTTCCTGGTGGCTATTTTGACGTCATTTTGGCTTATCTTTACAGTGCCATAATTTTAAGTATCCTTTCAGATCAAAGGGTCTTTCTCAGACTATGTGACTGCATTTTCTGTAGTAATTCCTAAAATGACAGTTTGTAATACTACAAATGACCCCTAAATACAATGGGAATCTGTTAGGTATAGAAAGTAAAATAATGATTTAATCTTCCCTGTCACCTATGTCTGGGTTTAGAATTTATTCTATTCCATTAGCATTTTAGACAGTCTATCCATCCCCCGTCTTCATGTCTTATCTATTTGGTTTGTTTATACTACACATTCCATTCAGCTCGGGCAAAGCGGTCAGTTTTAGAGAAAGAATAGAAATTCTGTGTCTCTTTGTTAACTTGAAACGTGAAAATAACAAAATGGAGTCTGGTCTGTTTAGATTGACTTCAGAATATATACTTTGTATTTCTATCATAGCACAAAATGTCTGCCGATATAAATACCCTGACAAGACAATCAATACATTCAACATACCCTGCACCAATAATGGGCACAGGGTGACCAAATACAAAAGGAATATGGGGAAAATATACGAATAAGTGTAAGTTTCGCCACAAGTGCAAAGAATACGGCTTTGTTTTCCTGTCACTGTAGCTTCCCTGTAAGTGCATCACAGAACGTAATTCCAATAATACTCAGTTATGTGAAGAGTAAATTAATATATCACAAAGCTCCTCTGAGTGAATGTGAAATGTGTTAAATGTATTTGTTGTGTTTCCGGAAAATGTAAGTAATTGTGGAGTGTGCGTCTGACTGGCTTACTGTGATGAATGTTAGGTTGGTTTACTATAATTGTGTGTGTGTGTGTTGGCTACATGTGATTGTGTGGTGTTTGGTTGAGTGTGATTAGTGTGGCATTTGCTTAGTGTGATTGTGTTGGGAGTTAGTTGAGTGTGATTTCTTATGGAGGGTTGTGTGTTGATAAGGGATGGGTGCAATTGAGGGGAATGAGGGTGTGGCAGAACCACTGCTTGTTCAGGTGCTTTCCCCTGGTATTGAGTGTTTTCCCTGTGTTTCCCCATGTAATTCCATGCATTTTGTGCATTGTGCCCTGTTCTAATTGGGGTGATCCCCGTTCGGGAGTGTTCATACGAAAGAATCTTATCTGTCTCTCTATCCCATTTAGAATGCTAATTAGAACGTTCACACCTCTAACATAGTTGCGAAACTGCAAGGGAAACAATTAGTGAGGAGGGATTTTAAGAGATAGGTGGATGGGAAAGAGAGGTGGATTGGAGTGATTGGAGTGATGATGGGGAAGAATTGTGAAGAATTGGAGTGAAGGGAGATGTTAGAGGCATGGAGAGGCTAGGTATGGAGAGATTGGAGAGATGGTAGCATAGGGACAGCAAGAAGTGATGGGAATGAGGGGGATAGGAAGGGATGGGTTGAAGGGATGGGTGCCTAGAAATGAATGATAAGATGGGAAGGGAGTGAGGGATGATTGGAGATCTTTTTTTTTTTAAATTTGACAATTTTTATTTATTTTGTCACTAAGCAACGTATTCAGGGTACAGAAAAGAATGGGTAATAATTAATAAGATTAGATTTGTACAGTTGCTCCTTATACCGGGGGCGGGTACATAACAGAGGAAGAGGGGGAGGGGGGGAGGGGGAGGAGCATCACAGGTTGATACAGACAAGCTTTTTTGTTACAGTAACAGTAAATCCACATTATTTCCAGTTCAGAATGACAATATGTCCCCACTGTAGCATGTCACACTATATCTAACAACATATCAACATCAGCTTCCCACGGGTGGTTGTGGGAGTGTGAGTAAGCATATGCAACTTGGGTATGTTGAGGACATTACAGCTCATTTGCTAGGTACAGCTCCTGGTGCTTTACCCGGTACCTTACCAGATCTCCATGTTTGCCAAAGCTCCCAAGTTTTCCTATAGAGCGTAGAGGAGGGGATGAGGGACGTGTAGGAGGTTTCGTAAATCCACTGCTTATGCAATTCCTCTAAGAGGTTTTCCTTCTTGGGAAGGATCGTGGACTTCCATCTCCTTGCTATCAATTGCTGCGCCGTCAAGGCTCTGTGTAAGGTCAACTTTCTGACGTGTGGAGGCATTTCTCTAGGGAGGTCCAGCAATAGACACGCCTGTGGGGTGAATGGGGGAGAGCTCTGTGTGCCTTCTCGGATCAATGTGTGGACATCAGTCCAGTAAGGGAGTAAGTAGCCTTGGGCAGCTCCACCATATATGGTGCATGGTGCCCTCTGCTGCTTGGCATCTCCAACAAAGTGGTGAGGTGGAGGGGAAGATCTTGTGCAGTCTGGTCAGCATCATAGAATTTTGTGATGCTGTTCAATGTGGGAGGTGGATTTTAGTAGCTTTAGTGGGTCAGATATGATAGAGTCCCAGGATATGGGTGGCACTGCGCAGCCTAGATCTTTCTCCCATTGTTGAGCATATTTTGTGGTGGAGAAGTGGTTGTGTTTCGATATGGAGCTGAGACACATGGAGATCGGTTTACATTGAGGTAGTAATCTTGCAGTTATACACATTTGTTCCCATGCAGTTAACCTGTTAGCATCTCTAGAGGTGTCTAAGAAACGTTTCGCTTCATTAGAGATGTAGGAGTGTAGTTGGAAGTACGAGTACTGCGAGGACTGTGGGAGCGTGTATTTGTTAGCTAGGGTTGTGTAGTCTAATAGTTTATGGGCATCGAATAGATGGTAAAGGTGCGTCGTGCCACTTCGGTGCCATGGTAGGGCATTGAATGTGAGGATAATGCAGGGTATGGCCTTTAGGGGGGTTGCCAGGGAGAGGCTGGGTGTACTGCCCAACCTAGGTCTGTACTTATCCCAGATTTGAAACAACAACAGTATCTGGGGGGGAACTGTCGGCAAGTCAGGCCTAAGATGCGACGGTGTCCAAAGTAGGTGCAAGATGTTGTGGTTATCTAATTGATCCCGCTCTAGGGAGACCCACTGTGGTTTGGGTGCAGAGATTATGTGGGGGATAGCTGTAGTTAGTACTGCCGCATGGTAGTAGCCTTGGACATTGGGTAGTGCTAAACCACCTTGTTTCTTGGGGGCCTGTAAGGCCTTTGCGGCTACTCTGGCTTTGCCTCCTGCCGATACAAACTTCCCCATATCAGCCTGAATGGTCTTAAAGTAGGAGGGAGGGAGATGGAGGGGGATGGTGCGAAAGAGGTAAAGAAGCCTCGGTAGTATTGACAATTTGAGCGTCACGATGCGGTCTGTCCAGGACAGGTACGGTGGCGACCATTGTTTCAGTAGTTGACTGCATTTGTTCCAAACTGCAACATAATTTGCTGACATAAGGTTCGCAGGGTTTTTAGTGATCGTCAGGCCTAGGTAACGTATGGATTCAGTCCTCCAGTCAAAGTCGTATGTGCGTGTGAGGGTGCGTAGAACCTGGGCAGGGATGCCTATAGGCAGGGCCTGTGTTTTGGCCGCATTCACTAAATAGTATGAGAACTGTCCATAGGTGTGTATTATCTGCATCAGTGTAGGTGGGGAGTCTTGAGGATTTGTTACGTGTAGCAGTACATCAGCTGCGAATGCGCTACTCTTAATCTGCTTGTCCCCTAGGTGTATTCCCTTTATATTCTCATTAGAGCGTATGCTGTGTAAGAGGGGTTCTAATGCAAGGACGTATAAAAGTGGGGATAGGGGGTACCCCTGTCTCGTACCATTGGTAATCGGAAAGGTGGGGGACAGGAAACCTGCTTGGTTTACCTGTGCCGAGGGCGAGGAATAGAGTGCAAAGCTTTGTTGGATTATTTGTGGGGGGAACCCAAATTTCTCAAAAACCTGTTTCAGGAAGACCCAACCAAGGCGGTCAAAGGCCTTCTCCGCGTCCAGCGCTAGGAGGAGACCCCCTCGACCAGGCCTCCTGAGCTCCCTCTGCATCAGGGCCAATTTTCGGGTGTTGTCTAAGCCCTGTCTGCCCCTCACGAAACCTGTCTGGTCGTTGTAACGGATCACCTGGCACCCCGACTTGGTACCTCCGTTAATGGATGCTCCTAGTGCTTCCTGAGGACTCCAAGCACTCTGGCAGACACCACAATCACCGAATCCGAGAAACCTTTAAATTCTCCCAAGCGTATGAATGCTGTAGACCATTGAATAGGAACCATACGAATAGGCTTGTACTCCTAGCAGTCAACTGGAACAGCATACAATAAATCCTTCCCCCAATAATGAGACGACACATCACTTTGAGGGTAAAACAGGAACTCTGGACTGGCTCATCCAGCCTGGCTTTTATTTCCAACTCACACATACAGGCCACACCCAGGGGGAGGCATAAAAGAACCAATGACATAGATGTTACCTCCCACACATCCCCTCCCCTTAGTGTGACACATAATCCCATTATGCATACAGTGTAAAATATACTTTTACACAACTTTCATAACTTTAAAACCATACATCACATTCACATAAAAATACATATCCACAATCAATCCATTCAGGGGAACAACATATTAAAAAATGGCATGAATCCGAACAGGGGTTCAAAAGTTACTAAAAGTATCTTTTGTTCCTTTCTGGCTGGCAGAAAAACATCCCCACAATGCACCCTGGTTTCCTCCCTTCTGCCCTGGAGTTAATTGGAGAAGTAATCCAATTACCCAGGACTAAAGGCAGACTCCATTAACCACATGGTTGCAAAACGACATAAAACACTTTAAAATACATAAAGTCACATTTACACATAACACACAGACATTTCACCTATCCCCAGATAGCTGGGATCTGCACGCACAAAACTACCGAATAGCGCGCAGATCCTACTCACACAGTACAATTGCCATGGAGCTAAAGTCTTTCCCATAGTCTTTCATTATATGAATAGGCTCCATGGTATGGCTATCTGGGGTATCACATTCCCATAAAGTCTGGTCCATAGTCCAAAGGCAAGAGGCGGGCAATCAGCCCCCTCCAAGGACACGTGGCGAGGTCGGTTTCGACACACTTCTCCCCTTTACCCCCCAGACTAACAGGGTACTTGACCTCCTGCCGGTCAGTGCCCTTGTTAGTCCAGCAGCCCACCCACAAGACAGAAACAGCAGAGCAGCCCACCCACAATAAACAGTTACTACACCTGGGTGAGGGAGAATCTTGTCCAGGTTCAGGTGCCTCACCACGGCTGTGTGGGGGACTGGTAGGCTGCCTTGGTAGGTTGCTGAGGGGGCAGAGACCAGCGGTACTCTGTCCTGTTGCCAGCACTACCACGGGAGTAGTCTGGTTGGAGCCTGGTTGCTGGAGACCGACTGTCTCCCCTTTAAATACACCGCTCTGCTGCTGGAGACCGACTGTCTCCCCTTGAGTTACACCGCTCTGCTGCTGGAGACCGACTGTCTCCCCTTTAGTTACACAGCTCTGCTGCTGGAGACAGACTGTCTCCCCTTTAAATACACCGCTCTGCTGCTGGAGACCGACTGTCTCCCCTTGAGTTACACCGCTCTGCTGCTGGAGACCGACTGTCTCCCCTTGAGTTACACATCTCTGCTGCTGGAGACCGACTGTCTCCCCTTTAGTTACACAGCTCTGCTGCTGGAGACAGACTGTCTCCCCTTTAAATACACCGCTCTGCTGCTGGAGACCGACTGTCTCCCCTTGAGTTACACAACTCTGCTGCTGGAGGCCGACTGTCTCCCCTTTAGTTACACAGCTCTGCTGCTGGAGACAGACTGTCTCCCCTTTGGCTAAACAGCCCTGTTGTGGGGGGGCAGGACCGACCGTCCCTACCCCCTGTGCTGGAAGTGCAGAGACCACGGTCCCATCTGCACAGGTGTGGGGCTTACAGTCTCCCCCTGGTACATTAAGCTGCCGCTGGGGAGAGGTGGTAACCAGCTCCTCTCCCATTAGAACACTCTGCCGCTGGGGAATGGAGACTGGGCTCTCTATTCCCTGTACATTAATGATCCGCCGCTGGGGAGAGGTGGTAACAATCTCCTCTCCCATGCATACTTCCCGTCTCTGCGGAGGGAGACCGACTGTCTCTCCTCCCAGCACAGAGTCCTGCTGTGGGGGAAAGGGGGCTGGGCTCTCTATTCCCTGCTGGATACTCTGCCGCTGGGGAATGGAGACCGGGCTCCCAATTCCCAACAAATCACACTGCCGCTGGGGAGGGAGGACGGCTCCTTCAGCTCCCTGTAACTTGGGCGCAGAGACCACGGTCCCATCTGCGCTGGTGTGGGGCTTACGGTCTCCCCTTGGTGGGTTAGGCTGCTGCTGGAGAGAGGGTGTAACAAGCTCCTCTCTCTGAACTGTAACCTGCCGCTGGGGATCTGGGCCGACTGCCCAGCATCCCTGTAGGGCCGGTAGAGAGACCTCGATCCCATCTCCACCTGCCATCTGTGGGTCTCTCCAGGACCAGTCTATGAGGTCCCCTACTTCTGCAACTGGTAGTGAAGCAGGGGGTACCTCTGCCGCGTTTTCCCAGCTATAGGCTAGCAGGTCTGGGTCTGCCACCCAGTTTTCCCGGTCTGCGTCCCTGCTCTGCGGCTGGCAGGAATTTAATAGTTCTACATAGTCCATCTCCAGCTCTCGTTCCATGGCATCGAAACGGCGGAGGTCTTCTCCCAGTCCAATAGATCTCGGGCCCTGTATCATCTCACCTCGGTAATGAAAGATAGCCCAGTACCGTGACTCTGCTGGACTGCCGAAGTCGACATCCTCCACTAAGGCTTTCCACAACAGGCCAGGGCTTGTGTAGTTCTCCCCCTCTGGCTGGATGCCCTCTGCCCTCCACGTCTCTGGCTGGACAGTGCACCACCACAGTGCCCGGTATGAGGCGTCCAGGCTCAGTTCCCTTTCCACGAGGTACTCGAGTTGTCTTACCCGCTGCCCTCCAGGTTGGTCTCCCAGAAGTGGCATCCGCCAGGCCATTTGTTCCTCCAACTGGTATGCGACACCAGGAAGGCGCTGCTGCCGTTGATACTGGACTTCCTCCAGGGCATCGTACCATAATTCTTTCCGGGCATTATCTCTCCATTCTAATTCACTCTCTTCCTCAGGTGTGTGTGTTGCCCAGGGGTCTACGAACCCCATTTTCCCAAATCTTTGTGTAGACAGGGACGCTGTAGGCACACTAGCGTCGCCCTCAATTTGTAAATCCAAACGTACTGTGTCTCCGAGCTGCTTTACCTCGCACTAGGACGCCATCCCACCGCTTGCCACCAATGTAACGGATCACCTGGCACCCCGACTTGGTACCTCCGTTAATGGATGCTCCTAGTGCTTCCTGAGGACTCCAAGCACTCTGGCAGACACCACAATCACCGAATCCGAGAAACCTTTAAATTCTCCCAAGCGTATGAATGCTGTAGACCATTGAATAGGAACCATACGAATAGGCTTGTACTCCTAGCAGTCAACTGGAACAGCATACAATAAATCCTTCCCCCAATAATGAGACGACACATCACTTTGAGGGTAAAACAGGAACTCTGGACTGGCTCATCCAGCCTGGCTTTTATTTCCAACTCACACATACAGGCCACACCCAGGGGGAGGCATAAAAGAACCAATGACATAGATGTTACCTCCCACACATCCCCTCCCCTTAGTGTGACACATAATCCCATTATGCATACAGTGTAAAATATACTTTTACACAACTTTCATAACTTTAAAACCATACATCACATTCACATAAAAATACATATCCACAATCAATCCATTCAGGGGAACAACATATTAAAAAATGGCATGAATCCGAACAGGGGTTCAAAAGTTACTAAAAGTATCTTTTGTTCCTTTCTGGCTGGCAGAAAAACATCCCCACAATGCACCCTGGTTTCCTCCCTTCTGCCCTGGAGTTAATTGGAGAAGTAATCCAATTACCCAGGACTAAAGGCAGACTCCATTAACCACATGGTTGCAAAACGACATAAAACACTTTAAAATACATAAAGTCACATTTACACATAACACACAGACATTTCACCTATCCCCAGATAGCTGGGATCTGCACGCACAAAACTACCGAATAGCGCGCAGATCCTACTCACACAGTACAATTGCCATGGAGCTAAAGTCTTTCCCATAGTCTTTCATTATATGAATAGGCTCCATGGTATGGCTATCTGGGGTATCACATTCCCATAAAGTCTGGTCCATAGTCCAAAGGCAAGAGGCGGGCAATCAGCCCCCTCCAAGGACACGTGGCGAGGTCGGTTTCGCCACAGTCGTCATGTATCAAGTGTGGTAGGATTGTGCTCATTCTATTCGCCAGGATTTTTGCATAGATTTTTGCGTCTGTGTTAAGTAGGGAAATAGGTCTGTAGTTCTTGCATAGGTCCGGGGATTTGTCAGGTTTGGGGATTGTCACTATCGTGGCTAGTAATACTTCAGGAGGCAGGATACCGGTAGTGGCCATCTGCTGGTACATTTTTAGGAGTTGCGGCGCCAGTGTGGCTCCGAACTCTTTATAGTAAGCATTGGGGAGTCCATCTGCCCCTGGAGACTTCCCTGGGGGGAGCTGTTTAATAGTACTGATGATTTCTTGTACAGTAATGGGTTGTAATAGGGTCTGACATTGTCCCACTGTCAGTTTAGGCAGTGTAATGTCTGCTAGGTATTGGGTTGTTTCCGAAGGTTGAGGGTGAGGTCTAGTGTCATCTGTGTGGAGGTTATATAAATTAGAGTAAAAGGTTGCAAATGTGTTACTGATTGTTTGTGGGTCAATATGTTTCTTGCCGTCGTCTGCTATTATGTGGGATATTTTACATTGGGTCGATCTAGCCCTGAGCCGTGCTGCTAGGTGTTTGGTGGGTTTGCCGGAGGTGTGGTACGTGGTGGCCCTGAGCCTATGAAGAAGACAGTTTGTTCTTTCCGCCTGTAGTTTAGTAATGGTCGTCTGCAGGTCGTTTATTTGGTTTAAGCACGTTTGCGTAGGTTGGGCTTTATTTTTTGTACTTACCTCAGCCAAGGTTTTGTAAGCATCTAGTAGCGTGAGCTGGTTTCTCCTCTTAAGATAGGAGGACCTTCTAATAAAAAGCCCTCTAACTACGGCTTTGTGGGCACACCACGCCATGCTGTCTGTGACCTGTCCTGTCCCATTCGTTTGAAAGAATTCCGTCAGTGCGGTCTGGATCGAATCACGAAAGGTGGCCTCTGCCAAGAGCGATTCGTTAAGTCGCCACTGCCCCCGTCCTCTGAATTGAAAGTTATCGTGTAGGTGTAGGTGTACTGGACCGTGATCCGATCATGTGATTTCCCCTATCATGCAGTCTCTTAATTGTGCTAGTGTGGCATTGTCTAAGAAAAAGGTGTCAATTCGAGTATATGTGTTGTGGACTTTCGAGTGAAACGTGTAGTCAGCCTGTGTGGGATGTAATGTTCGCCAGGCGTCATATAGTCCGTGTTGTGCCAGTACTTTGGCAATAGCTTTACAAGTGTCGGCTATGTGTGAATTCCTCCTACCCGTGGGGCGGGCAGTCGTGTCTAAGGTTGGCAGTTGGATAAATTTAAAATCTCCACATAGGATCAGGCCTCCTGTCCTAACCTCATCTATGGTGAGGAGGAGAGTTTGTAGGTAGCGTTTGGATTCTACATTAGGAAAATATGCCGCAGCTAGGGTATACATTGTGTTATTAAACATGCCCACGAGAACGATAAACCTGCCCTTAGGATCCACGATTTTTCTATGGAGTGTGAGGGATGTGTCTTTATGGATGAAAATTGAGACTCCTTTAGATTTGGTATCTGAAAGGGCGTGGAACTGGGTCGGGTAGTATTTGTTATATATACTCGGGGTATGATTTCTCTTAAAATGGGTCTCCTGGACACATGCAATGTCAACTCTTTCTTTTTTCAGGTCTCTGAGTAGTAGACTCCGTTTGCCGGGGGTAATAAGCCCTTTGACATTAAGGGTCGTAATTTTCATAAATGATTAAGTGTAAGGTTGCTGCGGTGGTGGCCCAGTGGTATGGTGTCCCTGTAGTTGGAGCTATGTGGAGTATTCAGCTCTTGTCGTAGCATTGCAATCTAGGACTACATGTCCTCGTTGGAGGAATTGGTGATTCCGGGTGGTGATGGGGGGGGGGGAAGGAAACTATAGGAGGAAGGAAAAATCCCGCAACTGCGGGTGAGAAAACGCTCAGCGAGTCTGAGCAACAGTGTGGTCTGGTTCCCCCAGACCCACACGGAGTGGGGGGCAGCTTCGAGTGTCTCCATACAGTGAATAGAGTCACTCTGGTCTTAGGGCCCAGTCGGGGCTGCTGGGAAGCATTGGTTTAGTGAGGCAGCATTTTTTCAAGTCACGTCTATGCTGCGGCGTACGCCCAAGCTTACCGTGGTATGTTCTACTATTAAAGAAGTGGTGAGGACGACCACAGGTCATGGAGGCAAAGTAAGCATGAGATAGTTCTTGACCACAGAAAAAAAAAAAAAAACATGTACATAAACATATAAACCTTAAGAAGTGAAACAAGGGGACATCTCCTTCAAGCAGGGATATATAGTGTGTATTTAAGTAAGATGCCTGCCTTGGGCGGGTGTCTGTCTCAGGGTATGCCCGTGGTACGCCAAAGTGGGCCCATCTAGGGTGATTAGTACTCAAATCTGAGTGTACTACTCTGAGGTCTAGCCTTAGTGGGGTAGATATAGTAACCGTGGGTCATCGCACATGGCGAGGCGTGGTAGGTGCCTTGGTACGAGGTGTCCTACAACTAGAGGGACCCCGCTTTGAAGCGTGACTATGCTCAAATGTCATAGAATTTTTATTTATTTATTTTTATTTTTTTTCTCTCTCTATGCGTCCTGTTCAACTGCTATACATGCGTGATCATGCTAATTGGGCAGTGTCGGGTTCTAACCTTAAAATCTATCGTTACAACGAAGTGGACAGTTCACATGAAACATAAGTGTCATAAGCATCTCTCTGGTAAAAACATAGAATGTGCACTGGTATACAATACACTACTCGGGAGGGCCTTCTGCCCTTAGGTGGGAGTCCATTCCGGCGTCAGTCTGGGGACCTTAGCCGGTGAGGACGCCAGAGGCGTAGGTAGCGGTATACCCCAGTCCTGTAGCTTTTTTAGGCCATCAGTTTCCGTCGCTACGGCATGGATCACCCCCTGCTTCTGCACCAACAACTTTGCCGGATATCCCCATCGGTAGCTGATACCGTTGGATCGGAGCGTGGTAGTGATCAGGGACATCGATTTTCTAAACTGTAGTGTGGCAGCTGACAGGTCTGCGAAGACTTTGATGTTAGCGTATGGTTCAGGAAGGGAGGCATTTCTGTAGGCTTTTGTAATGCGCTCTTTCACGTGGTAGAAGTGGATGCGTGCAATTACATCTCTCGCTGTAGTGGCAGATAGGTGGTTAGGTCTGCACAGGCGGTGGGCTCTATCGATTACCAAGAGGTCTGGGTGGGTAGCTGGGATTAATTCCTGGAACAGGTCGGTTAAGTATTTGTGCAGTTCTGTAGTTTGAACTGATTCTGGTATACCTCTGAAACGAAGATTGTTCCTCCTGGATCTGTCTTCCAGATCTGCGACTTTGCATTTCTGGGTCTCTAACGAGGTCTTCAGTTCTTGTAGCTTGTCTGCAAGGCTGTTGTGGGCCACTGCAAAATCATCCAGTTATTTTTCTACATGGGCTGTCCTGCTCCCAATCTCCAGCAGCTCCTTTCTGAGATCTGTGGTGAGCTCATGCATCTGCACTTTAATGCTTGCCTGGAGTTTGTCAGTGAGCTCTGCCATCAGGGTTCTCATCCCTGCAACTGTGAGGGGACCTTCCTCTGAGGCTGAGCTTGGTGAGGGTGGAGGGGAGGGTGAAACCTCGCCTGAGCGCTGTCCGCCGCCATCTTGGGCCTGGTCTTCCCTGTGTTTTCCCGCTGGAGCTCGTGCGAGGAAGAAGGAGGCTTGCTTCTATGTGCCATGGTGGGGGTGAGTAATCGTTCGCTGCTATTGGGTGGCTAGTAGTGCCAGTTAATTGTGCCCCTAAAGACCCGGGCTGCGGGAGCTTCACATTAATGCGGCCGGTCCCGTCGCGCTCCAAGCCACGCCCCCTGATTGGAGATTTTAATCCTACCTGGTACAGGAAACAAACTGTGCTCTGTGTGTTGTAGACTACTTGTGAATGGTGCCTGATGGGGAAGAGAAGGTGATGTTATATCACATCCCCAGCCACTACAAGCTCCTCTCACTAGGAGGAACTGTGAAGAAATCAGTGACAGGCTGACACATTAGCTGTCATTGCTCTGCACTTTACCACCAACAGTAGAGGGGTAAACCTTTAATATTGGCCTTGGTGCAGCACTTCCTCACATGGTCTTAATGCATAGCTAAGCACGGATATTTTTTGATCTCCCTATCAGCTTATGGAGGTCCACCTCCAAGATAGAGCTGGAGGGCCCCTGTCTGAGCTCAGGCCTGCCTATGCTGCATTATGGGTTTCTGACTCTGCCTAATGCAATCACTACTCATGCATCACTAATAATTCGACATGCAAGCAGGGCCAGATAAAAAGCCCAGTGGAACTGGTGCTGACAGTTATGATGGGGCCTAATTACAGAATCTTATCGACCAAAAACACTAAAACAGTCATACCTCCCAAGCATCATGTATCTGATGGAGATGGTGTTGGAGGAAAACTCAAAGGATGCAGCTATAAGAAAACACATACTCTATGCTAATTTCTCTCTAATTTATGCTTTTATCTTTCAAGTAAATCCATACCCCATAACAGCAGTGTCCAGTGAATCAGGAATTCAATGGGCGGGGTGGTGGGCCGCTGACGCGAATCACGTGACCTGAACTGCAAAAAGAGGCGAACATGCCCAAAAAGGGGGCATGTCTGTTCAAAGAATTGGAAGGCCAGCCTGGCATCAGTGTCCATATGTATCACAGTGTCAGTGTCCCCATGTTTCCCAGTGTCTCAGTGTCCTCATTTCTCCCAGTGTGCCCATGTCTCAGTCTGTCCCGTGTCACTAGGATACTAGGGGACACTGAGAGACATGGGGACACAGTTAGACATGGGGACACTTGTGGATACAGACATGGGGACACTGGGAGACATGGAGACACTGGGAGACATGGGGACACTGAGACACTTGGAAACACTGGGACACATGGGGATACTGGGGACACTGGCTGGGAGACATAGGGATACTGGGAGACATGGGGACACTGAGACACTAGGGGCACTGGACATATACATGTGAACACTGGGAGACATGAGGGCACAGACATTTGGGGACACTAGGAGACATGGAGACACTGGGAGCCATGGGGACCCTGAGACACTAGGGCACTGAGAGACATAGGGACACAGATACTGGGAGACTAGGGGACACTGGGACACTGCAGGCTGGGAGCTTCTGTCTGAACTCTCTGTGCTGTGTAGCTGCTCCCCTGTGGATCAGTGATTAGAGGGAGGCAGGGAGAGATATGCCTTAACTTCCTATCCCTGCCTCTCTCCACACACAGTGACCCCTACTGGCTGGTGCAGAGTAATCTCCGTTTATACTGAGAAAAATATCTGCATTTGTATTGCCGGTTCCTGCATTCCCTGTATCCAGAGGCCTTTTCCTTCTTTCTCTGTATCCAGAGGCATTGCCATGCATTCCCTGTATCCAGATGCCTTTTCCTTCTTTCCCTGTATCCAGATGCATTGTCATGCTTTCCCTGTATCCAGAGGCCTTTTCATGCTTTCACTGTATCCAGAGGCCTTACCTGCTTTCCCTGTATCCAGGGCCTGCCTGGGTTCCCTTTTTTCTTCTGCATGAAGGCTGCGCATAGGAGGCTCTTGGACTTTTGACAATGACCCTAAGCCAGGGCCGGACTGGCCCACCGGGATATCGGGAAATTTCCCAGTGGGCCGCGGCCCGTGGGGCTGGCAGGCTGTTCAAATGTGCTCTTTAGGGCTGCAAAAAGAGTGTCGGCCGCACAGGGCACCTGGCGGCCGACACAGCTGGCAGATCCCCAAAGGGAGGCCTTGGCTGTAATGTACCCGGCAGAGGCACTATGAGCAGAGCCTCTGTCGGGTGATAGAATGCAGCCGCACGGACTTGCATTCATGCTGCCTGGTGTACAGCTCAGGACAGCTCCGTGCGGCTCATTCCGGGGGAAGTGACGTCATGAGTCAAAGGGCAAGCCGCGCGGAGCAGTACAGGCAGGACACTGGTTTCCTGAGGCTCCCTATCAGGTACATTATCGCTGGCTGGTAGTGGGGGAAATTAGGAGAACCTGTACCTCTCTAAAGGAGTGAGTTTAGATGAGATGGGGTAATTTTCATCAGGAGAGTGATTGGGTACTATTTATGGGGAGGGGGGTATGGGTACTGTCTATGGGGGGGATTGGGGTACTATTTATGGGGAGGGGGATATGGGTACTGTCTATGGGGGGATTGGGGTACTATTTATGGGGAGGTGGATATGGGTACTGTCTATGGGGGGGATTGGGGTACTATTTATGGGGGGATTGTGGTACTATTTATGGGGAGGGGGATATGGGTACTGTCTATGGGGCGGATTGGGGTACTATTTATGGGGAGGGGGTTATGGGTACTGTCTATGGGGTGATTGGGGTACTATTTATGGGGAGGGGGATATGGGTACTGCTTATGGGGGGATTGGGGTACTATTTATGGGGAGGCAGATATGAATGCTATCTATGGAGGGGGTTGGGTACTATTTATAGGGAGGAGGATATGGGTACTGTCTATGGAGGCCAGTGGGGTACTATTTATTGGGAGGGGCATATGGATACTCTCTATGGGGGGGATTGGGGTACTATTTATGGAGGGGATTGGGGTACTATTTCTGAGGAGGGGATATGGGTACTCTCTATGGGGAGATTGGGTTACTATCTATAAGAAGGGGGAGAAGGAACATAGGCTATTAACTATGGGGGGAGGGGAATGGACTACTGACTACAGAGGGCAGAGAATATGCAGTCCATTCTACTCCCCTATTCCACCTATGAAAGTAGAATGGACTGCAAGCTATGGGGCAGTAATGGGCTACTAGCTATTGGAGTTGGGAATGAGTTATAGACCGTGAGGGCTACAAATTCACCACTTTTTCAGATCGTGCCCACCATACACAAAAAAAACCTGCATTCACAAACACACATTAACCCACTACACATGTACGCTCCATTACGCACCTTACCCTCCACACACATCCATGCATTCACACACATATGCCCCTACATTCAAACACATTGGCCTGCCCCAAATATATGCACCTGTATCCACACAAACTACATACATACGCACATAAAACTATCAATATAAATATGCCCCTGCATACACACAAACTGAAATTGAGTACATATTTGAGTAAATATTTTTTTTTTTTTTTTTTTAAAGCAAATACTGTGTACAAGCACTTGAGGTAGCTGGTAACTCAAGGAGCAAAGTTTTAAACCCCTACTTAACATAACCTCCAAACATTCCCCTGCACTCTACTATCCTGCTCCACTTATTTATAAATAGTGATGTCGCGAACACGAAATTTTCGGTTCGCGAACGGCGAACGGGAACTTCCGCAAACGTTTGCGAACCGGCAAACCCGGGCGAACCGCCATTGACTTCAATGGGGAGGCGAATTTTAAAACCCACAGGGACTCTTTCTGGCCACAAAAGTGATGGAAAAGTTGTTTCAAGGGGACTAACACCTGGACTGTGGCATGCCGGAGGGGGATCCATGGCAAAACTCCCATGGAAAATTACACAGTTGATGCAGAGTCTGGTTTTAATCCATAAAGGGCATAAATCACCTAACATTCCTAAATCACAATGGATATGGATTGACATCTGACATATGACATATTGACACCTTGACATATGGATTGACACCTGTTCTCATAGACCCTTATACACACTGACACAGAGCAGAATAGGGACTGTTCACCCTACATAGGGTCACTTGGCAGGTATGGATTGACACCTGTCCTCAGACACCATGATACACACTGACACAGAGCAGAATAGAGACTGTTCCCCCTACATAGGGTCACTTGGCAGATATGGATTGACACCTGTCCTCAGAGCCCCTGATACACACTGACACAGAGCAGAATAGAGACTGTTCCCCCTACATAGGGTCACTTGGCAGATATGGATTGACACCTGTCCTCAGAGACCGTGATACACACTGACACAGAGCAGAATAGAGACTGTTCCCCCTACATAGCGTCACTTGGCAGATATTGATTGACACCTGTCCTCAGAGACCATGATACACACTGACACAGAGCAGAATAGAGACTGTTCCCCCTACATAGGGTCACTTGGCAGATATGGATTGACACCTGTCCTAAGGATCCCTGATACACACTGACACAGAGCAGAATAGGGACTGTTCCCCCTACATAGGGTCACTTGGCAGATATGGATTGACACCTGTCCTCAGAGATCATGATACACACTGACACAGAGCAGAATAGAGACTGTTCCCCCTACATAGGGTCACTTGGCAGATATGGATTGACACCTGTCCTCAGAGACCATGATACACACTGACACAGAGCAGAATAGGGACTGTTCCCCCTACATAGGGTCACTTGGCAGATATGGATTGACACCTGTCCTCAGAGCCCCTGATACACACTGACACAGAGCAGAATAGAGACTGTTCCCCCTACATAGGGTCACTTGGCAGATATGGATTGACACCTGTCCTCAGAGACCATGATACACACTGACACAGAGCAGAATAGAGAATGTTCCCCCTACATAGGGTCACTTGGCAGATATGGATTGACACCTGTCCTCAGAGACCTAATTGTGTAATAATGGTAATACTATTACCTATTATATAATATTGGCAGGGGCAAGGAAGTTCCCTCTAAATAGATGGGTATAGGCAGAGAGTATGGAGACCGGAGTGATAAAGTGTCAATAAGGTGATATAAAGTTAAATGTATCACAGACACACAGCCAGCCTTTCTCTTAGCTAGTTTCCAGAAATGCTGGATAGGTAGAAGGGCTATAAAGACCCAGAGAGGTCTAAGAAGAATCCTCTAAACTAGCCCTAATCTCCTTAAACACCTTCAAGGGTGTTCTAAGCTAAAGCTCAATTTAAACGTTTAGATGACTGCCTGATTTCCCATCACAGATGCTGGCTAGGAATAACACTGTGCAAGAACAAAGAGTGGGTCTAAGTGCCCATAGTGCAGTAAAGTGTCCCTAGTGAAGTGAAAAAGAGAATAACGAGCTGGCGCCCAAGAGAATAACGAGCTGGCGCCCTATCAGGGGACGTGTATATGGCATCGATTTTAGGAACCGGGAGATGGAAAAAGATGCTTGGTCGGTCCTCCTACTTCAAATTTGGGGCACTGCGCGTGCAATCTAATGTGCCACCAGATAGGAGTGGTGTGTTAAGTAGTACTATTTCTATCAGTTTAATCCCTGTTATGTGCCTTTTTTTTGGTTTGGTTTTTGAAGCCACAGTGCAGCACCAGAGGGCCGAAAAATTAGGCATGTGCACATGCCTGAAAAATTAGGTATTGTTGCAGCCGCTGCTGTAGCAGCGGCCATAAAAATTGATGTTTGTTTCCTAGGCAGAAAGTGCCCTAAAACATTGCGGCTTGAACCCTAGTTGGTGGCGGATAAGTCACGCAAGTCAACCGGCATTCAGAGCTAAAATACAGCAGCGTGTGGACCATTTTTAGCCCAAGGCAGCTCATCTCATCAGGCCTTTTTTAGTTGAATGTATCGCCCACTGTCAGTCCCTTCGGGATCCATCCCTCATTAATCTTAATAAAGGTGAGGTAATCTAGACTTTTTTTGACCTCGGCGACTTCTCTTCTCAGTGACAATACCTCCTGCTGCACTGAAGGTCCTTTCTGACAGGACACTTGAAGCGGGGCAGGCCAGAAGTTCTATCGCAAATTGGGATAGCTCAGGCCACAGGTCAAGCCTGCACACTCAGTAGTAGTGATGTCCCGAACGGTTCGCACGCGAATAGTTCCTGGCGAACATAGCATGTTCGCGTTCGCCACTATGGCGAACACATGCGGTGTTCGGTCCGCCCCCTATTCTTTATCATTGAGTAAACTTTGAACCTGTACCTCACAGTCAGCAGACACATTCCAGCCAATCAGCAGCACACCCTCCCTAGCAGACCCTCCCACCTACTGGACAGCATACATTTTAGATTCATTCGGAAGCTGAAACCATTTTGTTTTATTTTTTCAATTTATTTATTTTTTTTCAGTGCAAATAAGCAGATACTCCCCCCAGACACTCTGTATTACTGCAGATACTCCTCCCAGACACTCTGTGTTACTGCAGATACTCCCTACAGACACCCTGTGTTACTGCAGATACTCCCTCCAGACACTCTGTGTTACTGCAGATACTCCCTCCAGACACTCTGTGTTACTGCAGATACTCCTTCATACATCCTGTGTTACTGCAGATACTCCCTCCAGACACTCTGTATTACTGCAGATACTCCCTCCAGACACCCTGTGTTACTGCAGATACTCCCTTCAGACACCCTGTGTTACCGCAGATACTCCCTCCGACACCCTGTGTTACTGCAGATACTCCCTCCAGACACTCTGTGTTACTGCAGATACTCCCTCCAGACACCCTGTGTTACTGCAGATACTCCCTCCAGACACGCTGTGTTACTGCAGATACTCCCTCCAGACACCCTGTGTTACTGCAGATACTCCCTCCAGACACACTGTGTTACTCCAGATACTCCCTCCAGACACTCTGTGTTACTGCAGATACTCCCTCCAGACACCCTGTGTTACTGCAGATACTCCCTCCAGACACTCTGTGTTACTGCAGATACTCCCTCCAGACACTCTGTATTACTGCAGATACTCCCCCCAGACATTGACACAGAGCAGAATAGGGACTGTTCCCCCTACATAGGGTCACTTGGCAGATATGGATTGACACCTATCCTAAGGATCCCTGATACACACTGACACAGAGCAGAATAGGGACTGTTCCCCCTACATAGGTTAACTTGGCAGATATGGATTGACACCTATCCTAAGGATCCCTGATACACACTGACACATAGCAGAATAAGGACTGTTCCTCCTACATAGGGTCACTTGGCAGATATGGATTGACACCTATCCTAAGGATCCCTGATACACACTGACACAGAGCAGAATAGGGACTGTTCCCCCTACATAGGGTCACTTGGCAGATATGGATTGACAACTATCCCAAGGATCCCTGATACACACTGACACAGAGCAGAATAGGGACTGTTCCCCCTACATAGGGTCACTTGGCAGATATGGATTGACACCTATCCTAAGGATCCCTGATACACACTGAAACAGAGCAGAATAGAGACTGTTCCTCCTACATGGGGTCACTTGGCAGATATGGATTGACTCATATCCTAAGGATCCCTGATACACACTGACACAGAGCAGAATAGGGACTGTTTCCCCTACATAGGGTCACTTGGCAGATATGGGTTGACACCTGTCCTCAGAGCCCCTGATACACACTGACACAGAGCAGCATAGGGACTGTTCCCCCTACATGGGTCACTTGGCAGATATGGATTGACACTTGTCCTCAGGGACCCTGATACACACTGGGGGGGGGACCTACTGTCCTCCCCCCACCCCCACCCCTGCGTGGTGGGTGGGGGCCATAAAAATAATGAGGGGGGTCCTACAGTCCTCCCCCCGGCCCCCACCCCTGCATGGTGGGTGTGGGCCATAAATCACAATGGGGGGAGGACCTACTGTCCTCCCCCCGCCCCCACCCCTGCGCGGTGGGTGGGGGCCGTAAAAATAATGAGGGGGGGTTCCTACTGTCCTCCCCCCGGCCCCCACCCCTGCGCGGTGGGTGGGGGCCATAAATTACAGTGGGGGGAGGACCTACTGTCCTCCCCCCACCCCTGCGCGGTGGGTGGGGGCCATAAATTCCAATGTGGGAGGACCTACTGTCCTCCCCACGCCCCCACCCCTGCGCGGTGGGTGGGGGCCATAAATTACAATGTGGGAGGACCTACTGTCCTCCCCCCGCCCCCACCCCTGCGCGGTGGGTGGGGGCCATAAATTACAATGTGGGAGGACCTACTGTCCTCCCCCCGCCCCCACCCCTGCGCGGTGGGTCAGGGCCATAAAAATAATGAGGGGGGGACCTACTGTCCTCCCCCCCGGCCCCCACCCCTGCGCGGTGGGTGGGGGCCATAAATCACAATGGGGGGAGGACCTACTGTCCTCCCCCTGCCCCCACCCCTGCGTGGTGGGTGGGGGCCATAAAAATAATGTGGGGGACCTACTGTCCTCCCCCCACCCCTGCGCGGTGGGTGGGGGCCATAAATTACAATGTGGGAGGACCTACTGTCCTCCCCCCGCCCCCACCCCTGCGCGGTGGGTCGGGGCCATAAATTACAATGTGGGAGGACCTACTGTCCTCCCCCCGCCCCCACCCCTGCGCGGTGGTTAGGGGCCATAAATTACAATGTGGGAGGACCTACTGTCCTCCCCCCGCCCCCACCCCTGCGCGGTGGGTCGGGGCCATAAAAATAATGAGGGGGGAACCTACTGTCCTCCCCCCCGGCCCCCACCCCTGCGCGGTGGGTGGGGGCCATAAATCACAATGGGGGAGGACCTACTGTCCTCCCCCTGCCCCCACCCCTGCGTGGTGGGTGGGGGCCATAAAAATAATGTGGGGGACCTACTGTCCTCCCCCCACCCCTGCGCGGTGGGTGGGGGCCATAAATTACAATGTGGGAGGACCTACTGTCCTCCCCCCGCCCCCACCCCTGCCCGGTGGGTCGGGGCCATAAATTACAATGTGGGAGGACCTACTGTCCTCCCCCCGCCCCCACCCCTGCGCGGTGGGTGGGGGCCATAAATTACAATGTGGGAGGACCTACTGTCCTCCCCCCGCCCCCACCCCTGCGCGGTGGGTCAGGGCCATAAAAATAATGAGGGGGGGACCTACTGTCCTCCCCCCCGGCCCCCACCCCTGCGCGGTGGGTGGGGGCCATAAATCACAATGGGGGGAGGACCTACTGTCCTCCCCCTGCCCCCACCCCTGCGTGGTGGGTGGGGGCCATAAAAATAATGGGGGGGGACCTACTGTCCTCCCCCCGGCCCCCACCCCTGCGCGGTGGGTGGGGGCCATAAAAATAATGAGAGGGGTTGTCCTCCCCCCTGGCCCCCACCCCTGAGCGGTGGGTGGGGGCCCTAAAAAACAATAAGGGGGGGACCTACTTCCCCCCCCAGCCCCCACCCCTTAGTGGTGGGTGGAGGCCCTAAATAAAAATCCCCCCCCCAATCAAAGGTGACTAGGGGTCCCCAAGCCCCTAGTCACCCACCTCCCTACCCCCAAAAAAGTTACCCCCTACCTACCCCCTCACCCTAAAAAATAGTGAAGGGGGGGCGGGGCCGACCGCCAAACGGATCAGACGCATCTAGTCTGAGCTCCAGCGCCTAAACTGATTTATCGGAGCCAACTCTCTACCAATTGCACCCACTAACCCACAAAGGTGCCCAAACCACCCACAAGCTACAGGCGAACACGAGGATACCAGCATCGACCCAGCATGGTACCAGAGTCACCCGATCGAGGCTTGAGGCCTACCGGGCTTGAGCTGGGATGAGACGGCCGCTCTCCCAGGTCTCCGAACGGCGTTTGGCTCCCGCCCCCCCCCCCTGGACCGGTGGGGGTTATCCCGGTCCACACGGGCGACCACAACCAAAGTCCACCAGGCCCAAACAGCGGGCATCAACCAAGCTGCAAAGTGCGGACAAAAGGGTTCACCACAAGATGGCGGAGCACCCATGGCCACGTGTGAGGGCAAAGACAGAGCCGACACGCAAAACGAGCCAGCCTACCACACAGTACCGTCTCGCGAACCGAGAAGTCTCCCAAGAAGGGCTAACTGATACCCCAGGGCAGGAAAAACCACCAGCAGCAAGAAACAAGCAAGGAGGGGACAGGCGGGCCTACTGTCCTCCCCCCGCCCCCACCCCTGCGCGGTGGGTGGGGGCCATAAATTACAATGTGGGAGGACCTACTGTCCTCCCCCCGCCCCCACCCCTGCGCGGTGGATCGGGGCCATAAATTACAATGTGGGAGGACCTACTGTCCTCCCCCCGCCCCCACCCCTGCGCGGTGGTTGGGGGCCATAAATTACAATGTGGGAGGACCTACTGTCCTCCCCCCGCCCCCACCCCTGCGCGGTGGGTCGGGGCCATAAAAATAATGAGGGGGGAACCTACTGTCCTCCCCCCCGGCCCCCACCCCTGTGCGGTGGGTGGGGGCCATAAATCACAATGGGGGAGGACCTACTGTCCTCCCCCTGCCCCCACCCCTGCGTGGTGGGTGGGGGCCATAAAAATAATGTGGGGGACCTACTGTCCTCCCCCCACCCCTGCACGGTGGGTGGGGGCCATAAATTACAATGTGGGAGGACCTACTGTCCTCCCCCCGCCCCCACCCCTGCGCGGTGGGTCGGGGCCATAAATTACAATGTGGGAGGACCTACTGTCATCCCCCCGCCCCCACCCCTGCGCGGTGGGTGGGGGCCATAAATTACAATGTGGGAGGACCTACTGTCCTCCCCCCGCCCCCACCCCTGCGCGGTGGGTCGGGGCCATAAAAATAATGAGGGGGGGACCTACTGTCCTCCCCCCCGGCCCCCACCCCTGCTGGGTGGGTGGGGGCCATAAATCACAATGGGGGGAGGACCTACTGTCCTCCCCCTGCCCCCACCCCTGCGTTGTGGGTGGGGGCCATAAAAATAATGGGGGGGGACCTACTGTCCTCCCCCCGGCCCCCACCCCTGCGCGGTGGGTGGGGGCCATAAAAATAATGAGAGGGGTTGTCCTCCCCCCTGGCCCCCACCCCTGAGCGGTGGGTGGGGGCCCTAAAAAACAATAAGGGGGGGACCTACTGCCCCCCCAGCCCCCACCCCTTAGTGGTGGGTGGAGGCCCTAAATAAAAATCCCCCCCCAATCAAAGGTGACTAGGGGTCCCCAAGCCCCTAGTCACCCACCTCCCTACCCCCAAAAAAGTTACCCCCTACCTACCCCTTCACCCTAAAAAATAGTGAAGGGGGGGGCGGGGCCGACCGCCAAACGGATCAGACGCATCTAGTCTGAGCTCCAGCGCCTAAACTGATTTATCGGAGCCAACTCTCTACCAATTGCACCCACTAACCCACAAAGGTGCCCAAACCACCCACAAGCTACAGGCGAACACGAGGATACCAGCATCGACCCAGCATGGTACCAGAGTCACCCGATCGAGGCTTGAGGCCTACCGGGCTTGAGCTGGGATGAGACGGCCGCTCTCCCAGGTCTCCGAACGGCGTTTGGCTGCCGCCCCCCCCCCTGGACCGGTGGGGGTTATCCCGGTCCACACGGGCGACCACAACCAAAGTCCACCAGGCCCAAACAGCGGGCATCAACCAAGCTGCAAAGTGCGGACAAAAGGATTCACCACAAGATGGCGGAGCACCCATGGCCACGTGTGAGGGCAAAGACAGAGCCGACACGCAAAACGAGCCAGCCTACCACACAGTACCGTCTCGCGAACCGAGAAGTCTCCCAAGAAGGGCTAACTGATACCCCAGGGCAGGAAAAACCACCAGCAGCAAGAAACAAGCAAGGAGGGGACAGGCGGGAAAAGCGTAAGTCCCCCCTGGGCACTCAAGACGCAACATTCACACAGCATCACCAGATAGGCCCACTCGGGCTGAAGACCTCCTGGGGATTAAACCCCAAGCACACTCACAGTCCTGCAGGGGCCAACCTCCCATAAGACCCGAGACCTAAACGACACAGCACCGCTTCTGCTAACATTAGGCATTCCACAGGACTCCCTTGTCCAAACAGGCCAAGAGCACGCAGCATCTCCAAGGCACTTGAGGGACCCGACCAGAATAGTCCCGCTCGTACTGCAGGGCCTCACATCCGACCCCTACATGGCTGTCTCCACCTAAACGAGATCGGATGGAAACACCGCAGACTAGCGAGGTGGCACAGACTTGAATGCCACCCGTGTCTCAAACCCACGCAGGGTTGGGGGCAACTCTCTGCCCGAGAACTGTTATAATCCCCTCTGACCCCCCGGACTAACCCTGTAGATAGCGGTATAATTGAATTTGTTTAATTGCGTCTGTCTGCATATCATTCTAATGTGCCATAACTAAGTATAATTCAGCACCTACACATAGCCCAATCACACATCGACGAAAGTCTACTAATGTTATTAACCCTTACAATGTTCTACACAATGTTTTGTTAAACTACATGTCACATACTACTAAAAATCACTACTGGGTTATCTCTTGATTTACAAACGTGTAGTAGCTCGAACTGTATAAGCATGATCAACATTCAACTGGTTACACTATTTGACTCTTAAAAACAAAAAATGTGCTATGTTATCGATGCCACACTAATGTTATAATATGTTTATGAATCTGTATGCACCAGCTGTCGTGGCAGTGCAAACGTATGTTCTCCTTACACTGCACAAATAAAATAAAGAATTGAAAAAAAAAAAAAAATAGTGAAGGGGGAATAAAATAACTAACCTGTAAAGAAAAATTCAGCTTACCATTTGACGTCTTCTTTTTTCTAAAATCTTCTTTTTCAGCCCCAAAAAAGGCCAAATAAAAAGCCATAAGAACCGACGCAAAAAAAATTATCCATCTTCACCCATGGAGGGCTCCGAGCAGACTGAGCTCTGCAGGGGAAGGCTTATAAAGCCTTGCCACGCCCTGCAATTAGGCTAAGAACACTCTGATTGGCTGGTTTAAGCCAATCAGAGTGCTCTTTGTCATTTTACACAGCGTGGGAAAATTCCAAAGAACTTTCCCACGCTGTGTAAAATGACACAGAGCACTCTGATTGGTTAGATTCCAAGCCCACCAATCACAGTGCTCTGTGTCATTTTACACAGCGTGGGAAAGTTCTTTGGAATTTTCCCACGCTGTGTAAAATGACACAGAGCACTCTGATTGGTTAGATTCCAAGCCCACCAATCAGAGTGCTCTTTGTCATTTTACACAGCGTGGGAAAATTCTAAAGAACTTTCCCACGCTGTGTAAAATGACACAGAACACTCTGATTGGTTAGATTCCAAGCCCACCAATAAGAGTGCTCTTTGTCATTTTACACAGCGTGGGAAAATTCCAAAGAACTTTCCCACGCTGTGTAAAATGGCACAGAACACTCTGATTGGTTAGATTCCAAGCCCACCAATCAGAGTTCTCTTTGTCATTTTACACAGCGTGGGAAAATTCCAAAGAACTTTCCCATGCTGTGATTGGTGGGCTTGGAATCTAACCAAATTTTCCCACGCTGTGTAAAATGACAAAGAGCACTCTGATTGGCTTAAACCAGCCAATCAGAGTGTTCTTAGCCTAATTGCAGGGCGTGGCAAGGCTTTATAAGCCTTCCCCGCCCTGCAGAGCTCAGTCTGCGTGGAGCCCTCCATGGGTGAAGATGGATTATTTTTTTTGCGCTCGTTTTTTTTTTTTTTTTATTGCGTCGGTTCTTATGGCTTTTCATTTGTCATTTTTTGGGGCTGAAAAAAGAAGATTTTAGAAAAAAGACGTCAAATGGTAAGCTGAATTTTTCTTTACAGGTTAGTTATTTTATTCCCCCTTCACTATTTTTTAGGGTGAGGGGGTAGGTAGGGGGTAACTTTTTTTGGGGTAGGGGGGTGGGTGACTAGGGGCTTGGGGACCCCTAGTCACCTTTGATTTGGGGGGAATTTTTATTTAGAGCCCCCACCCACCACTCAGGGGTGGGGGCCAGTGGGGGAGGACAGTAGGTCCCCCCCTCATTATCTTTATGGCCCCCACCCACCGCGCAGGGGTGGGGGCGGGGGGAGGACAGTAGGTCCTCCCCCATTGTGATTTATGGCCCCCACCCACCACGCAGGGGTGGGGGCCGGGGGGAGGACAGTTGGTCCCCCCTCGTTATTTTTATGGCCCCCACCGACCGCGCAGGGCCGATCTCCAGTTGGTGCTGATACCGGAGAAACTGACGGAAGCCAGTTTCTTCAGGAAGGAAGAGATTCTTTATTGGATCACCGATCGGGACTCAGAGGGACTAATGTCACCAAAATACAGCAAGTTCTGAGCCCCGGACAATAGTGCAGGCTCCTTATATAGGCACATAACTCCTCCCATATTAAGCTCCACCCGCACATTCTCTTGACCAATCAATACAAATAAGAATTAACTTCCTGCTTGACCGCATGGCCTGTCCAGCACAATGGAGGAGGGGAATACTACATCCTGTATTCTTGCACATGCTCCGTACACTACTGATCGTATCTTGCCTAGTGCAACCAACTGATCGATACGTCAGCATATGCATGTACACATGCCACGTGGTAATCTCGGCCTACTAAATTTATTTTTACCGAGATTCCACCACATTCCCCCCTTTGATGCCTCTTGATATTTCACAATTACTTGAGGCATCACTTAACCTTAGTTTGCATACACCGCAAGTTACCATGAACCAGATCAGACTTATCTATGATGTGAATCTTCAACACTCATCTTCCTGCATTGGTTCTCCCTGATCTAGAGCCTTATATTTATAAATTGCCATTATCTGTGCAGCAGCCTTCCTCTCTGCTATATTTTCTATCAGGCTTTGCACAGACCTAACTACTAAGGGTATAAGACATGGCAGGAGTAGACACAACATTAAAATCAGTAGGACTCCACCTACCACTGCCTTAAGCCCTCTAAACCACTCATACCAGCTACCAAACCAACTACTTGGATTGTACCCTTTCCACACCTGAGTAGGCACATGCGCTAGTTTAACCATATGGCTAGTAAGCTCAGCTATTGCTTGCCCTTCGTCATCTATTTGAAGACAGCAATTGCTCAGGTTAAACTTCCCACATACACCTCCCTCTACTGCCAAAAGGTAATCCAAGGCTAATCTATTTTGGTATACTGCTGTCCTCATCCTGGTATTGTGCTTCGCTAGAAGATTGAGCGCTTGTGAAGTCTCGTTAGTAATGATCTCAACCACTGCCTGTAATCTTATAATACGGTTGAGCATATAAATTGGGGTTCTATAACCAAAGGTACCATCCTCTGCCCACGTGGCTGGCCCATAGTAATCTATAATACGCTGGGGAGGCCATTCATTATCTTCCCAGGTGCCTATCTCTATGGGTCCCCTTTTCTTCCTATGATTCACATCATACACTTTAACACCTAATGTCTCACCTGTTTCAATAGGTAACAAGAAGAAGGATGGTTTGAGCATACCCAACACACATGCCCCTTCCCAGTCCTGTGGCAACTCCGAATAGGCTTTCTTACCACAGATCCAGTACAAATTTGCTGGGGCTCTCCAGTTAGATGTGATGGATAGATCAAACCACACATCCTTTAAATTGGCGTATTTTGCAAACGGGTTAGATGGTTCTGAGACATTTGAAGCCGACCACCAAGTTGTATTTTTTGTATCATCATCATAAGCTTTTTGCCCTAGACAAGTTAATTCTCCTACAGAAGTATTATACATCATTCCTTTCCTCGCTATGCAAACATAACCTATGATGGAGGTCTTTAATCTCCACTCAGATTTACCTCTAACACTCATATGATAATCGGCTTGTGTAGATATTAATTGGTCAACTGCCTCAGAACCAGACATTACCTCCTTTGCTTCCCAAGGCCATTGGTCTCCCATGTTAGTACCTCCACACACATAGCAGTTGGTAACATTAAGACTACCGGCAATACTTTCGGCTAAATCAATGAACAGGTTTTTAGCATTATGGGGTGTGGCGAAACCAACTTCGCCACTGTGAACTGGAGAAGCCTGGTTGCCTGCCTGCTGCCTTTGGACTATGGACCAGACTTTATGGGAATGTGATACCCCAGATAGCTATACCATGGAGCCTATTCATATAATGAAAGACTATGGGAAAGACTTTAGCTCCATGGCAATTGTACTGTGTGAATAGGATCTGCGCGCTATTCGGTAGTTTTGTGCGCTCAGATCCCAGCTATCTGGGGATATGTGAAATGTCTGTGTGTTATGGATAAAAAGTAACTTTCTGTATTTTAAAGTGTTTTTATGTCTTTCTGTAACCATGTGGTTAATGGAGTCTGTCTCTGTGCTGGGAGGTAATTGGATTACTTCTCCAGCACAGAGAAGGAAGCTGGAAAGCTAGGGGTTTTAAAAGATACTTTACTAACTTTTGAACCCCTGGTCTGATCCATGCCATTTTTTAATATGTTGTTCCCCTGAATGGATTGATGGTGGATATGTATTTTTATGTGAATGTGATGTATGGTTTTAAAGTTATGAAAGTTGTGTAAAAGTATATTTTAAACTGTATGCATAATGGGATTATGTGTCACACTAAGGGGAGGGGATGTGTGGGATGTAACATCTATGTCATTGGTTCTTTTATGCCTCCCCCTGGGTGTGGCCTGTATGTGTGAGTTGGAAATAAAAGCCAGGCTGGATGAGCCAGTCCAGAGTTCCTGTTTAACCCTGAAGCTGAAGTGTTGTCTCTTTCTTGGGGGAAGGGGACTGTATGCCGATTGCCAGGAGAGTAAGCTGTTCGTATTGCTTTTCCTGTTCGGCTGCTTCCAGGGTTCGTGTGTCTGCTGTTCGAGAGTTGGTGAATCCGTGCAGTTTGGGAGTTCGGGAAATTGGTGCTTATAGTAGCTGCTGGTCTATGGAAAAGGGGATTATCGCCTAAACGGATTTTATTCCCTTTTATGCTGAAACGGTCCGTTACATGGGGGATCTTATTATCTATGCTCATCTCTTCATAAAAGGAATGGTATACTTGATGAGTTTGGGAGGATACCGTATCAGTCTCTATCCCTATATACAATACTGTCCCAGGATCTAAACCCGTCCCATATATTTGGAACCCAAATAAATGACCATATTTATCTAAGAACTTGTCGGGGTTATTTATGAGTATATGGACTGGATTGCATTCCATAGACTTACAATATAGACTGGTAGGCAACTTAGTCACAATCATGTCCTTGTCTGCTGTCTGTCCCCAAGTTGCCCACCGCACACAAGACCAATATGGGCAAAAGTTATAATCTCTATTTGGGCATCTAAGGCTCACATACTTATTTTTACTACTGGGACAAATATATTTATCGTTAGACCCATACGTTCTCTCCCATCTAAGATCCCCACATACATTCCACGGCTTTCTACCACTTGATATCGCTTTACACGCATCAAATAGCAGAACACCTGAAGAATATACGGATTCTAATACCGTTTTGTTAATTAGGGTCCCCTGAGGATCTCCATTCCTGAGAGTCAACCAAATCGTACGGGGTTGATACTCTGGACTGAAGCACTTAGGTTCTCCTTCTCCTAAATGGCACACACTATATTCTATATTTAAGTATCTACATCTTGATACATCTCCTTTACACTCGTATTGCGAATGCCAAATTAGGGTCTGGGAAATATGGTTACCTGTTCTTGTAGTCTTAATGCATACCTCACAGCTAGGAGTGTCGGTACCTCTACCTTCCTGAATATAAAAATACACATAGAAAAACATTATTAAGAATACATCTTTCGTCGTCATCCTCAGTCTTCGTCCGTGTGAAGGCACCTCAGCTTCCAGGATGTAAGGGCTGCAGGGAATGGAGTTCTGCTCGTCTTCACAGGGGTCCCTTCGAGACTTTTCCTGACTTATACACTCATTGGTGAGCGGACAGGCTTTATTATGGCCTTCTCACTCACTTACCAAATCTCTGTAACAATAAAATTTGTAATCCACAAGGTTCCTCGTCACTCCGACTGAGTCGTGCGCTTTAACCGGATCTTGCAGGGATTCTCTGGATCTGCTGTAGCTTGCCAAGAATCGACTGCTGCTGGTTTAACCCTGGAGTGATGTATCCACGGAGTCACTTCGGCTACTTTTATCGCTGTAGGGGTAGACAAAAGAACAACATAAGGACCTCTCCACTTGGGCCCTAACGGTACATTATTCCACTCTTTAATCCACACTTGGTCTCCTGGGTGGTAACTATGAACTGGGGGTTAAATATTCACAGGTAATCTATCTTGTACCCATTTCTGTACCTCCTCCATAGTCTTACCCAACTCTACAACCTGCTGCCGGGTAATTCCTTCTCCCAACTGACTCAAATCCCCCCTTAAGTTACCAAGTACGGGAGGTGGTCGCCCATACATGATTTCAAAAGGAGAGAGGCCCATCCTTCTGGTAGGTGTACTGCGGATTCGCAATAGAGCTATGGGTAAGAGAACGTTCCACTTAAGTTGGGTTTCCTGACACATTTTAGCCAACTGATTCTTAATAGTTCTATTCATTCTCTCTACCTTACGAGAACTCTGGGGTCTATATGCCGTATGAAGCCTCCACTTTATACCAAGCATATGAGTCAGTTGTTGTAGGCACCGATGAACAAAAGCTGGACCATTGTCCGATCCTATAGAGCAGGGTAGTCCATATCGGGGTATTATTTCTCGTAGCAGGAATCTCACAACTTCTCCTGCTTTCTCCGTACGAGTAGGACATGCTTCTACCCAGCCTGAATAGGTGCACACAACTACCAGTAGGTAGCGATGTCCACCAGATTTAGGCATTACTGTATAGTCAATTTGTAGATCGGACATGGGGAGTCCCCCCATAAACTGGACTCCTGGTGGCTTTACTGGTCCTTGCCTTGCATTATTTTTAGCACACATTACACATCTTCGTACAATGGCCTGAGTCAAGTTGGACAATCTTGGTATGTAGAAATGTTTTCTGAGAGATTCTTCTGTACTATCTCTCCCAGAATGTGTCCCGTTGTGATAGTTTTGGACAATTTCTACCGCTAGTGATGCTGGAATGACTATTCTTCCATCTTCTAACTGATACCATCTGTTCTCCAAATATTTTCCAGGTTCAGTTTTTAACCACTCCTCTTCTTGAGCTGTATAAACTGGAGTCCATTGAGACAGTGGAGTTGGTATAAGAGCAGCTATATGCTCCACATATTCCTGTCTTTCTGATTCAGCGGCACGCTTAGCTGCACTATCTGCCATCCGATTTCCTTTGGTTACATCACCATCTCCTCTCAGATGCGCTCGACAATGTATAATACCGACTTCTTTCGGCTCCCACACTGCTTCCAGTAGTTGTAGGATTTCAGCTGCGTACTTGATTTCTTTGCCTTCTGAATTCAATAGTCCTCTTTCTTTATACAAAGCTCCGTGGGCATGAGTGGTTAAAAACGCATACTTGGAGTCCGTGTAGATGTTCACTCTTAAACCTTCAGCCAATTGTAACGCTCGTGTTAGTGCAATTAGTTCTGCCTTCTGTGCCGATGTTCCTTTTGACAATGGCCGTGCTTCTATCACCTTGTCTATGGTTGTTACTGCATATCCTGCATAGCGAATCCCTTCTTTCACATAACTACTGCTGTCCGTATAGTACTGGACATCAGGGTTCTGGATGGGAAAATCACGAAGATCTGGTCTACTTGAAAATACTTCATCCATCACTTCCAAACAATCATGTTGACTTTCAGTAGGTTGTGGCAAAAGGGTAGCTGGATTTAAGGTATTTACAGTCTCTAAATGCACTCTTGGGTTTTCACACAACATTGCTTGATACTTGGTCATACGGCTGTTACTAAACCAATGATTTCCTTTGTAATCCAACAACGTCTGTACTGCATGTGGAACTCGTACATAAAGTTCTTGACCCAGAGTGAGTTTATCGGCTTCAGCTACTAGCAGGGCGGCTGCAGCTACGGCTCTTAGACAAGGTGGAAGTCCGCTGGCCACTGCATCCAGTTGCTTAGACATGTAGGCAACAGGTCTCTGCCATGATCCCAAGTACTGTGTCAATACTCCCACAGCCATTCTTCTTTGCTCATGTACATACAGGTAGAATGGTCGTGTGTGATCAGGCAGACCTAATGCTGGGGCACTCATCAAAGCCTTCTTCACATCTTCAAATGCCGTTTGCTGTTCTTGAGTCCATAAGAAGGGGTCGTGCTCTGTACCTTTGATAGCTGCATACAGAGGTTTTGCCAGTATCGCGTAGCTGGGAATCCATATCCTACAGAAGCCTGCTGCCCCCGAGAATTCTCGCACTTGTCTTCTATTCTTGGGTATCGGTATTTAACATACAGCTTCTTTTCTCTCTGGCCCCATAATTCTTTGACCTTCAGAGATATGGAATCCCAGATATTTGACAGTTGGCAAACACAACTGAGCCTTCTTTCTAGACACCTTGTATCCTGCCTTCCAGAGAATGTGTAGTAGATCGTGCGTTGCTTGCTGACATATTTCCTATGTAACTGCTGCTATCAACAAGTCATCTACATATTGTAACAATACACACTCTCCTGGGATGGACTCGAAATCTAATAGATCTTGACTTAGAGCTGAACCAAATAGGGTAGGTGAATTTTTAAACCCTTGGGGCAGTCTTGTCCAGGTCATTTGGCGTTTTGAGCCCGTCACAACGTTTTCCCATTGGAAAGCGAAGATACATTGGCTTTCTGCGGCAATTCGGAGGCAAAAGAAGGCATCTTTGAGGTCTAAGACTGTAAAATAAGTAGCCCCGCCCGGAATTAAAGCAAGCAGGTTATATGGATTGGGTACAACTGGATGTATGCTAACAACCGCATCATTGACTGCTCTCAAGTCCTGCACAGGTCGATACTCATCTGTACCGGGCTTTTGAACAGGCAGCAATGGGGTGTTCCAGGGGGAAGTACAGAATTTTAGGATACCATACCGTATGAACTTATCCAGATAAGATTGGATGTTCTTCTTAGCCTTCTGCGGGATGTGATATTGTCTTAGGCTCACTGGATAAACCCCAAGTTTTAGTTAGATTTTAATAGGTGGAATATTGCGGGCCAGTCCTGGTGGGTTGTTCTCTGCCCAAACTCCTGGTATGTTGAATAAGGATTCATCACTCCTAGGGTTTTGGATAGTCAACGCTGTATAAAGTCGCCACTCTTCTTCCTTTGGTACGGATAATGTCATAATACCTGAAGGTCCATTAAACTTTAAGGATGTTGTTCCATTTGGTAGGAACGTAATCTGCGCTTGTAATTTGGATAGCATATCACGTCCCAGCAATTGGACTGGACATTCAGGCATGTAAAGGAATTGATGTTTTACTACGTGGCCTCCCAATGTACAGAGTCGACTTTTAAGAACCGGTTTTGCAGCACTTCTTCCAGTTGCTCCTATTACAGTAATAGTTCTTCCAGATGGAGGAGCAACTAGGTTAGTCACCACCGAATGTTCAGCACCATTGTCGATCATGAACGCACTCCTTTTTCCCCCTATTGATACATCGACCATAGGCTCAGCTCGACCAAGGGGGATGGAGCCCGGTCGGTATCAATAGCCCTCCATGACCGTGTCAGCCAATCCTACAAAGTATCAATAGTCCTCCATGACCGTGTCAGCCAATCCTACCTTCTCTATCGCGGGACCTTTGCGCTGCTGGATAGTACCTGTCTTCCCTTACACTTCCTCTGTTCCCATTACTTCCTCTATTACCATTGCTCCCTCCGGGGCCTCCTCTACCTCTCACTCTGCCTCTAAAGTTTCCATAACCTGCCCTGGGTAGGTCTCTCTCGTACTGCTCTCTTTGCGGACACTCGTTTCTCCAATGCCCTTCTTCCTTGCAATACGCGCACTGATTCCTACTCAAAGGCCCCCTATTCCATCTACTATCGCCTCTATCTGTTCCCCGTCTATCTACGCCTGCGATCGCTACCGCTAGCATATCTGCCTTTCTACGCATCTTGCGCTCTTCCTCTTTCTTACTTTCTGTTTCCCTGTTCATGTACACCTTATTTGCTACCTCCATTAGTTGGGTGATAGACATACCTGCGAACCCTTCTAACTTTTGTAGCTTGCGCTTAATATCTCCGTAAGCTTGGCTGACAAAGGCGGAGTTTACCATTCGGGAATTATCAGCGTCTTCCGGATTAAAGGGGGTATACAAGCGGTATGCCTCCAATAATCGGTCATAAAAGACACTGGGCGCTTCATCACTTTTCTGAATCACCTCAACTGTCTTCGACATATTAATAGCTTTCTTCCCTCCGGCTTTCATGCCAGCAATTATAGCGTCTCTATAGGCTTTTAGCTGAACCATATCTGCGCCATTAACATTCCAGTCGGGATCGGTGTTAGGGTAATGTGTTGCGGCCCATGCTGCTGGATTGGCTTGGTTTAAAGCACGGGCTTCATCCTCTAGCGCTTTAATGGCCGCTTGGTTAATCCTTGTCCTTTCCTCATTATTGAGCAATGTCATTAATAACTGCTGGCAATCAGCCCATGTCGGATTATGTGTCTGAACTATCGAGGTGAACAGATCGGTCATAGCTTGTGGTTTCTCAGTGTACGAGGAGTTGTGGGTCTTCCAATTCAAGAGATCGGTAGTCGTGAACGGGACATATACGAAGACTGGGTCAGCATATGCCATTTGACCTGCGGCATCGAGATAGGCTGACCCAGGATTCAGACGAAGAGGCATCTGGTAATGTTTGAGTTGTTGGGTACCGGTCAGTTGTCGGGTTAGTATAGGGCTACGTGGAGGGGCGTCAGTTAGAGGTTCCAGTCGGGGGGTAATAAAGCATGAGGATGTGGGAGCTTGATTTTGAGAAAAGTTGGTGAATAGAACACTCCGAGCCGAGCTAGAAGAAGCTTGACCGGAAGTTTGAAGTGGCGCCAAATCAGGATATTCAGATCTAACGGGGGTTGGTTCCGGAAGGGAAGGTTTAATACGAGGGGGGGTGGAGTCTGCGCTGGAGGAGGAAGTGGATGGGGGCAATGGGGGAAGGGATGTAGAGCTTCCTGTACTCGTACCACTTCCTCCTAAAGGGAAGTAAGGGGGCGGCAAAGGGATCTCGGACTCAGGGGGCGTGTCCAAAATAGGCCTAACCATAGTCCTAGTGGACAAACAAGTCCTGGCCACCATGAGGCGACATTGCTCCTTGTGGCATATCTGAATCCATCTTGGCGAGTCGTTTACGGCCTGTCTCCAACAATCAATATATGGAAACTGTCCGTAAAGTTCAGGCCTACCTGATACAGCCACGTGTACACGCTGTACCAGAGTTGGATCCAAACTACCACGTGGCGGCCATGCCGCAACCAAAGTAGGCCACTCCCTAGTGCACAAAGTGACCAAACGTACAGGAGACATTTTAACCCCAAAATCACATGTTTTAAATCCCTTTTTAAAATTCTTTACCATACAACCTAAGGGATCCAAAATCGTTGACTCCGACACGCCCATACTTATCAATGGAATGTCGTTGACAACGAATACTATGCACACGTTCTATTCAACAGTCACACCCGTTTCCTTCGGCAACAGCACCACGTGGTACGGTTACCAAGTGAAACGTACACAATAACACAATAAACACTCAGGGAATTCCCGTACACACACAGCTGTTACACCAGTCACTAGAATAATCAATATTATGCCCTTTGGCGAAACTATACAGTCACCCACGCTATAATTCTCTATATATGAATTACCCGTCTATAACACACCCCAGTAACATCGTCTTTTACAAATAGCGGTTACAGTACGGTTAGCATAGGTCAAAGCACAATTTAAGGTCACAATACAATTATTAGTGGTTATGGTGTTAAACATGCAATAGACGACAATGATTAGTACTTATATACAGTGTCAGTAAATATACAGGGTTATGGTACCGTGCACTATGATACAGCAACACACTATTAACACTCTCGCTAGACGGCTGAGCTCGCGCTATCTAACAAGATATACACTTTACTAACAATCTTTAACACATATACAATCCCAACTAAACTATTGGCCAGTACCTTGAATGGACTACCTAAAACTATCTACACCCGTTTTGGTTAGCCACACTGCCCAAGCACCACATATAGCGAACTAGAGGGCAGAATTTACAACAGAACCCTCTTAGTCTATTTACTCTATCAAAAATCTAGTGGGTTCCAAATTTACACACCTTCCCACTTAGCCAAGATAGGTTGAGATCTAGCGGACCGAATTTACACAGACGCCGCTTAGTCTCCCGGTCCCTCCGACCTAGCGAACAAAATATACACCCTAGAACGCTAGTCTAGACAAGACACCGGTGTCCGGCTAGGGCTATTTACACAGGACCCCGCCTGACTCCAAACCAAATCAAACGGTCTTACTAAAGAGCGTTCGATTGAGCGGTGCGCCTTCGCTCCTTCCCTCCGACAGAGGGGGCAGATTCCATACACAGATTTAAACCCCTTTTGGGCCTACCGCACAATCGGTATACCCCTAGTGGGTCCGCCGTCTAAAACAGCGGTCGTCTTACCTCCTCGTTCCTGAACCTGAGTTCACACTCATCGACGGGGACACCCCAGCACTTCTTACGTAGAGGCCGATGATCTCCTGGACAACAGACCAGTGGCGCCGAGACGAAGGGAGGTCCACGCAGAAGTTCAGGGGTGCAGCCGTAGAGAACGTGGGCAAAGATAGACCGTCTCACGCCTCTGCCTCTCAGCTACCGTTGAACGATGAGCTTCCCGGCCAATGCACCAAATGATACCGGAGAAACTGACGGAAGCCAAGCACAGAGAGATGGACACAGGTTTCTTCAGGAAGGAAGAAATTCTTTATTGGATCACCGATCGGGACTCAGAGGGACTAATGTCACCAAAATACAGCAAGTTCTGAGCCCCGGACAATAGTGCAGGCTCCTTATATAGGCACATAACTCCTCCCATATTAAGCTCCACCCGCACATTCTCTTGACCAATCAATACAAATAAGAATTAACTTCCTGCTTGACCGCATGGCCTGTCCAGCACAATGGAGGAGGGGAATACTACATCCTGTATTCTTGCACATGCTCCGTACACTACTGATCGTATCTTGCCTCGTGCAACCAACTGATCGATACGTCAGCATATGCACGTACACATGCCACGTGGTAATCTCGGCCTACTAAATTTATTTTAACCGAGATTCCACCACAGTGCAGAGTCAGCCACTGATCCACCTGTGCGTTCAGGGCGGACAGGAGTGCTGGTCCGGTGTGACTCTCTGCTTTCAGGCAAGTCAACCCCAAGACGGCGTGACACTGCCGTATACGGGATGTGGAATTGTACCTGGGGAGCTGGGGGGGTGCCGTTGATGTGGAGCAAGACACAGTAGCAGAAGAGGACTCAGCCGAGGAGGTTATGGAAGAGGATGGAGTAGGAGGAGTAGAGGAGGTGGCAGCAGGCCTGCCTGCAAGTCGTGGCGGTGTCACCAACTCCTCTGCAGAGCCACGCATTCCATGCTTGGCAGCCGTCAGCAGGTTTACCCAATGCACAGTGTAGGTGATATATCTGCCCTGACCATGCTTTGCAGACCAGATATCAGTGGTCAGATGAACCCTTGCCCCAACACTGTGTGCCAGACATGCCATTACTTCCTTTTGCACAATCGAGTACAGGTTGGGGGATTGCCTTTTGTGCAAAGAAATGTCGGCCGGGTACCTTCCACTGCGGTGTCCCAATAGCTACAAATTTTTTAAACGCCTCAGACTCCACCAGCTTGTATGGTAAAAGCTGGCGGGCTAAGAGTTCAGACAAGCCAGCTGTCAGACGCTGGGCAAGGGGGTGACTTTGTGACATTGGCTTCTTACGCTCAAACATGTCCTTGAAAGACACCAGACTGTTGGCAGATGAGCAGGAACTGCTCAAGGCGAGAGACGGAGTGGTGGATGGTTGAGAGGGGGCAAGGAGGACAGCAGTGGTTGACGTGGCTGAAGATGCTGGACCAGGAGGAGGATGGCGGCTTTGAGTTTGTGTGCTGCTTGTACTCATGTGTTGATCCCATAGGCGTTTGTGATGTGCGATCATGTGCCTTCGCAAAGCAGTTGTACCTAGGTGGGTGTTGGACTTCCCACGACTCAGTTTCTTTTGGCACAGGTTCTAAATGGCATCGCTGTTGTCAGAGGCAGACACACAAAAAAATGACACACTCCTGAGCTCTGCAATGACGGCATTCGGGTGGTGGCAACAGCATGCGTTGATTGGCGTGCTGTCTGGCTGACCCCGGGTGCCGGTGCTTGCTGTCTGACTGTGCCACTAGCTCCTTGCGATGACCTCCCCCTGCTTCCAACTCGTCTCCTCCTCCTCTCTGTCTCCCCATCTGAACTTTCCCCCTGTTCTTCTTCTCTTCTAGCGGGCACCCACGTGACATCCACGGACGCATCGTCATCATCAACCACTTCACTTGTATCTGACAACTCAGCAAAGGAAGCAGCAGCGGGTACAACATCATCATCATCACACCGTACGTCCATGTGTGTAATGCTGCCTGACTGAGACATATCCCTGTTATCTACATCCTCTGGCAATAATGCTTGCACATCACTCATTTCTACCAACTGATGTGTAAATAACTCCTCTGACATATCAAGTGAAGCGGCTGTGGTGCTAGTGTTGGTGGTGGCGGCAGGCCGGCGAGTGGTAACTTGAGAGGTGCCCGAAGCTAAGCTGGAGGAGGATGGTGCGTCAAGGTTCCGAGCGGAAGCAGTAGAAGATTGGGTGTCCTGTGTTAGCCAGTCAACTATATCCTCAGAACTTTTCGAGTTCAGGGTACGTGGCCTCTGAACACCGGGCATTATTCTAGGGCCAAAGGGAATCACAGCTACACGACCACGACGGCCCCTGTGGGGTGGCCTGCCTCTGCCTGTCATTTTTTTTCGATCAGTGGTACTATGCGTGCAAGCTACTGTGACAACAGATATGAGTGGCACTGTGCACTGGCAGAAGTTGGCAGAGTAGACGCTGTAGGCCTGACACACACGCTTGCAGACAACTAACTGCTATTCAATCTATTACAGTCAAAAACATTTTTTTTAAATGTACACTACTGTTACACCAGATATGAGTTGCACTGGTGTGACACTGTGCCCTGGCAGGCCTTGAAACGCACACGTGTGAAGGAAACTGACTGCTATTATATCACAGTCAAAAAAGTTTAGTTTTTTTTTAAATGCAAGCTATTGTGACAGGACAGCAGTGAGTGCGTGGTGGCACAGGGCAGGCCCTGAAACGCACACTTGTGAAGGAAACTGACTGCTATTATATTACAGTCAAAAAAGTTTTGTTTTTTTTAAATGCAAGCTATTGTGACACCAGTGAGTGAGTGGTGGCACTGGGCAGGCCCCGAACCGCACACGTGTGAAGGAAACTGCCTGCTATTATATTACAGTCAAAAAAGTTTTTTTTTTTTTTAAATGCAAGCTATTGTGACACCATTGAGTGAGTGGTGGCACAGGGCAGTCCCTGAAATGCACACGTGTGAAGGAAACTGACTGCTATTATATCACAGTCAAAAACGTTTAGTTTTTTTTTAAATGCAAGCTATTGTGACAGGACAGCAGTGAGTGCGTGGTGGCACAGGGCAGGCCCTGAAACGCACACTTGTGAAGGAAACTGACTGCTATTATATTACAGTCAAAAAAGTGTTTTTTTTTTTTTTTAAATGCAAGCTATTATGACACCAGTGAGTGAGTGGTGGCACAGGGCAGGCCCTAAACGCACACGTGTGAAGGAAACTGACTGCTATTATATTACAGTCAAAAAAGTGTTTTTTGTTTTTTTTTAAATGCAAGCTATTATGACACCAGTGAGTGAGTGGTGGCACAGGGCAGGCCCTGAAACGCACACTCGTGAAGGAAACTGACTGCTATTATATTACAGTCAAAAAAGTTTTTTGTTTTTTTTTAAAATGCAAGCTATTGTGACACCATTGAGTGAGTGGTGGCACAGGGCAGGCCCTGAACCGCACACGTGTGAAGGAAACTGCCTGCTATTATATTACAGTCAAAAAAGTTTGTTTGTTTTTAAATGCAAGCTATTGTGACACCAGTGAGTGAGTGGTGGCACAGGGCAGGCCCTAAACGCACACGTGTGAAGGAAACTGACTGCTATTATATTACAGTCAAAAAAGTGTTTTTTTTTTTTTTTTAAATGCAAGCTATTGTGACACCGGTGAGTGAGTGGTGGCACAGGGCAGGCCCGGAAACGCACACATGTGAAGGAAACTGACTGCTATTATATTACAGTCAAAAAAGTGTTTTGTTTTTTTAAATGTACACTACAGCCGTATAGATTACATATTCCTAGCGCAAGAGTACCTGGCACTATTACACCGAACGGACATAGGGATGATGGATCGATCCGACCACGCACCGGTGTTGGCACGCACAAGCTCCCCGCTCTTCAAGCCCAGAGAAAGGCAATGGAAACTCAATGAAGCCCTCCTAGATGATCCAGAGCTCACAGCCACAGCAGCACACACACTGACCCAATACTTCACGACCGATGACACCCCAGAAATCCCACCACTAATGCTCTGGGAAGCGCATAAGTGTGTCATCCGAGGACACCTCACAGCAGTCAGCACCAGGCACAAAAAAGAACACACTGCACGCACGACCGACCTGTCGAAACGAATCGCCGAACTGGAACAGGAACATAAATGCACACTCAACGACTGCACCTACCTCCTCCTTACTGAGGCCCGCAGAGAGCTCAGAGACATACTCTCATAGGGACTTCTTCTCTTCTACGAACACTCCAATAAGAGTGGCAGACTGCTAGCAAAGATGTTACAGGAGAAACGGAGGATGCAACACATTCACAAGATCCACACGCAGGGAAGAGGTGTTACACGACTTCCTGATGGCATCCTAGACGCATGCCAAAAGTACTATGCGGCACTGTACGACCAAGCACAAACCCGAACAGGTACGGCAACAAGACATCATCAGGAGTGAATCACCGCATACCTTGAAAACCACTTTACACGCAAGCTTACCCTGGCACTAGAGGCCAAACTGGACCTGCCCCTGACAATCGAGGAGTTGGCAGGTGCACTGAAAGTAACCAAACCACACAGAGCCCCCGGACCAGATGGCCTACCCATATCATATATCCGCACCTTCAAGGAGATCCTACTACCGAGACTCTTGGAGGGATTCAATTCACTACGAACGGAAGGTCAGTTCCACACGGACACCCTTATAGCGACGGTCACGATTATCCCGAAGGAGGGTAAGGACCCCACTAATTGTGCCAGCTACCGACCAATTTCGTTATTGAACGCGTATCTGAAAATCTTCGCCAAGGCCCTGGCGCTCAGAATCGCTAGGGTACTACCGGATTTAATACACCCAGACCAGGTTGGTTTTATCCCCGGGAGGGAGGCCCACGACACCACCATCCGGGCCCTCAACATCATCCACGCAGCCACGGTTAACAAACGGGAAATGGTACTCCTCTCCACGGACGACGAAAAGGCGTTCGACTGGGTGGATTGGACCTTCCTGTCGGATACCCAGCATATGGGGTTCGGACCATACCTGCGAACCTGGGTAGCAGCTCTATACACGACACCTACGGCACGCATAAGGGTCAACGGCACACTTACGTAACCGTTCAACATCTGCAACAGCACAAGGCAGGGCTGTCCCCCCTCCTGTTTGCCCTCACTCTTGAACCTTTTCTGGAGGCGGTCAGCCGGGACGGGGGTATCACGGGGTTCCGCCTGGGTGAGGCCGAACATCGGGTAGCAGCTTATGCAGACAATCTGCTTCTCTTCCTAGACCAGCCAAGAGTCTCAATCCCGAACCTACTGGAGGCATTTGAGAAATACAATGAGGTTTCCAACCTAAAACTTAATTTAGATAAATCGTAAGCCATCATGTCCAAACACACCTTCCGTTCAGAATTTGTGTAACTAAACTCCGATATCTGGAAGTCTGGCTGCCAAAGGAACTCCTACACATATACCAACTGAACTTCGCACCCCTTCTTGCAACCCTGCAGCAGGACCTACGATGGACATCCCAATACACCTCATGGTTTGGCCATATAAATGCAATTAAGATTAATGTAATGCCCCGAATTTTATACCTGTTCCAGACACTACCGTCGACCATCCCGCAAGTGTTCTTCTAGACGCTAGCAACCAAAATCCGACAGTTCGTCTGGAATCAGCGACCCACGCGCATCCGGAGAACGATCCTAAAACGACTGAAGAATGAGGGAGGCACAGGTCTCCCATCAGTACTCACGTACTACCAAGTGACCCACCTGCACCGACTGGCGTGCCAGCCCCAGCACCAAACAATGGGTGAACATGGAACTGCAACAGGCAAGGGGGAAGATCCCTGCCTTATTGTGGCTAGGGGGTACCACGTACAGAGACATGCGCACAGACAACTCGATGATCAATGCCACACTGAGGGTCTGGTGCGGGGATAGATACTCCAAACAACTTACCACATCCCCCAACCTGCTCACACCCATAACCAATAACCCGAGACTAGCAGACGGACTCAGCCCAGCCGAACTTCCAGGCAACGGACTGGGTATACTTACGCCAATGGTGTAATGGACCGAATCTCAAAACCCAGACAGAACTAACACAGGACCACAGACAGACCGGACTGGGCAAATTCCATTACCATCAGCTCAGAACATAATGCTGCCATGGCGGGAAAAAAACACATACACCGCCCGCTGACACATCTTGAACAACTATGCACAGCCAGGCTACACCTATCACATGGTGTATCGACACTGTACTCCACACTATTGCAAAGCAGAGAGAGGAGCCCTCTAGGATTCACCGAGCGATGGGAGAAGGAGACAGGGGTCGAACTCACAGACCTCGAATGGAATAAGATCTTACAGCTGATGCACAGAGGGAACATAAGCTCAAAATACCAAGAATGCAACTATAAAATATTGACGCACTGGTACAGGACGCCAGACATCCTCCGGCACGTACAGGAGTCGATACCCGGAGAGTGCTGGAGATGTAGTACGGAAACAGGCATGGATCTCCACAAGACTGCAGACAAATCAAGGCCACTCTCAACCTACGACAAACTAATCCCTATCCACTAGACCTAGCCAAACCAAACACAGGGCGAACCGGTGGGGGGGACCGAGGGGTGGAGGAGATACCGAAATCCAAGAAGAATGACAGTACATCCAATACCTTGCACAAACAACTCCAAATGAGAAAGAGGGACGAACTGATATTACTGTTAGAAAACAAAAGGCTAATAACACAGCCACTTGACGAGATCCCCATACAGGGACAAGATCGAGCTCTGAGACACAAAGCCACCCAGACTACACACAAACCCAGGGGAAGACAGGGGGAGAAATTGGGGCAAAACTTAGCATAAACACTAATACAGGAATACAGGACACACACACAGAACTCTAGAACCCCAAACTAGGCACAAGGACCCTAAATACATCACTCTAGCACAGGGAAAGAACCACACAAACGGCCAGGAAGGTAACACTTTGGAAGAGATGAAAGTACAATATCTCAGGAAAGGCTATGACAAAGATATGCTGACCAGTGCAATGGAAAGAGCTCTGAATCTACCAAGGGAGGAAACCCTGGAGAGTAGAAGAAAACCGTCAAGATTGGACACTGTAGCTCCAGCATTCATAAACCAGTTCAGCAACGAAGCAGGAAAAGTTAAGAACATCCTAAACAAACATTGGAAAATACTGAAGGGAGACAACACACTAGGCACCATTTTGGACGAAAAACCCAGGGTCATCTGTAACGGACCGTTTTGCTCAAAAGGGGATAAAAATCGTTTAGGCGATAATCCCCTTTTTCCTAGACCAGCAGCTACTGCAAGCACCAATCTCCCGAACTGCAAACTGTACAAATTCTGGAAACTCCCGAACTGGAAACACACAAACCCTGGAATCAGCCGAACAGGAAAAGCATACAATCCGCTTACACTCCTGGCAGTCAGCATACAATCCAATTCCCACAAAAACAAGATGACACATCCGTTTGAGGGTCAAGCAGAATCTGTTTTACTGAGGGCTACCTGCCCAGTATTTATGCAGGTCTCCCACTTGGTGGATACTCCCCTAAGGGACCAAATGGAAGACTGAAACAGCAGACAGACATGTATCATTTTAGTACACACAGCCACAATACTTTCCCACAATGCATCCTGGCTTCCTCCTCTCTGTCCTGGAGATAATTATAGAAGTAATTCAATTATCTCCCAGGACAAAGGCAAAACTCCATTACACACGTGGGGACACAAAACAGACTATCACTTTAAAATACATAAAGACACATTTTATACATAAAACACAGACATGTAACATATCCCCAGATAGCTCAGGTCTGAGTGCACATTATTAGGTGAATGGCACCCAGACCACCCGAATACAGTTTACTTGCCATGGAGCCAAAGTCTTTAATTATACCAACAGGCTCCATGGCATGGCTATCTGGGTTAAAGCATTCACATAAAACATAAACTACCGAATTTCCCTGCATTCACCAAATCCATACGAATTAGAACCAGGGGCTGGAGGTTCAGCGGTGCCTGCACGTAAAAGTGTCCGATTTTGGTGCATGAAGGCCGGGCAGACAAGCGCTGGCTGCCCGGGGAGCTCCAGAACAGCGCCATCGTGTGGCGGCTAAGTGTAACCGCGACCACCCAGTAACAATCAGGGAGGTAAATGGAGGGCACACTCCAGCTTCTGGGTGGCCAATTAACAGCGCCGGACGGCTTCCCACGGCTCTGGGGAAGCTGATAAACGGCTGTTTGTTCGGTAGATAGAATCTACCGAACGGCTGTGCAGAGAGGGAGAAATAGCTCCTCCTGCACAGCAAAATTAACCCTTTAGCTGCCAGTCCATAATCTAAAGGCAGCAGGCGGGCAACCAGGCTCCTCGAGTTCACAGTGGCGAGGTTGGCTTCACCACATCATCTATTCACGGGCATCGAATCTTAAGACCATACTAGCTCCAACGTTAAAAGAGATTAAAACACAAAATGACAATCTGGAGATTATGGGTTTTCATAAATGTGGTAAATGTCAAGGTTGTAGGAACAACCCAACCCAACCATCCACGATTGAACCATTTAAGAATATGAAAGGGGATAAAGACTTCAAGATAAGAATGAATTTAAGTTGTAATTCCTACTGGAGTTATCTACCTTCTCATATGTCCCTGCAACAGACATTATGTAGGAAGGACAAAACGAAAACTCAAGACAAGGCTGGTAGAACATATCAGAAACATGAAGAAGGGGTTAATTACCCATAACCTCTCAGAATTGAAGCAAAATGGATTTTTAAACTCAACAGCTTGGAACCTTTAGGGTTAAACATCGACTTTGAGCTTAATGCTTTTCTCTGATATCATTTTTCCTCAGTGGGTTATTTTCTTCCCCATTTTTGTCATTTTGTATAGCCAATTTTTAGAGATGGTTCCCATTCTATTTTATACATTATTATTTTTAGACTTTTTTTATTTATATATATTTTTATATTTTTAGGGTCTGTTCCAGAAGACTTATTTATCCTATCACACTGTTTTAGTCCATACATTTGCTGTATGGGCTGAAAGAAAATGACCATAATTAACTATCCATATAAGTGACTCTAATTTTTATTACGATATCCATGTCTTTCAGACAAACAGCTAAGATGATTATAGCATCCTCCGTAGATGGATCCATGAATGTTTACAGTACTTAATAAGTGTTATCCCTTTTTTTTATGAGCTCATATTGTATTTGTTACAGGTTCTGTTCATTCATTTTTCCATAACCATAAGGGGATTTAATTTAATAATGACATATAAGTTCCTTATGAAACAAATCTGTCTGTAAACCCGAAGGCATATAATGTCATAAATTATAAGAGTATATTTAGAGGTTTGATTTTGTTCTAGGTAGGTCCTTTTTTCGTAAGCATTTATAGCTCCTTAACCCCTTAAGGACCAAACTTCTGGAATAAAAGGGAATCATGACGTGTCAGGCACGTCATGTGTCCTTAAGGGGTTAAATGACACACAACTTATAGCACCTCAAATGACACACAATTTGGTCCATGCTAATGCAATATCTGTTTTTTAATTGCTTCCTATATATATTCGATGTATGAGCGCAAGAGGATAGCAATTACTTACCGTAATTAATTATGAGCACTATCTATGGGAATGATCGTAACTACTATTGAGATCACTAATAAATTTATTTATGTTTTTCAGATAACTTTTCAAGGAGATTGTGATTTCCCGATAGACAAATTAATACATTTTAACATTTGTAGGATTATATAGTTTGTATTTCATCCTTGTTAACAGTATGCATTTAAGTTAAGTGTTTAGATGATATATCTAGTATCTTTATTCGCATATATCATCCTTTTCAAATTCTTTAGGGGCTTATACTGAATATGTCATGTTCTGATCATTAATTTTTTTTTAACTATAGGGGGATTTAACTATTCATTTGGCTAGTTGCAATCCCGATATATGTGTCTTTAATTATGAAATGAATTTGGCTCCAAACTTGGGGACAGTTATTGTCTTTTAATATAGACCACAATTAGATGTGTGTCTTTATTCTGTTTATTTAATTTCAACGCAAAAGGTTTCTATATAAGCATTGCCTGTTCCTCAAAGGGCACACAATTTGGGTTATGCAAACGTATTATCCATTTAACCCCTGCTCGGATTCCTAATTGTTTGCTATATATTGGATGTAGGAGCGCTAAGAAGACATTAATTACGCAATTAAGCACAATTACCATCTATGGAAAGATCACAACAAACAGTAACAAATATTAAGATTACTAATACATGTATTTATGTTTTCCAGATAACTCTTCAAGAAGATTGCGACTTCTTAATAGACACATTTTTAGATGTATGATAATAGTTATAGAGTCATGTATTTTATATTTCATCCTTTCTAAAATTATGTATTAAATATGTTGTGTCTAGATCCTGTTACTTTTGTGTTTGTAACAAAGTATCTTCTATATGTCAAATCACGTAGGGCAAGCATGTCAAACTCAAAGTGTGGCACGGGCCACATGAAAAAGTTTTACATATATGTGGGCCACACACACACACATACTCACTGACAGACAGACACACACTGACAGACACACACACAAATACTCACAGACGCATACACATACTCACAGATACACAGACACACTGACAGACAGACACACACATACTTGCTGACAGACACACACACACACAATCACAGACACACACACACATACAGACACATACACATATATACACATATTTAATTTAAATTTTGACATTAAAGTTTGATAATAAAGTTTGATTTACTGTTAATACTATTTAGACGTATACATATGACTTAGTACCTGACCAGATATGTGATAGAATGTGTCAGCATACAAAGGGTTAATTATGGAATATTATGATCAGACTGAATAGTATATAACAGAACAAAGAATCCAGGATGCAATCCTCTGATGAAGTGATCCTATGATCACTAAACGCATAAGGCGGCATCCTATACTGATTCCCAGTGATAGTAGACTGTAACGCATCCAGAGCCGCAGGGGAACGCACGCGGCTGACAGCCAGTGTTGATACAGCACGAGGAGGTCCAGACTCACTTTTATCCGGCCGGTGAGAGAGAGTAATGAATAGCATTGGACCCTCGGTCTGCAAACCTGGTATTCTTTGTTTTTTTTACTTGGGACATTTTATTGATGAGTCTTTTTTATATATATATATGTGTATTTTACTGACAGTATTGATGTGCCAATAAATTTTTTTGTAAGAAGCACTCTGTCTGTTACACTATATAATTGACACCATTTTAAGGATTTTTAAACCCCTTATGGGGCTTGAGTCATTTTTTTTTTTTTTTTTAATTCTTTATTTAAGTCGTGCATGAGTATAACAAACATGTGTGCGTAACCACAACGGTTGTCGTACACAGAGCATAAAATAAAGGATTGTCAACATGTGGTAATAGAGGCTGGGCACATTTTTTTTTGAGAGAGAAAGAAGATTAGTAACAGTATTCTGGTCTAGGCTAGCTTTGTCTTATTCATAGGTCAGATAAGTGTCCCATTAGCTTGCTCATAGGGAACTTTTGCGGCTATAATCCGTGCAATATTGCGCAAGGGTACAAACGTTTATGCATGCAAATTACAGAAATGCGTTTACTTTTCCCTGGTGGAGTAAGATAACATAAAATAAAATAACGAGATATAAAGTGGTGAGATTCCAAGGCACTACTGGGGATAGACATGTGATCTGATTCCTCAACCTGGATGGTATGAGTAACTCTATGGGTGTTACTGGCTTTTATTCGCCGTTGAGGCGCTACCAGTGATTTCTTGTATGGGTCTTTATGTCTATCTCTTGTGTGAATTACGCCCGTTAATGACAGACTCGTGGGCTATGGAAGTACTAGGCTGTGGACGGGCGGGGGGGAGGCAAAGTGGTCGGTAGACCTTCGTATTGAAAGGAGTGTGGCTAACATGCCAATAACTGTAGCAGCCTACTAACTTAACTGCAGCTGTAAAACATATAAACATACGTAACGGTAAAACAAAGTCCAGCATATCTCGGCTCAGGTAGTCACTGTTTCGATCCGGCCAGTCGTGGGACCGCGGGGAATGAAGGGTATCACTCTGTCAGGGTTCCACCTGTGTGCCGGTTTGGATGTGGCTTGTGCCAGGGCATTAGTCAGAGCGTCCTGAGGGAGTCCCAGTGTGGGGAGTAGCATTACAGCTTCCTGGAGGTCTCGTACTTCGTATGTGGAATCTCCATGCAGTATCATCAATTTGCGGGTCTGGTGCCATTTATATTTTAGTCCATGGTTCTGTAGGAGCGTCGTGAGTGGTCTGAGCAGCCTTCTCCAGGCCAAGGTGCCCCCAGTGAGGTCTGCGTACATAGATAGTTCCATGGATTCAAATTTGTAGGGGGAATGATTTCTAGCTGCCGCCAGTACAGCAGGTTTGGCTGAGCTTTGCTGGAACCGGACAATCAGGTCCCGTGGTGCTGCCTCTGGGGCCGAGGCCGGCTTTGGAGCTCGAAAGAAGCCGTCGATGGTAAGTGCTTTCGCCTGCCGTTGTGACAGTAGAGCCATCAGCAAACGCCTCAGGAGGTGTGGTATTTCGGCCTGTGGGGTAGTCTCTGGTATGCCCCGTATTTTGATGTTGTTGGCTCGGCGTATATCCTCTAATGACGAGAAACGTTGTTCATGTTCGGTATTCTTTTTCTGTAAGCTTATAACCTCCTGTTGTAGAGAGGTAAGTTGGTCCGAGCAGATGGTGGAGGCAGTCTCTAATGCTCCCATGCGGCCTGTCAGGCCCTGTATGTCGTTGCGGAGTGAGGCTACATCCGCGTGGATGTTCCCTTGGAGGTCTGCGAGAAGCGCCTTCAGTACCTCTGTTGTTACCGGTGAGGTATCCGCCTTTTGGACGGTTAGATTAGGTCTCTGCAAGGGTGTGAAGTCTACTGCATCTTCCCCTGAGGAGAAGTCATCAGATAAGTCGGAATAGTTTTCCGGATAGGCGGCCATCTTGGGCCTAGGGGCCTCGTGTGCCTGTTGCAGGAGATCCGCAATCGTAGGTCCCTGTCTCGGTTTTTCGGGTTTTATTTTCTTGCTCTTGCGCCCCATCGTGTTACGTTGTCGCCACTGGACCTCGAGAGGAGCCCAAAACGGGTGCGATCGTATATAAATGGTGAATTTTGGCCCGAAGATGCGGGAGCTCTTTTGGCATGCGACTGTTTAGCTCGGCTGCTTGGCTCCGCCCCCCTGAGTCATTTATTTTAGACCTACTCTATTAAGTTTACAATTTGTATTGGTTCTTTTATATTGGTGTTTTAGAACCATTACTAGATTATTTCTTCAGCGATTTTCGTTTTTTCCCTACCCTCTTACATGGGAGGTATTGATCTGATCAGCTGATACATTTATATCTTATTATCCATTGGATATATCTTCGCAATTTTATTTTTATCCATAAGTTCTACTTCCACTGAGTCCTGCAATTACTATTGATTAACTCAATAGGCACCTAGAACTTATGTGTTCTACGGCTGTATAATACTTCATATGTTGCTCAGCTATGTCGTCTGAGTACAGCAATACCCCCGTATGTACCTTTGCCAGGTATATGTGGACATTATAGGGGCACATTTGAGACACAGACATTCCAGTTTTTTTCAAACTTTGAATTTTTACTCTGTGTCCATGGCATATTTTGGAGTAGTTTAGCAGGCTACATATTCTAACTACCACATAAAGGCATACCATTTCTTAAAGAAGACATCCCAGGGTATTTCAAAAAGGCATATTGTGAACCTTGGCATGGGATATTTTTTCCACTAGCTTGAACCACGTGTAGTGGTAATAAGCATTTTTTCTGCCTTTTTGACACACAAAGTGAGTTTGTACTGTATATTTTGCAAATCCTATGTGTGCTACTGCTGTATAATATTTTATATGTTGCTCAGCTATGTCATCTGAGTACAACAATACCCCCGTATGTACCTTTGCCAGGTATATGTGGATGTTGAAGGGGCTTATTTGAGACGCAGCCATTAGTTTTTTTTTCTAACTTTGAAGTTTTACATGAAATTTAACGTAGGACCATTTTTTCCCTAATTTGTACCAAGTGTAGTGGTAATAAGAATTTTTTTCTGCATTTTTGGCCCACACGGTGAGCTTCTAGTGTATATTTTGCAAACCTTATGTGTGCTATGGCAGTATAACACTTCATAGTTTACTTTGCTATGCCGTCGCAGTATTGGAATACCCCCATATTTACCTTTGCCAGGTATAAGTGGATATTGAAGGGGCACATTTGAGGCGCAGCCTTTCAGTTTTTTTTCTAACTTTGACGTTTTATGCTGTGTCCATGTCCCATTTTGTAATAGTTTAGCTGGTTTGTTATTCAAACTACCCCACAAACACATTTTTTTTTTTAAAGAATACATCCTGGGGTATTTCAAAAAGCATATTTTGAACCTTAGCGTGTGATAATTTTTTTGCTAGTTTGTTCCAGTTGTAGTTGTAATGATAATTATTTTAATGTATTTTTTTTACTTTTTTAAACTTGTTTTTAAACTTTTTTTACTTATTACATTTTTTAACTATTTGAAACTTTCCTAAAACTTTTTTTACACTTTTAAAATTTTGATAAAGTTTTTTTTACCGTTAACCCCTAACTAGCAGTAAGCAGCACTAACAGTAAATTCCCTAATTTCCCACCCACCCCAGCTAGCAAAATATATCATTCTAAAATATTTAAATTCATTAACCCCTTAAAGACTAAACTTCTGGAATAAAAGGGAATCATGACATGTCACACATGTCATGTGTCCTTAAGGGGTTAAATAAATTGAACCCCTGAGGATTAAAAAAAATAAAAGTTAACCCTCATGCGGTTAAAAAAAAAAAAATCAGTTCACAGTATAATACTGTGATCTGTATTTTGATCACTGTAGGCATTGATCAACTGGCAGGGAAGGGGTTAATTTTTATTAGGACTTCAACCTGGCCCAGAGTGGACATTATCAGCGACGCCAGGTAAGCTTCAGCGATTCGGGCTGAAGAATTCCAGGGTTCTGATCGCAGCTAGGAAGTGGACAGGGCAGAGGTTGTGATACGGGAGCTCTGTGACAAACTGCCTTGAAACTATCTTTATTTTTCCAGGGCCCAAGTTGTTTCCCTTTGGTTCGGTACTTTTATCTACCATACCCGGACAACACACTGGTTCGTTATCTTCAAACAAACCACAAAACTCAAATGCTCACCTTAACTTGGAAACCCTAGTAACTTTGAATTGCCGCCTGCTTCTTCCCCAGACAAGCTAGGAGTGTACTGTTCGGTGAAAAGACACCCCCGAATGTGGTGAACATTCGCTCCCTACGAGCCAGAGGAACCATTCATTAAATTTCGTGTAGGAACTCTCAAAGGTTGACCGACCACTACCACTTTTCTTATGGAACTGATTTGGGCAACCGCCACATGTGCGTTCGGTCAAAACTTTACCCCGCTGGCGAATCAGCTCTATAATCACTATCTGAGCGCTATTTGTTGTAAATGGTTTTTATTTTGATTGTAATGTGAAAGCAAATAGTTCACAATTCTTGGAAATAGCATTCGGTTGTCTACACAGAGGCGTATTGGTTAAAATTAGGAACTTGGTAAAGGCAATAATACAAAACAGATATGCGTATAACTTGTGTAGATATACAAATAGAGTGTAGAATGTTACAATGTATTCTGAGGAATTGGGTTTTGGATGCTGGGACCTGCCAGGTTATCAGATTACTAGAGCATGGTGTTTAGTAAACATTCAGCGTGCTTGTGTCAATGTGTGGCAGAATTTATATAGGTATAATATGGATAATATTAATATTAAAATACACTCAGACTATGTATGTGTATATATGTGTATGTATATATATATAATAAATCTAAGTTCTAAGTATATATCTAAGTATGTATAATTACATTTTACACTGTTTTAAACTGTTTATTTTTTTTCCAGGCAGCAGGGGGAGTACCTGTCATTACATCACCTCGCGATCACATGGCCCAGGGGTCATTTCTTCTGTGAAATCTAAATACCCCTATAGGGCACGTGCGGATAATGATATTGGGGGGGGGGGGGGGGGTTGTGCAATATAATGGGAGGGCGACTGTCCAGAATATTGGGGGGAGGACTGTGCAGTATATTGGGATTTCTGTGCAGTATTGGGGGGTCTTTGCAGTATATTGGAGGGGTCTGTGCAGTATATTAGTGGGGACTATGGAGCACTTGGGGGTGGAGCCTGTGCATGATCTTTCTTTACAGTACAGCCATTAAGTATCCAATAGTCTCTTATGCAGGGACTCCTTAAAGCGGGTTTCTACTTCCTTCTGGAGCTGTAAAAAAAAAAAAAGTTCAAACTCACCAAATTGTAACAAGAAAGCAAATTACAATCTACATATTTTATATTATTACAAATTACAATTTCCATGTTGAGGATTGGAGGGGTAGAATAGAAATAATGATAGAGCGCTGTCAATTTTGACTTAAAGCGTCTCTGTGACCCCCACAAATAAAGTCAAAATAGGGACAACTTTATCTTAAGTATATTTCCTACTCTTGACAAAGGCAGAGCTATCTAAGGTACCCTTATGCATGGATACAAAGGACATTTTAAGTCAAATAAAAACTACCTTCACCTACCCTCCATGGCCTCTGGAATACAAGCAAAATACATAAATTAGATAAAATATCATCAAAAGATTAAGTGCTTTAGAGGTCTGCAGTAATCTCAGAATTGGGTATAATGCAACAGAGGGTTACGTTTTATGAACCTGATGAAGTCCTGCAGAGCCGCCAGTCAAAGATGATACACAACGATCCTCTAGTTACAGAACAGTAACAGAACGATTTTCTCCATCCCGAACTGGGACATCACATCTAAAATACAGGAAATGCACTTAGTGTATAATGCTTTAAACTGCCTCCTTCATCAAACTCTGAAACTTGATCTGGAATGGAGAAAACAGTCTCATATATAATGATTTAAACCTGATCAAACTGGGGCACTATATCTGGAACACTTTATCACCCGTCCTGATTAAAGTGGCATGGATTATGTAACCCTAGATTTCCCCTTTGATGGATCCCGATAAGTATAAGCAATGTTTATGTGATACGGTCACAGTATAAGCAGTGTGTAGGTAATACGGTCACCGTGTAAGCAGTGTATGTGATACGGTCACAGTATAAGCAGTGTGTAGGTAATACGGTCACAGTGTAAGCAGTGTATGTGATATGGTCACAGTATAAGCAGTGTATGTGATACGGTCACAGTGTAAGCAGTGTGTAGGTAATACGGTCACAGTGTAAGCAGTGTATGTGATACGGTCACAGTGTAAGCAGTGTATGTGATACGGTCACAGTGTAAGCAGTGTATGTTATACGGTCACAGTGTAAGCAGTGTATGTGATACGGTCACAGTGTAAGCAGTATGTAGGTAATACGGTCACAGTGTAAGCAGTGTATGTGATACGGTCACAGTGTAAGCAGTGTATGTGATACGGTCACAGTGTAAGCAGTATGTAGGTAATACGGTCACAGTGTAAGCAGTGTATGTGATACGGTCACAGTGTAAGCAGTGTGTAGGTGAAACAGTCACAGTATAAGCAGTGTTTAGGTGATACAATCAAAGTATAAGCAGTGTTTAGATGATACGATCACAGTATAAGCAGTTTGTAGGTGATACGGTCACAGCATAAGCAGTGTTTAGGTGGTATGGTCACAGTATAAGCAGTGTTTATGCGATACGGCCACAGTGTAAGCAGGGTTTAGGCGATACAGTCACAGTGTAAGCAGTGTTAAGGTGATACAGGCATTTAATTCTTCACAGTCACAGTATTTATGGTTACCTCATAAGTATTACAGTGACTCACATTGGTTTAATTGACACATGGATACACATGTGAGCAGTAACGCCACGTCAAGGCTTCAGCCCTTGTTACTGACCATTCAGACACACCATACTTTTCATTCATACGCATTTGGTATTCCAGAATCTTTGGACTACACCTCCCATAATGCTGGGAAAGCATCTGGACTGCATAAAGTTTACCTACCTCTGAACTAGACAGCAATCACAGTACACAATGTTGAAGTCGCTGTGCTAACAGGAGAAGCTTGTCACGTGTCAGATGCCACTTCAATACTTATAAATTCAATAGTCCACCCTGGACACGAGCCTCAAACATGGGCTTCTTCATTCCTCTTCATGTACTTAGTGTCCCATAGGAGAACATACTTGTCAGAGTTGTGACACACACACAAAAAAAAAACTGGTTAGAGTAAATGGCATAACAGACACAGTGCATGCAGACTTGCGCGCCACATATATACATTAGATAGACACAAAGATTGTGGGAGACACACTGTAACGGAGCTCCCTGTACCCCTGGCTAGGAACCTCCACCATGGACCGCTTCCTAGCTGGACCAGGGGACAAACCGCAGCACTTCTGCCCACAGTCGCCATGGTTTGACTGGGGTCCTGGAACCGAATGGGGAATTCGCTCTAGACACCCCCAGGCACTGGATGACACTCAGTCTTGGGAGCTCTAGTCCTTACAAGGACTCTCCCATTGAATCCTCCACACTGGAACAGTGATTAAAGAGTAGCCCTTTCCCCTTCCAGTAACCAGACGACACATAGTTCTGGGAGTACAAGATGGAATACTTTTAATGGCAGCCACAATTCGCCTTATATTCAGGTCTCCATGCAAGGGGCACTCCCCTCGGACCTGAGAGTAGACTACAGTAAAAACATACACATGATTACATTGGCTCTCAGGTCCAGGACACTCTCATGCAAAACAAGATATAATGAAGTCAAGCACTGTATTAAATTCAATTATCTCCAAGCACAAAAAAACACACGTTTCCCAAACACCCCAAAAGCACCTTAAAAATACATAAAACCCCACAGTTACATCCCCAGATAGCCCTGATCTGAGTGACAAACATATCCAAAAATCAATAGATAAAAGTAGGTACGAAAACCTATCCGTACTAGGAGATCCCTAACCAGATGTTGTCACTAATACAAATGTTAAAAGCAAATAAACCAGTGAAAAGCACAAAAGTTAAAGTGCAATATACATGTGCTCACTAGGTGGCGACCTTGTATCATAAATATGCTCACATAGGGGGGGGGGGGGGGGGGGGGAAGGTTAACTAAATATTGTTCCCAGCAGCAATAGTTAGAGATTGAAAGAAAAAAAATCAAATAAAATAGAAATTTAAGTGCAAATATGTCCTTTGGAATCAAATAAAAATATAAATAAATATACTATCAGTGAATAACTTTCAAAATTCACAAAATAGTCCAAAAATAGTCCAAAAATGTGGCAATAAAACCCACTGACAGTCTCTGGATATCAAAGTTCTTATAATGCAGGAAAAATAGATGCCAATATCACAGCCAACACAATGTGTTACTGTCAAGGAGAACTGACAGCAGCAACTTTGTGTCAAGTTGTACAGACAATATAACCAATAGTGGTATAAAACAGTAAAAGCAGGAACAGGATTGTAGTAGAAAAACTATTACTCATAGACCACCATAGCAGGTATATGGTAATATGATTTCCTTGATGATCTTGAAATAATGATAAAAAGCTGACAATGCTTTCCAGCTAAAATCTTCACATTTATTGAGAATAAAGGTTAAAATACACTCACAGAAATGAAGTGTAGTATAACAGCAATTGAATCTTGTGGGGTCTGCAGGAACGCGTGATGTTAGCAACGGGTGATGATAAGCAAGCTGTGGAAAATCTTTCTCCGGCCAGTGAGATGATACCGCTGTGCTGGGAGAGGTGGAATACTCCTCGCGTGCGTTCCACTTTGTGCGCCCGATCTGCGTTCCACGATAACTCGGTAGCTGTAGCTGAATCAGTATACGGCTGTTGCCAAAAAGCCTAACACGTTTCGTGACAGTCCAAAGTCACTTCTTCAGAGGATAGACATCCAAAAATCAAGCAGATCAGTTCAGGGCTTCAGGAATTTCCTGGAAGTCATAATTTGACAGACCCGCACACATGGTCCCATGCAGGGGCGTATTAGCCGCGAGGCAAACAAGGCATTTGCCTTGGGCGGCATTTTCCAGGGGGCGGCAAAAAAAGCCGCCCCCAAATGCCCAAGGCAAATGTCTTGTTAGCCTTGCGGCTAAAAGACATGCTGGGCTGCCGGCGGGCGGACGTCATATTCCGGCTCCCAGCCTCACTCTGAGGCACGCGAGGGAGCTGAGCAGACAGCTCAGGGGAAGTGCTCCCTCGCCGGCCACCCGCCAGGCAGTGCCGCCCGATCGCCCAGCAGCCACTGGACCACCGGGGAGGAAGAGACACCCCCCCACCAGCATTCCCAAAGGTAAGGAGGCTGGGGGGGGGGGGGGTTAAATACATTTAAAAAAAATGTGTTAATGTGTGTCTGTTAGTGTGTGTGTCTGTGAGTGTCTGTGAGTCTGGGAGTGTCTGTGTCTGTGAGTGTGAGTGTCTGTGAGTGTCTGTGTCTGTGAGTGTCTGTGAGTCTGTGAGTGTCTGTGTCTGTGAGTGTCTGTGTCTGTGAGTGTCTGTGTCTGTGAGTCTGTGAGTGTCTGTGTCTGTGAGTGTCTGTCTGTGAGTGTCTGTGAGTGTCTGTGTCTGTGAGTGTCTGTGTCTGTGAGTGTGTGTGTCTGTGTGTGTCTGTGTCTGTGAGTGTCTGTGAGTGTCTGTGTGTGTCTGTGTCTGTGAGTGTCTGTGAGTGTCTGTGTCTGTGAGTGTCTGTGTCTGTTAGTGTGTGTGTCTGTTAGTGTGTGTGTCTGTTAGTGTGTGTGTCTGTTAGTGTGTGTGTCTGTTAGTGTGTGTCTGTTAGTGTGTGTGTATGTTAGTGTGTGTTTAGTGTGTGTTTATTTAAAAATAAGTACAATAATGAGGAACACCAGATTAACGAATTTATTACCTGCTTTACGAGAAATGTGATCTATTTATTGATATGCCCATGCGGATTGCAATATGTGGGTAGAACCATTAGACCTCTGCATAAAAGAATAGCGGAACATGTTTATAACATAAGGAGAGGGTATGAGGCACATAGTGTATCAGCCCACTTTAAGAGATTTCACAATATGGACCCAAAAGGCCTTATGTTTTTAGGTATTCAGAATGTTAAGAAGTCATGGAGAGGTGGTAACTTTATACAACAAATAGGAAAGGTGGAAATGAGATGGGTATATAGGCTGAATACCCTGAAACCCTCTGGTCTTAATATCGAATTTGACCTTTTTAATTTCATGTAATGTAGTTTCTTCTCTTTGTTGTGCTTTTTATATTCACCTGATGTATTTTGTCTATTAAGTAACTGGTAAGAAGTGACCTGACTTAAAATAGATTTATGTTTTTAACTTATAATGTATTTTTAAATTTAAATTATGTTTTTAGTATGTCTCTTTAATAGTTGGAATAGTCTGGGTATACAAATTGAATTAACAGCTGTAGGAACACATTGGACTCTATCGAGAACATAAGCACGCCTACTTTTTGAGACTGTTAAAAAACGGGATGGTCGGTACAGGAACACGTGATCTGAGGAAGCCTATACGGCAAAACGCGTCATCACGCTAGCACGCAGGACGTGAGGGAGATTGGACGCTCGAAAGACTGAGGGACAAGTTTTATGATATCCAGGGATACCGGTGTCCGGATGTTTAACGATTTGTGTGAATGAAAGTCTGAGCGATCTCAAATCTAACCTACAAAAGTCTGCGGAATGTTTTACCAATAAAATTTATTTTACATTTGACGGCCGCCCGATCGTTTTTTCCCCATTGGAATCTGTAAGCAGTTCATTTCCTGGAGACACTGTGTAACAGTGAGAAAGCGAGGATAGCCTGAGCAGTCTCTTTACCTGCTCCATGTTTGTGAGTGTTCATCACATTTTTTAAATATTTATTAGTATCAAAACAATATTATACTATTGCATTTTGTCTCTTTTTGTTTTACATGTGGAGAATCAAGTTATTCTTATCAAATTTGGGTTTGTATACCTAAGTAACTACACTGATTCACAAACTAGCACTTATTTTTAAAAATAGGATTATTTTTAAAAACAGAATAATTTTTCTTCTTTGCACTTTAATAAATTGTATAATTGATGGTACATATGATATATGTCACAATATTGGGTATTTAGCACATTTGACACTTTAGCACTTTTATGAGTGTTGTGTTTTGCACAGATTTGTGAACGCACAGTTATTTAAAGGCACAGCGCACTTTATGTTTGAACCATATGTTAGTGTGTGTGTTTGCCTGTGAGTGTGTGTGTATGTTAGTGTGTGTGTTTGCCTGTGAGTGTGTGTGTGTATGTGTGTGTGTTTGCCTGTGAGTGTGTGTGTATGTTAGTGAGTGTGTGTGTCTGCTAGTTTGTGTCTGCTAGTGAGTGAGTGTGTGTCTGTTACTGAGTGTGAGTGTGTCTGTTAGTGTGTGTGTTTATGTTAGTGTGTGTGTGTTTCTGTTAGCGAGTGTGTGTTTCTGTTAGCTAGTGTATGCGTATCTGTCAGTGAATGTGTGTGTGTGTATTTATAATGCGGGGCGGGGGGAAAGGTTGGGTGGGGTTGGCGGCGGGGTGGGGGGGGGGGGGGGCGCCTGAGTTTTGTCCTGCCTAGGGCAGCACAAAACCAGGATACACCACTGGTCCCATGTCCAAAACAGTTCCAGAGAATCAGGGCTTGCGGTCGGTCTAGTTCGATAGTTTTACCCCTTAGTGACCAGACCGTTTTTCAATTTTCTTACCGTTAAGAACCAGGGCTCTTTTTACATTTCTGCGTTGTTTGTGTTTAGCTGTCATTTTCCTTTTACTCATTTACTGTACCCACACATATTATATACAGTTTTTCGCGCCATAAAATGGTCTTTCTAAAGATACCATTATTTTCATCATATCATATAATTTACTATCATTTTTTTTAATAAAATATGATGAAAAAATTTAAAAAAATACACTTTTTCGAACTTTGACCCCCAAAATCTGTTACGCATCTACAACTGCCAAAAAACATCTATGCTAAATAGTTTCTAAATTTTGTCCTGAGTTTAGAAATGCCCAGTGTTAATATGTTTTTTTTTTGGAACGTTATAGGACTATAAGTACAAGTAGCACGTTGCTATTTCCAAACCGTTTTGTTTTCAAAATTAATGCAAGTTACATTGTAACACTGATATCTGTGCAAGGAAAACACAGTATATATGTACACAAACCAAAAAAGTGCAATTAGTGCCAAATTAGGTACAAGCAGACAAAAAATAACTTCCCTGTACAAGGTGAAGCTTTCAATGGTATCCCCTAAGACTTTCTCCCATCTTCCTCCTGTTTTTTGCATATAACTTTGATATCTGTCAGGAATCCCTGAATAACCATTCACATATATATATAGTTTTTTTTTAAATAAGACAACCTAAGGTATTAAACTTGGGGTATTTTGATTTTTTTATGCAACCATTTTACCACCAATCTATGCCAAATGTAAAAAAAATAAATAAATAATTTAAGCATTTTTTTTTACACACATAGCAATTTAAGAATACATGTACTGAGAACCTTAAGAGTTACTGCCAAAGAACATCACAATATGTGTTCAGCAACATCTCCAGAGTACAGTGATACCCCCCATGTATAGGTGTGTTGGGTTCTCTGGGGGCTAAAAGACCTTATTTGGAAAAATGTAGGTAGTGTCGTGAACATAAATAAAATCATACATAGAGGAACATACTTCAATATAAATTTTTATAAAATGCATAGAACCTTATGCATTAGTCTACCGAACGTGTGAGAGAGATATACTATGACCGCATGTAGATCAATGAAAAAAGAAATGTTTTGTGACCCAGCCGTTCGTATGTGTTTCGTCTAACGAAACTGAGAAACAGGCGAACGTAAGGTGAGTATAAGCGTACGTAAGGATGAACAAAATTCGTGTGTACTATGCGGTCGGCTAAAAATTGCCGGAACTCAGAAGTACATGAAAGGCGGATTAAACGAACGGGTAAGTAATATATCTAGGGAGCCTATCCCCGCGTTTTTAGGCTCGAATGTGGGAAATAGCCAAATGCTATTCCCCACTCCTTGTGAAAGTCCCCAACACTTTTGAATGGCCTTTTCCTGACAATCCTCTCCAGGCTGTGGTCATCCCTGCTGCTTGTGCACCTTTTTCTTCCACACTTTTCCCTTCCACATAACTTTCTATTAATGTGCTTTGATACAGCACTTTGGGAACATCCAACTTCCTTTGCAATTACCTTTTGAGGCTTTCCCTCCTTATGGACGGCGTCAATGATGGTTTTCTGCACACCTGTCAGGTCAGCAGTCTTCCCCATGATTGTGATTCCTACTGAACCAGCCTGAGAGACCATTTAAAGGCTTAAAAACCCTTTGCAGGTGTTATGGCTTACTTAGCTGATTAGAGTGGGACACTGTGAACCTAGAATATTTCACCTTTTCACAATATTCTAATTTACTGAGATTGTGGATTTGGGGTTTTCATGAGCTGTAAGCCATAATCATCGCACTTATGACAAATCACAGCTTGAACTATCTTGCTTTGCATGTAATGCGTCTATCTCATATATTAATTTCCCCTTTTACATTGCATTACTGAAATAAATGAACTTTTGCACAATATTCAAATTTTTTGAGTATCACCTGTATATATATATATATATATATATATATATATATATATATATATACACACACACACACATATATACACACACACATATATAATATATATATTTTTTATTATTACATTTTTTATTTTTGCAGTGCATATTAGGATAACATACAGGCATGTGGTACCACAAAGGCATTCCACTTGCGTAGTTCAAAACATAGGTAACAATGAGGTATATAGGAACAGTGCACAATTTTATACTTTTAATTACAAGAGGATCAAGTTTGGAGCATGCTAGGTAGGTATGTTTAGAAGTCACGAGTTTATATATAGTGAACATGCTAGTCAAACAGGTCAAACTAAGAACAACTGGCTATGCTATAAAGCGATGTGGAACAGTGGGGAGGCAGCGTCAACATCGCTTAAAATGTAGAATGAATGGATGATGGTCGCTTATTATAGTCTGAGTCTTAGGTTGTATTATGCGATGTACGGGCTCTATGTGTTGTGAGTAACGGGCTCCCTGTAGGTTGTGGGTAGAAATGGGAGACATCTGCGTAAAACATAGGCCTAAGCTTAACACAAAAATGATAATTACGGACATCTAGGTGTCGCAGAGCATGCTGGCCTCAATCTGCAGTGCAGGCTATAGTGGATTATTCAGGCAGTGTAGGTCTATTGGAAAAAAAATAAAAATAACTAGGTAGGCTTGTCTTAATTCACAAGAACATTACATTTCTAACCAAGGTAAATACTGATACAAGATCTAGGGTGAAATTGATAATTTCTTGGTGTGTGTCTAGTGGCGTTCTGAGCTATGTCCTGAGAAAAACTTATGATTTATGATTTAACAACCAAAGAAAACAAGATAAAACACATCCGTTAAGATATGAGTCCCTAGAACATGGCTGTCCTGTGTGAGGGGAGACAAGGGGCCTGCTAGATATGTCTGGCAATGAGGTGTGTCATACATTATATACTCAACCATGCTATAAAGTAGGCAACTGTAGGATTAATAAAAATAAATAGAAAACAATAGAACGCTAAATTCCCCTGGTTAAATATATTAGGCTGTTGCTATTGCTGGGTGAGTAGCTCATTATAGAAAAGGGAAACAACTCATAGATAGCATGTATTATGAACCATGAACTGTGAGAACAGCATTTGAACAGCTCAGCCCTGCAAGACATTGCATAATGTGTGGCGGGAGCCGGTATTGCAACCTTTAAGGCAGGTTAAAAGAACCTATGCAAGCAAATAAGAGTGTGCTCCTAGCGCTCTGCCTGTTAAGACCTGAGTGTATTACAGCGTAAAGGCAAACAAAGGGTACCCATTAGATATATATATTTTTTAATTTACATTTATTTTTTTACTTTTATTAACTTTTTTTTTTACCAGCAGGGAGACTGCCTGTCAGTTCATGCAGTCCCCCTGCTGGCAGCACTGTGGACACCTATGGGGGCCATGTGACCGCTCTATTAGAGCGGTCACATGGCCCTGGGTGTCTTAAATTGGAGAGGGGGGGACTCTCTGGGCTCAGTCCCGAGAGTCCCTCCTAAGAAGACCGATCGCCAGCCGGGGAACGGCGGCAATTAGTAAGTAGATGGGGAGGGAGAGTAGGGGTTAATATTTTTTATTTAAACATTTTTTTTAATTTAAATTGTACTATTACTAAGTGACTCGACCCCTCGAGATACTCAGTAAGGTAAGAGCATTGGAAGCCTGCTAAAGGCTTTCAATGCTCTTACCTACAATGCCGGACGTCACGTGTGGCAAACCCGTAAGTGATCGCTCGGGGGAAGCGATCACTCGGGTGCCCGGCAGTGTAGGGGGGTATTACACGATGCCTCGATATGCCAGCGCTCATTATGGCCGCGGACATACCTGGTATGTTAACCGTTTTTTGGCTGACGTACCCTGTACGTCCGCGGTCACGAAGGGGTTAAACAATAAAGATTGACTTTTTGCACTTGACAATTTATTTGTGGTGTGCATCCTTTTGCTTTTGTATCATAATAATACTGTAGACCATTAGTTTACACTGCATTAAATGTTATAATAAAATTATGAAAGTGGTGGAATGTGGTAAAAGGGACATTAGTTTTTAACTTACATCCCTAGACTAAGAGGGCTTTTTTTTTTTTTTACTAAAGTCTAAACGGCCCCGAACTGAATGTGTCAAAGCCATTCGGCTGCATCCAGGGCCAGACACCAAAATCCAGACACAAATTATGGAATTCCTCAATATCCAGTCACAGGGAGGCAGTCACACACACAAAGTTACAGACAGACAGTCACACACACAGTTGCAGGCAGTCTCACACACACACACACACACACACACACACACACACACACAGTTACAGGCAGACAGTTACAGACAGTCACACAAAAATAGTTAGTCAGTCACAGGCACAATTACATGCAGATAGTCACACACCCAATTACACGCAGTCACACATACAGTTACACACAGTTACAGATAGACAGCCACACACGCAGTTACAAGCACACAGCCACACACGCAGTTACAGGCAATCGCACACACATTTACAGGCAAACAGACAGACCGCCAAACACACAGTTAGAGACAGTCTCACACACACAGTTACAAGCAGTCACCTACAGTTACAGTCACACACATAGTCACCCACAGTTACAGACAATCACACACAGCTATAGACAGTCACACAGAGTCACAGACAGTCATACACACAATCACAGAGTCACAAACCAAGTAATTCACAGAGAAAAATGGTATGAAAAAAAGTGCACTTTGATTAGTAGAAAAATATATGTAGACTATAAGTACATGGTAGCAAACTGCCATGGCAGCCCTTATAATTACTACAGGTTGTACAGGTATGACATATCGTACAAACTACATGGTGTGTTGAAGTGGCATAGGTTTTCAAGTATAAGCAGCAAACCTAGGCAGAAAAAAAAAATGTGAAAAAATATATATGCGTTTCGCACCCCCTTGGTGCTTTCTCAACATTGTGCCACTTCAACACACCATGTAGTTTGTATAATATATGTCATACCTGTACAACCTGCAGTAATTAGGAGGGCTGCCATGACAGTTTGATGCATGTACTTCTAGTCTACATATATTTTCTACTAATAAAAGTGCACTTTTTTCATATTTCCGTTTTTATCTGTGACTTATTTGAGGGCTACCCATGTTTGTGTGGACTATTGTTTATCTTTTTTCTTCACCTTATCAATTCACTAATTTTCTGAAATTATCTGAACGAATGTTACAGAATCGATTGGACTGACTGAATCCTGACCACATTTGACATTATGAGAACTACCAAATTTTATCCATACGGACAAAAGCCGGTGTTTAGTGAATAGCCCTGTAAAAGTTACCAGCTTTCCAAGCGAAGGACAATTTGATTTGAAAATACCAGTTCCTCCAAACATGGGCCCACTTGGGAAATATAAAGCTGGCATTACATATATAAAGTTAACCTATGGTGTTATAACATGTACAACCTACTGATAAAATCATTAGAAAACCAACCAAATATTACAGGATTCCTAACTCTGTACCACCTGCAGGGCCAGTGCTACCAATTAAAGGACCACTATAGTGCCAGGAAAACAAACTCGTTTTCCTGGCACTAGAGTGCCCTGAGGGTGCCCCCATCCTCAGGGTCCCACTGCCGCCGGGCTGAAGGGAGAGGAAGGGGGTTAAACACTCTCCTCCTCCCGACGTCATTGGCTGAATGCGCATGCGCGGCAAGAGCCGCGCGCGCATTCAGCCAGTCCATAGGAAAGCATTCTCAATGCTTTCCAATTGAAGCTGGTGTCTTCTCATTGTGAAAATCACAGTGAGAAGCGCAGAAGCGCCTCTAACGCGGTCAATGAGACAGCCACTAGAGGCTGGATTAACCCTAATGTAAACATAGCAGTTTCTCTGAAACTGCTATGTTTACAGCAGGCAGGGTTAATCACTTGAGCTGAAGTGGTCTGGGTGCCAGCATAAGGCACACGGGCCTGCAGTACAATATCTGGATGACCAGAGGCAAGGGTGTGCACAGAGCTCCGTCTTGCCGCCAGTCACTCTCTGTAGCATGGCCTCGCCGTTTAGGGAGGTAAAAGAGCTTCTTCATTATCTATCAGGTCTTAAAAAAAAAAAAAAAAAAAAAAAAAAAAAAAAAGGAGCTCTTTTACCGGGATCCGCCAGACCAACTACAACAGGTGATTGGCTCCACAAAAGCAGGAGGAAACTGTAAGACACACTAAGTGTTTGCGGTGGTTGTATAAAACACTGGGAGAGTTGTAAGAGTAACAAAAATTAGAAAAGTGTAAGAGTCAAACTAAGGGGGTGTAAAAGACACTAAAGAGGCAAATGGTGGGATAAGGCACACTAATGTGGGATGAGACAAGACACTTATAAGTTGGATACACTATACACACAAAAAAAAACAGTGGTAAGATGTGAAAAAACATGGGTATGAGGGGCAAAATCGGGGTTAACAGACTGGCAAAATGCCTTTTAGTAACGATACAAAATTCATCTTTGCCTTTGGAGCCAAAAATCCTTGTACAGGCTCTGACTACCTGCTGGTCCGCTTATGGCACGATATTATCTGTTGTCAATCGTGTTTCAGGAGATTTGAAATTGGCGTGCTGTTTACAACAGTACAGACTGGCCGCTTAAATGCATTATAACCTAATTTAAATATGTATGTTCCACACTAGCCCGGTAGGGTACACTCTGGCAAAGGACAGTTCCAGCTGCTATTAACTTTAATCCCTAGAACGTTCAGGCATCCTAACAAATGTGGTAACCAATGGAGAAATAATACAGTGTTCGAACAGCTGCTGTGCCATCGCCAGACCGTCTCTCGCATACAACGTAACGAACCCGTCGCAATCCCTGAGACAATGACTACGCCACCTCCGGTTTTGTGATATGAGATGTGAGGAAGAGGAAGTGATGCTGTAACTGCAGAGAGCTACCAGTTTTTACTTTAGTGGTCGTTATGGCCATTAATGTTTTCCCTTACTGGCGTCCCGGGGCACTATTACGACGTTTAGTGCAGGAGAAGCACTGAAGCGAGGTAAGGGGAGCAGTGAGGTTGCACAAATACGAATTATTGTGTCCCATTTGCTCCTCTGTTACTTCTCCCCTTAGCCGTTCGCCCTTTACCTTTCATTTTGGGGTATCTCTTCTGTTTCACCTCAACAACCTAGGGTACATGACCTACTTTAAGCTTTACCCCTCCCCCAAGCATGAGAAGTGTTTTTTTTTTTGCATGTCGCCCCCACCCTCCGCATCGTCCCACATTTCCAACAAACATTTGTTTATTCCTTGCTGTATTACTATATCATATATATCTCATCTATTTGTACTACTTTAGTATTTATGTTTCGTCTATCTCTTTCTCTTTTTAAAATCATAAATATAGAAGTACTTTTGTGTTGAAAGAAACACTAGTAATGTGTATTCCTAATCTTTGGTGTGCTAGTCATTGTTTATGTCGCCACCTCCTTAAAGGGATATTATAGTGCTGTGAATACAAAGCTGTATTCCTGGCACTATCGCTCCTCCTGCCACCCCCCTCCCCACTCTGGTATAGAAAGGGTTAAAAACCATTTTATTTACTTACCTTATCCCAGCACCAATGTCGCTTAGCACGAAGAGCGGCCTCTAATGCGCATGCACGGCAAATGTCGCAAGCACATTAGACCTCCCCATAGGAAAACATTATTATTGGTATTTATATAGCGTCAAGTAATTACGCAGCGCTTTTCAATGTTATGAAGGGGGGAGTAATTTACAATCAATGAGTCAATTACACAGTGACACAGGAACAATAGGTAGATGAGGGCTCTGCTCAAACGGGCTTACAGTCTAGAGCAGGTGGGGTACAAATACACAATAGGGCAGCAAGGATGACAGCCCCCAAACGAGGTGGAAAAGTAGCAGAACTGGAGGTGAGAGTGGAGTGTGCCTCTTTATGAGAGCAAGAGACAGATATGGATAAGTATAGAGAAATTACTCTCTACTAAGCATTTCTGAACAGATGTGTTTTGAGGGACTTCTTAAACAATTGAAGACTAGGGGAGAGTAGGAAGGGAGCTGCCCGCGAGAAGCCCTGCAAAGTGAGTTAGTAGTAAGGGTGTGAGCAGCGGACAGGAGAAGGTCACTGGAAGAGCGGAGAGACCGAGAAGAGGCTTATCTATGAATCAGTGAAGAAATGTAGAGTTGGTTAAAGCTTTATAGGTAAGGGTTAGGATAAAGGAAGCCAGTGTAAGGATCGACAAAGGGGCTAGGTATGGGAGGAACGACATGTGAGAAAGATCATCCTAGCGGCAGCATTCATTACTAATTGTAGCAGGGCAGTTTGGCTTCTGGGGAGACCAACTAGGAGAGAATTGCAATAATCCATGCAAGAGATTATCAGAGCATGAACAAGATCCTTGGCAGCATCTTGTGTGAGAAAGGCAATTTTTTAAAGGTGGAATCAATGCTTTCCTATGGGTAAAAATCTGATGCTGGGTGTCCTCATGCAGAGTGTGAGGACGTCCAGTTTCAGATACCGGACCAAAGGTCTTTTTCGATCCAGGAAGCACCCTCAGTGGCTGTCTGGTAGATGTTTTTACATTGCGGTTTCTCTGGAACTGCATTGTTTAACATTTCTGCACTAAGTGCAAAAGGGACACTGTACCCAGACCACTTCAATGAGCTGGAGTAGTCTGGGTGGCAATAGTGTCCCTTTAAGGTTTTAAAAAAAAATTTTTACTCATCTTTTTTTTCTCGTCTCTCTCTGCGGTTTGCCCTGCTTTCCTCGGCTGAGATCAGCAATCTTGATCAGTCCAATACTTTCCCACCAATCAGATGGTCTCTATGAGACCATCAGATTGAAATAGCACATGTCTTTTTCATCAGAAGAGTCTCTAATGGCTGTCAGTGTGAATTTTTACTCTGCAATGTAAACATTGCAGGGTCAAAATGACGGGAGTATGGCACCCAGACCACATTGTTGAGATTAAATGTTGTGGGTACGATGAAGTGGTGTGGGTGCAATGAAGTGGTGTATGTGCCTATAGTGTCCTTTAAGAAGTAGACCATCTTAATTACACTTTATAAGTCATTTAAGAAACTGAATTTTCCACTGAGCTAATGGAAGTGGCAGGCACGCTGTCCTAGTATGCCTGCCACTCCCTTCCCCGTCATATTACCCTCTGAGTAATTCCACAGGGCTCATTGTGCCTCAGAGCTACTGGTACCTGCATCCTCCTTTGCTCCTTGCCTTTCCCTTGCACCAATGACCACTTTCTTGCTTGGGGTATATTTACTAAATAGTAACCCCCCTCCATGGTGTGTGTTTTTTTTAGTTTAACTCCTTCAGGACTGAGTCAATAGTACACGTTCTGATCAAAACAAAACGTAAACAAAAACTGGAATTTGCGCTATATGTCTGTTCACCCGTAGTTCCCCTCTTTCATATTATATGCACCCACACTTATTATATATCATTTTGTTCAGGAGAAACAGGGCTTTAATTTACCATTAACTATTCATATATGGAATATAATTTATTATGAATAAAATAAAAAAAACTGTGAGAAATTTATTTATTTTTTAAAAATGTGTAGTTCCGCCTCACATTTTTGCTGTAAATGTCATAATACTGTTAGGTTTTACTGCAACAAAATGCACATATTTGTAATCAGCGATGTCTCACGAGTACAACAGTACCCCCCATTAACAGGTTTTATGTTGTTTTGGAAAGTTACAGGGTCAAATATAGAACATTACATTTTCAAATTGAAATTTGCCAGATTAGTAATGTTACCTTTGAGACGGTGTGGTAGCCCAGGAATGAGAATTACCCCCATAATGGCATACCATTTGAAAAAGTAGACAAGCCAAGGTATTGAAAGTGGGGTATGTTTAGTCTTTTTTAGTAGCCACTTAGTCACAAACACTGGCCAAAGCTAGCGTTCATATTTGTTTTTGTGTGAAAAAAGCAAAAAACGAATATTTGGCCAGTGTTTGTGACTAAGTGGCTACTAAGAAAGACTGGACATACCCCACTTGCAATACCTCGGGTTGTCTACTTTTGCAAATGGTATGCCACCATGGGGGTAATTCTCATTCCTGGGCTACCATACGCTCTCAAAGGCAACATAACCAATCTAGCAAATTTCAATGTGAAAAAAATGAAACGCAAGCCTTATATGTGACTCTCTAACTATCCAAAACACCATAAAACCTGTTCATGGGGGGTACTGTTATTCTCGGGAGACTTCACTAAACACAAATATTAGTGTTTTAAAACAGTAAAACATATTACAACAATAATATAGTCCATAAAAGTGCTGCTCGTTTGTAAAAAATGCAAAAAACGTCACTTTTATTTAAAATATCATCGTTGTAATACAATTTACCAGTTTGAAACACTAATATTTGAGTTCAGCGAAGTCTCCCGAGTAAAACAGTACCCCCTATGTACATGTTTTATGGTGTCGTGGAGAATTACAGGGTCAAATATAGTGCTTGCGAATTAAATTCTCTGCACTTTCTCCCTGTGTTGTCAGGCATGTCAATCAAATTTTAATTAATCAAATCACATAATTATGTTAAAAGATTACTTAAATATACATGTAGAATTTTAATATATATACATATATATGTATTTAAATTCTACGTGTATACTAATGTAATCTTTTATGTAATTATATGTATTTATCTATATATATATATATATATTTGCGGTTATTTGTATTTTATATATAGATAGATATATATAGAATGTCATTCTAAGTGTATTTTGTTACCAATATATATATATTAATAACAAAATACAGTTAGAATGAAATTACATATGAATATATAATTTATATTAAATTTTGTTTCAATATTTTATTTATTTATTTTATTATTTTATTTATTTATTATTTTAATTATACGTATATATATATATATATATAATATATATGTACATCTATTATATATATAATATATATACATATTATATATATGTAACATCATTCTAAGTGTATTTTAATGCTAATATATATACTTATATTAGTATTAAAATTCACTTTGTATGACGTTACATATACATAATATGTATATATATATTATATATATAATATATATACATATTATATATATATAAAAATATTTTCAATTTATTTTTTAACATGTTTAATTTCTTTTTTTATACTTTCTTACCAGCAGGGGGACTGTCTGATATTTCAAACAGTCCTCCTGCTGGCAGATCCATAGCCAGCTATAGGGGGCCATGTGATCGCTCTTTGAGAGCGATCACATGGCCCCCGGGGGCCTCATTTGCCGTGGGAGGGCTGCCTGGGCTGTCAGGTAGCCCCCCAGAAGAGGATCGTGGCGGAGGTAAGTATAACTTACCTCCTGGGGCTCAAAGCCGTTACGGCGTTCCATGCCGCCGCAACTGCTTTAAAGCCCATTATAATGGGGACGGCATGGAACGCCGTAACGGCGTTAACGGGTTAAACCGACATGGGCCCAATGATCTAAAATAACTGTTTTTTTTTTAAATTGTCACATAATTGTAGTGGTTTACAATCTGAATTACAAGATTAAGGCAGAAATTAATAATTTTGAAAATTGCATCAAAACATCTGTAGCCACAGCTTGGCTCTTTTAGCCTACATATAGCCTAAATCTTGCAATACCATTTTCAATTCCTTACAGTTCAGTGTTTAGGAAATAAACCCTAATGTGTGTGTATCACAGTATGTAAACTAAACATTGTACTGATGGTGGGTTATTTATATATAAAATATATATAAACAGTAAATTTGGTATTCTGCTATCTACGGGTACTGGATATATCAAAATAAAACAAGATACTGATGTTATAGATAAAATGACAAATTGTCATATGGGATGATGCATAAAATAACCTGGAATAAACTATAACTAGCTTGGTGAAATATAATCTTAAGTGAAATATAAAACAGTTTGGGGTTTAGAGAGGAAAATGTACTTGTAAATAGAACACTTGAAATTCAAAACAGAAAGAACAGACTGGAGAAAGTGTTGATGTGGGTAGAAAAATTCATAACTAACAAATGAAAGCTCTGGTTTGTCAGACATATTATGAGGCAGATGACATGGTGACGGAGGAATGAAGCACATGAAACAGAAATAAACCTACCAGTAATATATTGTGTATTGGTGTATTACAGAACATCACTGCAATAATAGTGATACATTTTCAATAAAAGTGATACATGTTTTTGTTATAATATCTTATGTACTTAATACACCGCCCACATTAAATCCCATTGTACAGCACTACGGAACTTGCTGGCGCTATATAAATAATAATAATAATTACAGTGCCACACGGCAACAACACACACAATAATTAAGCAGTGCCCCTGTTGATATTGGGCACTGGATTGCCACTGGTGTGGACCAAGAAGCTGGGTGCTTTATTTGCCCATTACACTCTGAGATGTATTCCTTGATGTGTTCCCAAGTGCCCACATCTGTAAAAAAAAAATAGACCACACTTTGTGGGAGAAATAAAGCTTTATACACTTCTGCATGGTAATGACTTCAGAAGTAGCAGTTTTGTAGATTCAGTAGTGACACACCTGCTAGAGTAGGAAGAGCTCTGTGCCAGAGCAGTGTATAAAATACATTTGTCTTACCAATGAGACTTATACGAGATTTAGAGGGCTGTTTAATTTTAGCTGGTGTCAGCTGTGCTTTATATTTCTTTTTAACAAAATGTTCATTAAAGTTAAATTTTTTGTTAGGGGCAAGGTTTGTGTGTGTTGGTTTTTTGTTGTTGCTTGTTTTTGTAGATGTTGTTAGTTACTCATAGCAACTACAGAAAAGTATCCAATTTCTCTATTTTCTCCCAACTGTAACCATCAAGATCTCCAGGGCAACCTGGAAACTGTCAGTTGCATGAATAAATAAAGGCACTCACATTGTTTTAGTGTGGTTTACAATGTGGTCCTGGGCAGAGGTACTGACTTGGCAGATGGTAAGTTTGTGTTATATTTCTGTTATAACGTTAATAATTATATATATTTTTTGTAACACATGATTTATTCTTCTTTGCATCATTTACATTGTTTTGCATTTGGAAAGTTTGTTAGTAAAAAGTAATCTTTCTCCAGTAAATAGTTAAGCATCAGTAACTATGCATGATCTTTTATAGTGTATTGTATTGCACTTCCAATTTTGCAACAAACTAGGAAAAATTCCTTCTTGATCCCAGAACGGCAGTCAGATCTCTTCTTTAATCAAGAAACTATTAGCCAACAAATTACTTTGAATGTTATGTTTTTGCAAGTATTCATCTAATTGCTGTTTAAACATCTGTACAGACTCTTTAGGTCAACATGAATGAACAGAAAACACTTGTATTGGTGTAAAATTTTAATTTCACTTTAAATCCCTACCAATTGGCACTAAACAGGGTTATTCACTAAATTGAGAATTCAACACGAGTTTCAAATTTAATTTAATTTAATTTAATTCCTTACAATTAACTCATAGGTGAATGACTCTAAAAAGTCTACCTATTTATGATAAACTGTATAGTTTCTGCTTTGGGAGCTGTTATTGTGTTGGGGGAACCTGGAGGGCCTGGTGCACTTTAAATTAGCATAACAAAATAAGTATTCCTTGTTTCAAAAACAAACAAAACAAAACAGAATGTACAGAGCTGTTGTCCTGTAAAATAATGACACTTGTTACCAAGCTACTTAGTTCTGTATCTGCCCATGTTTTTGTTATTATGTAAAGGATTGTGTGACACAGCCTGCTTTCCCTCATCTGAGATATCTATACTGTATTTTGAAAATCTAATGTTTTGCTTTTAAAAGTGTAATTTAAAAAAAAAAAAAAAATATATATATATATGTATATATATATATATATAGAGAGAGAGAGAGAGAGAACGAGAACAATGTTGCATTTAACCCCTTAAGGACTGAGCCAAATGTACATGTTGTGATCAAAACAAAACGTAAACAAAACCTTGAATTTTACCATATGTCTGTTCAACCGTAATTCACTTCTTTCATATTAAGTGCACCCACACTTATTATATATAATTTTATTCTGGGAATACAGGGCTTTCTTTTAACATCAGATATTTAGCTATGAAATATAATTTAATATGAATAAAATATAAAAAAATGGGAGAAAATAAGAAATGTTGTTATATTTCTTTTAGTCTCACGTGTAAAACAGTACCCCCTATGTACAGGTTTTATGGTATTTTGGGAAGTTACAGGGTCAAATCCAGCATGTTACATGATTGGTTATGTTGCCTTTGAGACTGTCTGGTAGCCCAGGAATGAGAATTACCCCCATGATGGCCTACCATTTGCAATAGAAGACAACCCAAGTTAGTGTTAATATTTGTTTGTGTGTGAAAAATGCCAGTGTTTTGGCCAGTGTTTGTGATTAAGTGGCTTCTAAAAAAGACTGAAGATACCCCATTTGCAATACCTTGGGTTGTCTACTATTGCAAATGGTATGCTATCATCGGGGTAATTTTCATCCTGGGCTACCATACGGTCTCAAAGGCAACATAATCAATCTGGCGAATTTCAATGTGAAAAAACGGAAACGCAAGCCTTATATTTGACTCTGTAACTTTTGAAAACACCATAAAACCTGTACATGAGGGGTACTGTTATACTCGTGAAACTTAGCTAAACACAAATATTAGTGTTTCAAAACAGTAAAACGTATCACAACAATTATATCGTCAGTGTAAGTGCCATTTGTGTGTAAAAAATGCGAAAAATTAAACTTTCACTGACGATATCATCCTTACACAAATATTTGTATTCAGCAAAGTCTTCCGAGTAAAACCGTACCCCCCCCCCCCCCCCCCCCCCCCATGTACAGGTTTTATGGTGTCTTGGAAAGTTACAGGGTTAAATATAGTGCTAGCAAAGTAAATTCCCTGGACTTTTGGCCTGGGTTGTCAGGCAGGTCTCGCAAATTGTAATTAATAAAATTACCTAATTATGTAAAAATATTACATAAATATATACGTAGACTTATTATATATATACGTGTGTATATATATATAAAATACAAAATCCTGCGCACTCGCTTATTCACCAATCAATGATTTCAAATCTTAGAGATTGTAATAAAAGGAAAAAGAGCAGAGATAGAGCCAATGCTAGGTACACTGGAGAACAGGGGGTAACCCCAAATAGAAAGTTGAAAGGCAAGGATAGTGTACCTGAGGGAACTGGGATGGAAAGTGTTAACTCAGATGAGTGTCAAATGTTACTATAGAGAAGTTTTATCAACGGTACTGATCTCAGTACCTAGTTTTTGTTCACTGTTTGTACATAAGCACGTTTATATTTCTTTTGTTATAATGTGCATTTGACTTAATAACATTTATTTATTTTTTGCTTTTATTAGTTAAAGTACTTAGTCTGGAAGCGATTTTCCAGTAACATTTGACACTCATCTCTGAGTTAACACTTTCCATCCCGGTGCCCTCAGGTACACTATCCTTGCCTTTCAACTTAGAGATTGTAATAGTTTTATTTAAAAACACCTCACCTAGGCAAAAAAATAATGGGGGTTTAGTTACATTATATGATCATATATTGCATAAGCCTGCCACAACGTCAGTGTACCCCATTCTTGGCAGGTCCTAGTCTAGCAGCCTAGTGCTTGCTCTTATGAGATTAATCCACTTACTTAGGAAATACTTCCTTACTGGGACTCTCTGCAAGTCAAGGCTAAATAGGTTTCCTGGAATGAGGCACCTGTGACAGGTAAGGGTGCAAAACCAAGCAGTTGGCCTGGACTCCCAAATATATAAAAGAAACCAAGAGGGCTGCACTCACCTGAACACCTGGTTTCATATATGTATATATTGATGAAAAAAGGCTTGCGCTCACGGTCTTGTAACGATTAAATAAGCTTTTCTTTATTCTGAGTTATTCCATAAAAACATCAACGTTCACCCCTCATCCGGGGCTTTCTTCAGGATAAACTAACAATACATAACTAACATAGAGTACTGTGTTATATCGCCAATAAGAAAATAAATTGACTCACCACATATATATACATTAATAAATCTCCACGAAGAAAGGCACATGCTGGGCTTTTTGAAGAAAATTATTTGTCTTTAGTCATAACACACGGGTTACAGCAAATCGAAGTTTCAATCCATCATAGGACTTTCATCAGGATCCGGATCCATCCTGATGGATATTTATGTTATCCATATTTATTTATGGATATTTATGTTGATTTGGCTGAAAGAGCACCGTGGCACTTATACTACAAATGTGAGTGCGGGATCGTGGATTATATATATATATATATATATATATATATATATAAACAAAGAATAATCCAGGATGCACTCTCAGGACTTGTGAAAAACAGTGTTCCGTTTTATTTTAAATCATATGCAAACAGATGAACCAACGTTTTTCACAAGTACTGAGAGTGCATCCTGGATTCTTCTTTGTTTATATATTGAACGCATTACCGTTTGCACCCAGGCAGATTTACTGGATCACAAGTAAGGAGAGTGCCAAGCCACCTATCTTTTTATTTATATATATATATATATATATATATATATATATATATATTAAAATACACTTAGACTGTGTATTTGTATATATATATATATATATATATATATATACACATATACTTAGATCATATATATGATCTAAGTATATTACATTTTTTTAAAAACAGTTTTAAACTGTATTTTTTTTTTCAGGCAGCAGGGGGACTACCTGTCATTCCAGGCACTCCCCCTGCTGGCACTGCTATGGACGGCTATGACCTCGCGATCACATGGCCCAGGGGGGTCAGAACGGCAGCAGGGGGGCACCCTGGGATGCCAGGTGGGTCCCCCCACCGCGATTGCCAGCATGGGATCGCCGGAGAGCGGATAAGTACATAGGATGACGGGGACGTGCTATGCCGCCCGCCGGCGTTTAGAGCCAGCTCACCAAGGACGGCATAGCACGCCCGCCATCCTAGTTTGTTGCAAAATTGGAAGCGCCATAGACTAGGTTTTTTGCCTTCTTTTGGATCAACAGCAAAAACATATGTGAGGAAGGCTGAACTTGATGGACGCAAGTCTCTTTTAAGCTATGTAACTATGTAACTGGGTTTTGGAGAGGCCTGCTTGCCAGTCTCTTGCCCTGTGACTATGGCCCCTGGAGTGAATTGCCTTTAAAAAGCACTATTTGTGCATACGGGGACTTGGCACAATGCCCCTTTCAAACATGTGGCGTCGGCCATCTTAAATTGTCCAGCAGTGTTTTGTTGTTGAGTGTATTTTGGATATGTTGTTCACCCAGATCGGGTCTATCGGGATATGTTGTATTTTGGGGTACTTTTTGGGGCTTGTAAAAACATATGTTTTTTCTGCTTAGAGTTAATTGAGTTAGTCCATTGTCTTCGTTAATTATATCACAGGCAGAGGGGAGGGTTTGTGTACATTATCTGGGAGTGTCTAACTGTACAATACTGTTTTGATTGGTTTTGTGACTTTGTGTCCTGTGCGCCACAAGGTCCACCTGGGTGGTAACCTTGTGGGGAAAACTGTATAAAAGACAATAAACCCTCAGATCTGCTGAGTTCCTGTTTTACCCTCAACATAGAGCCTCGTCTCATGTGTGGGGGAGAAGGCTGCATCTATATCACTATACTCCCCAGGGATTATAATCACAAAGCTCTTTTAAGAGCTTGTTCCTGCTACTCTCTCTTGGAGGAGAAGTTCACCCACTGGTACCTGGAGCCTTGTCGTAGGTCCAGGGTGGGTAGACGACGGCGAGTTCCCAGCCAAGCTGCGGTGGTTCGTGGGATCTGCAGTGCTTATGGTGCCTGGTGTGGTGCTGATGGTTCTTGGTAAGCACTAGGAGCATCGATTGACGGAGGGTCCGTCACAGGGGTGATTGGGAGAGGTAAGTTATTAGTAATACCAGTAAATTACAAGAGCAATATGCTAAATAATTGGGAGATAATGGAAACCCTTTGCCGGTGCCAGAGATTTAAGACTCCAAAAAAAGGTGACCCATGTCATGTAAACCATAACTTGACAACCTACAGCACTGTAGGTGCTTGACAACCCACCATGGTGCTTGACAACCTACAGAGTTTTCAGCTCTACTAAAGCCTGTAGTGGAGGCAGGGAGAGGCGCCTGGCAGATACAAAGTAAAAAGTCAAACTATAAAAAAAAAAAAAAAGTTATGGTTCTTGGAACGTTCTTTTAATATTGCTAGTCACCAAGAGCTGACTTAGATAAAACAATGAAAAATATATAAATCTGTTTTTTCAATATGAAGAAAGAGAAGGCGGTACATGCCTCAGATCCAGAGTGTCTCCAGGGGAGTGAAAGGGAAGCATACCTACCTTTGGTTATTGTCCAACCCCACCCTCCATTGTACTTTTTATTGCTGGGGAGGCTTTGCATTTATCACACATTATGATGTGTTCATTTACTGTTGAACATTGTGTTCTATGTCACACAAACACAATCTATTTTAGCAAAGCTAATATTTCATTATACCCCTCAAACGTTGTGATATTTGTACTTTATATGTTGTAAAACTTGCATTTTTTTTTTGTCAATCAGTCGTACAGCCATGAATTTGAACCATTACTATCCTCAGGTAGATACTGCCTGAGGATGATGGGAGATGATGGTATGATACAGACCATCTGGTACTCAGAATGATGGGTTTGTCAGTTACCAATACACTATTTTTAGGATTAGCTTAACCTGACAGAAAGCGCCAGTCACTTTCAGGTTGTATGGCAACAACTTGATATCCCCAAGTTTTTTTTATGGCACTTAATGCAAATTTGTAGTTTCTTAGGAGTTAATGAATAACTGAGTTGTACAGTTGCAATACATGATATTGCTTTTTGAAAAGATCTGTTTGTTTTCCAACCTTTTTTAAATTACATTTTACTGCAAACTTATTGTACCATTAATTAATGAATGAGATAAACTTTTTAACTGAGCTTATATAGAATTTGTTTGTTCTCAAAACATTCCTTTTCACATTTGTTTTAAAGAGGGTTTTATTTTAAACGTTGCATGTTAACTTTATATAGACTTTGAACTAGGCTACACACCTTTGTATTGGAAAGATAACATAAAATGTATCAAAGCAATACACATGAAGCGGTGCTGAAGGATTAAAGGGCACCTAGACCGCTTCATCTCTATTTTTTTTTATACTCTGCAACAAAAAGAGGACCAGCGTGCCACGTCAATTAAAGCAAGTTAAACTTGTATTTTTTTTAAAACTTTGATGGGCGGGATGATGACACCTATAATGTTAGAATACATGTCTGTATGTGGGTATGCATTGGGCAACCTTTTAGTAGTACTGTGCCAAAACAAGATTTTGAAGTCTATTGGCGTGCCAAATCTCTTTTTGTTTAAACTGTGGTGTGTTTGATGCCATATTTTACTTGTGTTATTTATGGGTGCTGCAATTCCTTTGTAGCATTGTACTTGTGTGTATGTAAGCTATTATATTGTACGGTATAGGCTCATGAGTAGTTTGTGGTATTGTGTACGATACCTATAAATGTGGGCTGCTTGTTTAACCCCTTAAGGACCAAACTTCTGGAATAAAAGGGAATCATGACGTGTCAGACATGTCGTGTCCTTAAGGGGTTAAGTGTATGTGTAGATAATATGTCACATTGTGTGTTTGGTGTGTGTATGTGTGGGACTGCTTGGGGTATTGCATTTTGAGAGGCTGCCTGTGGGGTTGTGTGCGTGTATTTGAATTGTCAGTGTTGTTGTGGTTTTGGAGACTGTTTGTGTGTGGGGTGTTTGTATTATTTGTATGATGGGGAGGCTTCATCTGCAGCTCTGTGTATATCAAGCAGTGTGTGTCGCATCCTGTGGGGACCAGGCTGGCCAGATACTGGTTAAGGGCAGGAGCTGCGATTGCTGCTGCGGGCTGCACTACTCCAGTGCAGATTCCTGTTCACAAGTGCTGGATTTAAGTGCTGGGAATTACTTCTCCAAGTGCTGCAATGCGTAAATTGAGGATTTCCCCTCACCACTCAGTTTGCACTACGGACTCCTGATAGACCACAGCCTATTTGGTTCTGACAGCCTAGAGTGCCATGCATGGTACATGTGGCATAGTTTGTTGACCTCTGGTCTAGTGGGAGGTGGCGGTGATATTAACGTAACGTACAGGGACAACTTAAAAAAAATATTAGATTGTGAGATGACTAACACTGAAGCAAGGTAAATGATTTTGCAACTTTTAGCAAACTGCAAGGCATATTATGAAGTGAAGAAGGAATTTTTTCCTAGTTTGTTACAAAAATGGTAGCGCTACAAACTAGATTTTTTGCCTTCTTTTGGATCAACAGCCAAAACATATGTGAGGAAGGCTGAACTTGATGGACGCAAGTCTCTTTTCAGCTATGTAACTATGTAAGTGGATAAAAAAAATTCAGAACAGGTGGATTTTGAAACTGTATTTAATCTCTTAAAGTCATACAAACCTGAATTCCTAACACTCTTGTAGACAGCCACTAAAGGTGTATTTAGTCCTGCAATGTGAGCATTGCCGTATCTACTAAACTGCAATGCTGTACATTGCAGGGTTAAAACTAAAAGACTACTGCACCCAGACCCATTATTATGGCTGCCTTTAATGGTCCTTTAACCCCTTAAGGACCAAACTTCTGGAATAAATGGGAATCATGACATGTCACACATGTCATGTGTCGTTAAGGGGGCAGCTTAAATTTTTTTATTTTTGTACCTAAAGTGGGACCCCATCCCCTCCCCCGCATAAAGAGTATTTCATAAAGATAGAAAGTAAGTAATTTAGTAATTTAGCAGCAGGCCATGCTTTTCTTATAAGTTCAATAGCCATCACAGAAAACAAAATTGCCATACAAAAGTATATATTTATATAAAGTAGACATCACAGGGTATATATCTAGCAGTACGTTGACAGTCCGGGCACTGGGAGCCCTATAGATGTGTAAGTAGTTGTGGTGGCAGTCCTGGCACTGGGGGCCCTTCAGATGTGTAAGTTATTGTGGTGGCAGTCTGAGCTCTAGAAGCCCTATGGATTTGTAAGTAGTTGTGGTGGCAGTCCTGGCACTGGGGGCCCTATAGATGCGTTAGTAGTTGTGCTGGCAGTCCTGGATCTTAACATGTATGTAAACAGCTTGAGAACTGAGCGGGGACCAACCGAAGGGCAGGCAATTTCAGCTGCTGCCCGTTCTCAGTATTCTCTTGCGACCCATTTTTTACTCTCCACAAGTTTAAAGGGATAATCCAGACGTGGACCCCTTGCTCACGGTGCCTAGGGAGATATCAGCTATGCCTCACTGATGATGCCTAACAAGGCTGAAACGATTGTCTGGGGTTGCTGTGTCTCTCGTGCAGAGGGAACTTGCTGGCATTTCGGATCTGGACCGCCTGTATGGGTGGGACCAGTCTGATATGTTTCAGAGAAGTTCTCTCTGTAATGGCACAAGATGAGCAAAAAACAGCTTGAGAACTGAGCGGGGACCGACCGAAGGGCAGGCTATTTCAGCTGCTGCCCGTTCTCAGTATTCTCTTGTGACCCAATTTTTACTCTTAACATGTATAGCTTGGAGGAAAGACAAGACAGGGGATATGATAGAAACATTTAAATACATAAAGTGAATCAACACAGTAAAGGCGGAAACCATATTTAAAAGGAGAAAAACTACCACAACAAGAGGACATAGTCTTAAATTAGAGGGGCAAAGGTTTTAAAATAATATCAGGAAGTATTACTCTACTGAGAGGGTAGTGGATGCATGGAATAGCCTTCCAGCTTAAGTGGTAGATGTTAACACAGTAAAGGAGTTTAAGCATGCGTGGGATAGGCATAAGGCTATCCTAACTATAAGATAAGGCCAGGGACTAATGAAAGTATTTAGAAAATTGGGCAGACTGGATGGGCCGAATGGTTTTTATCTGCCGTCACTTTCTATGTAATATTATGTAGTACTATAAAAAGGTTAAAATCTAGAAATCATTTTTTTTCAAAAATATGCAAAATAATTCCTTCCTTGTCTCATAGGCCATTACCATGGATTCACCATGTGGAAGAAGCTTCATGCAAGTACTTAGTGAGAAATACAGCCCAGAGAATTTTCCATACCGAAGAGGCCCAGGAGCTGGAGTACATGTCCCTGCAGGACCACATGTATCTCCTATTAAGGGTAAAAACATGTTGAAAAAGCAGCTACATGTCGGAGGGGCGATGGTTCCTAAAATCTTTGTCTGATAACAGCTATGTACACTACGTTCTTTCAATTTTCTGTCTTTTTATTATTGCTACTTGCTATATCCATGGTTATCTCTTTTAATTTCCAAGGCCTTCTAAGCTTATCAGTGCCAACTAGGGTTCTATTAAGAATTTGTGTCACTGCATTCATGAAAAACCTGGATACTCATTCATTGCATGTACTACTACCACTTGTCATTATTGAATGACTTTGTGATTTCATTATACGTGCCTCAATAAAAACCTTGATTTACAAAAAAAAAACTACATTGGTCATAGTAAGATTGAGATAATTTACAAATGAAACAGATTTCTCCTTACTTTGAACTAAAATCTCAAAGTCCTAATGATAGATTAAAAGCATTCTTAATTTAATACACAAATAATGCAGTTTAGTTACATTTTTCACCTTATTGAGCTTATTTATGAAGTTTCCTGTTTTTAATGCTGCTCTTCCAGAATCCTATGCAACATCCAATACTAGTATTTGATTTACAGGAAATGACTCCTCAAACTCATACTTGGCTGTCATATTCTGGAAAAGAATATTGTATAATAATAAGAGAATGAAAAGCACTCAACATCTGTTCATCCTGAAGGTGGAAATGTCAAAATTTTCCTTGTAAATTTTGTTTTAAATTATGTACAGACTCTGGAAACGTTTTGTGTTGAGACTTCAATATCCCTTTTAATTTATCTATAAAGCCCAGTATGCAGGAGGGGCACATATACAAGGGGATGAGAGCTGGACAACCTACCCACAAGGATTGCTGCCCAAGTTTATTTGACCACATTGTAGTCACCTACCATGAATATACTGAAAAATACATACCCATCACATGATCTGGAAGTATCTCTTTCCGATTAAAAATGCTGTAATCAGAACCTGTAGTAAGACTACCACATACAGAAGCACACTGGCAAACAAACAAACACAATATGAAAGAGCAAGCAGGGAGATGTTCATCCAATGAGACTTGAAGAGTCATACTCCTATAATAGATGAAAGGGTTATTTAAAAATGTGGAAATCTCTGACCAAAGAGGTTGTTTTACCAGATCCTGTTGATTTGTTTTTCATTTTTAGAAAACCAGAATATTCAAGGTATATTTACATCACTTGAACACTACCACCTCTATTGCAAATTAAGCAACAATTTATCCCTGAAGTTGGGACTCGCTCAGTACATCTTAAACCTCCCACCCTTCTTTTCTGTCTGCAGTGCAGTATGAGGAAGGATCAACCAGGCCGGCTGATGATAGGCTAAGAGCATAAGCTGATGCTCTCATCTTGCCATCAGACACCATTGAGAAAAATAGTACATACAATTAATTTTCAGTGAGCTAATCCTACCTTGTACTGCACTGCAGAGAAGAACAGAATGCAGAAGTGCTGGAGCCCCAACTTTGGGGTTAAACTGTCTCCTTGTAGAGAGGTGTAAGATGACACCAGATACTCCTGAGAGATTTGGCCCAAATTATAGTCTTTCTTCTCAAGAGAAAGACACTTGGTCAGTATGCAAGTTCATGGCATTACAAGGCAGTATGCTACATAGTTTACTGAAAGTTCATATGGACCTGCTTTTTACAAAGATACAAACCTCAGTGTGTGCATAAAATATTTGTTTTTAAAATATTTTTGGGGAGGGTGAAGACAACACACAATTGTATAAATCATAAAAAAAATCATCAATCCAGTGTTTTGTCAAACACAAAAAAGTAACAACAATTTTTTCTCTATTCTGACCTTTCAGATCGATTGAATCTTCCTAGCATTCTTGTCCTCAGTGGCTGTGGTATCACATGTGCTGGAGAGGAGAGTGAGATTGCTGCCTTCTGCTCTCATGTATCAGAGCTGGATCTCTCTGATAACAGACTTGCTGACTGGCAGGAGGTAGGACAAAAATACATGGAAAATCTATGATCAAATCTTTTGAAATGGTATACCTAGAACTGAGGACGGTGCTCACAGCCTACTAGCATCTTAATCTCTAATATGGCATGCAGTCGTTAAGGTGTTCAGGCTGTTCCTTTAATTGAAATAAGGGATACTGTTCAACAAGGATGTCAAACTCAAAGTCTAGCACAGGCCACATAAGCAAGGTTTAAGTTTATGTGGGCCGCAAAAAAACTGTTCAACAAGGATGTCAAACTCAAAGTCTAGCACAGGCCACATAAGCAAGGTTTAAGTTTATGTGGGCCGCAAAAAAAACCCAAAAAACGTAAATTTTCATAGAAACGTAGGTTTATTTTGAAACGTACAGTATAAAAAAAGCCCCCAGCATCCCCATCTACTAAACCACAGCACCCACCTCTTCTAAATCCCAGTCCCCCCCTCTGCTAAATCCCAGACCGCCCCCATATACTAAATACTAGTACCCCCCTCTCGCCAACAAGCAGACTCCACTCACATTGCTGCTGCCAGTATGCGACTCCGGAGTCTGACCTCTGGTATACCCCAAATGGCGTCGTCCGATCCCACTACTGATCCTCCCACTACTTCTTGAAACCCTGTGAAGGTGGAGCACGTTGATGTCACGTCGGAATGTGACGTGGCATTGCGTGCCTCCATGCACCTCCAGGTTCTCCACTGTCCAGTCGCAGCCAATGCAACACTGACCAATACACACACTAACTGACAGACACACTCACTGACAGACACACAAAGACACAGACAGACACTTACAGACAGACACACACACACTCACTGACAGACACACTCACTGACAGACACACAAATACACAGACAGACACACACAGACAGACCCACTAACTGACAGACACACTCACTAACAGACTCACTCACTCACTCACAATCAGACAAAAACAGACACACACACTGACAGACAGACACACAGACACTCACTGACAGACACACACTCACTGACACACACACAGACATACTCACTGACAGGCACACACACATTTTCTTTGTTGCTCCCTACCATTTGGAGCTGATGTGGGGCCTCTCCCTGGGGCCCAGTGGGGATCTTCTATCTGCTCCACACTGCTCCCTCGCACGGTTTAATGATGCCGGGTGCTGGAATATGACATCATGTTCCGGCGCCCGGCTTCACTACAGACGGCGCGCGCGAGGGAGCAGTGAGGAGCAGGAACATTGAGCTCCCTCGCTGGCACTCCTTCCCGGCCGGGTAAGTTTTAGCAGAATAGACACCTGCAATGTGGGGAAAGCAGGTGCCTACTCTGCTATAACACTGAGCATGTACTCGCGGCTCGCCGGGTCACAAAGATTCCCATCGTGTTTGAGTTTGACATGCTTACTGTACAATCTCTAAACTTCTGCTCATGATTCTATAAAAGATATACTTTGTTATATCAATATTATCTTTAACTTTAGCAAAAAGTATTTATGTAATTAAGTAATTGAAATGTTTATTCATAGAAACAAGCAGCTTGTCCCACTATGCCCTAGGTCCCACTTAAAGCACAAAACGACTTTAGCTTAATGAAGCAGTTTTTGTATAGATCATGCCCCTGTAGTCTCACTGCTAATTCTCTGCCCTTTAGGAGTTAACTAATTAATGACCAAGATTTATATCTTTATGTAGTGCAGGGCTCAACATTGGCTGAAGGCATATATGGTCATGTGTTAGTATCAGCAGGGTTAAATCCCTGTTGGTACCAGTGAGCCCCAGGTATCTCTGGATAATTAGTGATCCCCTTTATGCAGCTTATCGCCATTAACATCCATTGAGGACAGTGGCTGGGCAAATCAGACTCAGCTATGGTGAATTAGTGCTAGCAGGAGCGCAAGAGAGACCCACAGAGTCTGAATAGACCCTGACAGGGTCTGACACCATGGCCCCATTCCCATTGTGATTGGTGCCCAGCATCAATCACATTGTAATGGGTATGCCTAATTTTCAGCATTACATTAATATTCCTGTAATACTTAAAACAGCCAGTAGATGGCAGCAATATGCCACTCTCTACTGTTTTAACTAAGAAACCCACGTGCTGATATCAGTTCTGATATTAGCAGAGCTTTTCTTTTGAATTATGGTAGGGTTAGTGTTGGGTTAAATGGACACTGTAGGCAACCAGACCACTTCATCTCATTTAAGGTGGTCTTGGTGCACTGTCCCTGCCTTCCTTAGTCCTGCAATGTAAAACATTGCTTTTTAGAGAAAATAAGATTGCCTCTTGTGGCTGTCTACCAGTTTTAGGTTTAGGGGGAAGGTTAGGGCAGTTGTAGAGTAATTGTAAGCATCTGGTTAGAGGTAAAGTTGGTTTCGCATTGGGGGGAGGGTTGATAAAGGGCTAGTGTTAACTACCAAAACTGTATTTATCCTAGACATATGAGGCATTAAACAATCAGGAATGACACATTAATTTATTTTGATCTTTTTGGATTTAGTTGCAGTGGATGTGTAAATATTATTATAAGGAAAATTGTGAAACAAAATCTGTTTTGTTTCCCCCATTTTTAACATTTTGCACACTTACAGGGTTATTTATTAAAGTGAGAATTCAAAGTGAATTCCAAATTTAAGGACAAAGTAGTAAAACTGGGGGGGGAAACAATTTCAGCTATGTTTCTGTTTCAGCTACTTTGTCGTTAAAAATGAAATTCACTTTAGGAAAATAACCCTGTAAATGTTGTGTTAGGTATACATAGAGGATATTAAAAGAAAAAAAACACTATATATATATATATATATATATATATATATATATAGGCACTTAAAAAACACACATTCTAGATTTTCTTTTAGTTTAGAACTTTGACAATTGCCCATGTCCTTAAGGGGTTAATCAGACACATGAGGCTTCTGCATTTTCTAGCAGACAATTAAGAAAGCAGGAGATAATAAATTCTAAATTACACAGACTGTTCAATAAAGGATGTTTAAAAATTAGATCTTTCTTTACAGGAAGTGTGTAGAGAGGCTCTGTAAGTAACAGATGGGAGGTGTTGCTAGGGCTGCATTAAAAAGGAATTTAGCTCCTAAATGGCAGAGGATTGAGCAGTGAGACTGCATGGGCATGGTCTATACATCAATCAACCACTTAATTAAGCTAAGGTTGTTTTGGTACTTAGAGTGTCTTAACCCCTTAATGACGTCTTTCAAAAGTCCAGAAGCCTGTCTTTAACGGCAGAGGGCGGCATAGAACACCTGGCATTTAAAACAGTAAAACTTATAATGATTATAATATCAGTGAAAAATATGAACACAATCTTGGGCCAGGATTTGTGACTAAGTGGCTACCAAAAATGACTGGACATTTTTACTTTTACAAATCGTATGCCATGCTGGGGTTAATTTTTATTCCTGGGCTGCTATACGGTTTCAAAAGCAACATAGGCCAAGCAAAACAAATCAGGCAATTTCAATGTATAAACCGAAATGGCAAGCTCATTGTTTGACCCTGTAACTTTCCAAACACCATGAAACCTGTACATGGGTGGCATTGTTGTATCCGTGGGACATCGCTGCATACAAATATGTGTTTTATTGAAGAAAAAAGCTAACAGTACTATGGCATTCACAGTTTAAATACCAGCCAGAACTTGAAAAATAGCATTTCTTAATTTCTCAAGCATTTTAGATTTTATTCATATTAAATTATGTTTTATATATAAATATTTGGCGTGAAACAAAAGCCCTGTTTCTCCTAAAAAAATTATATATAATAATTAAGCTGTCAATTTCTAGCTTTTGTTTACATTTTTTTTAATGTGATTTATGTGACATATATTAGTTGTTCTTGAAAAAAATTTGCTGTAAGAATTTGGTTAAGGTGTGACTTAAGTCACTTTTAGACTGAAAAGGTTACCATGAAAGGTCCATTCATCTAAGTTTTTTTTTTCTTGCATATCTTTTCCAGGTAAGCAGGATTGTATCTAATGTTCCACAGTTAAAATTCCTGAATTTGAGCTCAAATCCTCTGCATCTATCAGTGCTGGAACGAACGAATGCTGTAACATTTTCTGGTATCCGTAAGCTGGTCCTTAATAATTGCAAAGCATCCTGGGAAACTGTGCATACATTGCTTCTGGAGTTGCCAGAGTAAGCATAACAACATTGTAAATAATATAAAAATAAACATATCACATTGGCAGACAGAACATTGAACTGGAAATGTGCATTTAACATTTATGAGTTAACAGAAGATAAAGTTATAGAGACACTATTGGCATCAAGACCACTTCAGCTTATTGTCAGTTTAATCCTGCAATTGTAATTATTGCAGTTATTGAGAAACTGCAATAATTACATTACATGGTTAACTCCGCTTCTAGTGGCTGTCTACCAGATAGCAACTAGAGCTACTAGACAGCCACTAGAGGTGCTTCAAGGTCATTGGGCGACTTTTGGTTACCTAAATGAACCTGGGCGTCCTCTTGCTATGCATGAGTACATCCAGCATCAGGTACAACCCCATAGAAAATCATTGACTTATTCTTATTGAAGTAGTCTCGGTGCAGTGTCTCAGTCCATCTTAGCCCTGGAATGTAAATCATTGCAGTTTTCGAGAAACTCACATAATTACATGGACTAAGACTGCCTCTAGTGGCTGTCATTCACACAGCCACTAATGGATTTTCCTGGTTGCTAAGGACAGTCGTCTAACTGACGGTGGACCTTTTCACTCTCTGAATAAGGAAATCCAACGTCCATAAAATAAATTATTTCCTTTAAAAAGGGGCCTAATGTGCTCGCCGCGCACGCACATGAGCTTTTCCCCCCTGGGGAGATGTCGGAGAAGGCGAAGCACGTAAGGGCATCGGCGCTGGAATCGAGTAAGTGAGTAAAGGGTTTTTTACGCCATTCTGCTGCTGGAGGGGGAGAGCACAGGGGACAGGGGGGACCAGATGGCTCTATTGTGTTAGAAATACAGAGTTGTATTCCTAACACTATAGAATTACTTTAACTTCATATATGTATGGATGGCTCAATGGGGAAGTGATTATTTTACATATGATGCCAGTAATTAAGGGGTTCGTTTGTGGGCCACACATATTTCTTCAAAAATATATTACTTTAAAACTGATGATTTAAAATAAAGACATTCAGGTACAACTTCCTAAAACCAGAACCATGACAGAAAACTATAGTGGTTGTGTTGTGTGGAGTGTCTCTTTAATAATGATATGACCTACTTTTATACTTCTTAAGTGCAATAGTATTGGACTCATGGACCTCTATATTACAGGTTGGAAGAGCTTTTCCTGTGCCTTAATGATTATAACACAGTCTTGTGTTCAACTGTCTGCTTTCAATCGCTGAAGTTGCTTCATATAACTGACAATAATCTTCAGGACTGGTCAGAGGTCAGGAAATTAGGGATAATGTTTCCATGTCTGGATACCCTCATTCTAGCGAATAATAATATTTTAAGCATTGAGGATACAGAGGATTCACTTGTGCGACTTTTTCCAAGCCTCCGGTTATTAAGTCTTCATAAATCAGGTACGTTTGTTACAAAATTAATCTCATATTTGTTAATGTCTTGACAAATACACTTCTACAGTATGTTTCTCAGATGACAACTGACAGAGCATTATGCTAATTTAAAAATGAAATTATTCTTAATTTTTGCATTATGCCAGATTCATAGTATTTGGGTTAATTACAAAACACTTGCACCCTGCTTCATAGAAGAAAGAATGAGAGAAGTTAGGAAAGTTACAAATAACTGTAAGAGCAAAATGCATATCTTCAATGGGGTAGATATGCATTCTAGAGCACAACATCTGTCTTTTAAATGGACACTCTTAGCACCATAATCACTACAGAAATCTTGGAAGTGATTGGACTCTTACCCTAACTATTGCACCAGACGGCGTCTGTTACCATAACCACTATAGTGTTTTGTAGTGGTTACGGTGCTAAGATTATTTCTTTAGTTAATACACCTTGAAAAGCCACTACAATAAATGACAACTTACACCCATACAAAAGCTTAGGGTAAGACACCTAGTTCTCATGTGTGTATATGTACTCTATTTACTGTTCTGGCAACATTAAAAGCAGTTATTCAGTTTTAAAAATTATTACTGTAAGAATGCTTCTTCATCCTCCAAAGAATTCTCAGCAATGAATTGCACAGTGTTTGGGTGAAATGTTATGCATATAATACAGCAATAAGTCATGTTTTCATGCTAGACTGGAAAGTATTTGATATTGTCAGCTCCCAATGAGAAAGTAAAACGTTACTGGCAGGTGTCATCTGCTTTATAGTTTGAGGTTTAGCTCAAGAATCTGCAACTTGCGAGGATTTTCAAAAATAAAAATGCATGGGTGTCAAATGTGAGAATTGTTGTATTGAGTTTTGTTTATTGTTACAATATTTATTGTTATCCATTATGTAACACATGAAAATATAGGTCATATCCAACCTAAAATGTCCATTAAATGTGCTGCTGTGCCTTTTTCCTGTTATGTTTACTTATCCATTAGAGGGACAATATAGTCACCAAAACAACTTTAGCTTAATGAAGCAATTTTGGAATATAGATCATGCCCTGCATTCTCACTGCTCAATTCACTGTCATTTAGGAGTTAAATCACTTTGTTTATGCAGCACTAGTCACACCTTCCAGCATGTGACTTACACAGCTTTCCTAAACACTTCCTGTAAAGAATCATCTAATGTTTACACTTCCTATATTGCAAACTCTGTTTAATTAAAAAACAAAATCTCCTCCTCTGTTAATAGCTTGCTAAACCATGCAGCCTCCTGTGTGTGATAAAGGTTCAATTTGCAGAGCAGGAGATAATTACTTTTAAAGTAAATTACATCTGATTGAAAATGAAACCATTTTCATGCAGGCTGTATCAGTCACGGTTAGGTGAGGTGGCTAGGGCTGCATAAACAGAAACAAACGATATTTAATACCTAAATGACAGTGAATTGAGCACTGAAACATCAGAGGCATGATCTATACACCAAAACTGCTTCATTAAGCTGAAGTTGTTTTGATGACTATCGTGTCCCTTTAATAAATAAGTGTTGGTGAGAACAGATAAATAAAATGTATAACATTACCTTGCATACAAAAACAATAAAGCAAGCGCTCAATTTTCAAGGGTTAATTTGTGAGCCATGCAGTTATATGAGTGTAGGGTGCTAAATGAGTAAAAGTGACCTGTGTCCCCTAACAGGTTAGCAAATACCATATAAGAAATAAACCCAAATCACATCAAAAGAGTATTGCACAAAAGATATTTATTCAAAAGGCGTTGTGCCGAAACTTGTCGAATCAGTGCCCCTGTGTCCATTAGAGAGCAGTGTTACACTGCATGAACATTGTTAACCTTGACAGAGATGAGTAAAGGGATTCTTTAGGGTGGCATTGATCACTTTTTAATGAAATATATTGATAATAATGAGGAGTAAAACGATATCAATGACCTGCTCTCGTTGAGATTTTGAAGCTTCTGTTATGAGTTTTGACCAGATTAGAAAATGACTAAAAGTGGAGCATTCTCTATTGCCTTGTTTCCACTGAGCGGATTGGTTCGGGTTGGTACAGTTTGGAAGGTTTAGAATGGACCAGCCCATTCTGGTGAGCGTTTCCACTGCAAGTCAGACCTTCAAGGCCATGCGGGGTTTAGAAAAAATGCTCTTCCTGTCCACCAATCAATGGATTGTATAGTAGATCCGCCCCAACCGAAACGTTCCATTTTCTATGGCCCTACATCTGAAGCAGGACCCTAAATGGATTGGTACGGTTCGCTTGTATGGACCACTTTCATAATTGGAAACACCCAAAATAGCGAAACGTACCGAACTGAACCGAACCGATCCGCTCAGTGGAAACGAGGCATATGTTTCCCATTGACTGTTTCAGTTTTAGTACATTGCCCCAAAATTATTCTTGAGTCCTATCATCATCGAGAATTTGATTGTGACCCGTGCATACTTTAAAAAACATTTTAAAAAATCTGCTTTTTTTTGTCTGATGGCCTGTTTTAAAGGGTTTGTACAAAAATCCATTTTGTAGTATTAGTCTGTACACAGAAATCACCCTCTCAAAAAAGACACATCAAGAACCATAATCGGTTATATTTTTTGCATAGACAAACTCTGTCATATATATGTTAAAATTTATGTAAAGGCACTAATCATGGGTCAAAATATATTTACCTTAAGGTAAACCTGTATTTCTCCTATTCATTATAAATGTTGTTGCTTGTTAAGATTATTATTTTTTGTTTATTTATAGTGGAAATTAGTACCGGTAATTGTTTTTATTTATCAATACTGAAGGCTAGTAAAAAGTATCTACTCAAGTACTTGTCCAAATTAGTATGGATATTGTCTTTGCTACTTCTTCTTAGTAGCTACATCCTATTTTTGAATCTGTGCAGTCTCCCAACATTAGATAATGGCAAGCATAGACCTTTGAGATACTGGGGACTAGTGACCTTTTGCACTGATTAAACTTTTTTGTGTGACTTTTATTGTGATGTTTGTTAGATCTTTAAAGGGACATTATAGGCACAGACTGTGGCAGGGGGTCACTGTAGTGTTAGGAATACAGTTTTGTAATCCTAACCCAAAGTGTTCTTTTAATATATTTTTTAAAAACAGAGCATCACATGGAAAAAAGTTATCATAAGACATGGGCGATTTTCATTAGTTTTATTAAATTGTGTCATTTACATAGATGTGACAGTTCCCTTTGGACTTTTCTTTTTCTTTTTTTCAGTAAGAGTCAGCATTAAAATTGAGATTCCAGTTTGGCAATTAATTAAATCTCTAAGTCAGATTGGTTAGAATTACATGTATTTTGCCAATAAGGCTTCAAATAAATATATCATTTATAATCTGCTGATGAAAGTAAAAAAGAAAAAAAAAAGTGTATCTGGTAAAATTTTCTCTTATTGAACTGTACATTGATCCAAAAAAAGATTTGGAATCACTGGCCTAGGGTCTCTGAAACTGCTATGTTTACAGCTGCAGGGTTAAAAGTAGGAGGGCCTGTCACCCAGACCACTTCATTGAGCTGAAGTGGTCTGGGTGCATATAGTGGTCCTCTAAATAATAATAATGTGAAATATAAAATTTCTTTCCAAAAAAAACAAATGTTTTTCTCCCACTCTATTTATTTATGAGTTATTTATTATGCAATAAATGGTGGTGATGTCCATACAGAAATGCAAAATGTCCAACTTTGCTAAGTCAATCTAAATATCTTTTAGTTATTTAATGGGAAAACAATGTACCGTATTTCTCATTTTATTAATTTGCTTATTTTTGTAGGTCTAAATTCCTGGGACGATATTGAAAAATTAAATTGTCTGCCAAGACTTGAAGAAGTCAGGTTATTAGGTATTCCTTTAGTTGAACCATACAGTACAGAGGAGCGCAGAAAACTGGTTATAGCAAGGTATGTGCATGGTTTGTTCTGTGCATTGGAACTTATTTTTGTACATACATATACACATTTAAATTAATAAATAAATGTAACAGAAAAAATTCCACCTGTGAGGATGGGTCCAAAGGATAGGAACCGTCTCACTGGTGGAAGAACACCTTAATGGACACTCCAGGGGTGTCCTGGGGCTTAACCCCTATAACTTAGAGAACAAACAAACTACTCAAACAGCTGGAGTGATCCAGACTGGCCGAGTATACTACTGGATATGATAGGGAAATAAAGAAATTAATGCAATCTAGTAAAAAAACCAATAGATAAATAAATGTGAAAACTTGCCTTAATGGCTCACCTCTATAGATATCAAGTGATACCCTAGTACCTACAAAGCTCAAAGGAATGCTAACTGGCTAATGACTTTATTGGGTAAAAGAATGGTCAAGTCCAGAGCTAAGAGCGTAAAGGGTAGGTGTATGTCATTCAGCTGACATGGGTATCTGGGGTATGGTCACTTATGTAGAACCTCAAAGGTTCCTGTATGCCGTGTGGCTGGTAAATGACTCCAAACTTATAGTAGTCTATAGATATGCAGTTTACAAAACTGTAGTAAATCGAGTCATAGACCAAGCTGGCATATGGGGCAGCATATAGCAATTCCCTGTATATAATAAAAGGAGAGAATCTAGCATTTGGGAAGGAATTCGAAATATCCCCCAGAGTCTATTGCTAGGCAACTGTAACGCTAAACAAATAATGGTTACAGTAGATACAAGGGAGACCCCCACCTATTCTGTGAGAATAAATGCTCTACAGACAGTCATAAAGTGACCAAAACCCAAGGAAAGAGAGAGGTGAAAGAGACAGAGATTATAGTGGCTCCATGTGCAGAACCATACTTAGAATGTTGGTTGCCTGCACATGGTGATAGATAGCCCTAAGTGAAATAAAGTGAACGAAAAGAGCCCATAGAGCCCGACGCGCGTTTCGGTGCTTGCTTAGATGCACCTTCGTCAGGGGCCCCTGACGAAGGTGCATCTAAGCAAGCACCGAAACGCGCTGACGAAGGTGCATCTAAGCAAGCACCGAAACGCGCGTCGGGCTCTATGGGCTCTTTTCGTTCACTTTATTTCACTTAGGGCTATCTATCACCATGTGCAGGCAACCAACATTCTAAGTATGGTTCTGCACATGGAGCCACTATAATCTCTGTCTCTTTCACCTCTCTCTTTCCTTGGGTTTTGGTCACTTTATGACTGTCTGTAGAGCATTTATTCTCACAGAATAGGTGGGGGTCTCCCTTGTATCTACTGTAACCATTATTTGTTTAGCGTTACAGTTGCCTAGCAATAGACTCTGGGGGATATTTCGAATTCCTTCCCAAATGCTAGATTCTCTCCTTTTATTATATACAGGGAATTGCTATATGCTGCCCCATATGCCAGCTTGGTCTATGACTCGATTTACTACAGTTTTGTAAACTGCATATCTATAGACTACTATAAGTTTGGAGTCATTTACCAGCCACACGGCATACAGGAACCTTTGAGGTTCTACATAAGTGACCATACCCCAGATACCCATGTCAGCTGAATGACATACACCTACCCTTTACGCTCTTAGCTCTGGACTTGACCATTCTTTTACCCAATAAAGTCATTAGCCAGTTAGCATTCCTTTGAGCTTTGTAGGTACTAGGGTATCACTTGATATCTATAGAGGTGAGCCATTAAGGCAAGTTTTCACATTTATTTATCTATTGGTTTTTTTACTAGATTGCATTAATTTCTTTATTTCCCTATCATATCCAGTAGTATACTCGGCCAGTCTGGATCACTCCAGCTGTTTGAGTAGTTTGTTTGTTCTCTAAATATATATATAAATATATGTATTTAATACCAATGTATGGGTGTGCATATATATATATATATATATATATACATATCTATATCCGTGTATGTATGTATATATATATATATATATATATATATATATATATATATATGGAAGCAAAATCCAAAAAAGTCATGGTGGGGAAAAACTGTGATTGAAAACCCTTTCCACCTGAAGTCTGTGGATAATTAATACAATGTTAAGTAAAAATCTGCACACCAGTCAAGCCATAAGACTTGCTTTTCTGACAGAAATCACAATACTGCAGTGATTCATGTGTGGGCATATGCAAATTAGTTCTAGGCCATCCCCATTATAATGGGCTTTAAAGCCGTTACGGCTTTGAGCCCCAGCGGCTGCTCTCTACTCACCTCCGCCACAATCTGCTTCTGGGGGACTGCCTGACAGCCCAGGCAGTCCCCCCTCTGCAATTTAGGCCCTGCCTGGGGGCCTGTGCTGGTGCAGGCATTGAAGTTAGGTTGTCAGCCGCCATTTTGCTGGGCCCAGTGCGGGCGGAGTGTGAACTATATTGGGCCACAGGAGCCAGTAGCGGTGTGTGTGCCAGGTCGGTGGGAGGGGGGGGGGACGGAAGCTCTTAGTATGATCTGCCGAGAGTTGTGGCGGCAGGAGAGCGGCCATCTCCCAAGTGCCGTCCATGCATCCAGGCCGCAAGAGTTGTACGAGCGGAGCTGCTAGGGGTTTTCACCTGTGTGGTATCTTCATGGAGGGCATGATTTCCCCCGTCATTTGTCAGCCAGCTTTTGTCGGGTTTCAGCTCTTGTTCGGGAAGAATTTGCAAGATTTGCAGTATAACGCAAGAGTTGTTGTAGCAGGCGTCTGCTCTGCTTTGAGATCAGGCCCTGCCCCCGGACATACCCCATTTTGAATATCATGGGTTGTCTACTTTTACAAATGATATGCCTAGGGGTTAATTTTCATTCCTGGGCTACCATACGGTTTCAACGGCAACATAGGCCAAGCAAACCAATCTGGCAAATTTCAATGGAAAAGCCCTATATTTGACCCCTGTGAGTTTCCAAAAACTCATAAAACTTGTACATGAGGGGGTACTGTGGTACTCGAGAGACATTGCTTAATACAAATATGTGTATTTTATTGCAGTAAAATCTAACAGTATTATGACATTCACAGTTAAAATGTCATGCAGAACTTGAAAACTAACACATTTTCTTAATTTCTCATACTTTTTAAGATTTTATTCACATTCAATTATGTTTCATATATAAATATGTGATAAGAAATGAAAGCCCTGTTTTTCCTGAACAAAATGATATGTAATAAGTGTGGGTGCACTTAATATGAAAGAGGTGAATTACGGTTGGACAGACATATAGCGCAAATTCCAGGTTTTGTTTACGTTTTGTTTTGATCACAACTTATACAACTGGCAACATCCTTAACCCCTTAAGGACCGGACTGTTTTTGCGATGTTGTACATTTGCAACCAAGAATCTTTTTACACTTTTGTGGTGTTTGTGTTTAGCTGTAATTTTCCGCTCTTTCATTTACTGTTCCCATACAAATTATATATTGTTTTTTTCAGGATAAAAGGGGCTTTCTTTACATACCATTATTTATATAATCTCATGTAATTTAATTTTTAAAAAATGAAAAAATATGATGAAAAATTGAAAAAAATACATGTTTTTTGACTTTTATGTGAAAAATCTTTTACTCATCTACAAAAGCGAATGAAAAAAACTGCTAAATAGATTCAACATTTTGTCCTGAGTTTAAAAATACCCAGTGTTTACATGCTTTTTGCTATTTTTTTGCATGTTATAGGGCTATAAGTACAAGTAGGATATTGCGGTTTCAAAACATACATTTTTAAAATGTATCAATAGTGACATTGTAACACTATTATCTGTCATAAATCTCTGAATAACACCCCACATGTACATATTTTTTGTAAAGTAGACAACCCAGGGTATTCAATATGGGGTATGTCCAGACTTTTTTAGTAGCCACTTAGTCGCAAACACTGGTCAAAGTTAGCGTTCATATTTGTTTGTGTGTGAAAAAAGTAAAAAACTAAATTGAACGCTAATTTTGGCCAGTGTTTGTGACTAAGTGGTTACTAAAAAAGACTGGACATACCCCATTTGCAATACCTTGGGTTGTCTTCTTTTGCAAATGGTATGCCATCATGGGGGTAATTCTCATTCCTGGGCTACCATACGCTCTCAAAGGCAACGTAACCAACCTGGCCATTTTCAATGTAAAAATATTTGACCCATATATTTGACCCTGTAACTTTCAAAAACGCTATAAACCCTGTACATGGGGGGTACGGTTATACTCAGGAGACTTTTCTGAACACAAATATTAGTGTTTTAAAACTGGAAAATTTATCACAACAATTATATCATCAGTAAAAGTGCTGTTTGTGTGTGAAAAATGCAAAAAAAGTCACTTTCACTGACAATATCATCGCTGTGATATGTTTTACTGTTTTGAATCACTAATATTTGTGTTCAGCGAAGTGTCCCGAGTAAAACAGTACCCCCCATGTACAGGTTTTAGGGTGTTGTAGAACGTTACAGGGTAAAATACAGTGATGGCAAATTAAATTCTCTGGACTTTTGGCCTGGGTTGGCAGGCAGGTCCCTTAAATTGCAAACAATAAAATAACTTAATTATGTAAAAATATTACATAAATACGCACGTAGAATTTAAATATATATGCATATTTATATATTTGAAGTCTACGTGTATATTTATATAATTATTTATGTAATTTTGTATATGGACATATGAATAGTTCGTATTCTTTTTATTTATTTATATATACATAGATATATATACAATTTCATTCTAAGTGTATTTTGATATAAATATATATATTAATATCAAAATACAGTTAGAATAAAATTTCGTATAGATATATAATTTTTTTTTCAATTTTTATTATTATTTTTACATGTTTAATTTAATTTAAATTACTTATTATTTGTATTTTATAATTATATATATATATATATATATATATATATATATACAATATATATAGTTATATATATATATATATATACGTGTGTAATTATAAGTGTATTTTTATATTAATATATGTACATATTAATATAAAAATACACTTAGTATGACATTATATATATATGATATATAGACATATATTATATAGGTATAATATATGTCTATATATCATTTATATATATACACATATATAATTATAATTTTTTTATTAACTTTAACTTTTTTTCTGATTTTACAGTTGCAGGGAGACTGCCTGTCAGCACAGACAGTCCCCCTGCAGGCAGATACACAGACACCTATTGTGACCATGTGGTCGCCCTGTTGAGCGATCACATGGCCACAGGGGTCCTAATCTGCCATGGGGAGACTGTCTGGACTGCAGGCAGTCTCCCCACAACGGGAGCACCGCCGATCGCCGCCGGGGGAACGACGGCGATCGGGTAAGTAAATCTTAAAGTTAGGACGGTTCAGGACCGTCAGCGGACGGCAATTGAAAAATGCCAATGACGGTCCTGAACCGTCCTCCGTCCTTAAGGGGTTAAGACCGCAGGACGTTCTATGCCGTCCTTATTTTGGTGGCTCTAAACGCCGCAGGGCGGCATAGAACGTCCTGCGATCTTTTGTACTTACCTGGTCGCCAGCGATCCCACGCCGGCGATCGCAGTATGGGGGACTTACCTGGGAGCCTAGGGAGTCCCCCTCTGTTCTCTTCGGCCCCCCAGGGCCATGTGATCGCGAGGTCCTTGTCCATGTCAATGCCAGCAGGGAGAGTGCCTGTAATGACAAGTACTCCCCCTGCTGTCTGAAAAAAATAAAAAAAAAATTTAAAACAGTGTAAATATAAGATTATATATACTTAGATCATTTATATATTATATATATATATATATATATACATATATATATATATATATATATGATCTAAGTATATATATACACATATACACATAAATATACATACACTGTCTACGTGTATTTTAATATTAATATATACATAATTATATATATATATATATTAATATTAAAATACACGTACAATGATATTGATTAAATATATATATATAATTTTCATTAACCGGGAAGCACCCAATCATTCACCTCCTCTCGGTCATGTGACGCGGAAGTATATGCCGGGTATCTGACATGCGCAGATACGCTGAGTGCACGCCGAAAATCGGAATGAACTGATTTCAGCTGAATAGGTGAGTGTCTATTGGTTATGTTATTTCAGATGTCCTATATAAGTGTGTTTTTTACTATATTTAATGTCTTTGGTGTCCTGATGAAAGCTCCGACCGGGAGCTGAAACGTTGACTGCAACAATACCTATTTAAAATAAATTGGAAAAGGAAATCCACGAGTGCCGGTAATACTTTTTTGTTACTTATAATTTTCATTATATATATATATTTATATATAATAAAAAATAAATAAATATATAAATACGTTTAAAAAAAAAAATAGATACAAAATATATAAACATGCATAATTTCGTTCTAACTGTATTTTAAAATTAATATATATATATTGATATCGAAATAATATATATATCTATATACATAAGTATATAAGTATATACGTATATATCACTATATATATACCTATATATAAATAAAAATAATAAAATAAATTATATACATATATATATATATACACATATATATACACACACATATATATATATATATATAATAATTCTACGTATATATTTATGTAATAATTTTACATAATAAGGTCATTTTATTAATTACAATTTGCAGGACCTGCCTGACAACCCAGGCCGAAAGTTCAGGGAATTAAATTTTCTAGCACTATATTTAACCCTGTAACTTTCCAAGACACCATAAAACCTGTACATGGGGGATACTGTTTTACTCGTAAGACTTCGCTGAACACAAATATTAGTGTTTCAAAACAGTAAAATATATTACAACGACGATATCGTCAGTGACAGTGAATTTTTCACACACAAATGGCACTTACACTGACGATATAATTGTTGTGATACGTTTTACTGTTTTGAAACAATAATATTTGTGTTCAGCGAAGTCTCCTGAGTATAACAGTACCCCTCATGTACAGGTTTTATGGTGTTTCCAAAAGTTACAGAGTCAAATATAAGGTTTGCGTTTCAGTTTTTTCATATTAAAATTCGCCAGGTTGCCTTTGAGACCGTATGGTAGCCCAGGAATGAAAATTATCCCCATGATGGCATACCATTTGCAAAAGTAGACAACCCAGGGTATTGCAAATAGGGTATGTTCAGTTTTTTTTTAGTAGCCACTTAGTCACAAACACTGGCCAAAATTTGCGTTCAAATTAGTTTTTTGCATTTTTAAATATTAACACTAAATTTGGCCAGTGTTTGTGACCAAGTGGCTACTAAAAAAGACTGGACATACTCAATTTGCAATACCTTAGGTTGTCTACTTTTTCAAATGGTATGCCATCATGGGGGTAATTCTTATTCCTGGGCTACCATATGGTCTCAAAGGCAACGTAACCAATCTGGCGAATTTCAATGTGAAAAAACTGAAATATGTAACACGCTATATTTGACCCTGTAACTTCCCAAAACACCATAAAACCTGTACATAGGGGGTACTGTTTTACACGTGAGACATCGCTGAATACAAATATGTATATTGTATTGCAGTAAAAGCAAACAGTATTTTGACATTCACAGTTAAAATGTCACGTAGAACTAAAACAATTTAAAAAAATCTTATTTTCTCCCATTTTTTTATATTGTTTTCATATTAAATTATGTTCCATACCTAAATATTTGATTTAAACGAAAGCCCTGTTTCCCCTAAATAAAATGATATAATAAGTGTGGGTGCATTTAATATGAAAGAGGTGAATTACGGTTGGACAGACATATAGCGCAAATGCCAGGTTTTGTTTAAGTTTTTTTTGGATCACAACTTGTACATTTGGCTGTGGTTTTAAGGGGTTAAGGGATTAAGGGATTATTGTATTGTATTGTGGTGGTTACATTTTGTGTGTGTGTGTGTAGGGAAGTTTGAGAATGACTGATTGTTGTGTGTGTGTGTATACGTCCCCCCTGCTCACCCTTCCTGGTAGAACAGTGGAGGGTGTGCATGATCCCTAGTGGTCCAGTGGCTAGTGAGTGGATCCCTGATTGTTCAGTGGTGGAACACCATCAACTGCATCAATATCAGGTACAGACCATTTTAAGAGCGCCCTCCACCTTTGGACACTCATTCAATGACTTGGAGCGTCGGCTGTGGTGCTCTGAGTAATCAACAAGCTCCAGGGAACCGCGAAGGACCACTTAAAGTGTTCTGTACCTGATATTGGTACAGACCACAACTCTCCCTCAGAGAACTGTAGATGTGAGATATTTTGATCTCACTGCCAGCTCAAGGAGGGACTTGTCTGAGCCCAAGGCCATAGACTGTCGCCTAATGGGAGATCCTGCTCTGTACTGATGCGTGAGACTTGCAGTCTACAGTCTTCAGACTTTCATGCACTTGCTTTTGGAGAGCATAGCCTGCAAGTCCCTCCATGTCAGCAGTGATGATGTATATTTGCCCCAGTTGCTGTCTAATCCCTAAATAAGCTCTGGTGCTATCAGTTACTTATAGAATACACATACTTAAAGGGATATTCTACTATAGTCATTTTATCTCACTGAATTGATTATAGTGAATGGCGTCCCCGGCCATTGTCTGTCCATTCAATGTTCAACATTTTTTTTACAGCAGTTTAACAATGAGTGAGTTTCCTTGGCCAAAGCACAGCCCCCACTAGAGGTACGACTAAGGCAGAGATTACACACTTTCTTACTCATACCAATTCATAACAGCAATGGGTGGCTGTGATAGATTGGATGCAGTCACCTGACACTCGCATTTTATCACCACCTCCCAATGCTATAGAGGCAAATGCTTTTTCATTAGCACAAGCAGTGTAGAAAGGATGGGCTGCTGGGGACTCCTGTTTATAAACAGTTAAACACTGAACAGAATGGCGGTGTAAGAGGACTCAATGCACTATAAGGAGAAGGAGACTTTACAGTGTCTAAAGTGTCCCTTTAAGTAAATGGACCAGTGGGCATTTATCTCATAATCCCGTAATTGTCGCAGCACAGCATTTTGCTGCGCATGCGCAATAACCTCCCAATGCTTTCCCATAGGAAAGCATTGCAATGGCTGTGATTGTAAAATTTGAAGATCTCAGCCAAGGAGGCGGAGTGTGTTGGATCAATCTTGAGGAGACCGGGGCAGCGCTGGAAATAAGGTGAGTAAAATAATCTTTTTAACCGTGGGCAAGGGGGGCCAGATGCCTAAAAATTATGTTTACAACTATAGTGTCAGTAATAAATGTTTGTATTCATGACAATATAATGTTCCTTTCATTAAAAAATATATTATTATAGTATTTATTTAAAACATGGAATGCATACCTAACATATATACATGTAGAATAAAATAGCAGTTTTATGTAAAGATTGCGGTTTGAAGATATATGAATAATAACATTATGTCAGTTACACAGTAATTGTTGATTTATTTGTTCATCTTTTACAGAAATATGTGGGGAACATTTTTTTGAAAATGGCATGGTGTCCATTTTCTTGCAGTATTTGAGAATGTCTAAAATATTTGCATACAAATAGAAATGCAATTTTTGTAATTTACGTTAGTTGTGCAAAAATAGATATAATTACCCAAATACTCAGTTTATGCTCATAAGTACAGAACCTGATGACGGCAATGTAGCTTAATAAAATGCCAACATGTAATAAGGCTGCTGGTCAGGATGAAGTTATTCATATTTTGACTAATAATATTTGGTTGATAAACTTTTCGATTGTATGCAAAAAGTTTTTGCTCTACCCATCCAGTCTCTCTCCATCATTTGCTCATCCTAGCTGTAAATACCTTCATATAACTTTCTTATCCACAAACCCAGCTCATAGAAATCCTCCGACTCTTCATTTTCTCTAAGCACTACCCCCCCACCAGCACCCACAGACTACTTGCACTGTAACCACTACAATTATCTGCAGTGGTTCTAGTAGCCTGTTCCTCTAAGTATCTATAATATGGAACTGTTTGCTTTGCTTTCCACGTTCTTCAAAAATGCATGTAGTTAACATTTCCTCAAAAGAGTTTAAAATGTAACAAAACGTTCTTGCTTCAGTGCATGCCTGTTTAGCAAAATAATTTTCAATACAGTTTTAAAAAATGTATTCAGTTGCTTTTAATATTAGTTGGGCACATACAGATTTTAAAATAAAAATGATTGATGTACATTAATTCTTAACTTCTTGCTATTTGTGTCTGTATGGGGTCATGACAGTGCATTTAAGTATTTTGGCAAGGAGATCTGAGAGCTAAAGCCTATTGATTTCACGAAAGGCAGATAAGAGCATTCTACTCACTTCATTTTATTGCAGCATAGCGATGGCCTAGCTAATCTTTTCCTCTCATGTGAACTCCTAGATTGCCGTCTGTTTCCAAACTGAATGGCAGTGTTGTCACAGAAGGCGAAAGAGAAGACTCCGAAAGATTCTTCCTGCGCTACTATATAAATCTCCCAAAGGAAGACGTTCCATTAAGGTGAGACCTTGAACAAAAGGGAAATGAAAGAGAGAGAGAGATAGCAGCAGAGGCTGATGCCTACACACAATTTACTGTCTTGGGTCGAGGGAACGTTCCAAAGTGTATGGAAAGGGGATATCATATTGATCAGGTGGGATAATAGTGACTATTGTTGTCGGCTCATATCTTATCCTTTAGTTAATGTGATCAAATCCAGCAAACCTGTTAACAGATACCATTAAATTGAACGCTTTCTGATTAGAGATGTCAGTCAATCATGTATATATACATCCATTTACCAAGCTGCTTCCTGAATCTGACTCTGCCTGGCAACCATGGATTGGGATTGCTACAGAAATGTAAAGAGATGTTTGTTGAAAAGGACATTGGAGAATTACGCTATAGATATCAAACAAGTAAAATTAATTCTAACTTTGATTTCATGCTAAACAGGAGTGGTAATGCACAGAATATTAATCATGTTTGTACAGTGCAAAAATGTAATCCATTTAGGATAATCGTGGTTGTATTTGTAGTAGGAAAGAGTTGTATATTAAGGCACATTACAGGTTTATAGAAGTTAAATATTCATTAATAATATCAGTTGTGGTTTTATTGGAGTGCTGCAGATGCTATAAATCTTCAATCCCTTAAATAGCACCCCTGTCGTGGATGGATTTCGTATTTGGGCAGTAGTTCCCAGCCTGTACAAATTAATAGTATGCAGTCCCGTTGGAAAGTATAAATATTTATACTGCCTGTGGAGCAGTCTGCAACAGTGCAAGTGTTCCCTTTGCAGTTGTGTGCAGCATATCACTCACTATTGGCTCTTTAGGGAGGTAATTTAGATTGAAGGTTGGCACTTAAGATGTTGCAGTCCACTTTCCCTAGACAGCAGTGAAGGCACCCCTCCTACGTTTCAGCAGTAATGAAAAGTGGTTAAAATAGTATCCATAAACATAAATGCTTCCATTTAATATTATTGGATACGCTTTCCAAATGATTTAATATTTTTAGTTAAAATTACACTATAGTCACCAAAACAACGTTAGCGTAATGAAACAGTTTCGGTGTATAGCTAATGTCCCTGCAGTCTCACTCCTCAATTCTCTGAAATTTAGGAGTTAAATCATTTTTTTTATGCAGCCTGAGTCACACCTCCCTGCATGTGACTTACACAGCCTTCCTAAACACGTCCTGTAAAGAGTAATTTAATGTTTACACTTCCTTTATTGCAAATTCTGTTTAATTTAGAATTTCTTAGCTCCTGCTCTCTTAAAAGCGTGCTAAACTCTGCAGGGTACTCCTTTGTGTAATTAAAGTTTGATTTACAGAGCAGGAGATAAAAAACATCTGATTGAAAATTAATTTGGTTTTTGTGCAGTGAGTGACAGCCAGGGGAAGTGGGGCTATGGCTGCATGGACAGAAACAGGAGTGATTTAACTCCTAAATGGCAGAGGATCGCGATTTCTGTGAGACTTCAGAGGCATGATCTATACACCAAAACTGATTTGTTAAGCTAAATTTGTTTTGGTGACTATAGTGTCCCTTTAATTCTTAAAATTATGTATTCAAAAGATTAAAATATCAAAAATATGTCATATATAGAAATAATATCAAAATGTTAAAAAATTTCAATATTTTTTATAAAACTGAATCATTTTAAAAGTTTTTGAAATATATGAAACATTAGAAAAGTTATCCATCAATATTAAACTGAGGTCATAGTTTGCTTCAAAAGGCATGTGTATGTGTCACATGAATATGTACTTGTGTGTATATGTATCAGCAAGTGTTTGTGTGCAAAGGACTAAGTAACTGTAATTATGTGCAAGGGAGAATGTAACTGTCTGTGTAATTGTGTGCCTGATAATAAATATCTGTGTGTGTCTTGGAGTGTGTATTTATGTGTGAGTGTATGGGACTGTGTTTGTGTGTTTAACTGAGTGTGTATGTAAATGTATTTGTTTATGTGAATTAATGTACTTTTGACTGTATGGAGAAATGAGGCATGTGATTTGGGAAGAGGGGATATGGAGAAGGTTATGTGGGATAGGGTGGTATAGTGCAAGTGATATGGGAAGTGATGATGTGAGGTAGGTGACATAGCAAGCCAGGGATGGGCCATGGCAGATCAAACATGCTAAATGAAGGAATATCTCATGGAAATCCAAAACAATCACAGTAATGATTTGATATTAAGATTTCATCATAGAGCTCAATGGCTATCCAATTCACATATCATTTTTTTGTGGATAAATGTATCAAAGAGCAGCAGCTTAACGGCACAGTGGGGGGGCCCATTGCGTAGCTCGTGCATTAGGGCCACCCGATGGGTATTGCTGACAGGGGCCCGGAAAGGCGCCGCAGCCTTTAAACTACACGACCAGCGTCCTATAGTAATGGATTCTGGAAGAAAGTGAACACAGGTCACTTCTTCCAAGATATAGAGAGTGCTGAATGGGAGGGAGAGGTGGCATAGGCAGCAGTGGGGAGAGAAGCAAGAAGTGAGCTGCAGAACCCACACACAAGCCTCTGCGACAAGCACCCCAAGTAAGCCACCCTCATGCAGACAAAAGGTTTGCTAGCAGAAGTGTGGCTGCAAATATCTGTATGTCATTGTGTATCTGTATGTCAGTGTGTGTATCTGTGTGCATGTGTCAGTGTATCTGTGTGTCATTGTGTGTATGTGTATCTGTGTTTCAAGGTGTGTGCATGTGTCAGTGTTTGTATTTGTGAGTCTATGTGCATGTATGTGTCAGTGTGTGTATTTGTGTATCTGTGTATTTATGTATGTGGCAATGTATGTACATACAGCCCAGCGATCAAACCCCAAAACAACATGCAAACATACTGCTGCAATCAAATGCAGAGATTACATGAAAACACACCCCAGAGGTTATCAGAAATTTACATTCTTTAACTGTAATCATATACTATCTTCCAGGACATTATTTGGCTGAAAATAAAAATTTCCAGTGGGATTTTAAGAATATTATGGTAAAGCTGATCTTATAAAATATGCTTCAAAAAAAGGACACTCCTCACTTACCGACCGGATTCCGTTCCTACAACCAAGTCGTAGAATTAATTGATCGATAAGTGAGGAGTTAAGGGATTTCTTGCTCTGCTGCGTTCTTCTATGCTCGGGGAAGGGTCCCTGAACATAGACAAACGCAACAGAGCAGGGAATCCCTCTAATCTATGTTCGGGGAAATTTCCCTGAACGTAGATTGAGGGATTCCCCGCTCTGGTGCACATGTCTGTGTTCAGGGACGCACAAGAGCAGGGGATCCCTCTAATCCAGGCGTGGGCAATCTTTGGCCCTCCAGATGTTTTGAACTACATCTCCCATAATGCTCTTAGGGCCATAATGCTCGCAAAGCATCAAAGGAGATGTAGTCCATAACATCTGGAGGGCCTAAGATTGCCCACCCCTGCTCTAATCTATGCTCGGGGAAATTTTCCCGAACATAGATTAGAGGGATTCCCTGCTCTGTTGCGTTCGTCTATGTTCGGAGAAATATCCCCGATCATAGAAGAACGCAGCAGAGCAGGGAATCCCTCTAATTCCCACGACGGCTCAGACTTACCACCCTATGAGAGAGCTGGTCGTAGATCGTAAAACGAGGACCACCTGTAATCATTCCTAACTTGATGATAACCTTAGATTATGTTTTGAAAAAATGGAGCATAGTTTAAACCCAGTTTCAGTAGGGTATTAAATGAGAATCATTTCCAAATTCTTGTTCTTTTATCCATTCCCATGAGAAACAATAGGGGAAATACACAGAACCAGTGCCATCTTAACAACATTATGGGCCCCCAGGCAAAGCAGTGCACTGGGGCCCTGCCTACACAACCACTCACAGGAAAAAAAAAATTAGCGACAATTTTGAACTACAGTATTGCACTGGTTTTGGTTTAATTTTATTGCTATAGGTGTATTTGTTTTAACTGTGGATATAGCATTGATGAAGTTACTTTGAAAAATTCTAATCTTTATTTTACTTGTTTGGTGTATGTTGCTTTTGTTAGTGTGAATGCACTCATCACATGGTCATTTTGTGTGATTTATATTAATTGTGCTTCGGTTTTTAAAGCAAAATGGCAATTATTGTGCTGATCTATAATTTTTTTGGGGGGGGGCAGGGGATACAGTTCATTATTTTCACTTCTGTCATGTTAGTTTCATTTGCATTGTCCTGTTCTATAATATTTTATGACATTTAACACTAAAGCTTAATTTTGCACCTTGAAGTTGACAAATCTTTGCCATCTCCTTACTATTTATATCTATCCAACAGAGAAAGTACAATATGATAAAACCTTTCAATCTGATCTTTTTATTCATTTTCACACTTACTGTTGACCACATCGGATTATCATTTCTGGGTCTCCAAAGCTCTTCGTTAATTAAAAGAATCAATTGCTGGTAGCTTCAGTGATACCAATTGACTAAATTAATGACTTTAGTTATGACATGCTTCATGGAGAGCAAGCACATCTCTTTTCCTTGTTTTTGTTATATGTCGCCCATGAAAAAATGCATGCATGGTTTCATTGGGGGTATATCAAACAAGTAGTGATTTTTTAAATGTATTTATTTATTTTGTGTTTAGGCAATGGATTGTCCCTTTAAGAAAAAAAATCACTAAGTAAATGTTAAATTTTCATTATAAAAGAGGGTGTAGGTGCCTGTAAGTAGTGTCCAAGCTATGATGTCAAGCTTATCTAAAACTTTAAAAAAAAAAAAGCTGAATATTTTAGTTAGTGAATCGTAAGGGTATTGCCATTATTAACAGATTGCCCCACTGGTGTCTTTCGTCTGGAACTGGTAGTGCCTTTGTGAGGGTTTTCTGTTATCTCCTGACCTAAAGTGGACAAGGAAAAATATGTATAGACTTTTTGTTCCTTGGCAGGGCACTAGAAGACATTATAAGTTCCCTGAATTGTGTAAACAGGCAGCTCTGGCAGTTTGGAGATTACTTTATAGATGTTTTCTGGACTTCAGTCAGCTAATTTGTGCTTACCACAGACACCAAGATTCCTTAGGAGTACCTTTTCTCCAGGACAGGTCATATCTTTGCTTCTTGGCATCTTTTGATTTCTCTGTAGCTTACTGAGCCAACTCAGAAGTTGTCTGAAGATTCTCGTTAAGTTTCTTCACATACTGGCCTCCCTCCCAAATATAAGAAAATATAAGAAAATAAGGAGAGAATCCAGTATCCTCATATCTGGTACAATTGTAAGCATGAATTAGGGTCTCAACATGTCTGCTACGTGTTCTCTGCTCAGATGTCTTCAGAGTCCACCAACATATCACGCAGGGTTCTGTTAAAGTGCTCTGGGCGTGCATCTCCTTGAGGATCATATGGAGCTGTCCTAGTCTGTTCAATATTTAACATCTTCAAGAGCTCCTTTGTCAGTTTGCTTTCAAAGTCTCTCCCTTGATCTGAATGCAAACAATTCGGGAGGCCATTATGAGCCAAGAGTTTCTTCCACATTATCATGGCCCTGATATATCAGTCTCTTTACAGAGGGAGTCCATACACACCAAGTCCATGGGACCTGAACATTTTTCAAATCCCCCATGTGTGCAACCCTCACAGGCAATGTCTTCCTCTGGATACATTTCTTGCATTTCTTGCTAGTACAGTAGGTTTCTACAGATTCTCCGTCCTAAGCCAATAGGACCAATCTTGGACTAACCCCTAACTATTGTCAACTATGTGGACTATGGCAGTCATGCAGGGACCGTAGTACCATTTCCTGATATTTTTGTGGGAGGACTAACTACTGTCTTCTGGGGTGGCCACTCTCATTCCGAAATCTACTCTTTTACTTCCGGAACAACAAGGTTTCCAGGGGCTATGCCTTTAGTTATTCTGAGTTCATTGCCTTTACAGCCTTTAGCAGGGATCCAAATATCGGGTCTTGGAGCTGGGCTTGCAGTTTCTCAAAATGTTTAATTACGGACTGCTAAGGGAGATGGATTTTGTAACTAAGAGTGTCAGGTATTGCCTCAGCGGTGCAATCCATGCAGTCTATAAAACATAAGTCTAAGAAATTTGCTGCTGTAGTCTGATAGAGGGCTCTAATCCCAGGACCTGGAGTTTCTTCCCACTCCTTAACTTTAAAGACTGGAGGCCTTCTAGATAAGGCATCTGCACCCACATTTTTGGGTCCCATCTTATACTTGGGGCGGCATTGTAATTAGACAAAGCAGCTAGCCATATATGTCCTGTGGAGTCTAGTTTGGCCATCATCAAGATGTATGTGAGTGGATTATTTTCAGTTCTCACCTCAAATTGTACCTCATATAGGTAATCTTGTAGATTGTTGATTATCGCTCATTTTAATGCCAAAAACTAAAACGTGTAAACTGGATCCCTTTTTTCACTTGTCAGACTTCGATTGATAGGCCACATAACTTAGGCCTTCTGGATACTCTTGCTAAAGAACTCCATTCAGGCCATTCATGCTGGCACCCACATGGATGATGTATTTCTGTATTGGGTCAGCATAAGCCAACACTGGAGCCTCTGTCAATTTTAGAGTCACAATTCATTACAGCAGCACCTCCATCTGTAGCCCCTTTTTGCTCCACCTAAGAAGAAGTATTGGGAGATTGGGAAATGTTGATATTAAACAGCGCCTCCACCTTTCTACCATTAGGAGAATCTGGAAATAAACCAACAACACTTTACTTGGTAGATCAATAATAGTGATTCAACATCCACTGGTGAAAGTTCCACTCCTAGATAATACAGCTCTCTATAACCTCTCACCTCAGATAGTCCAGAATGCCCACCCTTACTGTGTGGCTGTCTCACTGCAGGTGATGAATTGCCGCTGCTTTGGCAGGAGTAAACAGTCCTGTTTTCTTGCATTCTCTCTCTCATCTCAGAAACTCTCGCCAAAAAAAAAGAAACATGGCAGAGCTACTTGTAAGAAAAGGGGGTGGATCTACATATAAAATGAACGGAGTCAAGTCAGAGACTCGAGGGAGCTTACCGGCTACATGTTTGTATTCCTAACACTATAGTATTCTTTTAATATAAACCTAGTCTGTAGATGTTACACTGGACCGAAAGTTCACCTTTCAACAGGACAATGATCCTAAGCACACAGCTAAAACAATGCAAGAGTAGCTTATAGGCAGCTATGTGAATGTCCTTGAGTGGCCACCCAGAGCACAGATTTGAACTCAATCATATATCTCAAAAGACCTAAAGTGCCTGGGGCGTGGCAGGAACCCGAGCCGGATGGTCGCAGACTGAACCAGCTCCGCCGAGAAGGCTTGCTAAAAGCATGATTACAAGCTTCAATTCTGCAAAAAAAAAAAGCCGCTAGCAATAGCTATTAGAGCAAACCAGGATATTAAAGGGGTCACCATAGGAGGCAAAGAATATAAACTTAACTTGTTCGCGGATGACATCCTACTCACCCTGACCAACCCATCAATATCACTCCCAAACCTACACAAAGTAATACGAGACTACAGCAGACAATCATATTACCAGTTAAACCTAACTAAAACTCAGGCCATGTGCATAAACATCTCCAAAGAGGAGGAGCAGAGGTATCGACTTACATTCCAGTACGACTGGAGAGATGACTTCCTAACATTATTGGGTGTAAAACTAACAAAAAAACACACGGACCTCTTTGCTACTAATTATATTAAATTAGCCAAAGAAGTAGAGCATATACTACACTCATGGCAGAATAAATTTCTATCATGGTTGGGCCAAATAGCGGCTATCAAAATGACAATCCTACCGAAAATCCTCTACATGTTCCGCTCCCTGCAGATACCCCTGCACAGACATACCTACAAAGACTACAATCTAGTCTGATTAAATTCAGTTGGGGGGGGGGGGAAACATCCAAGGGTCCCTAGAACACTACTCATGAGACCGTCAGACAAAGGGGGTCTCGGATTCCCAAACCTTAAGGCGTAATATGTGGCAACTCAAACAGCTAACGTCCTGGTTATGCACTCCAACTCCTACACCCCCAATGGATAGAGATAGAGGCCAGTTGCAGTGGGACAGCAGACCTTGCGGACAGCAGACCATGTGGATACCCAAACACCTGTGGCGCACACCATTAAGCACTCTGCCCACCACTAAACTTCTGCATAACATGTGGGATAATCACAGAGACACGCTTTGCTCCGCCAGACGTGGTCCCTGGCAACGCCACTACACACATTTAACCTCTGCAATGATACATTCCCACATAGAGCATGGAAAGCGTGCAACCTCACGCACCTACACCAACTGTGCAACCCACAAGGCATACACACGCTCCCGACCATACAGTCCACACACGATCTACCACAGCGGCTAACGTTTTCCTACTGGCAACTCAAAACACTAATAAGCAACACCAAAGACAATGATCCCACACCCACGTTCTACACCACTTTCACTACCTTCGAGAGGATGTGCCTACACCAAATCCCAACCCAAAAAACATTGTCGGTATGTTACAAACTGATTACCGCACACAACAATGAATCTAAGTGGCGGTTCCAATCAGATTGGCACAAAGACATAGGCAGGGACCTCACACTGGATGAATGGAACCGCATCTACGCAACCCACAAGGGACTCACTTCGTGCGCCTCCCTTCTGGAGTCAGCCCGAAAATTACTCTATAGGTGGTATATGACACCCGCACGACTTTGTCATTATGAAGTATTGCATGTAGATTGATGTGTGAGGAAAAAAAATTATTGAAACATTTGCAGCTTAAGGCTGCAACTTAAAAAATTAAGGAGTCTGAATTCACTGTATGGGATCCTTGCACCTGTAACTATAGAGCCACAACAGTAGTGTTGTGAGTGGTAATTTTTTTTTTTTTTAAGTCTCACCACATTCCTCCTGGCTGGTAGGTGTCTCCTCTCATTCCTGTCTGTGGCTTTTGACACTGTTGATCATCAACAGCTTCTTCTCATCCTCCGCAATATTGGTCTACAAGATATTGCTCTCTCCTGGTGCTCCTCCTACCTCTCCCAGCGCTCTTTCAGTGTTTCTTTCTCTGGCTCTGCTTCTTCTCCCCAACTCCTCTCTGTTGGTGTCCCCCAAGGTTCAATCCTTGGTCCTCTACAGTTCTCCATCTATACTGCCTCCCTTGGTAAACTCATTAGCTCCTTTGGCTTCCACTTCTACCTGTCCTCTCCTGATCTCTCCCCGTCCCTCTTGACTAGTGTCTCTGACTGCCTCTCTGCTGTTTTTAACTGGATGGCTGCCCACTTCCTTAACCCCTTAAGGACACATGACATGTTTGGTCCTTAAGGGGTTAAACTCAACTTGACCAAAACTGAAATTCTCCCTCAAGTGTTGTTACTCCTGTGTCTGTCTCCCTCCAAGTCAACAGTGCTACCATCAGCTCCACTGCGCAGGCTTGCTGCCTAGGTGTTCTCTTTGACTCAGACCTCTCCTTTAAGCCTCATGTTCAATCTATCACCAAATCCTGTCATTTCCATCTCAAAAACATTGCGCGCAACCGCCCCTACTTAACGCCAGATGCGACTAAGGTGTTGGTCCATTCCACTGTCCTTTCTTGCATTGACTACTGTAATCCGCTTCTCAGTGATCTTACATGCTCCCAACTTGCGCCGTTACAGTCCATAATGAATGTGGCAGCGAGGCTCATCTTCCTGTCCGCCTGCACCTCCCATGCCTCACCCTTCTGTCAGTCCCTACATTGGCTTCCTATAAAATATAGAGCTCAATTTAAAATTCTGGTTCTTGCCTTCAAATCTCTACATAATGCTGCTGGGACCTATCTATCCTCCCTTATAAACAAGTATGTTCCGTCTAGGCCCTTACGATCTGCTGAAGACTTACGTCTATCTTCTGTCCGTACTCCCACCTCTGATGCTCGCCTTCAAGATTTCTCGAGGGCTGCACCATTGCTGTGGAACTCGCTTCCCTCCTCTGTTAGATGCTCACCCAGTCTCCACTCCTTCAAAAAATCATTAAAAACCCACTTCTTCATAAAAGCGTATCAATTAAACTGTTAATAGCTCCTGAATGATTCCTCTTCTCCAATTGTCACTAGTCTAATACTATCCTTACCTTTTTGTGTAATTTTACCCCACTCCCTCTAGCAAGCTCATTGAGCAGGGCCCTCAATCCCTCTGTTCCTGTGTGTCCAACTTGTCTGGTTACAACTACATGTCTGTTCGCCCACCCATTGTAAAGCGCTGCGGAACTTGATGGCGCTATATAAATATCATAATAATAATAATAATTCCACAGAGGAGTCTAGTCGATAATCATGGAGGTAAGTTCATTCTATCAGTTTGTCTGAAGGGGGATCCGCTAATCTCATTCAAATTGGGTAAAGAAGCTTATTAAGCTTCATCTCAATGGTCATAAATCAGACACTGCCATCTTGAGGTCTGAGCCAGTCAAACCTGTTTCTTTCACTGTTTTCCTAAGCAGGGGTGTCAATTCCTCATGATACATTATTATTTTCTCTGCTCATTTTACTAGCCCAATGGCTATTTTTTTGCTGTGAAATAGACTTGGTAGTCAAGAGCTAGAGTTTAAGCATCAAACAGCGTTAGTGAGTAGCCTTGCCCCTTACTTAGGCGGTAATATATAAAACTTATCATCGTACTTTTTCCTAATTGTACCAATGCAAAATATTCCTTCCATCTCATTTTTTTTTTTGTTCATAAATTCATAGCTTCCAATATATAAAAAGCATTGCAAAATTGCAATTGACACATTTTGAGTATAAGGTTTTCTGAGACAGGTAAGCAGCTTTCACAGTCTTCCTTTTTATTTAAATAATACAAAAATTGCAAATGCATATTTTTTTCTAATAATTGTAATAATTTGTCATATTTTGGGAATGTAATTGATGGTAAAATCATCATGATTAGGTTAAAAAACAAACCATAGGAATAAAAAGTGTCTGAAAAACTGATTATTTAGAGCATTACAGAAAATGCATTAAAATAATAAAAGAAAAAAATCAATCAGTGTATGAAGGATGGAGTAACCGTTTTATTTACAAGAAAATGGTATACATGCACAAAATTAGCGCAAACATGATAGTGAATGGGATGATTTTTAGACATAATCCCGTTCGTTCTCAACATAATCTTTAATAGTTTTATCAGGAAAACATGCATTAAAGTAGCTTAACCCCTTAAGGACACATGACATGTGTGACATATCATGATTCCCTTTTATTCCAAAAGTTTGGTCCTTAAGGGGTTAAAGGACATACTGTTTTTCTGTATTATGATATCCAAATAAAATCAAGTTTATTTAAGAAAAAAAAAGTCTTCAGTACATACATGTATGCAGCAATTTTATTAAATGATTCACTGAGAATTTTATTAGGTCAATAATCTTGATTACTTTCCATTCTTTTTTTTTTTTGCCTTTCTATAAAATCATTTAGGTCAGAATAATATACATAAAGAGTGGCTACATGAATATAATATGGGAACATTTATTTAGTCTGATCATACGTTCAACATCTATGTATTTGTTTTAGAAGCTACACTGTGTGCTATAACAAAGACCAAAGTACAGTCTCGACTCACATGCCTCATTCAGTAGGATGGGAATCCGCTTCAAATAATATGCAGCTTTAAATCCAGAGCCTCCACGCAGAGACCAACTACTCTGCTATCAATGAGTCCTTTGTCTGTAGCTCTCCATCTGTGCAATGTGAAAAGGAGACACCGAGAGGACTTGTGCAGCCATTAATGGTTGAGTCTTTACAGTTCACAGAACCAGTATGCTTTCCCTTGCTGCCTCATTCTCCAGTTACAGGTTGCTGGGCTATTCTCCCTTGTGCATCATCAAATTACTGAGATCAACATATTAAGGTCTCCACACATTTATGTCAATTTACATTTCAACTTAAACAGTTCAAAGGTACAATTATTGTTATGGAAATAAATAATATAAACTCAAAATCAACAATGTGTGGCCACAGAAAATTTTGTGACATAGCTGAACAGAGCACTTTGAAAGTTTTTTCTCATTTCTTACTGCAATCTTTTATCATATCCTGTAAAGTACGCTTTCATCTTTTAAAGCATTTGGCATCACATGTCTTATGCTTCACTTGAGGTTTTTCCTTCTCTCATATTTCAAAATTGGTCATTTGGATGAGCTGCTCTATATTTTAGATTTTTTTTTTTTTTTTTCACTAATGTGCCTTTATAGGAATACCTTTGATAAAAGTAAAGTTAAATTGAGCCAGAATGGCTTCTGGAAAATATACATTTTCAGTTTTGCAGTCCTATACATTGCTTTTTGCTGTTGTATTTTATATTAATGCCATCTCTGCAAATCCGTGTGTCCGCAAAATAGTTTTTAATTGCTCAGTTACAATACAAGTCCAATAAAATAACCCACTTAACGGAGATTTCTTTAGTGGTAGGGACTTTACGCCAGGGTTGTCTAAAACGTAGAAACCTATATGTTTTAGAACTTCAACTTTCTTGATTATTTGCTTTTCTAAAGGCTTGCAAAGCATCATAAGCTATGTAGTTCTACAATATCTGCTCACCTACCTTTTGGACACCCCTTTACGCAGTACCCACTTATACCTTGCATGTAAGTAAAGTGTTGTGTAGTATACCCTTATCCCAAATTAATGTAGAGGAGAATTGTTTAGATGAGAATTGTTTAAAACATATGCCTGATGTGTAAATATGAGTAATATATATAATATACAAATAACATATTTGCATTTGGATTTAAGCAACACATGTGAAGGAATATATTTGTATTTTTATCCAAGATAGTAGGAACACTTAGGAGTCTCTTCCCAAACAGTGAGTTGTGATGAGTTGACAGTAGGAAACATTTCTAAATTATTTTATATTCCCCAGCGTGGCTAGTTTGGTCTAAATTTCTAAAGTCAATAATCACCTCACCTCAATAACAGTATTTATGTGGTATGTGGTATATGTAGGTAATGTGTTTCCTTGTTGTAGCTACAGACTTTTCAATATGAGTGATAACATTCATAAGTCTCTTTCACAACAGGATAACCATATGTATCCCAATGAAGGTCTTGTCTGTTTATTGCACCAGGGAAATCCACACACTTTGTTGAGGTGACCTCATATGCTAGACAAAGGGCTGCTCTGTTGTTCCTACTTTTATGGTGAATCCCTTGGAGAATCACAAACAGCGAGGCCCCTGTCAGCTTGTGAAAGTGCCATAAGCCTGATGTCATTTAACATGTATTTTAACTCCCTAGCATTTTACATTTTATCATTGTTTAAGTAACAATGAGCATGAGTGTTTTTGTGTGTATTTGATGAGTCATAAAAATACTTGGGAAGGAGAGGGAAAAAATACTTACCAAGTTCTATGCAGGGGTTTCAAACAGATTCATGTTTCTGGAACCGCAGACAACTAATCTAGTGGAAACTATTTTGGGTAACAATCCTGGAGATGACAAAGAATACTTGGTCTCATGGTAGTAGCAATGGATTCCCTTGCCATATTCCACGTCGGGCCTGTTTTTCTTTCTTTACGCAGCGTGGCAGGGATTATGGCTAACTCTCTAAACAAGGTTATCTGGTCCCATAATCTCTTCTGAATGTTTTTTTTTTTCATCCAACTGTTCCATTCACAGACTCAGTTGGTTAGAGGTAACCACAAACACCAAATCACTGGTTTCCTGGTCCTGTGACCTATGTTTAATAAGGCATTTCACACAACATCCCAAATCTAATGGAAAAGTAGTATCATGATGTTGGACAGTGAGCTTCTCCATTCTGTCAGCATACCAGTTTTGATGTGAAGCTTAACAATAGACAGGGCTGCACCTTCCAGTATTTGACCACACATGTAAGCTGCAGTGTACATTCTATGTACTTTCTAGAGATGTGGACTGGACTAGATGAACTATTCAATAATGTGAATTAGTGCATTAATCAGGTGACAGACCTTGGCGGTCATGGTAACTTGGTGTTCAAAGCCGCTATCAGTAGTTTTCTTGAAAGCTTATGAATATTTGGTCCAAGAACATAATGAAAATTAGAATACTGGTGTAGTGGAGCTACTTGTACCTCCGCCAAGGACTGCTTCCAAGCTGGAACAGGGGACAAACAGCAGCACTTCTGCCCACAGTTGCCGTGGCTTGACTGGGGCTCTGCAACCGCTCTTTCCTGGAACCGAATGGGGAATTCGTTCTAGCAACCACCAGGCACTGGATGACACTCAGTCCTGGGAGCTCTAGTCCTTACAAGGACTTTCCCTGTTGAAACCTCCACACTGCAACAAGCTTGAACAGTGATTAGCCCTCTCCCTTTCCAGTAACCAGACAACACATAGTTCTGGGAGTACAAGCTGGAATACTTTAATGACAACCACAACTGGTCTTATATACATGTCCCCATGCAAGTGGGCGGGGGGTCCCCCTGGACCTGAGCATAAACCACAGTAAAAGTAAAAACATATGCACAATTACATTGGCTCTCAGGTCCAGAACAAAATCAGGTAATCCCTCCTCTGTACCTGGGAGACGATTGGATTAGGAACTGTGCTAATCTAATCCAATTATCTTTAAACACAGAAAAAAAACATACTTTTTCACAAACACCCCAAAAGTAGCCTAACAATACATAAAATCCCCACAAAAGTTATATCCCCTGATAGCCCTGATCTGGGTGACTAGCAAATCCAAAAATCACCCAGATCAGTTCAGGGGTTCAGGAATTTCCTGGAAGTCATATATTTGACCGATATATTTGGTGCCATGCCCAAATCAGTTCCATAGAATCAGGGATTGCGGTCGGTCTAGTTCGGTAGTTTAAAAACGAACAAACTACCGAACATAGTCAATAGTCTTACCCTGGAGCTTGTTCCCCCCGTTCATGGGAACGTTTCCACCGAAACAGTGTCTTTCTAAGTGTTGTCGAACCGAACGCAGGAGATCATGGAAGTCCAGCGGTGTTCGGGAGTTTCAGTATCCGAAAATAGTTCCATGAACTCGACAACCAAACAACGCTGCCTGCATTCATGCACACAAGATGGCCCCCACCTCGTGGTTGTTCATAGGAATTTCGACCACACAGACAAACACTTAAAACACTGAGGTGGAAATTGTTACAAAGTATCAATTAGGCTTAACAAGCTCCAGGGTGGTCACCGGTTCGTGCGGCTGTTCAGTTCCCGAACCATACAGTACAAATAGACGAACTGAGACTTTTATATCACATTTTAAAAGGTCCATAGTCTGTGGGCAGGAGGCTGGCTCCTCTAGGAACTCGTGGTAAACTCACTTAAAAAGAGAGTTTGTCTAAACTTTATGTGTATTCTATTAGGATGGGAAGGTACTATTGAGGCTTGATTGCTAACCAAGGAAAAGATAAATGCCTGCACAGTAAGGAAGTGATCCTATCTTTGGAGAGAAAAGGCTTTGATATTTACAGAATAACATAAAAGATAAAATAGGAATACACTGTACAATAAAACAGTAATAATTCATTAATTTTAATTTCCTCTCCACTGCTAGAAACACACCAGGCTGTAATGCAACTTAAAGTTTCCACATATATATATATATATATATATATATATATATATATATACATATATATATATTGTATTTAAAATGGCTAATGGACACATCTGTATGTTTTTGTTTCAGATATCAGGAGCTGGTGACAAAGTATGGCAAGCTGGAACCATTGGCAGAAGTTGACCTTAGGCCACAATGTCGAGCAAATGTTGACATTCACTTTGCGGAAAAGGTGGAAAAAATGAGCATCCGGGTAGACCAGACAGTTGCTGAATTTAAGAAGCAGCTAAAGACTTTGGTCCCTCTATCTACAAACAACATGCGAGTCTATTACCTGGACCACGAAGCTCCTTTTGGACCAGAGGAGATGAAGTTCAGCACACGTGCTCTACATTCATACAATGTACGAGATGGAAACAAATTCTACATAGAACCTAAAATTAAATGACCTTGCCTTGCTCCTCTAAAAGTAACATAATTATATGTATATCACACATTTTTTTTTTTAATTTGCCCCGATTGCTTTTGTTCAGTCCATTACTGCCACCCTGAGGTGTTACAGATCTGAAACCACATCACCAATGCAGGGGGCATGCCAGAACATAATCCTCAGTTTTAGACTTGCAGTATACAGATTACTTGGGTATTTCACCTCATCAGCTAAAAATAGCTAAATAAAATGGGAGGACACTTCTGGGCAGCCCGATGCATTTGTGGTTGTGCATGGAATATAAACTTTCTAGCCAAAACTGCAATCACAAACTAAATACGCTAGCAGTATTGTGAACTGAACTCTTCTGCCTTGCCTTGGACATAAAACATCAAATGTTTTTAAGGATATACTTCCTTTTTAACAGTGAGATAATTAAATGTTTTGTAAATTCTTTTATTAATTTATTATGAAACCATTTCTCTTGAATTTTATTATTTACCTCATTCATGTTCTCAATGCTTAAGGGGCACTCCAGGTTGGGAATAAACCATTTAATTGTTTAGATAATGCATCTAAAATATATGTGAAAACAAAATCTAAAACAATAAAATATATTCACATTGTAAGTTACTGCATGTTTCCAAGTTTTGCATTAACTGCAAGTTAGCATTCAGATATGTTTTTTTTGGGGACACTTCAAAGTGCCATACCTCCCAACATTTGTAGGTATGGATTCAGGCCGCGGACAACAGGATAACAGACAGCTGATTCTCTCCCCCCAGAGCTAAATTAGTATGCCATGACAGTACACTAACAACAGGGACTGTCCTGCCTAAATCAGTACAGTCCCTAATTTAGGGACAGCCTCAAGTGCTACACCAGGGCTTGGGTGTAAATTTTAGTTCAATTGTTAGATTATTTTTGACTTTTGGGAACTGTTCACTGAAATACAACTTGCAGAATTTTTTTCTGGTGTTTCTGCTGATAACTGTCTAATTAGAGAAACACTGCAGATTAAGAGAAACAGAAAGGGGTGACATCATATTTCCATTACTTGAGCCAGCAATAATTATTTTATAATTGCTGAGATGAGGAACAGGGGTGACTGGATTAAGACGCAGAATGCTTTATGCAAAACTTACACAAAATCGAACATGAAAAAATAGAAGTAATTATTTAGTCCAAAAGTTGTAAAAATGCATACAAGTGATATTGGTGCCTGGAGTGTCCTTTCAGTCTTTAATTGGAGTGTAATTCACCTCTTGTTGCTACTTCTCTATAGCTTTCAGTTGTTTTCCCTCTCTACCTTTCTTTTGGAATCCAATCCTCTATTAATTTGGATTGGAAATTATCCTTTTTATCCCTACACCTGTACTATGCATTTCCAAGTTATTAAATAGAAAGAAAGGCTATGTTACCACAACTATATAGTGAAAAACAGTGATCAGGGATAGTAAGCAGACACATTGCAGTGTCATAGAAAATAAGTGCTTCAATAAAGAAAGTTAGGAATCCAGTTATAAAATATTCAACTTCACGTTCCTACATTGTGTTGTCCATTTCCTGTTTAAGTATTTAATCAGTATTTAATCATTGTAGAAAATATTTCCTCCTGGACAGGTGTTCCTATTTCACAATATTGAATGCATTCCTGTCTAATTTTCATTTTTCATTGTGTTTACTATTCTTTCCCTCTTTCTTGTTGTCTGCTCACAGTAGCTGAATTCTCTGTTCTAATTCCAATACATAAACTTTCCTCATTAAACTCTGTAAATTTTATTTATTTATTTTGCTCATCATGCTACAGTGGTTTTTCTTTTTGATGGTGTTTGGAAGATTTTGTTTCCTTCCTGGTTAAGCAAATATGAAACAGCAACAATGCCATTTGTGAAACATTTTCTCCAGGGGCATTGCTTCAACTCACATTTCACTCCAAGAGGTCACAGAAACAAGAACTCTTAGCTGTAGAAGATGAACAGTGAGTTGGAATTTAGCAAAAAGGAAAATAACACATTTGCCTAAGTAACTCTGCTTAGTTTTGAAGACTTGGTAATTAACCCTTCAGGAAATGTGACCATATATATTTTTATCTGGAACACAATTACAGGACCACTGGAAAAACCTAATTATACAAATATGCCTATGAAGGTTTCATCTGATTCAGTTTGTGTCATATAAAAATAAATTGAGAACTGATATTGTGTGCGAATAGTCACATTAACATTTTTGGGTTTATCCCTTAATTAAGTTTAATCTACATAAAAAAAAAAAATGTTTAGTAAGTTTTTGTTTTTTTCCCCCTCTGGAAACAGGGCTGTTCAAACACTGTGATACAACACAATTAAAAATAAGTTGGGAAAAGTTTATCAGCACTTTTACCGTATATGTTTTAAGGGCACTTTAGTAAATGTATATATGTATCAAGCATATTTGTATTAAGCATAGAAACTACCACTTTCAAAAAAATAATATTCAATTATATAATTTTTCAACTGTTGGGTGATAGCTCCTTGATCCAAGGACAAATCTGACTGCCATTCAAGTCAAGAAGGATTTTTTTTCTAGTTTGTTGCAAAATTGAAAGTGCTTCAGACTGGTTTCTCTTTGCCTTCATTTGGATCAACTGCAAAAAACAGATGTAAGGAAGGCTGAACTTTAAGAATATGTCTCTTTTCAGCCGATGTAACTACCAGCTCAATGGTTAGTTAAAATTAATTCAGCAGCAATTAAAAAGATAGTAAAACTAGTTTTAATTTTGTATTTAGCCACTCTTACCTTCCCCATTGCTGGTTTTCACAATGCAAAAGAAAAACAATCTCATTCCATTACAATTCTTCAGCTCTGTTCCGCTGCATTTATTTCAGAAAGGGCTTTCCCATGGCATTTCTGCCCAGGTTAGAGGGCTTTAACATTTCTATGCACATAGGCATATGATTACCTATTAATCTAGAACGCTATAATGGTTCATAACCTTTACTCTTTGTACAGTAAAAGGATCAGTATTGATAGAAAGTTTAGAATTGTGAAAATTGCATTAATGGTAAATCCTTCCTAATTTTAACATGGAGAATAAAGGCTACCTGCAAAGCATACTGCTTAATTGGCACAAGAGACTGTCCTCAATCATATGCTTTCTGTCATTTTAGTGGAGCACTGGTAAATGCAAAGATCAGGTACTTAGCCAAAGGAATCCGAATATACATAGGAAAAAAGAGAATTGTAGATTATGCTAACGTAGTGCACCTATAATCGTAATTTTGATGACAGGAGGCAAACATTTTGCATAACTCTCTTTACTTTAAAATCCAGCAGCACAGATCATAAGAGAAACAACAGAAACAAGTATCCAAATCCATAAAAGGCCCTGCCAGCTTGAGCATTTCCCTTTTTCTTTGTAGCAAACTAATATACACAGTCTAAAACAAGAACAAGTCCTGAAGAATAACGGTACAGCAAATAACATCCAGAATTTGAGAAATAGATGACCGGAAACACAACGTAAACAGATCCAGCCATGTGAAGAAGTCGATCACACTGAAAAGAAACAAAAAGAAGTGGAAGGCACCTGAAGTGACAAGATATCCACATTAATAATTACCATAATATAATCAAGTGAGGTAATTAAATAATTAAAATCAATCTAACCATTGCAATTCACCTAACTAAACTAGTGCGAAAAATAAAGACCCAGGGTGGGAAGCAAAGCAGGGTGGGAAAATATGCGCCTCCTGTCATTACTAAATGTAAGATTATAGGTACACCACATTAGCATAATCTACAATTTTACCACATGACAGGAGGCTTCATATTTAGCATTTTTAACACTGAGAATTTAGAAGTGAAAAAAAGCGGGAGAAGATTGTCTAAAGTAAAAAGCACAGAAAGTATATTCCTGTGTCCAATCCACACATCTCATAATGTCCGAGAGAGACGCACCCGCCGAAAAAGCATGTGATGCAGCCACGCCGCGGACAGAGTGGGCACCAAAACATGATTCTACCCCTGCCATGAACAACAACCAGCAAATCCATCTAGCTAAAGTCTACCTTTAGTGGTCATCTGAGGGATGTCAGGTCATGGAAAATCGAGCCGTCTAACTGCCAGTCGCTGGTGTCCTGCCAGTGGTGGGAGAACGAACCCGCTGTGAGGTTGGAGGTCCCTGGCAGATAATCCGCCCAAAGGGTGATGTTGCGGGAGAGACAGAATTTGTAGATGTCCTTCGTTGCCTCCGTCAGTGCTCGGGATCGGGCTCCACCGAGAAATGTTGTCCATGCGAAGCAGGATGCAGCAATTGGAGAGACCCTTGGCAAGGCTGCGGATGACGGTTCACAACGAAGCCTAAGGACTCTAGAAAGTAAATGACAAATTGCATCTGAGAGTGCAGGATGGACACTGGGTCACAGAAAATCAGCAAATTGTCCAGCTAAATAGGGCAACGGATGCTTTTTTTTTCTCAAAAATTTAACTTGTCCAGCTTCAGTAGATTTGTGAAGCACCACTGAACTGAGCTGAGGCCGAACGGCAGACACGTGAACTGGCAAGCCTGTCGCCTCCAAACAAACCATAGGAATCGGTGACTTTACGGTGCAATAGGCACCGAGAGATACACGTCTTTGAGATTGAGTCGGGTGAACCAGTAGTTGGCCAGTAGAAGGTACCGAAGCAGGTGGATAGCCTCCATCTTGAAGTGTTGGTATATCACAAAGCCATAGAGTTGAAGAAGGTTGATGACTGGTCAATATTCTACCATCTTTTTCTTTTATTTTTTTTGTAAATAGAATTTTTTATTGAACGGTTGTTGTATTATACATAGACTTATGCATGGGGATCAGACAGCGTGTATGGAGACTCGCAGGTCTCTACGATATATACCATGTGCCATATGCATCTGTGTGTGCATTTTTTTTTCTTTTAGGTTTATTTATTGTTGTATCATATAAAGATTTATGCATGGGGATCAGATGGTGTGCATGGAGACTCGCAGGTCTCTATCGTATATTCCACATACCATATGTACCTGTGCGAGCTCGCAGGCTCCATGGTTTTTAGTGCTGTGTTTTGGCTCGCGGGCCTCCTGTCTCGTGTGGTATGTGTCTTACAACCTTCCCTTTTTGCTATCTGTGATGTGCATTTTTTCTGTTGCTATGTGGGGTCTGCGTGACTATACGCGCGTGTCCGGTGGCCTCTCTTTTATATTAGGGGTTTGATATTCCCCGGAGTAATTGTTCTATTGCATTTTTGTGTGTCTATTTCCCTACCTCCGTCTCCCTGTGTTCTTCTTAGCTGTTAGTTAGTCTGATCAGTTATCGTCTATGGGTGTCTGGTAATTTGTTATTGTGCGTGGGCGGTGTCGTGACGTGAGGTAACGTCCCCATTCTATTAGTCGTCCGCCTCGTAGTCTTTAGCTGTTATTGCATTTCCTGTGTGTGTTATCTTGTCCGGTTTTGTCTGTTGCGTTCGTGTCCCTGCGTGTAAGTTAGTACGTGTTTGTGGGTGTTTGCAACTATATTGTGCATCTGTCATTCTCTCTGTGTGTGATGTCTACTTTTGTTGTTTCTTTATATGTCCCCTTGCGTTTTTATCTGTTTTTCCCATTTTTAGCGGGTTGGTATCCATTTGCTCTTTACTCCTGTTCCGCTTTCAGTTCCGTCAGGTGGGCTCCCTGCGGTTTCAACCTTCATTGTGGTTGTGTGCAATGAAGCTCTCTTTTGGTGTTTGCCCTGGGTTATATAGGGAGTTTGGGAGGGGTTGGTCCTGTCTTTTTCTTGACCAGTAAGATGTTGCTGAACAATCCACTTCCATCCGGAGCGAATTGGACGTCGAAGAGGGAAAGAATTTGTTCGTCCAGAAGACGGCTGTGTTACTTTGACACTTGTAGCGGATGAGGGCAGAAAGCTTGTGCGGGACACTTATGAAATTTGATGGCGTATTCTCGAACGGTCTCCAGGACCCACATATTTGTGGTAATAGTTGTCCAGTTCTGAAAAAAAGGGACAACCTGCCTGCAGTAACAGTGGTAATAGGAGCAGACAATGTGAAGCTCACCTGTTGAGAAGCGACCACTGCCTTGTCCTCTAGCACCTCACGCTCTGTCCAAGCCTCTGTGGAATGAGGGTCTTGGTGTGGAAGTCAGGAAAAAAGATGAAGACTGCTGATAGGCAGCCCGTGGACCAGAAATAACTAGTGGCTTGGCCCCGTTGCCGACCATCCTTCCCAAAAACACCTCTTGTGGGTGGGGAGCGGAAGACTTGCTTGAGCGAAGTTTGGGCCTTGTTCAAGGTGGTGAATAAATTTACCTGTTTCTTCAATTCCGCTATGAAAGGCTCTCCGAAGAGAAGCCCGTTCGCCAGAGGTGCCGAGGTCCAATAATTTGGAGTTGATCCTCAATAGTGCCGACTTCCATCTTTTGGAGCAGAGCGCTGCATTAGCGTTGTGCAACATGCATATGGCGCGTTGTGCCCATTCGTGCATGTCGTTGGAATCCAACTGAGTGCCTTGAGTGAGGGCCAAATCTGTGAAGTATAACATTTTCACCAACGGGCCGGGAAGGTCCGGTAACTTATCCTGTGCCAACTTCAGGCCTTTCTCAATGCCCTTACGTGGGTCCCGGACTGATCAGGACATGAACACCACCACTGTATAGAAATCGGGTGTGAGTACGACTTTGTCGGGAAGGAGTTTGCGGGGGCATTCGGCCTTGAGTTTGGCCCGTACTTCTCTCTCTAGCGGCTTACGGAGCCAAAAATGCACAAATTGTACTAGATGGTCTGGTAGGGGCCACTCCGATGACCTAGGGTGCCTGGTGCTTGAATCAAACAAAGGCTCCCTCAGGAAGACTCTTTCTTCCGTGCGCTTGGTCGGTAGGGCGTGGGTATCCGTCCTTTGGAAGTCATCCCCCAACACCATTTCCTTCATGTATAGGGAATCTGAGTGGGGTAAGTATTGTAAAGCACTACGGAATCTGCTATATAAATGGTAATAATAATAATAAGATCTCTCCGCTCGCCATTTATCCATCGTTGATGGTTATGGATAGGAGTCCTCATCTGAAAGGAAGGGTTGTTCCAGTCTATCCGCTCTTTTGAAACGTTTGAATGGAGTTTTGCCCTTAACTCTGGTTGATGGGTAATTTGCCCTTTTCCAGTGGCGTTTCGGACCTGCCAGTGAGTGGATTTGAGCCACATGTGCCAGGGTCCGGGTACAACTAGAGCTCGTCCAGAGATTGACCAATGTTAAATGTGACACTCTGGGACTATTCCTAGATGTCAGTGCCAATATGAGGGGCTCACCCTCTAATGTATGGAAAGGGGTTTTCCTTGCATGATATGGGAGACGTAGAAGTTTTTATATGTATATATATATATATATATTGGACACCGCTGATACTCCCAGCGTGGGAGGTCGTACCACTGAAGGCATTTCCCTCTTTAGAGTTGCCAGGTGACGCGTATGGAAAAGGGGGGTTCACCCCAGTTGTACGTCAGAGTTGTACTTCCGTGGTCACCAACAATTCATGTATATGTAGACAGCGTTTTCTGAACTGGGCTATATGGGTACCATGAGAGGGGGCTCTCCCCTGTAGCGTATGCCTGAGATTAACTGAAAAGCAGGCAAACACACAGCTCAGAGGTAGGAGACAGGTCACAGAAGGGAAATCTTAAATATAGTATAGAACTAGTTCTAAGAAGGGGATGAGAAGGAGGGAGGACAAAGAATCAATAGCTACTTAACTTCTTATAAAGTACTAGTAAAACTCAAACAATCTAAGGCATAATAGACTTAAAACAAGTAAGATAATCATTAGGTAAAATACTCTGACCAGTGCCAGCAGGAGCAGCAAAGAAAAAGGAAGTGATCAGGCTGGCAGGGCCTTTTATGGATTTAGATACTTGTTTCTGATTGGTTGTTTCTCTTATGATCTGTGCTGCTGGATTTTACAGTAAAGAGAGTTATGCAAAATATGGTGCCTCCTGTCATGTGGTAAAATTTGGGGGACACCCATGAAAAGCATTTCTTTATAGTGGGTACCTGGGTCTCACTGGGAATCTGTGGTTGCAGCTTCTGATTCCAGTCTTATTCAACCAGAGAAACTGTCAACATTACTTAAATAGTTTGACTATTCACACAGAGATAGTGCCAAAGCACCTATGTCACCATAACCTCTAAAACAGGATGTAGTGGTTGTGACGGACCGCCTGGCACCATAAGCACTGTAGACCCCACGAACTGCCGCAGCTTGGTTGGGGTCTCCCCGTCCTCCACCCACCCTGGACCCAAGACCAGGATCCCGCTTCCAGTGGGTAGGCCTCTCCTCTTCTAGAGAGCTTAGCAGGAGAGTATAAGAGAGTATAGTGATTATAGCAATCCACAGAGTGTATGTAGTTCTCCAATCCCCCAAACATGAGCCAAGACTTCATGAAGGTGCAAGATGATCTGAGAGTTTAATGGTACAGGTTGGATTTTTATACAACTTTTCAGGCCAGAGGAACACCCATGGACCTGATGGGGCACAGGACACAAATTGTACAGACCAATAGAATCAGTGTAACAATGCCTGACACTCCCACATACAGCACACAATCCCTCCCCAATTAAGGTATATAATGTATTAATGTAATTATCCCCAAGCATAAAAAAACATATATTTTACAAAGTCTCATAAGTACCCCAAAATACAACATATCCACATAAGGGTCACATCCCCTGATAGCACTGATTTGGGTGAACAACATATCCAAATATCACTCAGATCAGAGCAGGGGCTCAAAATTTTAATGGAAGTCTCTTTTTGACCCACCATGCATATGGTACCATGCCCAAAACAGTTACAGAGAATTAGGGCTGTCGGTCTATTTTCAATGTTAAAAGTGCACTATAGTACAAGGAAGGGTGGGGTCAGACAATAGCAAGTGCTGGTTGGAGATTAAGGAGAGACAAAGCAGCCAGTTTAAATTGGTCTGGCGGTGTCCCTGGGACAACGCCCTGCTGGATAAACAATAGGACAAGAAAAAGGGGGAGGGGAAGAGGCACATTTTCCCATGGAAGTCACTTTTTAACATGTCTTTTTGCAGGGCCCATAGTCTTTAGGCAAAAGGCTGGCCATTAGTCCTCTCTAAAAACCAGTGGTGAAATTGCTTTCGTCACATGGTTCATTCACCGAACAACCGCACGAACCAGAGACCACCCTGGAGCTTGTTAAAACCTATTAACAACTTGGAATGGGTCTCACCACAGTATTCTAATTGTTCGTCTGGATGGCCGCAATTCCTAAGTACAACCACGAGGTGACGGCCATCTTGTTCGCATGAATGCAGGCAGCTGTGTTTTTGCATGAATCTCATGGAACTAAAATCGGATACAGAAACTCCCAAACACCGCTGGACTTCCATCCTTGCCTGCATTCGGTTCTATACAAGTTAGAAGAGCACTGTTCGTTGGGATCATTCGTCTGGATGAAGGGAACAAGCTCCAGGGTAAGACTATTGACTCTGTTCGATAGTTTGTTTGTTTTCATACTACCGAACTAGACCGACCGCAAGCCCTGATGCTCTGGAACTGTTTTGGGCATGGGACCATGCCTTCGGTCGGTCAAATAAAATACTTCCATAAAATTTCTGAACCCCTGAACTGATCTGGGTGATTTTTGGATATGCTGGTAACCCAGATCAGGGCTATTAGGGGATGTAACATTTGTGGATATACTATGTGTTTTATAGAAATGTGTGTTTTTTCTGCCTGGAGATAATTGGGTTAATACAGTATCGGACTCAATTATCTTTAAGGCAGAGACGAGAGATTGTATGTTTGTTATAGGAGTGCATTTAAACACTGTTATTATTGGTCTGTGAATTTGTGTTGGAGTCCCCAACAAGGTCCATGTGGGCGTACCCCTTGCATGGGGATTGTCATATAAGGCCAAGTGTGGCACCATTAAAATCAGTTCCTCTTCACCCTCAACATATAGTTTCATCTCATCTGTGGAGGGGACAGCTATATTCACACTGGGGATCGCTATACTCCTTATACTCCCCTGGGTTCTAATCACTAGCTCTTATAAGAGCTGTTCCTGCTATGCTCTCTGGAGTAGGAGAGGTTCACCCACTGGAAGCTGGATCCTGGTCTTGGGTCCAGGGTGGGTGGATGACGGCGATACCCCAACCAAGCTGCTGCAGTTCGTGGGGTCTACAGTGCTTATGGTGTCTGGTGGAGTTCTTGGAGTCCTCGGTGAGCACTAGGAGCATCGATTAACGGAGGTACCCGGTCGGCGTGCCAGGTGGTCCGTCACATAGAGCTTATCAGTTAAGTTGTGTCCAAGAGAGGATCTGACCTTACTGTGAGCACAGCTAGATGACAGTCCTTGGGGGGAAGTGGCTGGGTAGCCTGTGGAGAGAGGTACTTTGAGTCCTGAGGCTGTCTATTGTGTAGCAGGGTCCTGGAGCAATGGAGTGTGCATGCAGTACCAGGAATGAGGCAAACAGAAGGGTCCTTAATCATAGCCAGGTCAAGCAGGTGAGTAGTCGGTAGGCAGATCAGGTAAAAATAGTTAAGCAGTCTGTGGGGGGCAGAGTCGTAATTTGTGGACAGTCTAAGTCAGCAGCAATAGGTCAGAAAGGCTCACTTTAAGGAAAGGCTTTAGCAGCACTGTGGGTCACAAGGTCAGTGGTCAGAGCAAACCACACATTTAGTTTAAATAGCTGCAAGGGTTTGGCGCTTGAAGGGTTTTTCACTAAAGTGAGAATTTAAAGTGAATTTCGCATTTAAACCCTTAAGGACACACGACATGAGTGACACGTCATGATTCCCTTTTATTCCAGAAGTTTGGTCCTTAAGGGGTTAAACTCAAAATAGTAAAACTGGAAAAAGTCAGCTATCCTCTCAGTTTGGCAACTCTGGACTTAAATTTAAAATTCACATTGAATTCTCATTTTAGTGAATAAACCCATTGGAACCAATATGCAGAAGAAAGCTATAAACAAAGGGAAATCCATGAACTCATAGTCCAAGTCCAAGCTAAGGGATCGGTCCAGGCAGCAAAGGTTCTTAGGAGGCAGGGTCACAAGCAAACTGGAATCAAAACAGGAGGGAAATAGCAGAATCACAGGTAGCATTAAAATGAGCACAGTACATCTGAACAATGAGGCCTGATCAGGAACATTTTGATATAAAGGTAGAACACCAAACCCCTTCCTGTGTCATGCCCAGGTCACGCCGTCACACTGTGACATCATTCCGCATATCACGCCATTGTGGGCACGCACACCACTAATGCATACAGGAACCACAGAGAATGTCATAATGGTGGACAGGAGTATGCAATGGTCGAAAAGGACCTGAGGGACCTGAGCCGTGGGTAGCAACAAGAACAAGGTAAGACCCTGACAACAGATAGTTATGACAGAAGGCACTATAAAGTATAAAAACAGGATACACTCCAAACAGCATATATGTGGTAAATCAGGTGCTAACTCTAGATTTTATTTCCCACAGAGTAGATAAGACACAGAATAAAAAGAGTATAGAGGAGCACAAACTTCCTCGGCCACAAGAGGTGCTTCCCTGAAAACAGAGTCAAACTCTTAGAGCAAAATTTGATTGGCACAGTGCAGCGATTGTTTGCTCCTTGAGCAACATTTTATTGGCGCAGTGTGGTGATTTGCTTCTCATGCTCACTAGCCATTACATGTTTTCTTATAGTACTAGATTGTTTAAAGCATTAATCTTGATGATCTCAGCCAGTGAGGCGGGTTGACAGCATGGAGAGCAGCAATGGAAGAAAGGTAAGTAAAACTTGATTTTTAATTTCTGATTGGGGACACCTTAACTGTTAGCAGGACACTAGAATGTTAGCATTAGACACTTCTATTCCTAACGCTATAGTGTTCTTTTAAGGAGTAGACCACATAGATTTTTATTTATTTATTTATTAGAAAACTTTTCATACTGATTTTGCTTCCTGTTTTGGGATGGATTAATTTATCACCCATGATGGTGTTTTTCCAATATGCACATGAAAAAGAGAAAAAAGCCTTAACTAGTTTAAATAAAAAGAAGCTTTTTTTTTTTGATAAGTACCCGTTTAGCTTAAACCACATAATCTCTTACATTCTTGGTTCTCTTGAAGATGAAAGATGTATTTTTTGCTTCACACAGGTGCCCATAGATTTTGTCACAATTAATTAATTCACTAAATATAGAATTGTATAAAAGAGCAAACTATTTTAATTTTTTAAATAATTAAATTATTTTAAATTTAGACTACAATAAAGTCACAATGTTAATATAGTTCATTCCCTAGGTGATTGTAAGGTAGCCTTTTGATAGCCCTTTCCTCAAAATCTATTAGGTATTTGATGAAGGTGTGTGTCATCACTTACCATTCTTCTTACTCTTTGTGTTGGACTGTGTGATATAGACTTTGTATGCTTGGATGGGAAAGTAATAAACTGTTAGGTATAGAGAAAAGAACAGTCTTCGGTTTCTGTTCATTCTTATAGTCCTATAAATTTAAGAAATCCGCTCTCACAGATAAATCTGACGTGGGATGACATGGATACAGATACTGTACACAATAAACCGGATTTTAGTACAGTATCCCTTCCAATTCTTGAAGCAATCATACATGTATTCAAATCACTTAATGATATAAATATAATATGAATTATTGTTGAAATCAAAACATTCTACAAAATCAGATATAAACAGGTTGACATAAGGAGGCACAATTTTGCTCCACAATTGTTCCCTTCACTTATGCATGAATGGTGCCGAATAAATATATAAAATATACAAATATATATATATATATATATATATATATATATATATATTTGTTACATAAGTGTAGCCAAGAATAAATAGGCCACTCGCAAGTGGAATACACAGTGAACTGACAGCTGAATAATAGAACAATAACTGTAACAAAGCTTGTTCATACTAAATATATAGCTTCCTTTGTGGTATCGCCACAGCCTGAGGTATCTTGGGGTGTAAGATTGTCATGGTCAGATACTCGTTGCAGGCGAAGGTCCAGTCATGAGGGTGACCCGTAACAAACCATTAACCAATACCAATAGGTCAACCAGGATTAGCATTAGGTTTGTCTGGTAAGACCATGTCTCTTAATGTGCTGTAAGCCGGTGGGCCTATAGTTGTCAGGGAAACCACCACTTGTTTATCAGTTTCTATGTTATTTGCTGTACAATATACCTCACGTAATTCAACCCATATTTTCAATTTTTTGGTGTCTGGTGCAAACATAGGCAAAGTGCCAATGAGAGCATTCTAGGGTCTGATCACAGATCCTTGTTGCAAGCTGTTGTTTCCTGTGTTATTACATTGTGTCAATAACTATCCACAAATATCACTGAGACTTTGGAACTCTGGAAGATGAGACTCTGGAACATGGATATCATTCAACCTTTTATTCAGTCTCAACACATATCCACACCAGTAGCTGGTTTCTTAGTAATTACTTAAAATGATTTCCAACTGTCACACAGATACATAAACATTCCAGGAGGTGTGTTTTGCTGTTGTTAAAGATCAGTCATCTCAACAAGAACCTGTACTCACCCTATCTTATAGAAGGAATTGACTCTCCTGGGCCCCTTTCATCATGTCCATCATTTTAGAGACACTGTAGGCACTTTAACACTTCATTTTTTTTAGAGTGCCTGCAGTCCTGCTCCCCATCCTACACCACAAAAGCCTTTAGTTCACTAATTAGAGAGCTTGAAAGTGTGACTACAACCCACACTTCCAAACCCTCTGAGTATGAATGGGAATCTTCCAGGTTCTCATACCATAACATGCCTCCAGGATGCCATAACCCGAGGAGAAGGGAGACTTGGTGCTGGAGAAAAGATGAGTAATTGAGTTATTAACTTCATATTTATCTATTTGTTTTTTATTATTTTATGGGCAGGAAACCTAATAGGGGTATCAGCAATGTATTGTTAGGAATACAGATATGTATTCCTAATGCTATAGTGATCATTTTATGCCTTTAAAGTGTATTTGTTAAAACATGGTTTCTACTGAAATAATCAGTTTAAGTAATGCATTTTAAGTGCTATGTTGCTAACCTCACATGTGGTGAATACATTCTCATTTTTGTAAGTAAAATATTTTGATTAATGACTTAATAATGAAATATATATTTTCATTGGAGTGGTTTTACCCTGCCTGGCTGAGTTTTGCAGTTTTGACAATGCCTGCTATGTCCACAGATATCGTTGGTGGAAGCTGATAGAGCACTATGTTTTTTCCACACTAAAGGATGATCACCAACATAACAGACTGAATATGTGAAGAAAGCTTTGTTCTAGATAGGGAGAAAGGACCGAGTGAGTGGTCAATATCCACTCACCCTTTCATTCCTTTTTGGACAAATCCCCTATTTTGAAAATTAAATTACTCCTACTCCCTATTTATTTCATTAATACAAGATAACAAAAGGAAAAAAATAAGATAACAATCAATCATTCTAAAACATCTTTCACTTTCTACTTTTTTAATCCAGATATTTCAAGTACATCAATTCTAAAAAAACAAAAAATGAAAGTGTAGGTACACTGGAAACAGAGACGGGTCTGTTAGCTAATGAAGACCAGGAAAAGGCAGGAATTTTAAATAACTATTGTTCTTCAGTATATATTAATGAGGATCCTATGGCAAGAGATATGCAAATGATTGCTGCAAAATACTTGCAGATAACTTGTGATTGGATGACTCAAGACAAGGTGCTACAGCTGTTAAAGAAAATTAATGTAAATAAAGATCCGGGCCTGACCGTATTCACCCACGAGTACATAAGGAGCTTAGTGGGGAAATAAGTGAACCTCTGTATTTAATTTTTCAAGATTCTTTTGTTTCAGCTATTGTACAGGAGGATTGGAGGAAGGCAGATGTCGTTCCTGTATTTAAAAAGGGTTCAAAATAATTTCCTGGAAATTATAGACCTGTGAGCTTAACTTCTGTGACTGGGAAAATAGTTGAATGGCTATTAAGGGATAATATTCACGAATTAATTGGGAAGAATTTTGTTATTAGCAATAATGAGCATGGTTTTATGAAACATAGGTCATGTCACACTAATCTAATTGCATTCTATGAAGAAGTAAGCAGAAGTATAGATCAGGGTGTTGCAGTGGATGTGATCTACTTGGATTTTGCCCAGGCATTTCATACAGTTCCTCACAATAGGTTAGTCTTCAAACTAAAAGAAATTGGTCTAGATGAATATTATTGTTCTTTGGTAGAACATTGGTTTAAGGATAGAGTACAATGAGTTATTATTGATGGTCAATTTTCAAGCTGGACAAAAGTGGTAAGTGGTGTCCTACAGGGTTCTGGTTTGGGACCGCTTCTATTTAACATATTTATAAATGATCTTGAAATAGGCATTGAAAGCCATGTTTTAGTGTTGCAGATTACACAAAACTTTGTAAAGTATTAAAATGTGAGCAGGATATTGCTTTGCTTCAGGGTAGTGATGTCCCGAACTGTTCGCTGGCGAATAGTTCCTGGCGAACATCGCTTGTTCGCGTTCGCCACCGACGGCGAACACATGCGCTGTTCGGTCCGCCCCCTATTCGTCATCATTGAGTAAACTTTGACCCTGTACCTCACAGTCAGCAGACACATTCCAGCCAATCAGCAGCAGACCCTCCCTCCCAGACCCTCCCACCTCCTAGACAGCATGCACTTTAGATTAATTCTGAAGCTGCATTCTTTTTTTTTTTTAACCTGTGTTTATTATACATTATCCCCCATAGCCAGTAACTGTGTTTATTATACATTATCCCCCCATAGCCAGTAACCTGTGTTTATTATACATTATCCCCCATAGCCAGTAACCTGTGTTTATTATACATTATCCTCCCATAGCCAGTAACCTGTGTTTATTATACATTATTCTCCCCATAGCCAGTAACCTGTGTTTATTATACATTATCCTCCCATAGCCAGTAACCTGTGTTTATTATACATTATCCTAATAACATAGCCAGTAACCTGTGTTTATTATACATAACCCCCCCCCCCCCGGCCAGTAACCTGTGTTTATTATACATTATCCCCCCACAACAAGTAACCTGTGTTTATGATACATTATCGCCCCACAACCAGTAACCTGTGTTTCTTATACATTATCCCCCCATAGCCAGTAACCTGTGTTTATTATACATTATCCTCCCCATAGCCAGTAACCTGTGTTTATTATGCATTATCCTCCCATAGCCAGTAACCTGTAACCTGTGTTTATTATACATTATCCCCCATAGCAAATAACCTGTGCTTATTATACATTATCTCCCCCATAGCCAAGTAACCTGTGTTTATTATACATTATCCCCCCACAACCAGTAACCTGTGTTTATTATACATTATCCACCGCATAGCCTGTAACCTGTGTTTATTATACATTATCCTCCATAGCCAGTAACCTGTGTTTATTATACATTATCCTCCCATTGCCAGTAACCTGTGCTTATTATACATTATCCCCCCATAGCTAGTAACCTGTGTTTATTATACATTATCCCCCCATAGCCAGTAACCTGTGTTTATTATACATTATCCCCCCCATAGCCAGTAACCTGTGTTTATTATACATTATCACTCCCATAGCCAGTAACCTGTGTTTATTATACATTATTCCTCCCATAGCCAGTAACCTGTGTTTATTATACATTATCCTCCCATAGCCAGTAACCTGTGTTTATTATACATTATCCCTCCATAGCCAGTAACCTGTGTTTATTATACATTATCCCCCCATAGCCAGTAACCTGTGCTTATTATACATTATCCTCCCATAGCCAGTAACCTGTGTTTATTATACATTATCCCTCCATAGCCAGTAACCTGTGTTTATTATACATTATCACTCACATAGCCAGTAACCTGTGTTTATTATACATTATCCCTCCCATAGCCAGTAACCTGTGTTTATTATACATTATCCTCCCATAGCCAGTAACCTGTGTTTATTATACATTATCCCTCCATAGCCAGTGACCTGTGTTTATTATACATTATCCCCCCATAGCCAGTAACTTGTGTTTATTATACATTATCCTCCCATAGCCAGTAACCTGTGCTTATTATACATTATCCCCCCATAGCCAGTAACCTGTGTTTATTATACATTATCCACCCATAGCCAGTAACCTGTGTTTATTATACATTATCGCTCCCATAGCCAGTAACCTGTGTTTATTATACATTATCCCCCTATAGCCAGTAACCTGTGTTTATTATACATTATCCTCCCATAGCCAGTAACCTGTGTTTATTATACATTATCCACCCATAGCCAGTAACCTGTGCTTATTATACATTATCCTCCCATAGCCAGTAACCTGTGTTTATTATACATTATCCCTCCCATAGCCAGTAACCTGTGTTTATTATACATTATCCCCCCCATAGCCAGTAACCTGTGTTTATTATACATTATCCCCCATTGTCATTTATCGTTGGACCTAGGCAGCATGATGTCTTAGGCCGGCCCAGAGAGTGAGTGAGTGAGTGAATAATATAATATATATGTTCAGAAACATATTAGTAATATATGTAAATCGGGTTCATGCAAAGAGGGTGAAAAGGTATTAAAGAAAAACACACTTATTGCATCAAATTTACAAATCCAAACTTTTAAAAGCTTTCCTAAATTTTTTCTCGAGATGAGGAATATATCGGTTGTAGACTGAGGATTTCCATCTGCCCAATCTTTTAATAATATGCACTGGAGTGTCAGTGTTGAAGGAGACCGAAGCTGCCCCTATTCTAGATGAAAGACCCGAGACATGGATACAATCCAATCTTAGGAGTAGTGTTCTGATGTAGAAGATGAATTTAGCCGTAGTCAGAGGGATTCAGTGAGAGTAGTGGTGAATAGTGATGTCGCAAACATAAAATTTTCAGTTCACGAACGGCGAACGCGAACTTCCGCAAATGTTCGCGAACGGGCGAACCGCCATAGACCTCAATGGGCAGGCAAATTTTAAAACCCACAGGGACTCTTTCTCGCCACAATAGTGATGGAAAAGTTGTTTCAAGGGGACACCTGGGGGCGTGGGTGGTGGGTGGGTGGGGGCCATAAAAATAATGAGGGGGAGGACCTACTGTATGAAGTTGTATCGATCAGGTAGTGTAAGGGTTACGCCCGCTTCACAGTGACAGACCAAACTCCCCGTTTATCGCACCGGAAACAGTCCATTTGCACAAGGTTGGATACCAAGCTAGCCATGTCCCGTTCCTTGTCCTCACTGATGTCATTGAAGGTCTCTTCCTCCACCCAGCCACGTACAACACCAAGGGTCCCCGAAAGGTGACAACAAGCCCCCTGGGACGCCTGCTGTGTTTGGTCTTCCACCTCCTCAAAGCCACCTTCCTCCTCTGACTCCTCTTCTTCCGACTCCTCTCTCTGCGTTGCCTCTCTCTGCGTTATTATAAGGTGTGTTAAGTAGTACTATTTTATCAGTTTAATCCTTGTTACGAGTAGAGGACTATTTCCTTGTTTCGCCAAACCCCTTCAAAGATGGAAAAAGCGGTATGAGTGGAAGAAACGAGGAAATGTGGTCAGGTGGTGGTGCCAGCCCCACCGAGGGCTTGTACCCAGGTATGCTAATAAACTGAAAAAAGAAAAAATCTCCCAAGAAGGAGATCTAAACTGGCATAGGAAAAGGTAAGACAACTATAATAAAGTGATACCTACAAATCCTAGTGAGCATAGGTGTATAATAGAGGGAGAAAGGGAAAGCAGAGTAATGCTTCCTAAGACCGTGGTTTTTACCCTTTGTTAAAATAAATTGAGTAATGGACAAAAGTCTTTATTGCATCATTTATAAATAACAAAGGGATACTATACTCATTCCCCTATAGTGGCTAATTGTGTAATAATGGTAATACTATTACCTATTATATAATATTGCAAGGGTCAAGGAAATTCCCTCTAAATAGATGGGTATAGGCAGAGAGTATGGAGACCGGCGTGATGCTGTCATAAAAAGTGTCAATAAGGTGATATAAAGTTAAATGTATCACAGACACACAGCCACCCTTTCTCTTAGCTAGTTTCCAGAAATGCTGGATTGGTAGAAGGGCTATAAAGACTCAGAGAGGTCTAAGAAGAATCCTCTAAACTAGCCCTAATCTCCTTAAACTCCTTCAAGGGTGTTCTAAGCTAAAGCTCAATCTAAACGTTTAGATGACTGCCTGATTTCCCATCACATTAGCTGGCTAGGAATAACACTGTGCAAGACAAAGAGTGGGTCTAAGTGCCCATAGTGCAGTAAAGTGTCCCTAGTGAAGTGAAAAAGAGAATAACGAGCTGGCGCCCAAGAGAATAACGAGCTGGCACCCTATCAGGGGACGTGTATATGGCATCGATTTTAGGAACTGGGAGATGGAAAAAGATGCTTGGTCCTCCTACTTCAAATTTGTGGCACTGCGCGTGCAATCTAATGTGCCACCAGATAGGAGTGGTGTGTTAAGTAGTACTATTCCTATCAGTTTAATCCCTGTTATGTGCCTTTTTTTTGGTTTGGTTTTTGAAGCCACAGTGCAGCACCAGAGGCCCGAAAAATTAGGTATTGTTGCAGCCGCTGCTGTAGCAACGGCCAGAAAAATTGATGTTTGTTTCCCAGCCAGAAAGTGCCCTAAAACATTGCGGCTTGAACGCTAGTTGGTGGCGGATAAGTCACGCAAGTCAACCGGCATTCAGAGCTAAAATACAGCAGCGTGTGGACCATTTTTATCCCAAGGCAGCTCATCTCATCATGCCTTTTTTAGTCGAATGTATCGCCCACTGTCAGTCCCTTCGGGATCCATCCCTCATTCATCTTAATAAAGGTGAGGTAATCTAGACTTTTTTGACCTAGGCGACTTCTCTTCTCAGTGACAATACCTCCTGCTGCACTGAAGGTCCTTTCTGACAGGACACTTGAAGCGGGGCAGGCCAGAAGTTCTATCACAAATTGGGATAGCTCAGGCCACAGGTCAAGCCTGCACACCCAGTAGTGAAGGGGTTCATCGCTCCTCAGAGTGTCGATATCTGCAGTTAAGGCGAGGTAGTCTGCTACCTGTCAGTCGAGTCGTTCTCTGGGGGTGAATCCCAAAGGGCTGTGGCGATGCGAAGGACTTAAAAAGCTCTGCATGTCCTCCATCAACAACACGTCCGTAAAGCGTCCTGTCCTTGCCGGCGTGGTCGTGGGAGGAGGAGGATTACTTTCACCTCTTCCCCTGTTAGATTCCCTGTTGTGCTGTGACATCACCCTTATACGCTGTGTAAAGCATACTTTTTAATTTATTTTGCAAATGCTGCATCCTTTCCGACTTGTTGTAATTTGGTAACATTTCAGCCACTTTCTGCTTATACCGGGGGTCTAGTAGCCTGGACACCCATTACAGGTCGTTCTCCTTCAGCCTTTTTATACGAGGGTCCCTCAACAGGCACGACAGCATGGAAGACCCCATTTGCACAAGGTTGGATGCCGAGCTACTCATATTCCGTTCCTCCTCCTCAGTGATCTCAATGAAGGTATGTTCTTCCCCCCAGCCACGTACAACACCACGGGTACCAGATAGGTGACAACGAGCACCCTGGGATGCCTGTTGTGGTTGGTCTTCCTCCTCCTCCTCAAAGCCACATTCCTCCTCTGACTCCTCTCCCTCACAATCCTCTTCCAGCGTTGCCGCAGGTCCAGCAAGCGATGCTGATAAGGCTGTTTCTGGTGCTGATGGTGAACTCTTCCTCTTCCTCTTCACGCTCATCTACGGCCTTATCCAGCACTCTTCGCAGGGCATGCTCCAGGAAGAAAACAAATGGTATGATGTCGCTGATGGTGCCTTCGGTGCGACTGACTAGGTTTGTCACCTCCTCAAAAGGACGCATGAGCCTACAGGCATTGCACATGAGCGTCCAGTAACATGGCAAAAAAATTCCCAGCTCCCCAGAGGCTGTCCTAGCACCCCGGTCATACAAATATTCATTAACGGCTTTTTCTTGTTGGAGCAGGCGGTCGAACATTAGGAGTGTTGAATTCCAACGTGCTGGGCTGTTGCAAATCAAGCGCCTCACTGGCATGTTGTTTCGCTGCTGGATATCTGCAAAGTGCGCCATGGCCATGTAGGAACGCCTGAAATGGCCACACACCTTCCTGGCCTGCTTCAGGACATCCTGTAAGCCTGTGTACTTATGCACAAAGCATTGTACGATCAGATTACACACATGTGCCATGCACGGCACATGTGTCAACTTGCCCAACTTCAATGCCGCCAACAAATTTGTTCCGTTGTCACAAACCACTTTGCCGATCTCCAGTTGCTGCAGAGTCAGCCACTTTTCCACCTGTGCGTTCAGGGCGGACAGGAGTGCTTGTCCGGTGTGACTCTCTGCTTTCAAGCAAGTCAAACCCAAGACGGCGTGACACTGCCATATCCGGGATGTGGAATAGTACCTGGGGAGCTGGGGGGGTGCCGTTGATGTGAAGCAAGACGCAGCAGCAGAAGAGGACTCAGCCGAGGAGGTTATGGAAGAGGATGGAGTAAGAGGACTAGAGGAGGTGGCAGCAGGCCTGTCTGCAAGTCGTAGCGGTGTCACCAACTCCTCTGCAGAGCCACGCATTCCATGCTTGGCAGCCGTCAGCAGGTTTACCCAATGCGCAGTGTAGGTGATATACCTGCCCTGACCATGCTTTACAGACCAGGTATCAGTGGTCAGATGGACCCTTGCCCCAACACTGTGTGCCAGACATGCCATTACTTCCTTTTGCACAATTGAGTACAGGTTGGGGATTGCCTTTTGTGAAAAGAAATTTCATCCGGGTACCTTCCACTGCGGTGTCCCAATAGCTTCAAATTTTTTGAACGCTTCAGACTCCACCAGCTTGTATGGTAAAAGCTGGCGGGCTAATAGTTCAGACAAGCCAGCTGTCAGATGCCGGGCAAGGGGGTGACTTTCTGACATTGGCTTCTTACGCTCAAACATGTCCTTGACAGACACCTGACTGTGGGCAGATGAGCGGGAACTGCTCAAGGCGAGAGACGGAGTGGCGGATGGTTGAGAGGGGACAAGGAGGACAGCAGTGATTGATGTGGCTGAAGATGCTGGACTAGGAGGAGGATGGCGGCTTTGAGTTTGTGTGCTGCTTGTACTCATGTGTTGATCCCATAGGCATTTGTGATGTGCGATCATGTGCCTACCTTAAGCAGTTGTACCTAGGTGGGTGTTGGACTTCCCACAACTCAGTTTCATTTGGCACAGGTTGCAAATGGCATTGCTGTTGTCAGAGGCAGACACACAAAAAAAAATTCCACTGAGCTCTGCAATGACGGCATTCTGGTGGTGGACACAGCATGCGTTGATTGGCATGCTGTTGGGCTGACCCCGGGTGCCGATGCATGCTGTCTGACTGTGCCACTAGCTCCTTGCGACGACCTCTCCCTGCTTCCAACTCGTCTCCTCCTCCTCTCTGTCTCCCCATCTGAAATTTCGCCCTGTTCTTCTTCTTGCCGAGCGGGCACCCACGTGACATCCATGGACGCATCGTCATCATCAACCGCTTCACTTGTATCTGACAACTCAGCAAAGGAAGCAGCAGCAGGTACAACATCATGATCATCACACCGTACGTCCATGTGTGTAATGCTGCCTGACCATTTCTTCAAACGGATGTGTAAATAACTCCTCTGACAGATAAAGTGAAGCGGCTGTGGTGCTAGTGTTGGTGGTGGCGGCAGGCGGGTGAGTGGTATCTTGAGAGGTGCCCGAAGCTAAGCTGGAGGAGGATGGTGCGTCAAGGTTCCGAGTGGAAGCTGTAGAAGATTGGGTGTCCTGTGTTAGCCAGTCAACTATGTCCTCAGAACTTTTCAAGTTCAGGGTACGTGGCCTCTGAAAACTGGGCATTATTCTAGGGCAAAAGGGAATCACAGCACCACGACCACGACTGCCCCTGCGGGGAGGCCCGCCTCTGCCTTTCATTTTTTTTTGGATTAGTGGTACTATGCGTGCAAGCTACTGTGAGACCAGATATGAGTGGCACTGTGCACTGGCAGAGGTTGGCAGAGTAAACGCTGTAGGCCTGACACCCGCTTGAAGGACACTGACTGCTATTAGATTACAGTCAAAAACTTTTTTGTTTTTAAGTGCACGCTATTGTGACACCAGATATGAGTGGCACTGTGCACTGGCAGAGGTTGGCAGAGTACATGCTTTTGGCCTGACACACAGTCGCTTGCAGACAACTAACTGCTATTCAATCAATTACAGTGAAAAAATGTTTTGTTTTTAAATGCAAGCTATTGTGACACCAGATATGAGTGGTGGCACTGGGCAAGTGGGCACAGTATCCACTGTGAGCCTAACACAGAAGCTGGCAGGCAGGCAACTGCAATTAGATTACACAGGAAAAAAAAAAGCAGACTGAGGTTCTAGCCCTAAAACGGGCTTTTTGGGGTGCTATCCTTACAGCAGAGATCAGATGAGTCCTTCAGGACTGTAGTGGACACTGAATACACTAGCCTAGCTATCCATTTCCCTATCAAATCAGCAGCAGCTACACTTTCCCTCCTCTCACTAACAATGCAGCTTTAGAATGAATCTAAAATGGATGCTGTACAGGAGGTGGGAGGGTCTGGAAGGGAGGGTCTGCTGCTGATTGGCTGGAATGTGTCTGCTGACTGTGAGGCACAGGGTCAAAGTTTACTCAATGATGATGAATAGTGGGCGGATCGAACCGCGCATATGTTCGCCCGCCGTGGTGAACACGAACACGCTATGTTCACCAGGAACTATTCGCCAGTGAACCGTTCGGTACACCACTAGTGGTGAAATGTGTGTGGCATGACTGAGTGTGGGTAAGTAAGAGTCAAGTATTTTAACTGGGCACTAGTTCTAGGTGGGATAAAGTGGTATAGCGGATGGATGAGTAGTTTGGTTCGTTTTAGAGGTTTGTAGAGAAAGTATATAGTGATCATGATTTTTAGCGATATCCAATATTTTTAAGGTGGTCTCAAACAAACATAAAATGCTATATACAATTTGTTGGAATATTGAATAGTCGTGTACAGTAAATCAGAGAGGGCTCAGAATATCGAACCATCGATCGGTATCCAACCTTGTGCAAATGGGGAGTTTGCAGTTTTGCAAATGGACTGTTTGCGGTGCGTTAAATGGGGAGTTTGGTCTGTCACTGTGAAGCGGGCGTAACCCTTACACTACCTGATCGATACAACATCATACTTGATGTTTTAAAGCACGTTATTCCAAACAATTAAGGAATGTTAGTTGATTTATGCCCTTTATGGATTAAAACCAGACTCTGCATCAACTATGTAATTTTCCATGGGAGTTTTGCCATGGATCCCCCTCCGGCATGCCACAGTCCAGGTGTTAGTCACCTTGAAACAACTTTTCCATCACTATTGTGGCCAGAAAGAGTCCCTGTGGGTTTTAAAATTCGCCTGCCTATTGAAGTCTATGGCGGTTCGCCCGTTCGCGAACATTTGCGGAAGTTTGCGTTCGCCGTTCGCGAGCGGAACATTTTATGTTCGCGACATCACTACCCACCTGCCAACATCAAGGCAGACCCACCCAGGTGGGTCCTAACTCTAACCAGTCACCTTGCTTCCTTGTTTTTCTTTGATGTGCAAGATTTGTCTACTGAGCTTCATGGTAACTGTAGTTAACAGCAGATAAATTGACAGACATTAACTGTGAACTACAGTTCTTATCATGCACAGTGAGTCAGCCAGCCGAAAGTTTCCTATTATGATGCTTGACAAAGACCTCGTTGCAGGTCGAAACGTTGCTGCTCTTTCGCTTTTATAAACCAATCAATCTGCCTACGGCTTGAACACTTTGATTCCCTGGAGACCTTCTTTTTGTCTGCCTGATCGTTGTGAGATTGCTGGTCCTGCTCCAGTGCACCTAGTGTTTACTGGAATTGAGTGCGGTCCCTCTTTTCACTTTTGTAACATCCTATGATGATGCTGGCTGATTTGCTATGTTCTTTAATCTATGTCTGTCTATGCTGTACACCATATATGTCGATCAGCCTGACCTTTGCAGATTTCTCTTGCTAGATGTCACTTTCAATGATAGATTATGCTAGATCTATGAGGGGCTTCTTTCTTATTGCATGTATTATAATCTTCGGTGATCTGCTTAGAAAAGTTCCTTCAGTAGCTACTATATTAAATACATTTTTGGTACCTAGTCTACTATTCTCTGAGTTTTGGTTCAAATTCAGTTAGAGTTAAATGTGTATCATATTATATATTGTCTGAGGTTATGAAGGACCTTTCCAAGGTTAGCTTGGAAACCTAGATCATCAGTCGAACTGGCAGTCCTTGGTTATATATCTGATAATGATCAAATCGGGTGTATCTAGACTCACTACTCTATTAGAGACAGCAGGTAGTTATGAAATATTTAAATGCTACATGAGCTTTATTTTCTATATAAATTTGAGTGCAAGCTTTATTGGCAAACTTAATTACTTTAGAATACAAGCTTTATTACCTAATTGAATTACATTAGAATGCAAACTTTATTAGGCTATAAACAAAGTGCTGTTACATGTAAATTCTCATTTTAGTTTTATTTATCATGATATAACATAAAGGATGTGGGCATATTTTGATGGTAATGGTGTTGGTGGGAGGTGAGCAGAATTTCTTCCTTGGACCCAGGCAACACAATATCTTGGGCCAGCCTTGGCAATGTGTGAGTGTATCAAAGAGCTCCACAGCAATTACACTCACAGCAATGTGTAGTGTGTGAGTATCAACGAGCGTAATGTGCAGTATGTGGATTTATCACAGACCTCCACAGCAATAAAACTCACAGTATTGAGCAGTGTGGATGACAGACCCATTTTAATAACAACAATGTGCCAAATGCGGTCAGGTAGAGGTTCCATTCCTGCACACAAAAGTGTCGGGATATGTAAGAAAAAAAAGGAAAAAGGCACAATCTCGTTATTCATAACAAACAACGTAATGTACTTTTGCAATATTCAAACATGGAGTCGGTCCAGTTACAGTACACATATTTGTCAGCAATGTGCAGTGTTGTCCTAGGAAGCCAATTACTTTATGAGGTGTGCAAAATGAGTTAGAAAAGGGTGAACTGCAGGACTATAGGTTCTTTATTTAGTACTAGAGCAAAAAGGTCATCAGGAGCACAGCCATCACTAGAAGGCACTTCAACTATGGAGACTGACACTAGCCTCCCATTCTGTTCTTGTACACATGTAGAGTCAATTCCTTGTCAAACAGATCCTGTGTTGCCATTATCTGTTGATACCACACCTCAAACTAGTAGCATCCTAATGAATGACTTCAGCACACATCTTGGAAAAACAATCAATGATTTCACCAAATGCTGCTACTGAAAAGGCCAGGGCAACCTCCTCCTGGATATGAACTACCTTTCTCTGTTCAGAATATGACTTCCAAAAATGGATAAACAGTACTTGTATATATATATATATATATATATATATATATTCAGCTGCCAAGAAGGGTTTATCTTGCATGTACTGTGCGCTGTTTGCCCAACATCGCAAAGGTGGTCAAAACAAAGGTGTGGCATTTAGAAAATTGGTAATTGAGGCCCTTACTAATTTTAAAAAGCTTAAGGGCAAGGGAAGAGATTTGGAAATCCATGCAATACTTGTTTATCACTGGGAGAGTGTAACCAATGGGAAAGCATTTTTAAAAACTACCAATTAACTGAAAATGAAATTGTCAATCAAATAAATTCACATCGTCTTTAGAAGTTGAAGGAGAGCGAATTCGTCTTATCATTGAGTCTATTTTTTTTTTGGGGGGGGGGAAACAAAATATACCTCTGCGTGGCCATTGAGGTGATGGTGCTTTAATTGATGACTCCACTCTGAACGTGAATGAAGGCAATTTTTAGGAATTGCTGAAAGACATTGCATCTGAAGACAAAATGTTAGAGAAGCACCTCCTTACTGTATCTTTATATGCTACTTACATTTAAAAATCCACACAAAATAATTTAATCAAGTGTTGTGGTGATGAAATATGCAATATTATTGTCGGTAGAATTTAAGAGGCTTGCTATTTTAGTTAAATATTTAATGAAACTATAGATATTTCACATACAAAACAGGAATGGATAGTGCAGATTCAGAACCAAGGCTTGCATGACAGATTTTAGACCAGCTAGTGATTCAACTAATCAAAGACCTCTTCCTCAACATTACTTATTGTGTTGGCATTGAAATAGACAGTTGAAGTGTTATGTCTTCGGAAGTGGTATATTGATGCCAGCAGTATTTACCCTCTTCTAGCTGATGGTAGGCAGAGGATAGTAGAGATATTACTGCAGGGAGAACTTTGTCTCTGGCTTACTATGTGGAAAGGCGAGTTATGCCAAAACAAGGAAATTCCACAAACAGTCCTTGAAGTTTTAGACTTATGTGGCCAGGGCCTCTCTTCAACTATCCGAAGTTTACTTCTGATCTTACCAACTTTCCCCGTAAGTGTGGCCTCTGTAAAGAGATCTTTCTCAACTCTCCGTCATGTTTAAACATGGCTTTAGTTACGAATTGTAGAGGACCGGTTAAATGATTTGTATTTGCTTTACATTCACAGAGATGCTCCTGTGAATACTGACAGAGTCATTGAACTGTTTGCAAAGCAAGAAAAATGAAGACTTAAGCTACCGTATATACTCGAGTATAAGCGGACCCGAATATAAGCCGAGGCCCCTAATTTTACCCTGAAAAACTGGGAAAACGTATTGACTTGAGTATAAGACTAGGGTGGGAAATGCAGCAACTACTGGTAAATTTCTAAATAAAATTAGATCCTAAAAAAAATTATATTAATTGAATATTTATTTACAGTGTGTGTATATAATGAATGTAGTGTGTGTGTATGAGTGCAGTGTGTGTATGAATGCAGTGTGTGCATGAATGCAGTGTGTGTGTGTATGAGTGCAGTGTGTGTGTATGAGTGCAGTGTGTGTGTATGAGTGCAGTGTGTGTATGAGTGCAGTGTGTGTATGAGTGCAGTGTGTGTGTGTGTGAGTGCAGTGTGTGTGTGTGTGTATGAATGCAGTGTGTGTGTATGAATGCAGTGTGTGTATGATTGCAGTGTGTGTATGAATGCAGTGTGTGTATGAGTGCAGTGTGTGTACGAATGCAGTGTGTGTATGAGTGCAGTGTGTGTGTGTGATGCAGAGTGTGATGCAGAGCCTTGGTGGGGGGTGGGCATTTTTATTAATTTGTTTAAATTATTATTATTTTAATATTATTTTTTTATTAGTAATATTTTTTTATTATTATTAATATTTTATTTTATTATTTACATTTTTATTTATTTTTTTCGTCCCCCCTCCCTGCTTGATACATGGCAGGGAGGGGGGCTCTCATTCCCTGGTGGTCCAGTGGATGGGCTGTGTAGGAGGGGGGCTGGCAGGAAGCGTTTACTTACCTTTCCTGCAGCTCCTGTCAGCTCCCTTCTCCTCCGCGCCGGTCCGGTCAGCCCCCCTGTCAAGTCCCAGTGTAAGTCTCGCGGCCGCGCGGAGCGCTGCCATGGTAACCCGTGGCAACGCTCTGACCCCGCGGCTCTCGCGAGACTTACACTGGAGGAGAAGGGAGCTAACCGGAACGGCACGGAGCAGGAGGGAGCTGACAGGAGCTGCAGGAAAGGTAAGTAAACGCTCTCTGCCAGCCCCCAACAGCCCCTTCTCTGTATTATGGCAATGTAAGACATTGACTCGAGTATAAGTCGAGTTGGGGTTTTTCAGCACAAAAAATGTGCCGAAAAACTCGACTTATACTCGAGTATATACGTTTATTCTGTAAATTTTTCATGTTATTTAATGTACAAATAGAATGTTTATGTTGCTTTTGGAGTTTGGAGAGTGACACTGTTTGGTATTTTCTACATGCTTTTTTACGCATAATTGTATATTCTTTGTGACTATTTTGTCTGGGAATATTCTGTTATATCATCTGTATATAAATAAAACAAGGAATAGAGTCAGTGCTAATCAGAAAGGCAGCAGTCCCAAACAAGGACTCCCTCTAATGTCCCTGGAGGTAAATAGACAAAACAAGAGAATGGGTGATGGGTCTGCGCCACTGTATACAACAGAGACTAATATTAAGTCCAATGGGATCTGTATCGTTGTGTCCAAAGTTCTACTTTATACGATATTCAGAAGATGTCAATGACATGGAGGATAGTCCAATTGTATAAAAAATAGAAGAATTCTTACTTACAGTTGGCAGAGCTTAATCCAGCTCTGGTGTGAATGGCTTATAGCGGTATTATCCCCGCTTGCAGGATATACGGCAAGTGTCCTCTTCTATGTAGTGGCAGGTAACCAAGTTGGAAATAAAAATGGAAACAATAGTGGTGCAGTATGTTCCACACATGGGATAAAAGATATAACATATAATACACTCACATTCGGTAGAGCTTCCGCTAGCTCTAGGTTGTTAGGCGTGCAGCAGTATAATCCCCGCTTGCAGGATATAGGATGAGTGATCTTGACATGAATATCAATAGCTCGGAGAGAAGATAAAACAGCGATAGTGCTCTCAATAAAATCTTTGGTGATAAAATAAAAATAATAAAATATACTCACAATATATAGGGCAGACTAACTGCTCTATGTAACAGCGTAGGTGGTATAATCCCCACCTGGGATTCTTTGGAGTATTATAGCCAGGAAATAAAAATAAAAGAAGTATACGGTATAAAATATATATAAAAGCCAGGTAGTATTAAAAGATGATGGTTTAAACGTAAAAAAGACCAAAATCTATTTTATTAACAGTATATAAAAACAGTAAAAATATCCAAATGCGTTTCACCAGTATAAGGCGTTATCCATTGATAACGCCTTATACTGGCGAAACGCGTTTGGATATTTTTATATATATTTTATACCGTATACTTCTTTTATTTTTATTTCCTGGATATAATACTCCAAAGAATCCCAGGTGGGGATTATATCACCTACGCTGTTACATAGAGCAGTTAGGAATTGTGATATTCCTGGACAACTCCACCAGATGAGGTTCATAGTACCATCTTGTTGAAGACATCTTCAACATATTTGGGAGTTTAAGGGAGAAATCTTAGAAAGCCTTGTTGGGACCATATACCATCTGTACATTACTTTAACTTGGGTCTCAAGAATGTTAAGCAGAGGATATGTTTTGTAATTGAAGAGCCCCAAACCTTGTGTTGTATAGATATAAGTCCTTTCCCCATTGCCTCAAAGGCTGATTGCTTGGTTATAGGCATTTTCAATTTTAATAATTCTATTACTTTAGAATTTCAAAGCTTTCTGACTTGTCCTGTTAAATATTTTCTTGATTCATTTTCCTATATCATTGTCTAGGTTTAACAAATATTCTTTTAGAAAGCTATCAACTCGGATATAGTTGAATATCTCCTGGTGGGGGAAGTTCAGTTTCTCTTTTTCAATTTCTCAAAGGGCGATAAGTAGGAGTTAGTGGATAATAATCCTATGAAATATTCTCTATGTTTGCTCTAATTACGTAGATTCATATCGGGCATTATTAGATCTAATATCCTAATATTGGAGCCCTCATAAAAATGTTTTATTATTATTTTTCTTTATTTCTTTTATTTTGCAGTGTTATATATATACATGCAACTGTAGTAACCATCAACAGCGAATAATTACCAGTAGTGAACATCTGCGATGGACAGGCCCCATTGTTTAGCCCATATGATCACATAATAGTTGTATGGTAATGATAGGATAACTTTTATATATAATTAGGTAAATATGTATTGGTCCAAAGAAATTTCACATAATTTTGTGAGATGTGAAGTGGTCAACTACCGATGGACCCTTTAGCTTAAGGAGATGGAAAAATAGAAACGTAAGAGGGACAGGAAAGTTGGAAATAGAGTAGCATGTAAGTTAAAAAAGAAGGAGATTGTACCTTGCTTTTTTGGTTCTTAATGACCCAAGGTCGTGATTTATGTTATGCAGGGGGGTATTGAGATCCCATTTGAGGAGAGAAACTTGTCTTCTGGGGTGTCTTTTTCTAGCTTTATGTATATGGATGGTATGCCCTCCCTCTGTGCCTTTAACCCACATGATCATAGTTGAGTGGTTTACGTCCCTTGCGAAGAGGAACATTTTTTTTTATTGTTGAAATGCAGAACCCTGATTGTCATATATCAAGTCTTCCCATATTTTCCATGTGACCACAGTATATTGGTTTCTATTGGAACCCATATGAGCCATCTTCTCGTAGTTACCATTGATCGTGACTTGGCGTATTACTTTGTCCCTCTGTGGGGCGTCCCTAGATTTACTTTTTCTAGCTATCAATAAATGTGCTGCCATAAGGATGTGTAAGGCTAGTGTGCCCTGTTGTTTGTTTAAATTGTCTGGCAGCATAAACAATAAGAACATTTCAGCTGTCATTGGTAACTTGTGACCTGTGATTGTCAGCTACCACGTGCCAAAAGGGACGTATACTCAGGCCTTCCCACCATGTGTGTATCATGCTCCATTTGTCACCATCACATCTCCAACACCTGTCCGAGGTATGTCTGAACATACACGACAGACGAGCCAGCACCAGATACCATCTAGTTGCTATTTTCCTCATCAGTTCTAGGTGGAAAATACGACTATACTTTTTATGGATCGAATTGCAGCTTTGGGAGTAACATCATCTTCAATGCTGCAATTCAACCTAACCACGTAATATATTTGTCCTGCCATTTTTCCAGGTCAGAATGAATGGAGTTGACTAGCCTACCATAGTTGGTCGTAAAGAGGTTGTGAGGGTTTTTCATGAGTCGTATCCCAAGATACACTAGAGAGTAATCTCTCCAGTCATATTGGTATGTTTGTGTCACATATTCATCCGCTTATAAAAATGTGGTCCTGTCCACACAGGAAAAGTTGTGCCTAGCAGCAACCAAATCCACAGAAGGGTTAATGCTGAGCAGAAATTATGCGAATGGGAACCTGCTAACTGCCTTTGGGGTCAAAGGCCGGTTACAGCCTATCAGAGCTAGAGGAGGGGTATTTAGGCCCAGTTCTCATCCTGCTCAGTGCCATGTTGTGGTTTCCCTTGTGGTTGTCCGAGAGCGCGTTATTGATTCTGGTTATTTGACTTTGGCATTGTTTTTGACTTCCCTGTTTTCTGGCATCCCTGACTCTTGGCTTTTCCTTATCGTTGTGTCTCTTTCTGTATCCCTTGACCTCGGCTATTCCTGACTATTCTTTGGTACTTTAGTCCGGCCATTCTAAGGTCCGGTATACGTTACCTATCAGTCCTCTGTGTTACACAAGTCTACGTGCTGGATCATTCTGTAATCCTGAAAGTTTGTCTCAGAGTCTGCGTCGTTTGTGTGTCTAAGTGGAAAGTCATCACTTTGGTCTTGGTCGTGTTGAGTTTGTAATATGAGTGTGCACTATAGTCCTGTAGTGTCGTCATGAGTGCTGGGATCAATGTCAGTGCTTGAGTGATTGTCAGAAGTACATTGTAAGCGAACAAGCTCAGTTTGTGTTCGTTGTTACCGATGCGTATGCCCGTAATTCTTGTGTCTGCTCTTATTTTTATTGCCTGTGGCACTAGTGTCAGGACATATAGATGGAGCGACAGGGGACATCCTTGGCAAGTGCCATTGGTTATGCTAAAAGGCTCTGACATGAATCCTCTGTATGACACCTGGGCTGTTGGAAGATTAGAGAGCCCTGACGGCCACCAAGAATCCAGGGGGAAACTGGAACTTAAGTAGTACCGCCTCTAAGAAATTCCAGCTGAGGCGGTCGAAAGCATTCTCTGCATCTAGGGATATTAAAACTCCTTCAGTTTTGTGCTTGTGCATTGAATACATAATATCAAACACTTTTCTAGTCCCCTGTCTCCCCTTCTCAAAACCTGCCTGGTCTGGATGGAGTCTGTTAGCTATACGTTTCGCAAACAATATTGCGTCAGAGTTAAGTAAAGAGATAGGTCTAAAGTTTTTGCAGCAGGTGGGGGGGTTCCATGGTTTTGGAAGGGTGATTATGGCACTGTCAACACATCTTTTGGTAATCTAGCATTCGTTACTGCATCATTTAACAGTCTGAGGAGGTGTGGCAGGAGGGTGTCTTTGAATTTTTTTGTAATAAACATTGGACAGACTGTCTGGGCCCAGGGCCTTGTTGGGGGTGAGACTATATTGCCTCCAAAACCACCTCTGCAGTAAAATTTGAATCTAAATTACTTTGTTGCTCAGGCTCGGTGTGTTTATAGGTCTCAGGTATGATGAGATTAACCTTAATGTAGCGTGGTGTGGAGATCTGTCCTGCTGTAGGTTATATAATTTGCTGTAGAAGCATGCAGATTCTGAACTGATCCCCTCTGGTGTAATGATTTTGCCTGACTGTTTGGAAGATTCTAGACTTAACCCTTTGTACTTTAAGTTTAGCTGCTTGCAGTTTCCCCACTCTATTGCATTGGGTGTAATGCATGAGTTTCAGTCTTTTTAAATAAAAGCTGGAGCATCTCATACTAGCTGCAGAGATTTCGGTTTGTACAGACACAATTTTGTTTCTTAGTGCCGGGTCAGGATTAGTTTGGTTCGATTTGTTCAAGTCTTTTAGTTTGTCTGTCAGTTGTTGGAGGTGACACAGGGAGCGTTTTTTTGACAAAGACTGCATGTTTAATCAGTAATCCCCTCGTCACTGCTTTGTGTGCTTGTCAGACCATGTTAGTCTCTACGTATTTAGTGTCATTAGTGGAAAAGTATTGGGTTATATCCTGTTGTAACGTTTTGGCGAAGTCCTTGTCCTGGAGCAATGATTCGTTCAATCGCCAGTCCTATGGAACATTCATCTATCTGCGACAGTGACTGACCCTAGACAAAGCATCTATCTATCCTAGTATGACAATTGTGTACTGAGGAGAAGAATGTGTATTCTTTCGGATACTTTCTTTAGTGGGATGGACAGCCCTCCATACATCGCATAATTTCTGTAATGCAATAAGAGAGAGTAGGCGCTGCACCTCTTTATGAAGTCGAGCTGCTCTAATCTGGGATTTTTGTGATGAGGAGTCTAAGGTTGGTTCCAATGTGCAATTAAAATCCTCACAAAGGATTAACATACCTTGTTGGCATTTTTCTATGCATGTTAGTATCGTCTTGAGGAAGACCAACTGGTGATCATTAGGTACTTTTATGTTGGCTATAGTATAAATCTTCTCATTAATAGAGGCCACCGCAATTACGAACCTACCGTCTGGGTCAACAATGGATTGAATGAGGTTGAAGGTCAATTGCTGGCTAAATAGAATAGATACCTCTAGATTTGGAGTCCGTTGAAGCATGGAATTGGTGTGGGAAGTTTTTGGTCTGGTAACGATATGGGTCATGTTTCCTGAAATGCATTTCTTGCAAACATATAATGTCCCCTTTTACACAGTCTATTTCCCTATATGGTGCATGTCTTTTAAAGGGAGCATTGAGCCCTTTAACATTATGTGAGATTATTCTCATAATGTGCATAGTTTTTTGCTTTAATGTTCACCCCTTTGGGCCTCCCAGACCCCCCACCTCCCACCTCTAGATTGCGCATTAGGATATTCAGCAAGGAAAGAGAGAAAAGAAAAAGTAGAAGAATGGAAAGAAAACAACAGTAAAGGTTACTGGTCATTTTGTGACTAGTTTGATCTCCCCCTGGCGATCCACAATCGGATTCGAAGTGAGACCTCTCAGCGCCCTTGGGGGTTCTTGATGTATGCCAAACAGGCTGATGCACTTCCAGGGCTCACTCCTCACAGGCAAATTGACAAGGCATTATATAACATAATATCAATAAAGTAAGCATAACTAAACAACTGGCAAACTAGTTTGGTATCAAGAAATATGCGCAATAGTTTTTATGCTAAATACATTCGGTGCAGCTCTGTTATTGGCGATGGGATATTCCCTTTGATACTTTCAATAACTTCTATAGGAACACTAACCTCACCAGTGCATATCTGGTGTATTCCTTCAAGTTAACACCACATACTGTGGCATTGTAGTGTTTTCATGGGTTTGCAAGGTAGTCTGTATCAGGTAGTCTGTGAATATTATGATGCAGATATTGTGACATCGTTTGACCCTGGGCCCTCGGTATGTGTCTGATAATCTGCTATGTGTGCCTCTTGTAGCAGGATACCTTACTGAAAGCATTACATTAGGTTTGGAGAGGGCACATGAGTATCCTAGGATAAGATGTAAAAATTGCACAGTTAAACATGCTCGTAAGTTAGTTGTGAGATAAGGATTCTAGTGGATTATATAAGGATTATATGTTAACCTGTGACCCAGGGCTCTTGGTATGCACCTGGTGACCTATAATGCATGCCGCTGGTGTCGGGGCACCAAACAAAAAAAACATTATGACAATGGAAGAGGTCATGTCAGTGGGCGTGATACTAGACATAGCATAACTCTCAGTTAAATAACCAATCCTACAAAAGGAAGTAAAAATTGCACAGTTAAACATGCTCACAAACCAGATAATACTTCGCACGACCACAGTTCACATGTTTTGTTCTAGTATCTCCGTGTGATTGTCTCGCTCCCCTTGTTTCGCAGCAAGTTCCTGTCGCCCGGACTCCATACATTCTTCCTTCTTAGACAAAGTCCTCTTGATCCGAAGAGGGAAAACATTGCACTCCAACTGTGCCTTAGACAAAAATAAGATTCAGGTATGCTATTAGAGCAACGGGAATCCCAAGCCTGCAATCCTTTAGCTCCGTCAACATAACAACGAACCAAATAGTGGAGAGTATCGTTCCACAGGTGCCGTAAGTCACAAAGGAAGAAAGAAAAATAATTTCAACTCTACCAATGTGCAGATTCCTGGTATAAAATTAGAGCATTGAGCAATAGGGTGGAAAGCTTTATTGTGTAGGGATTATATTCCACAAGAAAAGCAAGTCCCAAAGGTACTTTGGAAGAAAAACATTGCACTCCATCAGTGCCATAGAGATAGATCAATGGGATAAGGGTTGTAAGAATGATTTAAAATATATTCTTTGTTGTACACATGACAAAGGCAGTTCGTATGACCATCTGGGATCTTAGGTGCAGAATTTAGCAGTTCGCAGGATGCCATTCAGCCACCAGTTGTAGCGGTCGGCTTGTGTTCGATTCTGGGCATACATGAGATATTTCCCACGTTTGAGAAATAAGAAGCCGTCTTCCAGGGTAAGTATCTGGTTGGTTTGACCGTTACAAGTCACCAGAAGGCGCGTGGGGAATCCCCACCTGTAGACCAGAAGGCGTGTGGGGAATCCCCACCTGTAGACCAGAAGGCGCGTGGGGAATCCCCATTTGTAGGCCACTTAATGTTTGCGGAGGGCCGTGGTTATCGTCACGAAGCTCCTTCTAAATGTGTAGCTGGACAAAGGTCTGTGAATACTGCTTCCTTTACATGGAAGGAGCACATCTCTTGATGCAGAGGCTGGGCAGCCCTTGCATTAGCCACTTGATGTATCCTGTCAAGCAGCAAAATGTCTGCAGGAATGTCAGGGCATTGGGTGCGAAACAGGCTCATAGCATATGCCTGTAAGTCCCCCAAGGTCATGGTCTCTGGCACTCTGAGATTGTTTTTGCGGGAACGATCTTCGAGGTATGTTAGTTTGACCTCATGTCTGGTCAGACACTCCTCCATTTGTAACAACTGATCCTCCACCGAGTTGTGTGCTGTGGACAAGTCATCTATCTTAGACTCTAGTGTGTGGTCCATGAGCCTATTTCCTGTATCTCTTTCCTTAAATCTTGAATAGACAATTGAAATTTGGTGATTAGTTGTTCAGATTGGGCATTCAGCATTGTCTGGATAAACGCTGGTGTCAAAGAGGCTTTCTTATCCCTTGGTTCTGACATGGCTGGGTTTAAGTCCCAGTTTCCTCTGCTTTTGCAGTCACCATTTTGTAGGTCTTCCTGCGCGGCCTGTAGTTTAGCCTGCGATTTGGTGGTGAAGAAGGATGATTTATCCCCATGTTTCTTTCCTTTGTGGTGAGACATCATGGAGTTTTTGTTCTCTTTTTTTACCATAAGTTCTATTAAATCACTATATATTTTTTCACGATAGTACCTTCTTCTCACCGTGTGATATTTAAAAGATTTTCTCTTTATTTTAAATATATAAAAATAAATGATACGTTTTAATCTTTATCTCTATTTGTATATACTTGTGGGCAATTTCCGAATCTAGTAAATCAATCATGGAGTTGTATAATTGTCTTTGTCTCGTTGCGTTTACCGGGTGTTTGTGCCTATTTAGCCGTCTGCCTGCTTGGAGCTCAGCTCTCATGCGCCATTGCATTCGGCATCGGCTCTGCCCTCCCATTAAGCCCTCATACATTTTTAGCTCTTTCTTTAAATTTTGCAAATACTTCAGAGTTTGGAAGAGAATCAGAGAAATATCTGAGGAGACATTACATTTCTTGTTCCCTGTTTCGCTCCACAGCAAGAGAGCCAGGTTATATATGCCTATTCTGTTTGCTTCCAGCTTTACACCAAGATTGTTCCTTTGAGTTGTTAAAGTTATAGATATGCCTGATAAGTATCTTTAGTTAGCGGGTAGCCTATTCCCTCTTGATGGTCCCTTTTGGACAGGATTTGAGTATTTATTCTAAGTCTTTTTCCTCTCCAAATGTAATTTGTGAAGCTAGATTGGATCATGTCTAACCACTGTTTTGGTGTTGCCAAGGGTAACATTCGGAATAAATATGCCCACTTGGGAAGAATATATGCTTTAATGGTGATTATTCTCCCCCACCAAGATATTTCACAACATCTCCACTCCCTTAATAACATATTAGTATGTTTGGTAAGTCTTAAAAAATTGACCTCCATTATTACTCTGGGATCCAAAGTGATATCTATGCCCAAGTAGTGAATCTTCCTTGATGACCATTTAAAATCATAATACTTTTTGAACTTTTAAGATTATTAAATACCGTATATACTCGAGTATAAGCCGACCCGAATATAAGCCGAGGCCCCTAATTTTACCCCCAAAAACTGGGAAAACGTATTGACTCGAGTATAAGACTAGGGTGGGAAATGCAGCAGCTACTGGTAAATTTCTAAATAAAATTAGATCCTAAAAAAATTATATTAATTGAATATTTATTTACAGTGTGTGTGCGTATGAATGCAGTGTGTGCGTATGAATGCAGTGTGTGCGTATGAGTGCAGTGCGTGTATGAATGCAGTGTGTGTATGAGTGCAGTGTGTGTGTATGAGTGCAGTGTGTGTGTATGAGTGCAGTGTGAGGGTAGTTTGTATGAGTGCAGTGTGAGTGCAGTGTGTGTGTGTGCATGAGTGCAGTGTGTGCGTATGAGTGCAGTGTGTGTGCGTATGAGTGCAGTGTGTGTGCGTATGAGTGCAGTGTGTGTGCGTATATATTAATTGAATATTTATTTCCAGTGTGTGTATATAATGAATGCAGTGTGTGTATGAGTGCAGTGCGTGTATGAGTGCAGTGTGTATGAGTGCAGTGCGTGTATGTATGAGTGCAGTGCGTGTATGTATGAGTGCAGTGCGTGTATGTATGAGTGCAGTGCGTGTGTGTGAGTGCAGTGTGTATGAGTGCAGTGTGTATGAGTGCAGTGTGTGTGTATGAAAGCAGTGTGTGTGTGAGTGCAGTGTGTGTGTGAGTGCAGTGTGTGTGTGAGTGCAGTGTGTGTGTATGAGTGCAATGTGTGTGAGTGCAGTGTGTGTGTATATGAATGAAGTGTGAGTGTGTGTGATGCAGTGTGTGTTTGTGTATGTGTTGGTGGGGGTGGGCATTTTGAAATATTATTAATTATTTTATTAATTATTACTTTATTTTTTAATATTATTATATTTTTTATTATTATTATTTATTATTTAATTGAATTATTATTATTTATTTTTTTTCGTCCCCCCCTCCCTGCTTGATATATGGCAGGGAGGGGGGCTCCTTCCCTGGTGGTCCAGTGTCATTGGCAGTTCAGTGGGGGGGAGAGGGGGGCTGGCAGAGCTGTACTTACCTGTCCTGCAGCTCCTGTCAGCTCCAGCCTGGGTGGTAAATTGGCTGCACACTCCACTTGTGTGTGGTCCGGCTGTTTGGTAGCTCGAAGTCCCACTTCGACAGTTTAAAGGGGCATTGTGCCAAGTCTCAATATGCCCCAATAGTGTTCTTAAAGCGCAATACACCCCAGGGCCATAGTCACAGGGCAAGAGGTTGGCAAGCAGGCCTCTCCAAAAGCCAGTGGCGAAGGGTAGTTTGTCACAATATATTTAACTGTTTAGATGTTGTTTTCGAATATCAGAGTTGTTTAAATTATTCTAAAAAGAGTGAGTGTGGATTAGTGCTTCAAAACAGTGAAAAATTGTATATATAGCAGCTCAGAACACACGTGAAGGAATACCTATAATCCCTCACCTTCAGCAATATCTATTAGTCTTTTTTTATAGACGTCGACTTATCCGCTACATTGTAGAGATTTTCATAGAAATGTTTGAACAGATTACCTATTTCTTCTGGCTTTAAGTAGGTCTTGCTAACTTTTTTTATTTTAACAATTTTCTTTAGTTTGTTTGTTAACAGCTTATCTACTCTGTTATTCCTTTTCAAATGTGTTTTTATTATTATTAAAATTATTCTATAACAATAATGGAAATAACATTGTATTAATTACATATTAACTTAACAAAAAAAAATTATAACTGGGAAAAACAATGAATATATGTTTTCAGTATTAAGTATTAAGCTGTCTCATGTGAATGCATGCAATAACATAAATTAGAGTACGACTTACCTTGTATTGGGTCCCTTTGTGGACAATAAAGTGTGGTGTGAATTCTTATATTCAACTTGGTCTCTGTATGATTTCTTTTTCCTATAGTTCAAGATACTCATCCCGAACTGGGTTGTGTGCCCGCCAGTATCGCTATAACCCTCATTAGGGATTGGTTATTACTTTTTTTGGGATATTGGCGTGCCATGAATTTAATGATTAGGCACAACATTTATAGTAAGAAATTTTACCAAATTCTTGCAAGATATACATTAATGACGGGACTGAGGTCGAAGGATTTTTCAATGATAGCATAATGTCATCTGCAAATAAGCCTTTTTTTATGTTCCCTCTCTTCTACCACAATACCCTCGATGTCCGCACACTGACTTACTCTGTTATTACTATAATAAAATGTAGTTTTTAACTTTTGTAAATTGAATTAAATTCTTTTAGATATTTTTATATTTATCAAATCTCGGCATGCCTTTGCTTTTCTCTCTCCAGCGAGAAATCAATCTTATTATTGGCAGTAAGATTATAAAATTGAATATAAAGATCCGACTGAGGCCTCTTTTCCTTCTTTCTTGGCTTTCCTATTTTTATCTAATAACCTCTTATTACTGTTTTGAATGTGCTCCAAAGACATTCACTGGAGATCTCCTCCAATTAATTTTCCTGAAAGAAAAATTGAGACATCTTTTTAATGTGCTCTATGGTTTCTTTAGATTTTAGTAAGACATCCCTTAATCTCCATGGATGGGGAGATCTCTGATGCAAGTCCTTTACATCCACGATCAACGCATTATGGTCTGACCGAGTTGTCTCTTATAATGATAGTTTTTCTTTCTACTTTTCCCAAAATAGTTTTGGGGTTTTAGACAGTTTTGTTAGGTAAGTAAATATTTACCAGCATATAATCTTTCCAATTTATTTGGCCCACTACGTTAGCAAACCTCCCCTATTTATCAAGTTTTTTTATGCTGGCATAGAAATTAGATGTGATTTGAAAACATAATAGCCAATATAATTTTAACCATCCAACCGCATACCCACAGATAAGTTACGTAACCGCAGCATCCATGCACATACAAACATAAATACAACAATAAGATACTACTCCAAGTTCTGAGTACCAATTCTAGAACCCATGGGGAGAGCACTTCGTAGTAACATAATATCTTAAAATGTATAAGGAAGATGAAAGAAAGGGAGGAAAGGGGAAGGGTAAGAACAAAAGTTCAACCCTTTCTTTATATCCCCTGCTTTTATTTCGAAACAGATGCCATCCAACCATCATGGTGTATAAAACAACAAAACAAAAGCGGTCGGACCTGTTAGTGGGTCAGTATTAAATGAAATGCTAGTTCACTTGCAGTTTCCAATTTATCCTCAATTAGTAATACTTAAGTGTTTAAAGCATGTGCATATGCTTCTCTCTATGTAACATATTAATCTAAATTTTTTAAACGTGTATCTCTCCTGGTCGAACTATACCCCTGTTTTGAGCCCACATCTTAAAATGATTTGTTATATCCCTTCTGAATATCAAGTTTCCTGATTTTTATAAGTTAAATGTCAGTGAATCCTGCAACGTTGATCTTTATAAATCAAGCATCATTCATTGTGTGAAATAAAAGGGAAAAAAATTATGAATTGCATGAATTGATGAATTGCAAGTTGAAGATATCTTTAGATTACTTATTATTGTGCTCTATTTCCCTCATGAGTGTATGTAAACCTCTCTTTGAACCAGTCTCTTGCTTTTTCATGTGTGTCAAAGGCTCGCCAGCTGTTGTTATAGAAAACTCATAGTGATGATGGTTGACCCCATTTAAATTTCAGGTTGTGCTGTTTCAAATGGGGGAAATTAAATAAAATGTTCTTCTCTTTGATCTTGCATAGTAGGAAATATCTGGGAGGATTTTGATAGTATTGAATTTTCCGTTAGTAGTTGTTTTACTTAAACGCTTGTAAAATCTGGGTCTTAAATTCGTAAGATTGAAATGCCACTATAACGTCACGTGGGTATTCATTTGTATCTGTTTTGGGGCTAAAAATATTATGACAGCGTTCCATTTGCGTGCTATGACTATCAGTAAGTAAATCCAAACTTTTGAAGAACTCAAGTAGAAATTTCAGTGAGTTATTATCTATAATTTCTTCAGGGATGTTTCTAAATCTTAGGTTAAATCTCCTTGATTGGTCCTCCAGATCGCAAATTGTTTCCACTAAGTATGACATTTTTGCCTCCGTGTTGTTTTGCTTTTCTTTCAGATTCCGAAGTTGAAAGTTTCTTGCCTCTTCCTCTTCTATCTTATGAATTCTCAGCATTAAGGTATATAGATCTATTTTCAAATCTGAGAATTTTTCATTTATATCACTTTTTAGCTCTTTGAGAACTTCATCTAGATTAGATTTTAAAAAGCTGGGAGTGACAATATTACTCTCTGTCTCTTGCTCTGTCAGAGTATGTGTGGATAGTCTTGAAGTTTCTGCAGAGTTTTTTTTTTAGTTATTCAACATTTTTTGTGTGAGAAGAAGGTGGATAGTCTCTTTTCCTGTTAATTCTGTTTTTTGTCATTTTTATTGGCTGGTTTTTATCTTGGGTGCGATTTAACAATAAATGTGACAATTACAAAAACCTACTGGACCAATAGGGTGAAGAGGGCCCTGCTCACACAAGCTTACAGTCTATAGGAGGTGGGGCGTAAAACCCAACAGGACAGGAAGTAGCAATCAAACAAGGTGGAGTGAAGCAGAGCTGGAGGAGAGAATAGAGTGCTGCCCTTTAGGAGAGAGCAAGGGATAAATATAGACTTAAAGGATGCTTATCTCACAGTTCCAATGCATCCAGAACTGGCAATGGCAAATTTATGAAACAATCTAGTGCAATATAATTATGTCTCTAGATTTTCAGGCTATTTATCTTTATGCTTCACGGACTCTAGAACGTCTACAAAACTTTGGTTTCAGGATCAATTGGGGGTAAAAATGGTCCTGCATCCATATTAAGACATAGAGTGCCTTGGCTTTGACACAGATTCCATTCCACAAACTCAGTTTACCACACAAAAAAATGAAATTGGTTTGCAAAGAAAGCAGAACACTTCTGCAAAATAATCTTTTATGCCTTCATCTTTTAGCAATAATTGTGAATTTACTGCCATATTCCATTCAAGCAATATTCCCAACACCACTTTACATCATGCTCTTCAAAAACTTTAAAAAACCCAAAAAATTGTATATAGAGTTGAATTTGTTTTGTTTTGTCTTTTTTCTTTTACATTTATTAGGTTTTTATGTGATAAGGAGGGGAGGTATGTGTTGCTACAACGCTATGTTACTAGTGAACCATACATGCTTCTAAACGCTTCTAAAAATCAATGAACCTTTCTTAAAAAAATGTTTGCAGTAGTAGCGGAATATACCTTCGGTGAGGTCATTATGGAGGGCGACACAAGTTCTTGGAACCACGGTAAACGCCACTGAAAGAGATTATACGTTTCATTCAATGGCTCATACTTCATATACTAGAATAGATAGGTTTTTGGTATCAAATACGCGTATGCATAATTTCAAGGAGTCCATATTGGTTTAATAACATTGTTGGATAATGCACCAATTACCGTAATAATGTCAGAGCACTTTCCAAGTAAAGGGAAGGGCTCATAGCGAGTTAGCTTCTTATTGTCAGATAAATAAATCCCATTACTCTTCAATAAACATAATTTAGCAAGCACACAACGCTGTTATTAGATGGCTTTTTATTAAATACATCAGTTTTGCCAAAAACAGAGAATGGGAAAATATACAACATTAATAAAGCACTACGGAATCTGTTGGCACTATATAAATGGCAATAATAATAATAATAATAATAATAATAACACAATTGACAGAAGTGACACATAAAAATAAATTTTATCCATCTACTGCTATCCAGAATAAATGATATGATTTGCAATCTCAATTGAGAGATTTAGAAATAGCCAAATCCACGTACTTATTAAGACATTTGAAACATTGTTTTTTGTGAAGGGAAACAAAGTAGGTCAAGTGTTAGCCATCCAACTTAAGGCACATTCATGTATCCAAAAAATAGCCTACAAAGATGCCAGGGACAAAAGAAAAATTATGAACCCACAAGAGAGTTTGGAGGAAGGATAGCTCTCAAATGCTAATACCGACTAAAGAAAAAATAGAAAATTCCTGTCACCTGTGAAATTCCCTAGCTTGTCTACAGAGGAGCTAGACTATCTCTCTAGACCAATTGACCAACAGGGAAGTGTTGCAAGTGGTGACTTGCTTGCCAGTGCACAAATCTCCAGGCCCTGATTTTCAAACACCTACTATCAAACATATAAAGAGATACTTACAGCCTTTTCAATAATGGCTACAATCAGGGTCCATTGCCTCCGGAAATGCTTTGGGCACACATATAGACACTACCAAAGCGGGATAAACAACTTCTAAGTTGCTTGAAAGTTCAACCAATTACTTTGCTAAATAGTGATGTGAATCTTTCTGCTAAAATGATAGCGAACAGACTATCCAAGATTTTGGTAAGAATCATTCATAATGACCAGGTTGGGTTTGTGCGTGGCGGGCAAGGGGCAGACAAAACAAGGAAGACTTTGAATATACTTTTTTATATGTCTAAATCTAAATTCTCTTAGAATTTGATGCGGAAAAGGCCTTTGACACATTAAATTGACAAATGTTGAAAAAGTATGGAATTCCATCAGTTTTTGGAAATAGTGTTATGGCTCTCTATAACCAGCCTATGGCAGAATTGTTAAATGCAGGCTTTATTTCCTTTTCCTTTAATATCACTTACGGTACAAAACAGGGATGCCCCATGTCCCCACTTTTTTAAATAATGTCTTTAGAACCTCTAGCCCAGAAAATCAGACTTAATATGAGTGTAAAGGGCATAGAGATAGAAGGCAAGTATTGCCTTTCCATGTTTGCGGATGATATTCTACTTACAGTAAGTGACCCAAGCACCTGTGTGCCTAACAATTTCCTCACAATAGGTTAGTCTTCAAACTAAAAGAAATTGGTCTAGATGAATATTCTTGTTCTTGGGTAGAAAATTGGCTTAAGGATAGAGTACAACGAGTTGTAATTAATGGTACATTTTCAGGCTGGACAAAAGTAAGTAGTGTCCCTCAGGGTTCTGTTTTGGGACCACTTCTATTTAACATATTCATAAATGATCTTGAAATAGGCATTGAAAGCCATGTATTAGTGTTTGCAGATGACACAAAACTTTGTAAAGTAATAAAATGTGAGCAGGATATTGCTTTGCTGCAGAGGGATTTGGATAGATTGGAGGACTGGGCACTAAAATGAAATTCAGATGAAATTTAACGTAGAGAAATGCAAATATGCACTTCGGGGTTAAGAATTCACAAGCAACTTACACACTAAATGGTAGTGAATTAGGCATAACCACACACGAGAAGGATTTGGGAATTGTTATAGACAACAAATTAGGCAGCAATATGCAATGTCAATCTGCAGTTGCTAAGGCCAGTAAGGTTTTGGCATGTATAAATAGGGGCATAAATTCTCGTGATGAAAAAATATAAATTTGCCTCATTATAAATCGCTGGTAAGACCACACTTTGAATATGCTGTGCAATTTTGGGCGCCTGTTCTAAAGAAAGATGATATGGCACTAGAAAAAGTCCAGAGACGAGCTACAAAATTGATAAAAGGAATGGAGCATTTTAGTTATGAAGAAAGGTTAAAAAGTTTGGAAGTTTGGAAAAACTTCCTGAGAGGGGATATGATAACTTTATACAAATATATTCGGGGCCAGTACAAACCTTTATCTGGAAATCTATTCATAAACAGGGCTATACATAGGACACAAGGTTACACATTTAGGCTGGAAGAAAGGATATTTCATCTAAGGCAAAGAAAAGTTTTTTTACAGTAAGAACAATAAGGATATGGAATTCTCTGCCTGAAAAGGTGGTTTTGTCAGAGTCACTACAGATGTTTAAACTGCAATTGGATAAATACTTACAAAAGCATAACATACAGGGATATCATTTCTAATTAGTGGGGTAATAGCTGCTTGATCCAAAGAGACATCTGACTGCTATTTTGGGGTCAAGAAGGAATTTTTTCCTAGTTTGTGGCAAAATTGGAAGCGCTTCAGACTAGGTTTTTTTGCCTTCTTTTGGATCAACAGCAACAACATATGTGAGGAAGGCTGAACTTGATGGACGCAAGTCTCTTTTCAGCTATGTAACTATGTAACTATGTAATCTACTTGAAATCTTAACCGAATATAGTAATATATCATATTATAAGTTGAATAGAACAAAAACACAAGCATTACTGGTTAGATTAAATATGTTGAAAATACAAGATTTACAAATATTTTACGATTTTTACTGGAAAAATAAATTTTCATCTTTTTGGGATTAAAAATAGTCCCATCTTTAGATGAAATGTTTAAATTAAATTACTCTCCAATGCTACAGTAAGTAGAGAAGATCTAGCTAAATGGAAATCAATTAAATTACATGGTTGGGTAAAATCAATGCACCATAGATGGTGCTATTCCCAGAAATTCTATCTATATTTGCATGTTACCAGTTAAAATCCCAGTTAAAATCCCAGTTAAAATCCCAGTATGCTTTTGTAAATAATTACAGGCAGTGTGTAATTCGTTCATATGGGATAAACAAACCTAGAGTTCCCCTGGCCCTATGACAAAGATTGGCAAAGAGAGGAGTAGTGGGCATGCCACATTTTTTGGCCTACAAACAGGCTTCTATGTTAGAATCAGCAGTAAAGATGCACATTTCTAACGACACATTGCAGTATAAAAAGGGGGCAAGCCCCAGGGAGCTCATTGGTAGATGCTTTATGGACACAAATCATTTAGACTAATTATATTTTTCACTACCAACGACAGAAATGATGTTCCACATTTGGTACCAAATTAGGAAAACCATAGAGATAATACAAAAATTCCATCCACGAGCCCCGATTTCAGCACTAGGGGACGTTTCACCATGGTTCTCATTACTTTGGGTAAATTTGGCATTCACTACATAAGTGATGAGTTCCATGAAGTTGTAATTTTGCCTTTCCCAGAGATCTAACAAAAGTATGCTCTACATAGTTCATATATTTCTCAATATCTGCAATTGAAGAGTATTATTTTGACCCATGTCTTACTATTACGAATAACCCCCCTTCAATTTCTCTTCTTCAAACATTTTTGAGGACATTTCTAATCTTTGTAGGTTTACTCCACTTAAGACAAAGAAGTTGTCTCTATGTTATAAAGCCATACTGGAGAATATACCAGATATACAATTTAGTTTTATAACGCAATGGACCAGGCACCAAAAGGCAATAAGTAGATTGAGTCATTGAATAGAAACATAGAATGTGACAGCAGATAAGAACCATTCGGCCCATCTAGTCTGCCCAATTTTCTAAATACTCTCATTAGTCCCTGAGTGCCCTAGAGTATCTTAGTTCTTGCTATTCACATATTGAAGCACATAAAAACTAGTTTATAGATTGTACCTGACATCAAGCCGACTCCATAAGATCCTCACTTATTTCCTTGTTGCTTGCTTTGTGGAGAGAGAGAATGAAATATGATGCACATTTGGTTGGAATGTAGTGTCATTAAACCTTTGGGGAGAGAAGTCTCAATAATAATATATTAAACATAAAATACATTCCATCTAATCCTCATACATGTCTTTTTATGTTATTTCCAACTGGACAGATGCAGGCTTTAAAGCAATTGACAGCTATAGTAAATTTAACAGCTAGTAACCTTAAAGCAGGGAGCTGGAAACAAGCTACTTGTCCAACGCGTAATCAATTGATTGATAAGATATGACAATATAATTTATATGAATATGCAGCGGTAACATCTGCTAAAAGTCAAATTAAATTCTTAGAGATATGGAAACCATGGCTAAACTTACTGAATAAAGATGTTGGAATGTTAAGAACTAGTTGGACAATTGAATATGAGCATACATTGATAAGATCAGTGAACATTGATAAAATCTGGGCTAAATAAAGTATTATGTGGGAGTATTAGTATTATTGCTGGTATCAATAGTATTATAGATATTATTATGATTATTATGGTGGTTATATTGTTTATTTACAGTATGCACCAATCTTTTTTAAACATTTTTTTAAGTTCTTATGTGTTTGTATTTTGAGGGTTTTATGTGTTTCCTTTTTTATCCTTTTTCTTTTCTTTTGCACCCTGCAATGAAGAACTCCCTTGGTGATTAAAGGTCATCGAAGTATGGGAAAGGAAAGACATCTTCACCTCTATTACAGATATCATCATAGAATTTGATACCAGTCTAGTAGGTTGGTATGCTCGGTCAGAGAATATAGTTGCATATTTACAGTTACATAATAATCAAGGTTGAAAAAAAGACCAAAGTCCATCAAGTTCAACCTTTATGCTGTTGATCCAAAAGAAGGCAAAAACACAGTTGTAGCCATTTTCAATTATGCCACAAAAAAAGGGAAAAATATCCTTCTTGACTACATACTGGCCATCAGACTTCTCCTTGGATCAACAGCCTGTTCACATACATATTAACATACAGTATATACATACAATCTCTTTATGTAGAGAATTCTACATCTTTATTGTTCTTACTGTAAAGTACCCTTTTTTCCCCCATTTCAATGGGTGGCCTCTTGTCTGTTGTATGTTCCTGTTAATGAATAGTTTGAAACAAAGCAAATGCAGTTTTTCTAGCCTCTCTTCATAAGTAAAGTTTTCCATTCCCCTTATTATTATTTTTCCTCGCCTCTGCACTTTTTCAAGTTTTACCAATTTCTTTACCAAATTCTATTATAAAAGCTTATCCCAAAACCTAGTCCCCCATCTGGCCTCTTTTTTCCACTTGTCTAAAACAGCTGAATGTCTTCCTACAGATCTCCTCTCTGCCAACATAGTTACTTTCCCTAAACCAGCCAAATTTCCTACGAAATGTCCTAATTTCCACCCAATTTGTATTTCTATTAAACATTGATGCTAAGGTCTTTGCAAAGCTGTTCGCAAACAGAATCATAAACATTCTACTCCAGATAATACATCCCGACCAGGTCGGCATTGTTAGTGGAAGGTTGTGATGGGACTAATAAAGCACTGAACTTGCTTTACACCATACATTAACAGCACCAGAGTAGTGTGCTACTATCACTCAATGCATAAAAAGGCTTTTGATCACCTGCACTGGGGGATTTTGCAAGCAGTTTTACAAAAAACTTACTTTCCCCCTACTTTCCTTGTAGCTTAACAAGCCTTATATAGCTCACCTATGACCAGTCTTTTTAACAGCGGCTTCCTCTGGGAGCCCTTCCACATAACCAATGGGACCAGAAGGGGGGCCCCCTGTCACTCCTGCTCTACATTTTAGCCCTAGAACCACTGGCGGAACTGATTCACAAGAAACAGGGCATGCACAGGATTTATTTGGGAGCAAGGCAGTTCAAACTAAACATATTTGGGATGATGTTCTCGTCACACAACCCCACATTTATCTCCCTGTGTTCCATGACTTTATGACTATAGCAAATGTTCTTACTGCAAACCTAATGTCACAAAAACTCAAGCTTTGACAGCACACCTGCCACAACAACAAGAAGCTCTCCTGAAGTTGAATTATTCATACAAATGGAGAACAGATTTGCTTACTTTTTTGGGAATAGCACTTCCTAGAGACCTGACCCAACTGTACCAATTAAACTATTTAGCCTTACTTAGATCTATCAAAACACTATTTACAACATGGCAAAGTAATTTTTTATTCTGGATTGGAAGAATTGCCCCCATAAAAATGTCTATCTTACCCAAACTCCAGTATCTTTTCTGCACCCTACTACTAAAATTCTACAAGTCATTTTTCACCTCCTTGCAAAAGTGGTCCACCTGTTTGTCTGGAATAGGAGGCATCCAAGGGTGGCCCTGACGATTTTAACCGTGCAATAAATGCAGGCAGTATGGGACTACAAAATATCAGACACTATTATCAGGCTGCAACTTTGGATGGACCAGAACTCCCACAATGGGTATACATAGCAGAACACTGGGCAGACCTCAATAGGTTTGAAATGGTTTGGCTTGCTAAATATGCACACCTAGAGATACTACATTGTTTTACTACTATGGCAACCATAATCTTGTTTGAGAACAGTCATAGACATAAATTATGCCACCACATGCCAATTTCTATGGCATTACCTGTTCATGTAGTATGACATTTTATTTATGACTTCAACTTAAAAATTTGGGAATGAGCAGGAGTGTATTACTTGCACCAAAAAAATTATCCTTTTGAGTCCCTATGTGCAACTTACAAACTAAAAAAAGTGTGAGTTGGTTATCAAAACTACAAAAGACCTCAGATGACCCACAACACACACACACAACTCTCTGAATTTGAAAAGATCTGCTGTGTAAAAGGCAATATTGAAATAAAAATATCTCAATAATTTACAAACTTCTCCAAAAAAACACTCACCCAATTCCATCTCCCTTGCCTCTGAGCTTGTGAAGTCAAAATCAGTCACCCAACTGCAGAGGTACAATAAGCAAAGCATTTGCTGCATTTACAGGTAACACTCTAAATGCAGCCCACAGTGAAAGTTTGAGGAAAATCATTTACTTGTGGTACATGGTTCCTGTGAAACTAGCTAAAATATCCTCCACATTTTCAGAGATGTGCTGGCACTATAAATCTAATTGTGGTACCGTGCTCCACATCTGGTGGCAAAGCCATAGGCTGGCCCAATATTTGGGCATTTGCTTAAATATAACTAGCAAATGCATGGACATACAATTGCCTAATACCCTATAGTGTTGTCTACTTTTAATACTCCCAAATAGGGATTCTCAACCCGTGGAATATTTAATATACCATGTTATTGTGGTAACACTTACGCGACTAGCACGTAAATGGCTATCTACCACAGCTCCTATGTGATAAGAGCTAATAGCCCAAATGAGCAATCTGGAAAAAGGCAATAGAAAGTCACCAAAACGCCGCTTATTTTGGCAAACAGCCTGGGACAAATGGGATTCTTCCACTACTACGTCCCTAAGGTAGGGACAGGTTCTTACTGATGAGCAGGCATCGGAGTGATTAAGTGCTAACTGTTACTTCCAATTGCGAGATATAATATAATCATTGCAGGGTACCTTCCCCCTCTCTCTCTTTCTCCCTCCCTTACACCCCCACCTGATATGCAGTTTTTTTTATTACTGTATTGTTTATGTTGTTGCCCCCCTTGTTCTAATTTAACATAAAAAATTATAAAAAATGAATAGGGGCAAACCTGAGCAGTACACACGTATGTACTGCTCAGGTGTGCCCCTATTAAGCTGTGTCAAACAATTGTATTTGCTTAACTTCATGCAATAAAATTATTTTGGGGCTTGCGATCCTTCATGACGCGAGGGTAGTTAAACTTGTGGAAGCAAAGTGAATATTTTACACCTGACATGCCAATAAAGTACTAGTACTGGTTTGTTCTCTTTTAGAATCTTATCTTGATGAAAATTTATTTGAAAAAGAGTTTCAGGTGATAATGTTTTGGATATTTCTAATCAGGAATTTTCTCCTGAGTGGTTAACATTCACAATTTTTAGACATACTAAGACTCACTTAAATTTGACATTTTAGCAACCTTTCCTTCATAATCCTGAACTCTGTGTAGTCCAATGTTTAAAGATTTGTGAGCAGAGAACGGCTTCTCTTATATTTACTGTGTCTTTCATTTTTTAAACCATATTCACTGGTTTATTTTGCTATTATTAATATTAATAGAGGAGAGGCCAAGTGTTTGCATATTATAACACTGTTATGAGCTTGTCTATGCCGCAAATATGTCAGTAAGTGTGCAATTGTCTAGCTCCCTTTGTGGAGTTTTTCACAGCGTTACCCTATGATTGGGTTTAATTTTTTTCCAAATAATAAAACTATCAACTTTTAATTGGAATCTACGTTTTGGTTACCTATCTATAATATTATCTGTGATGTCACTTGTATGATCTTACGATACACTGGGTGGTCTCTTTAATATATTCTTTTCTGCACTATTTTCATGCTCTTTTTGGTTTTCTTTTATATTTATTTCTATTGCTAAGTATGGAGTACTTTGCTTGCTGAGTTGGAAATTTTGTGTGCACTCTTTTGATATTCAGCTGCTTGTTTTTTTTGTTGTTTTTTTGCTGCCACTATTGCCAGATGGATTATATCTGTTATGGACCAACATGTTAAAATCAGGAGGAATACTCATGAATTTTTTAAAGCAACCCATTGGTCTCTGAATTCACTTTTAGAGAATTCTATTTTAATTCAGTTGATCATGTCCTTCTTTCTTTAGTAAAATTGTGAATCAACATCACTTATGTAAGAAAAATCCTGACTTGCCAGTTGTTCACAATTCTCACGTTAGCTAATAAACCCATGTCTATACTAAATGCCTATTATTCGGGTTTAGAATTATTAAAGGGACACTGTAGGCACTGTCCATGTCCTCTTAATTCAGAGGAACTACAATGTTTGTATTGCAGTCTGGATGACAACCTCTAGTGGCTATCTACCAGACTGCCACTAGAGGCGCTTCCTGCTCTTTTACCGAGTTAGACTCCATGAATCGACGCTGGACATTCTCATGCTTTGCATGAGGATATCCTGCGCCTTCAAATACCCCATAGGAGAGCATTGAACCAATGCTTTCCTATGAGTAAGGGCTAATGTTCATGCGGTGCTTGCTGAGCGTTCACATTAGGCTCCTCCTCAGCTCTGACATCAGAGGAGGCGGGCGCAGAGACAGTGCAGAGGAACCTTGGTAGTGGAAAAAAGTGAGTGGAAAAAGGGGTTTTAACCCTGAATTTGCCGAGGTGGTGGCAGAGGAACACCTTAGTGTTAAAAATATAGTTTTGCATTCCTAAATACAAAACTGAAGTGTTCCTTTAAGGTATAGGACTAAAAAATATTAAACTGTGAAAATTAGTTATTTTGTTTCACTGAAATAAGTCCATAATTAATAGTATTTACATTTTGCCACAATAATAACCTATATTCCTTTTGACTGGAGTATTTTTCCAACGTTAAATTGTATAAGAAAAATGTGAAAGACAAAAGATGCATGGAGATCAGTTAAACCCAAGTTTTGAAAGGGTAATTCCAATGTAATCACTTATTCTGGCATTAGAAACATGGGCAAGACTATTCTAAAAAATAAACTGGTCGGCCTAATTCAGCATTCTATACTTTCTTTTTTTTATTAAAAGGGAATTAAAACAGATAGAAATCAATTTGCTACATTGTTTTTGAACAAAAAGACATCTATGCAAAATTGACTTTCTAATTTAAATGCAAAGTCTGCGTCCTTTGTTTACTGTTTTAAACTGATGCTAATTTGGTAATTTAATAGGGCATGTTTCTTTTTCTGGATAAAGGTGAAAGAGTTTTTCTCTTTTGTATTCTCTAGTTGAAAGTAGTTCTGGTCAGAAAGAGTAAAAGACCAGTCCAAGGAGTTGACATTTTCATCTGAATTCTTTTTTTTTTAAGGAGGTAAGATTTCAGGGAAACAACCTCACTCCAATTTCACAGCCCAAAAAAAAACTAAACTATTGTTAGTTTAACTTAATCATTAGGAATAAACTGGATGTCTGCTCCTCTCCCAGATACCTCTTCATATACCATCAATCTCAACGTTTCATTTTGGAGTAAAGGCCACAGGAATTTTTATTTCCAGAAACCATTATTAAAAAAGATACTGGAACGGAAAAAACTTCTATACTTAACCATTGGTTTCTCAAAACTCAGATCTATTCCTGGTCAGGTTTGTAATTTTGTATACTTCAATTTTAATAATTTTGCTGAATTATAAAATATCTGTATAATTTAAGTCATAGAGTTTAGTTTTATGACATGTTTTTTCTCGCACTATATATATGTATATCGATTATTTTAGCAAACATTTTATAATATTTACATTTGAACTTTTCATTTCATTTCATGATTCAGACTATGTGTCAACTGCTATTTATATAAAGTAACACAGAATCCGAGTCTTCTTTGCTCTGTGTATATTTGTGGCTGTCTATGATTGTGATAACTATAAACATTAATTCTGTTAAGGGTGTACTGACAACTGCAATGTGTGATTTAGTTCACAACAATTATATATAAACTTTTAACAAATATTCTCAAATTAGCTGTGTATTTAAATCTAATATATTTGGTTATTAATAGTTTTATATATTGAATTGAGATTCATGTTAGATTTCTTCTATGTGAGTAATTTGGTAGTTATTTTGAACATTTGTGTATATTTTATTTTAATAAAAATATCATACTAGTTACTACTTTAAAAATAACTTGTTTTAACCACTTAACAGGGATGTAGCACAAAAGTTATTTTATGCATTCTATACATGTGAATGTCTTTCATTTTTTGGGGGGTACATTCCTCATATCCCATTGGTGGGTCTATAGACTTTGTCCAAAGTTTTATGGAAAACAAGAGTAGACATCTGGGCACTGATATTTTTTTTTACAACAGTGGAGATTTAAAAGCAAAGAAAAAAATAAAAAACCTATCATGTGTGCCACCCATTGAGTTACACTTTTAAAATACATGATTTGGTTTCAATGGCAATATTTAAGGGGATTACATGTACGAATATATACATCGAAGCCATAAAGATAGTAATAGTTGGGACGAGTGAGTGTACTATGTCAATAGAAAATATACATGTCAGTGTGAAAATAAACTACTTGCAGAGTAAAGGGAACTTAAAAAGATCATTTGGCCAGCAATATGAAAATGAAGTACTCTAGTCAAAAAGTTAGATTTGTGTGTGTCATTTGTCAAGTATAAAAAGTAAATACTCAAACTGGGACATATTTATGAGCAGCAAGTGAAGACACATTGTCACTAATGTTGTACTAGCAGGTCAGAAGCACTATTTGCTTTGACTGTTCATCTTCCATATGAACTTTTTCTTCAAAAAGACTGGATCTCAATAATTTTATACTACTGTTCATTAATATTATGTATTTTTTTGTGAAAGAGACGAATATTATTCTGTCCAACAATATATTAAACACATTTTAAAAGCTGTATGAACAATATCAGATTGATTTACAATAAATATGTTTTTGTTTGCTAATCACTTGCTGTTATTTATACACTTTATAAAGTTGTATACACTTATATACACTTTATAAAGTTGTAAAGTTCCACGGTATGTTGGTGCTTTAACCCCGTAAGGACCAAACTTCTGGAATAAAAGGGAATCATGACATGTCAGACACGTCATGTGTCCTTAAGGGGTTAAAAAAAAATGCTACAAGAAATATTAACAATGATTCTTTTTATTATTCTTTTATTTCTAGTAGTATTTTCAAAGTGCCAGCATATTCTGTGGCGCTTGTTTACACATATCCTATAAGATACTAGTTGAAAATGTAATGGATGAATAACACAAATTAAAGATACACCTTCATTTACACCCTAATATTGCACAAGCAGGGTGAAATTGATCCCTATAATAAAACATTTTACAATAGTGATGGTTTTCATTCCTGTTAAACAGGCGCTGAAAAATCATAGTGACATTGCTGAATGAAGATGCAGAAAGAATAGACATCTTGTATTATAAGGTATGTATTCATTTTCTAATATTTGTGTCAGAGAGTTCTGTAAGACATAGCTAACACCAATCATAAATGATACTGTGATTTTAGTGTTACTATGCCGATTATGTATAGCACATCTATGTCAGGGATAGGCAACCTTCGGCACTCCAGTTGTTGTGAACTACATTCCCCATAATGCTCTTACACCCATAATGCTGACAAAGCATCATGGAAGGTGAAGTCCAAAACATCTGGAGTGCTGAAGGTTGCCTATGCCTGACCTAGGTTATATTTATTACATGAAAAAACACAGGATGGCCCTGGTACTTTTCTAGGGATTTTCTCTCCATATTTTTTAAAGTGTTTCCTTTTCTGTTTTTTCATTCAGATATTCACAGAAATAAATCCTTGCACTCAAAATTGTACAAACATTTTGTATCTAAATGATGCTTCCTCAACAGCTCACAGGTGTTGGGGAAGGGTTATTTAGATGCGAAACGTGTCCAGACTTTTACAGCACGTGTTGTCCTGTGTGCCCATCCTTCTCTCCCCCAGTCAGTAGATTTTGTATTATATTTGTACTACCTGCCATACTTATGTTTTTTAATTTGTAAATTTGAAATTATGATAAAGAAGAATATTAATAGGATTTCCTATATTAATATTTTATTTTCTGGAGGTCAGACACAGACACCAAAATATATAGCTGGCAATAGAATATACTATCACATACCATCCTACAAGGAAGCAGTAGCTTTTTGTTTGAAATAATAAGGAATAATTATCAGAAAGGTGCTAGACAAAGATTTTTCTTGAAGTAATGTTCTGTTAGTTTAATTCAGACCTGTGTATTACAAATGTCAATACTTCTATAATGTCTTGCAGTCCTATGCACTACAAATAACACTGCTTTGCATAAGTCTCATCATAAGGGTATATTGTCACTATTGTATGTTTTCAGTATTGTACTGATCTACATATCTATAGTTATGCATTGGTGTTCTAATTGTACAACAGACTATATAGCATACCATTTGTCCTAATGATCTAGGTAATTGGCGAGACAAAATCTGAGAGCCAGGGTCGGTATATTACCAACATGAGTTTTTCAGGATATTAATTAAAAAATAACGTAGTCACATTGACTATTGCTTGGGTTTATTTGAAAAGATTGCCCTGTGAGCATCTTGAATGAAGCATGTTAGCTGTAGACTGGTGGAATGTCAGTCTCATTTTGCTCTAATGATTTTAAGAAACAATCTTCCATCTGTAACACATAACTCAGTCAGAATTCTCTTTTACAATGTTACAATGTTTGATCTTTTAGCCATGATATACGTATCTGGATTAGGCAGATTAAACCAGTTTCGACACCTGGCTTATGCACCTTCTGTACTATTCTTTTGTAAGAAAGCCCTTATAAATTAAGAAATCTATCAATACCTAGAATAATCACTATAGAAGTATATTTTCTTCCAAATATGTGAATTCATTTAATTTACTATGAATAAACTTTAGATTACAAAATAATATTAAAAAAATATTGTCCTCTTTCAGCATGACTAAAATTGTGTTTATGTGTTCTTAGAATGTCTAAAAGTCATCTTTATTAGCATACATAATATAAGTAAATAATTCTATACAAGCAAAGCAGCACACTCATCTAAAATGATTAATGGTGCGTGTCTCAATGACCCAATCTCCTATTGGGCCACAGTAAAGTAACTTAATAAAGGGGATAATAAAACTATTCAAAGAAAAAATGGACAACACACATATGTTGAAAATAATCAGCTTGATTATTAGTTTAAAAAATAGTTGACACAATTTAAAAAAAAAACAGAAAAAGGAAAAATAATTTTAGCAGTGTGTAGAATTGAGAAACAGTCCAGAAGGAGAAATTCGAATAACTACCTTGGAGATACTTACTTGATATATTTCATACATAGCATACGCAGCATATAAGAGTCCACAAAAAAATATTACAATGGTTGGTGATTCCCAGTTCACTGTCATAGTAGGGCCAACCATAGGGGTGACCTATGCGCAACACATTTGTCTGCAATGCCCAAGAATTCTCTGTACATTCACCCACCAATCCATATTCTGGTATACAGCCACCCACTTGTCACATTCATTCCACACATTCTAAAATTTTCTATGTTGCTGCCTTATGCTAGAATTGTTTCATTTGTGATTTTTTTCCCATTCAATACCCATAATAACAAAGCACAAAACAGATTTTTTGAAAATATTGCATTTTTGCTTTATGAAAGAGAAAAAAACTTCAAATATCACACTGACATTAGTATTATGACCGTTTACTATAATATTAAATTCATCTCAGATGCATCCAGTTTCTCATAGTAACATAGCTGAAAAGAGACACATGTCCATAAAGTTCAGCCTTCCTCACATTTGTGTTTTGCTGTTGATCCAAAAGAAAGCAAAAAAAAAAAAAGTTTGAAGCACTTCCACTTTTGCAACAAACTATGAAAAAAAATCCCTCTTGACCCCAGAATGGCAGTCAGATTTATCCTTGGATCAAGAAGCTATTACCCTACAGTTGAAAAATTATATGTATATTCTGTTTTTGCAAGTATGCAGTATCTAGTTGCTGTTTAAACATCTGAACGGACTCTGATAAAACCACTTCTTCAGGCAGAAAATTCCACATCCATATTGTTCTTATGGTAAAAAAAACCCTTTCCTTTGCATGACCTCTTGTCTGATTTGTGAATAGATTTCCACACAATGGTTTGTACTGGCCACGGATATATTTGCATAATGTTATCATATCCCCTCTCAGGCAATGTTTTTCTAAACTAAAGAGGTTTAAATTTGTTAACCTTTCTTCATAGCTAAAATGTTCCATTCCTTTTATTAATTTTGTAGCCCGCCTCTGTACTTTTTCTAGTGCCGTAATATCCTTCTTTAGAACAGGTGCCCAAAATTGCACAGCATATTCAAGATGTGGTCTTACCAGTGATTTATAAAGAGGCAAAATATTCTCATCCTGAGAAATAATGCCCTTTTTAATGCATGATAAAACCTTACTGGCCTTAGCCACTGCTGATTGACATTGCACAACTTGTTGCATAGTTTGTTGTCTATAACAATTCTTAAGTCCTTCTTGTGTTTTGTTATCTGTAATTCGCTTCCATTAAGGGTATAAGTTGCTTGTGCATTCTTTAAGACAAAGTGCATAACATTTTTGTACATTAAATTTCATCTGCCATTTTAGTTCCCAGTCCCCCAGTCTATCTAAATCCCTCTGCAGCAAAGTAATATCTTGCTCACATTGTATTACTTTACAGAGCTTTGTGTCAACTGCAAACACTGAAACATGACTTTCAATGTTTATTTCAAGATCATTTATAAACATGTTAAATAGAAGGGTTCCCAGAACAGAACCCTGAGGGACACCACTTGCCACCTCTGTCCAGCTTGAAAATCTACCCAAGAACAAGAATTTTCATCTAGACCGATTTCTTTGAGTTTGAACACTGATCTATTGTGTGGAACTGTATCAAACGCCTTGGCAAAATCCAAATAAATCACATCCACTGCAGCACCCTGATCTATACTTCTACTTACTTAATCAAGTTTGACATGACCTGTGCTTCAAAAAGCCATGCTGATTTTTGCTGATAACTATGTTCTTCTCCAGGAATTCTTGAATATTATCCCTTAATAACCTTTCAAATACTTTCCCAGTCACCGAAGTTAAGCCCACAGGTCTATAATTTCCAGGCAAGGATTTTGAACCCTTTTTGAACATAGGAACCACATCTTCCTTCCTCCAATCCAGGAACACTTCCTGAAAGAAAAGTATCTTGAACGATTAAAAACAGAGGTTCACTTATTTCTACACTTAGTTCCTTAAGTACTTGTGGATGAATACCGCCAAGCCCTGGAGCTTTGTTTATATTAACTTCCTTTCGTTGCTGCAGCACCTTGTCTTGAGTTAGCCAATTACAATTTTTCTGCAAATTTTTTGCAGAAATCATTTGCACATTTACCCAAAAAGCTTCCACATTTTCCTCATCACATTTCACTTGCTTGAGATTTGGCTTTAACTCATGGTTAACATACGCCACCTTTTTTCATGGTTAACATACGCCACCTTTCCTGTTTTTTTATATTCTTCCTAAATAGTGTGTACCCATTTAAGTTAACTGTCCAGTCATTTGTCTCACCCCACCATCTTTCAGTTATTCCTATTATGTCATATTGTTTAGTTTATGCTATTGCCTCTAGTTCCCCCATTTTGTTATTTAGACTCCTTGCATTAGTAAGCATACATTTAATATCATGAGTCACTTGTACTTTTTGTGATTTTTTTATCAATATTACATACCTCGTCTGTTCTGAGTTTGCCCCTCCCCCATCTTCACTCCCGTTATACTGAGCTAAAGCCCATCTCCTTTCTGTCCTATCTACATTTTGTAGATTGCTATGACCCCCCCCCCCACTACTAGTTTAAAATCTCCTCCAACCTTCTAGTCATCCTATCCCCCAGCACATCTCCTCCAATCTTCTAGCCATCCTATCGCCCAGCACATTCTAGCCATCCTATCACCCGTTTAGGTGCAATCCATCGCTTCTATAAAGGTTGTAACCAAGCGCAGTCGGCCCAGTGCTCAAAAATACCCAAACCCTCCTACCTGCAACAAGACTTAAACCACGCATTGACCTCTCTAATCTCCCACTGCCTTTCCACTGTAACACGTGGCACAGGTAATATCTCAGAGAATACCACATTGGAGGTCCTTTTCTTAAGTTTTCTACCTAATTCCTTGAAATCATCATCTTTAGGACCTTCCATCTTCCTCTAAATTTGCTATTGGTACCAACATGGACCATGACCGCTGGGTCATCCCCTGCCCCTCCCAATAATCCATCCACAAGCATCTGGGAGACAGCAAACTATCCGGTTGAGCCAATCAAAGCGGCAGATTGTCCTATCTACTCTCCTAATTATAAAGTCCCCTACCACCACCTGTCTAGCCTTCCTTACATTTTCATCCCCACCCGTACTAAAGGGGCTGTTCCCTAGGCTGTTAGAAATAACAGCTTCCTCTAGTACAACTACTCCTGAGCTGATGCTCCCAACATCTTCACTCAAACAGGCAAATCTGCTAGGTTGTACAAAGTCAGGACTAGCTAGCCCTTTCCTCTTCCCTCCCCCCCATTGCAACCTTCCCCCACTGTCACCCAGCTACGTGCCTGTTCCCCAGCTGTCTTATCTTCTCCCACTCCACTACCTGTCCCCACTAAACTCTGTTCAGTGAACAGCAGATTCCTCTCAAGATTGTCAATATCCCTCAATGTCGCAATATGCTTCTACTGATCTCCAATCTGAGTTTCCAGAGAAACCACTCACACACACACTTGTCACAGACGTATGGACCCTGGATGGGTACATCCAGGCATGCATACATGCAACAAGATGTGCATTGCGTCAAACCAGCAATCTTGCTAACACTCATTTTCCCAGATACAGGACAGTAAAACAAATACCTCACTAGTTTAAATCCCTTGTTTGTTTTAACTCCCGGTTTTCTAACTCCTACTTGAAAAAGTCCACTTAACAGAGTGTGCTTTCAAGCAATGTGAGCAAGCTCAGTGAGTTAAGGGTGTGCTTATATGGGAATATAAATCCCACACAGGTGGAAATAAAGAACACTCCCACAATTAACCAAGCAGTAGAAGGAGGTAAAAAAAACAAACAAAAAAACAAGCTAGATAATGTTTAAGATATTTATACACTTTGATAGAAGCCCACCTGTGAAAAACTCAGTTGATTAGACATGATTTGGAAAGGCATAAACCTGTCAACATATCACAGCTGGAAATGCATATCAGAGTATAAACCAAGCCAGATCTGGGGAAGGCTACAAAAAATTATCAAGAGCACAGTGGCATCCATCATTCTTATATTGAAGAAGCATGCAACAACCAGGGCTCTTCCTAGAGCTGGCTGCCGTGCCAATGTGAGTAATTGGGGGAGAAAAGGCCTTGGTAAGAAATGGTATACCAAGTATCCAATGGTCACTCTAGGTGAGCTCCAGAGATGTGTTGAGATCAGGGCCGGTGCAAGGATTTTTGCCGCCCTAGGCAAAATAAAAAATCCCCCCTCCCATATGCGCTGCCCACCATGTGACATCACAATGCCCCACCCATATGATCTGTCATATCAACCAACGCCAGTGCTGCACACAGTGTGTGTTTACATTAAAAAGCCTGCAGGGACAGGCTATAGACAACAGAAGCAGGGTGTGTTTCTGTGTGTGTGTGCGTATTGTGAAAGAGAGTTTGCGGGGTAGGATAGGGGCTGAGAGAGGAGCAGAAAAAAATATATATTTTTTTTGTTTTGCGTCTTACATCCCCCTTTAGTGTATCTCTTGCAAGCCCCTTGTTTGTCTCTTACCCCCCTCTTTGTATGTCTCCTACATCCTCCCAACTTCTTTGTGTGTCTTACTCCCCCAGCCTCTTTGTATGTCTCCCTCCTGTGCCCCTCTGTGTGTCTCTTTCTCCCCTACTAGCACTTTTGTGCTTCTCTTTCCCCCTTCCTTAGCCTCTCTGTGTGTCTTCCCCTCCCCTGTCCCTTAATAATATCTTTCACTCACGCCCGTCCCTTGGTGGTCTCCTCTCCTCCCCCTGTCCCTTAGAGCTCTCCCCTCTTGTCCCTTACTGCTCTCCCCTCCTGTCTCTTAGAGCTCTCCCATCCTGTCCCACCCCATTAGTGGTCTTTCCTCTCCCCTCTCCCCCCTTGGTGGTCTCTCCTCTCCCCTACCCTCCCCTAGTGGTCTCTGCTCTCCTCCCCTGTCCCTTAGTGGTCTCTCCTCTCCCCCACCCCATTAGTGGTCTCTCCTCTCCCCTGTCCCCTCTTGGTGTTCTTTCCTCTCCCCCCTTCCCTAGTGGTCTATCCTTCCTACCCCTGCCCGGGCTGGTCTCTCCTCTCCCCTCCCCTAGTGGTCTCTTCTCCCCCCTCATGGTCTCTCCTCTCCCCCACCCACCCCAGGATGTTCTCCCCCCCCTCCTGATGCTCTCTCCCTCCCCTCCACAGATAGCCTCTCCTTCCCCCCTCCTCCCCTGGTGGTCTCTCCTCTCTCTCCCCCCTCCCCAGGTGGTCTCTCTTACCTTCTCTCTTCCCCCTTCCCCCTCCCCAGGTGGTCTCTCCTTCCCTCTCTCTCTCCTCCCTCCCCAGGTGGTCTCCCCCCTCCTTCCCCACATGGTCTCTCCTTCCCTCTATCTCCCCCTCCTCCCTCCCCAGGTGGTCTCTCCTTCCCTCTATCTCCCCTCCCTCCCCAGGTGGTCTCTTTTTCCCTCTCTCCCCCTCCTTCCCAAGGTGGTCTCTCCTTCCCTCTCTCCTCCTATCCTCTCTCTCCCCACCCAGGTGGTCTCTCCTTCCCTCTCTCTCCCCCTCCCTCCCCCCTCCCCAGGTGGTTTCTCCTTTCCTCTCTTTCCCCCCTCCCTCCCTCCCTCCCCAGGTGGTCTCTTTTTCCCTCTCTCCCTCCTCCTTCCCAAGGTGGTCTCTCCTTCCCTCTCTCCTCCTATCCTCTCTCTCCCCACCCAGGTGGTCTTTCCTTCCCTCTCTCTCCCCCTCCCTCCCCCTCCCCAGGTGGTCTCTCCTTCCCTCTCTTTCCCCCCTCCCTCCCTCCTCTCCCAGGTGGTCTCTCCTTCCCTCTCTCACCCCCATCCCTCCTCCCCCCGGTGGTCTCTCCTTCCCTATCTCTCCCCCCTTCCCCCAGGTGGTGTCTCCTTCCCTCTCTCTCCCCCCTCCCTCTCCCCCAGGTGGTCTCTCCTTCCCTCTGTCTCCCCAACCTCCCTCCCCAGGTGGTCCTCCTACCTCTCTCTAGTGTAGCGTGGCTGAGCTCCGCTCACTAAGTGAGCACTTCCTGTCAGTCTGGCCGGGTACAGGAAACAGATGTTCCTGTACCGCAGACCGGAGTTCGGTCACACTACACTGAGGGACTGGCAGGAGAGAGCGTGGTGCGCCTCCCTCCTGCTGATCCCTCATATCTTGCGCCCTCATAGACGCGCTGGCTCAGCAGTCTTATGGCTTGACTGGTGCGGATATTTTTGTTTACCAATACATTAACTATATATATATATATATATATATATATATATATATATATATATATATATATATATAGTTGTTATTAAAATTATTTAACCCCTATTGAAAATTAGGTAATTTAACAATATTTTAAGACTTTCAGCTGTTTGCAATGAACAAATAAAAAACGCAATTGAAATAGATCAACACAACAAATGCTTCAAGTGGTTTCCCCATATTTAACTAAAAATACAACTTATAATGACTTCTCTAGTCCCAAAATGATTCTACCTACTGAATAGAATTCCTCACAACGGTACAAATATGCAAAAATATGCAAAAGACAACACCTTTGTCTTAAGCACACCTGATGCAACTAATCAATGGCTACATTAGTTGCACCTGGTGTGCACCTAAACTGCCTAGGGGTTTGTTGAGTGGCATCTTTGACTGCATTTCAGAAATATGGCTTAGTCAAAAGAATGGTCCACAAAGTTAAGAGAATAAACAATTGCCCTTCACAAGTAAGGAACAGGCTTCAAAAAGATAGTGAAGACACTGAGTATTCCTAAGGACACCATTGGAAGCACAGTTCACAAATTCAAAGTTAAAGGAACAGCAGTTACACTGCCTGTACAGGGCAGAAAAAAGGAAGCTATCAAAGGCTGCAACCAGATTTTTGAGAAGGCAGGTTGTGAAAAACCCTCAAGTGACTGCAAAAGACCTGCAGCAATAATTGGTGGCAACAGGCACTGAGGTACTGAACACAGAAGGTTTCCATGCCAGAACTGTTGTTATTTGCTGCTTAGTAACTGACTTTAAATAGTGGCAGCCAGTAACCTCCTGTTACTACTGGTGAAATGTTGCATTCAATAAATAACTGCGGCTCTCTAGAAGTAGAGATAGGCACTTTAGCAAATAGTGGCTAGCTAGTAACAGGTAGTGACAAGACTGAAGCTCTGAGTTTGTAGTGAAAGATTAAATTCATCTCCTGTTATTATTAGCTGAAAAAAGTGGGTGATTTCACAAATGGAGTAAAAAAAAAGGTAGATGTAGAGGAAGAAGATCTGGTAGAAGAAAACAAAAAGGGAAGACTAGAGATTTTTAAGACTAGAGATTTTTAAGAACTAAGCAAAGATTTTAAAGAAAAGTTTTACACAAAAAGGTTATGAGGACAAAAGAATAGAATCTACTATCATCCAAACATTGTCATTGAATAGACAAGAACTCATACACAAAGAAAAAATTCAAAGTAAACAAAACTTCTCTCTGCCCATCATACTAGACTATAATAATAAAATAAACAATTAAAACTAATTTTAAATAAGCACTGGCACTTATTAAAAGAGGACGAAATAATAAAACTGGAGAGGCCAAAAATTTTATTTAGGGGCGCACCTACCGTATATACTCGAGTATAAGCCGACCCGAATATAAGCCGAGGCCCCTAATTTTACCCCAACAAACTGGGAAAACTTATTGACTCGAGTATAAGACTAGGGTGAGAAATGCAGCAGCTACTGGTAAATCTCTAAATAAAATTAGATCCTTAAAAAATTATATTAATTGAATATTTATTTACAGTGTGTGTGTATGAGAATGCAGTGTGTGTGTATGAGAATGCAGTGTGTGTATGAGTGCAGTGTGTGTATGAGTGCAGTGTGTGTGTGTGTGGTGGTCCAGTGGCATGGGCTGTGTAGGAGGGGGTCTGGCAGACAGCTCTTACCTCTCCTGCAGCTCCTGTCAGCTCCATCCTCCTCCGCGCCGGTTCGTGCAGCTCGTCTGTCAGCTCCCTCTGCAAGTCCCAGTGTAAGTCTCACGAGAGCCGTGCTCTGACCCTGCGGCTCTCGCGAGATTTACACTGGGAGCTGACAGGGGAGCTGACCGGACCGGCGCGGAGGAGGAGGGAGCTGACAGGAGCTGCAGGAGAGGTAAGCGCTCGCTGCCAGCCCCCAGTCTGTATTATGGCAATGTAAATTGCCATAATACAGACACTGACTCGAGTATAAGTCAAGTTGGGGTTTTTCAGCACAAAAAATGTGCTGAAAAACTGGGCTTATACTCGAGTATATACGGTAATTTAAAAATACACCTTACAAAAATTAAACTAAAACAAGCCCACAAGATAAATAACTTTATGACTGAGGGCAGAAAAGGTTTCTATTAGTGTAACTGCTGTTCAGCTTGCAAAAGAACTAAGCTAACTAATAAAGTAAAAAGGATGTTTAAGTCAAACAAAACTGGTAAAATAAAAAAAAAATCAAAGATATAATCACCTGTAACAGTAAAAATGTTATTTATCTATTGGAGTACCCATGCGGCCTCCAGTACATAGGACGCACCATCAGGCCCCTCAAGACTAGAATTGCAGAGCACTGCAGAAATATTGAGAAAGGATTCCAAAACCATTCAGTATCAGCTCACTTCTGTGTGCACAAGAATAATCCCAGACACCTCACCTTCACGAGTATAAAAATTGGACACAACCACTGGAGAGGAGGGGATTTTGTCAAAAAAGATAGGACAAACAGAAATGGAGTGGGTCTACTATATGGATACTCTGCACCCAAACGGCTTCAATTCAGAATTTGATTTATAAAATTTTTTACAATTTTTTTTACATAATATCTATAAATATATTCTTCAATTCCAGCTTTTCCCAATAAATTTTTATATTTTTTTCATATTCTTAGCCAGTTTTATATATTTGTATATATATGTATACTTTTTACATAGATCTTTTATACACATACATATTTAAATATACATTTTTTACATTACTATCATTATTATTTTATATATTTCTATATACACATTTTCGTGTATTAACATTCTACACCACTTATTTACCGTGGTTTTTATACTTATTCCTGCATTGAGAGTGCCACCACCATCCTGTCATAACCCCCTTTTTGACACTATGCCGACTATCTCTTCACCATATCTATTAAATATTATGCTTTAATAAGTGCTATCCATACAATTAATTTTTCACTAATTCTGAGGACAGTACGTTTTATTATTTATTGATTTCCTTTTTTTTTTTATTAGCCATATATTAATTGGTTTTCACTGATATTTATACTCATTGGCAGTAATTACTATACTCTCTATTATACATTGCCTATCTTGTTGTAATCCATATTCTCTATCTACATAGGCTTATACATATATGTATTCCTATCTCTTACACATTTCGTTTTCCCTTCTCTTGCCCTATTGCATATGGCTGCCCAGTCACTTCTGAGTCAAGGGTCAAATCAGAAACCCCCACATTGCATCACTTCCTCTGTGATGCAACGCCCTCCTCGTAACGCGACTTGCACTACCATCATTACCTCTCTCAAGAGATGGGACTTAAATAGCTTGTACGTACAGACTTATTATTATCCCACTGTGGATAAAGATATATGTTTACATGAACGGTAATGCACCGCCACCATCTTGGAATGTGTAACGCATGAAGTCAACTTACTAATACCATGCAGGTAACCTGCTGCTTCCAGTGTGACGTGTGCGTTCCAAAATGGTGACAGGAAACTGGAAATCAGCAACACCAGGAAGCAATCTCCATTTAAGAATACCCTATATAAACAGGATGTTACGAGGACTCCAGCACACTTCTGAAGAAGTCCTTTGAGTGGCGAAATGCGTTAAGTGGGACTCCTTTTATTATCCATACATTGTTTTTACTATTTCTTGGCAAATTAAAATATATTTTATATTTAATATTATTACTTTTTTTTTTTGCATCAATCAACTGCTCCTGGTACCAACACATCCTCAGGTGGGGATTATACAACCCATGCTGGTTATACTAGAGCAAGTTCTGCTCTAGAAAATGTGAGCACAAAACCCTCTTTATTGGGGGCGGAGCCTGGCACTCAGGCTGAGCGGCTGTGCTACACTTCAGCTCCTGCTACTTATTGTACCTCGAGGGGGTAAACCCCCAAAAACACGGCACAGTCGCACACCAGAGACGAGAAATCATGTCGGGGATACCCGGGAGAATAGCCCGACACCAAACTCATGATTCTACCACACCGGGAACCCGAAAGGGAACCCTGAGGCCTACCAGAGATAGAGCGCCGGGGAGACGGCCGCTTCCCGCGCTGACTTACCTGGTCGGGTATACCTCAGGGGCATCACCTCCTACCCCCCCTCTGTACCGATGGGGGTCATCTCGGTCCACAACAAGCGACTGGAGAGGCGGCTACAGGCTGAGCCTACAACATGAGGCAACACAGCAAGAGGACAGGCGAACACGAGGCGCAACTAAAATGGCGACAGTAAGCGCACCAGGCAAGATATCTGAACGCCACACAGTCATGCCAGACTATGAAGCCAAACTCACTGCTCTCTTCGACGCCTACTGGGCACAGCTGGAGCACCGGGCACGGCTGAATAAACAGAGCACATGCCGGAGCAAAGAGCAATTTAAGCAACACAGCCGCCAACGCATTACTCCTAAACGGCACAGGGCCACAAGATGGCGCCGTAGGAGGAGAGATCCTCTGCCTGCAGGCAAACTCATGGGAGGAAAACAAGCATCGGAGCACAGCCACAGAGTGCTGGGGACCCCTCGTGCTCCCAAGAGCTCTCCCCTCTCTTCTTCCGAGCAGGGAGCCAACCACAGGGTTACTCCTCACCGCCACCCATACACCCAGGGGAACAACCGGAATCCGGTAAAACCTTGGGCCCACGACCCTGGAGATGGTGTCAATGGACTTGTGGCAAGGGCCCACGCTAAGGCCTTGGGCCGAAGACACAGGGCACTCAAGCGAAAAGGAACTAGGAGGTGCACCAGGGGAACCACAACTCAGAGGGCCAAGCACCCGGCGGGTCAAAACATACACCCTAGAGAAACAGACCCAAGCCTCAATAGAGCGACGGACCAAGGAGGCAGCCCCCCACAACCTAGACTAGACCCTGCATACTACAGCACGACTCCTCCATGTGGGGTGGGGTGGGCTGAATAAATCCATGGACGCTTGCTGCACTCGATGCCTTGGACTGCTCCAAGTAACCGAGAGAGACACACTGTCATACCCTGAGGGTTTTACCCATAAGGTTTCTTTTCACATGCTCCGTAATGTTTACTACAGTCAATACTACGAATGTCGCCTAACAGATAGATGTATACTATGTCGCCAGCTTGCCTTAGCAATTTAAATTGTACTTTTTACGTCTTATTCTCAATACTGTGCACCTCTTAGTAACCAAGACGCAACTGTTCAGCATGTTTAGCATCTAAACTTTACTTAACCGATAGCCTAGTGCAACTTAAGTAACTATGCAATGCCTGTTCCTTAATATACCTTATAACATAGAGAAACAAGAAAGGAACACTGTGGAGTGGATCAAGTCCACACCTAAATTCCTGAGGGGTTACAGAGATATCAGGGGGCATGGACCCCAAACGCTAGTAGAGGAAAAAGACTAAAGGGAAATAGTAGCACCAATAAGGATGAAACAGTTGGGCGTCTATTCCACAAAATGATATCTCAAAATTAAAAATAATTATGGGGTATACCCTTTATTTAGCCGCTTACGGACAAAACAAAAACACAGTGTAATAATAGTGAAACACTCGTGTAAACTATAGGTGAATTAAAAACTGGGTGGATGCAGTTTGGATATTCCACGGCAGTAGTGCGGGTGGCCAAGAGAAAATATCTGAGATATAGTATTAAGTACAGGATACGGTATATAGTATAGTCTATATTCGGTCAGATATTTAAGGCACCCTCACCCTACATGCATGAAGGGCTTTGTAGATATCCCGGCTATTAAACGTGGAGCCACAGTTCCTTCCTATAGACTCTAATGGTAGGTACACACAATTAGGAACAAACATACATAATCCCTGTATAGTCATATAGTGTCCGTCCAAATTTATATTTATATTCGTTATATAGAGTCTCTAATAGGCTGGAGAAGAGTGTACACTAGAAATGTCACTCTATATTTTCAGCAGAATGATGGTACGTACGGAACTGCTTAGTTAATAAGGGCAGAAATCAGTACCCATTAGTCTATATACATCTCTAATGGATAGTAGATAGGAGCATTTTCACTAGATATTACCAGGGGCAGACTTAATATTTCTCTAGTAGTCTACAGAGGATAGTAATATCCTAATCTCAACAAACCATTGATTAATCAGAATGCAGTTTTTAGACCCTGCTAGACAGCTGATAGTGCAGGGTATGCTTGTGGGACTTATATGTAACACACATATACAGAGTGTCTCCTGAGGAGATCAGCAGTAATGTCGAGTATATAAATCGGTTGAGAGTATGTAAAACAGCCGGTCCAGCTCCTATATACACTTAATTAGACTGCTGCTTAAAGGCAGCCTACCGCTATATAGTGCAGGAAAATAGTCCAGCTGACCATAATAGTATCCCACTCAGGTCTAACTCATAAGTATATTTAAATAAACTGCTGCTTCAAGGCAGCCTAGCGTTGTATATGCCCCACAGGCTGTCTAGCTGACTAGAGAGGTTGTTACTGCCTCCAAATAGTTTGTCTCATTATATATGGGCATTAACTGCAGAGCTCCCTAATCCTTAGTGCTGCCAGGACTGGGTATTACTGCTGCTATTAGAGAGATAGCCTAGCAGTCTCTGATCAAAGCACAGTCAACCGGTCCATAACAGTAGCAGACTTCCCCTGTTATTAAGTTAGCCAAATGCATCCCCCAGTATTAAAAACGAATAACGGCAAAACGCTCGACGCGCGTTTCGGCGTGCTCACACGCCTTTGTCAAGAGCCTTATAACATGACAACTTGCCTTACTGCACTTGAGCGGGCATGTATGTTTACTGACACAAGCCTGATGTTCTAACATGCCTTACCATCTCAGACATGCTGAATCAGCCTGTAATACGTTTAACTGTATAAGCTTACAACTATGCAATCATTTTTATTTTTGTTTTTAGGCTGCGCTACTTAGCTAGCATGTTACCAACCGGATCAGGTAATCCATAGCTTGTATTTTCAAACTAATGAACCGAGATACACATCAGGCTAAAAGTATTTAACAGTAGATATTTTGCATACCATTTTAGTTCTTTACTTTATAATGGGAAAGAAAAATAGAAATATATGTGTCAAAATAAATGATCTGTGGATATCCTAGTATCCAAATGTATGTAAAAATTGCGTATAGTAAAGGTTTTTCCAAAATAATACACAATAGAAGAAAAACAGGGGAAAAAATACTAAATATTCCCCTTTCTCTCTCTCTCTCTCTCTCTCTATATATATATATATATATACGGAAAAAGGAAAAATCAAAATGCACTCACAGGTCTTCTTGTTAGTAGAAAAATTGGTGCTTTATTAATTCATATCTGGTGTACAAAAATCAATCGACGTTTCGACCCTGCCGGGTCTTTTTCAAGATCACGAAAAAGACCCGGCAGGGTCGAAACGTCGATTGATTTTTGTACACCAGATATGAATTAATAAAGCACCAATTTTTCTACTAACAAGAAGACCTGTGAGTGCATTTTGATTTTTCATTTTTCTGTATATATTTGACGCCAGCAATTTGCACCCAGGCATATCAGACACAATTAATTGTCTTTGGAGGAGAGTGCCAAGCTTCTACTTGTATATATATATATATATATGGTGTATCCTTACATATATAGAACATTATGTTAAAAAATGGCAGATCTCAAAGTCTCAGTTTAATCTGTGGGGAGTGAGTGTGTTCAAATTGAAAATGAGCCTCATTTCTACTTTCCCCAATTTCCTTATATATTCTCCTCCCCTCCAATCTTTTTTTCACTAATTTCAAGGCACAGAAGAAAAGATGCTCTGGGCTTTGATTATGTGCTGTATAAAAATGTTGGGGGACTGAATAGGTATCTTAGCCCTTTTTAATATTTTGGATATGTTCTGCAATCCTAACTTTTAATGGTCTAATAGTTCTACCTATGTATAAAAGGTTGCAGGGGCATTTTAAAATATATATTATGCCCTTAGAATGGCATGTAAGGTGGTCTTTAATTTTATATTGTTTTCCAATAATGTGACTTATGTCCCATAGATGCCTTTTGTTACTTTTTGTTTCTCTCCATAGAAGGCAGTCACCCATAAAAACCTAAAAGGCTATCAAAAGGATTGTTAGGGTTTTTTGTTTTTATACAGCTCTTAACCAAAATGTTTTTCAGATTTTTGTTCCCTATTAGATGATTTATTGGTTCAGAAGATATGATTCTATTAAATATTGGATCTTACAATCTGCCTAATTTTCTTTGTACTGCCGTTATAGTTACAAATGACTGGGGTTTCATTTTTTCCTAGAGAGTTTTCTTTATTTCTATATTTTAGAAGTGTTTTCTTTGGTAGATGTCTTACCGCCTCCAAATCTTCCCTGAGGTTCCAAATCTCATGCTTTTTCTAAAAATTGTTCCTGTAAATGTGTCACTTGTTCTAGGTAATCCAAGTCTTCCGTACAGTTTCTTCGTATTCTCATAAATTGTCCTCTTAGTGCATTTGTAAACCAAGGTTTATGATGACAACTCGTCCTATCTATATAACTGTTTGCGTCGACTGGTTTAAAATAATTTTTTGTTTTGATGCATCTATCTTGAATATAGACAGTTAAGTCTAGGAAGTTGATTTCTGTACATGATAATTTTATTCCCCAATCATTAGTATTTAAATATTGCAAAAAGAGATCCAATTGTGTAGTATTCCCTGTCCAGATAAAAACATGTCATCAATAAATTGGCGATAGGACACCAAGTTTGCTACCCAGTCATGACCCTGAGAGATGTAAATCTCCTCCCATTATGCCATGAACAGATGAGCATAACTGGGAGCAAACTTGGTGACCATTGACGTTCCGCATACCTGTAAATAGAACACAGCTTTAAAACAAAAAAAAAAATATTGGTTAAAACTAATAAAATTCCCTCTAGGATAAAATTGATGTGTTCCTCTTTGTAGTTTAATTTTTCTAAAAAATATTTTACTGACTGGATTCCCTTATTTGTGTGGGATAATACTATATAATGAGCTGACATCGCACGTAACCAATATATGCCCTCTTTCCAATCAGTTTGGTTCATTTGTAACATATGGATTGTGTCTTAAAAAAATAATGTTTTTTTCACTACCGGGGGTTGAAGCAGTATATCAATGTACTCCGAGACTCTAGTTGATATTGACTTAATACCTGAAATGATAGGTCTTCCTGGAGGGTTGGTTTTGTGTTTATGTACTTTGGAGAGATGATAAAAAACAGGTATTCTAGGGTTAGTTTGAAGTAGATATTTTGCCTCTTTTGGCCTAGAATTTCTATCTCGCGTCCTTTTTCTACATACAACCTAAACTTCTCTTTTATTTCTTCTATGGGGTTATGCGGTAGTTTTTTGTAGGTATCCGGGTCTGCTAGGAGTCTTTTTGCCTCTCTTATATATCCTTCCCTATCAAAAATAATGATTCCACCCCTTTATCCGCTGGTTTGATTATATTTTCATCTTTCTGTATGTTCTCTAGAACTTTGCTTTCTCTTTTGGATAAATTGTCTTGGTATTGATTGGTTTTCTTAATTTTATCCACTGCCTTCATAACTATGATCTCGAATGCCTTGATCTCATCCAAAATCATATTCTTGGGAAAGAAAGTAGATTTTTTCTTTTAAATAGGATTGTTGGTTTTATTTATCGTGAAAGACTTTCTTTAGAGTTAAACGTCTTATAAAATGGTTCATGTCAATAAAAAAATCAAGCTTCTTAAAATCCGAAGTTGGGGCAAATTTAAAACCTTTTTTAAAAATCGCTATTTGTTCTGATAAAAATGTTTCATTAGTTACCTATAAAGTGCTAAAACCAGAAGAAAAAGTAACTCAAAGCCACCAAGCTCTGAAACTGCAGGGCAATGCTGGTCGTGCTTGACGTGTTTCATGGCACCGGTTTTAAATCATTCCACTTATGCACTTTATGTGAATTCAGCTTGGTGACTCTGAGTTACTTTTTCTTTTGGTTTTAGCAGTTTATAGGTATTATTTTACCCCCAGGAGTCACGACCGAAGGGGCTTTTCTTTCCATCATTTTATACCATTAGTGCTTACTGTGGACTCATCTTTGCTGGCTTTTTATAATTATCATTGTTCACTATTGCCTCATAAATTGCTTGTATTTTTAACTTATATCTCCCCCTGTTTCTTATTCTATGCACTTGAGCCCTATCCCACATTTATTATACCAGGATGGGTAAATATGAGATCATTTTTCTGGTTATCTAGTGCCCTCTGATGTGTAGTTTCACAAATGTTTTAACTTGGACACTCACTGGTGGTTGTACATCAAAGGATATTAGCAGGGCCGGACTGGGAACTAAAATCAGCCCTGGAAAAAAATTCTATACCAGCCCAATAATGCGTTGCGACAGCATAGTGTGCTGATATAGAGGGTGAAAAAATAACTTGAAATTGAAGGAACGCATATAGGGCTTCAAAATAAACAAAAGAGCGCCTTTTTTTTAAGTAGACGTACATTTGCATGTAATCAATGTTTCAGTACAACTACTTTGGCCTATTAAGGACATTTTAGTAATGGTACTGAAATGCTGAATGTCTGCAGTTGCACAACTAAAAAAATGAAGGGATCTGGTTAATTTTGAAGTTCTATGGGTGCGCTCTTCACTTTGAATATGTTATTGTGCATGAGTATGCAACTAGCAACAAGACTGGGCCAATACGTGCTCATTACACACACACACACACACACACACACACACACACACACACACACACACACACACACACACACACACACACATATTAATGACATTTATGTGTGTATTATGCATATATAAATGTATATTACTATATGTGTAAATATTATAGGCAGTTATATGTTACTAATACACACATTAATATACATGCATATTTAAGTGTGTATTACTGTCAGGATCACATCAATTTACGTCTATTAGTCTCGTTTAGTGTATCTTGTCTCCAATTGTCTCCTTTTTTTTCCTCTTACAGCGACCCTTGTGCATCTTTTACTTCATTCCAGTCCATGTGTGTTTCTTTTTACCCTTCTCCAGCCTCTGTATTTCTCTTTTCCCCAGACCCTTTTGTGTTGTTCTTAGCCCCAGACACTTTGTCTCTTTCTCCCCTTCCAAATCTCATCTGTGTGTCTCTTTCTAACTCCAGACTGTGTGCCTCTTTCTCTTCTCCCAGCCACTCTCTGTCTCTTTTTCCCCAGCCCAGCGTTGCCTCCCACAAATCTTGTGTCACTTTGACCCCCTTCCCTACTGTATGTCTCTTTGTCACCCCAACAAACCTTCTGTGTGTCTCTCTTCCCCATCTCCTCCCTGTGTCTCTTGCCCCCCTTCCCCTCTATTTGTCTCCCCCTTCTCCTCTATTTGCCCCCCCTTCCCCTTCTGTGTGCCTGCTTAACTTGTCACAGGACTGAGGGAGGGGGCGGAGCTAACGACCATGCTCCCTCGCGGTTCCCATAATTCCTAGCATCTACACATCATAGAGTAGTGATTACTCTATGATGTGGCTGAGCTGGGAATTATGGGAACCACGAGGGAGCATGGTCGTTAGCTCCGCCCCCTCCCTCAGTCCTCCTGTGCTGACAGCTATGCTGCTGTCAGTATCAGTGAGTGTGCTGCCGGATCGCTTAGGCGGCCGCCCGGCACACTCACTGATACTGACAGCAGCATAGCTGTCAGCACAGGAGATGGGGCCGCCGGCTGCAAGGTAAGTATAAATCCTCAGAGTGTGCCGCCGGACCGGCCACCCGGCGGCACCGATATGCGGCCGGCGGCCGCAATATTATTAAAATATAGGGAGCAGGGCTCCCTCTCTCCCTCCAGCCCCCCAGGTGCCGCGGCCCACCGGGAAATTTCCCGGTATCCCTGTGGGCCAGTCCGGCCCTGGATATTAGCTGGAAAAAGTGGGTGATTTCACAAATAGAGTAAAGAAAGGTAGATGTCAGGGTTATAGTTTTACTGGTGGGAATAATTCCAAAAGTTGTAAGGTACGTGGCTAACTAGATTCGATGACTAAATGTGTTCAACCAGTAGAAGTGGGTTAAACATGAGAATGGGTAGAATTGTTAGGAGGCTATTGGTAAAGGGATAGGGGGAAAAAATATGGGAGTGATGATGTAAATATAATATGTAGGGGTGTACTTCAAGTTAACATACTTGACATAGACATATGTTTTTGATGTAAAACATACTCAAGCCCACTAGGTTAAAACTTTCACTCATCTGTGTCTTAGGATATATTTGCATTTGTATCAGCATATTTGTTCTTCCCATTGAAAGAATTGACGCGGATTGGAGGACAACATGGTGCATCACCCCTTGCTGTATTTGTTCAGTCCACTTGTACCAGTACGGGCCCTTGTAAAGGAGGCTGATCCACTCAATTAGGAAGTGAAGTCTACTGTGTGCCATAGAGGCAGATTTTGGTTAACGAGGAAGGTATTCTTTGGCAATGGAGACATTAAGAAGTGTATGGATTAAAGAGTGTGACAAGAGAGGTTTAGAACATGCCCCGACCGCAGACGTACTGGGTAAAATGATCCCTGGACTTACCTGGACTGGTGATCCACAGCGATCCTGATTGAGGGGGACTGCCCGAGACCCCAGCAGTCCCCCTGCAGCAGCTCCGGCCACCGTGGCCCTCCAGGGCCATGTGATCACCATGATCATATGGACGCAATAGGAGTCTATGGAGCTGCCAGCAGAGGACTGTCTGAGCTGTCAGGCAGTCCCCCGACACCTAAAGTGTAAAAAAAAATAATTATAATAAAATAAATATATTGTACATATATTATATATGTATAATATATTGTAAAACAATTAAAGCATTTTATAATACATTATACATATATAATGCATATATATGAATTCATTATAAGTGTACTTTGAGATATATATACATATTTGATTTTATTAATTATAATTTGAGGGACCTGCCTGACAACCCAGGGAGACAGTTCAGAGAATTTAATTGGCAAACCCTATATTTAACCCCGTAACTTTCCAAAACACCATCAAACCTTTTTACATGGGGGTGTATACTCGTGAGACTTCGCTGAACACAAATATGAGTGGTTTTTTTTTTTTCAATTTATAATTTTTATTGAGTTATCATATATGATATACATCATTTCCATTGTATAAGTGAACAATATGTATATGTCCATCAAACATTTACTGTCCTGGGGCAGCCTTCCGGGAAGCATGCCGTGGGATCCCCTAGTGGCTATCTGATATGGGTGTATGTCTCTGTGGACCAAGATGACTATCTGGGCTCCTACTGGCTTAGGCGATGTTATAGTCTCTATGTCTGTGGCTCGGGTGGGATTGGTTCGTTTGTTGTGTTGTAGTGTTTGGGGTCCAGCGTCCTGAGGCTCTTCCTCCTTCTGGTCTGTCCAGACTCTGCACTTTACTGGGGCAGGTTTTCGCTCCGCCCGCTTGGTGGCGCTTGGAGGGTGGCTCTGGTGTGGGCTTGGGCTGCAGTCCCAGGATTTTGTAGAATGCCTCGGGGTCATCTGATGACGTCAGAGTGTGGGATGTGTCCCCCACTGTCACTGCTAGGGACCCCTCTATTCCCCATCGATACTTTATGGAGCAGTCTCTGAGTTTCCTGGCCACCGGTGCTAGTTTCCGTTTCTCCACCAGTACGGAGAAAGGAATGTCTCCATAGATGGCTATGGTGCTGCCATCGAATTCTATGGCCCCCTGCACTCTGGAGCGGCTCATGATTGCATTTCTGGCACTTATGTCGCGTGTTACCGCTATGACATCCCTGGTGGTCCCTTCTGGAGCTGCTGGGGATTTGCAGACTCTAAATGCTGAGGTTATGAGCGGCTGGGTGGCCCCCCTTTCAATTCCCAGGCTGTCTATGAGGCTCTGAGCGTATAGCAGCAGCCTCTCATTGCCAATCGCCTCCGGGATCCCCCGGAACCGAATGTTCCTGCGCCTATGTCGAGTTTCTAGCACTGTCACAGTGCAGTTTAGTTTCTGTACCTGTGCGGTTAGGTCCCCCATTTTTGCCACAGTCTCTTGTAGCTGTGCCTCTCTGGCACCTTCCTTCTCTTCCAGGGCTCGGACTCTGGTGTGGACTGTCCCCACCTCAGCCTGTACCACTTTCAGGTCTTCTCTCCATACTCTCCTGAGATCTTGCAGGAGTTTCTTTATGTCCCCCTTCGTGGAGGGAGCTGAGTCTTCATCAGACTCTGATGCAGTGGAATCACCTCCTGATCGTTGCGGTGTGGAGGGATCATCCTCCTCTGGGGAGTCTTCCGACCGTGTGGTTTCCACTCCGGCCTCGGGCGCCATCTTAGCTTGCAGTCGCGGTATGGGCCTCTCGAAGGAGAGCCGAATATCGGGTAATCGGGTCGTCTCTGTGTGCTGAGCTTTCCGATTTTTGCGCCCCATGGTTCTCTCTGGTGGGGGGTAATGTATCTGTCCGATTGTTTTCGTTTTTTTTTTGGCCAAAATAGCGTTTTTGCTGTAGTGCGATACGGAGCCTCTCACTTAGGCATCCGCTCAGTCTCTTGGTCGGCCACGCCCCCCCCCAAATATGAGTGTTTTAAAAAGAAAAACGTATCATGATGATGATATCACCAGTAAAAGTGCAGTTTTTGTGTACAAAAAATGCAAAAAACAAATAAAAATTTTAATTTTGGCCAGCGTTCGTGACTAAATGGCTACTACAAAAGACTGGACATACTCCATTTTGAATACCCTGGGTTGTCTACATTTGCAAATAGCATGCCATGATGGGGTTAATTTTCATTCATGGGCTGCCATACGGTCTCAAAGGCAACATAGGCCCAGCAAACCAAGCTGGCAAATTTCAATGTGCAAACATGGAAAAGAGGAAATCCCTACATTTGACCCCTGTAAGTTTGCAAAAAACAATAAAACCTGTACATTGGGAGTACTGTTGTACTTGGGAGATGTTACTGAACACATATTGAGGTGTTCTTTGTCAGTAACACATGACAGGAACGGAGAATCCATGCCTAAAATACAATGTGAGAGAAAAATAACACAAAAAAATCACTACCCAAAAGTTTGACAGAGACTGGTGGTAGAATAAGTGCATGGAAAGTGTTAAAATACCACCATTTGAAATACCCTAGGGTGTCTGCTTTTAAAAAAATATATGGTTTGATGGGGGTAAATTACATTGGCCGGCTTTAAAAATGTCCCAAATAGGATATGGGTGCATGATGAACATCTGTGAAAATTCCAAGTTGGAAAACTGGAATGCGCACCCTCCAAATAAGGTGTTTTAGTCCCCAGAGAACCCAACACACCTATACATGGGTGGTATCTAGGGATACTTCGGCAATTCGGACCAATGGCATTTTGTTTGGTTTGGCACTTCCGAAATATGGCATTTTCGGCACTTCGGAGATTCTGAACTTCAGTAATTCGGACCCTACCCCTAACCCAGAGCACTAACCCCTAAACCTAACCCCTAAACCCTAACCCCTAACCCTAATCCCTACCTCTACCCCTAACCCTAACCCCTAATGCACTTCAGAACTTCGGCAATTCAGAACTTCGGCAATTCAGTTCGTTTCGCACTTTGGAAATTCAGCACTTTGGCAAATCGAAAATTCGGCAATTCGGTAATTTGAACTTCGGACATTCATAAGCATCCAAATTGCACATGTCTAATGGTATCACTGTTCTCAGGAGATGTTGCTGAACACATATTGGGGTGTTCTTTGGCAGTAACCATTTTTTTAAATTTGACTATGATTGGTACTAAAATGGTTGCATAAAAATACCTTAGGTTGTCTTCTTTTAAAAAAATATATACATGTGAAGGGGGCTATTCAGGCATTCCTGACAGATATCAGTGTTACAATGTAACTTTTGTTAAATTTGAAAAAAAAATGAAAAAATGAAAAAAAAAATGGTTTAAAAATAGCAAAGTGCTACTTGTACTTATTGCCCTATAACTTGCAAAAAAAGCTAAGATGTTAACATTGGGTATTTCTAAACTCCGGACAACATTTAGAAACTACTATGGGTGTTTTTTGGTGGTTGTAGATGCGTAACAGATTTTGGGGGTCAAAGTAGGAAAATTTTGTTTTTTTTTCATTTTTTCTTCATATTTTATAATTTGTTTTATAGTAAATTATATGATAGGATGAAAATAATGGTATCTTTAGAAAGACCATTTAATGGCGAGAAAAATTGCATATAATATGTGTGGGTACAGTAAATGAGTAAGAGGAAAATGACAGCTAAACACAAACACAGCAGAAATGTAAAAAACACCTCCTTAATGGTAAGAAAATTGAAAAATGGTCTGGTCCCAAAGGGGTTAATTAATGAAAGTCAATATATATACATATATTTTATTCCATCACCATATTACTTAAATGAAAAACATAATATGTTCAATTACTATTCTAGGGGTCACATTAATCAAGAACATTTAAGTTAAACAAAGTTCTGTTTTGGCTTTCAAAGTACAAATGGGTTATTGCTCTTTCACAATCTTTGCATTAGTTCCATTAAGGTTAAATTTCAGTGAGATAGTATCAGCTAATATCTAGTTAATAATTCTGCCAAACCGGTCTTAATTGTTATTTTTTAATTACTTAATTACAAATGGTTTCAAAATGTGATAACCTTTAAATAACACAGATTTATTGTTTCAGAATGAACTGCCCGTCTTTGCTAGGAATCTGGTCTATGCTTATCATTCTGCAAGGTTAGTATTATGCCTCTAAAAATCTTCACTTGAGATATCTGTCTGTGGGTCTTTTAGGTACATGAATGTTGATACACTTCTGTCCTCTCCGCAGCCCAAACAAAGGCAATTTTATACCCCTTCTGGCAGAATGATACTAAGACTCCAAAGGTTGACGATGGAAGCTCAGCTGAAATTAAATTATCCATTCCGTTTGTATTTTTTGGCGTTCCTTATAGGTCACTCTATGTAAGTAATTAACTGAACTGTATATTTCTATTACGTTATATCCAAAGCACATTTACTGGTTTAGTATAATATTGGATTTGTTAGTGCAGTGTTAACTTCAGTGTTAATATGTTGGTGCTAAATAAATGCTGATAAAAAATAACTGGCAATGGCATTACAAATATAGAAGCACATAAGCGATTTATCATTAAATAGGAATATGCAAGCGTTCTTCGTATGTCTATTTTTTTCTTTCATAGTTTTTGTATTTTTATGTAACATGTAAGTTTATATATCATTCCTGTTGAAATTAGTATGTTGTATAGTAAGCCATGCTCAAAACACCTCATCTAAGAGCACTAATCTTAGGGGATCATTGTTTTGGTTAGGTAAACCAGAGCAGGTTTAGCTAGACCAAACATGCCTAAGGTAGAAATGCCCTAGACTTGATGGTCCTCTTTTTTTACTATAACTATGTTTATGGCATTGTATTATACCCTCACATAGCAATATATTCTCTATGAACTTCAATGAAATGAACTTCAACTATTTACTCTAAAATTGCCAAGCTATGCTAGAATTTTTATAAATCTGCACTTTTTGTTTAAATTTCACAGTTTATGTACAAAATAATGTATACAGTGCCTAAATAATTAGATTTTGTCTTATTGTCAGTATTGCTGCTCATTTTTCGCTTTGAATTAGATAAGATCATTTTGAGATTTGTAAGAAAATGTAAGTATCTAAATGAAAGTAATATTTTGCTGTTTATTTATTTGGTGCTTTAGATAGTGCTTTAGATAGTTAAACTGGTGGTGTTTTGGAATTAGGCCTGCCTTTGGGGTGTGCAGGCTGGCAACAGGGGCACCAAGCAGCTGACACAGCTTGCAACAGTAGGGTACATGCGTGCCTGGGGCGCTATACAGTCAGTGCCTTAAGTATCCTAGGGGGCGCAAGACCACTTTCAATATTTTGTGATTGTTTCTCAACAGGTCATCAAAAGCTATTTAAATTCAGCTCAGGTGAACAGATTTAAAGTTACTGCGGCTTTCTTGGTTGGCTCGAAAACGCCATCCAGACAGAAAAGAGTGCAGACCACTTTGTAAAGTGTTGCAGGGCCTGGTCTCCATTGTCCCTGCCATCAATGGCAGTGAAACAAGCGTATGCCAGCATTACAGAGCACTGCCTTCTCTCCCTCCAGCTCTGTAACAAAGACAGAGCCTGAAGTAGTGACTAGCACTGCATTGTGACATCACATGTCATTAAGGCGGAGCGGTAGTTAGTGAAAACCCCCCACTTGGAGATCAGAAGCTAACAGTGTTTTATTTAATAAGCACACATCTTAACCCCTTAAGGACAAACTCAATTGTACATGTTCTGATCAAAACAAAACCTGGAATTTGCACCATATGTCTGTTGTCTGTTCATCCATAATTCTCCTCTTTCATATTAAGTGCACCCACACTTCGTATATCTCAGTTTTTTCAGGAAAAACAAGGATTTAATTTCATATAAAATATTTATATATGAAACATAATTATATATGAATAACATTTAAAAAACTTAGAAATTTAGAAATGTTGTTATTTTTCAGGTTCGGCATGGCATTTTAACTATGAATGTCATTATACTATTAGCTTTTATTACAATAAAATACACATATTTGTACCCAGTAATGTCTCACAAAAACAACAGTACACCCCCATGCACAAGTTCATGGTGTTTTGGAAAGTTACAGGGTCAAATATAAGACTTGCCCATTTCTGTTTTTGCACATTTAAATGTGCCAGATAGGTTATGTTGCCTTTGAGACCATATGGCAGCCCTGAAATGAGAATTACCCCCCTAATGGCATGCCATTTAAAAAAAGTAGACAACACAAGGTATTCAAAATCTGTTATGTCCAGTCTTTTATAGTAGTCAAGTAGTCACAAATGCTGGCCAAATTAGCATTCATATTAGTTTTTAGCATTTTTCACACAAAAACTGCATTTTCACTGATACTATGATCGTTGTGATACATTTTACTGATTTAAAACACTTCTATTTGTGTTCAGTGAAGTCTCCCGAGTGCAACAGTACCCCCCATGTACAGGTTTTAGGGTGTATTGGAAAGTTACATGGTTAAATATGGGGCATGCAAATTAAATTCTCTGGACGTTCTGCCTGGGTCATCAGGCACGCCCTTTAAATTTAAATATTTAAATTCTACGTGTATACTTATGTAATTATATATATTTATATGTGTGTAGGTATCACTGTTAGTATGTTTGTTTGACTGAGTACCTGTATGTGTGTTTACAAGTATAATTGTTGGTCTGTCTTGAAGTGTTTTTCTGTGTGTGTGTATGTGTGTGTATATGTCTCAAGTGGGGGTCTGTGTTTCTCTGTCTCTGTAACTTTGGACCAATATATATTTAGATCTGTAACTCGGATCAGCGTGTGTCTGTGTGTCAGTGTATTTCTGTATGTGTCTATCTGTACATATGTATCTATGTGTGCTATCTAAGTGTATGTTTTTTATGTGTGCCTCTGTATATGTGTATCTATGTGTGTTTCTTTTCAGTAAGTGTTGATTTATGATTGCAGTATGTATGTGTTCCAGATTGTGTCAGCGAGGGCTAATTTTATTTATTTGTTTAGTACAATTCAAATCACAAATTAGGTTGTCTCTTCAGCTATTAAATCAACTATAGTATGGACCAGAACCTACCCACAGAGTGCAGCTTTTGCCCAAAAGTCAGTACAAATCCTGGTAAGTCAAAAGTATTTTATTACATAATTACTGTATTGATATCCCTTTATTTAACTTACCAAAGTCTACAGATATATTTCAAAAGGTTACACAAAGACTGGTGTTACTATTTAAAACATTGCTGTGCACTTTGGTCATCAATAAAGGGACATGGATAAAAGAAGGACGTGCTGTTGTGCTTAATCCTTTTATGCCACCTCACCAATACCTCCCATCCCATTTATGTAAACCTTCGTCCTGTCACTTAACCCTCACCTAGCTTCCCTTTTAATAACAATCCAATATACTCATGACCATCTCCAAGTCTGCTCACCAATGCTGTCTCGTACATATCACATTACCATGTCATGTCACTTACTAGACTCATCCAATCACACATAAAATACCCTCACTAATGTAAGCCCTACCTCACCCTTTCACACAGAAAAAATTCCACCAACGCAAACAGATCTATTTAAATACCCACTCTACATGACATGCGCATTGTCGTCTCTTTGGCCTATTCCAGTTATAACTAATTAACCTCCAATAAACACAGACACAAGGATTATTTGGCAAAAATATTCCACGGCTTTATTAATTATAAGTATATATAAAATAAGATATAAAATTTTAGAGGTCATTGTCACCAACATTTTAAAAGACATCCCCCCAATTAACATAACTGAATACCCAGACAATGACCTCAAAACATATTTACATAATACAACCATATAACAGTGTAACATATCATAAATAACATAAACATTAACACAGCCACCCAGGGCAACCATTTCCAATTGTAGGGGCATACCAAGACACCCCTACACCATTATCGTAGCCACCAAGGGCATCCCTTTCCACTGTAGGGGCATACCAAGACACCCCTACACCATTAACATAGCCACCAAGGGCATCCCTTTCCACTGTAGGGGCATACCAAGACACCCCTACACCATTATCGTAGCCACCAAGGGCATCCATTTCCAGTGATGGGGCATACCGAGACACCCCTACACCCCCAGGTTCGTAGCTACCGCCGAGCTCGAACCTACCACCAAATCTAAAGGTAAGTATTCCTCCTGACCTATCCCACTTACCAAAAACCGACCTACCCCCAATTAAACGAAACCATCCCCCGCCACAGCACAGAGCTTGACCCCTCAAGCCTCCTGCGCGCCCCCACCCCGAATAAACAAAGCCTGCCTCAAACCATCCTGAAAGCCCAAATTAATAAAATCCAAACCCACCTCAGACAAATGAACCCCATCACGCCTGAAGTATCCCGGCAACATATCCTCCAGCTCCCTGTGCCTCACTACTACCCCCCCAGATCTCTTGATAAAAATTGCCAGCAACTTATTGAACTTCCGTCTGTATCTTGCCATAGCTGCGAAATCCCTCGCATGGCGCCAATGGAAACCCGGTACCGTTTCCGACCAAACAATAACCACCCCGGGGAGCAAAGACCTCAACTTATCCACGTCCCTTTTAATCGCACGAACTAATTCCCTCTGCGGAACCAACCCAAAATCATTCCCCCCTGTGTGGAACAATATGAACTCGGGGACTTCCCCTTGCCCTATCCTCCTGAATAAATCCAAACACGTGTCTCTCCAACCATAACCATGAAAACCAAACCACAACACACGTAATACATCCAATGGAAAGCCGAGCTGCGTGCCTTGTCTCCGAACTGCAGCCCTCCGTTCAGCCCAGTAGACATATGAGTGGCCTACTATCCATGCGACTCCACCTGAAATGAAAAGAAATAACTTATAACCATGGCCAACTTGAGTTGTACCGCCAAAACATCAACTTGATTTATAATAACAGGTCAGGTCGTACATATGAGCGGAACCTAAGCGATTCCCATCTCCCAATTTTCTTAACCAACTCGTCCCCCAAGCCTAATCTCGCCGCCTCTGTGGCAGCCCCAATCCTGAACGAGTGGGTGCCAAATTGCGAGGGATCCATGCCCAAGCGCTCCAAACCCAACTTAAAGACCCTGGTGAATTGGAATCTCGACAACGCCGAGCCGTCAGCATGGCGAAAAAATGAACCCCGCCCCTCTGGGCGGACTCCCACATATCGCTGAGCACAGCCCACCGGGCAAGCCTCCACCTGAGGTATAGCAGACAGCTTAATCGTCCGACCTCTCCCAAAGACATCAGTCTTCGAGCACCTTAGCCGAATAGCTACTTCTGCTACCCTCAAGTCCACATCCTCGAACTGAAGACCCCCTTGCCTAAGCTTACTCCCACTTACAATCTCACTCACCCGAAATGCCCCAAAAAAGGCCCATACAAAAGCCACCTTAAATAGCAAGACCTCAAACAGCGAGAAACACAAACTTGGCAAGATCCCCAGTAGCTGCAGAAGCACCGTGAAAGACACCGGCCTCCTACTGTCAGGGACAGACTTCCCCTTGCGACAACCCTTAACTGCCTGCCGCACAATAAACGATTTTGTCAAATCCTCCCACCCACGGAGCTTGAAGAGAAACGCCAGTGCTGCCAAGTTCCGGCCAACCACCGCCGGGGAAGCACCCCCTGCGAACAGCCGGCAGAGCAACCATAATAGAGTCTCGAGACGTACCTTTGCCGATACCATGTCCCCTGTACAGCCTACTGCTTCGTCCCACCTTTCCCACACTTTACTATACGCTGACCACGTGCCCGGAGCCAACGAATCTCTGATCAGTCTTCCAAGCAAGATGTCCCGAGCCGCCACATCGGATCCGGACATGGCAGACCCTCCCTTTGCGCGTTCGGAGCCTCCGCCCGAAATTTTTCCCACTGAAAGCGAGAAAGAGCATCAGCAATCACGTTTAAGAAACCTGGAACATGACGTGCACGAAAAACAATGTTCAACTGCATGCAGTACAAAACAAACCGACGAAGCAAGCGGACCACTGGGACCGATGACGCTGACAGATTGTTCACAGCCTCCACAACAGCCATGTTGTCCGTAAAGAAAACCACTCTCCTATTGCGTAAAACCTGGCCCCACAAGGAGAGTGCTACCACCAATGGGAACAGCTCGAGAAAAGCCAAGTTCCGAATCAGCGGGCTGACTGCCCACCTTTCGGGCCATCTTTCCGCACACCACTGACCCGCGAAGTAGGCCCCGAAACCTACACTCCCAGATGCATCGGTAAAGAATTCCAACTCGGGTGACTCAATACACTTTTCCCTGAAAAAGACCTTCCCATTAAAATCCTTCAGGAAGGTTTCCCATACACCCAAGTCCTCCTTGATCGGAGCGGTGACTCTAATAAAATGATGAGGTGACCGCACTCCCGCCGTGGCTTTGGCTAGGAACCGGTTAAATACCCTACCCACCGGAATAATGCGACAAGCGAAATTCAACCGTCCCAACAACGATTGTATAGCCCGCAATGTCGCCTTCCTTGCCCCCCGCAACTCTGAAATAGCGTCGCGCAGGGACTCCAACTTATCCGCTGGTAACCTACATTCCCCGGCGACCGTGTCAATTTCAAGTCCTAGGAAACTAAGGCAAGTAACAGGCCCCACGGTCTTGTCGCGAGCCAGAGGTATCCCAAAAACCTGGCTAACCCATTCAAGACACCGCAACCTGAAACGGCAAGCGTCAGAGCCGGCCGGCCCAACACACAAGAAGTCATCCAAATAATGGACCACAAACTTGGTGCCCGCCTCCTTTCTCACTACCCATTCCACTAACGTAATACATTTCTCAAAGTACGCACATGAAATGGAGCATCCCATGGGTAAACACAGATCCACAAAATAGCTATCATCAATAAAACAACCCAGTAAGTGGTGACACATTGGGTGAATTGGCAAAAGGCGGAAAGCCGCTTCTATATCCGCCTTAGCCAACAACACTCCGCGTCCTGCCTCCCTTACCAGCTCGACCGCCTGGTCGAATGATGCGTAGGAAACAGAACAGAGAGCCCCGTCAATGTCATCATTGACCGATGACCCTTTCGGGTATCACAAGTGGTGGATGAGGCAAAATTTTCCCGCCTCCTTCTTTGGCACTAAGCCTAGAGGGGAAACCCTGAGATCGGCCAGCGGAGGCTCTTTATATGGTCCCGCCATCCGGCCCAAGCGAACCTCATGAAGCAATTTCTCACACACTACATCATGATGTTCGCCTACGGAGCGCAGATTACGGAAACGAGGTGCCACAACCCGCTCCCGGAAGGGAATGATAAAACCCTTCGTAAATCCCTCAAACAACAAACAGGCATCCTCTCGTTTACCGTAGCTGTTTAGCCACGGGAGCATCGCGTCTACCTTCACCGGTGACCGACCCAGCGGCAGCGGATGGTGCTGAAGCACCTCCGGCCGAGCTAGTTGCTGTGGACTTACCCCGCTTGAAACACCGGTTGTAACCATGCCCCCCTCCGCATCCGGAGCATTCATGCTTAAAGCGGCATGAGGCACCCCACTTAAATTGGCCCTCATTATAGAGCCAGCAAAATCCCTTCCTTTGCGCAGCCGACGCGGTGGAAGAGGCACCGACGCCAGCCCCCCCTTGAAAGGGAGCCGCCTTCTGGGACATCATCAGCTTCATCCATAACGGTAGGTCCATCTGATCCCACCTCATCCCTGGATTAGCTGATAGCCTCTGGCGAAACTGCTCGTCGTACCGCCACCAGGCTAGCCCCCCATAAGTGCGGTAAGACTCCCATACCCCATCTAAGTAACAAAACAGTTGTGAACATTTTTCGGGGGCCTTTTCCCCCAGCACACTCGCCAGTATGCAAAATGCTCGTAACCAATTCCCAAAAGTTTTCGGGATTTTCCTATACCTACGCCGCTTTTCCTCCTCCTCTTTCTTAGCGTCCTTTTTGTCCTCTTCCTTCAAATCTAGGTACTCATCTAAAGGGAAAAGGGAGAAGATCTCCACAAATTCACCCTTCCACAACCTTTCTTTAACTTCCACCTTAAGGTGACACCCTAGCGGACCCGCAAACGACACGTGTACATTCTGCCGTGCTGCATCCGGAATCTCCCCCACTAGCGTGTCCCTCTCCGCAGCCACTTCTGTGGCTACTGACCCCGCTGATGCTGCTGCCAACTCACCTGCCCCGCTCCCCGCCCGCTCGGAGACCGGAATCACCCCCGACCCCAAACCCGACGATCCTGGCAACCAAGCCCTGCTAAAAGAAGCCCCCTTATCCAGCCCTGAACTCCAAGATGTAAGGAACGATTTTAAACCCTCTAATAAATCTCCAGAGTGTGGTGTACTGTGCAACTCACCGACCAAACCCCGTGGTGTTGCTGATCCTGGGGCTGCATCCCGAACTCCGCCATGCGATGGGCCTGGCGATGCTGCTGCGAATTCTCCGCCGTCCCTAGGCCTCCTGCGGCCCGCTGACCCAACTTCCAATGACCTGTGGACGAAAGAAGCACAACTGGGGAGGCCGTCTTCAGAACCCAAATCCTCCCTAACCTCCACCCTTGCGCTTCTATGCGTACTGCTACTCCTGGCCTGCCGGCCCTTTCTGCCACACCTGTCCCCGGACGAACTTCTGTCCCGCCTGTCAGGAGAGCCTCCGCTCGCTGACCTGGATGCACTCCCCCGCGAGACTGGACCCCGAACGGGTGAGCCGCGGTAACGCCCAACCGAAGACTCCCCGCTGCTGCTGCGCTGTCTGCTCCGCCGGTTACTCCTGGAGCGATGACGAGATCCCCTATCACCCCCCCTGTCTCTGCGCCAACTAACGGGGCTGTCCGACCTATCCTGAGCGCGGCCTTCCCTGCACGCCCGCTGATCTGTCGGCCTACAGCACCCCATCAGTTTAATTTAAAAAAGAGAAAATGTAAACAATATTTTATTTATTGTAGTTTTTCTAGAAAATCATATATATAATGCACTAAAAACATCCAAAAAATTGTATTTGCAACTATTGGAACATTTCTTAGTGATCACAAATACAGCCTGACTGACCACAAGCTTTCCAGATTTACATAAAATCTATAAAGAAAACAATATTTTATCTCATTTATAACATTTTGTTGAGCTTTGTGGGACTTGTAATAATTTTCAGATTTAATTAATATAGTTTTTAGTCTGTAAAGCAAATAAACTATCTTTTATATATATGAAAGGGGCTGCTATTCATCTGATTACACTCCGTCCATATAAATAATCATCCTAAAACATTCTCCTTTCAAAACACTAATACAGATTATCATGCTTCACCTGTTCACAAGCATCCTGTGCCTAGTTAAACTATCCAACTATATTCTTTATAACAACTAAAAACATTTCCAACCACGTTCTACACATACCCATACCAGACTAAGAAAAAAAAATAATAATTCCTTGACACAGTGCAGCACTTCTTAGCAATTTTTTTAAACTAGTTAAAGAGAAAAAAAAAATGACTACAGAGTTAGATGCAACTACCGTATATACTCGTGTATAAGTCGATCTCATGTATAAGTCGAGTGCAGTTTTGTGACCAACAATTGTGAAATATGCTATGCCTCGTGGATAAGTCGAGGGTAAAACTTGGGGCTATGAAATTCTGTGATTTTTATAATTATATACACACACACTCATACAAACACACACACTGCATTATATACTCACTCATACAAACAATCTGCATTATACACACACACTCATACAAACACACACTCTGCATTATATACACACACACTCATACAAACACACACTCTGCATTATATATGCACACACTCATACAAACACACACTCTGCATTACACAGACACTCATACAAACAATCTGCATTATACACACATACTCATACAAACACACTCTGCATTATATATGCACACACTCATACAAACACACACACTGCATTATATACACACTCATACAAACAATCTGCATTATACACACACACTCATACAAACACACACTCTGCATTATATACACACACACTCATACAAACACACACTCTGCATTATATATGCACACACTCATACAAACACACACTCTGCATTACACAGACACTCATACAAACAATCTGCATTATACACACATACTCATACAAACACACTCTGCATTATATATGCACACACTCATACAAACACACACACTGCATTATATACACACTCATACAAACAAGCTGCATTATACACTCACACTCATACAAACACACACTCTGCATTATACACACACACACTCTGCATTATATACACACACACTCAAACAAACACACACTCTGCATTATATACGCACACTCTGTGTGTATATAATGCAGAGTGTGTGTTTGTGTGAATGCAGAGTGTGTATGTGTTTGTATGAGTGTGTGTATATAATGCAGAGTGTGTGTGTGTTTGTATGAGTGTGTGTGTATATAATGCAGAGTGTGTGTGTGTTTGTATGAGTGTGTGTGTATATAATGCAGTGTGTGTGTGTTTGTATGAGTGTGTGTGTATATAATGCAGTGTGTGTGTGTTTGTATGAGTGTGTGTGTGTGTATGTAATGTAGTGTTTGTGTTTGTATGAGTGTGTGTGTGTATATAATGTAGTGTTTGTGTTTGTATGAGTGTATGTGTGTATATAATGAAGTGTGTGTGTTTGTATGAGTGTGTGTGTATATAATGCAGAGTTTGTGTATGAGTGTTTGTATGAGTGGGTGTGTTTGTATGAGTGTGGGTGTGTATATAATGCAGAGTGTGTGTTTGTATAAGGGTGTGTTTGTGTGTGTGAACTGGGTGGGGGGAGGGCATTTTTATTATTTTTATTTTTATATTTAACATTTTTTTATTTTTTTAAGTTTTTTATTTATTATTTTAATTTTTTTTTACTTTTAAGAATTTTTTTATTGTAATAATATTATTATTATTTTTATTTTTTTTCGGCCCCACTCCCTGCTTGTTAGCTGGCCAGGGAGGGGGGCTCTCATTCCCTGGTGGTCCAGTGGATGGGCTGTTTAGGAGGGGGGCTGGCAGAGAGCTCTTACTTACCTTCACAGCAGCTCCTGTCAGCTCCCTTCTCCTCCGCGCCGGTCCGGTCACCTCTCTGTTAGCTCCCACTGTAAGTCTCGCAGGCTCTCGCAAGAGTTGCAGTGGAGCTGACAGAGGAGCTGACCGGACCGGCGCGGAGGAGAAGGGAGCTGACAGGAGCTGCTGTGAAGGTGAGTAACAGCTCTCTGCCAGCCCCCAACAGGACCGCCGGGCTTGTAATGAGCCTGGCGGTCCTGGTCTGTATTATGGCAATGTAAGTTGCCATAATACAGACATTAACTCGAGTATAAGTCGAGTTGGGGTTTTTCAGCACAAAAAATGTGCTGAAAAACTCGACTTATACTCGAGTATATACTGTAGCCCTGGAGTCAAGAAAAGGACTAAATGGGCAGCAGATAATGGGCATAACCCAGAGCGATAAATGATAAAAGAGTCCCAAGAGTCAGAGTGTTTGGAAGGGAGAGCAAGCGTCCAGCTTCCAAATAACGCTAACAAAGGGTGTGCCCATATGTGAGGATAAATAATTAGAATCCCCTGGTATGGAAAGCAAAATAAATAAATCTTTAATAGAAAAATAACCGTGAAAAAAATGTGTTAAATACACTGGGTTGGAGTCTAAAGATGAGGTCTAGCTTGTAAGACTTAAATATCAGTATAGAGAGTACACAGAATGAATTAAATATAAATATCACTGTGAAAGATACTGTAGGGTAATTAGACCATAAATCTACCTAGAGGTTAGCTTCTCAATAGAGCGTATAGGTGGAGAGTGCCTGCATGGATAGTTCAGAACTGCTATTCTGGGAGGAGTACAAAATAAACAGAGTGTCCTCCCTGAAGTCTGAGTCAGGATTCAATCCTATTTATGTTTAGTAAATGATTCTCAAATGCTGTTAAAAATAAGTGCACTGGTGAGGGCAATTGGGATCATAGTATAATGCATGGGAGGAAAAATGTCTAAAGTGGGTCTTAGTGTCGATTGCCCCCTTGCATATAGATACCCGAATGTCTCAACCTGCGTAGGTAGTAGACAGCTCCAAAGCCCAAATCCTAGGGGCTTATAGTAAGAGAATTTCAAAAAAGTAAATGTATTACTCTTTAATCCATCGCTTACAGTATCCTGGTATCCCAGTATATGGTTGTCTAAGTAGGGATACAATGTTACAGTAATAGCGAGCAATGAATTAGGAGAAGTACAAAGAGCAAATAATTGCTACTACGTTAGAGATTGCTACCCTAGTAGATCGGTCCAAATAGTTCCTTTGTATCCTATTCAATAATAGACGTCTCCAAGACAGAATAGCTAGACACCCACGAATTAACAACCCATAGTGTTATTAAAAAATCAACCTAAGCCTAAGCCTAGCGTCCTACTCTAGTGGTATTAAAGTATCAGCCTAAGCCTAGCGTCTTGACAAAGGCGCCACATAGCGCCAAAACGCGCGTCGAGTAAGACGCTAGGCTATGTTTATTTTGTACTATTCTGAACTATCCATGCAGGCACTCTCCACCTATATGCTCTATTGAGAAGCTAACCTATAGGTAGATTTATGGTCTAATTACCCTACAGTATCTTTCACAGTGATATTTATATTTAATTCATTCTGTGTACTCTCTATACTGATATTTAAGTCTTACAAGCTAGACCTCATCTTTAGACTCCAACCCAGTGTATTTAACACATTTTTTTCACGGCTATTTTTCTATTAAAGATTTATTTATTTTGCTTTCCATACCAGGGGATTCTAATTATTTATCCTCACATATGGGCACACCCTTTGTTAGCGTTATTTGGAAGCTGGACTCTTGCTCTTCCTTCCAAACACTCTGACTCTTGGGACTCTGTGTTATGTTTCCCAGCTGCAATCATAAAACGTGATTAGACTACAATTAACAATTATGTATTAACAGGAATATATATAAACATTTTTACCAACACAAAAACACTTAAAACACAAAGACAGCGAGAACTGGACAGAAGATACTGTCGATCAGTAAAAATACTATCCACTATCCCAGAATGGCACCACCACCTGGACCTGAATAATCAAATAGAGTTTACATGTATATAAACAATAAGTTCACTCCTGAGTGGCTCCATCACTCAGATTTGAAGGGGAACCCCCTTTGTGTTCCAACCCGGTATGGTTCAAGATGGATTCAGCCCAAGCGGGAGACCCTAGATAAGTCTTCACCTCTGGGCTTTCTCCATCCTGGAAAGAGCCCCCTAGTTTGTTGGAACATTTCTTAGTGATAACTATACTCAGAGGGGACAGTCCTCCTTTGCCATTGACTTTTTGGTTCCGTCCATCCAAAGATCTCCGCCCAAGACTTTGGTGTGCCCAGTGAACAACACAGTTTATTTGAACAAAGCAAGGGTTTTTATTTGCTTGCAAGCTGAACGTTCCAGAATAAAATAATGTGTGCATAATTAAACAATGAGGGGTGTGCAAGATTAGGTAAAGAGGGGTGTACATAATTAAGCAGGTTGAAATGCTTTGTGCAATAATATTATTGAAAAGGCCCGTGCTGCAAAAACTGGTCTGAACCAGCTGAAACTAGGAACAACAAGGGGTCACTGAAGGACACTGTAGTAGGATAGAATCCGCTGGCCAAGGCTACTCACAAGAAGAAGTTTCTGAAAGGCATTGGATAAAAGGGATTATTATTAACCCTTCAGCAGCCTTTTTAACAAATTAGGATATAGCTAAAACATACAAAGCAGTCTAAATAAATTAATTACATTCAAAGGTATTGATCAGCAAATTCCATAATTCCCTCATTTGCAAGAGTTTGATTTATATACTTCAGCACTTGTCCATTCACCTCTTCATATCGCACTCGTGTGTCTTACTATATACCCACCTTGTGGAAACCTCTCAATACCCACCTTGTGTGCTCCTCTCATGATCGTCTTTTTTACCTTGTATGTGTCTCTCCATCATCACATGTGTCTCTCACCCAGGGATAGAAACATAGAATGTGACAGCAGATAAGATCCGTTCAGCCCATCTAGTCTGCCCAATTTTCTAAATACCCTCAGTAGTCACTAGCCTTATCATATATATATATATATATATATATATATATATATATATATGTAAAAAACAGATACAATTTGTATCTTGTAATACCTTTTTTATTGGACTAACAGAATTTTTTAATTACAAGCTTTCGGGATAACCTCCCTTTCTCAAGTCTGAAGCATTTCTGAGCAAGACGACACATAGAATTCAGAGTTGAGTTGTGATACAGGGGTTAAAGCGACATGAGTGCAGATAAGACACAGGTTTGTTAGAAAATAGACACCATCTTTGCAGAGGGTCATAAATATCTTTCTGAAGAGCAGAGTGAGAAAATATATTTATGACCCTCTGCAAAGATGGTGTCTATTTTCTAACAAACCTGTGTCTTATCTGCACTCATGTCGCTTTAACCCCTGTATCACAACTCAACTCTGAATTCTATGTGTCGTCTTGCTCAGAAATGCTTCAGACTTGAGAAAGGGAGGTTATCCCGAAAGCTTGTAATTAAAACAAGATACAAATTGTATTTGTTTTTTACATCTACATCACTGGACTAATACGGCTTCAATCTCTACTTGAACACTATATATATATATATATATATATATATATACAAAATAGGTAACAAGGCACTCCTCCTATATCAAAATCTTATAGAACAAATGACTAGGTGCAATCCCGCGTCCAAATATATCACAAACAGTCAAAAAAGGAGCACTCCAGGTCTTCAATCAAGTGGAAAAAATATATTTACAGTATCAAAGCATGATACAAATTCTGTGCAGAGAGAATCAACGTTTCGACCCTGCTGGGGTCTTTATCAAGATCACAGTGAATTAACATTACAGTGCGAAATATATACATACAAACAATGCTGCTTACCAATCAAGAGATCGGAGACCCGATCAGCTACAGAACCTGGAAGTGACAACACCACGTGGGCTGCGCCTAGCATGTGACTAGGTTGCCGTGCAACCTACCAATGTGTGAGAGGATATCAATCCGTGCGTCAGACGGCCGGCACCGCCGTCATACCCGGAAGTGCTAAGGCCACGTGGGCGTGATCACGTGATGGACGTGCATGTGATAAGGTTGCTAGGCAACCCCTATAACAAACATAATAATAATAAAAAAACTCCCTCTTTCTAAACAGAGAACGGGAGAATGCATAAAGCACGTCTTATGGAGGACAACAGTCAACTAAACATCGCAATTTAAGGAAGGACTAATCATGAAAAAAGTGCACAGTGCAAAACCCAAATATATCTACATAGTGAGAAAGTGAAACATAAGTGAAAATAAACCATCAGATAGACCAATTTAAATTGCGAACACAGTATAATATATACTATCTATACATAACCAACTCTACTAAATATACAAGCTAAGTTTTAAAAAACTAGTTCCAAACCTATATAGATCAATTATCTTTCTCTGGTTTGCGAAAATTTATTCTAGTCTTACAAAATTCAAGAAGAAGCATTAGCAACACTCATCATTTAGGTTGAGTGGGGAGAAAATATTGAACTTAAGATATCTACTAAGCCACTTATTTTCCCTATCTCTCTACATATACCACATGAGACGGCTGACCCTACATATTATCTGAACTGAATCATATGAGAACAATGCAAGAGTAAATCATGAGCAAATATCCAAAAAAGAGACATAGAAGAAGTGAGCCACATACATCGATCGTTTGGTGCCTTCCACAGGAACCATCAGACCAATGTAAATTATCAATTAAAGGAACATGGAAAGAACCAAATGTTCATTGAGTCCTTTCGGTGTTACAGTTTTTAGGTGGTAGATCCAATAAGCCTCTCGCTGAAGTAGTAATTTGGATCTGTCACCTCCTCTGGGTGGTACTGGGACATGATCAATAGCTATGAACTTGAGGGTGGGTAGGTGATGTGATGCTGATAAAAAATGCTTGGCAACCGGTTTATCTGTTCTCTGATCTCTGAAGGCTGTGGTGATTCCAGAGCGGTGTCCTCTGATCCGATCTCTCAGTGTCATATCAGTTTTCCCCACGTAGGACAAGTCACATGGGCAGGTGATCATGTACACCACGTGTGTGGTCATACATGAGATGTAGTGTTTGATAGGAATCCGCTTCCCACTATGTGGATGAGCAAAAGTGGTACCCGTGAGCATGTGGCTGCACGTAACACAGCCACTGCATCTATAGCAGCCCTTCTTTTGAACTTTAGGCGTCCTAGCGTAGCATATTCGGGGATTGTTCTTCACCAATAGATCCCTCAGATTCCGGTTTCTCCTGTAGCTAATAATCGGATTGTTTTTGAATTTATCAGACAGACTTTGGTCCACCTGGAACATATTCCAATGTTTCTGGATACATTTCTTCAAATACGGAGTGGCAGTGTTGAATGTAATGGGAAGAAAGATATTATTTTTCTTCTTATTAGGGCTTGTCTGGTTACTTTGGTTGTATTTCTTCCAAGCTTTATCCTTAGCGGCTTCCAGGGTCCGTGGATGGAAGCCCCTAGCCAGGAAGCGATCCCAAACCTCCTGGAGCTGCTGTTCACAGTACTCTAAATTACTGTTAAACCTCATCACGCGGAGAAATTGGGAGATTGGTAACGAATCCTTAACGTGCTGAGGGTGGAAACTAGTGGCATACAACAGTGTATTTCGATCCGTCGGTTTGCGAAATAATGTGAATCCTAATCTGTTCTCAGTCATATATATCCTTACGTCCAGGAATTCAATACTGTGTTCACTCCAGTTCAACGTAAGCGTTACTGGAGTAGGTAAAGCGTTGATCTGTTGGACCATCTCTTGAAGGGTTGTTATAGTACCTTGCCAGATTACAAAAATATCATCTACAAATCTGACATATTTTAATATATGAGATTGATATTGCTGTAAGATATATTTCCTTTCGAACCAGTACATAAAGCCGTTGGCATAGGCTGGTGCCATGGCCGCACCCATGGCGGTCCCCGATATTTGAAGGTAAAACCTGTCTTCAAATTTGAAGTAATTACATGATAGTGCAATGTCCAGCCACTCCATGAGGTAGAGAATAGGGGGTCCGCTGTACCTGTCATCGTTGGCTAAAATCTCCGATATAGCCTCTATTCCTTCTTTTTTCGGTATTATAGTGTACAAGCTTTGGACGTCCATTGTGGCCAAGATGATCTCTTTGTTTGTCAGGTCCATCTGTTCTACCTGGCTAATAAAGTGTTGTGTGTCTTTCAGACACGTTGGAAGTTTTTGCACACTGTTATTAATGTAATGATCAATAAATTGAGCAATAGGCTCAATTAGTCCGCCTTTAGAGGAGACAATTGGACGGCCTGGTGGTTGTGCCAAGTCCTTATGGATCTTCGGTAGTGTGTACATAACCGGGTGTTTTGGGTATTTTACGAACAAAAATTTGGCAGTTCTTTCATCCAGGTAGCGATGTAATAGACCTTCACTTATCAGTTTTTCAATCCTTTTTTGGAATTTAGCTACTGGGTCAAAGGTCAGTCTTGAGTAGGTGGTAGTATCCTGTAATTGTCGAAGTATTTCGCCCCTGTAGTTGTCATAAGTTTGTATAACTATTGCACCGCCTTTATCGGCGGGCCGAATAATAATAGTGGGGTCCTGTGTTAGGTCCTTTAGGGCTGCATGTTCCCCTTTCGTGAGGTTGTCTCTAGAATGAGGTGGGGTCGTAATAGTAGGGTCCATTTCATGTTTAATAACCTGCATAAAAGTCCTGATTGAATGGTTTGGTGTATAGATATCCTTTTTATACCGGTTGGGAAAGGTATATGTTATAGTTGAACTCTCATCTTTTTTTACTATGTCGTGACTGTACAGAGTCCTCTGTAATTTATACAGATCAATCGCCATATCAAACTGTTTAGGTTTTGCCACAGGTATAAATGTGAGTCCCTTCTGAAGCAAGGATATATGGTTCTGGTCCAGGACCTTATTGGACAAATTAAAAATAGATGTTACTTCCGTTGTCTGGGAGGTTTACCCATAGCTCCTATATTTCTTGTAACCCTTTTGTCCACGTCTAGGCCGCCTCTTCCTTCCCTTCGGTTTTGCTCGTTGGTATAGGTTGACCGTGGTGGGTCGCTCAGATGTCCTCCATCCTTTAAAAAAGGAACCTTTTTTATTGCTTGAGGGTCAGTCGCCCTTTCTCCATCAGAAGCCGATTCTCCCGAGCTAACATCTACTGTTTGTAACGCAGGTTTTCTTATGCGTGTTCTAAATCTCGGCGTAGGATTCCGTATGTTGGAATCTGTCCCACTTAACCAACGGTAAACCTGGTGGTATTTGTAATCGTGGTTAACTTTCTCGACTTTAACTTTTTTTAAACGAATAAGTTCGTTTTGGTATTTCTGGATGTCGTCCTGCAACTTCAGCATGAAATCAGTGGATGGCGTGGCTTGCAATGTAGTGACATGGGTCCGTTCAAATTCCTGTATCGATTTCTTCACTTGAAGTAGTTCTATCCCAACTTCTTCAATAACTATTACCATCCAATCAAGGGAGCATTTATTGGAGATATTCATCCACTTTTTACAAAACATAGGGTTTTGTCTCCCTATCGTTGGAGCATTCTTTATCCGGAAACCCCGCGGGATCCGTTTGGATCAGTAATAGTCAGACAGGAAAACCCCGTGGAGGTCTAAGTCCACTTCTCTCTTTTTTAATCTGGATAAATCGTTGTATAGGTCTTTCGCTGTGTGTATATGAGGAAGATCTTTGGAGCTCCGTGGCCATAATACTAATTGGGCTTGCTCTTCCGTAATAGATAGGGTTTCAGCTGTTTCTGCCAATGCTCCAGCTTGATCCAGAAAGTCCTCCATACTGAATGGATCCTGATAGTGATATAAATCACTCGTGAGGTGTTAAGCAATTTTCTAAATCTTGGGGGTGCTCTTGTAAGTGCCATGCTAGCACTTGGTTAAATATACAAAATAGGTAACAAGGCACTCCTCCTATATCAAAATCTTATAGAACAAATGCCTAGGTGCAATCCCGCGTCCAAATATATCACAAACAGTCAAAAAAGGGAGCACTCCAGGTCTTCAATCAAGTGGAAAAAATATATTTACAGTATCAAAGCATGATACAAATTCTGTGCAGAGAGAATCAACGTTTCGACCCTGCTGGGGTCTTTATCAAGATCACAGTGAATTAACATTACAGTGCGAAATATATACATACAAACAATGCTGCTTACCAATCAAGAGATCGGAGACCCGATCAGCTACAGAACCCGGACGTGACAACACCACGTGGGCTGCGCCTAGCATGTGACTAGGTTGCCGTGCAACCTACCAATGTGTGAGAGGATATCAATCCGTGCGTCAGACGGCCGACACCGCCGTCATACCCGGAAGTGCTAAGGCCACGTGGGCGTGATCACGTGATGGACGTGCATGTGATTTTTTTATTATTATTATGTTTGTTATAGGGGTTGCCTAGCAACCTTATCACATGCACGTCCATCACGTGATCACGTGGTGTTGTCACTTCCGGGTTCTGTAGCTGATCGGGTCTCCGATCTCTTGATTGGTAAGCAGCATTGTTTGTATGTATATATTTCGCACTGTAATGTTAATTCACTGTGATCTTGATAAAGACCCCAGCAGGGTCGAAACGTTGATTATCTCTGCACAGAATTTGTATCATGCTTTGATACTGTAAATATATTTTTTCCACTTGATTGAAGACCTGGAGTGCTCCCTTTTTTGACTGTTTGTGATATATATATATACAGGGCCGGCACATCCATAAGGCGGCACAGGCGGCCGCCTTAGGGCGTACCGGCTCTGGGGGCGCAAGATTTCGGTGACCGGCAGGAGGGAAGCGCTCCCTCCTGCCAGGTCACCTTCTGGACCCCGGCAGGCGGCAGCGTTCTAATGAGAGGCGGCGAGGGAGCTCTAACCTGTCTGCTCTGCTCTCTCGCGCGCCGTGTGCTGATTCTGCGGGAGCCGGAAAATGACATCATATTCCGGCTCCCGGCATCAGCAGACAGCCCGCGAGGGAGCAGAGCAGACAGGTTAGAGCTCCCTTGCCGCCTCTCATTAGAACGCTGCCGCCCGCCGCACTGAAGCCCCAATGGACCCCAGGGACAGATCCACACCAGCTCTCCAGGTAGGGAGGCTGAGTGGATATTTATTATTAATTTGTGTGTGTCTGAAAGTGTATGTGTGAGTGTGTGTGTGTGTCTGAAAGTGTATGTGTGAGTGTGTGTGTGTGTCTGAAAGTGTATGTGTGAGGGTGTGTGTCTGTGAGTGTGTGTGTCTGAAAGTGTATGTGTGAGTGTCTGTGAGTGTGTGTGTCTGTGAGTGTGTGTGTCTGAAAGTGTATGTGTGAGTGTCTGTGAGTGTGTGTGTATGTGAGTGTGTGTGTGTCTGTGAGTGTGTGTGTCTGAAAGTGTATGTGTGAGTGTGTGTGTCTGTGTATGTGTTTGTGAGTGTGTGTCTGTGAGTGTGTGTGTCTGTGAGTGTGTGTCTGAAAGTGTATGTGTGAGTGTGTGTTTGTTTGTGAGTGTGTGTGTATGTTTGTGTATGTGTATGTGAGTGTGTGTGTGTGTGTGTGTGTGTGTATGTGTTTGCCAGTGTGTGTGTGTATGTGTTTGTCTTTGTGTGTGTATGTGTTTGTCTCTGTGTGTGTGTGTCTGTATGTGTTTGTCTGTGTGTGTGTGTGTGTGTGTGTGTGTGTGTGTCTGTGTATGTGTGAGTATGTGTCTGTGTGTATGTGTTTGTCTGTGAGTGTGTGTGTGTGTATGTGTTTGTCTGTGAGTGTTTCTGTGTATGTGTGTGTCTGTGTATGTGTGTGTGTATGTGTCTGTGAGTGTGTGTGTATGTGTCTGTCAGTGTGTGTGTGTATGTGTTTGTCAGTGTGTGTGTGTGTTTGTCTGTGAGTGTGTGTCTGTATGTGTGTGTGTCTGTGTATGTGTGAGTGTGTGTATGTGTTTGTCTGTGAGTGTGTGTCTGTGTATGTGTTTGTCTGTGATTGTGTGTCTGTATGTGTTTGTATGTGGGTGTTTCTGTGTGTGTGTGTCTGTGTATGTGTTTGTCTGTGAGTGTGTGTGTCTGTTTATGTGTGTGTCTGTGTGTATGTGTCTGTGTGTGTCTGTGAATGATTGTATTGTGTGTGTCTGTCAGTGTATGAGTGTGTGTTTGTGAGTGTCTGTCAAATCAGTGAGAGTATGTTTGTGATTGAGTGTGTGTCTGTCAATGAATGAGTGTGTGTCAGATCAGTGAGTCTGTGTCTGTCAGTGACGTCTGTGTGTTTGTCATTGAGTGTGTGTGGCTGTTAGTGTGTATACACCACTGAGTGTAGCGTGGCGGAGCGGAGTGCAGTACAGGAGCTTCTGTTTCCTGTACCTGGCCAGACTGAGAGGAGGTGCTCACTGAGAGAGCACTTCCTGTCAGTCCAGCCAGGTACAGAAAACTGAAGCTCCTGTAGAGGGTCTGCTCCGCAACGCTACAAGACAGGTAGGAGGCACACCAGGAAGGGGAGTGTGACCGCTAAGAGGGTGGGGGGGGGGGTGCACAAAGGGACAGAGAGGGGAGGGGAGAGAAAAACCAAGGGACAGGGAAAGGAGGGGGGAGGGGAGAAGAACACTAAGGGACGTGGAAGAGGGAGGGGCTGGTTAGGAGGCACATAGGTGAAGATGTTAATTTTAGAGGGGGGGGGGGCGGAAAAATGCATCTTCGCCTATGTACCCAAAAATCCTTGCACCGGCCCTGTATCTATATATATATATATATATATATATATATACATATAGAGCTTAATGCCAATCCCACGCATGCTTAAACTCTTTCACTGTGTTAACCTCTACCACTTCAGCTGGAAGGCTATTCCATGCATCCACTTCCCTCTCAGTAAAGTTAAACTTACTGATATTATTTTTAAACCTTTGCCCCTCTTTCACTTCATGTATGTAAATGTTTCTATCATATCCCCCCTGTCTCGTCTTTCCTCCAAGCTATGCATGTTAAGATTCTTTAACCTTACCTAGTAAGTTTTATCCTATAATCTATGACCCAGTTTAGTTGCATTTCTCTGAACGCTCTCCAAAGTATCAATATCCTTCTAGAGACTAATTTAAAGGCAATCCAGACGTGAGTCCCTTAACCATTGTGCCTTTCAGCTAAACTTCACTGGTGAAGCTAGATGAAAATTGAAACAATGCTCTGAACTGGCCAGCTCATGTAAGGACCATTCAGCCTGCCGGCTCCTCCTCGTCCCTTACTCTGCCACAGAGGAGTACCTGTGAGCTGGTGAGGGAGACATTTGATCTCCCCACCAGCCTGTGAAGACAGGCAGCAAGGCTGGCACTCTGATCTCCCCTGTCAGCCTCAGCACATGGTCATCGCAGGCATTTGCCTGATTTGCCTGTTGGCCAGTCTGAACCTTCCTGGGGTAGAGAGCAGTCAAGAATCACAACCGCAAACATCATATGAGTAGGTACAAAGCAATGGAGACATACAAGTCATGTATCAAGGATTTGCCACTTTTATAACATAACTATGATATGCAGGGGAGGGCTGGCAGCCTTAGGCCTGGGGGGCAAAACCAGTCAAGTGGCCCATTGCACCACCAAATCAGTTCACCACCCATGCCCACCTTTTCCTGTTTTTATAACGGATATTGATGTTATGCTAATCAGTAGCTCTTTGCCATACCCGCTCCTTCACGGCTCTGACTTTCAATGTTGTCAGAGCGCAGGCTGAGAATCTCTGAGCCTGTGCTCTGACTCACTAACTGAGCGCCGGAACCACGAGGGAGAGGATATAATCTGACTGCAACTACTGCTGGTGCGCACCAGTGGACCACCAGCTAATCGTTTAAATTGAATATGCTGGTGTCCCCAACTTGTTAGCTGTGTTGGCCACCGGGTGCCTCTGTTGTCATGGCACCCTGCGTGACCGGACAGCGTGCACACCGTAATGGCTGGCCCTGCTGACACACACTGACGTTACTACTTAGACATCCCTCAATATTAATACAGACATCAGAGTAAACACCAATAAACTGTGGAGAGCTGATGCCCCCCAAATTTATAAAGATTTGCTTACTGGATTTGTTGTAAGATTAAATCATGCCACCTCCTCTCTCTCTCCCATGCGCTGCTCTGTATTCTGGGAGGAAGTGAAGAGTAATCACAATCTCCCAGCACAGCGGCACCTGTGGCTGCATGGGGAACAGCTGAATTTGCCGACCCCCATGTGCCATCACAATGCCCCACTCATGTGATCTGCCATATGAACTAACGCCAGTGCTGCACACAGTGTGCGTTTACATTAAAAAGCCTGCAGGGACCAGCTATAGACACCAGAACCACTTCATTAAGCTGAAGTGGTTCTGGGGACTATAGTGTCCCTTTAATGTGAGGTAAATTATAGATTAGTGTCACTAATAATATACTAGATTGCCTACTTACAACCAGATGAGGATGATGATGATGAGTTTGGCTCCACTGGTCTGGTGTAGAACAGGATCTCTGGAGGCTGTTTGCAACTGTGGTCACAAAATTCAATGTTCTGGGAGAATTGGAAGCAGCTCCATTTTTTGGGGGTCCTTACACAGCTCAATGTCTGGGCCCCAGGGCCTGACAGTGAGTATGCCCACAAGGCCCACTCATAAGTCCACTTATATGTTCCACCCACCCATGAGTTCGCTCACAGGGAGTGGAGTGTGTAGGAAATGTGTTATGTGTTATTGTAGAGGATCTAATATGTGTGCTTATGGTATGTAGTGTATAGGGATACCAGTTTGTGTAGGTGATGCAGTGTGTTTGTGTGTAGTGGAAGCAGTGTGTATTTGTGTATAAGGGATGTAGTGTGTGTTTCTGGTTGTGTGTAAGAGATGCAATGCGTGAATCTGTGTTTGTATGCACAAGGGATGCAAGTTGTTTGTCTGTATGTGTGTGCATTGAGTGTGTGTAAGAGATGCAGTGTGTGTTTGCATGTGTGTGTAAGGGTTTGCATTGTGTGTTTCAGTGTATGTGTGCAAAGGATGCATTGTCTTTGTGTGTAAGGGTTGCATTGTGTGTGTGTAATAGATGCATTGTGTGTTTCTCTGTGTGTAAGGGAAGCATGTTGTGTTTCTCTGTGTGTAGGGATGCATTGTGTGTTTCTGTGTATGTATAGGGATGCATTGTGTGTGTGTGTGTGCCCGTAGCGTGAAAGAGCTCCCTGTCTTGCCCCCTGTCCTATAGAGCTGTCCCTTCTGTCCATTAGAGCTCTCCCCTGCCCCTTAGTGGTCTCTCCTCTCCCCCACCCTCCCCTAGCGGTATCTTCTCACACTCACCCACCCTCCCTGTGCTCTTCTCATCCCTCCCTCCACCCTCCATGTGTTCTTCTCACCTCCCCCTCCATGTGTTCTTCTCACCTCCCCCTTCCCTGTGTTCTCATCACCCACCCTCCCTGTGTCCTCCTCATCTCCCCTTCTCCTCAACCCCCTCCCTGTGTTCTTCTTACCCCCTCTCCTCCCTGTGTCCTCCTCACCTCCCCCTTCCCTGTGTTCTCCTCACCACCCACCCTCCCTGTGTTCTTCTCAGTCCCCCCTTCTCCTCATCTCCCCTTCTCCTCACCCTTACTCTCCCCCTCCTCCTTGTGTTCTTCTTACTCCCCCCTTGTTCTTCATACCCCCCGTTTTTCATACCCTGTTCTTCTTCTTACCCCCTTCTTCTTCTTACTCCCCCTCCTTCTTCTTACTCCCTCCTCCTTCTGTTACTTCCCCCCCTTCTATTACTCCCCCCTCCTCCTTCTGTTACTCCCCCCTCCTCCTTCTGTTACTCCCCCTCCTTCTGTTACTCCCCTCCTTCTGTTACTCCCCCCTTCCTTCTGTTACTCCCCCTCCTTCTGTTACTCCACCCTCCTTCTGTTACTCCCCCCTTCTGTTACCACCCCTCCTTCTGTTACTCCGCCCTTCCTTCTGTTACCCCTCCTTCTGTTACTCCCCCTTCCTTCTGTTACTCTCCCCTCCTTCCGCTACCCCCCTCCTTCTGTTAATCCCCCCTCCTTCTGTTACTCCCCCTCCTTCTGTCACTCCCTCCTCCTTCTGTTACCCCCTCCTTCATTTACTTCCCCCCCTCCTTCAGTTCCTCCCCTCCCCTGTAGCATGGCCGAGCTCCTCTCCAGTCCGTTCCGCGTGGAACAGGAGTTTCTGTTTCCTGTACCCGGCCGGATTGACAGGAAGTGCACACTGTGTGTGCACCTTCCTATCACTCCGGCCGGGCACCGCGGACCGGAGAGGAGCTCAGCCACGCTACAGGGAAGGGAAGGGGAGAAGCAGTGCTGCAGCCGCCTGAGGCTCTTAACGGTTTTAAAAGGATTTAGGGCGGCCTGGGGGGCAATTGCCTCCCTGCCTCCTGGCCCAGCCCGCCCCTGATGATATGTGTGTCTCTACCAGTTTCAAGGGATTTTAAAGCCATATACTCTTGAAAATCAGGATATCCTTGTAGCAGTTTTCCAGTTACAGGAGAATTATAGAAAAAATTGTGAGATTCAGATACCTGTCATCAAATATGTCTTGCAGTCAGTATGCCTTAGTTGTGAAAGAAATGGTTGCCTTTCTGATGGCATGTCTTAAAGGAAAACTATAGCATTAGGAATACAATCTTCTATTCCCAATGCTAAAATACCCTGTTCTTTCTCCATGTTTGCTATGAAATTGGTAGAAACAAACTTTTTTACTTACCTTGTGCCAGAGCTGAGGCTTTTCACGTATGACCTTCTCCTCCTCCCTCAACATCATCAAGGAGGCACGGCTTCCTCCAGTAATGGTGAAATCCAATGCCCCAATACATTGGGGACCTGATGTGTATGCTGCTCTTACATCCAATGCTTTTCATTGGAAAACATTGAATCCAATGCTTTCCTATGAACTGCAATGTCACATGACCATGTTTTACTCTGTCAGTGCAGCAGTAGTGTCTCTAGTGGCTTTAAATATGACAGAGATGTGCTTAATTCTTCAATGTAAACATTACCCTTTCTAAAAAGTGGCAATGTTTTACCTCAATGGGTAAAACATAGAGGACCACTGCACACTGACCACGTAGTCTGGGTGACTTTAGTGTTCCTTTAACCGCAATAGATTAAAAACTAGACTTGTACATTCAATGTTTCAAAAATCATAAATCCTCTGAATTTCGGCAACTCTTCTGACATTTCTGAACTCTGCAATGGCATATTTCCGAATCACAAAGTAAACGAAAAAGACAATGGACAAGCCATTTTGTTTGTTCAGAGTTCCATCAATAGTGCCAAAAAAAATGATGGATAGAAAAAAAATTGATAATTAGGTTAAAACCATTAAATGTTTAAAGATCAAATGAGAAGTGACCAACAGAGGGAAAAAAGGAGAAGCAGTAAAAACGAAACAACTATATTCCAATTTGTACCCAGTGCTCAGTAACAGAACAGATATATAGCATATAGATACCAGCATTCTGTGAATTCCAAAAGCATCTTCTTTATTCAGTCAAACAAGTCTAGAAGAAACTGTGGCAACCCAAATGATCATCTTTCTGAGATAAATACTTTTCTAGATAGTAAACACAAGCTTTATTGTTTTTAAATAATAGTAATTTTTAGCATAATATCAAATAAACTGCAGTTGAGCATGTTGGGATAGTTAATTTATTGATTGCTTATTTCTATTTTACAGGTTAACAATAATGGAGTGATCTCCTTCAATGTTCTAGTCAGCCAGTTCACTCCTGAAGCTTTTCCTCTAGCAGATGGACGTGCCTTCATGGCACCTTTTTGGGCTGATGTCCACAATGGAATACGTGGAGAAATCTACTATAAGGAGACAACAGACCAAGCAATCCTGAAGAAGATATCCAAAGAAATCAGGAAGCACTTTAAAAATGTCCCATTTTTTTCTGCAACGTGGGTTTTTGTGGTCACATGGGATGAAGTCACCTTTTATGGAGGAAGCAGCACAACTCCTGTAATGTCACCAATTTATACTTTATATACATTTTTAGTCAGTTCATTTGATTATCATACAACTATGTATAGTAAATGTGATTCATTTCAAGTTTTTTTTAGCTATTGTAAATGTAAAAGTGTAAAGATATTCTGCTGAAGCTAATCTTGGGTCCCTACTAGTTCCTTAAGCAGTACTTAGAGGCACTGATGTCCCTGGTCACCCTGTTAAAGGAACACTCCACATTCTAAATGGATTCATTTATTTATAATGCTGGAATATTAAGGAGTCTCCTGGCCTCACCTTTGCCTGTTGTTAAAGAGGTAATTTATCCATTATCTAGTGATGAGGCAATTCCTCACATCAGCTGGAGAACTGGATCCAAACAGAATTCTGACTCAGTGCCGGTGCAAGGATTTATGTCACCCTAGGCAAAGATCAATTTTGCTGCCTCCCCCTTATGAGATTGTTCCATTGTACCACAAGTTAACTCAATGAACACCAAAGTGACATATTCCACTGATTTTCTACATGTTTTTTTTTTGCAAGCCTTCAGTCTGTGCCAGGGAATTCTCCAATCAGAGGCTTTTCATTGAGAAGCCTCTGTACTCGACCACAGATTTTCTATGTTTCCCACTGAGCTCTCGTACAACTCATTGAGAAGGGGGAAGAAAGCACACGCATATACAGTGTGTCTGCCTATTTTAGTAGCTCTGTGGAGCTAAAGGAAGTGGAAGAAAACCTTCCTGGTGGCTGTGTGACAGACAGGGAGGTGTTATTGCCCCCAATTAAAAAATAGCAGATTTGTATTAAAAGTGGCACTTTAATAAATTGTCAAGAAATTGACATACCACATAAATATCAAGCAGTTCAGAAAGCTGAACTGATTTATGTGTGTGGAGTATTTATCTCTCATAACAAAAATAGTTTTTATACAGTCACTCTCTCATCCTTGTTTTTTTCCTTTACTTGCAGTCTCTATTTCTGCTTACTTTTATCTACTTAATCTTTCCAGTCTGTCACGGTTTTGTTTTTTCTTGTTTCTCAGTGTCTCTTACACCAACACATACAAACTCCCTAACACTACCTAATAAATACACTTACACACACTAAAACTGATTTACATATACATATTTACACAAACACTCACACTTCCACAAGCAGTCCAGGAACATGACATGGACGCTGCACCCTTGCACTGCCCTCCTCTTCTAAGGGATTGCTGTCCAGAGTTAGAATTTTTGGGGCTCGGTAAGGCAGAGTTAGTTGCATGAGAAGTGAGGTTAAGGCATTATGAGCGAGCAGAAGAATTTTAACACCAGGGGAGCTCCTCTTACAGAGCACCCTATGCTACTGCCTAATTGCCTAATTGAAGTGCAGACCCTGATCTGACTGCTAGTTTGCTGCCAAGGAGGAATGTTTTGCCCATTTTATGTCAATGTTGGAAATTGCTTCGAACTTGGTTTACTTTGGATTGCCAGCAGTACTAAAGATATATAAAAGGCCAGGGCCGTCTTTAATATGGATTGGACCCTGGGCAAACATTTGCTTGGGCCCCCTGAACCCTGTCGTCCCCTCCCTGGCATGCAATCATGCCCCCCACCCCAACGCAGAGGCGGGCGTAAAGTAGAGAGGGCTCTGGTGCATGAATTATTTTGGGCAAGAGGGGGCAAAAGGTAGATCCCCATCTGTCATGCAACTCCAACAATGCTTTGACAGCTGGGGCGCTACCATTTTCACATGCATGCAGGGTTGTATTTAGCACTGAGCAGTATTTGTGTGTTTGAGTGTAAGCATGTTTTTGTATGGAGTATGTTTGTGTGAATGTAGGGGTGTGTTTGTATGTGGAGATGGCATTTAAATGCAAGTATGCAATTATGTGTAGTGTTGGTTTATGAATACACTGGTGTGTTTTTATATAATTTTGTTGTTTAAAAAAAGAGGTGTGTTTATATGTAGTGTTGAAGTTTGAGTGCAGGTGTGTATTTGCGTGTAGTGTTGAATGCTGAGATGTATGCACAAATACACATGCACTGTCACAAACACACACACACACACACTGTGATACACATACACACACAGAAACACTTGCAGATAGACAGATATACACAATCATACAGATGCAGCTATACAGACACATTTAACACACTGACACACACACATACAGACACACAACCTGGCACACATGCAGACCCACAGATGCACACACGCACACACACGCATATACACTGACAACATACAGATACACAGACACACAATGACAACATACAGACACACAGATGCATAACCTGAGAAATGCAGATACTAACACTGACACACATGCAGATACACACATATGCTACATACAGATACATGCACAGGTATACACACAGGCATACACACAGATACATACATACTGACAACATACAGATACACACTGACACACACACACACACACACACACAGACACTGTGACAGACATACTGACACTGTGACAAATATACATACTGACACATACACAGACATACTGACTGGCACACCGACATACATACAGACACACAAACTGACACACACAGACATACTGACATACACACAGACATACATACTGACACACACACAGACATACAAACTGACACACACACAGACATACAAACTGACACACATACATATACTGACTGACACATACATACTGACACACACACAGACATACATACATACTGACACACACACAGACATACTGACACACACAAAGACATACATACTGACACACACACAGACATACAAACTGACACACAGACATATACTGACTGACACATACATACTGACACACACACACAGACATACATACATACATACATACTGACACACACAAAGACATACATACATACTGACACACACACACAGACATACAAACTGACACACAGACATACATACTGACACAGACAGACATACTGACACACACACATACATACATACTGACACACACAGACATACTGACACACACACAGGCATTCTGACACACACACACACACACACACAGACATACTGACACACACAGACAAACATACTGACACACACACATACTGACACGCACAGACAAACATACTGACACACACACACAGACATACTGACACACAGACAGACATACTGACACACACACACACACACATACTGACACACACACACATACATACTGACACACAGACAAACATACTGACACACACAGACATACACTCTTCAGTTTCCTACCTTTGAAAGGTCCCTGGGGTCCAGTGTGCTGGCTGGGGTAGTTGGGAGTTGGGGGTCTGGCTCTCCTTGCTCCCCCTGCTCTCTGGATCCTGGCTCAGCAGCCTCCCGCACGGCCCTATGTCTTTGAGGTGGGAGGAAGTGATTCGCGGACGTCACTTCCTCCCATGCAGCCGTTAAGCAAGGGCCCGGTTGCGCTGTTAAAGGGCCACAGCGCCGACGGGACCCCTGCTGGAACATGCTCACTGGGTGGCCCTTAGGGTATGGGCCACCCAGTGGGCCCCCTTAGTGTGCGGGCCCCGGTGCAGCCGCAATACTAGCACCGCGGGCCCATTAGGTAGGGAAATATTTTTTTAAATGTTTTTTATTGCAGGGGACGGGGCCCACGGGGCAGCTGCTTTGGGCCCCCCATGAGTAACTGGGCCTAGGGCAGCTGGCCCATTTGCCCCTCCTTAAAGACTGCCCTGTAAAAGGCTAGACCTAATAAACTACATTTTGTCAGCCCATATTACAATATAACTATGTAACATTGAAAATAGAGAGCCAGGGGTCTTAGGCTCGCCTAGTAGATCACCAGGTGGGGGTGTTTATCTGAGGGATGCAAATTTCCTGCCAGTGCTGCTTGGACAACTCTGTTGATGAATGTAGAAATTTGAGACACCTACTTGGGTCAAACAGGAACCATTCCTGTTTCTGCCAAAATACTTTCACTATATTTTCTTGTACAACCTACTTAGGAACTCCCAACACTTCTTGGGGACCCCAGGAAAGTAGCACAACTGATCAAAATGTTTGGATACTTACAATGTAGGGGGGTCAGACAAAGCTTTAATAGTTATAGTTCTTAATGTGTTTCTTTAGAAACTACCTGCACAGTTTTATGAGGATGAGAGTAGAGCAGCTTTTAGTAAGTATTGGGCATAAAAAGGCACTGGCCTCAACTCTTTGAAATTGTCTTGACCCTAGAGAAAAGTCATGTTGCTGAAAAGTAAAGAGCTGTCCTTCTGGATATGCATAAACTTTTATTGACTCTCTGTCAATACATCTGACATTATGTAATAGAAAAGTAACCTTGGTCTATTATTCAACCTTGGTCTATTATTCAACGATTGTTTACTAACAGCTCAGCAAACAGCAGTCTACTGAATTTCATTATAACTCCATGATTGCTTTTAGAAAAATATTGATTGCACTCATATAACTTTAATGCTTTTGCCAACATTGATCCCCAAATACGTTTTTGCACCAGATTACGCCTTTTATAGGTCCATTATTAGCATGATGATGATTTGTATTAATGCATTAGCTTGGTTTATTAAATCTCTTGCCACATTCAGCCTTACCACATTTAGAGCCCTTTATGATAAAAATGTGTCCCTCTCCCATTCTCTTGTTCACACAGATACATACATATTTAGTCACATACATAACTAGCCATTTACAAACATTTTATTAGACATACAGAGTGATCTTTTCATATACATGAATTAAGCCATATACACGAATACACATATAGAACTAGCTATTTAGCAACATGATCACACTTGCACATAAACACACATGCATATATTTTTTATACCCACTACAACATTAAAACACGCATAAACATACATTAATTAAAACACATTGACATATTAGATATACAGCTGGAATCAAAATTATTCGACCCCCGTTGAAAATCAGGTTTATTATAAAAATGTAAAGACTTTCAGCTGTTTGCAATGGACAAATGAAACAAAAGCAATTGAAATAGCTCAGCACAACAAATGCTTCAAGTGGTTTCCCCACATTCAACTGAAAATGCACCTTATAATGACTTCTTGAGTCCCAAATGTATTTAACCTCTTCATGGCAAGCATCTTTAGTACCCTTTTGTAGTTACCACCTGCTGCAAATGAGATGCATACCCAGACACCAACTTCTGGAAGGATTCCTATGGAATCTTAACCAATTGCTCATGAGCAATGGCTTCCACTTCAAGAATATTCTTGGATTTGTGTGCTGCAACCATATACTTCAAATCCCACCAAAGAGTTTCTATGGGGTTTAAGTCAGGTGACTGTGATGGCCACTGTAGAATATTCCAGGACTTCTTCTGCAACCAAGCCTTAGTGGAATTTGAGATGTGCTTGGGATCATTGCCTTGTTGGAAGGTCCAATGACGCCCAAGCTTCAGCTTCCTCACAGACGGCATGATGTTTTCTCCTAGTATTTCCTGATACTTAAATAAATCCATCTTGCCTTGCACATGCTGCAGGTTTCCAGTGACAGAGGATGCAAAACATCCAAGAGCATCATCGAGACAGCACCATGCTTAATTGTAGGCATAGTGTTCTTTTCAGCGTATGCTTACTTCTTCTTCCTCCAGACATACCGCTGATCCATTGGGCCAAAAAGTTCCAATTTTGTTTTATCACTCCACAGAACAGAATCATAAAACTTCTGTGTCTTATTTATATGATTTTGAGCATATCAGAGCAAACTTTTCTTGTAATTTTGGGTCAGTAGTGGTGTACATCTTTGAGCTCTGGCATGGTAACCTTCTGCGTTTAGTACGCGCCTTAATTTGCTCACTGAAACCTCAGTGCCTGTTGCCACCAAGTGTTGCTGCAGGTAATTTGCAGTCACTCGAGGGATTTTCACATCCTGCCTTTTCAGAAACTTGTTGCAGCCATTGATAGCTTCATTTTTCTGCCCTGTCCAGGTAGTGTAACCACTGTTCCTTGAACTTTGAACTTGCAAACTATGCTTTCAACTGTGTCTCTAGGAACATTCAGTGCCTTCGCTATCTTTTTGTATCCTGTTCCTTGTTTGTGAAGGGCGATGATCTCTTCTCTAATCTGTATGGACTATTATTTTGACTTGGACCATATTTCTAACATGCAGTCAAATGTGACACTCAACAAACACCTAGGCAGCACAACTGGTGCAACTAATGAAGCCCTTGATTAGTTGCATCAGGTGTGAATTAGAAAATATCTGTTTTGCAGATTTGTGCAGATGTGAGAGATTCTATTCACTGGAAATTACTGGAAAAGTCATTATAAGGTGCATTTTTAGTTGATGTGGGGAAACCACTTGAAGCATTTGTTGTGTAGAGCTATTTCAATGGCTTTTGTCTGATGTGTTCATTGCAAACAGCTGAAAGTCTTTACACTTTAACAATAAATCTAATTTTCAATGGGTGTTGAATAATTTTGATTACAACTGTAGAGGCATGCCATCATTGGTGTAAGTAGCACCCTATCAAATCCCCCCAAATTTCAGACCCTATTCCACCCCACACATTTACACACATATGAACACACACTACATTCCTTAAACACATCAACTACACAAACACACATATTTTCTATAGCTCCCTACAGACACTCACTTCACCTCCTATATATAAACACACACTATCTCTCTACAGCCACTAGACACACATATTACATGCACTACAGCCCATTTGCAACACAGACACACACACTACAGCCCCTAAACACACACGCACAGTATATATCCCCTGCAAACTAGACTGGGACATCCGATGCTTGTTCATGTGCCTGTCTCGGAAGAGTACTTTCAAGTACATACCTACTGTTTGGTCCTGAGCTGCATCTAGTTACATGGTGTCGGACACTGACTGCTCAACAGCATGCCTGTTATTGGTGTAGTCATATATGTTAGTGAATTCGTGGACAAAAATTAAAGTGCTCCTAAAGGAGTTTGCTTTACACAACCTGTAGCTTAGTTCATTGACCTCACCTAGAAATGACATATGCGTAAATCTGTGCTTCACACAATTACTAATTACCTTTTAGTGGTTTTACATAGCTAAAAGTGTTTGATAGTGTTCCTGTTTATCTGATTTGATTTTGGCTGGTTGCTGTAATTAGACCTCTGTATTTCTTCACTACCTCATTGGCTTTATATATTAACTTATTCTAATTTCTGCATCCAATGACATTGACTCGTTCCTGATTACGACAAACAGTAACTGGTCATTGGGCATTTATAACCTTTTTCTCAGAGGAATCCTTGTCTCTTTAAGCCTGGCAATTATAAAGTAAGATAAGACTTCTTTCCCTTTTCTATTTCTGCTTGCTGGGATCCATCTTGTATAATAACTTATTGGAAAGTTATATTAATTATACAGTTTTTTTCTTATCTCAAGGGCAAACCCTTTCCCTCTCTGTATTCACCAAACCGTTTATTCCACATATTGTGTTAAAAGACATCCACACTATCAATATGCATAAAGGCCTACAATAACCGTTAGCCAATACATTAACTTAGCTCTAATCAGTAACCCATACACTACTGTAACACAGTAACTCTAAAATAAAATAAAAAATTGTAATTAAAAAAACAGTAAATAATGTATTAGGGTTAAATAGGCTGGGACCAAGTAGGGACCTATTTAACCTTGCACAGCAGAAAGCCCCAGAAGGATGGATTTCTCAAATGAATGGGCACATCTCATAAGAGCAGCCATTAGGTTTCTAGAATAGGACCTGTTAAAAATTAGGTTCATTAGCGTTGAGGCAGGTTTATGCAATGCATGCTTATATACTGTAATTAAACCCCATTATTGTTGTCTAAGTCAGGCGTTATTGAAAAAAATAATAATATTTAATTTTGTGAGCTTTGAAGTTGGTGTTTAGTGAGTGAGTGAATGAGTACACTGGATCTTGCAGGTTATATAAATATTCAAATTTTAGAACAACTGTTCTTTGTCAATTGTTATCATATCATCTTTCTGATGAATACTTTATCATGCTCTAATGCAGTCTGTCAGTCAAGGATTGATGATAAAGAAAAATGAGAGAGACAAAGTGTTCATAATACTTTAATTACATTGTCAGGTGAATACATTTCAAGCTCTGCTGATCTCAGATGGGATATCAAGCTTTGCCATTTTCAATTATGCTGAGATTACTTGGACAACAGGGACTGCAAGTGGGGGAGACCCTCTAACTGGTCTTGGTGGAGTAATGGCCCAGGTAAGCTGTTTGTTATCTTGCTATTTTGTTAAGTAATATTATCCTACTATGCAAAAGATTATCAATAGAGAGATAATTGGTATTGTCCCTTCATGATTGCTGATAATAACGTATGGATGTAGTGTATACAATTATTAAAATAGTAATTAATTATTGTGTATTTGTATGAAACTGCATTAAATGGCTTTTGCTCAATTTAAAAAAAATCAGCTTCAACAATATTGGTCACGATCACTACATCTGGTGCCTGTGTGTTTATGTATTACATAGTTTAATTATCTGTGTTTTTACCAGGATCTTTGCAATATATATATGTAAAATAGCTAGCACTTGCTTTCCCATCCAATAGAACAGGGGGAAAAAAGCAAAATGTTTAAAAAGGGCTTACCAAGCCTTGCTCCGCAGTCATGAATTGATTTATGTGCCAGGTGCTTGTAGGCACAGAATTCTATCTTGCATGTCATCCTCCCCTCTTTTCCAAATAAAAATGCAAATAAATAGAGTTTAATGTACTTATTAACTGGACATTGCAGTCCTTAAAAAAAAAAAAAAAAAAAAAAAACTTTTAAAACTGCATATGTATAAATATTTGTCTGTGCATATTTCTAACTCTAATTTACTGTGTTTGAATAGGTGACTATATTCAGTAAATAGAGCCGTGTAAATGCATGCAAGGTTAAAAATAATGTAATAAGTAGTTAGGGTAAAGGGGGTTGTTAAGATTATATAGAGGTTAATATTAGCATTAGATTATATAGATTGTTTAGTGTCAAGAGCAGGGGTAGGCAACCTTCGGCTCTAAAGATGTTTTGGACTACATCTCCCATAATGCTTTTACAGCCATATTGCTGGCAAAGCATCAAGGGAGATGTAGTCCACAACATCTGTAGAGCCGAAGGTTGCCTACCCCTGGTCAAGAGGATTAAAAGCTAGAGAAGGGTTGCAGTTCGGTTATAAATGGTGTTTGGAATTATTGGATGTAGGGTTACATTTAGTATTGGGCTGCACGGTATGTTTAATTTTGAAAAAGGGGTTAAACTTAGCATAAAGGTAAATGTTTCTTTCCAGGTGTAGATTTTGAGTGCTTACTTTTTGACTAAGGAAATAATTAGTTTAGGTTTTGTGAGCAGTCAAATGTAGGATAAAGAAAAAAAATGGGAACCAGTGACAAAAGTTGACATTTGGAAATTTCTGGGACTAAAACTACTTCACGGTGTGGTGGAGAAACCCCTGCAGAAGTGGTATTGGACAACTATTAATTTACTTGCCACTCCATTCTTTGGTACGTTCATGTCAGAGTACAGATTTTCCCTGATCATGAAATATTTTCACTCCGAAAATAACAAAAGAATTTGATGAAAATACTCATCCTGCACCAAAACTAAAGCAAATTTGGGAAGTATCTCAAATGATTCTAAATAATTTCCAACTGAGCTATGTGCCAGAAAGAGATATCAGCATAGATGAAAGTCTAATGGCCTACAAGGGAAGGCTCAGCTGGGTACAATAAATTGCATCAAAGAGAGCACGGTTTGGCATAAAATCCTATATGCTATGCGAATCGTCAACTGACTACATTTGGAATTCAGTCATTTACACTTGAAAAGGAACAAAATTCAATCCAAAATACAGCAACTATGGAATGGCAACATCTTCCGCTCTTTCACTCATTGAGCCATTGTTAAATCAGGGCTATTGCGTAACAAACGACAACTTTTATACGTCTGAACTTTATACGTTTCTTCTGCAAAACAAAACAGATCCTTATGGGACAGTTAGGGCTAACCGGCGCTACATGCCGCCAATGTTTGGCAATAAGAAGATGAAAACTGGAGAAATGGTTGCCTGGCAAAAAGGAAAAATGATGGCATTGCAATGGTGTGACAAGGAAGATGTGTGCCTAATGAGTACAGTTCATAATACCTCCACTGTTATGGTATGCACGAAAGGTGGGAAAGAAATCATGAAGCCACAAGTAGTGATAGACTACAATAACACCATGGGAGGTGTCGACAGAGCCAACCAAGCAATGACATTCTACCCAGCAATGAGGAAACAGCAAAAGAAGTACTACAAGAAGATCTTCAGGCAAAAACAAAATTTCAACTGCCAAATGTCAATTAGTGCATGTCCAATAGTACATGAGCAGTGGCAGCTCTAGACTTGGCGAGGCCTTAGGCAAAACTCATACATGAGGCCCCCAAAAACACCATTATTGAAAAAAATAGCAGTTGACTTGTGTATGTATAAAAAGCTGTAGATATATTGAAGGGGGAGCTTGCAGTACTGGATATAGAGAACTAGTCTTTGTATACATTGTTGCAATGACTACCTGTGTGTGCCTGAGAGTGTGTGTCTGGCAGTGAGTATCCTTGTATATGTATGTATGTTTCTCTGAGCATGTGTATGTTTGCGTACTGCCTGTGGCCTTTGGCACTGAGTTTATGGCTAAGCTATGTTTTATGACGGTGTGTATAATGATTGCCTTCAGGGGATGACAGGGTGAGTAAAGGGGTAACTGTGGCAGGGTGAGTGTAAAAGTGCAGGAGGGTGCCAGAGTGTATGGAGGGGGGAGCCAGAGTGTTGAGGGTTGACAGTGCAGATACTTCTGCCAGAGTGTACTACCTATATGGTGGATGCAGGCCTGTAGCAACTCGTTGCGGTCTATAGGCAACAGAGCATGAGAGGGAGACCGCCGCTTTCCTCACACTCAAGTTAGCAGTGTGGACCCATCATACTCCTTGTGACAGACCCATCTGTATGGACTAAGATTGTTGGATTTGTCTGTTTGCTTGTTTCACGAACTCGCCTATTTCTTATGCCGGGATCTAAGGGAATTGACTTTGTTAACGAACAAAACTGCCGAACGGATGGCCACCCAGAAGAGAAGTGTGCTGCTGGTTAACCTATTGATCCCAATTAGAACGTTGCGGTTAACCACAGACACTTCTCAATTAAAACCGAATACAGGGTGGTCGTCGTTCGTATGTTGACCACGAGGCGGCAGCCATTTTAAACCATGTGAAAGAACAGCGGTGTTCAGTACTAAATTCATGGAACTGAAAACGGACACTTTTTCAACCGAACACCGCTGAAGCCGTCGACCTCCCTTCTCAGTCGACAGAAGTGTGCGAAGACCGGCCGTTCGGGAGATTTAAAGAGACGAATGGACTTACCCCAGATAACCGTCCCATGGAGTCAATCGCATACTGAAGAACTGTAATAGACTTTGACTCCATGGCGATTGAACTATGCGTATGGGATCTGAGCGCTATTCGCCAATAATATGCACTCAGATCCAGGCTATCTGGGGATGTGTTACATGAATGAGAAATAATCGGCAGTATTAAAGTTATGCATTATTATGTATTTTATGGTTTACATTTAAAATAGCGATTTGCCTCTGCTTTGGGAGATAATTGAATTACTTCCCAATTATCTCCCAAGCAGAGGGGAGGAAACTGTGATGTATGCTGGGAATATTGTGTGACTTTATGACCTGAAATACCATATCTCCTTCTGCTATTTCAGTCTCCCATTTGGTCCGCTAGGGGAGTGTCCACCAAGTGGGAGACCTGCATAAATACTGGTGGGTAGCCCACAGTAAACTCAGTTCATGTTTTACCCTCAATGCGGAGCTTGGTCTCGTTATTAGGGGGATTATTATTACCAGCGACTAGAGACTGCTTATTGGAATTATTTGCCGCTTGGGAGATATTGGTGTTCGGCTGATACTGCCAGTTCGTGAGCTTGAAGCTAGTGGAGGGAAGTGACCGTATGGAGACCGTTCAGGAGTTTGGAGTGTTCCCTTACTTACGGTTCCCATGATTGTACGCATACAGCCTACATTATTGCGAACGGGGAGTATTCACTAAACGGCGGTTTGTACATTTCATGCTGAGGGTACCATAACACTCCTAGACCCCCTGAACAGGTAGGGGTTATCCCAGTCCTCTGACATGATTACCTCTGTTAGATCTGGCTGTTCTAGCAGAGTTGACTCTCTGTAACCAGTGTGCTAAGATGGCTGTTGCCTGCTCCTCAAATTCCTACAATCTGGACTTCACATTAGGAGCGAATTGCTTGAGCCTTTTCATGCGCAGTTTTTGTGCAGAAGAATGCAAATTGTCTGCCAGTATTTTCTGATAACATGCTGCATTCATCTTGCCATCAATTTTCGCAAGATTTCCCATGCCTTTAGAGCCCACCAACCCCCCAAAACGTCAGTGAGCCACCACCATGCTTCACAGTGGGGATGGTATTATTTTCACTATAGGCCTTGTTAACCCCTCTCCAAACATAGCACTTATGGTTGTGACCATAAAGCTCTATTTTGGTCTCGTCACTCCAGTGTGCCAGTAGCTGTGAGGCGTGTCAAGCTATTGTCAGGCATATTGTAACTGGGCTTTTTTGGGGCATTGGCGCAGTAAAGACTTTTTCATGGCAACTTGACAATGCAGCTCATTTTTGTTCAAGTATTATCATATTTCGCTCCTCTAAACAACCACACCATCTTTTTCCAGAGCAGCCTATATATTTCCTGAGGTTTCCTGTGGGTTTTTCTTTGTATTTCAAACAATTCATCTGGCAGTTGGGGCTGAAATCTTTCTTGATCTACCTCACCTTGGCTTGGTATCAGGAGATTCATGAATTTTCCACTTCTTAATAACTGATTGAATAGTACTGACTGGCATTTTTAAGGCTACGGATATGTTTTTGTATCCTTTTCCATTGTTATAAAGTTCCATTACCTTATTACACAGGTCTTTTGATAGTTCTTTTCTGCTCCCCATGGCTCAGTATCTAGCCTGCTCAGTGCATCCCTGTGAGAGCTAACAAACTCATTAACTATTTATACACAGACACTAATTGCAATTGAAAAATCCACAAGTGTGGGAAATTAACCTTTAATTGCCATTTTAACCTGTGTGTGTCACCCTGTGTGTCTGTAACAAGGCCAAACATTCAAGGGTATGTAAACTTTTGATCAGGCCCATTTGGGTGATTTCTGTTATCATAATGATTTAAAAAAAATAAAGATGAGCCAAATAATGTGATAATAAATGGCTTCATATGATCACTATCCTTCAATAAAATAAAATAAAATTTCACAATTTCTGCCAGGGTATGCCAGGGTATGCAAACTTCTGAGCACAAATGTATGTCAGTGTATTTGAGTCAGTAAATAGTAAAGGGGATCCTTCTATGATTCTTGCATTGGAACTCTGCAATTCCTACTTACACCCCTGTGTAGAAGGTTCTGTATAGTGTTGCAGGAGAAAGAAAGGGTTAATCTTATTTTTTCAGTCCATCTTTGGATTATTATATCTATATTTGGTCAAATCTAAGTTACTAAATAGAAGCCTATAGGATGTTTACTAAACTCAAGTAAGACTTGTCTGGTATTGTGTACATGTGTATTTCTTGTTCCAGGAGACTAGACAGCTCCAGTGCTCATCAGGTATTTTAACTTGCTATAAGGAGAGTAGGCATCTCATGGATTCTTATGGACACTAAAGAGTTTATAGAAGTTAAACACTGGTCTTCTACTGGTTCCACCAGTATTTTAGGGAGCATGAGACTTGGCATATTTTGCCCTATTATAGAAGTTAAATCCTTGGGGTTATCTCCTGGTTCTTTATAGACAACAAAAGTCTTACCCTTCTTACTTGGCGAATCTGACTGGTGACGCTCACCTACTAAGATATAACATATAGTCTTATTAGGCATAGTATATCTGATGATAAATTGTCTTTTTTAAGTCTGAGAAACCATAACTTATTTTTTTAAATAGAAAATAATAGTTTATTTTTCTTTATATGGTTTCCTGGCATTGCAATACACTACCAGTTAGTGAATAGCATTCGTGGGGTAGTATTGCTGCAATTGCAGTTATTTCAGGCTTTAGTGATTCCTCTAATGGCGAGAAAAAAACGAATCATGCAAATCAGGAACAGGCAAAACTGCGTAAATGACATCAAACCTGTCTTTCATTTTCTTTGTAAGTTTACGTACAACAAACACAAAAGTTAAATCTATCATCAGGGCTCAGGGTGCCTTGCATTTTTATTGATTTATTTATTTTTTATTTCAATGGAACATGTCTTTATATAAAATGTGCTTTAAAGTTTCACAGATGAATTGAAACAAAATGTGCACTCAGGAGTTTTCAAGGTTTGGTTTTATTTTTAATATCTAAAAGATGCTCCAGGACTCTGACTTTTATTCCCTTTGAGCTTCACCAGTAAGTGATAGATTTCAAGGGCAGGTTCAGATGAGGTAAATGTACAATCATTGTACAATCTTCAAACTATTTAATGTGAATGATCTAGAGTCTGTACCAAGCTAAAATGAATCACTTTTAACCAATTTGTCATGTAAAGACAGCACTCTTTTAGAGAAGAGAGGTGGCCTAGGTGGATGCAATTAATTTAATGACTTTCTTAACTGCAAGATTGTCTGTACATCAGCGATTAGTCAATTATTAGATGACAGAAAGCGTCATCATCATCATCTACCATTTATCTCTTCTTACTGGATTTTGATAGGTAAACTCCACTAGTGCCATGTAGGCATCCTTTTAAGCATAGTTTGCATACTGTTAGTTTAACTGTCTCCTCTCTTGAAAACAGTCATCGCTACATATTCTTTTAACCTTCCTTACTAAAAAACTTGGATTGGTTTTACAAAAAAAAAAAAAAGTTAACTGTATAATATACAAAGTAAGATTGATGTTTATACCAAAATTTTATAATGTTATTCCAACCTTTCTTTGTCAAACCTGTGTTTTAAATAAGAATGCCCTATTTGGGCATCACTGATTACCACCTACCCATCCTTACAAAGGCATAAAACAAATAATAACTTACCTGAAATCCAGTGCCAGGTAAGCCTATCTGTGCCGGTTTCCACACCTATGTATGAGATTATTGCCTTTGTTGCTTGGTCCAATCAAATGCTTCTCATAGAGATGTGTGTGTTAGTAAATGAAGACAGAAATATCAAATTATTATTTTCTTCAGTATATACAAAGAAGGAACCTAACTCAAAATATATGCAAATGATTCCAACAAAAAAACCTGCAGAAATATTGTGATTTGATGACTTAAGACAAGGTGAATAAAGCTAATGGTCCAATGGACAAAAACAACTGGGGCATGAGCCCCAAAATAATTTGATAATCCCTTTCTAATGCTCCAACCATGGACCTCCCCAGTTACACTATGTTACATGTCTCTTTGCACACTCAGATACACAAATAGACAGGCACAGTCTTACACAGTCATGCACAGCACAGAGACACAAACAAACACATAAAGGCATACACTGGTACTGATAGGCATAGGCATGCACATACAGAAAGGCACTGACAGACACAGACAGGTAAGTACAGATTTTTTTTACAATCTTTATTTGGTAATATATTTTGATGTACACGATTAGAGCAGTGTCTGCTGGTATGCTTCAACAACATGAATTCAGACATTCAAGATCAGGCTTCCCCAAACTCCGGCCCTCCAGATGTTGCTGAACTACAACTCCCATGATTCTCAGCCTATTTCATTCATATAATCATGGGAGTTGTAGTTCAGCAACATCTGGGGGGCCGGAATTTGGGGAAGCCTGTACAAGATCAATGCTTAACATATCCATGTAATGTAGAAGACAACATCAAATATTACATACAAACCAAATGCGAATTTCCTTAAAAAAAAAAAAAAAAAAAAAGACCATGGTACATGAAAATCAGTACATTGGTTCTACAATTGATCTTATAGCAGATCAACTAACTAAATTGCAATGTGCTAGTATGTGTTAGTATGTGGCTTGTTTGAAGTGACATGTCATTGAGTAAGATTTACTAACTGTATGGTTGTAGAACAGTTATACATTTTTGGGCTTTGGTTATTACTGTTTCAGTGTTTGCAAACCACAATGCACTTCATTCATTGACCACATTGTTTGTACAGTAACAAGCGTGAACCTTCAAATGTTATACAAGAGCATTATCCTGTGTATTGTGTGAAATTAGTTGAGACAAGTATGTAAGTGTTCACGGAATTAATTTTGTGTGAGACAGTTGTATGTAACCGTCACTAGTGAGTTGTATTAACTATATTCAAGAGGATTGAATAACTTGTCGGTAAACTAACTGTGGTTTCTAAAGGGGGCTGATTAAAAACTGGTGGATAGTGAGTAGCTAAAGGATATCTGGGAAAGGAAGTGTTTCCAGTGAGCTTCATGCATAAGTTCCTACCTATGTAAATTGGGCAGAAAAGTGGTCCGACATTGTCCATATTAACGGAAGGACAAATCTTAAGTTCGGTTGAACTGCCCCTCTCTCAGTGGGTCAGTCACCATTTCTAGTGTAGAAGGCATCCAAACATGCAGGGGGAGAGGATCATTTGTCCTGTGGCTAAGCCTACAAACTTATTAACCTTTAATAGAGAACACATGGGGTGAATCATTTCAAACTAAATTATTTTCATACTACAAAACAATAAGCAGAATATACATAAGGGTCCTGCTGTGGATATAATCTACTTGGATTTTGCAAATGCGTGTTGAAATTAAAAGAAATTGGTCTAGATGAAAACTCTTGTTCTTGCGTAGATCATTGGCTTAAAGATAGAGCACATAAAGTTGTCATTAATGGTAAATTTCAACTGGACAAAAGTTGTAAGTGGTGTCCATCGGGGTCTGTCCTGGGACCACTTTTATTTAACCAATTAATAAAGAAATCCTGAAATAGACATTGAAAGTCATGTATCCGTGTTTGCAGATGTTATCAGACTAGGTAAGGTATTCCAATGTGAGCAAGATATTACTTTGCTGCAGAGTGATTTAGTTAGATAAAGTCACTGAGCTGTCAAATGGCATATTAAATTTAATATAGCAAAAGAAAAAAATGTAATAGGCGCTCACTACGGTATAATCAAAAGAAAAATATAGGCAGCATTATTCACACAGAGATTCCTAAACCTTGTATATTGAAATAAAATCAGAAAAAAACAGGGATACACCGCAACAAATTCTTAGTTTATAGTCAATACATACATGAACTTTTAAGAATATACCAATTAGAGTAACCTCAAAGGAAAAAAATAGAATAAACAATAGTGCAGTACAGTTGAATAGTGTATACAATCTATTGACGAGCTAACGTATAGCTCTACTGGATTCCACATAGAACGTATAATCCCCTTCTCAGGATATATGTAGGTCCAGACAGCAGAGGTCTTCCCAAAATAAATACTGCTTGTATAATATATGGAAACAGAAACAGAAAGCACTGCAATTGTGAAGTAAGTACATATCAACTGGAATAACACAAGGAAAAAGTACTTACAACTTTTAGAGCAGAACTCACTCTTGCAATAAGAAGCTAGGATATTTCAGGTACCCAGGAAGAAAGATATAGGAATGGGTAAGTATATAATTAAAAAATAAATAAAAAATAAAATACAAAAATGTCCAAATGGTAACGAGCCACACTTAACGCATGTCACCTCTAAAGGCTTCATCAGAAGTGTACACAATTTAATGTATATAATTTATCACAAAATATATATAATATGTAGATAATGTAAAGTTATGCATTTTGGGGTGAAGAATGCAAGAGCAACTTACACCATAAATGGTTGTGAGTTAGGGAAAACAATTATTGAGAAGAATATGCAAAATAATATAGATAACAAACTATGCAACAAATGTCCAATGTCAAACAACAGTTGCTAAAGCCAGCTAAGTATTGTCATGTATAAAATGGGGATTAATTATTAGTATGAAAATATTTTACCTCTTTATTAATCAATGGTAATCCCACACCATGAATATACAATGCAATTTTGAGGAACCAGAAGAAAATGGCACTGGAAATAGTACAGAGGCTGGCTACAAGATTTATAATGGGAATAGAAGACTTGAGTTATGAAGAAATGCTAACAAATGTAAATCTGTTTAGTTTTGAACATAACAAATGCTTCAAGTGGTTTCCCCCAAATTCAACTGAAAATGAAACTTATAATGACTTTTTCCAGTCTCAAAATTATTCCATCCCCTGAACATAATCCCTCACAACAGCACAAACATGCAAAACAGGTTTTATCTCAAGCACACCTGATGCAACTAATCAAAGACTACAATCAGGGCTGCCATCAGAAATTTTGGGGCCCCTGACACAGCTCAAGGTCTGGGCCCCCCGGCGCCTGTACCCGAGTCCCCCCCCCCGAGTCCGCCCACAGGGATGCAGCGCCCTAGGCAAAAGTAAAGTTTGCCGCCCCCCCATGTGACATCACAGTGCCCCACCCATATGATCTGCCATGTTAACTAACACAGTGCTGCAGTGCCGCCGTGTTTACAATAAAAGGCCTGCAGGGACAGGCTATAGACACCAGAACCACTACATTAAGCTGCAGTGGTTCTGGGGACTATAGTGTCCCTTTAATGTGAGGTAAATTAAAGATTAGTGCCACGAATAATATACTAGATTGCCTACTTACAACCAGATGAGGATGACGATGGGCTTCAGCTGCCGTCTGGCTCCACTGGTCTGGTGTAGAACAGGCTCTCTGGAGGTGGTTTGTAACTGTGGTCACAAAAATCAATGTTCTGGGAGAACGAGAAGCAGCTCCATTTTTTGAGGGCCCTTTACACAGCTCAAGGTCTGGGTCCCAGGGTCCACCTTCATGTTCCACCAATGAGTTTGTTCACAGGGGTGTGTGGGTGTGTGTGTGTGGGGGGGGGGGGGGAGGGGGAAGGATGTCATGATGTGTGTAAGGAATGCATTGTGTGAATCTGTGTTTGTATGTGTAAGGACTGCAAGGTGAGTTTGTGTATGTATGGGATGCAGTGTGTGTGTCTGTAAGGGATGCACTGAGTGTGTGGAAGGGGTGCATTGTTTCTACTCCCCCTCCCTCTCATTTCCTTCTACTCCCCCTCTCTCATTTCCTTCTTCTCCCCCTCCCTCATTTCCTTCTTCTCCCCCTCCCTCTCATTTCCTTCTTCTCCCCCTCCCTCTCATTTCCTTCTTCTCCCCCTCCCTCTCATTTCCTTCTCCCCCTCCCACTCATTTCCTTCTCCCCCTCCCTCTCATTGCCTTCTCCCCCCTCCAATTTCCTTCCTTCTCCCCCCTCCAATTTCCTTCCTCCCTCCCCCCTCAAATTTCCTTCCTCCCTCCCCCCTCAAATTTCCTTCCTCTCCCCCCTCCCTCAAATTTCCTTCCTCTCCCCCTCCCTCAAATTTCCTTCCTCTCCCCCCTCCCTCAAATTTCCTTCCTCTCCCCCCCTCCCCTCCCTCAAATTTCCTTCCTCCCCCCCTCAAATGTCCTCCCTTCCTCTCCCCCCTCAAATGTCCTCCCTTCCTCTCCCCCTCCCTCAAATGTCCTCCCTTCCTCTCCCCCTCCCTCAAATTTCCTCCCTTCCTCTCCCCCTCCCTCAAATTTCCTCCCTTCCTCTCCCCTCCCTCAAATTTCCTCCCTTCCTCTCCCCCCTCCCTCAAATTTCCTCCCTTCCTCTCCCCCCTCCCTCAAATTTCCCCCATTCCTCTCCCCCCTCCCTCAAATTTCCTCCCTTCCTCTCCCCCCTCAAATTCCTATCTCTCCCTCCCCTCCCTCAAATTTCCTTCCTCTCCCCCCAAAAATTTCCTTCCTCTCCCCCCCAAATTTCCTTCCTCTCCACCCCCACTCCCTCAAATTTCCTCCCTTCCCTCCCTCTCCCCCCCACTCATTCATATTTCCTCCCTCCCCCCCTCCCTCAAATTTCCTGCCTTCCCTCTCCCCCCCACCCACTCAAATCCCCCCACCCACTCAAATTTCCTCCCTTCCCTCCCTCCCTCTCCCCCCCACTCATTCATATTTCCTCCCTCCCTGAGGTTTCAATGAGCACAGTAATGCACGTACTAAACGCTGCAAGTTTCCATGCCAGAACTCGAAGATGTACATCACTATTGACCCAAAAATATATTCAAAGTCAGCTTCAATATGCTAAAAATCATATAAATAAGCTACATAAGTTTTGAGATTTTGTTCTGTGGCGCAATGAAACAAAACTGGAACTTTTTGACCCAATGGATCAGCGGTATGTCTGGAGGAAGAAGAATGAAGCATACACTTAAAAAAAACACTCTGCCTACGTTTAATCATGGTGGTGGCTCGGTGATGTTCTGGGGCTGCTTTGCATCCTCTGGCACTGGAAATATGCAGCATGTAAAAGGCAAGATGGATTCATTGAAGTATCAGAAAACGCCATGCCGTCTGTGAGAAAATTGTAGTTTGGATGTCATTGGACCTTCCAAGAAGACAATGATCCTAAGCATACCTTAAATTCCATCAAGACTTGGTTGCTGAAGTCCTGGAAAATTCTACAGTGGCTAAAAGTCATCTAACTTGAACCCCATAGAAAATCTTTGGTGGGGTTTGAAGAAGGTGGTTGCAGCATGCAACCCAAGAATATTACTGAACTGGAAGACTTTGCCCATGTCTGGCAATGCATCTTGTTTGCAGCAGGTCAAAACAACAAAAGGCTACTCTACTAAATACTAAAGTTGCTTGTCATGAAAGGGTTGCATAATTTTGAGATTGGAGAAGTCATTATCAGTTGCATTTTCAGTTGAATTTATTGAAAGCACTTGAAGCTGTTCATATTTCAATTGCTTTTGTTTGATTTGTTCATTTCAAACAGATGAAAGTATGTACATTTTGACAATAAACCTGATTTTCAATTGGGGTTGATAATTTTGATTACAATTGTACAGAGGATACAAGGTCACTAATCCAAACTGGAAGAAAGGTGATTTAATCTAAGGCAAAGGAAAGTATTTTTTTTAAGAACAAAAAAAGATGTGGAGATCACTGCCTGAAGTGGTTGTTTTATCAGAGTCTGTAGAGATTCTTAAACCGTGTCTTGATGAATTCTTTCCCAAGCATAATATTCAGTAATATAAATATCTGACTGTCATTAGGGGATTGAAAAGGAATTTTGTTCTTAGTTTGTGGCAAAATTAGAAAGAGTTTCAAACCGGGTTTTGGATCAACAGAAGAAACAGATGAACTGATGGTCGCATGTCTTTTTTCAACCTATTTTGCTATGTAATTTTACCCCCACTGCTCAAAATTTATCTTCACTACTTACAAATTACTATGAAAATTGACTTGACTTAACCAATGTCTAGTGGGCGAGTGGACTTGTTGAGCCCTGTTAATACCACAGTAGTCTCTTGCACAATAAACATCTAGTGTAATGCAGGAAAAAAGCAACACACACACACAAAAAAAGTAACATAATTTTAAGAATTTACACCAGATATTTGATAGTAATCTTGAAAATGTAAATTAACACAAACAAAAATGAGTGCCTTAATGCAAATTGTATATGCTTGTTGTGAAGCAGGTAAGTACTATAGCAAAAATCAGTAGGAGCACAGTATGAGCTGAGTAAGTAGTGGATCATATGTTTCTAGAGTCCGATTCTTTATGAATAGCTGAGTCCTCCTTATCATAAATGTTAGTTGAGTATAGCAGAGAATATCTAGTCATGATGATCTCCAGTACCTCTACTCTAGTGTAAAGTACTTCTCCATTATCCAGCCCTGTGTCGTTATTATAAGCAAATATTTCAGACCCTGGATGAATTTTAGCTAGCCTCTAAAAAGTGATTACTCGTCCCTGCTCTCCTACCCCATTTTGTTTTAAAAGATGATTGAATAAATTAAAAATGTAAATGGTGGTTCCTGTCTATACATTGCAAAGTCTAAACTGTTGAGAATCAATATATGTAATTGAGAGAATACGTTAAAAAAAGATAGGGCGACAAACACAAACGCAAAAAGATACACAGACATTTTAATTACCTATGTTTTTTTATTTAAAATTGTCTTTTATTTTTCTTGGACAAATTACATTTAGTGTTTTTTTATATATTTTCTTCAGGCTGGATTTAATGGTGGTAACAGTACCAATTTCTTCAGTGTTCCTGGCTCCAGATCACCCGAAATAGTTAATATTGAGGAGACTACAAATGTGAATGTTCCTGGACGTTGGCTCTTCAGAATTGATGGCAAGGAAATTGACCCAGCTAATGGTTGTAGTTTAAAAGGTACAGAAATAGCTTTGTCATCTTGAAATAAAATAATACAGTTAGATTTTAGCAGGTAACAATATAGTTAATAAAAGTATATATATATATATATATATATATATATATATATACTATATATTATTATTATTATTATTATTATTATTATTATTATTTTTAATGGAAAGGTTAATGGAAATGGCTTTTGGGATCTTTCCAAGTTTGTTCCATGCCCATATTTCATTTTTGTCTTCAATTGAGGCACTTTAAGAAAGTAATGGAGTTGGAACCTTATGTATTGATACTATTTGTATAATTCAAATATATTCATATTTCTCATTACAGGGCAATTCTTACGCCAGGGAGAGCTGTTCTGGGAGAATGGAAATTGCTCAACGAGGTGTCGTTGTCTGAATTTTAATAATCAAATATCTTGCCAAGAGTCAGTTTGTGGACCATATGAAGTCTGTGAACCAAAGGAAAAAGTTTTCCAGTGTCTTTCTGTAGAGAGCAGTACTTGTGTGGTTTTTGGAGATCCACATTATCACACATTTGATGGACTCCTTTTCCATTTTCAGGGATCTTGTTCTTATCTCCTTGCTAAGAATTGTTGGCCAGGAAGTTCTTTACCATTCTTTTCTGTAGAAGCCAAGAATGAAAATCGTGGAGGATCCTCTGTGTCATGGCTGAGGGATGTTTCTTTGGAGGTCTATTCACATAACATTGTTATTCCAAAGAATAGCTTTGGGAAAGTAAAGGTAAGAAAAAGTAGACAATTGAGATGAAAAATTACACTAGTTTCTTCAATAGCATCGATAGCCAGGATTTGAATTGAAGATATACCAATTAAAAAAAATAAAAATAACAGAGACATGCAAAATTACAAATTCATTATATTAATCTCATCATACTTGTTATCAATTCTTCTATTTTTTGCATATGAAACTCAAATATCTCTGTGTGGGTGGTCCTAATTAGCCTGAGCATGCAATACATGGGTATTACTGGAGGCGTTTTATAGTTTTATTTCAATGATTGTCCTCAAGTCCTTTTTATTTGATTGTATCCCTAGCTTAGTCTCATTTAATGTAAACATTGATTGTGAATACAAGATTTTTCCTCTAAACCATCTACTTTGAGTTTGTACAGTAGCATCCAATTATCCCAATTGCAACACACTATGCCCTGATCTATATTTGTATTAACTTCTTCATAGAATGCAATTAAGTTAGTTTGACATGACCCGTCTTTCACAAAACTATGTTGCTTCCATCTAACGGTATTATTATTCAAAATGAATTCATCAATCTTATCCCTTCACAGTCCTTCAAATAATTTCTCAATCACAGATGGCAAGCTCACAGGTGTGTGTTTTCAGGGTTGATATTTTGAACCCTTTTTAAATATAGGCACCACATCTGATTTTCTCTAATCCTCTGGTACAATTACTGAAAGAAAAGAATCCTGAAAAATGTAAAACAGTGGTTTGGATATTTTGACACTAAACTCGCGAAGTACTCTTTGGATACCATCTAGCCTAAGGCTTTGTTTACAGGAATGTAAAGCAATTGCTGCAGCATTTAATCCTGTGTTAACCAATCACCTGTTTGCTGTATGGCTTGTATATGGAATTTTAAACTCTACCACCATATGTTCTTCACAAACTTCTCCTTTGTCCTGATTCTCTGCTATTAACAAACTTATACTCCATGATCACCCACTTCAGAGTTCAAGAATGACCCTGATATTTTAACTTTAACTTTGCTTACTCTGTTGTGTTGAGCCCTGATGTGGTCATTATTAATAATAGCTTGTTGATTGGAAAAAATAGTTTTGCAAATTTGGAATTATTTAAGGTTTTAAAAGGCTGACATACTTGGATCTTGGCAATTATTAACATTATCCACTAATTATTTGAAAAATTACTCTTTTATTCTATGTCTGTATAATAATGCATCACATGCTATTTTGTATAATGAAAAGAACTTGACTGGGAAAGAGTTAATCAGGCAAGAAACCCATAAATGATTCTCTATTTTAATATATAAGATAAAGATTACCTGTACATTAGACATGGTGAAAAACTTTGGTTCATCTGCATCGATTCATCCTAACCCCCCCCCAAAAAAAAAAAACAATGTTTTGGGGGATTTGCGTTTGTCCATTATTTTGGATAAATTTTGTTCAAGTGATCATTTCAGAAAAAAATATTCAGATGGATCATAAATCATGTTTTTTTTTGGCACCATGAATTTAACTCTTAATCATGAAACAAACAAAACAGTTGATCCATTGTCCATTTTGTTTGTTTTGTGATTGGTCAATATAATGTTTCAGAGTTACAGAATTCAGACAAAATTACATTTGCAACTTGATTTAATTTTAACGAAACAATTTAGAATACATTTTAGAGAAAGAGATTTCAAAAAATAAAATGTACATTGGATGATTTATTAGAGCCCAATGCACAATCCTTCCTTCCTGGTGATCTGACAAAGTTTGCCACAAAGCTTTTTACCAGCTGCACTAAGCAAGGAAAAAGGGATTGCTTGATCTTATAGGTGTTTGTTTTGGCATGAATTCTATAACTAATGAAGCCAGATGTAAGTTCTCGCTTGACTTCCTAACAGATTTCCTAACATGTCAGATAGCGGATTTAAAAAAATGTAGTGCAGGGTCCCTGGGAGCCCAGTATTAATCATCTTCACTGCAAGTGAGGAGGGAAGTGGAGGGGGAAAAAAACTCTAAAATATTGCACTGTTTTATATTGTAGGATTAAAATAACAGGGACACTGCACCTAGACTACTTCATTAAGATGAAGTGGTCTTGGTGACTCTATTGTCCCTTTAACATAGTGCCAAAATGTATTAATATATTAAATAACGAGTTTTATAGGAGGGTTTTCCAGAGTGTGCCCCTTATTGACAGGTGGAACTCCATGGTACAGTCACCATAGCAACCATTATGACCCTGGCCACCCTTTTTTCAACTCTAAGTTCAGTTTGGGGTGGCATTCGTTATTTTCACAAATACATTGATAAACAGTCCATTGATAACATGTGAAGTCTAAATTGTGCAGGATTTTTATAATATAGTTTAGCTAATAGTTTAGTTAAAATGCTACTTTAAGCAAATATATGACTGGTAATGTACTGTCTTTTCAGATATACTAGAAGAACCAGACTAACTAAATACTCTACTGAAATCAAGTAAAATGTGCAAACGTTTACATTTTATTTATTTCTGTTTATTTAATTTGCAAGAATTATAGCTTGGTTGCTTCATCTAAGTGTTGCTTCTAAGTGTGGTTGGAGATATTCTGGAGAGTTTTACAGAAGCTTCAACTGTCTAAGAGTTGTGCTAAGAGTTTTTCTTTTCTACTGTTACAGGTAAGATTCATCTGTAGGAAAAGGTTACTGAGTGCACAAGGTTTGATTTCCTGTTGGTAATTACAAGGCATTTGATTTGATTAGTTAGCTACTTGCTATCGATTGCTGTTTAATTAGCTATTGTGTGCAAATAAGCAGAGGCCTACCCAGGTGTTAAATATTCCTAGTGGGTGGTGATTTTAGGAGTTATATAAGGGTTGTTGTCATTAGCTTGGCTAATATAGCTTGGTTGTTTCATCTAAGTGTTGCTTCTAAGTGTGGTTGGAGATATTCTGGAGAGTTTTACAGAAGCTTCAACTGTTGTGCTAAGAGTTGTGCTAAGAGTTTTCTTTTCTACTGTTACAGGTAAGATTCATCTGTAGGAAATAGGTTACTGATTGCACAAGGTTTGATTTCCTGTTGGTAATTATAAGGCATTTGATTTGATTAGTTAGCTACTTGCTATTGATTGCTTTTTAATTAGCTATTGTTTGCAAATAACCAGAGGCCTACCCAGGTGTTAAACATTCCTAGTGGGTGGTGATTTTAGGAGTTATATAAGGGTTGTTGTCATTAGCTTGGCTAATATAGCTTGGTTGCTTCATATAAGTGTTGCTTCTAAGTGTGGTTGGAGATATTCTGGAGAGTGTTACTTCTAAGTGTGGTTGGAGATATTCTGGAGAGTGTTGCTTCTAAGTGTGGTTGGAGATATTCTGGAGAGTGTTGCTTCTAAGTGTGGTTGGAGATATTCTGGAGAGTGTTGCTTTTAAGTGTGGTTGGAGATATTCTGGAGAGTGTTGCTTCTAAGTGTGGTTGGAGATATTCTGGAGAGTGTTGCTTCTAAGTGTGGTTGGAGATATTCTGGAGAGTGTTGCTTCTAAGGGTGGTTGGAGATATTCTGGTGAGTGTTGCTTCTAAGTGTGGTTGGAGATATTCTGGGGAGTGTTGCTTCTAAGTGTGGTTGGAGATATTCTGGAGAGTGTTGCTTCTAAGGGTGGTTGGAGATATTCTGGTGAGTGTTGCTTCTAAGTGTGGTTGGAGATATTCTGGGGAGTGTTGCTTCTAAGTGTGTGGTTGGAGATATTCTGGAGATTACTTGGAGGTAATCTGAGGTATTCAGGAGGATAAATAAAATGTTAAGATTTGTTTGATTTAAATTATTCACTTCATTGGAATGGCAGACTTAGTTCAGTGTAATAGTTGCTATGCATTTGTTTCACGTTCCACTTTTTGGAGGTTTGGTTGTTGTCTAATCTGTAGACAGTTCTCTATATTGCGGCAGGAGATTGTATTTTTGAAGACTGAGATTTGTAAATTATCTGGTAAACAAACTCAGGCTGGAACTGCTGCAAAGCCACTGCCGCAGAGACATACAAGGAATGGCAGATGGATCACTGTAGGATCTGGTAGACTTAGAGTTGTGGATAAAAGGCATATTGCACAGTCTGTTGCTCTACATAATTCGTTTTCTGCACTTTCAGAGTGTAATGGTGATATGGAGACAGGCACTGAGGGTAGTGGTGTTGTGGAGAGAGGCACTGAGGCTAGTGGTGTTGTGGAGAGAGGCACTGAGGCTAGTGGTGTTGTGGAGAGAGGCACTGAGGCTAGTGGTGTTGTGGAGAGAGGCTTGGAGACTATGGTGAGGCCTAGTAGAAAGCAGTTGTTGTTAGGGGATTCCATCATAAGAGGTGTGGAGATGGACAATGGTGGTCTTGTGAGGTGTCTTCCCGGAGCTACTGCTCACAGAGAAAGGAGACGTATCTGTAATATTGTTAAGCGAGCAAAGCAGGAAGGCGAATTGGATGTACTTGTCCATCTAGGGACAAATGACTTGGCTTGTAATGAGGTTTCACAGGTTAAGGACGTTTTTAGTGTTTTTTGCCAATGATATACGGCAGGTTGCTTCCACACTGTCCTTCTCCGAAGTTCTGCCTGTGCATAACACTCAGAATGACAGGCGGATGCGTATTAGGGACTTTAACTTGTGGCTTGGTGAATGGTGTCGGGAGCAAGGATTTGGCTTTATTTCTCATGGTAGCTCTGTTTGGAATGGAAATAAACTGTACAAAAAAGATGGTTTGCATATTTCTCAAAGGGGAACAAATGTTCTCAGTGAGCAGTTCAGAGGTTTTGCTAGGATGTATTTAAACTAGGAGGGGGGGGGCAAAAGGGTGATAAAACATCAATCCAATTGTCCCCCAAAACAAGGACAGAAGGTGCCTGTAGCAAGTGTGTTAAAAAATGATAAGCTTAGAGTCATGTCTACGAATGCTCGCAGTTTAGGGAATAAGATCCATGAACTTGTGGCAATAATGGCAACTGATAGTGTAGATTTAGTCGCTGTTACTGAGACATGGTATAATGAGAAATATGACTGGGACATAGCAATACTAGGGTAATCTTTATATAGAAAAGACAGGGAAGGCAGGAAAGGGGGGAAGGGTGGCCCTGTATGTGAAGGATAGCATAAAATCTAGCCTAATAAAAGTTAGTGAGGCAAACATAGAGTCCGTTTGGGTTACGTTAGAATTTGGTAGTCACACAATAACTCGTGTAGGTGTGATTTATAGGCCCCCAGTACAAATTGAAGAGTTAGATAATCTACTAGTTGAGGAATTAGCTAAAATGACAATGAAGGCGGAAGTTATCATCATGGGTGACTTTAATCTTCCTGATGTGAATTGGAAAACAAAAATAGCTGCTTGTGCCAGGAACACACATATTCTAAACTCCCTACTGGGATTGTCTCTAAAACAAGTCGTTGAGGAGCCAACTCGTAAAGAGGCCATACTAGATTTAGTGTTAACAAATGGAGATTTGGTATCCGATATTACTGTAGGTGAAAGTTTAGGATCCAGTGATCATCAGTCAGTGTGGTTTAATATAAGAACAGTGACTGAGTCACATCACACAAAAACAAAAGTTTTAGACTTTAGAAAAACAGACTTTTCTAAAATTAGAATATTTGTAAATGAGTCATTATCAGACTAGAGCAATTTAAATGGAGTCCAAGAGAAATGGGATTATTTAAAAGTTGCACTACTGAAGGCAACAGAAAATTGCATTAGGCTTGTCAGTAAAAGCAAAAAATTCAAGAAACCACTGTGGTACTCCGCAGATGTGGCCAAAATAGTAAAAACCAAAAAGGTGGCATTTAGTAATTATAAAAAAACCCAGAGTGAGGAAGACAGAATGATCTATACGATTAGGCAGAAAGAGGCTAAGCAAGTTATAAGAGCTTCCAAATCACACACAGAAGAGAAAATAGCACAGTCAGTAAAAAAGGGGGACTAAACTTTTTTTAGATACATAAATGAGAAAAGAAAAGTAAAACAAGGATTAGTTAGATTAAAAACAAAAGAAGGAAAGTATGTAGAAGAGGATAAAGGTCTAGCTGACTGCCTCAATGACTATTTTTGTTCGGTATTTACAGATGAAAATGAAGTAAAGGGACCTCAGTTAAGAAAGAGGATAAATGAGTCATTTATTACACGTGAGTTTACAGAGGAAGAGGTTCTATTTCAACTCTCAAAAGTAAAAACAAATAAGTCAATGGGACCTGATGGAATACACCCAAAGCTATTAAAAGAGCTTAGTGGTGTACAAGCTAAACCATTAACAGATTTATTTAACCAATCATTGATAACAGGATTACTCCCAGAAGATTGGAAGTTGGCGAATGTTGTGCCCATTCACAAGAAAGGTAATAGGGAGGAGTCTGGCAACTATAGGCCAGTAAGCCTTACTTCAGTAGTGGGGAAAGTGATGGAAACCATGTTAAAGGATAGGATTGTTGAACATCTAAAAACACATGGATTTCAAGATCAGAGACAACATGGATTTACTTCAGGGAGATCATGCCAAACTAATCTTATTGATTTTTTTGATGGGGTAACTAAAATTATAGATCAGGGTGGTGCAGTAGACATTGCTTACCTAGATTTCAGTAAGGCTTTTGACACTGTTGCACATAGAAGGCTTATCAATAAACTGCAATATTTAAGTTTGGATTCCAATATTGTTGAATGGGTAAGGCAGTGGCTGAGTGACAGGCAACAGAGGGTTGTAGTCAATGGAGTATATTCGAAGCTTGGGCTTGTCACCAGTGGGGTACCTCAGGGATCTGTACTTGGACCCATTCTCTTTAATATTTTTATTAGTGATATTGCAGAAGGTCTTGATGGTAAGGTTTTTTGCTGATGATACTAAGATATGTAACAGGGTTGATGTTCCAGGAGGGATAAGCCAAATGGCTAATGATTTAGGTAAACTAGAAAAATGGTCAGAGTTGTTGCAACTGACATTTAATGTGGATAAGTTCAAGATAATGCATCTTGGACGTAAAAACCCAAGGGCAGAGTACAGAATATTTGATAGAGTCCTAACCTCAACATATGAGGAAAGGGATTTAGGGGTGATTATTTCTGATGACTTAAAGGTAGGCAGACAATGTAAGAGCAGCAGGAAATGCTAGCAGAATGCTTGGTTGTATAGGGAGAGGCATTAGCAGTAGAAAAAGGGAAGTGCTCATGCCATTGTACAGAACACTGGTGAGACCTCACTTGGAGTATTGTACGCAGTACTGGAGACCATATCTTCAGAAGGATATTGATACCTTAGAGAGAGTTCAGAGAAGGGCTACTAAACTGGTTCATGGATTGCAGGATAAAACTTACCAGGAAAGGTTAAAGGATCTTAACATGTATAGCTTGGAGGAAAGACGAGACAGGGGGGATATGATAGAAACATTTAAATACATAAAGGGAATCAACACAGTAAAGGAGGAGACTATATTTAAAAGAAAAAAAACTACCACAACAAGAGGACATAGTCTTAAATTAGAGGGACAAAGGTTTAAAAATAATATCAGGAAGTATTACTTTACTGAGAGGGTAGTGGATGCATGGAATAGCCTTCCAGCTGAAGTGGTAGAGGTTAACACAGTAAAGGAGTTTAAGCATGCGTGGGATAGGCATAAGGCTATCCTAACTATAAGATAAGGCCAAGGACTAATGAAAGTATTTAGAAAATTGGGCAGACTAGATGGGCCGAATGGTTCTATCTGCCATCACATTCTATGTTTCTATGTTTCTAAGAAGGTTAACAGTTGATTAGTTTTGCATAATGCCCCCTTTGGGAGTTTCAGGATTAGATTGGATAATCACATTTGGCTTAGAGACTGAAATCAACAGGATTTGTTAAGAAATTTCCGGGGACAGCGTTTGTTTAATTTTTTTCCATTTTGAATTGGCTTTTATATTGGTTGTTCCTTTGCCAAAATGCAAGTTTAAAATATTTAGTTGATTAACCGCCATTACCATGTTTCTTACCATGTTTTATTTCAGGTAGACAACTTGATATTTTCCTTGCCAATGATTCTGGAACATGGGGCCATCAAAATTTATCAGAGTGGATTATCGACAGCTGTGGAAACAGACTTTGGTCTACTAGTGATGTATGATGGTGAACACTATGCTTCCATATCAGTGCCAGGCACCTACATTAACTCAACATGTGGAATGTGTGGGAACTATAACAAGAATCCACAAGATGACACACTCCGCTCAGATGGGAAACTGGCTACATCTGTCCTAGACTTAGGTGACAGCTGGAGAGTTTACCATCCAGACTGGAGGTGCTCCTCTGGATGTCTAGATAACTGCAGTTTATGTGATTCTTCAATGGAGTCTGCTTATTTCACTTCAGAATACTGTGGTTTCATAAATATGACTGGAGGTCCTCTGTGGGAATGTAGCACTGTGGTGGATCCTACTGCTTTTGTCCACAGTTGTGTTTATGATCTCTGTGGCAACAGAGACAATGGCACAGGACTTTGCCAAGCTATCCAAGCCTATGCTCTTGTTTGCCAAGCTCTAGGGATACCATTGGGAGATTGGCGATCTCAGACTGGCTGTGGTAAGTCTGCATTATTATATATTTCACTGGAGTTTTCAGTATATTTTCACGCCATATTTGAATGTGGAATAGTGATATCAATCTACATTATTATTTTCTTGGTGGCAAAATAGCCTATTAACTTTAAGATTTACACGTAAAACAAGACACAATTACTGTTACAATATTATTTTTCGTGATTCTAAGCCAAGATGAAAAAATACATTATTTTTTGGTATTAACAATGTGCTGCGCATCTAATGAAGATGAGAATATTTGTAAAGTGAATAAATAAGACATTGTTAATTACAAAAACATGTCTTTGTTTGGTCTTGTTTATGAAATGAAGACAATCACAAGCATAAACCAATATGTTGGTCACTTATTGCACAATGGCCAATTTACACTGCATGTTCATGTAAATTAAAATCAGAAATCTATATTTTCGTTATTATTTGTATGTAAGAAATAGTTAGCAACATTCATGCAATACAAATGCAAATCTACAATATCTTCAGCATGTTATTCTTTTAAAACATCAATGATGATGTGGACTGGAAACTTCCTGCTTTATCAGCCACACAAAGCATGGCTGAGCGTAGGTACAGCTATAGGCTGACTGAATGAATAGTGTCCATGTCATCATACGTGCACACGCGCATACACACAATTAGACATCTTGATCTTTGACCCAATTTATGCCAATAATGTCTAAATTTCAACTGAATATATGTCATGCATACATGAAAATTATCGAAATTTAAAATGCAACATTAATAGTGCATAGTTAAATAAAGTGTGTTTTTCTCTGTACCCCTTATTTTTTTATTTCTTCAGCATCTGCTGTGCAGTGCCCCGAATTCAGCCATTACTCCGTTTGTACAAGCAGCTGTCCAGCCACATGTTCTGATCTTACAGCCCCCTTCTCTTGCAGTAGTCCTTGTACAGAAGGCTGTGAGTGTGATGACGGTTATGTACTGAGTGCAGATTTGTGCGTCCCTGTGGGTAAATGTGGCTGCGAAATAGATGGAAAATATTATGTGGCTGGGGATTCATTTTGGGCCAGTGCAGACTGCACTGTGGAATGTTGGTGTGAAGATGGAGGAGACATTTCTTGTTTCAATACCACCTGTCGTGATGGTGAGATATGCTCTGTGGAAAATGGATACCAGGGATGCTATCCTAGAAGGGAAAGTATTTGCTTAGTTAATCAAAACCAAGTGATAAGTACGTTTGATTCTGTAACATTTCCTTATCCAGTGGAGTATTCTTACACTTTATTAAAAACATGTCCAGATAAGGCTGAGTTTATTACGGTTGACATCAGCAAAAAGAAACCAGACTCAAATACGAACTGGATAAGGCCTCTGCGAATTCAAGTGGCCAAGCAAGAAATTAGAATTGGTGGTATCAGCACATCTGAAATCAAGGTAAGACCTTTGCTACCATTCTTGATTTAAGCAGGTTTTTTCAGTGTAACCTTAAAGGGAAACTCCAGTGCCAGGAAAGCGATCCATTTTCCTGGCACTGGAGGGTCCCTCTCCTTCCCACCCACCAATTCCCGGTTACTGAAGGGGTGAAAACCCCTTCAGTCACTTACCTGAGGCAGCGGCGATGTCCCCCGCCGCTGTCTCCTCCTCCGCGACGCTCCTCCCTGTTCTTCCGTCGGCCGGTGGGCGAGACTTAAGTCGCATTAAGTCTCCCCATAGGAAAGCATTGAAAACAAATTTCAATGCTTTCCTATGGGGATTTGAGCGACGCTGGAGGTCCTCACACAGCGTGAGGACGTCCAGCGACGCTCTAGCACAGGTTTCCTGTGCTATAGAGCAGGAAGTTCCCTCTAGTGGCTGTCTAATAGACAGCCACTAGAGGTGGAGTTAACCCTGCAAGGTAATTATTGTAGTTTATAAAAAAACTGCAATAATTACACTTGCAGGGTTAGGAGTAGGGGGAGTTGGCACCCAGACCACTCCAATGAGCAGAAGTGATCTGGGTGCCTGGAGTGTCCCTTTAACATATACTCATTTTTTAATACATAACTAAAACATAAAAAAAGGTGCATATATTTGAATGTCTATTATTTGCTGCAAATCACAAGGATCATAGGCTAGATTATAATGTCCTTAGATATTATACTAGAGAAGGCAAACTGACAATGAGAATTGTCAGGTAACAAACCAAGGTCAAAGCAGTATACAGTCAGGCCAAGTCATGGATATTAGAGACCTGGTAAGTCAAGAACTAGTCGAGCTAAATGTGAGAAAATACACATAGACAAGAAATGTGCTATTGGGATCCAAGGAAACCACAACATGTGCTCAAGTACATTAGGGGGTTTATATAGCTACTAATAACAGTAGAATGGTCATCGTTAAATAAGACAGAGTTGTCGGCACCAGAATTCTAAAGCACTGATGCCTTACAATAAAAGGATGTTGCATGGCACTGTTCTGCATCACAATTAATGCCAAAATTACAGATATACTGAGATGTGCCTCATGCTGCCACAGGTTCCCTCTCAGTAGCAATCTAATTTAACATGTTACTAGCATATACAGGTCCGTAGATTTTGTTGCATTTTAACCTTCTGCTTGTCATTTATGGAAAATTAGTGAGCGTGTACAACAAAGTGAGAGTGTAAAGATTAAGAGTATACAACATTTTATTTTTGATTTCCTTTCATAAATAAAAATTAAAAAAGAGCATGTTGTACTCTCTCTCCTGCAGGAGTTTTGGAGAAGCCTGAAATGCCCTCTATTATACAGATACCAGGTTACAACCATGGTACTTACTGTACTTACTGCATATGGGTGCTACAGCCACTTATGAATATTAACCAAATAAATAAAAAAAGTTACTTGCAAGCTATCCCAAACCCCTACACACATTTAAATAACTGGAGTGTTTTTAGTATCACTCCAATGGAAATGTAAGCAGGATACATTTAGCTGGTTTTTATTTATCTATGTTTGTGCTAATAATCCAGACTTTGTATTCAATGTTTCAAGATAAGGGCTATTCTTAAAGATGCACCCAATGTTGGCTGAAAGAATAAATTAACATTTTAAAATGCCTAAATGTACATACTCGAACTTACTTACAGGTATACATCCTATTTATCCTCTTCATAATACTAAGAGGTAGACATCTTTCCGACTCCTACATTCTTTATTTTGCTTCTATAATATTTCAGGTTAATGGATTTGAGGTGGAACTACCATTCTATTTGTCATCTGGTGACCTGGAAATTTACCGTAATAGAAATGGAACAGTTATTGAGTCAGAATCTCAAGTTAAAATCCTATATTCCGATCAAGGCTTGATTCAAATTACACTTTCTACATTATACTTTAATTGCACTGGTGGGCTTTGTGGGTTCTTTAATGGAAATGAAGAAGATGAATTCTGTTTTCCAAATGGGAAATGCACAGATAATGTGGCAGTATTCTTGGAGAGCTGGACCACTTTTGACGAGATTTGTAACGGAGAATGTGGAGATTTGCTTAAAGCTTGTAACAATGACTCTGAATTATTAAAATATTACAAGAGTCGGTCCAAATGTGGAATTATCAATGATCCCAGCAACAGTTCATTTCTGGATTGCCATGCTGTGGTTAATGTGTCTGCTTACTACAGGACTTGTCTTTTCCGCTTATGTCAAAGTGGAGGAAACCAGACTGAATTGTGTGACTCAGTCAGTCGATATGCCATGGCCTGCCAAAATGCTGCTGTAGATGTTGGCCAATGGAGAAGTCAACATTTTTGCCGTAAGTTAAAACATTTAGATTTTTTTTTCAATGGCAATTACTGTTTGAATTCATCAAAAGGGGGGTGGCAAATACATAGCTTAACAAAGATAAAGTGATATAAGTATTCCGAATTTTAATGAATACATTACCTTACAAACATAGACTTGTTTCTATTGTGCATCATACTTATAGAAACTGGAACTTCAGGCAAATTTATTTAAAATTATATAAAAACATATAGTTACTGCTGAAATGCCCACCCGAAATAAATTTTGCTGTGTCAGTGCAGCTTTATCAATTGAAATAATAAGATAAGATTTTCTTAAGAAACTTCTTGCCTGAAGTTTCAGCTTCTTTCAGTTCTTGAAAGTGTTACCCGTTAGTAACACAATGCTACTACATTTAGAAGCAGTGTTAAGGCCACGTAAAGGGGTGGTGGGGAGAGAAGGTGGAATAAGACACAGTGATGGGGAGAGAGGTAGGAATGGGACACAGGTAGGGGAGGAAGGAATGGGACACATAGAGGGGTTAGGGGGTTAGAGGGAATGTGAAATGTTGAGTGGCTGGGGGAGGGTATGGGACAAATGGAGGGGATGATGGGGAGAGGAAATGGGACACATGGAGGGGCTGAGGGGGTAGAGGGAAAGGGACACATGGAGGGGCTGTGGGGCCAAGGGAATGAGACATATGAAACATAGAAACATAGAATGTGATGGCAGTGAAGAACTATTCGGCCCATCTAGTCTGCCCAATTTTCTGAATACTTTCATTAGTCCCTGGCCTTATCTTATAGTTAGGATAGCCTTATGCCTATCCCACGCATGCTTAAACTTCTTTACTGTGTTCTTTACTTCTACCACTTCAGCTGGAGAGTTATTCCATGCACCCACTACCCTCTCAGTAAAGTAATACTTCCTGATATTATTTTTAAACCTTTGCCCCTCTAACTTAAGACTATGTCCTCTTGTTGTGGTAGTTTTTCTTCTTATAAATATAGTCTCCTCCTTTACTGTGTTGATTCCCTTTATGTATTTAAATGTTTCTATCATATCCCCCCTGTCTTGTCTTTCCTCCAAGCTATACATGTTAAGATCCTTTAACCTTTCCTTGAAAGAGAAAAACAAAAGCATGAGCGAAGGCTTGGGCTCGTCCAGGACCCCTTGCACCCAAAGTGGTGAGAATCATACCCCTAGACCAACTAGCCGTTGCATAAAAAAATTAAAGACAGATTGGAGTATGGGGACATCGATGCTGCTACCTCTCACATGTTAAGCGAGCGCTCTACACATGAAGGGGCTTTGGTGTCGAGGGAGTGAGACAGATGGGGGAGGGAGAAGGTCAATTTTCTCACAGGGATCCTGTTGGTTTCTAGTTACGCCTCTGATTCTGAGGATTATTCCTGTATAAGATACTCTTTTTCTCTAAGCACTTTCCACCCTACTAAATGTATAGCACATTCCTCCAGCTGTCTGAGATCTTCTTTACCTTTACATTTTACCTGTAGCTTCAACTCTCCACTTATTTCCTCTGGCCATCACTTCCAAATTCCCCCTGCTACCTCATATATCCTCATGTATCATATGTTCACTGGCTATCTAACTAAGCACTTTGTATAAATAGATCTCTTAATTGCTAGATCTCTTACATTTTGTAGTGGTCTATGTATATTGTATGTTCTATCCTCATTGTACAGCATTCCGCATTATGTTAGCGCTTTAGAAATTCCTATAATAAATAAATAATAAATACATAAATAAAGACACCAGATGTCCTATTCTCAGAGTCAGATTTAGTTGGCACTTAATATTGTGCGTGCATAGTATCACAATCACTTTTGTTACTTTGTTAAAGCAATACTACACTATGTTATGTGTTATCTGTTTATTTTTCTTATTTGGGTATGATACATAATTTAAACAAGTCATTGTTTATAAGGTCATTTATTAATTAAAATATGGACTATTATATCACTTTATTTTTGTTTTGTTTATGAATTGTGTTTAGCTCTATCATTTTGGATGTATATTGAACAAACACACAGGCTGTATAGTCTAGCTGCTATGCTTTCCCCCTCCATATATACTTTTTGAAGTACTTGGCATACTTTGCCATGATGGACAAGAGGTAAGCCCCATAGTGTGGGTTGAATCTCCTGCCAAGAGGTGGAAAAACAGATAATCGGTTAGTTGACAGCAACTAGTTGATTTAATTTACTGATCAAGTGAGAAATGACCAATAGAGGGGGGAAAAGGGGAGCAGTAAAACAAAAACATATATATATATATATATATTTCAACAGGATTTCTTCCATACACTTTTGGGGTTATTTCCTAAAGACTGGATTTTGTCTGGATGGACAAAATCCAGTGAAAATGACCTAATTCCAACTGCAACAGCAAGTATCATATACCAAAAACAAATATGGTCAGAATTTGGTCTGCATAAGTAAATGTGCAGCATTCACCCAGATTAAAATTGGCACTTTTGCATCCAAAACCTATACAAAGTTTTTAATAAAATTCAGACCAAATGCATCTGACAGGATGCACATACGGAAATTATCATTCACTTGCTTTTGTGCAAGCCAATGATAATTTTAAGTACTTTTTGGCCACTGGCAGTACTAGGAAATTGCAATACTGAGCATTATTTACAAGTCACAAAAGCCCCATGCCGATCTGAGCAAAACAAGTTGGCTGCGTTCGGAGCCATTCAGACTGTAAAAATCCAGGCATTGTTCACACTGTTGAGTCCCCCCTTTCCCCACTTGTGGTCAGAGGTTTTGATCTACTTACTAAAAGAGGGGGGGGGGACTAATGTTCCCACTCCTAATGTTCTAAACACAATCTACAATGGTTTGACCTAATGGGCAATTGGTGATTGCTCTAATTATAGCATGCAATGGGGTGGACATGTCATAATCCAAACCCCCAAAATTGTCTTTGTCTCCCCCCAGGTGGCTAGGGGTCCTGCGTCCCCTTGCTACCCCTTTAAAATAAATTAACCCTATCGACCATGCCTCATCCTAATAAAAGTAAGGGGGCTATTAAAACTAGTACCTGTAAAAAAAAAAAAAAATACCATAAGAAGTCTTCTTTCTCTTAACTTTTATTATCTGCAGCCCCAAAAATGCTAAATAAAGAGACATATTACTGCAATGCAACCATTGAAAACAAAAAACACCCAATTTACAAAATATATTGAAAAATCACAATGGCTTTTAAAGGCTTTCCTATTCTTTGAATTCTAATTAGATTCCCATGCCCTCCCTCTCTCCCCTCCATGTGTCCCATTGTTCCCTCTCTCCTCCCTCCCCTCCATGTGTCCCATTTCTCCCTCTATCCACCCTTCCCTCCAGGTGTACCATACCCTTTATTTCTCCCCCATTCCCTCCCTGTGTCCCATATTCTCCATCTCTCCCCCCTCCCCTCCCTGTGTCCTATACTCTCCCTCTCTCCCATCCATGTGTCACATACTCTCCCTCTCTCCCCTCCATTGTTCCCTCTTTCCCCCCTCCCCTCCTTGTGTCCCATTTCAATCTCTCTCCCACCTCCCCTCCCTGTGTCTCCCATACTCTCCATATCTCTCACTTCCATGTGTCCCATTCTTCCTTTCCCTCTCCATGTGCCCCATTGTTCTTTCTCTCCCCCCTCCCCATGTCCCATTGTTCCCTCTCCTCCCTGTGTCCTATTGTTCTTTCTCTCCCCCCTCCCTGTGTGCCATTCTTCTTTCTCTCCCCCTTCCCTTTCCTTTGTCCCATTGTTCACTCTCCCCCTCCCTTCCCTGTGTACCATTTCTCCCTCTCTCCCCCTGCCTGTGTACCATTTCTCCCTCTCCCCCCCCCCCCCTCCCCTCCAGGTGTCCCACACCCTAAATTTCTCTCCCCTCCCGGTGTCCCATACCTTCCATTTATCCCCCCTCCCCTTTCTGTATCTTACACCCTCTCTCTCCCCTCTTCCCTCCCTGAATCCCATACCCTCTCTCTCTCTCCTCCCTCCCCTCCCTGTATTCCATACTTTCTCTCTCTCCCCCCTCCACTTCCTGTATCCCATACCCTCTCTCTCTCCCCTCTCCTCTCCTGCACCTTACTGGCCGCGGTTCCCGGTCTGACAGGAAGTGCTCTAACAGTGAGCATTTCCTGTCAGACCGCTTGGTTACGCTACACACAGGCAGGAGGGGAGCAGCACAGTGCAGCTCACCCTTCCTGCCAGACCTCTGGGAGCCGCGAACCCGGCCCGGTGCTGCTGTGCACTGGCCCATAAGGTATCCAGGCGGCCCACGGTCGCAGGGGTTGCGGCTGCAGCCAGGCCCCCTGGAGTGAGGAGCCTGGTTGTAGCTGCGATCCCTGCGACCATGGTAGGCATGTCAATGTGCCCAGTCCTCTCTTATGGAGCTTATCATAGTTTTACACTAGGTCATATTGACCTATGAAAAACTTCAATAATGTTTCTAAAAATTATAAATATATTCCAAATAGTCTTATCTTCCAATCTGCAGCACTGACATTCAGAGTCTCCATGCTGTGCATGGAGGAGCTGAACATTCCACATAGAGATGCATTGATTCAAGGAAGTTTACTCCATCTGCAGACTGAAGGCATGGGAGATGCTGACTGGTGCAGTGAGCCGTTTTGCCTCGCATGTGCAATAGCCTCCCAATGCTTTCCTAAGGGAAAGCATTGGGTTAGCAGAGATGTTCAATTTTGATCATCTCAGCCAAGGAGGTGGAGCAGGGGCAGGCACAGCCGCAGTGAGACCCACCAGGTGCTGAAAGAATAGTATGTTTTAACACTTTGCAACAGGAGCAATGGGTCTGGACACATTTGTATTCCTGACACTATAGTGTTCATTTAAGCCAAAAGTTATGTTTGTGTGGTAAAATGGGTTGTTGCTTGGTGGGTTTACTTCTATTGTACTGTTATTGTGTTTGACTTTAAGATAAAAAATACTACTCTGCACACAGCGCACTCAGTGCTCACACACTTGCACAGCACACCATTTTCTCCATTTTATTACACTGCACTAAACACTGAGAAAAAAAAATAATCTTTCTTCAAAGAGTTGGAAAGAAAAGGCAGCAGCCACACACTATATTGCAACTTGCAATGCACAAGCAAGGTTCCATGCCTTTTTCAACCCAGGCAATTTGCAATAAAAAACAAACAAAATGTTTTACTACCTACATAGTTCTATATATATGTAAAAATACAGTGAAACATGTCACAATAGTAGTTTTCTGAGTACTTGGAAGTGTGATTAATAAGTAAATTAATAATTCATTATTGTTTTCTTGTATCTATTTCCCAGCACTTGTGTGTCCAGAAAACAGCCACTTTGAAGAATGCATAATCTGTTCTGAAACTTGTGACACACTTGTCTCAGGTCCTGTGTGTGTCGATAGCTGCACAGAAGGATGTCAGTGTGATGAAGGGTATGCTTTGCGGGGAAGTCGGTGCGTAACAAAGAGTGAATGTGGCTGTAGTTTTGATGGACACCAAGTTTCTACTAATGACACTTTCTGGGCTGATATGGACTGCAAATCATTTTGTTATTGCAATGGATCAGACAACAGTGTGTACTGTGAGACCTCCCCATGTAAGGATGATGAATACTGTATGGAGGACAATGGATTGTATTACTGCCAGCCACGAACAGATGCATCATGTATTGTCTCAGGATATGGTCATTATCTGACATTCGATGGCCTTCCATTTGATTTTCAGAGCAGTTGTTCTCTCATTCTCTGCACAACAGTTACTAACTTTAAAGCAGATTCCTTTCCCAAATTTACAGTTACTGCTAAGAATGAAGACCGAGATCCCTCTTTGGCTTTATGGGTAAAACAAGTGGAAGTCGAAGTTTACAATTACAATATTGTCATCTATCGAGCATACAAGCACACTGTACTGGTGAGTAGTTCGCAACACTTTGAACACTTTTTGGACCATGTTTTTTTAGTATTGAAATTTGCTAAAGCAATTATGTTTTTTGTTATACAGTGCACCTAGTCATACTAGATACATATATTTCTAAGTAAGACTTTCTTATAAAATGAGTAAATAATCATTAAGTATTAAAACAACAATATGGATATTAATTGTTTCTATCAATCTGCACAAAAATAGTGTAGCTATATAGAACAAGTGAAAACTCCCATAGATTAATGTATTTGGTAAATTTTTAAAAGTGGACACATTTGAATAATTTATAGACTTATTAAAGGGACACTATAGGCACCCAGACCACTTCAGCTCATTGAATTGGTCTGGGTGCAGTGACCATGTCCCCTTAACCCTGCAATGGTAATTATTGCAGCTTCTGAGAAACTGCAATAATTATATTGTAGGATTAAGATTGCCTTTAGTGGCTGTGAAACAGACAGTAACTAGAGGCACTTCCTGGTGATTAGGCAACTTTTGGTTGCATGAGAACATCCAGCATCAGTCAGTTCTCAATAGGAAAGCATTGCAGCAATGCTTTCTTATGTGGAGGGCCCAATGAGCTTGCAGCGTTTGCTATGCACATGCATTAGTACCCCACCGTTGGGTGACGTCGGAGGGGAGGAGCACCTATGTAGCGCTGAGGGACATCAGCACTGGAATCAGGTGAATTCAGTAAGGCTTTAATAAACCTTACACTACGGGGTGCGGAGCACGAGGGAGCTATAGTGCTTTGAAAACTACTTTGCATTCCTAGCACAATAGTATCCCTTTAAAGATGTATGAAGTTGCAAGGCAATATTAAACCTATTTCATTTTTTAGACTATGACTTTTATTAATGAGCTTGTGTCTCATTTGGGGCAATTTAGCAAACCACAATCTGCATTACTCTATTAAGTTGTACATTTTGCCAAAGACATCCAAGGTTATGTCATGTGTGGTACTATATATAACTATTACATATAAAAAGTAAGTATGGGGTATTACTTACTTTTTACACTGTAGCTTTCCCTGTGACTATATAGACATGCCACCCTTCTTCGTGGGCAAACAAGTAGTGTTGCTAAGTTATAAACCTACTGCTATAAAAATGGTTGTAGGAACCATGGAGAATGTGGGGACAACCCCATCGAAAATCCAGTATAACTTTTAAGATCATATGTTTCTCTGTTAAAGAATAATAAGAAGAAAAAAAAACATAAGCTAAAAGAGTTAGTTATCCCAATCTGCCTAGGAATCATATATAATTTTGTCACAAAAAGCATGCATAGTTTAAAGTATGCTTCCCTAGAGGAGCTGGGATTATTATGAAAGGCTGTACCCCCACAGATTTTCTTTGGTTTCTACACCAATGCCTATACAAATCTCAAAACAACCACATAAACAATGTCAAAACCACATCAACCATACAGAAATCCTATTGTTTTCAATAGTCTAATAACATTCTTGCACAACATTCCCATAGAAGGAAGGTGATACGTAGAATTTTGAATAAATAAATAAATAAATAAAATAAATGATAAAATAAATAAAAGTTAATATTAAAGGTAACACAGAGTATAAAGAGAAACCAGCATCTGCTGGTATAATAATGTTGATAAAATAATGATGTCATATGCTGTTCTTTCCTGTACACAGTAATGCTGCCACTTCAATAAATGTGAAGCAGCAGAACTTAGAGTTCAATGCTGGAAGTCCTCCCACAGGCTTTGTTCCAAGGCCAGTCCTTTTTAATATGCTGAAAAATACCCTGAAAGTTTCCCTTGACTGGGATCAGTGTCACGTCCTGTTATATGAGGTTATGAGGTAACCTTGTAATAAAAAACCTTTGTCTACAGCCTAGGGGCTGATGTGGGGAATATGAAGATGCACGTATCTGGGGCTTTACCCCTCCAAATAAATAGTAACCCAATCCACTGTTTGTTGTTTTAGTAGCAATACTGGTGATTTTCAAATGTTTCCAGTCTCTATGTACATTCCATCCTTAGTAATAGATATTACTTCATTCTTATCTGTTTATTCTCTGAACATCTCATCCTTACCAGTCTACTAATTGTATATTTGTGATATTCAGTAGAAAAAGACAATTTTATGCATTAATTATACTGACAAACTTTTAATTCTTTGAAATGTTTTTCTTTTTTATCCTGATGATTTAAATTAATTGTTCTGCCCTTTTTTTAAAAAAAAAAACAAGGTGAACAATGAAAGACTGTACTTGCCTCTTAAGCTGGGGCATGGAAAGGTGAATATTTTTGCATTTGGTTTTCACATTGTCGTAGAGACTGAATTTGGACTAAAAGTTGTGTATGACTGGAAGACATTTCTTTCTGTTACGATCCCACGCCATATGCAAAACAGCACATATGGTCTTTGTGGAAGATACAATGGGAATTTGGAAGATGACCTACAGACGTCCAGTGGCTTTATAAGTTTGGATGTGAATGAGTTTGGCCATAGCTGGGTGAAGAGAGATACATTTTGTCAAGTTGGTTGTGGCGATAGATGTCCAACCTGCACTAAAGTTGATGGATTCTGGAAAGCACAACAACTTTGCAGCATTATCCCAAATAGAAACAGTGCTTTTGCAAAATGCCACAGCAAAGTGAATCCAAACTTTTTTTTCAAGAATTGCTTATTTGACTCTTGTATTGATGGAGGTGTTGTGCAGACTGCCTGTAGCTGGCTACAGAACTATGCAAGCACATGTCAAACTCAAGGAATTGCTGTTACTGGTTGGAGAAACTCTACCTCTTGCTGTAAGTCTTACTGCATTTTACATGTATAACATATTACTAAATGCTTTTAAAAGGAGACATGATTATATATATTTAAATATTTTTAGCAAAACATTATTAAAATGTAGTTATAAATTAACACCATTCAACTTGCTGTTTTTACTTTGTCTATTTGGTATCTTTATCCATATAGTATTTTTTTTTATTCAGAGATTATTATGAATATATTCCTTTGTAGTGAACAAAACACAAGACATCATTTGATGGGAGACAAATGCTGACAGTCACATGAATAAACTGATTAAATTATTTAATTAATTAAACACTTTAAGGATCATAACCACTTCAGTGAGATGTAGTGGCTGGGGTGCCAGACATCAGTGCCAGTGACTTGAACCCCCCCTAATGTAAGTAGTCAAACCCTTTCACAGGTTTCTTGGAGTCAACTAGGTGCTAGCCACTTGCTCCACTGAGAACAGAAAGCTCCAACTTGGGCATTCTGTTAGCTCCCTAAGCCAAATACTTACTGTACAGAGCCAGTTCCTTGGCTGAGAGCATCAGCTGATTGCTCTCAGCCAATGATCTTACCCCTGCACTACAGGGCTTAGTTCCTTGGAGAGCTTCCAGCTTTTATGGAGGAACTGGATAGTTCCCAGTGGATCCCAAGTAAGTTGTCAAACCATTAGTAAATGGTTTGACTACTTACATTGGGGAAGCATCAGGACACTCCTGACACCACTACACTACAGCGTGGTGTAGTGATTATGGCTTTTGGCGTGTTCCTTTAATGCCCTTTGGACTGAGCAGCTATGTGTAGTAAGGTTTTGTTGTTTTTAATTCTTAGATTGAGCTTAGCCTTGCATTCATTTTAGGTTGGAATATGTAGTACCATGAAAGGGACACTGTAGGCATTGTAACTACTTCATCTAAGTGGTCACAGTGTCTGGAGTAGCCTGTCGCTGTCGTTCCATTAATTTCTTTACCATTTTTAATATTTCAATGCTAAATGAGAGTCCCAGCAGCCCATGCCCATTGTGCTGCTTGGGCTAATAATGAAGCATTAGCTGAACAGCAATGGATGGCTGTGAGTGTCTGCTAAATGTTTTCAGCATAGTAAAGTGCCAATTACTGTGTATGAATTCGTATGGCAAGAAGGAAGTGTGAAATCTTTGCCTTATCCATATCTAGTAGCGGCTGGGCCGTGTGAGGCCAAGGGCCCTTATTTAGTGTTTAACTGCCAGGAAATTGCTTAACAATGAATAGAGGGAAAGCACAAGAGGAATCAAGGCATGATAAACGATTCAATTAGACAAAATGGTTATAATCACTACAGCACTATTGTGCTCTGTTTTGTTTTGAATTTTAATGTAGATGAATAAATGAATAGTGTTTTGTCTTTATAGAAACATGTCAAATATGGTCAGGGACCCTTATTTTGTGTTTAACTGCTAGAAAACAGCTTATCTCTGAATGAAGGGAGAGTGCCAAAGGAATCAAGGCACAATAACCAATTCAATGAGAAGGTATGATTATAGTGCCTTCAACATGATAGCGCCATGTTTTGTTTAAAATTCTGTTTGAGATAAATACATGATTTTTTTTTTACTTTATAGAAACATGTCAGATACCGTATATTTGATTTTTTCACAAAATTCATCCCAAAAACAACCATTCAAAACCACATCAACCATAAAAAAATCTTATTGCTTTCAATAGTATAGTAACATTCTTGCATGACATACCCATAGAAGGAAGGTAATAAGTTGAATTTGGAATAAATATCAAGTTAATAGGTAAATATTTAAACTTAATTGTATTTCTTTTAATAAGTAACTATTGTGTATTTCCACTTGAACCTTGCAAATCCTCATCCACTTATTCACAATAATATCTGACTTTTGATTGCATTGATCTTATTTTTATCATCTATGAGTAAAATTGGTAACAGAAGATCCTGTTCATTTACCAAAGCTGCACATTCTAGGAAATATGTTTTCCCACAGATTCCCTAAGAATGCCTTGTTTACTGTCCCACATAGGATTCTGCAGCTAAGCCTTTTTATTGTGTGTATCCATTTTAAAGTATGTACACTGCACAAGACATCTTTTGAAACACTGTCTACGTTAAACGTTTAGTGACAATAAATACACACATGCAGGCCCTGATGCCCTTAATATGTAGCCTGAGATGCTTGATAGGAACATTGAAATGGGAAATCTGAAATTAAATTTGCTTACACTACCCAGAACCTTGATGTAAAATAAATGTACTATACTATGAGAACCTTTGGGGAAAGAAGCCTGCCGGGGTAAGTGGAAGTGCTCAACAATTCTCTATAATGCAAAAAAGATTAAAAGACTCTGAATACTAAAAGCACCACAAAACTCTTAGGTTAGTATATCAAACTGGCGAATATTTGTATATTTTTTTTAATCTTACAAAGTGTCTGCAGTTCAGTGCTCATTATCAACCTCTGGGTATATTCCTTGTTATCGGGAGACATGTCCCACTTGACAAAAAATAATATTTTAATATTGGAAAAATATTGTACAGAGCAATAATATGCATATAAAGTATTTAAAATATAATTCTACAGAGCAATAATATGCATATAAAGTATTTAAAATATACGATCACACTTTGAAAGGTAAATTACATTCTGTCTCTGAAATATAATAGTGTATTTGGATACTTCTCTCCTTTCTAAATTCTGTCTTCAATTAAAAACAACCAACAAAAAAACTTAAAAAATATAAAAAAAAACATAAAAAAAAACATTTGAGAAAGCATGCATTTCTCTATTTGGTGTATCTACCTTCCTCGAGTAATATGTTTAGTGAAATTCAATCAATATTTCTGACTCAATGGTTTTGCTTCTCAGAAACATTGCAGACACAGCGAGTAAAAAAAAATTATTGAATATACCACAGACACAATTGGAAGCTGTACAAACATACATAAAATAGATAGTAGTAAAAAAACAAAAACAAAATACAATTATTAAAGAATGAAATAGAAAATTATTATAAATTATTTTAAATTAATTAATAGAAATATTCACAATACATGGTCTCACTAAACTTGGAATTCAAAGTGAATTTAAATTTTAAGGCCAAAACAGCCAAACTGAAATCATTATTTACTGGGAGAATTTTTCTAATTTGGCTAGTTTGGGCTAAATGTTAAAATTAATGTTGAATTCCTTGCAATTCTCAGTACATAACTCTTAAAAGCGTTGTGCTATAATGGGTTTGAAACCTGCAGTCATTTCTTCAGTCTTACTTCAAAGGAAAGGATAAGGGCAGTCCAAAGATTCAATTTCAGGCAATTTATTGTCACCAGAATGTGCAAAACAACAAGCTTGATAAAGACCACACTGGTTGAAACGTTGTTATGCACATTCTGGTGACAATAAATTGTCTGAAATGTAACCTTTGGAGTGACCTTATCTTTTCTCTTGAAGTATTACATTTGGGTTTTGGTGCTGAACCCGGATCTGGTTGCATCCTGCTTCTAAGGTTGGAAAATTGAGTGCAGTTCCTGTGTTACATTGAGAATTCTTCAGTCTTAGGCATCGATTTAATATTGTTGGATACGCTTTCCAAATTATTTAATATTTTGGGATACTTTTTAAAATTCTTTAATATTATGAAAACATTTTCATTTTGGAATATTTACATTTTCATATATATGATGTTTTTTTATATTTTAACATGGTGATAAATTAATTTTGAAAATTGATTCAAAAATATGTAATCATATTTTGAAAGCTTATCCAACAATTTTAAACTGAGGATTTGTGTGGCATCTTTAGCTTATGTTAACATGGAGGCTGCTATCACAGGGGGTATTACTTTATGCTGGCATTAGCAGGCAATTAACAGAGTTGTTTGTGTTTCAGCACTCTGAGCAAAGAGATAAGAAGGACCATTTCACCTACCTTGTGAGTCCTAAACTACGCACTGGCATTGATACTGAACTGAGTAGAAAATAGGGAGAAATTGGTATCTTTTTAGGAAGTGTATAGAGAGGTTGTGCGATTGAAAGCCGTGAGAAGTGTAGGGCTCCAGGGTTAGGGCTAAAACAAACAAAAAAAAGATAATACAGTAATTTAACCAAAACCACGTTGTGAAGCTAAAGTTGCTTTGGTGTTCAAACTGACATTTTAATGGTATTGTAATTCAAAACACTGAATAGCTGCAACACAAATAATATTAGATTAAATTAGCAATGGAAGCTAGCATTAGTTCTTTCTGAACATTTTACAGATATGAAAAGAAACACACAACTATAATTTTTTTTTGTAAATGTCTATCATTTTAAAAGTTCCTAGTTCTGATGAAAGATAGAACTTTTTGGAAATGATTGCAGGTCAGTGGAAGCTCTTTGGATCCTTTTCAAAATAGTTAAACTCAATCTAGTTCTTTAAAGTCAGCATTGTGGTATTTGGATGAATTGGAGCCTCTCGTTTCTCAATTTCTTAAAGAATCTTGGAAATAAGCAACTGGAGTACAGATGGAGGGTAGATGTAGGCCAGACATAAACAACAAGAATGAAGTGGTTTGTTAACAGCTATCTGAAGAGTTCACGGAGAATAATGTTTTTATCAGTTGTGGTTATCAAGTCTGCCAATGAATCCCTCGTTTCTTGATAATCATGTTGAAAAGTACTTAGCTCAGAGTCTATTCCCTTGTATTAAGAGTCTTTGTGCGTATGTAAACCAGTTGAGACCTGGAATAAATCATGCTTTTAGCAATGGTAGCCTTGACACGGAACACAGGAAAATCTTTTGAGCTTAATTCATCCTTGAGTGTCTTAGGTTCCCAATGTGCTGGTTAATGTAGGCAATTAGAGTCTGGTATAGTGCAAGATTATCAAGTACCAATAAAATAGCAATATACACAGCATCCACTACTTAGATTCCTCCAGTTTGCTACAAACAAAAAAGATTACATATACATTTTATAGCTTGTTGATTAGTGCACTGATGGAATAATAAAAGCTCAAAGGTATATAGACAGCTGTAAATATGAGACCTTGAGATAATGAAGTTCAATCCTCAAGGAAACCAGCCAGTATATGTTATAACTTCACTCTAGATGCCTGTATGATGAATGTTTTATATTTAAAGTAATACAAAACATAAATTGGTAGACCTTAATAAAATAACCTTACACATATATAAATACAGAAAATAATACCAAAATAAAGAAATGCATATTCACTATATATCTCAGTACTCATTGGAGGGAAGAGTGTAGTGCAAATGTCCTGTTGATTCTAATGATGTTCACTATCATGGGTTCACTAAATTGGCTTCGATGTTCACTATCATGGGTTCACTAAAGTGGCTTCAGAGCATAGCTGTTCTTCTAGTGTTAATGCAAGCTATGCACGATGATGTAAAAATATCAAGTGTAAGTCTGTGAAATATAGCGGTACTTCACCACTGCAGTAAATGCTGGGATCTGTGAGACCCAAGCATGTAATTACAGATGTACCGCAACATGTCATCTTTTATTAATGCAGCAGAGAGCAAATAAATACCCTGCTGTCCTGTGGCATTGGAATTGAAAACACTCCAGCATGTAATGAAGAGGCAATCAGTTACTTCACCCTGATTATTTAATAAATAAATACATTAAAAAAGTGTGGGGTTCATATAGGCCCCAATAACATCAGGAGAGGCCTGGAAAGAAACACGTCATCTTCTTCCATCCATGGTGTGGGGGAAAGGAGCTTTTCTGAGATAAACCAGATAGGGGCCTGACTAATCACATCCACCCTTCTTTCACCCCATGAGCTGCAAGATGAAGGGTAAATATATATATAACTATACTGGGCCAATGGATGACATTTCTCCAAAGTGATTAACATGTAAGGGCTTTAACCTGTAATACCCCACAATGTAGATACATATTAACAGGCAGTCTTGTGTAAGTTAAGATTTGCATGCCAGAGCACTGTTATTGGTTATAAGAGGACTAAATACACACAACATACAAATACAGTAGGTATATGCAGACAATAGAGGGATAGGGGAGGCTAAAGGGTAAAAGTAGTGAGATACCCTGGGCTTATGTAGCATGCATCCTAGATCAAACCCTCTATTGTCTGCTGTATTACCTATTATTGTAGGCACACAGTCTTTAGCATGTGCTGAAATAAGCTTAGGGTCTAGTGATTGATTTGGGGTATACTACACACAATCTCAGTACTTATTATTATTCTCATCCTTCTCTTTCCCTATATTGTCTGTACCAGGGGAAGACCTGATTCTTGTTTAAACTCTATTTAGGGATATCCGTTTGGATCCCTCTTTAGTATTCTCCCCTCTATATCGGCCAGGTAATTTGAATTCTTTATCACATTATGATAGGTGCGTTTGAGGGTTTTGAGAATACAAATGTCCAAGTTTATTGAAATTTAAATATTACTTTGTAGATTCACCTTGTCGGTCATCTTCTACAATAAGGTCCATATACAGTATTTTCCCACCTTGAATGCTCAATCTGCTCACCTTGAATGCTCAATTTGCTCAGACTTGCAGATTCATTTAAGACTGAACTAGAATTTGGCCAATTTTGGCCGTGTTTCAGAATCTCTGGTCTGAATTTTTTTATTTTATTTGGAAATCGAAAGTGCCGTTCCTGGCATCAGAACAAAATGGACATGTACAGTAGAAAAGGCTATTTTATTTTTGTTTTTAAGTGGTGTCATATGAGCACCAAATCCATTTCCCATGATTTTCAAGTGATCTGCCCAAAAAAGATGATTGATGGTTAGAGAACAGCCACTACATGTGTTGATGATCTTATTCACACATCAAGTTTAGTAACCAATAGAGGGGGGAAAGGAGGAGCAATCTAGATAAATCCCTGCAGGATTTATCCAGATATTTTAACTTCAGCTATTAAGGGAGACCAACCAGCAATGATCCTGTGTGTCTACCCTTGCTATGTCTGTATTAAAGTTGGAGATTGTCTGGGTAATTTATTCTAGTGTGAGAGTTGGTTTAGCTTTATGCTGTATCTGTCCACCAGCTACGGCAGGGAGCACTTGAACAACCTAGAGGGGGAGATAGGGTAATTGAGGCATTTTGTTATTGATCCTAGTGTGTTTCTATGTAACCAATGTACCGTTGTTAAAAGTTCCTTTTTTGTTAATTGTTTTGAGGAAAGCAAATCCTTCTTTTTGAGAATGGGCTTGCCTGAGTCACTGATTCTAGAGTGAAACTAGGTTTAGCAGTTCCTGCTGTATCTAACTTGCAGCTTCTGACAGAGGTCCTTGAAATAACATTGAGTGACAGATTTAAGATTGGCAGGTATTTTGTCATTGAATCAAATGCAAAACTAGCTTAACAATATACAGTTATTAAACTTATTTATTTATTTTTGGTTAACTGTTTAGAGAAAGAAAATCCTATTTTCTTTATTTATTTTTTCTGACTGTGTTCAGTCCAGTGTGTGCTGTTCAAGTGCAGTTTCTGTTTCTTAATGTCAAACACAGTAACACTACAGCAGTAAATCCACCAAGCACCAACCAATTTTGCAACACAATTACCTACTGACGCAACAGACAGGATGTGTAGGAAAAGTTTGATTTTCCTTCGATTTTTTGATAAATCCCCAATTTTCAACTTAAAATGACATTTTTCATTAACACAAGATAGCACAATGAAAAAGATTACAATCATTTTTATAATTTAGATATATAATCTGTTTTTCTCAAGTCAGAAATGGCATTGCAAAAATGGCTGATATTGTGTAGCCATTAGGGCAAGCCATATTGTAGTTATTATTGTATGTCAGCACGGTCAAAGGCTGCATTTTTTCCAAGCCGAACAGTTGACCCAATTTTTTTTTCTGTTGAACAGTTTTGGAAGAATCATTTTTTTATCCTTCACAAGTCTACTAGTCAGTCCAAGATGAACTACTTTTTTGCATCATGGCTTTAATTTTTCCACATATTTATTTGGGAGTAATTCGAGTGATTTGGGTCATTTTTTTTTCATTTTATTTTGCTGTGTCAGAATATAAAGTTTTTTTGTTTAGCCAATTTACAAATGAAGATTCAATAAATATTTTTCAAGACTTAGATACGATTGATAAGCATAATGTTTTTAAAATAATTGTATAACCTAATACGACAACTTGAGACCCTTAATGTTAAATATTAGAGTGAGGGGGAGTAGAGTGATTCATAGGGAATGACGTAGGGCTTATTAGCCACCCAGATTAATTATTTAGGGGGTTAAACCCTTGCATGGCTGACTTTTTTGGCACCTAGAAGACTAGACATCTCCTGGTCCCTCATCAGCATTTGAAGGTGCCAGGAGACTGACCATCTCCTGGCAACCCCATCAACATTTAAAGAGTTACCCTGTCATAGGTTAATCCCTTAGAGAAGCAACAAGATGCTTATTTTATATTTTTGTTATTTACCTTTTACACCACAGCCCATGAGATGAAAATAATAGTAGTGGTCAATCATTAGGCATCTCCCTTGCATTCCAATGTTATATCTTCCATGGGTGGAAAAAGAGAAGAGGCTGTTGGTTGGATCTCTCCTGGTATTATTGGGGTCTCAAAAAGGATTCCAAATGTTTTTATGTATTTCTATATTTTTATTGAGATCATCAGCGCTCTAGTATCTCTAATATTACATGCAGAAGCAGATCTCAGCATGTATTTCTTAATTATTTGTAATTTTCTTATCAGGGCCACAGGGTAGAGTTGAACATTTCTCTGCTCTATCCTGCAATACTGAGATGCATTTTTTAAACTATAATTATGTATTCATCATTGCAGACAGCAATGCAACTGAACTTTCTTAGCAATAATTCACTATCTGCCATGTTTCATGCATTGTATATAGCTTGTACTTATGCTGGGAGGACAGATCCACCAAATGAGCTTAGTTACAATTAGAAGCATTAGTTATTCCATTTAGTGATGTGCTGTTGTTGTTGTTGTTTCTGTGTCGCCAGTTTAAAAAAAAAAAAAAAGAGAGATACTTATTGAGACAAATGATGATGGTTAGGGGACTGCCACTAAATGTTGATTTTATACACAATTCAAATGAGAACTGACAGTAGAGATCACCCTGTACTTCTGTCTATGGTTCTTCACACCTGAGATAACCCTGTACTTAAATAAGCCTGTTTATGTACTTCATTATATGTGTAACAGATAGGGATCTATATCCATTCGACTTATGGCATAAAAGTACAATTTTCCAGAAATTGAAATTTTGCTAAGGATATCCGATGCTTATTCATGTGATGTCGGGAATATTGTCTATGAAAAATATTTGGGAAAACATTCAGACCAACTAAAAAAATTAGAGAAAATGTACCAATCATTGTACTGCAAAATAAATAAATAAAATAAAGATTTTCCCATTGTTTGGTTCACAGATTAAGTGAGAAAAAGTTAACAATAGAGGGAAAAATAAAGAAGAGCAGTAAAGAAATCTATATTTTTATATAATATATTTAATATATGATATATTTATTAAATATATAATATATAAATATATCGTTTTTACAGTTCCTGCTCTTGGAATGAGATTAAAACAGTTGTGGGTTACTCACAATCAATATTTAAATAGAAAAGTAAAAGTGCCCTGCACATGCCATCCTTTTTTTCCCCATAAAGAATAAGACCTGTGGCCATGAAATTTTGAAATATTCGTGGGTATGTAAACTATAAAATGCATTGCCAAATTGGTGTCTTGACACTAAGAGTATTAATGACCTAGATCCCCTGCAAATTTGGCGTATAATTAGTCCCATGTAGTCTTTGTTTGAATTTGGAGGAAGAAATCAGATGTGTCCGTAAAAAGCGTTATACATTTTTCTAATAAGGTAAATGAGATGACAATAATGACTGCATTTTTCTCTTAATTATTTTGCCTTTTGTTCTGACTAAAATTAACCAACTGATTTTGTTTCTCCTCGTTTTATAACATCTATTGTCTGTGTAATCTGCAGATGTCACCTGTCCTTCTTACAGTCACTACGAGAGCTGTGTGAGCGTGTGCCAACCGCGTTGTGCTGCCATTCGATTGAAAAGTGACTGTAATCATTACTGTGTGGAAGGCTGCCAATGTGACCCAGGATATGTACTCAATGGAAAGAGCTGTATTTTACCCCACAATTGCGGATGTTACGCTGATGGCAAATACTATGAGGCAAGAATGGTTACAATTTATCTTACAAACTAAATTAGAGTTTTAACATGAAAGCTCTAATACTAGAAATTATCATGAAGACTTTGAGTAACATTAAAATATTGGTGTTTTAAAGTGCATCTTGAGGACTAAAAATACATCTTATGCATTTTATAGATTTGGCATGAGTACATCATTTTTGTGTAGTTTTCATCAAACAAATCCCCCTGCCCCCCACATCATTCTGCATCCCAAAATAGGACTCTAAAGCAGTGGTTTCCAAATCAGTCCTCATGGCCCACCAGAAAGTTTTGACAATATCTCCATTTGAATACAAAAGAGAAATACATATATTCTGGATTGTTGGTGGGCCATAAGAACTGGTTTGGGAACCACTGCTCTAGAGCATATAACCACTACAAAACTACCTTTTTAATGATTTCATCAGAAGTGGGACATCAGGAGACAAACTGAGATAGGAAACCCAACATCTCAATACTTCATACTAAAGCATTCCCTTTGCTTATTTATATATTCTCTGGAGTACAAAGGTTCATGTTTCTTAATTCTAGTTAAATTTCTTTTTTTTTTGTACGTTTTTTTTTTGTTCGTATTTTTAATGAAAAGCCTGAACATAGATATCTTGAGAGTTTAACAAATAGATTTATCCACACAAGTACGATTTTTCTTATGTGAAATAATCAACCTATAAATATAATGATCAATATGCAATCTATTAACTTAAATGATGTCATGTTAAAAGTTATTTTTCACCTCTGATAATTTATGCAGGAATGCTTCCACTTTCAGGAATCTGAGTTTACAAATATGCCATATTTCAAATTATAAAAAATATATTTGTTTATTTGTTTATTTGTTTAAGACTGTACACCATATAGTATGTGGTTACCATCGTTATGTCTGCATGCAGTGTTTGTAAACTTATGTCTGTCAATCTTGTTCATTGCTGCCATTGAGACTGGATTTTTGCTTTGTCTTCTCTTTCTGTCGATTGATCGGAAAATCTTCTTTCTAGCTTCCTTCTGTCTTTTTAATTTCTCCTCTTTTTCCTTCTCCTTCTACTGCAAGAATTCCACGTGTTGCTGCTTGTGCTTTGTCTTTGGTTTTGTTTTCTTGTAGTTGTTCACTGTACTCATGGCTGACGGAAGTTCTGATATCTTTCTCTCATGTGGCTTGCATATCACAGCTGGCCATACACGGTCTCTGGTCTTCTTCTCCATAAATTTTGGCTTAGCCTTAAATGGTAAGGCTCTTTGTAAAGCTTTGGGGATTTTAATTGGGTTAAAGTGTTTTACTTGTCGTACGATGGGCTTTTAAAGAGAATCCTTTTGTGGCTTCTGGCGGATACCAAGCTCCAAGATAAAGGAGGTATTCTTGTAGATTTTGCAGGGATATCCTATTAACTTTAATTTTTTCACTACAGTCTCAGATTTGTCCAGATCTAGAAAAACTCCTGTAGCTGCTATCTGGAAATCTGCCTTAGTGCCGCTAACAGACTGAACAGCCAGCCAGCCAGTTCCTTGTGGAGTGATTGGACCCCATATTGTGGAGCCACAGTGCATATGCTCTGGAGTATATTTCAGAAGCCTGTGTCACCCATTATGATCTTCAATGTGATAAAGCTGGATGGTCTGGAAACGCCTCCAGCCCAGTGAGAAGACTAGTCCTCTTGTGCCAGCGATGCTTTTTCAAGTGCATCTGGATGTATCCAACGTTTCCCTCACTGTTGCCCAGCCTACTGAGGATCATTGGGTAGTGGGGGTCAAAGTTAATCACAAACTCGCAAGGAACACATTCGATTTCAAGTCGGAGGTACACGCCTGGCCGGTATCCCTCATAATGCACACCGATTTCATCTTCCTGGTCTTCAAATTCTACATGGTTCAACTCTGCCTGCTTCTGCATCTCTCCCTTGAGTTCATCAAAGTATGTGGCATCATCATCCCCACCGTCATACTGCATATCAAATCTGTCTTTCAGCTTTCGGTTCTTATCCAGACGCTTCTTGTTCTCATCTTCATCTGCTGGTACTTCCACCCCTTTACCTTCATTCTCATCTTCGTTTTTGTCTTCTTTTTCTTATTCAGGCTTGCCTTTGTGCACCTCCCTCTGTCTGTTAATCTTTCAAATCTCCATAAATCTCCTCATCTTCTTGTAGCAATTTCCGGTGACAAAGCAATCTCTGATGCAGTCCATGACCGGTAAAATACACCGTCCCTGGTTACCCTATACCGCATTGAGGCATAACAGCTTGTTGGTGCAGTAATGCGTTTCGCAGGCTAAAGAGCCTATATGCTGGTATTGTATGTAAAATTAGCTAAAGTAAACATGCTTAGGTATCCAAGCTACTGATATGTCTTCATCTTAACAGGCTAAATAGGCAAATCTAGGTAGAGATTTAAGTAAAATAGGCATAAGTTTGCCATACAATTACAGAGGCTATCTAGTGCCTATAGTTAGCAGATAATATAGTGAGTTACATAAAATGCAATTAACAAAAGAAGCTCAAACTTAATGGATCCTACTTTTGACTTAATGATGACAACAGTATTCAGCTCTGTGTTTCATTGACCTAATAAAACTGATAAGACTGAGTCTCCAGTAAAATATATATTTTTTAATTTGTGGACAAAAAGACTTTAATCTTTCTCACTATTAAGCTTAAAAAAAGTATAATCTATTTTCAAACATCGGAAGCATAGCAAGCACCTCACACCCCCATATTATATAGATTATAAAGTATCCCATTCACTACATGGCCAAACAAAAATTGCGTCCATATTCCTATTCCTTATGTTACTTGTCCTTGCAAATAATGTGAGTCTAACCCTGGTCCCCCAGCTAATTCTAGTCCTAATCTCCCCACTAAAAAATACCTCTCTTTTGTGCACTGCAACATCAGTAACTTGCTCCCTAAACTGGATGCACTACAAGCCTGGTGTTCCCATTACAAACCAAAAATCATTGTGCTCTCAGAATCATGGTTAACAACTAAAAGAGAGGAGGAGGCATTGTTATTTATGTTGACAAGTCCATACAATTTACTCCTTTAAAAAACTATAACTCCTCTTCTGCCTTTGATTTCCCTTTCTTGCACAGTTGAGATCCTTTTCAGTAAAACTATCATTGTTGCTGGAATCTACCGCCCACCTAGCTCTCCGGTGCACTCCCTTTCTGACATAGCCCAACTACTTAGTGAAACTGTAGCTCAAAACCAAAAAAAGTTAACTATTGGTTTTGGGAGATTTTGATATTGATTGGCTGAATCCTAAAAATAATAGATAGTGTATGCTGTTTAAGACTTTGCAACTAACGCAATTAATTTTCTCCCTAACTCGTATTAATATCAAAAGCCAGAACCATACCTTGCTAGATTGGATTCTATCCAGTTGTCCTGACAGAATCCAGGAGGCGGGCATTCTCCCTAACAGTTTCAGTGACCACTGTCTAGTGTACTGTATATGCAAAATAAAGACCACTAAATCCCCTCTCAAGATTATAATCACCAGGTCTTTAAAAAATTTAATCTTGAATCCTTTTTTAACGAGCTCAAGAACATACAATGGCACAGATTAAGTCTAATACCAGATCTAAACTCTGCAATTGCATTTTCTTCAGTCTGAGCTCTTGCGTGTTTGGAATTTGCATGCCTCTCTGTGTAAAGTGCGAATAAAAGGGACACACCTGCCCTGGATTACAGCTGACGTCATTTAAATGTACCAGTTTAGAGATTCACTGCAGTCAAAGTTCAAGCATACTGGCTCCATGAACGATCACTGTACCTATAGACAATGGTAAAATGCATGCATAAAACAAACAAAAATGGTAAAGGCCCAATATTTCAGTGAAAATTTGAACAAAAAACTATCAAACCCAAGAAACTTTTGGAAAATCATAAATTGCATACAAAGCCCCGCAATCCACTCCCAACCCTCCACAACCAAATATTGCAACACCCCCTAGATGTAGCAAATGCCTTTAATAATTATTTTGTTGGATGTGCACCACCCTGGTTGCTAAGATAACAAATCATTTTCATACCAAAAATAAAGATCAGACCCTGCAAAATCTTTAGAATCCTCATATAAATTACATTTTGAAATTAAATGTTGGACCTGTGCCTGTTAGTGTCGTTAATAAACATCTTAATAATTTAAAATGGAAAAACCAGTGTGGACCACAGCAAATCCCAGCAATGTTGCTAAAGCTCAGTGCACTAGCAATTGCTAAACCTATCACTCCCCTTATCAATGAATCCCTGGTGTTAGGATACATACCCAAACTTTGGAAGACTGCAAAAGTTGTACCTATCCATAAAAGTGGTGACAATACTTTGGTATCTATCACCCTAAATCATTGCTCCCAGTATTGTCAAAAATCTTGGAAAAATGCGTCCACGTGCAACTATGTAAATATTATCAACAATCAAATTATCTGACCACTGATAAATCAGGCTTACGTCCAAATCACTTAACTTCGACTGCCCTCTTAAAGGTTTGCAATGACATCCAAATTGGCATGGAACAAGGAGACTTAACTGGAGATATTTTACTTGATTTTGCCAAGGCCTTTTACACAGTAAACTATGGCATTCTTTTGCAAAAACGTAAAAACTCAGGCATTGGTGATCGTCCGCTAGCCTGCTTTCGATCATATGTTTCAGACCGATTGCAATATGTGACCATTTCTGATAGCGCTTCCCTCCCTCTTCCAGTCACGTGTGGTGTTCCCCAAGGCACCATACTTGGCCCCTTGTTATTCACATTGTTTATAAATTATCTGCTTAACGTCTGCAAATCCGCCACTGTAACCATGTATGCAGACGACACTGTAATCTACGCCAGTAAACCCAATCTACCGCATATAATAACAAACTCTTCCTAAACACTGACAAAACTGTTACAATGATCTTTGGAACTGTACCTGAATTACGTAAACTACAAAATCAACAACTGTGTATTAGAACAAATTTAAATAGCACACTGACAGCAGTCTGCTCTTTTAAATATCTAGGTATGTTGCTCGACCCCAATCTATCCTTTGGCCTTTACACTGAAAAAATCTCTTCAAAACTTTACCCAAAACTAGGTGCCCTGTACAGAAACAAATCCTGCCTAAGCCCTACAGTAAGGAAATAAGTGCAACAAATGCTAATGCCGGTCATCGGTTATAAGGATGTAGCAAACCCACCTTAAAACTTCATACATTATATCATTAATTCTGCCGCTTTGTACTAGAATGTGATTACTTTACCCACATGTTAAAAGAGCTAAACTGGCTATCACTGGAATCCCGACGCACTCTCCATCTTTCCAGCCTTGTGCATAAGAGCATTTCTGGGAAGCTCCCACCCTACCTGAGAAGAATGCTCTCCCCAGCTGTTCCTATAACCTCCGATCCAGTACTAGCACGATATTTAGCATACCACAATACAAAAATAAAGTGACTAGATCCTCATTTTCCTACAGAGCACTGCAATTACGGAATAACCTCAGGGACACAGTCAAATCTTCATTCAATCTAAAATCTTTTAAGAGATCTATGGCAATATACTGTTGTGTCATTCTCGGGTCAGAGATGATGCAAGGACACTCCAGACACAGGTCGTTAGAAGAACAAAGACTGTTTATTATTTGCAGCTGCAAAGTCCCAGTACCTTTATCGTAGACAACATGATGAACTGGGCCACAAGCAGCCAATTAACAAAGAATATATACTGTAAATGATGTAGTCCATACATATACAAAGAAGACAAAAGTTACTCTCTTACATATGTTAACTAACAGTGGGCATTCCTGACATTTCACGCATGATGATTACACAGTAGTATTAGCCATGTGAGTGCTGAACTTTTCTTGAACGTCCTGTAGCTTCTACCACAATACCTCAGCACAGAATACACCTGTCATTATTGAATACATTTATTACATGTTATGTATTAAATTTATACAGGTAGTTCCCGACTTTACAAACTAATTGGTTCCGAAACCTATTTCATAAAGTGAGAGTTCATAAAGTGAGAACTAATTTCCCATAGACTGCAATGTAATAAGCTTAGTTCCATTCCTGACCAAGAAATGTTACTATAGAAAACCTAAATTAATAAGTACAAATACAAAATATAGGTATAACAAATACATATATGTTGTAGGAACATTAAAGAAATACATACCATATTGAATTCTTCATCAAATCATCCTCAATTATCATCGTCCTCAATGAAGAGACATGTTGCATTTGATGAATAGGGCACCGCACAGTCCACCCTCAGTTGTTTGGTATGTTGAAGGCTGCACCTCACTTGTTTCTGGACAGTTTGAGACAGAACTAGTCACAGCAGCTTTCTGTAGACAAGCTGTGATAGTGGTTTGCTTCCAACACATTATTTTCACTGTACATTTCCTTATAGCAGGCATAGGCATTTCTTAGATCTCTAGCAACTTTGGTACTTCTCTCAAAGTTAGACTCTTGTGACTCAAATATATTAATTGCCTTTTCTATGTGCTGAAATGTTTCCTCAAGGCCTTTCAAAGTGAAAGAATGAACAGGAGTTTCAGGTGCAGTAACATCTTCTACCTCTTCAACTTCCTCTTGTTCTTCCATATCTAAGAGGTCTCCATTTGTAAATTCTTCCATGTGTGCTTCAAGAAGGTCATTCATCTCAGTTGCAGAGACGTCCAGGTCCAATCTGTTGGCAAGAGTAACGATTGCTTCTGTGTTCTGCTGTACAATTCCAGCTGGTTCTTCAAACCCTTCAACATTAGTACCATTCCAATGAGGGCCAAACTTTTTCCAAACACCTTTCATGATTGTCTCTGAAATTTCGCTCCAGGCATATGCTGTAATTTTTATTGCATCTAAAATGTTAAATGATTTTCTCCAAAAATCTTTAAGACTTGGACCTGTCTCGTTATCTGTTGCTTTAATCAACATTTAAAATGTCTGCCGAAGGTGCAGTGCTTTAAATGTGGTGATAACACCTTGGTCCATTGGTTGCAAAATAGAAGTTGTATTTGGTGGCAAGAATATGATTTTGACATTATGGTGATAATGTTGAAGAGAGGATGGATGACCGGGTGCATTATCTACAAGCAGAATAACTTGAAAAGGTATTGTTTTATCTTCACAATATTGTTTCACTTCAGGTACAAAATAATGTGCGAACCAACCTATAACAGCGAAGCAGTAACCCAAACCTTTTTATTGGCTTTCCATATGACTGGCAGTGTGCTTTTCACAATTCCTTTAATCACATCATCATGCGTTTTAACTTACAGTCTCCAGCTGCATTCCCACCAAGCAATAAAGTTAGTCGATCTTTCACTGGTTTACAACTGGGCATGGATGATTCTTCTTTTGCAATGTAGCTGCTTGATGGCATGTGCTTCCAAAAGAGACCGGTTTCATCAAATTTAAAAAACTGTGATGGCGAGTAATTTCCCTCTTCCAATATTTCGGCCAACTTAGCAGGAAATAATTTAGCTGCTTCTGTATCAGCACTTGCAGATTCTCCAAGGATTATGTCGTGCCAACCAGCTCTTTTTTTGTAACGATCAAACCAACCACTGCTTGCAGAGAATGTTTCTTCAACGTTGCCTCCTTTTCTTTGTTTCAGCATCTCAAAAAGTGATAAAGCTTTAGCACAAATGGTAGCATAAGTAACAGGCATATGGAGCCGTCCAGTTTGATCACTTATCCATGATGTTAAATGTTTTTCCATATGAGGAATAAGGCTTTCATTTTCCTTTGTTCATATCCAAGTAGAACGCAGGGATTGCGCATTTTTTACTTCCTTTAAATATTTTTCTCTGTCTTTCAAAATTGTACTCACAGTTGATTTACTTATTGAATATTTGGTACCTAATTCTTTAGTGGTATTTCCAGCATCATGGTCTGTTATAATGTTCAATTTTGTTTCTAATGTTATGGCTTTTTGTCTTTTTATATTTCCATTACAAGCACCGACTGTAACATCCTTTTCTTTTTGGTGGCATTATGAGTCCTCCTTCTTCTTTCTCAACTCTCCTTTATCAATTTCCTTTTCCTTCTTTAATTTCACACCTCTCTCAAGTTATCCTCCTCCTCTCTTACTTTCAGGCTTGCATCTCTCCTTTATCACTTTTTTTGCTCCTTTTTTTTTTTTACAGCTCTCAATCTCTTCTCCTTCTTTTTTTACTTTAAGGCTTGCACCTCATTACCTCCTTTTATTTTTAGAGCTTTCAATCTCTACTCCTTTTTTTTCTTTTTCTCCTTTTACAGTATTTTTTAGAGCTTTCAAGCTCTACTCCTTCTTCCCTTTCTTCTGACTCTTCAGCCTTCCTGCTGCTCCTTGCTATACTACCTGCCAAAATATGGTACAATGTCACGCACACACACACTTCATATGAAATAGACTGCTAAAATTACAAACACTACCTAACTTACATTTTACTACTTATATTTGTCTGTCTACAGCTGGAGTTCCCAATTCATTTTTCCCTTTGGAACCCTTTGACATAGTGTAACAACATTGTGGTAAAAAAATGAAAAATTGTGCCTTTTTTTTTGTATGTGCCTGTGTGTGTCAAGGTGTGCATATCCATGCTTGTATGTGCCAGTGTGTGTATCTGTGTGTGTGTATATCTGACACACAGATACACACATGTACACGCACACACACACACACGCACACACACACTGGTAAATAGTGGCACACAGATACACACATCTTGACACACAGTGTGTATCTGTGTGTGTGTATCTGTGTGTCAAGTTGTCTGTATCTGTGTGTCAAAGTGTGTGTATCTGTGTTTCAAAGTGTGTGTATCTGTGTTTGTATGTATCAGTGTGTATGAATCTGACACACAGATGCACACACTGGCAGATAGTGGCACACAGATATACACACTGACACAGATACACACACCTTGACACACAGTGTGTATCTGTGTGTGTGTATGTATGTATCTATCTGTCTGTCAAGGTGTGTGTATCTGTGTTTCATAGTGTGTGTATCTGTGTTTGTATGTGCCGGTGTGTGTCAAGGTGTGTATATCTGTGTTTGTATGCACCACTGTGTGTATCTCTGTGTCAGTGTGCCTCTGTGTTTGGGCGTGTGTGTGTGTATATGTATCTGACACACAGATCTACACACACACACTGGCACATAGTGGCACACAGATACACACTGACACACACCTTGACACACAGATACACACACTCAGATACACACTGACACAGGCATCTTGACATAGTGGCACACAAATACACACACACACTTGCACCCACAGATGCACACTGGCACATACACACACTGACACACTCATATACACACACACACTGACACACACAGGCACATACAAACACACTGATACTCTTTGACAGACACACATACACTCTCACTGACAAACACACATACTCTTTGACAGACACACATACACTCTCACTGACAAACACACACACTCTTTGTCAGACACACATGCCCTCTCACTGACAAACACACATACTCTTTGACAGACACACATACACTCTCACTAACAAACACACATACTCTTTGACAGACACATATGCACTCTCACTGACAAACACACATACTCCTTTACAGACACTCATACATTTTTTTACATTTTACTCCACCCAGCCCCCCTACCTTTAGGAGTGCTGGCATGGAGTCCCAGGGGTCCAGTGGGGCTGCTGAGTGGCTGGCATGTAGAAGCAGTGATCTCCCTCGCGCACATCTTAGTGATGCCGGAGTGACCTCATATTCCGGCTCTAGCATCACTGCTGCACTGCTGGAGCTGAGCAGGGAGATCAATGCCCACTGTTCCCTCGCCGCCCGCAGCCATTTTATTAAAATGTTTTTTTGCCGAACCCCAATTAGTGTTCCGCAGAACCACCAATTGGGAAACGCTGGTCTACTGAAAGGGGGGAAAAGGGTGGCTATATGGTTGTTTTACACTATAGGGTCAGGAATACATGTTTGTGTTCCTGACCCTATGTGTTCCTTTAATTCTAGTTCCAATCGGGACAGCACATATCCAAAATTCTTTTGCAGCACTCGGGACATGGAATTGATGCCTTGACAACATTTTGCGTAGCACAAGCATTTTTGATGTACAGGTAGTCACACTATGCAAATTTGGGGATAGTTCCCCAATATGGCACACAATGAAATACTTATGGAAAGGTACAAAGACTTAGCTGAATCCCTGGCAGTAAAAAGAATACTGCTTTATATGTGTTATTTGTGACCTTAAATTATAGAGAATGATTCAATAGTTGTCAGAATGCCTAGAAGCAATAAACACTAATGAGCACCGGACATGCTGAGATAAATGCTTCCAAAACTGCAGTATAGGAGAAAAAAATATCTAGAAGTCAGGGGTAATGTAATTAGGGAAAATGCAAGAAGTCAAAAGCACACTCACATTAATCTCAGGCAGGCACACACACACACACACAAACCATTTTTACACTTACCTTTCACTCCTGTTCACTCTCCCGGCCACAAATTAGTTTTCCAGTGCCCTAAAGCACATCCACGGATCGCTGAAACAAAAAAATGGTGGCAAAAATAAAATGGCGCCCGCATCCGGATAGCGGGAGTTCGTAAACCGGAAATGCCTGTATATGTGTGTGTATATATATATATATATATATATATATATATATATATATATACACACAATAATCAATAAGGGTGCACTCCTGGACATGAAAAAAGTGTAACTGGTTTATTGTGCAAATATATTTGCACAATAACCTCCCCCCCCCCCTCCCAGATGTCCTGTGGCTGTCCAATTACAGACTTTCCAATGCACAAACAGGGAGATGAATGAGCATTATAAGTGCTTTCCCATACTATGTTCAGTCAGTCTGCTCTGGCTTAAGCCAACCATCAGAGCTCTCTGAAAAACCCTTTTAAGGTTTTAAAACCTTCCCTATGCTGTGAGTGGGGGCATAGAGGAGTATTAAACGTTACTTGTACTAACGTGGTGGTCATATGCTTACAGTTAACCCTGACTCCTGGAGCGACCTAAATGGCTCGACCATTGGCTATTTTGATTGCTTCAGGATTAGGGCATATGGCAGCTAAGAATTCAGTTCTTCAGCTTTATTGCTGATTGGCCCAAATTCTGACAAATCTCAATTCAACTGAAACTGAATATCCAAGTCTAATATTAACTAGGTGAGTTGAAAACATATGTAACTAATATTTGCCTGTCTATTTATTAACTTATAAGTCACAATTAAATATAGTTTGTAGCGGATCCAGGGTAACTCGACCGGTTACTTTCGGCCAGTCAGGAACCATTTACAGTATCAAGAGACCCATTTCTTCCCCCCCCATAACCAGGCGACACACAGTCCTGGAGGTACAACATGATTGTATTATGCCACACTCGGCATTTATGCATATCCCCATGCAAGGGATCTCCAACACAACCATACAGGGTCACAACCCAGGATCCTCCCCCTCCCTGGGTTACTATCACGGGAAAGGGACTTTGTTCGCTTTGTCCCCAAAGCCCATCACCCAAACACAGGGTTTCCCACACCAGACGACAGGGGGTCTTCTTCCCTGGAGCCTCTGTGCCTGGGAGTCAAAGCACGGGAAAAAGGGATCGTCCCTTTGTCTCCCAGACACTAGCCAGTGCCCCAAAAATGCTCACCCCTCATGATGGCCCCTGTCACGAACCATCTCCATTCGCTGGGTCCCTGTGTGGGAACCAGGCAAGGGAAGCATCTCCTTTCAGGATACGAATGCTCCCCCTGGGTCCGTTCGACAATACGAAATGAACACTCATTACTTACTTCCCTTGCAGTTTCACACTTATGTTGTGAGTGCGAACGTTCTAATTATTTGGTGCAAACATTTTAATCGGGCAACAGGGTGGTCCTCGTTTGGGGATGGCGTTCGTCTATGCGAAATGGCGGCCACCCAGGGGAAGCACGCGTCTATGGTTTCTCTTGTGGTTTTAGCACCAGGTCAAGGTGAGAACATTCTAATTGACGTTCTAACTATGGTTCTTAATGGGCTATTGGGGTGGACTCCGTTTGGGAGGCGAATGGCTTCCCTTCGTGGAGGCACTCCTGAACGGGGAGTGGGCACAAAACACGAAAATACAGAGGAAACCTATGAAAAGAAAAGGGAGATCCATGAGCAGGCAGCTGTTCTGCCACATAGTTTACCCCTTCAAATCATTTGGTATGTTGTATAAATTAAATGGTAAAAATTCCTGTAAAATCAATTTATTCCAGTGTGTAAATACTTGAGATTGTGGAAATATCCAAGGGTGGTGAATACTTACATGAAGCACAGTCTTTCAAATGTAATAGCAGGATATTTTTTAAAGAATCCAGATGACCCACTATAACCAAAATCATGTCATTTATGTGATGTTTTGCCTTATGGTGTTTTCTTCTTGTGTTTGTATCCTCAGCCTAAGCAGCTGTTCTGGAATAGTGACTGTACCAGACGCTGTCGCTGTTTTGGCCGAAACCTCATCCAGTGTGACCCACGGCACTGCAAATCAGATGAGGAGTGTGCTCTGAGAAATGGAGTAAGAGGCTGCTTCAGCAAAAAGAGCTCTTACTGTATTGCTGCAGGAGGAGGTGTCTTTCGAACTTTTGATGGAGCTTTTCTCCGCTTTCCAGCGAACTGCGCATTTGTATTGTCCACAATTTGCCAGAAACTTCCAGATATTTCCTTCCAACTCATCATTAACTTTGATAAGTGGTCCTCTCCAAATTTGACTGTTATCTCACCTGTTTACTTTTACATTAACGAAGAACAAATACTCATTAATGACCGCAACACTGTGAAGGTAAGATCGATTTCCTATATGTACAATCAGTGGTATTTCTCATATACAGTCACATGACCCATGGCTGTTGCAGATTAGAAAATTTACAGATTCTGTCAGTTAATTGCCGTAGATGTTCATATCAGATTGTCATTATTGACATATAGCATTTCTCAAATATAAGCTAAGACTCAGTCATATATCTACCTTAAAAAGGGGTGTCACTTGTTTACAAATGATCAAAAATGTATTTGTTTTGTTTACACAAAAATTAAACTGCTATGATTATTATTTTCAAATATATTTATGATTTTAAAATGCAAAACCATCAGATTTTTTATCAAATGATTACGCTTGAGACTACTGTACTTTCATCAGCTTATTTTGTATTCTTCCTTTCTTACAAATGCTATAATAATCTAATTTTAAAATAATATTAAACCAAATCTCATAGATAATCTAGGGACTGTCTATAGACCAGGGGAGTGTGCCTTCCCTCACTGAATTGAGGATCAACCAGATAAAAAGAAGGATGCCCATAAGTAGTGAAGGAGAACCTGAGAATATTTTTACAGCAATGCTTTTAGTTTTACCTAATTTATACCAATCTTTAATACTGCAAGATAAAACACAAAAAATGCATAAAATACTTGAAATTTTAATTTCATGTCTGATTTTTGCCTTCCCTCCCACGGCCACAAGAGAGTAGAATTGGCCACAATTGGTTAGGGGGCCAGTTTATTACATTGGGGAGGGGCTGCAGTGCATTAATTTGAGGGAAGGAGGGGGATGGTATTAATTTGGGGGAGGGAAAGGGCAGTGTATTACATTTGGGTAGCTTTTTACCACACATGAAAGGGGCAGCTTTTTACCACACATGCACAATAGCCTCCCAATGGTTTCCTATGGGAAAACATTGGATTGGCTGAGATCATCAAATTTGAAGATCTCAGCCAAAGTGAAGAACACACTCATAGGAGTTCAAAATCAACAAGATAATGTATTTTTTTTATTTTAAAGCTGTGTAACAGCATACATTCACCATTTCAGTCCCATTACCAAACTTTTCTTAATATGTCAAGATAGTTAGATTGAAACATTGGTTATATGCAAATGCACGTGTACTTAAAATAAATTTGCTCTTTTGTTTAATTTGAAGCCCTGAGAGAGTGAGGACGTCAAGTGTCAGTTGAGCAACTTTTTTATACTGTACTTTTCTAAATAAACCTATGAAAACTGAAGCTTTAGTTTTTTTGCGGCCCACATAAACGTAAGCCTTGTTTATTTGGCCCGTGTTAGCCTTTGAGTTTCTCATGCTTGATCTAGAGGCTATTGTGCATGTGTGGTAAATTGCTGCCCCTTCCCTCCCCCAAAATTAATACACTGCCCCCTCCCTCAAATTACTGCACTGCAACCCCTCCCCAATTTAATATACTGGCCCCCCTACCCAATTGTGGCCAATTCTGGTCTCTTGTGTCCGTGAGAGGAAGGCAAAAATCAGACAGAAAATATCTTGCAGCCACAGCACAAAGCAGCCCATGGGCCTCAAGTTTGACATGTTTGTTCTAGATATTCTTTATTGAATTGTAACCACTCATATACAAAATAAAATCTCTGATATGGCAAAGAAGATCCATAAAACATTTACACTGGTGTATGTGTAACATGCTTCTTGAATTAACCACTTTCAATCAACCATTCAACCATGTGACATATTCCTCACAAGTTGTTTCAGTTGAATCTGGCATCAACACTACATTAGTGGAAAAAAGAAAAGCCAACAGAACAGCTGAAGATTTTTATTTAGATGAAATCTTGAAGTAGTCTGCCCAATGACTAGCTTTGCTGAACTTTGTCAAGAAACAAAAACAAATTTGCCATAGCATGACTTGTTACCTTCTTGGATGCTATTACCTATCTGACTTTACAATATGAGCACTGCAGCAAAGAAAAAAATTGTTGTCATTTTAGTGCTCTATTTCTTTTGTGATTGTCCCTTTAGTAAGCCTAAGAAGCTGGGCCTGGTTTACAAAAGGAGTTGAAATATTCAATAGAGTGGGACCTCGGTTTACGAATTTAATGCGTTCTCCGGGACGTTTCTTATTGCGAAACATTTGTAAACCGAAACGCGGTTTCCCATAGGAATGCACTGAAAACCAATTAAATCGTTCTTGAGGTCAGACAAAAGTCAAAATGAGCTGGCATGGAAACCAACCCACAGTGCTGAACACACGATAAAAGGCATGCAAACGACGAAGCTCAGCTCCCTACCTTTCCACAGCTTGAGAAATGCACCAAAAAGTCCCAAAACAACTGAAAACTATTTCCAGAATGGCTCCAAAACTCGATGCAAGAGCCGCTCCAACACCTCCACACTCGATGCCACGTGCTACCCACAGGCTCCAGCATGCTATAAACCTCCCAGGTGCAATGCATCCTGGGAAAACTCCCTTTGTATTGAAAAAATAATTTGTAAACCGGAAATTATGTTAACCGAGGCGTTTATAAACCGAGGTCCCACTGTATCTTTGTTTTGAACCTCAGTGTACATCATAACAAGTGCAAATCTCCAAAACCATTCCAACATGTTTTAGCCTTGCTTTAGAACATACCTCAACAATAATATTTGCTTACCTCTTTTTGGGATTAATGGAGCTATATACTAATATACATATGGATCTTTACTGAATGTGTAAAAACAATGAGGCTGCATATGGGGACATTTCGGACTGCAAAATGTGGACACTGTTTAACAAGGTCCAGAACAAACGCTGCCAGATGACCTAAATCCGGACCTGAATGCTTCAAATTCAGGCCTGGATGCTTTAAATAAACTGTCCACTGACAACTTGTCTGACAACCCATAAAGTTCCACCACAGCTAATCTGCCCATTCCTGGCCATGTGATCATGATGACATCGCGATTACATGGCCTGAATAGCAGTTTTGAGCACTGCCTGCAGGGGGAAAAAATAGGATGCATTTGCCGGTCTTAGGTTAAAGGTGACTGGTGTATTTATTGAAAAAAATCAATCAATAATTCATCATTTCTGCGTACAAAACAATCAATGTTTGGACCCTTTAACCTCCCTGGCGGTATTCCCGAGCATGACTCGGGGTTAATTTTCGCTGCCAGAAGCGGTAACCCCGAGTCACGCTCGGGGTAGATAACAGAGCCCCCGGAGGTAAGATGTACTTACCTCCGCCGCGATCCGCTTCGGGAGGACTGCCTCACAGCCCAGGCAGCCCTCCCACGGCAAATCAGGCCCCCGGGGGCCATGTGATCGCTCTCAAAGAGCGATCACATGGCCCCCTATAGCTGGCTGTGGATCTGCCAGCAGGGGGACTGTTTGAAATATCAGACAGTCCCCCTGCTGGTGGGAAGTATAAAAAAAATATATTAGACATGTGTAAAAATAAATTAAATATATTTTTATATATATATATAATATGTATATATATTATATATATATATAATATATATACATATTATATATATGTAACGTCATACAAAGTGTATTTTAATATTAATATAAGTATATATATTAATATTAAAATACACTTAGAATGACGTTACATATATATAATATGTATATATATTATATATATATAATAGATGGACATATATATATTATATATAAATACGTATAATTAAAATAATAAATAAATAAAATAATAAAATAAATAAATAAAATATTGAAACAAAATTTAATATAAATTATATATGCATATGTAATTTCATTTTAACTGTATTTTGTTATTAATATATATATATCGGTAACAAAATACACTTAGAATGACATTCTATATATATATCTATATATAAAATACAAATAACCGCAAATATATATATATATATAGATAAATACATATAATTACATAAAAGATTACATTAGTATACACGTAGAATTTAAATAACTATAAATGCATATATATTAAAATTCTACATGTATATTTAAATAATCTTTTAACGTAATTATGTGATTTGATTAATTAAAATTTGATTGACATGCCTGACAACACAGGGAGAAAGTGCAGAGAATTTAATTCGCAAGCACTATATTTGACCCTGTAACTCTCCAAGACACCATAAAACCTGTACATAGGGGGTACTGTTTTACTCGGGAGACTTCGCTGAACTCAAATATTCATGTTTCAAACTGGTAAATTGTATTACAACGATGATATTTTAAGTAAAAGTGACGTTTTTTGCATTTTTTTACAAGCGAACTGCACTTTTATGGTCTATATTATTGTTGTAATATGTTTTACTGTTTTAAAACACTAATATTTGTGTTTAGTGAAGTCTCCCGAGAATAACAGTACCCCCCATGTACAGGTTTTATGGTGTTTTGGAAAGTTAGAGAGTCACATATAAGGCTTGCATTTCATTTTTTTCACATTGAAATTTGCCAGATTGGTTATGTTGCCTTTGAGAGCGTATGGTAGCCCAGGAATGAGAATTACCCCCATGATGGCATACCATTTGCAAAAGTAGACAACCCGAGGTATTGTAAGTGGGGTATGTCCAGTCTTTCTTAGTAGCCACTTAGTCACAAACACTGGCCAAATATTCGTTTTTTGCTTTTTTCACACAAAAACAAATATGAACGCTAACTTCGGCCAGTGTTTGTGACTAAGTGGCTACTAAAAAAGACTAAACATACCCCACTTTCAATACCTTGGCTTGTCTACTTTTTCAAATGCTATGCCATTATGGGGGTAATTCTCATTCCTGGGCTACCACACCGTCTCAAAGGTAACATTACCAATCTGGCAAATTTCAATTTGAAAATGGAATGTTCTATATTTGACCCTGTAACTTTCCAAAACAACATAAAACCTGTTAATGGGGGGTACTGTTGTACTCGTGAGACATCGCTGATTACAAATATGTGCATTTTTTTGCAGTAAAACCTAACAGTATTATGACATTCACAGTTAAAATGTCAGACGGAAATGCAAATTTAAAAAAAAATCTTATTTTCTTACATTTTTTTTACTTTTATTCATAATAAATGATGTTCCATATATGAATAGTTAATGATAGATTAAAGCCCTGTTTCTCCTGAACAAAATGATATATAATAAGTGTGGGTGCATATAATTTGAAAGAGGGGAACTACGGGTGAACAGACATATAGCGCAAATTCCAGTTTTTGTTTACGTTTTGTTTTGATCAGAACGTGCACTATTGACTCCGTCCTGAAGGGGTTAACTTCTCCTTGCGATCCAGCGATGTCCCCGCGCTGTGATTGCCGGTGAGAGCCCCGGCGGATGCCTCCATCTGACTTCCTGGTTCCGTCTCTGTGAGCCACAGAGGCTCATGGGGGCGGAACTGGGCGGGTAATTCAAATGCAAAAAAATGGTACCGCTTTTGGTACAAAATTCCTGGCATAATCATACCGCCAGGGAGGTTAAGGGTCTTTTTTTTTAAGATCACATATAAAGTGTAAATGTGGCACCATATAAGAAATAAACCATAAAAACATACCAATAGCATGTGAAGACAGCTTGAGGACTGATTACACCCGGAAGTGAACTGAATCCCATGTGACGTGATAGCCTGACTCAACATGGTTGCTAGGAGATTACACAACAAACCTTTGTGTCAGAGGATTGTGAAAGGTAAGTGAAAAAAGGCATAGGATTGGTATAATCCGAGAAATCATATACTATGCATATACGCTGAATAGTGTGTATAATCCTTAACGTACGGATGGAGAGACCTCCAGCAATCTGACAGTCTCATATCTTTCAAAGTTTTACGAATAAAACGTATATGAAATTGAGAAATGCAGCTATGGTCAGAGGAAGAATCAAGTAGCGGGTCAAACTGAGCATTAAAGTCCCCCTCCACAATCAGGTTTCCCTCCGCAAAACTCTCCAATTTAACCAGAGTTCTCCCGGTGAACTGTGCTTGTCTACGGTTGGGGACATATAGAGAAGCGAAAGTGCGTGTCTTGTCAGAAATAATGCCTTTTAGGAAAAGGAACCTGCCGTGCTGATCATCCATACGCCCAAGTTTCCAAAACTGCAGATCTGCTGCAAGTATGATAGCTACACCCGCCTTATGGGCCGACGGGTGATTACAAAAGTAGTTAGTCGGGTAAGAGCGATCAGAAAGTCATGGGGCCACGCCCTCTATAAAATGCGTTTCCTGTAAGAGTGCCACCGACACATGGTCTTACTTCAAGACTCTCAAAAAGTGCGGTGACCTTCAATCCAGAATATTCAAGCCCCTGCAGTTCAGGTTAAGGACAGACAGAGGAGCCGGGCGAAAAGGAACACCAATCAAAGTTACACACCCACACTCACCCAGACGTGGGCCCTGCGGAAGCCCACAAGGAAATGCAAGGAGATGCACAAGACCAATACACCAGGACACAATAAACATTGTTGAACATTAATCCTCTGTTATATCTATGATTTTATTTATTCCCTTGCTCTTCCAAGAATTTATCTTAATATTATCTAGCATATCATTAAACACTGCGATTGAGAGTGCATCTATTATTCTGTTCTGTAGTGCAACTCTTTTCCCAAATATATCCCACCAACCTGCTAGATCTCTAATTATATGTGATTTTGATCTTGCCTCAGCTATAAAGTTTTTATTGAGATCTAAAATCCAGAATAGAGAGGATAAATTCTCTACCCCTGTGCTGTCTTTTTCTATTGAATACCATTTTTCCTTTTCTGCGGATGTATTCTGTGACAGAAATATATGAAACAGTCTACTGGCCTGATAACATTGTTGGATTTCTGGGCAACTCAAACCTCCATTGTTTCTTATCCTGGCTAATTTTTTAATTTTTACTCTTGGTTTCTTTCCATCCCAAACAAATTTTTAAAAAGAGGCATGGAACACTAATAACCCGTTTTCTGGAGAGGGATAATTCTCCATAAAGAAAACTATTTTGGTAAGATATATTAGTATATTGATTCTGCTTGACCACGAGAATCCCAACCCCCTCCAATCCCGTAGTTTTTTTCATTTTGTTTTAATAAGGGTAAAAAAATTGCTTCTATTAACTCTTTTACTTCTGATGTAATGGTTATACCCAAGTATTTCAAACTCTTTTTATTCTTTGGGAGTCCAACATTTTTTATGATAAAATTAACTGATCTCTTGTTCATGTTCTTGGCTACTGATTTGTCTAAATTTACTTTATAACCTGATACTCTAGAGTACCTATTTATATCTTTTAACACTTCCGAAACAAAGGTCTCTGGATCTTCAAGGATCAGTAGTATATCATCCTCATCGATATTTAGTTTAACCTGCCCAAACGGATATCTATAGCCTGTAATTTTTTTATTTTGTCTTATAGCAATGGCTTAAAGTTCTAATACTAATATGTATAACAATGGGGAGTGGGGGCAACCCTGTCTTGTCCTGTTTTTAATATTATAAATTTGAGAAGTAAATCCGGATCCCATTATGTTTTTGCCTGTGGAGAGTCATAGAGAGCAGATACCGCTTTTATAATTGGGCCTGAAAATCCAAATTTGTTTGTGAATTGATTTAAAACAATGGTTTGTATTGGCCATGAATATATTTGTATAATGTTATCATATTCCCTCTAAGGCGACGTTTTTCAAAACTAAAGAGGTTTAAATTTGTTAACCTTTCTTCATAGCTAAACTGTTCCATTCATTTTATTAAATTTGTAGGCCTCATCTGCACTTTCTAGTGCGATAATGTATTTCTTTAGAACCTGTGCACAGCATATTCAAGATGTGGTCTTACCAGCAATTTATAAAGAGGTCAAATAATATTCTCATCCAGAGAAATAATGCCCTTTTTCTTGCATGACAATACATTACTGGCCTTAGCCACTAATGATTAACATTGCACATAGCTTGTCTATAAACATTCCCAATCCTTCTCATGTGTGGTTATCTCTAATTCCCTTCCATTAAGGGTATACGTTGCTTGTGCATTCTTTACGACAAAGTGCATAACTTTGCTTTTTTCTACATTAAATTTAATCTGTAATTTGAGTGCCCAGTCCCCCAGTCTATCTAAATCCCTCTACAGCAGAGAGTAATATCTTGCTCACCTTGTATTACTTTACAGAGTTTTGTGTCATCTGCAAACACTGAAACATGGCTTTCAATGCTTTTTTCAAGATCATTTATAAACATGTTAAATAGAAGGGGTCCCAAAACAGAACCCTGAGGGACACCACTTGCCACGTTTGTCCAGCTTGAAAATGTGCCATTAATGACAACTCTCTGTACTCTATTTTTAAGCCAATGTTCTACCTAAGAACAAGAATTTTCATCTAGACTGATTTCTTTGAGTTTAAACACTAATCTATTGTGTGGAACTGTATCAAATGCCTTGGAAAATCCAAATAGATCATATACACTGCAACACCCTAATCTATACTTCTACTTACTTCTTCCTAGAATGCAATCAAGTTAGTTTGGCATGACCTGTGCTTCATAAACCCATGCTGATTTTTACTGATAACCATGTTCTTCTCAAGGAATTCTTGAATATTATCCCTTAATAACCTTTCAAATACCTTCACAGCCACAGAAGTTAAGCCCACAGGTTTATAATTTCCAGGCAAGGATTTCAACCCCTTTTTGAATATAGGAACCACATCTGCTTTCCTCCAATCCTTTGGAACACTTCCTGAAAGAAAAGACTCTTGAAAGATTAAGATCAGAGGTTCACTTATTTCCACACTAAGTTCCTTAAGTACTTGTGGATGAATACCGTCAGGCCCTGGAGCTTTGTTTATATTAACTTTCTTTAGTTGCTGCAGCACCTTGTCTTTTGCAGCACATTGTCAATTTTTCTGCATATTTTTTGCAGCAATTATTTGCATATCTATTGCCATAGGTTCTTTCTTAATATATACGGAGGAGAAATAGTTATTTAAAATTTCTGCCTTTTCCTGGTCTTCATTAAATAACACCCCATCCCGGTTTTTAGCGTACCTACACTTTCATTTTTTTTTTTTTTAAGAATCAATGTACTTAAAAATGATTTGAGGTTGGTTTTGCTCTATTTGGCTATCATTTTTTCATGTTGAAGATTAGCGAATCTAATCACCTTTTTGCACACATTATTGGCTTCCTTATATCTTTTATAGGATGCCTCTGATTTGTCCGATTTAAAGGCTTTGAATGCCCTCTTTGAATGCCCTATTCTTATTTTTAATTTCTTGATTTCTTGATTCACTTTTCCACTAAGCCAAATTGGTTTTAATTTGTTTATTTTATATTTATTACCCAATGGTAAATACTGAGAAATGTACCTTTCAAATATTTGTTGGAAGATATTCCATTTATCCTCCGTGTTCTTTTCGCTAAAGGGTTTATGCCAATCAATATATTGTGAAGCTCCCCTTAAGCTCCCCTTAACTTATTGAAATTTGTATTTATCCTTCCTAAACAGTGTGTACCCATTTAAGTTAACTGCCCAGTCAAGTGTCTCATCCCAACATGCTTCAGTCACGCCTATTATGTCATATTGGTTAGTGTATGCAATTGCCTTAAGTTCACACATTTTGTTATTTAGGCTCATTGCATTAGTAAGCATACATTTAATATTATGATAAGTTACTTTATCAATATTACATACCTCCTCTGTTCTGAGCTTGCCCCTCCCCTATCACCACCCCCTTATACTGAGCTAAAGCCCATCTCCTTTCTTTTCTATCTCCATTTTTTCTAGATTGCTATGACGCTGCCCCCCCTTACTACTAGTTTAAAATCTCCTCCAACCTTCTAGCCATCCTGTCACCCAGCACTGCAGACCCTCTCCCGTTTAGGTGCAATCCATCACTTCTATAAAGGTTGTAACGCTAATCACTGTAGCGTGTGGCACAGGTAATATCTCCTTTTCTTAAGTTTGCTACCTAATTCCCTGAAATCATTCTTTAGGACCTTCCATCTTCCTCTAACTTACATCTAGCATACTTATCTTATAAATGTACAATTAAAGGTGAACAGAAGACGTTTTGAAGGCATGGTAGGCATCTTCCAAATGTTTTTTTTGTATTATGCATATTAATTTAATCTTAATTTTTTTTTTTAGGTAAATGGCACACAAGTTACTGTCCCATTTGTAACAGGACTGTCAACTAAAATTTACAACATGGAGGGTTTTTTGGTCATAGACACAAGTCCCGACATTCAAATTCACTACAATGGCTTCAACATTATTAAAATAAGTATCAGTGAAAGACTTCAGAATAAAGTTTGTGGTCTTTGTGGTAACTTCAATGGAGATTTAACAGATGATTATGTGACACTCAGAGGAAAACCAGTAGTGAGCAGTGTTGTTTTGGCACAGAGCTGGAAGACTAATGGAATGCAAAAAAGGTGAGTAAGAAAACACAAGATTGTGTTAAATATGTATATCCCTAAATAATCAGAGAACTCAGATTTTCACAAAAAGATCAGTTAGCTGCTTTGATCAAGACAGCACCATAAACTATCAACATTTCAGTCCTCTATACTGGGACAGTTATCACGATTTTATCAAGATTTAATTTTTTTTTGGTAAATAATCCAAGTGCTCTTCTTATTTGTGGATATCTATTTGACAATATATACAATTCATAATGTGGCCTGTGATTTGTAATGGCGCTTCCTACAGTGTGTATGCAATACACATTCTTTGTGACCCTGCTTATAGATTCAGCCTTCTCACTTGCCAAAGTAGGAACCTTGAACTTGGTAGATACAGATCTTGGGGGAATATGAGAATGGGCTACCAACTAAGGAGGGGGAGAATGGGTGACTGTCTGCAGGAGGTAAAGGAGGAAAATAGGTTTTTGGGTATGACTAACTGGCTACTGCTAATGGAAGTGAAATGGGCTACTGGCTAGGGGGGAGGAAATAGTAGCTTTGGGGCAATAAACTATTGAGTAAAGGGTTATGGGCTAGTGGCTATAGTGGGTAGTGCAATGGACTATGTCTATGGGAGTGGGGATGCAGTAATACTTTTAGTGTGTGGAAATGGGTGAATGGACAGACAATAAAAGGTTTAAATACACCCCTTATTTCAGATACACACAGTATCACTCAACACAAATACAGTCCTGCATTCTCACACACACACACACACACTGAACTTCATCACACAACAGTTAATTCCCTCACACTGACCTTCGTAACATGTATACCACTTTATTAGACACTAGACATTTTTATGGAAAAAAAATAGGTTCCTCTGTATCAAAAAATAATATTGGTCTATTCGGGATTCGTTCATGTGTTTCAGTTTGGATGATTTTCGGCCATGTGATCATTACAGGAAAACAATTCAGGTAAACAAAAACCAGTGTACTACAATATATATTATGTATGTATTTTGCAGTACATTGATAGGTGCATTTGTATATAAAATCTTTATAATATTCCCATTATTTATAACTGCTCCTCCATTTTTTCCATCTACTGGTCACTTCTCGCGTGACCTGTGAATAAAATAAACATTTAGTGGTCTTTCCCTAATCATCACCCATCTATTTTCCCATTAATCATATATTTTTTGGTGCCACAGACGGAATTGATTTTGTTTTGTGATTTGGTCATATGGTAATTCAATATTTGGAATTTTAGATGACTCGATCATCAAAGATTCGGATGAGACGCAGGTCTAACAGACATACACATATATCCTTTAACCAATAACACAAATATATACATACTTGCAATGAAGACCCAAGAAGTATAGGCAATAGCAGGATAGATGTGTCCTGTCTTTGTGTTGCACAGACCTGTTCCTGGTCCCTTAGCTGTGATTATGCTTGAAAGTCAGGTGTTAGTCAGAATATCTCTTGAAATCTTGACACCCTCTGCAACCATAAGTGTGATTACAAAGCAGTATAGGGTTTATATTATAGTAACCCTGTATGTTCCTCTACCATGTGGGCAGCAGAATAATTGCTTGCTGCCCGGAACCTTGTTAACCTTTCAATATTAGAAGCAATGAATTAATGTTAGAACTCCTGTCCTGTCCTTGGCAATCACCAGAATTACCTGACATGGCCTTATAGTTACAGCTATCTAGACCGAGACACTCCAATGAAAGACCTACAAAGTAGTCAGTTCAGGAAAAGATAGCTAATATCAACCTAAATTGTTGGAGGGAAAATTGTATACATTTGATTAAACAAATTATCTCAAATTGTAGGGTTATACAATTTCCTGATTTGAAATCTAAATTTAATCTCTCAAGAAATGAAATATATAATTACGTAAGAGTAAAAAAAAATTATAGAAAAATATATATTGAGAAAATCAGACAGAGGAGAAAAAAATCTAAAGATAAATGAAATGATTACAGATAAATGGAAAACTAAACTAAGTGTAAAAGCATCTGACTTAATAAGTAAATCCAATCTTTGTAATTCATTCTCCCCTAGATTATATTTTCAATAATTTCATTTTTGTTTCCAAAATAACAGTCTACCCAGATATGGCTTTTGTCCTCTTACATATTAGATTAAAAGAAATGTCTACTGATTGTAGAAATTTGGTTATACATATTCTGTTAGCATTTAAGCTACTGATGGTCAGAAATTGGAAACAAAATGCTGAAATTGATTTTAACAATCTGGTTTACTCAAACAGAAAACCAAATGATTATGGAGAAAGGCTTCTATCTGAATAACGACATAAATCTAACAAAATACGATAAACAATGGTCCAAGTGAAATGAATACAAATGTCAAGTCTGGACTTCTATAGAATATAATATTATATATTTAAAGATAAAATGGAAAATCTACAATCAAAATAAATATATTATGTTATCATATTCCTCTTCAGTATGATGTGAAAGAATGGAATGAATGATGATGAAGTATGTTTGTCACGGTATTAGAATATCAGGGTATTGATCTTTTTGATTCACACGCAAAACATTTTTGTTTTAATATATGTATAACATTGTAAAAAAAAAAAACGAGTTTGTAAGTGATCAGGTGCATATGTGTTTGTGTATATATAGTATATAGTGTATACCACTCTGTTGTAAAAAAAAATGTAAAAAAAACAAAAACAAAATGATAAATAAAGAATTAAAAAAAATATATATTTTGGGCAAACAAAAATGTTGACCAATCAATGTACTACTGCATTAAAAAAATATGAAGAGAATTTGCACTTAAAAAGTACAAGATTTGCAATTTTTGGGGATATTGTGCTTAATCTGGCATACTAGTACACAAAACCCGGAAAATAAGTTTCTAGATTTTCTAGAGTCACTAGATTTTCTTAGAAAAATAAAAGTTAACTTTTATTATTCAACATTTCAGATTTGGTTAAAAATGTTCATGAACGATTCACAGTGGTGAGTTTCACTTCAATTATTTATTGTGTGATATATATATATATATATATATATATATATATATATATATATATATATATGTTTTACTGTTTAACTGTAAACTTTTTCCTGATGAAAGATTTCAAGTATATCTGAAATGTTGAATATTAAATGAAAGCAATGGTTTATTTTTTCTATGAAATCCTCGAGTACTATTCTTCTTGCAAAAATATATATACATTTTGTATACTAACATGCCGGTTTAAGCACTAGGTACAAAAACATTACAAGTCTTATACTTTTTAAGTGCAGGTTCTCTTTATAATTGTATATAATGTATGTATTTTGGAATACACTGGTCTATTTTGCAACAAATACAGTTATAATTAAAATGATTCAACCCACAATGAAAATCAGGTTTATTGTCAAAATGTACAGACTTTCAGCTGTTTGCAATGAACAAATCAAAAATAAGCAATTGAAATAGCTCAACACAGTGAATACTTCAAGCAGTTTCCCCAAATGAAAATGCAACTTATGACTTCTCCAATCACAAAATGATTCAACCCTTTCATGGCAAGCATCTTTAGTACTTAGTAAAGCAACCTTTTGCTGTTATGACCTGCTGCAAATGAGATGCATATCCAGACACCAGCTTCTGACAGCTTTCCTGAGGAATCTTAGCCCACTGCTAATGAGCAATGGCCTCTAGTTTAGTAATATTTTTAGTTTTGCGTGCTGAAACCGCCTTTGGGGTTCAAGTCAGGTGACTGCAATGGCCACTGTAGAATTTCCAGGACTTTTTCTGCAACCGAGCCTTGGTGGAATATGAGGTATGCTTTGGGTCATTGTCTTGTTGAAAGGTCCAATGGCCCAAACTTCAGTTTCCTCACAGACAGCATGACATTTTCTCCTAGGATTTCCTGATATTTAAATTAATCTATCTTGCCTTCTACATGCTGCAGGTTTCCAGTGCCAAAGGATACAAAGCAGCCCCAGAGCATCAAAAAGCCACCACCATGCTTAACTGTAGGCAGAGTGTTCTTTTCAGCGTATGCTTCATTCTTCTTCCTCCAGACATTATTATTGTTCCACAGAACATGTTTTTTTAGCATATTGGGGCTGACGTTTCTTGTGCTTTTGTGTCACTATTGGTAAATCTTGGAGTTCTGGCATGGAAACCTTCTGCTTTTAGTATGCACTTTACTGTGTTCAGTGACACCTCAGTGGCTGTTGCCACTAAGTCTTGCTACAGGTCTTTTGCAGTCAATTGAGGTTTTTTTTCAAAACCTGCCTTCTCAGAAATTGGTTGCAGCCATTGATAGCTTACTTTTTCTGCCTGGCCCAGGTAATGTAACCATTGTTCTTTCAACTTTGATCTTGCAAGCTATGTTTCCAGCTGTGTCTCTAGTAAGATTCAGTGCCTTCGCTATCTTTTTGTATCCTGATCCTTGTTTGTGAAGATTGATGATCTCTTCTTGTCACGCCACTCCTTAGCTGATTTGCCCTCGTGCAGTACTCATACTCACCACTGTTTCTGTTTGGCACTGTTCCTCATTTCTTTTCATTTAGCACTTCACCTGGTCCTTGTTTAGCACCTATTTAGTTTGGGTTCTCCCCTCACTCCTGGCCAGATCATTGTTTCTTGTCTCCTGTCTCCTGTTTCCCTGGTTCCTGGTTTCCCGTGATTCTGGCTCCTGCCTCCTGGCTCCTTGATCCTGCATACTGTTCTTTGTTCCTGTGTTCTCCTGGGCTTCATCCTGTGTCCTCCTGGTCCTTCGTTGCTGTGCCCTCCGATCCTGTGTCCTGGTTCCGTGATCTCTGCTTTATTTCCAGTGATCCTGACCCTGCAGCCTGGTTCATTTATTTTGCCTTTGGTCTTGCTTCCTGGTATATCTGCCTTGTGATCTTTGGATCTGTGTCCTACCTATTACTAGTGGTGCCTGCACAATCCTGCCTTCATACCAAAGGACTATTTAAGTATTCACTGCCAGCACTATTCATGCTTATCCTATATTGTTATATACATTTTGCTATGTGACTTTGTATATATTTATTATGTTGTTTTGTTATCTTTTTGTACTTTGATTCACTATAATATATATTTCTTTATTTGCACTATTCATTGTGTCTTTTGCATTTATTCTTTGCTAAATTGGTTCCTACATTTAAAGGGATAGTGCTGTCTCTGGGCAGCACCCCTTCATGCCCATGACACTTCTCTTAACTTTGTGGACCATTATTTTGACTTAGTCATATTTCTAACATGCAGTCAAATGTGACACTCAACAAACCCCTAGCCAGTTCATGTATTTCATGTGTTCCAGCTCAAGCACACCTGTTGAAACTAATGAAAAAAAATAAATAAAGTAATGATGGCGCCGATTCAGAGGTCAGATAAAGTGGCCAATGAATCAGTGCCAGAGGCCTTCAAAATTACTCTCCCAACATAGGGAATAACCCTTAGATAATAGTAGAATAGAGGAAAGAGGAAGGGCCAAAAACTAAGCCCAAATGGAGAGTAATGGGGGAGGGAAGTTCCTACCTTTTAATGATCCTAAAGGAAAACACTAAATAAATAAATAAATAAAAAAAAAAAAATAGATAGGCAGGGGAGTAATACTGGACCAAGCCTGGGGGGATAATACTAAGACAGCTGCTCGCTATGCAAGGAGACAAGCTGATCTTTATCCTATTACAAAAAATCCCCCATCCGGCTTGAGAGACTCACAGTAACAGTGTTTTGAGTTACTGTGAGTCTCTCAAGCCGGATGGGGGATTTTTTGTAATATGATAAAGATCAGCTTGTCTCCTTGCATAGCGAGCAGCTGTCTTAGTATTATCCCCCCAGGCTTGGTCCAGTATTACTCCCCTGCCTATCTATTTTATTTATTTATTTTGTGTTTTCCTTTAGGATCATTAAAAGGTAGGAACTTCCCTCCCCCATTACTCTCCATTTGGGCTTAGTTTTTGGCCCTTCCTCTTTCCTCTATGAAACTAATGAAACCCTTGATTAGCTGCATCATGTGTGCTGTTGTGAGGGATTCTATTCAGGGGATTGAATAATTTTGAGGCTGGAGAAGTCGTCATAAGTTGCATTTTCAGTTCAATTTGGGGAAACCAATTTTTACTTAGATTGGGGTCATGTGTTGTATGTTGAATCTGTATGGTGGCACTATTGTATAATGTCAATGTATTATTAGGCTTAAAATTTGTATCAATGAAGAAGGATTATATTTCTAAAGTACAAGGGGAATTATGGTATTGTATATAGATTGTAAAAAGCTTACATTGAGAGTCCATTTTTTATAGCATTTTTATTAATTGCTGCTGAATTTCTGTTCAGAGGTCGACTGTCCTTGTATGCACATTGCACAGTGATAATACAGTTGAATCTGAACCACATGAAGCATTTGTTGTGTTAAGCTAATTCAATTGCTTTTGTTTGATTTGTTCATTGCAAATAGTTAACTGTCTGTAAATGTTGACAACAACCCTGATTTTCAATAAGTGGTTAAATCATTTTGATTATAACTGTACAAACACAAGTTCTGTCTGGAAAGTATCCAGCTATGTAATATGAAAAATAGAGACATCCATTAAAGAAGATACAAGAAACATTATATAAAGGACAATCCCCTTCAAATTAGGCACCTTGGGACCTGACAGAGTTCTCACAGCAGCTCTTCAACTGTTCAAAACACTCTGCAAAATCCTTTATTGGAATCACCATCAGCTGTCTCATCACATTAACCTTAATCTCATCGACGGTCTGAAATTTCTCTTCAAAGGTCATTTTAATTTTGGGAAAAGCCAGAAGTCGCAGGATGCCAAGTCTTTCAACAAATTCTCATCTATTTTTGAAGTTTTTGTGCCACACTTTTATTTGTGCTGCACTCATTGCATTGTCCCTTAAAGCCTTCTGACTCATCTGAATAGTTTTCGCGGAGAAATGTTCAAGCATAATGCAGATTTGATGCAGATGTGTTTTTCTACTCGCTCAGTCATTTTGAATGAGCTGGCAACACTGTACACATGCTTACTTAATGGCATCTAGTGCCCCCACTGACTAGTATAATGAAGTTGTCACATATGCACATTGCAAGTCCACTCTCTTTGGCTGTCAGGTTACATTGATGCAGTGCAAACTGTTCTCATTGTATTTGCAATGGCTGGACTTTTTCCATACAAACTTCAGATATAAAAGCCAATATAAAACACACCAAGAGTTTTTCATATACATCTGTAAATCTGTTTAATTGTGCAGTGGTTCTAGACAACATATGTCAATGTTTCAATACATTCCCTACCTTACACCATAGGGGTCTAAGTGAAGAATTGGACTATCATGCCTGGTAGGTTAATCAGTGTCTGTCTTTATTAATTTACAAATCCTTTTTTTTTTGTTTTGTTTTGTTTAATTAGATCCAATGTGAATGAAGTAGTTTATATAAAACTGTACTATATAGTATAAGTATATTTTATTATTTTATTAACCATTTGTATGAAAGTGTTTTTTATGTAAAAAGCCAACCAGCTTGTTGATAATTATTTGTTTGATTAAAATAGACATTAGTATAAGTATAAATAATATGAAATATTTGTGTATGATCCCTTTAATTTGTATATATTTTGTAATCTGCTTTTCAAAGGTGTTTTTTCTTTACAGGGTAGCTTCCCCATTAAATTAATGAGAGCTAATTCAATTGAATCACTTAATTGAATCATTTAAATGAATCACATTATTTCAATTCAAAGGGTTCCTTTTTATTATTGCAGCCCTGAAGTGTGCAGTGATTATAGTCCAGAGATGTTTGCATGCTGGCCACCCTGACTTATGAACTGTATTGTTTATATGGACTTCTATAAATTATTTATGCTGCTGTTCCCAAAGCTTGAGTAATTATTATATTGAGATCATTTGCACCATTATGGTACAGGTGTAACATTAAGAACAAAAAAAAGGTGCAAGAGAGTACTGAGAATGGACAACAGCTCAAATAGCCTGCCCTTCAGTGGGTCCCTGCCTGCATCCCGCGAGTGTGTGTGTGTGTGTGTGTGTAAGTAAATGTGTGCACAACTGTTAGTGTATGTCTGTGAGTAAGTGTATGGCAGAACCAAGCCCCGCCACTTGTGCCTGGAGAGGACTGCTTGCTAGCCTCTTGCCCTGCGACTATGGCCCTGGGATGTATTGCCCTTCTAGGAACTGATTTGGGCATGTTGTATTTTATTATGCTGCTACTGGCCCTTTAACCCCTTAAGGACACATGACATGTGTGATATGTCATGATTCCCTTTTATTCCAGAAGTTTGGTCCTTAAGGGGTTAAGAACCATCTGGGGACATACTGTGGAGTTACTGGGTGGCCACCATTTCATGTATCAGAGGCACATGGTGAGAACAATGGATGAAGCACATGGTGAGAACAATGGATGGCGGCCATTTTAACTCACAGACACTGTTTGGACTTTTCTACATGGTGCCATCTCGCCAGTATTTGCACATTGTGCAGTAGTTTTAAAGTATACAACAGGGGACACGTTATACAGTAATTATTTTTCATATAGCCTGTATATGTTCTGCTTGACCTCAAAACGAAGTGTCATCTCGTTATTTTGGGAATTGGATTGTATGCTGATTGCCAGGAGTGTAAGCTGATTGTATGCTTTTCCTGTTCAGCTGTTTACAGCATTCATATGCTTGAGAGCATTCGTATGCTTCTCCGGTTCGGTGGTTGTGGTGTCTGCTGCAGTGCTTGGAGTCCTCAGGAAGCCCTAGGAGCATCCTTCAACGGAGGTACCCAGTCGGGGTGCCCGTCGATCCATTACAAAGTGTGTCTGTTATTGTGTGTGTGTCTGTCAGTTTATGCCTGTGAGTGAGTGTGTGTGTGTGTCAGTTAATTCCTGTGAGTGTGTGTGTCTGTCAGATTATGCCTGTGAGTATGTGTGTGTGTCTGTCAGTGTATGCCTGTGAGTGTGTGTCTGTCAGTGAATGTCTGTGAGTGAGTGTGTGCTTGTGTTTGTGTCAGTAAATGAATGTTTGTGTGTGAGTGATGGGTGTGTCTGTCAGTGTATGTTAGTAAGTGTGTGTCTGTTAGTGTAGAGTCAGTGAGTATGTGTGTCTGTCAGTGAATGTGTGTGTCTCTCAATGTATGTCTGTGAGTATGTGTATCTGTCAGTGTATGTCAGTGAGTCTTTCAGGGTATGTCTGTGAGTGATTGTGTGTGTCTGTCAGTGTGTCAATTCAGTGAGGATGTGTTTGTCAAATCAGTGCATGTATGTCAGTGTATGTTTATCTGAGAGTATGTGCCTGTCGCTGAGTGAATTTGTCTGTTTGTGTCTGTCATTTAACGTGCGTGTTGGTCTTAAACAGGAAGAGGTGTGGCCTTGACCAGGAAGGGGTGGGGAAAATGTAAACGGGGGGCTGCCTGTGTATCATCATGCCTAGGGCAACACATATCCAAAATACACCACTGTATGCTATACATACATAGTATAAAAATATTGCAAGCTGAAGTTTAGAAATAATTTATTTTGTTTTCCAGTTGCAATGAGCTTCAATATTCTCAGTATGCCTCAACATGTGATAATGTGCATATTCAAAAGCTCCAGAGTGATGGATACTGCCTCAAATTAACAGATATGAAGGGATTCTTCCAACCATGTTATGGACTACTTGACCCTGTCCCTTTCTATGAGTCTTGCTTCCTGGATGGGTGTTATAACAACAAAAAGTTCCAATTATGTGGCTCACTAGCGGCCTATGGAGAGGCATGCAGATCATTTGGAATTCTCAGCACTGAGTGGATTGAGAAGGAAAATTGCTGTAAGGTTGAGTTATATGGCACATTGTTCAGTTACATCTTTAATCTGTTATTGCACATTTTTTTTTCCATTTTCCAAATAATATAATTATACAATAATGGGAATCATAACATAAAGCATGTTAGCTACACATATTATATAAATCTATGTTCCGTGTATCATTTAAAAACTAGTTTTGAGCTAAAACACTACCAAAATAAGGAAAAACTTTATTTATGGAACCTTCAAAAGGCTCTGGGAAATATTTAATGTGTTCCAAATTTCCCTTTGAATGATTGAGTTTAATACTTCTATGTTGTGGAGGTTAAGTACAAAGGAAGGGCCTTATTATGTACAGAAAACTATGTGTATAGTCCTACTAATGTGGAACATGCAATGCATGGATTTGATATATGGAGACAGCTGGAGTTATATGGTGTGTTATCATATATGCCTGCAGTCTGCATCAGTATTTCCTGCACAGCATGATGACGCATTCAGGATTCAGAGAACTGTGTAAGCTTAAAAGACACATACTCTGTTTTCCGAAACTCCATTTCTGCCAAATAACAATTGGTATACATACACTTCCAGGACCTTCATACAAACTCACTATAGGAGGCTTACCCAAACTCCAGCCCTCCAGATGTTGCTGAACTACAACTCCCATGATTCTCAGCCTATCTATTTCATTCATAGAATCATAGGAGTTGTAGTTCAGCAACATCTGGAAGACCAGAGTTTAGGGACCTCTGCACTCTAATATAACATACCTCCAAAGTGCCCCTGTATTGGAGAGACAGTCCTTACTTTGGTCCCAAATTCCCTCTGTCTTTCTTTTCTATCCTAATGTCCCTCTTTTCTAGGAGCTCAATATTGTTGGTGTGCCCAAGTGTTTATAACAGAGCTCCATAGCCATAATACTCAAATTAATGTGTTTTTAAACAACAATAAATGTGTTTAGAAATCAGCATTTGTAAATAAGATACATTGTTAAAGTTGTAAATTACATTTTAATTTTATAAATTGTTACTAATAGATCACCTAAAATGTCTTAAAACTGCCCCGCCCCTGACCACACCTCTCTTCCCACCCCTAAACTTAAAGTGTCCCTTTTTTTTCATTCGAAATGTTGAGAGGTATGGTATAGCAGTCTTGTCTACCCCAAATACTGCAGTCCACCAATAATATTTCAGTGGGTCAGTTCATCCTTGGAAAACATTAATATTATAGTCCACCACCCCAAATACAAATCCTGACAACTGCCTCATTTCTGCAGAACTATGCAAACAGACATCCCATCATATTTCTTTAAATCAGTGAATTCTGTTAACAGTTTCCATTAAAACTGAAACATGACTTATTTACCTATTGCGCGTTTGGTTGGCAAATACCAGTCCCATTTCTTTTTGATATGCAATATTTAATTAACATGATGCTATGGTACTTTATTCATGTTAAATGATCTAATATCAACATGTTACCTTTTTGCATATTTTCACCTTTAGCAGGAGTTATTGAGGATCCATGTATTGGTGCAGACTGTCCGAACAGGACCTGTGAAGTAGACAATGGAGGAGAGCTTTGTGGATGCATGGACCCACCAGTTTATGGAAATGGTAAGACCGTGAAAATGTCTTATATATGACATTGGTATCAATGATTAAGTAAATCTCTAGACCCAGCAACTCAACACTCACTAAGAGTACTTGACCACTATTCCTGGGATGATTCTTCCTAATATCTTTGTTTCTTAGGCTTTGGCAATTTAACTTCACTATAACTCTTCTTTTTCTGGAATTCTAATCCCAGCTGAACGTGCATCTATGCCATGACTTGCTTTATTTACCTTTTTATCAGGCATGTCCTCATTTGAAGGAATCACTCAAAAACCCTTTGAAAATAACAAAAAGACAGGAAAAAAAGGAAAAGGCTGCACCACAAGTAAATAGCAGTAAAATCTAATGATACAACGATATCTAGCACAAAAGCAAAAATAGGCCTAGTGCAAAGCAGTCTCACAGTATCAGTTACATAGTTACATAGTAAGTTCTTATTATCCAAAGATGAAAGCAGTGCTTGATAGGAGGTCCTCAGTTCAACTTGACCATAGATAATATAGAAAACAAGAGACAAGGATAGGCGATAGTGTGGCTTGTTGAATAAAGTATTTTATAAGTAAAAAAATAGCGATGTAACACTCACATTTAAAGGAGCTATAGCCAGCCATAGCAGTATAGGCGTACAGCGGCATAATCCCCGCTTAAAGGATAGACGGCAACTGTCAACCACGTCCACACCAAGATGATATAGAAGACAGGAGACAGAGGCAGGTGAAAGTGCAGATTGGTGAATTCAATCAGATAAAAGTATAAAATAGTGATGGAACACTTACATTTAATAGAGCTATAGCCAGCTCTTGCAGTAAGGGCGTACAGCGGTATAATCCCCACTTTAAAGGATATGCAGCAAATATCCACCACGTCTACACACTTAGGAAGGAATAAAAAAGGCAACAGATCATGCTCTCAATGAAATAAAATAATCTACAATAAAAGGAAGTAAAATTATACTTACAAGGATAAACCAGGCTAACTGCTCTATGAACTCAGCATTGGTGGTATTATCCCCACCTTTGGATTACTTGAAGTATAGAACTTAAAAATGCCTGGAAAAGTGCAAATAACAAAGATGATTGGCACAAAAAGGTGACCAAAAAACCTTTAATAAGTTAAAATACACAATATTAAATGTCCATAATACGTTTCACCTTTGCAGGCTTTTTCAAATGGAATAAAAACATTCAACCTGGGGTATATATAGAGATAACTGTGTTTGGAATTGGCGCCAAAATTAGCATTTTCCAATCGAAACTCAACATATTATAAAAATGTTAAAAGTACATAAAAGGTATTGCAGTACATTCTTTGCATAATACAGAGGCTAAATATCATAAATTTTATTAAAAACGAGGGTTAGATCAAGTGGATATTGCAGTGCAAAACGAGTCACGTGACACAAACGCGTCATTAGTCGCAATGCTACATGGGATTCTTTCTCTGGCTCTGCTTCTTCTCCCCAACTCCTCTCTGTTGGTGTCCCCCAAGGTTCAGTCCTTGGTCCCCTACTGTTCTCCATCTATACTGCCTCCCTTGGTAAACTCATTAGCATCTTTGGCTTCCAATACCATTTCTATGCAGATGACACGCAAATCTACCTGTCCTCTCCTGATCTCTCCCCATCCCTCTTGGCTAGTGTCTCTGACTGCCTCTGCTATTTCTAACTTTCTTAAACTAAACTTGACCAAAACTGAAATTCTGGTCTTTTCTCCCTCAAGTGTTGTTACTCCTGTGTCTGTCTCCCTCCAAGTCAACGGTGCTATCATCAGCTCCACCACACAGGCTCGCTGCCTAGGTGTTCTCTTTGACTCCGACCTCTCCTTCAAGCCTCATGTTCAATCTATCGCCAAATTCTGTCATTTCCATCTCAAAAACATTGCGCGCATCCACCCCTACTTAACGCCAGATGCGACTAAGGTGTTGGTCCATTCCACTGTCCTTTCTTGCCTTGACTACTGTAATCCACTTCTCAGTGGTCTTATGTGCTCCCAACTTGCGCCGTTACAGTCCATAATGAATGCGGCAGTGAGGCTATCTTCCTGTCCGCCCGCACCTCCCATGCCTCACCCTTCTGTCAGTCCCTACATTGGCTTCCTATAAAATATAGAGCTAAATTTAAAATTACTCCAACCTCTGATGCTCGCCTTCAAAATTTCTTGAGGTCTGCACCGTTCCTGTGGAACTCACTTCCCTCCTCCGTTAGATGCTCACCCAGTCTCCACTCCTTCAAAAAATCGTTAAAAACCCACTTCTTCATAAAAGCATAGCAATTAAACTGTTAATAGCTCCTGACTGATTCCTCTTCTGCAACTGTCACTAGTCTAATACTATCCTTACCTTTTTGTGTCATTTTACTTCACTCCCTAAGCTCATTGAGCAGGGCCCTTAACCCCTCTGTTCCTGTGTGTCCAACTTGTCTGGTTACAACGACATGTCTGTTCGTTCACCCATTGTAAAGCGCTGCGGAATTTGATGGCGCTATATAAATAACATAATAATAATAATAATAATGGGATACGTAGTCAGTGCGAATGACAACACAAAGGGGTGTACCATTAATCACTGCGTGCCGATGACTGGCAGGAAAAGGGGAGGTTAGCCGCGAGTGTCGTCGGCCATATTGTAGAGGTTGGAGGTGCAGTAATAGCATTTTAGTGGAGGGGGAGGGTTGGCCGCAAATACTGGTCACCATAAAAAGATGGGAAAATGGGCAAATGGCGGTGGCCATATTGGGAAGGTCATATAGAGGCCGAAAATGGTGACAGCCATGTTAGGGAGGTTATTTAGATTAAGTACCCTATTGGTTGGAAGATAAAGTAGCCGCAAATGATGGCGGCCATATTAAGGAGGGCAGGGGTAGTTATAGCTACATATAGAGGCCATATTAGGAGGGATAATGACAAGTAAAAACAGTGAGATATTAGATTACAATACCGGGAATATATATTTCAGGAATACAGGGAAAACAATAATAAATAATAATTCAAGGAAAAAATACTAAAGGGGAAAATATTAAAATGGATGGATATAAGAGAACCTAAAACTGCTGATTTAAAAACTTATAAAAAGTTAAACAGTTTAAAGTCTGCATTTAGACTGCAAGGGGTTAGAGTTTGTAAATTAAATACCCATTACATTTCTGTTTTCCCTAAAATATTTCCTACTCTCTATTGCATTTGACACTTTTTAATACCTATACATTTTAAAAAATTTGGGGCACTGTTATGTTTAATAAAATGTTTAGACACTGTGTGGTTTAAGTATCCTTTTTTTATATTTCTACAGTGTTCACTTAGATGTATTTTAAGACTTCTTGTAGTCATTCCTACATATTGGAGGCCACAATGGCACTCTAGTAGGTAGATTACATTTGTAGAGTTACATCCAATAAAGTAATTAATTTTGTATTTTTTTATTTTTATTCTATTGGATGTAAATTGAATTACTTTGGATGCGACCGAGGGGTGGTACTTTTGCACACTATACATAGTTTACATTTGAAAAAACCTTTGGCTTCAGGTAAAAAGGAAGATGTGCATTTTTTGCCTTAACTTCTCTAGTGAAATTGGAGGTTAAAATAGATTTAAAGTTAGGAGCTCCTCTGAATATTATGTTTGGTTTTTCAGGTATAATTTGCGTAAGGGTCTCGTCTTGTCTTAATAGGTGTCAGTGTTTTTTTATAATTGTTTTTGACATAGCTGCTTTTGTTATTAAAATTAAAAATGACTGGAAGGGGCAAAGTGTCTTTAGTGCATTTGTATTTGAATGTTAAAAGTTAATTTCTTTCTTTTTTCTTAATGGTATCAATTGTTTTATTTAAGTCAGAAGGTGAGTATTTTTTTTTCAATGAATTTGTGTTTTAAAAAAATCAGCTTGTTGGTTAAAATCTTCTAATTGAGAGCAATTCCTATGGAGGCATATAAATTGTCTTTGTGGTGCACTTTCGAACCAGGGTTTATAATGGCAGCTAGAATGTTCTATTGCTGTGTTTGCGCAAACTTTTTTAAAAAATGTTTTGGTGTGTAGTGTCCCTTCTTTTATAAAAATATTTATATCTAAAAAGTTAATAGATTCCTTACTATATTCGTGGGTTAAGATGATACCTCTGTTGTTAATATTTAGATTATTAATAAAATAAATAAGACTTCAGAACCCTCCCAAATAAAAAAGAGATTATCTATATATTTAAAATAGGTGACCAGGTTTGTCCGCCAGTCATGCTCACCCCAGATGGCCATAGTTTTTCAAGCTGCCATAAACAAGTTGGCATAACTGGGGACAAACCTGGTCCCCATGGTTGTGCCTCTCTTCTGAAGGTAAAATGAGTTAAAACTCCAAAAATAGTTGTTCGTTAAAATTATGTTTAAACCTTCCAATATAAAATTGATTTGTTTTTTAGGGATTCTTCATTCTGTTGTTATGGTTTCTCTAATGGCCTGACACCATATATGGTGGGGGATTATTATGTACGAGAGATTGTACGTCACAGGTGACTAAAATATAATTAGATTGCCATTTAAAATGGTTTAAAAAGTTTAGAAGTGTTTTAAATAGGATTTCATAAGTTTAACAGAAGGTTGGAGAAGTATATCTAAATATTGTGACAGATTACATAAAAGGGAACCAATGCAGTATCCAGTTGGTCTACCTGGAGGTGATTTATCATTTTTATGTTATTTTGGAAGGAAATATATCACAGGATTTTTTGGGTTACTGTAGGTTTAAAAAATTAAGTCTAAGCCTTTCTTTAAAATTTTAAATAAAATACTTTGTATGTTAGGTGTGGGATCAGATGGTAATCAGATGGTAATTTATCATATACTTCTCTGTCATTAAGCTGTATGTGGGCTTCTTTTATGTACATGGTACTTGACTGGATGACTACCCCACCTCACTTGTCTGCCGGTTTAATGACTATATCTTTGTCGTCTTGGAGTTGTTTAAGTGCTATTTTTTCAATATGAGTCAGATTATGTGTGTTATATGTATGGCTCTTAATTTTGTCAAAATCTCTTAAAACTGATTTCTCGAACATTATAAGGGGGGCTGACTTGAAATTGGAGGGATAGAATTTTGATTTCTCTCTGAGATTCGTTTAAGTAGTTGGTTGGGGAGAAGGGGGTGAAATTTGTGTTGCATTATTTTTATCTATTAAAAATCTTTTAAGTGTGGCTTTACGAACAAATTTATTCACATCGATTACTTTTAATAAAGGACATTTTTTAAATGATTAAATTGTTTGAATTATTAGAATTATTTATATGGTGCTGTTTGATTTCAAAGTGCTCACTTTCTTTTTTCTAACTTTTTATTTTGGAGCTGCCAGGACTCCCCAAAGGTATGCAATAAAGTTTTAAAATATATAGTGTTGTGGATCAGAATGTTGATCTTTGTTATATTCAGAGGAAGCCAAAATTGTTGTTACAAGTGCACTTGGAGAAGCGAGAATTAGACACCAGACACCTGTTGGTATTCAAAATAAGCCTCTGACGTTTTATTCATCAGCTAGGTTTTATACATTAAAAAGTAAGTGCTTACGTGCAAAGACTCATAGACTAACAGTTATAGGAAGGGAGTACAGATAAGATAGGGGCAGAACATGTCATGTACACATAACAAATAAGTTTCAAGGTAAGAAAAAACAAAAAGATTAGAGTAGAGACATCTCAGGTGGGGGCTCTCTACTACCGGAACTTAGACATATATGGTCTTAAGTGTTGTTTAAGCATCAAGCATTTCCTGAGTCCAAGTTAGCCAATTTTAATATAGGATATCATTATATGACACCTATAAGCTTGAGCCTTGGAATCAAGATAAATTCTATCACAATAGTCATGTAAACCGGAACATAGTGATGACTTTTAAGGCATGTGTTACCTAATCTATTCAGTGGCTGAACTAATACAGAGAGGAACTGTCAGTTTTAACCTTTAACCATTTAACAATTCTCTCAGCTTTCTCTATTTATTTTATTCTTAATGTCTTTTATTGTTACAGATGTGTCTTACATTATCTCTTTATAAGTGATCTCAGATTTATATATTTTTTCTCAATTTTCTCTTTTCATATCTAGTAATTTCTGTTAGTGTTGTGTCTCTTATTGTCTCATCTAGCTTATTGTCCAACTGGTACATGTGTCTTTTTCTGTTTTATTTTTTTGCTTTGTTTACTCAGTTCCAAAGTCTACATGATTACTATTTTTTTTTTGTTATTATTATTTTCTTCTTTTTGACCATACTAGCTGATGGAGTTTTATACAAAACAAAAAAAGAAAGAGTGAGGGTGTAATTTGGCTGTATTCAGGCCCAGGGCTCTCCAGAATAGAGTTTTCAATTGTGTTTTTTTTTTTTTTTTTTGGGGGGGGGGGGGGGGGGGGGGGATTTATAGGTACTGCTATGTTTTTACATATTCCCATGAATATTATGTTTTTTAATTGTAATCTCAATCTCCAAATGGGGGGGGGGGGGGGGGGAGGGGGGATTTATAGGTATTGCTATGTTTTTACATATTCCCATGAATATTATGTTTTTTAATTGTAATGTCATTATGTCATTCTCCAGATAGAATAATAATAATAGGCTGCAAAGCTTGGTATTAATACACCTGTCTTGGTCTGCTGGAAGGCTTTTCAAGCCAATGGCAATGCCCTTCTGCTGAATTGCAAAAATATTTAAATACCTCAGGTTACAACTGGTTAACAATAAAGGCTTGTATGACTCCTGTTGTTGCAATGGCCTTGTGTGATTGGTAATTTGTTTTACTTTAAAATTTTAAGGTTGGTTGGATGAATATATATTTGTTGTAGATTTGTATCATATGTTTTTATTTATTTTAAAGGGTGCTTATTCAAATTGGCAGGTGATGATGTTGAGGTAATTATTTGACCATAACATAATCAGTGAGTATAAATTATTAGTTGTGAAAGGATTTATGGGGCTCAAGGTTAGAAATTAATTAAAGGGTCACTATCGGCACCATTACCATTACAGCTCAATTACCAAGACCATTACAGACCATTACAGCTCAATGAAGTGGTCTAGGTGCACTGTTCCAGTCCCCTTTCACCTGCAATGGTAATTATTACATTTTTTGAGAAAATAAAATAAATACCTTGGAGGGTTATCTTCATCTCTAGTGGCTGTCTACCAGACAACCACTAGAGTGACTTCCGAGTGTTTGGGCTACTTTTGGTCCCCTAACTGATGCTGGACGTCCTCACGCTAAGCATGAGGACATTCAGCATCACCCAAAACCCCACAGGAAAGCATTATACAATGCTTTCCAATGTGTGAAGTGCTAATGCAAATTTGGTGATTGCAGCGCATTAGGTCTTCCCCGATGGCAGATGTTGGTCGGAAAAGGTGCAGAGGCAGAGCCTGAACAAGCGCTGAGGGACATCGGTGCTGGAATTAGGTGAGTGACAGAAGGGATTTCTAAAGGGGGCACAAGGGAGTGGGGCACTGTAGGGATCTATAATGCTTGCTAGCACTATAGTTTTCCTTTAAAGGGAATCTAGGATCTGGTCTGTGGAGAATAAAATTAGAAAAGTTAGAAAATTAGAAAAGTTTAGGATTAGGGGTTAGGGTTAGGGGTCTTTATGGTGAGAGAGCACTTAAGATTTATTGAATTATTTTCTTCAGTGAGGTGGAGAGTTGTATGGCAATATGACTGCCCACTTGTTCAGATTTTTTTACCTGCTTCCTGCCACGAAAAAGTGAGTGGAAGAGAGGGTAGCCATTTCGCATGTCCCTCTATAATTAGACATTTGTGCTCATACTACAACTGAGACGATAAAGGGATTGGTGGACAAGCACCCACATGCCTATATATTAACTCTCATACCTCATGTTGTAATGAAATAGAGGGAGGGACCATATCACCAAATTCCTATATCTGGCACTCAAAATGTTTACTAAGGAGATATTTGGATTCCATTAACAGAACAAATTCATATAAAATGTATTACCAACTGGACAAATTTAGGAATGATAGCAAAACAAAAATGTACAATGAATGATTTAGACATACTATTTTTTGTGTGTGCAAAAGTGTGTGCAAAAGTCTACTATACCAGTTTTTAGTGTATGTTAATAGTGTTTTGAACCCTAAACATGAAAAAAAAAACTTTCTCTTTAATTCATTGTAGACTACACTAATGTTAAAGAGTTAAATCAATTTATTGTTGTCTATAAATTCTGGTGCACATCTAATTTACTGAAATGCAGTGTACTAATCAAGCCACCATAAGAGTGGCACAAAGTCTGGTATTATCCAATTATACTTTTGTTTAAACTTTGGCTTTATATTTTCATTTTGCTCAAAAACCATATATATGATTCTGAACACACATACAAATCAAACAATTATAATGCTGTCATTTATTTTCAGACACTCATGATATAATTGATGCAGAGGTGACCTGCAAAGCTGCCCAGATGGAGGTATCTATATCGAAATGCAAGCTGTTTCAGCTTGGCTTTGAGAGAGAAGGTGTTCGGATCAATGACAGACACTGCCCTGGAATTGAGGGAGAAGATTTCATTTCTTTTCAGATAAACAACACCAAGGGAAACTGTGGAAATATTGTACAGGTACCTCTACACTCCATAGGTTACTCTCTTCCTTCCTTGGGTATAAATGAGCTGAACACATATAGGGGTACATTTTAATCTATTTTATGATATTTATTGGCACAACAATGTCAAAATAATCACATTACCACTGTTTAAATATTTTTGAACATTTTTTTTTACCATGTTAGTGAAAAAGGACCCTATACCTTACATTTTGGCAATCACAATCTTTCCAAATACAAGAGTTTATGAGAACACACATAGCTTAATTAACATGCCATTCAATGCACCCTCACTTAGGTCTCTCACAAGTTTTAGCAAATGTATGCAATTACAGAGAGAACCTAAGCTAGTCACAACAACATACTAATTCCACTCACAAGAGCAAAATTATACCCCATACAATGATTGTTTCCTCCCATACACCACTAAGGTGTGGCTGATACTCCTAAGCAAAACAAGGAAGGGGCCAACACCTGGATTACCCTTTTCACTTAGGGAGACCCTAGCCATGTGAAAATTAGCCAATTACAAGAATTTTAAGTGACCAAGGTTGTTTATTTTTGGTGTTTCTCATAATACTCATATGATTGGCATCTCCCTAACTCAAAGGGGTAATCCAGATGTGGACCCCTTGCTCATTGTGCCTACATGGTATCAGCTAAAGCTCACCAATATGGCCCAGTGGACAGGGCCAGTGCAAGGATTTTTAGCTACACAGGCAAATGCACATGGGGGGGGGGGGGTAGGGCTATGGGGGGGAGGGGCTGTGAGGGAGGGGCATGGGGCTGAGGGGGGACGACAGGAGCTGAGGAGGGGAAGGCAAGGGCTGAAGAAGGGGGCAGGGGCTGAGGAAGGTGACAGAGGCTGTGGTGGGGCTACATAAAAAATTGGATGAACAAAAACAAAACTAAAGAGTATTCCCCCTCCCTTACCTTGGGCCAGGAAGGGTGAGACATCATCTGGGATCTGGAGCAAGTGGCCAAGCGAGATGATGTCAGGAGGAGGGGGTGTGACTTCCTCTGCTCTTCTCCCAGACTCCTCAACAGACCTGGGAAAAGGGCAGTGGGAGTCATCAAGAGAGGCCGGACGACATCACTGGCTGCACTGTGCTGGCTGCAGGGAGACAGATAGTTTAAAAAATACGAGTCCCCAGCCAGAGGCAGGGGATTCGGATTTTTGCGCCCTTCTGCCCTGGCGCCCTAAGATGGCCGTCTGTGCCGCCTTATGGACAGGTCAGCCCTGCCAGTGGAGGCCTAAATATCTGGAAATCGGCAAAAAGACTAAAATCTAGTGCATCAACCAGGAGTAGATACAAACAACAATAAGTAAATAATGTAAAAAGACAGCTGAATGAACAAATGGTCTGGGGGGTAAGTCACTAAATAGTGGTTTGAAAGGAATGAATATAATGTAGGAAACAGCCAAGGTTAAAGAAACATATGGAAGCTTATAAAAATCCAAATGAGAGTTGATACAAATAGCAGCAAAATATTGCAAATAGTTATTCCAAACGACCTGTCTCCCTGCTGCCAGCACAGTGCCGCCAGTAATGTTGGCCGGCCTCTCCTGATGATGTCAGGAGGAGAGGGCGAGACTCCCACTGCCCTTCTACCAGGTCTGTTGAGGAGTCTGGGAGAAGAGCAGAGGAAGTCATGCCCCATACATAGTTATTCGACTGTTGAGATGTTCGCCACGTGCGTTCCACTCATGGGCGTAGGAACCCCAAAAAATCTGGGGGGGATAGCATTTTTACTCGCCGGGTATATTCTTATTCCGGAAACTAGGAGTTGTTTATCCCATTGTACAGCGCTACGGAATTTGCAGTCGCTATATAAATGATTAAATAATAACAACATTAAAGGGTCACCACAGGGAAGGGGTTTTACTTACCCGGATACAGCGCCGGGATCCTCCTGATTAGAACCACCCCTACCCTTCCCATGAATATTAGAACCACCCCTACCCCTTCCATGCACAAAAGAACTCCACCTACCCCTTCCACGCACATTAACCCCCTACCCCTTCCATGCATATTAGTACCCCCCTAACCCCTTCCATGCATATTAGAACCCACCCTACCTCTTCCATTCATATTAGTACTCCCCTAACCCCTTCCAATAATTTTTCTACCTACCCCCTCCTCCCATCCATATTAGTAGCCCCCCTAAACCCTTCCAATTATTTTTCTACCTACCCCTCTCCCCTATCCTTATTAGTAGCCCCCCTAACCCTTTCCAATTATTTTTCTGCCATGTTAACTAACGCCAGTGCTGGAGTGCCTACATTAAAAGGCCTGCAGGGACAGGCTATAGACACCAGAACCACTACACTAAGCTGCAGTGCTTCTGGGGACTATAGTGTTTCTTTAATGTGAGGTAAATTAGAGATTAGTGCAACGAATAATATGCTAGATTGCCTACTTACAACCAGATGAGGATGATGATGGGCTCTAGCTGCAGTCTGGCTCCACTGGTCTGGTGTAGAACAGGCTCTCTGGAGGCTGTTTGTAACTGTGGTCACAAAAATCAATGTTCTGTGAGAACGGGAAGCAGCTCCATTTTTTGGGGCCCTTTACACAGCTCAAGGTCTGGATCCCAGGGTCCACCTTCATGTTCCACCAATGAGTTTGTTCACAGGGGGTGGAGTGTGTAGGGGATGTCCTGATATGTGTGTAAGGAATGCATTGTGTGAATCTGTGTTTGTATGTGTAAGGCCTGCAAGGTGTGATTCTGTGTATGTACGGGATGCAGTGTGTGCGTCTGTAAGGGGTGCATTGAGTGTATGTACGGGGTGCATTGAGTGTGTAAGGTTGCATGATTGTGTGAGTGTGTGTGTGTGTGCACGGGGTGCATTGAGTGTGTGTAAGGATGAATTGTGTGTTTCTGTGTGTGTAAGGGTGGTATGATTGTGTGATTGTGTGTGTGTGTGTGTGTGTGTGTGGTGGATGTCAATCTCTCTCCCTCCCTTGTCACTCTTTCTCCCCCCCCCCCTCCCTGCTTCTTTCTCCCCCCCCTCCCTCCCTGCTTCTTTCTCCCCCCCCTCCCTGCTTCTTTCTCCCCCCCCCTCCCTGCTTCTTTCTCCCCCCCTCCCTGCTTCTTTCTCCCCCCCTCCCTCCCTGCTTCTTTCTCCCCCCCCTCCCTCCCTGCTTATTTCTCCCCCCCTCCCTCCCTGCTTATTTCTCCCCCCCTCCCTCCCTGCTTCTTTCTCCCCCCCTCCCTCCCTGCTTCTTTCTCCCCCCCCTCCCTCCCTGCTTCTTTCTTCCCCCCCTCCCTCCCTGCTTCTTTCTCCCCCCCCTCCCTCCCTGCTTCTTTCTCCCCCCCTCCCTCCCTGCTTCTTTCTCCCCCCCTCCCTCCCTGCTTCTTTCTCCCCCACCTCCCTCCCTGCTTCTTTCTCCCCCACCTCCCTCCCTGCTTCTTTCTCCCCCCCTCCCTCCCTGCTTCTTTCTCCCCCCCCTCCCTCCCTGCTTCTTTCTCCCCCCCCTCCCTCCCTGCTTCTTTCTCCCCCCCCCTCCCTCCCTGCTTCTTTCTCCCCCCCCTCCCTGTTTCTTTATTCCCCCCCCCTCCCCTCCCTGTTTCTTTATTTCCCCTTCCTCCCTCCCTCCCTGTTTCTTTATTTCCCCTCCCTCCCTGTTTCTTTATTTCCCCCCCTCCCTCTTCCCCCCCCCTCCCTCTTCCCCCCCCCCTCTTCCCCCCCCTCCCTCTTCCCCCCCCCCCTCTTCCCCCCCCTCCCTCTTCCCCCCTTCCTGTTTCTTTCTCTCCCTCCCTCCCCTACCTATGATGTAGCGTGGCCGAGCGCTGTATAGTCCGCCGGTACAGGGAGCTTTTGTTTCCTGTACCCGGCGGACTAACAGGAAGTGCACACTCAGTGTGCACTTCCTGTTAGTCCGGCCGGGTACAGGAGACAGATGCTCCCTGTACCGGCGGACTATACAGCGCTCGGCTACGCTACAGTGAGGGAGTGACAGGAGGGAGCGCTGAGCGCTTCCCTCCTGTCAGCTCCTCTCTTCATGCTGCGCCCGGGCGGTGCGCTCTCATGGACGCACCAGTCCGGGCAAAGCTGCAGCCGCCTGAGGCTCTCTGCAGAGCGCTCGGGCGGCTGCAGCATCAGGGGGGCCGGCGGAGCTGGGGGGGATTTCCCCATACCTGTCCCCCCCGCATGATTTGCTGGGGGGGATGCGTCCCCCCCATCCCCCCCCGGTTCCTACGCCCATGGTTCCACTGCACATCGAGGGAATGCACATCGAGTCGCAGTGGAACGCATGTGGTGAACATCTCAACAGCCGATACACATCTAGGACTCCCCAGCTGTCTCTGAAGATGGCACAAAGGAGACAACCTCAAAGGAGCTGTTCGGAGTTGGACTCTTTGAATGTGCCTTACTCTGCTGCACCCTTTGTGAGTGAATTTTACCACATATATTTTATGTTTGAATAAATATTATACAGAGAGCACTATGACTCTGCTTTTTATATTCTAGAGCTATTACACTGGATTGTTGTCTATGAGAAGAATTCATCCTGGACCTGGTGGTCCTTCAATTTATAAGAGATTGTATACACTTAAATCTTATGTATCATACTGACATCACACTGGGATTTTAGTCTGATACTAGAGAATACAGCTCAGCAGGCAAGTTCCCTTGCTATTTCCATAGCAGGGATTTTTGCTTAGCATTTGTATGAGCTGATACATTTTGGACTATTGGAATAACTATTCGCAATATTTTGCTCCTATTTGTATCAACTCTCATCTGGACGATTATAAGCTGCCATATGTTTATTTAACCTCGGCTGTTTCCTACATTATATTCATTCCTTTCAACCCACTGTTTAGTCGACTTATCCCCCTGTTGTTATTTGTTCATTCAGCTGTCTTCTTACATTTATATATATATATATATATTGTTGTTTGTATCTACTCCTGGTTGATGCACTAGATTTTGGTAATTTTGCTGATTTACTTTTTACTGAGTTTAGGGTGTGGGCTTTTGTAACCCATTGTTTAGGAGATACACACTTTTATTAGACCATTTTTTTCCTTCTAATTTTTAACTAAGAGGGATTATTTCCTCTTGGGTTATACATTTTTTTATCTAAATATCTGGGAGTTACTGTGTTTCTTCTGCATATGGAGCCTACTGGCATTTTGGATCTGAACTGCCATGCAACCTTCTTTCATTGCTCCATTGTTTAGTTCTGATGCGCACGTACTCATTGAAGGTACTTTCGATGGTGGACATGGCTCATCAGGGCAACCTTAACTTGTGTGTGGCCAAGCAGACAGACTGCAATTCACAGTGTGTTCTGACACCTTTCAATTATGTCCAGCATGAAGTTGTTCAGAAATTTGAGCTAAAGTAGCTCTTCAGTTTGATCATACAAGATGGGCTTGCGTTTGCTCCCCATGTTCATCAATATACCTTGGGTGCCTGTGACATTGACGCTGGTTCACCACTTTCTAAATTGTATGCTGTCTAGGAGGTGGGAGGGTCTGGGAGGGAGGGTCTGCTGTTGATTGGCTGGAATGTGTCTGCTGACTGTGAGGTACAGGGTCAAAGTTTACTCAATGATGACGAATAGGGGGCGGACCGAACATCGCATATGTTCGCCGTCCGTGGCGCCACTTTTGGATACCAGGAACACCCCACAAAACTTGTAATTTTAGAGATGCTCTGACCCAGTCATCTAGCCATTACTATTTGGCTCTTATCAGAGTTACTCAGATCTTTTCTCTTGCCCATTTTTTCTGCTTTCAACACATGAAATTCAAGAATTGACTGTTCATTTGCTGCCTAATATATCCCACCCCTTGACAAGTGATATAATGTTATTTACTTACCTGTCAGGGTTTTTTCTGTTGTGACTGATCAGTGTACATGTGGTAGACAAATTGTAATTTCAGAGAAAAAGCTTTTGCCTAGGCAAACAGTTATTTGAACTTCAAACCACCATTTTCCTAGACAAAATGCTTTTGATTACCTAGTATTAAGGCAAACACATCTGTACTTACCAGTGGTGCCAGGGTACCACTTTTCCAGGATGCTTATGTGTGTTTCGATGAGCAGGGTCTACTTTACCAGGGTTGCCTGGACACCTATTGACTAGCAGTGCCAATTTCCTGGGGTGCCTGGGAGCCAACTGAGGAGTAGTGACCACTTTCCTAGGGGCTGCCTGGACATCTATTGGCAATGAGGGGTCACATTACTGGGGTACCTATGTGTGTATCAGAAAGCAGGGGCACTTTCCCCATCTATTAGTGAGCAGGACTGGGTCATTTATTGGCAAGCAGGAGCAACTTTACTTGAAGGATCCTAGGTGGCTATTGGTGACCAAGGACTACTTAAATGGGGTGTCTGGATACTTATTGGCAAACAGTAAGGGATGCTTTACTAGGTATGTAATGGAGGTATCTATATCGTGATATAGGTATATAGGTATGTTGGCAAGCAGGGGCCACTTTCCTCACCTATTAGCGAGCAGCAGCCACTTTCTTGGACTACCTAGCACATTTATTGGCAAGCAAGGGCCACCTTCCTGGATTTCTTGGTCATTTATTTGTGAGCTAGAGACACTTTTCATGAGGGGTTCCTATTCAGTTATTGACAAGCAAGAGGCTACTTTCCAAATATACCTGGATGTTCATTGGGCCACTTCTGGGGTTGCCTGAGTGGCTATTGGTGAAAAGGGGTTCCCCAGGCTTCTGTTTCATTTGCAAATGGCTTCCAAATATGAAAAAAGGAAATAAAAACTCTAATAAACGTGCACAAATATTTGCCTAAATACTTATTAGGCAAATCACTTATGTGTCTGTTTTCTTTTTTTTTTTTTTTTGTAATTCTTTATTTTGGTTGTGCAGGTGGTTACATATTATTAACAGGCGCCACAACAGCGCATTTCAAGATTACAGTATGTATGCAGTGGCAGACAGAATGCACTTTTTTTCATATAATGTAGCGGATATCACGCTTAAACAAAACAGTTACGTTATCGGTAAAAACAATGGAAATAGAAAAAAAACCGTTTGTTAACATGAGGTAACCCAAGGTGTGAAGTAGAATGTGACATTAGGTGCCACTTGGTGAGCGCGGCTGTATTTATGTTAGGCATGCCGCTTGGTATGTGGTTCGTAGACCTCTTCAATGGGACCTGTCAGTCGCTAAGTCAGGGATGGTCAGTGAAGGTAATGAGTGTGTTGTTGGTGGTTCTAGGCAACCTGCTGAGGTGTTTAAATGCACCGCTAGGCACAGAGGTTGGGAGGTGAGAGACTAAGCTAAACACGGTACCTGTACAAGAAACAACTTGATTGTCACCTAGGGAAACCTTTTCCTGAGTGTGCTGTGGTCCCATATCATGTTACCGGTTATCCTGGCATCTTCCTACATAAGGTGATAGCTGTAAGACTTTTTGGCAATGCGTTCTGCCGTTAAGTTGATTGTCTGGTCTCCTCTCAGGTAAGGGCAGGCATGTGAGCTCAAAGCATGGCCATAGGTAGCAGTGAGTAAAGTAATGGTTGGTTGGTGTACGATGTGTGACCGGGTGCGCTAAGCTGCTATGGATTATGATGTAGTAGGAAGCTGTCAGCGATGTTGTGTCTGTCCTATAATGTGGGGCAATATTAATCTATGCTGTCTGAGTTATATGGCAGCCTGCTATATTATGATAATAGGACATTCAAATTGCGATAGAGCACATGAGTATTCTGTGCATGCATTCTACTAAATGCGAGCTAGGCATGAGTGGCAGATTAGGGTCACTGTTGGTTTAGCCTCTACTACGCTACAGTGTGCATAAAGCAAACCTCTTTATGTCCAAGACTGTCATGTAGTTTTCGGATCTACGAGCTGCCAATACAGTTAGATAGATGTGAGAGAAAACATGAAAAACATAGAAAACCAAATTCTGGCCCGCGTCCCCAAGCAATACAATGGGTCTTAGCTACTTCCGCATATACACCATTTTGTGGGCGAAGGTGTTTGCAACGTTTAGTTATGCAGTCCAGATATGGTCAGCCTAAGTACAAAGAACAAACAATGAGATAATCTGAGAGGGTCAGTTGTACATACAGTTTGTATACGTCCCAGTGAGGTCTGAGTCTGTGGTGAAAAAAAAAAAAAAAAAAATGAGGTCTCCTATCGGGATCTGAGGCGTCTTGAAACAAATGAAAAGCTGGTGAAAGCCTTAAGGCCAACTCCATAGTGAGGTGGTATGGCTCAACGGGAGCTCAGTGGGGGTTTCTCTGTTGAGGAGTGAGAAACTAAGGGTAACGTGTGGATCTCTGGCCTTGTGTCGGTTTCAGGGATCCAGATCAGCAATGTTCCGGCTGGTGTCTTAGCCGGTCTCCGTTCATGTAGTGGCCGCTACATATGGATCGGGCGTCAGTCCTTGAGGTAGGAATGGGACTATTCTCGTCAGGTCCCAGGAGTGCTGTGGCGAATCGGCGCCTTGTTGGGCTACCTGGTTGAAGGAGTCTGGAGGTAGGCCCAAGGCCTGCAGTAGTTGCGCCGAGTCTGCTGGGTCTTGTAGTCTGTGGGATTCCGTTCCCCGCCGTACCACTAGCGTGTGGAAAGGCCGCCAACTATACAGTATGTCATGTCTGCGGAGTAGCGTGGTGAGCGGCTGGAAGGAGCGTCGCCATGCCAGGGTCTCGTTCGAGAGATCGGTGAAAAAGGTTAGCGTCATGTTATTGAATTGAAGGGGTGTCTTACCCCGAAGGGCTGTGAGGATTGTCGATTTGTCCCGGGTGTTGCGAAAGACAATTATTAAGTCCCTGGTGGCCTCGGTCGGCGCTTTAGGTGGCTTGGGGATCCTGAAGACGCGTTCAGGGCGAACGTTGATGGTGTTCGAGGGCGCCATTATAGTAGCAAGCAATTGCTCAACCATTCGCGGGAGTTCTGCCTCGGGTATAGCCTCCGAGACCCCACGCACCTTTAGGTTGGTTCTCCTCCTAGCGTCCTCGTATTCCGCTAGGCGAAGTTCTTGTCTACGCTGTCTTGTATGCAGGTCATTTACCGCCCGCTGAAGTTCCCCTATATCTTTGGTGTTGCTTATGGATGTCTTCTCAAGGGCGCCCATGCGGGTCGTCAAACCCTTCAGGTCTCCTCGCACCGCTGTGATGTCCTTTTGCAGTGTCGTTTGTAGGTCGTTCAGTAGTTGCTTTAAGACCGCTGTAGTTACCGGAGCTAGGTCCGGGTTAGGTTTGTGCTGTTGTGGGGGTTGTCCCGTTGCAGGTGTTGTCAGATATTCCTCTCCAGATTCTTCTTCAGAGAAGTCTGAGCAGCCTCCGTGGAGCGCCGCCATATTAGGTCCGCTTGGGCCTCGCGCCTGCCGCCACATTTCTCCGATGGTAAGCCCTGGGGATGGTTTGTCCGGGGTTGTTTTCCTATTTTTCCGACCCATTTCGTTGGGGGTACCCTGGGAGGGCCCTGGCCTTCGTTTGGAGGTCCGTTTAGAGGGTATTTGCCCCCGATTTTTAGCTTTGTGCCCGGAGCTCTCGTTTGGTGCGACCGCTCGCTCTTGCAGCTAGGCTCCGCATATGTGTCTGTTTTCAATACACTTTATACAAAACATGTTAAGTACATGATACCTTTCCCAGGTTGCATAGGAGCTTGTTTCTTTGGCAAATGTCTTTGAAATCTGAAAATAAAAAAAAAATAAAAAAATAAAAAAACCTGAACTGTTTTCCTAAATACTAATTAGGCAAAAAGACTTTAGAAAGCTAAAATAACTTTCCTAGTCAAAAACATTGAAAGCCTGAAATTACTATTTGCCTAATACATATATACCACAACAAATCAGGGAACAATAAGCAGCCACTCAAATAATCAAAATTAAAGAAGCAATCCAAAAAAGTTTCAGATTTTATTGGACAGTGCATTCTGGAGAAAATGATCTATAGTGATGTCCCGAACGGTTCGCTGGCGAATAGTTCCCAGCGAACATAGCGTGTTCGCGTTCGCCATGGACGGCGAACATATGCAATGTTCGGTCTGCCCCTATTCATCATCATTGAGTAAACTTTGACCCTGTACCTCACAGTCAGCAGACACATTCCAGGCAATCAGCAGCAGACCCTCCCTCCCAGACCCTCCCACCTCCTAGACAGCATACAATTTAGATTAATTCTGAAGCTGCATTCATTTTTTTTGTGTTTATTATACATTATCCCCCATAGCCAGTAACCTGTGTTTATTATACATTATCCCCCATAGCCAGTAACCGGTGTTTATTATACATTATCCTCCCATAGCCAGTACCTGTGTTTATTATATATTATCCCCCCATAGCCCTAAATACTAAAAAGGGGGCGACACCTAAGGTCCTCCCCCCTGGCCCCCACCCCTGAGCGGAGGGTGGGGGCCCTAAACAAGAATAAGGGGGGATCTAATCTCCTCCTCCCTGGCCCCCACCCCTGGGCGGTGGGTGGGGGCCCTAAATACTAATAAGAGGGGACCTTATGTCCTCCCCCCTGGACCCCACCCCTGAGCGGCGGGTGGGGGCCCTAAATACTAAAAAGGGGGGACCTAAGGTCCTCCCCCTGGCCCCCACCCCTGAGCCGCAGGTGGGGGCCCTAAATACTAAAAAGGGGGGGACCTAAGGTCCTCCCCCTGGCCCCCACCCCTGAGCGGCGGGTGGGGGCCCTAAAAAAATCCCCAAACCCCTAGTCACCCTCTCCCCCCCCAAAAAAGTATCCCCCTACCTACCCCCCTCACCCTAAAAATAATGAGGGGGGACCATTAACTAAGAACCTGTGGGGCCAGGGGGAGGACATTAGGTCCCCCCCTTATTAGTATTTAGGGGTGGGGCCAGGGGGAGGACATTAGGTCCCCCCCTTATTAGTATTTAGGGCCCCCACCCACCGCTCAGGGGTGGGGGCCAAGGGGGAGGACCTTAGGTCCCCCCTTTTTAGTATTTAGGGCCCCCACCCACCGCTCAGGGGAGGGGGGCAGGGGGAGGACATTAGGCCCCCCCTTATTAGTATTTAGGGTCCCCACCCACTGCTCAGGGGTGGGGGCCAGGGGGAGGACATTAGGTCCCCCCTTATTTTACTGTAGGGCCCCCACCCACCACTCAGGGGTGGGAGCCAGGGGGAGGACATTAGGTCCCCCCAATTTGTGTTTAGGGCCCCCACCCACTGCTCAGGGGTGGGGGCCAGGGGGGAGGACATTAGGTCCCCCCAATTTGTATTTAGGGCCCCCACCCACCACTAAGGGGTGGGTGCCAGGGGGGAGGACATTAGGTCCTCCCCAATTTGTATTTAGGGCCCCCACCCACCGCTCAGGGGTGGGGGCCAGGGGGGAGGACATTAGGTCTCCCCCTTATTCTTGTTTAGGGCCCCCACCCACCGCTCAGGGGTGGGGGCCGGTGGGGAGGACAATAGGTCCTCCCCCTTTTTTTAGGTGTTAGTCGACTTGAAACAACTTTTCCATCACTATTGTGGCCAGAAAGAGTCCCTGTGGGTTTTAAAATTCGCCTGCCTATTGAAGTCTATGGCGGTTCGCCAGGTTAGCCCGTTCGCGAGCATTTGTGCAAGTTCGCGTTCGCCGTTCGCGAACGGAAAATTTCATGTTCGCGACATCACTAATTATCTGTTTTCAATACATTTTATACAATACCACTCCAATTAAATCATACCTGGTTATAACTGTTAGCAACAGTGGCAATCATGCCGATGCCAAGAGCTCCTGGAGGAGCCTGCTAGCTAGCCTCCTGTCCAAGGACTTTGAGCCATATAGAAAGACCCTGTTTGGGAGTTAAATCTCCCCAGCCGCCATTAGCAGCTTTCCCTGGGTGCCCATGGTCCGGCACTTTACCTTCATTCGAATGGAACTGAACACTAGCTCCCTGGCGGCCGTTCGCATGAAGAAACCCATAAATTGTCCTCAGCGGTACTTAGCTGCGATCGTTATGGAACTAAAGTCGACATTAGGACTTTGTGGGTTCCCGATCACCTCAGCGGGACTTATCCGCGAATGTTGTGGAACTGTTTTTAGCATTAGGTTACTGTGCGGCTCCCGAACAACTTGGTCCGGGGTTTTGAATGACTTTGCAACACGCTAGGAGAGCACTTTTTAGAGGAAAGGTGCCTGAGACTATGGGGAACAAATGCTACCCAAGACCCAGGTGGAGCACCCTGTACTGCGGCCGCAGGAGCTCCCAAAAACACAGTGGCGTTTCCCCTACACTGCATGGATCAGAGCACTATTTGGAGAACTTGGGCACTCAGATCAGGGCTATTTGGGGATGTATTTTTTGTGGGGTGATTATAAATTTTTATGATGTTTTGGGGGATTTTTATATTTTATATTTTTATGTTTGCCTCTCTGTTCCTGGAGATAATTAGTTTACCAGGCACAAAGATCTTTGGGAGGGGATTGCATTGTATTGTGTGGAGACCCCCTGCTGGGGGTAGTGTATATAAGCAAGCAACTTGGCCATAATAAACCAGTTCATTTGTACCCTTCATCAAGTGTAGGCTGATGTTTGGGGTAGCTTAGAGTTATAATCACTGCTTCACTTCGGTACCTGGGAAACTTCAACAGATATACTCAGAGTATAGGAGATGCGTTACAGCAACATTATTTAGCCAGTTAGAATAATGTTTTATATGTTGTTATATGTATTCTAAGCTCTCTTGTTAAAATGAACTATCACTTCCCTGGATTTTTAATATTGCTTGCACTCATCCTTATATTTAATAAATATGCATTGTGAAGTGTGGAAATTAAATATACATTTCCTTATTTGCCATGTTCGTCCTGTCTTTGCCTTGCCTGAGTTAGATTATGATGTAATTTGCTAACTTTTGAATACAAATCAATAAGAAAATGGAGCCTCTCTTGAAAAAAAGGATGCTATTAGTTATAAATAATGTTCAGTACTTTATTCAGTGATATACGTTCCAGAAAAGTGACATTTTAAGACTCTCAATTTCAGTATTTGAAATGTATTACAATTTTACAAATGGAAAATAAACAGTAGTGAAATATAAATGCATGCACGACTTAAATCTAGTGTGGAACTTTTGAGACCGAATGAACTCAAAAGGCATAAATAATGGTATATAAGTAAAAAAAAGTTGATGTATTTATGTCACACAGGATGTAATTCCTAACTTAGTATAGAATATACTGTTCTGTATTCTACACATTCTGCAAGAAAATATAATAAACCTTGGGAACATTAGATATTGTAATAGAAGACAAAACATTTTTTTTAATGAATCATTGACATCCGAAGAAATTAGAATATACCAAGTTTAACTGCTTTAACCCCTTAAGGACCAAACGTCTGGAATAAAAGGGAATCATGACATGTCAGACATGTCATGTGTCCTTAAGGGGTTAAGCCAAGTATGTGCATAAAAGAAAATAAGCCAAGGTGTACCTGTATTATTCTGTTTTCAATTCACTAAAACTTTGTGTTTGGTGAATAAAAACCTTTGTTCAAAGGACACTCTGAGCACCAAAGTAACAGTAGATTAATTAAATGGTTCTAGTGTATAGATAATGTCCATGCTGCTAAAATCTAAGCCATTGATGAATAAAATAATTTTTATACAGCCTCGTCCACACTGCATCTCCTAAAAAAAGAGTAAAAATTTCTGGCTTCATTTTTGCACGGTGTGTTTAATTTAGAATGCCCGTTCTGTTAATAGCCTACTAGAGGCTGCAACATCCTACTGTGGGTGATTTAACTTGTATTAACAGAAAAGTAGACAAACTTTTAAAGTTAACACACTGCGCCGTAAGATCCGAATTAAAATAAAACCACTTTTTCTTCATGGAGGCTGCAGAGGTAGGGCTGCATAATCGGAAACAAAATTAGTTTAAGGTTGGAGGTGATTGTCGAACTTCTGAACCAAAATAAAACCGTGAGTAGATTCAAATTTAATGGTTTATCTTAAGGTGTCCGATACATATAATGTATTGTTTTTTAAAGGAAACAAATTACTTTTTTTTATTATTCTTTATTTTCCCACATGTCAGTCCGGTCATCTCGGATTATCTCACCACCAGCTCCTCCACCCACCTCCTAACATAAGGAATGTCCCTACAGTCGACTGTTATGGTCATAGAGGAGTATACTATAGAGATCAGACCTTATGTCACCCGCAAACATAGCATCTAATAATAAGTCAGATCATTCTTTGCAGCAGCATGAGTCAGGTTTCTGAGCGAACTTTAGATCTGGATGTAACTAAAAAATGTTAGCAAGTGTTAGAGCTGCTTTAGACTTTGAAAAGTTATTACTGTTTCCTCCTCATGTAAATTGCTGATTATTTTCAAGTAACTAGTCTCCAGTTGGGCAAAGTGATAAGGTGCCATCCCTGGTAGGAAATCTCTATTTCTTTTAATATCATAACTTAATACTAATTTTGTGTGAAATTTTAAATTGGAAGAAAACGGAAACCATATGCATGTCTATGTTTTTAAAGAATAAAATAGTTTTCTTTTAATAACCTAAATGCATACCAAACAGAACATTGATTATGAATACAATTTTAAAAATGGAAAATAATGGAACCCCCTCCCCTCTCCCCCCCCCCCCCACACACACACATTTTTGCTTACAATAATCTGTACACATCAAGTGCAATTAATGAAAAAAGAACTCAAAATAGACTTGCTTATTGGTCCTGATTGTTAAATGCCTACCCCTATGCTTACACTAACTATCCATATACCTAGATTAACCTTAGTTCTAACCCTAACCTAAACTACCTCAAACTAATAAACAGCATTAACCCATACACAGTATTAACACTTACCTTATCCTAAAACTAAGCCTACACGAACTCTACACATAACCCTAAACCTCCACTAACCGGCCCTACCACTAATTCTCAGTGCTGATATTAGCAGAGGATTTTCTAAACTAAAATAGTAGACTGCCCATCTACTTGATGTTATAAGCATGACATCGAGATCTTCCTGTAATGCTGAAGCTCTGGCATGCTCCGACATGTTGATATTGCTTATTATTTAATGTATGGTAAATCTTAATTTTTATTTAAAGGGCTGTGTGCAGCACTTAATTTGAGCATTGCATATAGCTCACCTGTCACTATGGGGCCACTAAATATGGTGATACTTGGATCGCCCAGGTGTGAGCAGGGATTTAACCCTGCTTACATCAGAACAATAGAACGTTCCATTCTGTCTTAATGGCATTAAAGCCCACTCTGCGCATGGAACGTCATTAAGGGGTTTATTCCTAAATGGCAGAGAATTCAGCAGTGTTACTGCTGTGGCGTGACCTATACTCCAAAACTGTTTTATTAAATGTTGGTGCTTAGCCCCTTAAGGACACATGACGGGAATATTCCACCATGATTCCCTTTTATTCCAGACGTTTGGTCCTCAAGGGGTTAGAGTGATCCTTTAAGCTATATTCATGAAATTAATAATACTTTGAATAATGCAAACTGTATGTAAACCATGTTTATATTGACTATAATGTACATAAATTGTATACTGAAATAGTGTTCAGTCACTTAACTAAAACACTGGAATTGATTGGATTTATTACGTGGTAAAAAACTAAGAAAAATGAGAAATGTGACTATTCTAATTTAATTCATGGTCTTTAAGCTTTAGCTTGCCACATCCTAGAAAATTAAACACAACATTTTCAAGAACGCAAACACAATGTGGTGATGTCTAAAACTTTTTTTTTTTTTTTTCAAAAATGTAGTTTTAAAATACTAACAATATCCTAAAGGAGGCATTCTGTAGTCAGCGAAAATTAGTTAATAACAACCTATTAGAGGCAGTACATAGTCTATTATAATTAGCTTCAATCTAAATTAACATACTTTCCAAAGCAGGCTGGGAAATGCGTAGTGCTAATATTGACTAATGATAACTCGCAGGTAGTAAGATAATGCAAGGTTAGGGATAGAGATAAAGACTCCCGAGGACCGAAAGCCACGGGCGAAACATGCATTGAGTGCTGTTACACTGTACTTGAACAGCAATTTTACTACTTTCTGTTCCTTCTTTTGATTTTGCACTATTTCTGAACTTTGTTATAAAAAGTGGCTAGTAGATATCCAGGGATAAGGTAGCAATTCATTGAGATTATTGAGACTAGGGAACAGCCTTTCTAAGTCTCCCTGCCATACTTAAATACTTAATACTTACTTAAATACTTAATATTTATATTCACGAACGTATGATTTTTTCATAGACATTGTGTTTATGTAAAAGAGAGACTTTCTATTGTTAGATCACTATTGTTGCTACATATTTATTCTTATCTCAATCTCTATACTTACATTATCTTATTACCTAAGTGTTACCATTAGTCAGTACTGACTACAGTGACCCCCTACAGGTTGGATGTGAGTATTACACCTCTCTGAGCCAGCTTTGGAAAGTAGGTTCATTTGGACGGCATCTACAATAATAGACTACTACTTATTTTAGATTATTATAAGCTAATTGTCACAGACTACAGTCTGCCTGCTTTTAGTATTTTTAGTAACGTTTTTGAACTTCTCTTTTCATAATGTATGTAAGCAGTTTAGGATCTAAATAAAAGATATGTTTTAGAAATCACCACATTATCTTTGCTGTCTTGAAAATATTGTTTCATTTTCCAAGACACGGCAAACTAAAGTTAATTAAGCATTATGTTTGCTTTTTTGTTTCCATTAATCAGTCTGGTGGTAGACCAACTGAAAACTATTGGGAATTTATGTGAGGTTAATGTTACAATATTTTTAATTAATTTCTTTTTAAATTGCATCCAATGTAACAAATTATTTCTCTTTCTCCTGCAGTCTAATGGCACTCACATAATGTACAAAAACACAGTGTGGATAGAGAGTGCAAACAATACTGGTAACATAATAACACGCGATCGAACAATCAATGTGGAATTTTCATGTGCATATGAATTGGATATAAAAATCTCTTTGGATTCTGTTATACGACCGATGCTAAGGTAACATCATCATTCTTTCTTTATATTATCTATAATACATACCTCAGATAATTGGACATTCCAGGCTTGAGTTGACATCATTTTTCTTTGTCTTAAATTTATTTTTTATTGAGAAAGAAGAATGAATATCACAGCATGTACAAAAACTTGTATAGATATTGTATTGTATTGTATTGGATAAATAGTATGCAGAATGCATAGAGGTCCTCTTTTTCTAAGTTGACATCATTTTTTAATTTATTAAGAAGGCAATATATAAAAATGCAATAAAATACAAAAATACATAAAATAACATATTAGAAAGAAATATTGATATCTAAATGGACCTTCTCAGCAATCCTGGTATTACTATTATTTTAGATGGAGTGCATAGTAAAGTCCTCTTTTGGGATATTTAAAACAGGCATGATTTAGAAAGATATCGCTATGTAGATCTGTACAGATCTGCGTAGGTCCAAACAGCAGCTTGAACTGAAAAATATAAATGTGAGGCACTCATACTAATAGAAAGAGAGAAGGAAATAATTGATTTGCTTAAGAGCCTCTCGTTCCCTCTTAATCATGAATGGAAGTGACCATTGGGTCAGTACAATATTTATGGAACATATAAACTTCCCAGCAGTGTTTTCTAGTACCAAAACCGGTAGTGTGGTGCTTAGGTTTAAAATGTTCAACATAAAACATGCAAAATATATACATCATGCAAAATAAATAGTTTTTAGTTCGTTTTTAGTTTAGTTTTTAGTTTTTTTGCTTAGTCCCCTTTCAGATGCATGTTTTCACCTTAGGTGCCAGATGTATCAATAGACTGCAAGTGGCTGTAGCATCACTGTCCTGACTTCGTTTCATTGTTTTATGCTCCTGATGAGATTGAAGGAAAGTGCCCAAAACGTGCATCATGAGCATACCATTAAATGAACACTCTAAACCCCATAACCACTACACCACACTGTAGTGGTTATGGTGCCAGGAGTGCCCTGCCCCCTTACCCAGTGCAGGGATAGCTTGTTGAACCTCAGCCAATCATTCTCAGCCCATAAGCTAAGCCATGCTGTCTAAGCTCAGACTGAGAGCTTCTGGCTTTCCTATATCTGTATGGGAGGAGTCCAGCTGGTGGAGGCAAAGTAAGTCAAACCATTCTAATAAATTAGGGCTGCCAGGTCACTTCTAGTACCATACCTACTATGCTGCCATCATTAATGATGCACACTGAGTCATTGGCATTTTGTCTTTTTGGCTCCATGTCCTGTCTATCCTGACTTCATAATGTTGGGAGGCATAAGGGCCTATCTAGAGTATCCCTATAATAAAAGCCATACTGGCAAACTGATAAGAAAAACAAAAACAAAACCTTGACCTCAAATCAAAAGAGAATATGCTAATTACGTATAAAATAAATTACTCTTAAAGCTTCTAAATAAAGTTATGGCTACTGGAGTTAATTTTGCAGCCACATACTTCAAATTCCCATTGCTATTATTCTAGAATCTATTTTGCATAGACATTACTGGCATAGTTATCACATCAATGTTTAATTAAAATACAATTATTTATAATTGCAGTGTAATTAACCTCACTGTTCCGACTCAAGAGGGAAGCTTCACGACCAAGATGGCCCTTTACAAGAATGCATCGTATAAGCACCCATATCGCCAAGGAGAGGTGGTGCTCACAACTCGGGATGTGCTGTTTGTTGGGGTGTTTGTTGTAGGGGCGGATTCAACTCACCTTATTTTAATCCTAAACAAATGCTACGCTACACCATCTCGGGACAGCAATGATAAACTGCGGTACTTCATCATCGAAGGAGGGTTAGTGCATATTCTAGAATTAACTTATATGGCCAATGCAATAACGGTGAAAAAAATAATGGTTCAGTCACTCATCCATGCTTTTGCCCCAATAAAGCTGCTATCATTTATTTCCCATATCTGGAAGGGGGGCTTGTCCAGCCCTGGTTTCGAAGCATCTGGGTTACTTGGTGAATCTGGTATCCAGTATGTTTCCACAATGCAATAATGGTGTCATGAAGAGTGATAGATTGTGCTAAAACAAACATAATAAAAATTTAATCTGAAATAACACCAAACAAATACTATCTGTATCGCTCAGCCAATGGGGAAAATTGGCATGTAAAAAATGAGGAAGACTGATCTCAGTATTAATGTCTCATGAAATTTCAGCGGCAGCCTCCCTTATAATTAATCTGTCAAAAATGCTGCTCTCTGTTAAAGAAACCTGTTTCACCTTGTCAACCTTACCTGTTGCCTTGAATAAATATAGAAATATTGGGGATTATGTGTGACCAGAAAATAGATATAGCCAGGGGGGCATGGAAGTGGTCCACCTTGAGAGACTGCTGGGAGGGTAGAGAAAAAGCCCGTATTCTGAATCAGTGGTATGTATTGTGATGTTTACTCAACCTTGGCTATTCAAGAAAGTTTAGTGACTTGTCTTAATGTAGCACCAGCTAAAGTACAACACAAGAAATGGGTAGGCGGATAAGGACTGTATGCTGTTATTGGGAATACTGTTTTTTGCAATAAAATATTTTTAAAATGTGGAAGACTATGAGAACTACTACTGTGAACTATTACAGAATACACATGGCACCATAACAACTACAGCAAGTTGTAGTCATTATGATGCTTGGAGTATTTCTTTAACTATTGTTTGCTCTGAATACAATCTTGTTCTCACTTTACACAAATCAGACATCCTTTTTAATAATTACTCTTTTATGTTGTTAATCAGGTGTCCAAACATCAAAGACAACACCATTGGAATAGAAGAGAATGGAATATCTCTTACATGTCGTTTTCATGTCACAGTCTTTAAGTTTATAGGTGACTATGATGAAGTTCACCTTCATTGTGCAGTCTCTCTTTGTGACTCTGAAAAATATTCTTGTAAAATTGTGAGTATAAAAAAATTATGACAAATTATTTTCCAATGATTAATGAAACCTCATTTCTCAATGCCTTTCATTTTTACAAGGGGATGTTAAAAATGACTGATCCTTAGCTCTAGGCAAATGTTCTCTGTGAAATGATTGGAAAAAAAAAAAAGAGAAATGATGGAATCAGTTGCAGAGTAAAATATTTCAAAGAGCATTGTGGAGATAGTAATCTCCATATTCAACTGCAATACACAGGATTGTTTACTAGAGTGATAACCAAAGTAAATTCAATGTGAATTTCAAATGTAAGGTTTAGATAGCAAAACTGAAAATGTCTCTAAGGCAGCTTGGCTACTTCACCCTTAAATTCAAAATCCTCTTTAAATTCTAAAAATTCTAAAAAAAACAAAAAAAAAAACAATAATCAACCTGTCTGTTGTGGCAAGCTGATGCACACTTTGAGACACAGCTGTAATGTGGTCACCATAATGCTGAGAGGCCAGGCATAAAAATAATATGAACACAGTCTGTTTTTTATGCTGCAGATAGGGAAGTTATTCTATGATGCAGAAATAGTAGCAAAGGTTTTGATGTTTTGATGTAACAAGACGCTTACTCTGCATGTCATTTGCAAAAATCTAACAAGGTTATTTACTAAACAATGATTTTGTCAGAATGGGCAAAATCTGGTAGAAACTACTTAATTCCAACCGCATTGGTAATTATCAAATTTACTAAAGCCAAATGCGGTCAATCTAACCGATTATGAAATACACATCCAAACCAATTTACAGTACCATATTCCAAGATTTATCAATGACCACATGTAATATAATAATATTTTACGATTTTTATAGCGCTTTTCTCCCTGTGAGACTCAAAGTACTTTACAAATAAACAAACATAAAGACATAAAAGTTTGGAGTTTCTGAAGGTCAGATGAGCGGATTAAATGCCTGATGGAAGAGGTGGGTCTTTAGCTTTTTTTTTAAAGACTGTAAGTACGGTGCCTCTCTGATTGCGCACGGTGAAGAGTTCCAGAATGTAGGGGCAGCGTGGCTGAATGCCCTGGAACCTGAGTCCGTCTTTATTCTTGGCACTGACAGGAGGGATTTGCTGGCTGACCAAAGTGAACGGGATGGAATGTAGGGTGTCAGGAGATATTTCAGGTACTGTGGGTCTTGATTGTTCAGGTTACTAGGCCAATTTTTAAATATGTTCGCCATTTAATTGGAACCCAATGCAGGGAGTGGAGAACAGGCGTTATTTGGCAGGAGCGAGTTTGATTGGTCAGTAGTCTGGCTGCTGCATTTTATACCATCTGAAGGCGATGGAGTTCTTTTTTCTGGGAGGCCAAAGTAAAGTACATTGCAGTAATCTAGCTGAGAGGATACAAATGCATCAATTAATGGTGGCATGTCATCCGGTGGAATTAAGTGTTGTATCCTGGTTATGTTTTTCAGATGAAAGTAGGAAGATTTTATTATGGAGGAAATCTGCTGTTTAAATGATAGTCCAGAGTCAATCAGCACTCGAGGTTTCGTACCTTTGATGAACTAACAATTTCAGAGCCTCCAAGCTGCAGGCCAGTTGGGTGATCATGGGATATTATTGTTGCTCGGGGTCTCCTCACCAAGAGTAGCTCTGTTTTGTCTGAATTCACTTTAAGCCAACTAGCATTCATCCATTCTATGGAGGTCTGCTAAGAAACTGTTGATGCGGCATCTTGGGTCTGTAGTATCTGGAGCAAAGGAGAAGTAGAGTTGTGTGTCATCAGCGTAACAATGATACCTTAGGCCATGTCGCCTAATGATGTCCCCCAGTGGTAGCAAGTAAATTGCAAATAGCATGGGAGACAAGATGGATCCTTGTGGAACTCCGCGGGTCAGTTCTGTTGGTGCCGATGAGCTCGATCCTGATGTTACTCTCTGTGATCTACCAGAGAGGAAAGATTTAAACCAGTTAAGGACTGTGCCTCCTAGACCACAGATGTGCTGCAAGCGCTCTATTAAAATCCTTTGGTCAATAGTGTCAAATGCAGCTGAGAGATCCAAGAGGATTAGGATGGAGTAATCACCTTTGTCTCATGTCATAAGGAGATCATTTAGCATTCAGACTAGCGCTGTTTCAGTACTGTGGTGGCATCTAAAGGATCAAATATGTTCAAGCTTGATAGATGGGCCTCCAGTTGAGTTGCCACTATTTTTTCAATTATTTTCCCCAGAAATGGAAGGTTGGATACTGGTCTGTAATTAGCCATGCTGTCTGGGTCTAGTAAAGGTTTCTTTAGGAGTGGTTTTACCACAGCTTCTTTTAGAGGATCTGGGAAGTCTCCAGTTTTAGTGAACACTGCACTATTTTTGTGAGGGGTGGGATGAGTGTTTCAATTGACAGAGGTGGCAAGTGGTGTCCCTCAGGGGTCTGTTCTGGGACCCCTTCTATTTAACATGTTTATAAATGATCTTGAAGACAGCATTGAAAGTCATGTTTCAGTGTTTGCAGATGACACAAAACTCTGTGAAATAATACAATGTGAGCAAGATATTACTTTGCTGCAGAGGGATTTAGATAGACTGGGGAACTGGGCACTCAAATGGGAGATGAAATTTAAGGTTGAAAAATGCAAAGTTATGCACTTCGGCGTAAAGAATACACAAGCAACGTATACCCTTAATGGAGGCGAATTAGGGATAACAATACACGAAAAGGACTTGGCAATTATTATAGACAACAAACTATGCAACAATGTGCAATGTCAATCAGCAGTGGCCAAGGCCAGTAAGGTATTGTCATGCATGAAAAAGGGCATTCATTCTCGGGACGAGAATATCATTTTGCCTCTTTATAAATCACTGGTAAGACCACATATTTAATATGCTGTGCAATTTTGGGCACCTGTTCTAAAGAAGGATATTATGGCACTAGAAAAAGTGCAGAGGCGGGCTACCAAATTAATAAAAGGAATGGAACATATCAGCTATGAAGAAAGGTTAACAAATTTAAACCTATTTAGTTTAGAAAAATGTCGTCTGAGAGGGGATATGATAACATTATACAAATATATTCGGGGCCAATACAAACCATTGTGTGGAAATCTATTCACAAACCGGACTTCACATAGGACACGAGGTCATGCATTTAGACTGGAAGAAAGAAGATTTTGTCTGAGGCAAAGGAAAGGTTTTTTTTTTTTTATAAATTCTTTATTTTGAAAGATTTTTGTTTTATGGGGTGGGGGTACAGAAAAGAAAACGGGAGGTCAAGGTTTATAGTACATAATTCACAAAACAAACAAGTGCTTTTTACATTAGGTGAACAGTTCAAGCATGTATATCATTTATCTGTTGGTGGTTTCCACCCGTTTTTTCTATGCATTTTTCCATTTGAGCAGTTTTGTGTGTTTTGTTGGGGTTTTAAGGGTACAGAAAAGAAGCGGGGGGTAAGCGATTGGTTGAATAAGAGTAAAAGATATACAATACGTTTACATATAGTCATTTCGTTGATTTATATATATGAACAGTTGCTGAGTTCTGTTTGTTATTGGCAATATTCTTCATGTTAATATTCAGGTCTCAAGTGATGCATCTTGTTCTAGTGGTCTGGGTAGGGTACCTGAGACTGAGGGGTATGGGAGAGGATGCCCTGTCCTACTATAGGTTTGCGGTAGAGGAGAGGCTTCGTTTTTTGTTGTGGTTTCGTGGGGGTTCTGTTGTGCCCCTCGTGTTTGCATACTTAGGTAGTCGGGTCGGTTTGTTGGGGTTCAGGCCCCCCTAGTGTGAGGGGGGGTTGGGGTGGGTGTTCGTCCGTGTCGTTCTGGCTTGTAGTGTTTGTTTCAGTGTCTGGCGTCCTTCTTACTCTATGTGATTCGTTGTCTGTTATATGACGTCGGTTTGGGTGCAGTCTGTGTAGCCTTTCTGTGTTGTTTGCGATGTGGTGTGGAGTGCGTATCTCAGGTGTGTTGGTGGTCAAGTGGGCATTTGTAGGTGTTCGTGTGTTCCCTGGGTGCCCAGTGTGTTGCTGTCTCTTGGTTATGTGGGACCTGTATTTTTGGGTTGGCATTTGGTTTAGGTCTGCGCAGCGGTTTGGGCGGTGGGAGTGTGTGGGAGGTTGAGGGGGGGGGGGTGTGGGTGGTCTTCAGGTTCAGGAGGGAGGGGGGTTGGGAGGGTTATGGTCATGGGGTGTGTGTGGTTATTGTGTTTGCGAGGTGTTGTTTTGTGTTGGTGCGTGGTGGTGGGCCAGGTTGTTAGTGGGAATGCATAGAACCACGGGTCCCAAATTTTTCTGAAATGTTTAGTTGTGTCGTGAATCAGTGCGGACAATTCGTCCATTTTAATTGTGTCCTTAATTTTCCTCTTCACTGTGTCCAGTGTGGGTGTGTCTGGGCTACCCCATTTTTCAGCGATGGCTCTTCTGGTGGCGAGTGCGATTTTGGCTATCAATTTATTTTGGGATCTTGGTGTGTTGGCCATGGGTTTGGATAGGAGCCATATCCATGGGTCGTGTGGGATGTTAGTGTGGAGAATCTGTGAAACCATCGTTTCTATTTGGTTCCATAATTGTGTGGTGTGGGTACATTCCCACCACATGTGTATGTAAGTGCCTCTGTGTCCACAGCCTTTCCAGCATAAGTCATTATCTGACCTGCCCATCTGTTTAAGTTTTAGAGGGGTGACGTACCATCTCAATAACGTCTTGTATGCTTGTTCCTTGTGATTTAAAAGGAAAGGTTTTTTTTTACTGTAAGAACAATAAGGATGTGAAATTCTCTGCCTGAAGAAGTGTTTTTTTCAGAGTCGATACAGATGTTCAAACAGCTACTAGATGCATACTTGCAAAATCAGAATATTCAAGGATATAATCTTTCAATGTAACTGCTTGATCCAAGGATAAATCTGACTGCCATTCTGGGGTCAAGAACAAATTTTTTTTCCTAGCTTGTTGCAAAATTGGAAGTGCTTCAAACTGTTTTGTTTTTTTTTGCCTTCTTTTGGATCAACAGCAAAAAACAAATGTGAGGAATGCTGAACTTGATGGACACAAGTCTCTTTTCACCTATGTAACTATGTAACAATGTAATGCATCCAGATATGAGCTGAGTTGGAGCAGGGTCTAAGTCACACGTAGTAGGTGTAACTGTTGCAGGTTTTTTTTAACTCCATTTATATCCACATTTGTAACAGTGGACCATAAACTGGGGCAATCTGGCATTCCATTGTAGTGGTTCTGGTGTGTAACTGTTTGGCCTGCTGTGATAGAGGCTCGTATTGAGGAAATCTTGTCTCTGAAGAAGATTGCAAATGCTTCACACTTATCCTGCAAACGTTGGTGGATATATGCACGCTGCTTTGCAGACCCTTTCTACTGTGTGAAACAACTTTCTGGGTCTATTGTGGGAGAGAGCAATTTTGCGTGATAAAAAAAATATTTTTTTCGGAGTTATCTTGAATTGGTATTCATTTAAATGTTTGGTAAGAGAGGCTTTATCCTTTGAATCATGTGTCCTGCGCCACTTTCTCTAAATTTTATGGCCTGTTCTCTTTATTTGTCTGATGGTGCTATCAAACTATGGTGCATTGTTGTGGGTTTTGACAGTGCGTATGCGTGCTGGTGCAATGCTTTCTAGAGTGTCTCTCATGGTTTTGTTGTAGAGTTGGACTAAGGAGCTGGGGTCTTCACAGGTGCCCATAAGTTCACTTAGATTGCATTGTTACATTCAATGGCATCACCTCTTTAACCCCTTAAGGACCAAACTTCTGGAATAAAAGGGAATCATGACATGTCACACATGTCATGTGTCCTTAAGGGGTTAAATAAGTGGTGTTTGACCAGTTTCTGAGGCTGGGGTCTGGTTGATTGTGATACAATGGAGAAGTGAATGGAGTGGTGGTCTGACCAAAAAACTGGATTTACAGTTACTGGTGACACTTCTAGTCCAGACTGGAACACTAGATTAAGTGTATGACCTTTTCTGTAGGTTCTTCTTCTGTACATCTGTATATGTGATGTTACATTCAATGGCATCACCTCTTTTAATAAGCGGTGTTTGACCAGTTTCTGAGGCTGGGGTCTGGTTGATTGTGATCAAGACCTTCTGCAATATCACTAATAAAAATATTAAAGAGAATGGGTCCAAGTACAGATCCCTGAGGTACCCCACTGGTGACAAGCCCAAGCTTCGAATATACTCCATTGACTACAACCCTCTGTTGCCTGTCACTCAGCCACTGCCTTACCCATTCAACAATATTGGAATCCAAACTCAAAGATTGTAGTTTGTTGATAAGCCTTCTATGTGCAACAGTGTCAAAAGCCTTACTGAAATCGAGGTAAGCAATGTCTACTGCACCACCCTGATCTATAATTTTAGTTACCCAATCAAAAAAATCAATAAGATTAGTTTGGCATGATCTCCCTGAAGTAAACCCATGTTGTCTCTGATCTTGAAATCCATGTGTTTTTAGATGTTCAACAATCCTATCCTTTAACATGGTTTCCATCACTTTCCCCACTACTGAAGTTAGGCTTACTGGCCTATAGTTGCCCGACTCCTCCCTATTACCTTTCTTGTGAATGGGCACAACATTCGATAACTTCCAATCTTCTGGGACTACTCCTGTTATCAATGATTGGTTAAATAAATCTGTTAATGGTTTTGCTAGTACACCACTAAGCTCTTTTAATGGCTTTGGGTGTATTCCATCAGGTCCCATTGACTTATTTGTCTTTACTTTTGACAGTTGAAATAGAACCTCTTCCTCTGTAAACTCACGTGTAATAAATGACTCATTTATCCTTTTTCTTAACTGAGGTCCCTTTCCTTCATTTTCATCTGTAAATACCGAACAAAAATATTCATTGAGGCAGTCAGCTAGACCTTTATCCTCATCTACATACCTTCCTTCTTTTGTTTTTAATCTAACTAATCCTTGTTTTACTTTTCTTTTCTCATTTATGTATCTAAAAAAGGTTTTGTCCCCCTTTTTTACTGACTGTGCTATTTTCTCTTCTGTGTGTGATTTGGAAGCTCTTATAACTTGCTTAGCCTCTTTCTGCCTAATCTTATAGGTCATTCTGTCTTCCTCACTCTGTTTTTTTTTATAATTACTAAATGCTAACTTTTTGTTTTTTACTATTTTGGCTACATCTGGATGTATTGAAAATTATGATAGATAATATACAAATATACAATTATACATAATTACTTAGGCTGAAAGAGACATGTGTCCATCAAGTTCAGCCTTTCTTACATCCGTTTTTTACTGTTGATCCAAAAGAAGGCAAAAAAACAGTTTGAAGCACTTCCAATTTTGCAACAAACTAGGATCTAGCTGCTGTTTAAACATCTGTACAGACTCTGTTAAAACCACTTCTTCAGGCAGAGATTTCCACATCTTTATTGTTCTTACAAATAAACTCTTCTTTTGCTTTAGACTTAGATAGTAGATACAACTTGACATGTACTGTGCTTATTTGATGTATTTTTACTTCCTTTTTGAAATTACCATGCATTTACTCACCTTGGAAGCATAGCTATGTTATACTAAATTAAATATTGCATTTTTTTTAACCCCTTAAGGACACATGACGTGTGTGACACGTCATGATTCCCTTTTATTCCAGAAGTTTGGTCCTTAAGGGGTTAAATTGTTAACCAGGACAGGATTGTGTTGGACCAAATACACAGGGTCTGTGTCTGACCAAATAAGTTCCTGTATTCTGTATTCTCTGAGTGTGCTATTACTCTTCTGATTTCTATGATGGAATTTTGCTTAATTTTTCACTAAGAGTGTGTACTCTATCTATTTATCATAGCTAAGCTCTGTTTTTTACCCTTGTCTTTGCATGTTCCTGTTTTGAGCTCAGTTTCCCTGGTTGTTCTTGCTTCACTCCCAATTGTACCCGGTCTAGATAGCTTTCTTCAGGCATCCTGAATGGTTCTGCTGGAGTCTAGCAATAACCTGGTGGTGAGGGGAGGTTGCTGATGCTGATGAATTACTAAATAGCTAGTGGCTGATTGCAATTACAGCACGAACTACAAAAAAAATATAATCTCTAAATAAAGAGTTTTTACAAAAAGCAAACCAGTAACATATTAATGATGCCCTCTTGTAAAATGTGTAGGTGATCATTGAACATGCAAATCAGATATCTGATTTACACTAATGCTGGAATTATATAACATTGACACATATTATATATAACTATATAGAGATTGACATTTCACATTTGTTAACTATTTTAAGGTTTGGAATCCTAACTTGTGTTCTGTAAACCTACATTATGTAATGATTGTCTTACCACAACGTCACAAGCATATTCTTAAATGGAAACTCTGAAATTAATTTTAAAATTTTCTGACCGTTCATAGTTATAAGCAAGTGAATAAATATTCCAT